>NC_052246.1:3438031-4684819 GCF_013401445.1 Tripterygium wilfordii
GATTTCAAAAATAGTAGTTGTTGGATTTGTTGGCTTCAATTAATAAGCTCGAAGTTAGATGCTAAGAAGTCATGATATCAACTTTATTTTTTATTTTTTAAAGTTGTGCTAGTATTAGGGAAATGATAATGTGTGCCCTAATGATACTAGATAACAACGAAAAATGTAAATTAGAATTTGAAAAAATATGTATTTTGAGTTTAAAAAAATTAAGTGAGAAAGTGTTCATCACACATGATATAACGTGATATGCTGTAGACAAATGCCCTTAGGACACACGTTATCAATACCCTATTAATAATTATGAATGGGTGACTTCGTGTGTGTGTATAATATGAAAAATGATAATGAGTGTCCTTAAGACACTAGATAAGATTGAAAAAGGTACATTGGAATTTAGAAAAGACGTGTATTTTAATTTAAAAAAATTAGGTGAGAGAATGTTCATTACACATGACATACTATATGCTCGTTATCAATACTCATATAGTATATATGTATTTATATATATAATAATTCTCACATGTGGAATAGGGTATTAACTTTATTTTTTTTGTTAAAACTCTTCCATTATATATTATTAACTATGAATGGGTGACTTCGTGTGTGTGTGTGTGTATGGAGTTGGCCGGTCTATATTATTGATTAATATTCTTAAACTTCTAGTTTTCTTCATGTCTGATCAAAAAATGGAATGGAGGATTAGACAAGTGAGAAAAACAAGAGATAAATTAGATTTAATTTAATTTATAATTAAGAAACCTAGCAATTAATGCCAACACAAGGTGTGTCATTCATTGTTCATGCCATATTTCTCACAATGTCCAATCTAGTGACCCACACAAAAAAAGGTATGGGCATGCACTTGGAGATATTACAAAGTAAGAGACATATAAGACCTTCATGAACCAAGTTTGTAGGATTGTCTTTCATTAATTATACAGGATAGGGTTGGAATTATTCCAACAATTTCACCTCATCTCCACCATCCAATGCAACAATGCATTGATTTGACAACATTACACCTAATGCATTCAATGATGGAAATGAGGTGAAATTGTTGGAATTATTCCATCAAATCCTTTTCCTAATTATACAGCTTATCCAAGATATTTTCCCAACAGAAAACCCAAACTGACCTTCATGAACCAAGTTTGTAGGATTGTCTCTGGGAAAAAAAATGGCCATGAAAGGATCTCAAATACATTATTGTCTTGGTACACTGATACATGATATATCTATCAGCCTCTACAGCTAACATAATAAATGACATTGGTCATGACTTGCTAACATGTTTTCATTTACTTAATTGACAACGTTGCTAGCTATCTAATTCATCGTTAACTGTTAGGCCGACAAATAGTTGTCATCTTAGTTAAAGTCTCAATCAGCTGGAAATGAAATATATATATATATATATATATATGATTTGCTATATTATTTTTAAAATATATATATTGAATGATTTTGAAACAAATATTAGCTACTTATTGCAGCCCGACCACTAAATTAACAATATATGTTTGGTTTCAAATCATTACAAGGAAATTAATGAATGTTGCAAGCAAGATGCATATGTACGTAACTCCCACCACAAACTGTACAGCTGTAACAATTAATACGCACACAAACGCATATATGTGTGTGTGTGAAGAATTCTCTTATAGGTCCGTGATATCTTAAAATGAGATCTTAACTACTTTTAGGGAACAAAACATTTTTTAAAAATTTGAAAAATATATATTTGTATTTTGATCGGTTTTATGAACCCAACGACATATTTTTAGTTCGAAACAAAAATCAATTTAACATAAAAAGTACATGATAATTCTGGATCGTTGGGTTTGTAAAACCCATCAAAACACAAATATATTTTTTTCAGATTTTTTAAAAATGTTTTGAACCTTAAAAGTGAATTCTAAAAGTTAAGACCTCATTTTAGAATCTCGTTTTAAGATCTCACGAGAGAATTCCTCAATATATGTATGTGTGTGTAGAATTTACATGAATGTATGAAAAATGATATGTGAATATGTGATAGAGAAAATGACAAAGACTAGACTTTTCAGGTCGAGAAAGTCTTTAGGGCATGTGATGGAGTTTGATTCTTCACCATAATCTAAGTATATTTCATGTTTCATTCCTATGTATACATATATACTGATATACTTCAGCTTATCAAATATGGGCTTTAAAGCCCAAAACAAAGCAGTCCTGTGTCAAGGCTCATTCTTCAAAAGAAGAAACAAAAGGAATTAATACAATCAATCCACCTAAAATTAAAACATTATTTTTTGAATATTGACAATTTATAACGGAACTGTAGGAAAAAAAGAAGCTTAAGTTCACTTTTATTGACAATTTCTTGTTATTGTCTAAATAAACACACAATTTGACTACATATTTTCTTTCGACCTTAATAAGAGTACACCTGAGGAGTGGTAAGAATTGTATGTATCACCCTGATGATCAGGATTCAAATCCTCCACCCCATTTAAAAAAAATAAATTTGAAAAGTAAAGTAGTAAGCCTAGTCTTTTACATAATGGTGTAACAAGAAGTTAACAATTACAGTACCATCCGGTCTCGTTGTCTTCAACATCGTAAGTATCTGCATGGTCAACGACCAAGGGAAAGTTTTTTGGTCTGGTCAAATTAAGGACCTTGAGAGACGACATGGCAACACCACTAAAGAAGTCAAACCCAAATATGAAATCTCCAAATACGTAAAAGCTAATGTAGTTGAAAGTTACAGTAGTTAATTAATTAATTAGTTATATTAAGAGACAATGAATTAGACTAATTAATCAACAAATGGTGACGTGAGGTCAATGAGGTTAAGGTCTAAAAGCAAGTAAATGGTCAAAGACGGATGAAATTTTGTTGGATGGGCGATAGTCATATATAGACCACGCATGCATGAAATGGCATTTTTGTAAATCTTAAGTGTCTTCACATGAAAGCTTTGATTGGTCAAATGCATGCATGCATGCATGCAATGGCAATTGTGTAAATATCTAAAGAGTAATAAAAATAATGATGATCATTGTTAGATGAAATGAAAATGATGAACATATATATATATACAAAAAGTGGGGGAGGGGGGGGGGGCGCATGGACCCGAGCGGATGATCAAAAGCTGGTCGATTACAAGGGCAAATGACGAGGTATTTACGATAGGGATAGGGCAACGCGGATGGCTTAGAAACCCTAGCCACCTCATTCTCCATACGGGAGGTTCAGATCATGACTTGGCTGTCGGAGTCCCACTGCCAGCCAGTCTGCCTCTGGTACCTGACGGGTTTTCATTGTGAAGGACACTCAAGTAGCTATTCAGGGTTATTCTGGGAACTCCCACAAAGTTTCATATCTGTATAAGTTTTTACCCCTACAGTTGCAAAATCAATATTTCATAATGGGTTTTATGTCGAAATACGTTATTGATCTTGATTTGGGCCGGCCCGTGCTTTCTGGGAGATCTGATAAAACTGGACTTGTGGCCCAGCCTAAGGAAATTAAGAAAGATCAATTCTTGGAATTGGGCTTTATTTCTTTTTTGCTCATCAATTGACCTGCCGGGCTAGTCCCTTCAAAGCCCATAGTCCACATGAAAAAAGCCCTAAATTGATTTTGGCCCAGTTCAGTTTCAACTGTTTACAATATAACGAACCTATTTGAAGTTAGGGCAAATGCAATGAGAAACAATTTACTGAACCAACATTTTTGTTGTCCCGGTCTCACCTCTATTACACAAAAAGTCAAGTCAAACACGTATTTTAATACAGCCACATCAGCAAAACACAAATTTCTATATACTTTTTCTTCCCACACACTTTCTCTTTCCACCCAACCCAACAACATTTCATTCCTTCATATTATCCACAACAAAACTACACAAAAACATCAAATATCAATTCATCCACATCAGCAAAACACTTATCCCAATACAGCCACATAAGTAAAATACATTTTACAATACAGCCACATCAACAAAATACAACATCTTTGTTGGCCCAATACCAATTCACCATTGCATTTGCCCTTACTAATCACTTTCTGTTAACTATCGTCCTCTGAGGCTCTGACTCTTCTCATCCCCGCGGCGCCATGAAAAGTAGCAGAAGAGAAAACAGACAAGACCACCAGGTCGTCCACCACCGTCAACAACGCCATGGTCACGTCGGAGAGACCTGGACTGTCAAGCCTATCCAAAATCGACCTCAAGAAGATGCCGCCAAAAACCAACAACAAGAGCCAAAGGAAGAGCGTTCCAATTACAATTCCCGGTCAACTTCTCAGGCGTATATACTCGAACCCTCATCCAGTTCGTCCCCAAAATCCCATAAATTTCACCGAAACCCTAGGCGTGTTTCACGCAATCGGAATAACAACGCGGTCAAAACTCGGTTCGTAAGGAAATCTGAGCTGGAGTCCGCTTCTACTTCCGAACTTGTTTCATTGAATGATGAAGTGGGTTCTTTGAGTTTAGGCGAAGAGGTGAACGGGACTCAAGAAGGGAAAGAAAACGAAGGGGATGATTCGTCGTTGAAAATTGAGATTGCTAGAGAAGGAATTGAGGAGCATGTGTCAGGGGAGGGTGTGGATGAGGTTGTGAGAAGATTGGAAGAGCTCTGGATGGGGACGGATGAGCCGGAGTTATTGGAGGAGCAGCTTATGATCAATGATCAGCTGCAGGAGGACGAGGTAAGCTCTGCAAATTTGAAAGCTTATTGAGTTTGCATCTTCAGTTTCATTCTCTTTGTAAAAGGTGTTTTTGTTTTGAATTGTGACGTGTGGGATCTTGTTAGGAGAGGTTTATGAGTTTATTTTTCTGAAGGGGGCTGAAGAAATTTGATCTGGGTGAAATGCCAATAATTTGTTGAGCATTTTAGATGAGTTCTGCAACTCTAAATTATAAAGAATTTTATAATTTGAGGGTCTACAAATTAGCCTCTAAGATATAAAAGGATATTCTGGTACTCGATTCAAAAAAAACCACTATGACACAAACATGTTTGGTCTGGCCATTTTTCAGGTTTCTAGCCTTGTCACCTCTCTCCTAAATTTTCTGTGAACTATTCTCTATTAGATGGGTAAAAAGACATAAAAAGTTAGCAGAGGCTCTTTTGATACTCTGTACAATTGTAATTTTACATATTACTTAAGTTATTCAATTGTACTTTTGCCTTCCCGATTCTTATTTTTCATCACAGATTCACAGGTCATTTGATTTTTGCCTTAAGCTCCTCCATGGATGTCAGGCAGAACCTTGCCAGAACCTGACATCAAATTGTCAGTTAAAATGTTGACAGAAGTTGATATGACAACACTTTGTTGGAATTCATGTGCTAAAATGGATCGATCTTGATGTCAATTAAAAACTCAGTTTAAACATGGAATTAAAATGATTTGAAGAACTTCAGAAACAATATTTATAATTTTGTAAAAGGTGGTTGTTTCTACTCTGTTCAACCATTCCCTTTTGGGGGGAATTTTCTACCTTTTTAACTCGGATTAAATCTTTCTTTTGCAGTTACTTGTTTTGGAATCCATTTATGGAGACAATGCCTTCATCCTTGACAGTCAGAGGGGACTACGATCTGTGCGGGTTAGTCAGTGAGACCATAGTTTAAAGCTTGCTCTAAAATGGTTTTGAAGTGGATAGTCCAACAACCATATACTATTTTTGCAGATTAATATACAGATTGAGACTCCCAATGAACTTACTATAATTGCAAAGCTAAATTCATCAGCTGATAAGGTCACAGGTGAAACTTCGGATGACTTCTCATACTCATTCAAGGTTCAGCATCTACCACCGATTGTTTTGAGATGCTTATTACCTAAATCATACCCAAGCCTCCTTCCTCCCCATTTTGCCATCTCTGTTCAGTGGTTGGATGCCAGTAGGATTTCAAATCTCTGCTCTATGCTGGACTCTATATGGATGGAACAACCCGGACAGGAAGTTATGTATCGTTGGATTGAGTGGCTGCAAAATTCCTCTCTTTCTCATCTTGGTTTCGATAAAGAAATTATTCTTGGTCCGTATGGCATAAGAAATACTGGAGACAGGCGCGCAGTTTCAGGGAGTGTATCCCTGGATGTTGATGTTCCTTCAATCAGGAGTTACAATGATGAGATACACCATGAGAACTTTTGCAAGAATTTGCACGAGTGCTGCATCTGTCTGACTGAGCATGCTGGTAAAATTTCTACCTTGTGTGAATGAGGTTTGCTTTTTTTCCCTCCCCATCTTCAGACTCCTGTCGTTTTCTGCTTGGGAGGTGGGTGGTGGGAGATGATTCTTTGTGCTGTTTCCTGCGGGTTTGTTAGTCTAGTTTCGTCTACCCTCAAAATTTCTACAAATTGTCTGAAATCCTCACATTCAACTTCATACACTATGCAATTTATTTTGATTATATTTTACCAAAGTAAGTCCTACATAGAAAAAAGGATGTCAAATTGTGGATGTGTAGATTAGTTCAAGCCTGAAGCCTTTTCCATTCCGATATTCACAAATTTTATACATCGCAAAACTTAAAGAATCAACCACCATAAAGGTTTGGGAATAAAATCAAAGTGCTTTCTTTTCACTCACTGAATCAGATTTCAAAAACCGGTGTACCTGTAGCCATTTTGTGCGTACCATTTGTCCTAAAACATGAAGCCTTTTTTTCAATGAATGGAAACTCACATCATATTCAATTAAATGTGCAGGAGATTCTAAGGACTTGATACATATCCAATTGAATGTGTAAATATTTCTCTATGCTCGCCAGATATTTTAATTTATATCATTTTTGAAGAACTTCAACAAACCCTAATGTATTCTTGCAAAGTTCTCTATATCAAAATTTGATCATGATACATATCCAATAAAGTTTATGTATTTTGAGGGCTCCTGATATACCCTTGTATTATAAATAGAGAGATTAAGGGCCGACGTATCCCGAACACCAGAATCATACTTTTCTGAGAGGTATCTCATTTACAGCCTTCTATATTAAGTTCTGCAGATGTTGTGGCAGATGCGGCCTTTCTCTGATTTAAGTGGACTTTTATCTTTGGGTTCATGTTTGTTGACTTCCAACCTTTACAGTGATAGAAATGAATTTTCAGTGATTGTGTTTAATTTCTTTAGAACTTTTTTGTTTTGGTAAGTTATTGGACGTTTCCCTGAAAGAGTATTTTATATGTACAACTTACCTGTTCATCTAGTTTTCACCCCAAATGGAGACTTATTTTCATTCATGTCATTTGTATGTATGTTCACTTGTAGAATTTTCTGGTGTCAATTAATGATTCTAAGGAATATTAATTGTTACTGCAGTAATATTTATTCTCATTCTCGGTATTTACATGCACCAGGTACTGACTTTGTCAAATTGCCATGTCAGCACTTCTTCTGCTGGACATGCATGACGACCTATGCTGACATACATATGGCAGAACGCAACATAAGCAAGCTTCAATGCCCGGATGCAAAATGCGAGGGTATGATTCCACCCAGTTTGTTGAAACAGTTACTCGGTGATAAGGAGTATGAACGTTGGGAGTCCTTGATGTTACAGAAAACGCTTGAATCAATGTCTGATGTTTCTTATTGCCCACGGTGTGAAACACCATGCATAGAGGATGAAGAGCAGCATGCCCAATGCTCCAAATGCTACTTTAGTTTTTGTACACTGTGTGATTTGCCACGCCATGTTGGGATGGAATGCATGACAACAGAGTTCAAGCTTAATATCTTGCAGGTAAAGCTATAGACTCATTACCAAGTAACAACTGGCTCTAGAGGGGTGCTACCCTAAGTAAAGACTAAGTAAACTAATAAATTTATTATTTCCCATTATTGACAATATATCCTTATGTTCTAATTTTAGTAAACTTATTGATTTAATTTTATATTAATAATTCTAATAAAAAATAGTAACCAAGCAATGTTTAATACCTTTACAAGAGACTTGTAGCAGTATAATACCAATGGGTTATGACATTTGAAATTCAATACAATATGTTGGATTGTGTTTTAGCCATGTGATCCTTGGTCCAATTTTTTTTGTTTATGTGAATCTTGATATTAGTCACTCACCAAGTGGCAAACAGTTTGAATCTAATGCAAGCTATGTAGTCTCTAATCCTCACTGTTTAGTCCTGCTGATTGAACCTTAAATTTTTCCCTAGAGATTCTGTAGATGCAAAAATATATCACAGGATTCATTTCATTGGAGAACTTAATCTTTGCTTTGATAACCTTGTTGTTGCCATTCCTCTCATTCTTCTGTTTTTAGATTTCTATTTTGTTCCCCCTGAAACCTGGTAGACATTCATATACTTGTCCATTCAAATAAACCTGGGTCATCTGCTGACGCATTTAGTTTTGTTTTTGCCGAGAAAGCATAATGGATTCATTGTTTCTTTTGATATTGAAGCTTCTGGAACTTTCATGATGCAAGAAACCAAAATTATCTGCCCATTCAAGTTCCCTTAATCCTTTTAGTGATGGCTAGAGTTTTGGTTCTCGTACACTCACTGCTGACTGCGAGTCTACTGTATTTGGATAGTCATATTTTATTTATTTTGAAGTTACATATCCTCTGCATCACTCCACTGATGATCCTTTCCAACTTCCCTGCGGTGCTCTGGCTACTTTCCTCAACTGAGATAACTTGATCATTTTTCTTACAGGAACGGCAAAATTCGTCTGGACTCAAGGATCACCAAAAGCGCAAGGAGCGTGACATGATCAATGAGCTACTTAGTGTCAAAGAGATATTTCGTGATGCCAAGCAATGCCCTTCTTGCAAAATGGCAATCTCAAGAACCGAAGGTTGTAACAAAATGGTTTGTTCCAACTGTGGGCAGTACTTTTGCTACCGCTGTAACAAGGCAATTAATGGATATGAACATTTCAGGTTTGTGATCCATTTTCTGCTTGGTTTGTTTCTATGTAATTGTGCAGTGCCAGCTTTTTCTAGAACCTAACAAGTTTGTACTCAATGAAGGGGAGGATCATGTGAATTATTCCCACAGGAAGAGATTCGGCGCTGGGAAGAACACATCAATGTCCACCGGGTTGTTGCTCAGATTCATGGTGATGGACGTGGTCAGTCATGCCCTATTTGTCGTCAATTCAATGCAAAGGTGACTATAATTGGACTTTTCTTGATTAGGCATTTTTCTATGTTCAAATAATAATAATGTTAGATTTTGACATGGTTTTGAAAATTTTTTCCCTAGCAAAAGAAAATATTGCTGGGTGCCAATGGGGTGCCACCTGGAAAATTTTATTTAGTTTGCATGCCAAAGCATGTTTGCAACTTGATGTTGCCAGAAGGCATAAATAGGTGAATGAAAAACAGAAAGAAGATCATGAAAAATTCGGTAATTTAAAAACCTAACTACAGATATTAGTTCTGTAAAACAAGAATCAAGAATCCTTTGTTTTTAATGGGAAAACAAGCCTGCAACCATTTGGGAAATAAAATTTGTGGCCTTATTTTTTTGATCACCTAAATGAGTACTGCTCCAGGAAGCATTGAACACTTACCAGTACAAAGGGTAATAAAACAGTTCCCCTCTGGTCCCTACATAGGATTAATTATATTGTTTTAGGACATTGTTTTTCATGATTTATGCGAACAAAAGGTTTCCTGTCTGATTCACTGAATTGTCTTTTATGTACTGTGATTTTATATTCCAACATATATTGATGTTGTTGTAAGATGCGATGAAGAGGAAGAAAATTATAGTAATGGAATGCTGTAATTTCAACATTCATCAAGTCAAATAACCTCACTAGGTTCTTTGTAGTGCATTGAGGTGATGGTACTTCTATCTTTATAATGCAAAAGATTACATGCACACGAGTATGGCTTCATGCATAGAAATTATCATTCGCTGTTTCTCCCGCATCTGTTGTATTGTTCTATAATCTTACCCGCATCTTCTTCACTTCATCATACGCGCATCTTCTTCACTTTATGATAAGGCCATATATCCTCCTTTCAAATTATAATGAAATAATACATACACGTTTTTAATTTGAAAGTACTTAGTTGTTTCTCTCACTTCTTTTTGCCTTGTTTTGCTATAACAGATGGGCAACAACAATCACATGTTCTGCTGGGCATGCCAAACCCGCTACTGCTATCTATGCAAAAAGACTGTCAAACGCAGCGCTCAGCATTATGGACCCAAGGGTTGCAAGCAGCACACAGATGGATAGCACTTGGTCATCTCAAATTGAACCAAAAACAAGATCCTTGGCGCGCTAGCTAGTTGACAATGCCTACACTCATTGATTTTTCGGGCACGCAATACATCTTTTAAGCTTTGTGTATATTGGTTCTCCGGTACCATATTCTCCCAGCAGGTCTGGCTGCTGCAGATAGAGTTAGGTACCTATGTATACTGAACGTATTCATCCTACATTCCTACTCGAGTTAATTTCTTCAAAATAAGGGTAAAGAACAAAAATAAAGCCAAGGTTTATGGTATAACTTAATTATTAGTTATGAGTGTGTACATTTTTCATAGAATTGGTTAATTTTCATAGGAATAATGAATAAAACGAGGAGACTAATCGGGATAAGCTCTTCACCTGGGGGTTGAAGTAAGGGCCTTATGTTGCAGGTTTGTGAAGAAATAAGTTATTTCTAGGGTTTTTTACTTTTTGGGATCGGTGATCCCTGATCTTGGTTGAGATGTTTATTTATTCTTCTAAAAAAAACAAATGCTGAAAATTAAATAAAACTAGGGTAATTCCCAGCCCATAACTGGTCCAGCCTTTGTTGGTTACGTGGGCCAAGTTTTAGATAGCCCAGCCCAATAGCCCATGACCGGACACAGCCATGTTTCCGAGCCTATAAACAGTACAGCCGCTCTTTGTTACGTAGGCCCAGTTTTATAAAGCCCAGCCCATGAGTCGTGAACTTAGAACGTTAAGGCGCCAGGGAAGACTGGAGCACCACGGCTTCCAAATTGCGATCCTCGAGTGGCGGCTCTGCTCTGTCCGTTGGCGAAGCGTGCTAAACCTCGCAAATTATTTATAGTCCTTTCCCAGGCTTTGCCGGAAGAGCCATTCGAAAACTCTCTCTCTCTTTCTAACTCTTTTTCCAAGTTGCAGTACTCACATGCTGAGGTACTTCTTTCCTCTTTTCCTTCGTGAATTGATAGAAAATACAGTACTTCTCTACCTTATTTAAGATTGTTAGTTTGGGACCGTTTCTTCCTTAGTATGTAGAGAATTCTGGGTGTTTATCGTTTTGAGCCAAAAGGTATGGTCTTTGTGAAACTTCATGGTTGGCTTAGCCTATGGAGGTAAGGGAGCTTGTGTTTGATAAAACTCCATCTCGGTATTAATGGGCGTTTGTTTTTATTTGGGAAAAAAATGCTTGCTTGAATCCGGTTTGTTTAAGAAGAAAGTTATTTTTCTGGGAAAGATTTTTTCCAGGCCTTACCATTCAGCAACTTCGGCTTTGTCGTTGGAAGAACAGTTTGATGAAAGTCCAGCTATCCACAGTCACGAAATCGAAAATTGCAGTGGTCGGACGAAGGGGGTTGGTATTCCTAAAAGACCCAGATTATTTCCATTGGCTCTGCGAGTGGTTAAGACTTTGAATTGGCAGGTTACAAGGAAAATGAGGTTCCATAACGCTGAGAAGATACATGGTTTTGCTCATTCAATTGATGCATTTAGAATCATTGTTCACATGTTTGCATCTGCTGGGATGGAGATGGAAGCATATTCTTTGCTTTTAGACATTGTTTGCTATTATGAGGTATTTAATCGAGATATGTTTGAGTTGTTTTCGGTTTTACTGGATTCGCCACAGCATTCTGAAAGATCAATTGTTGTCTTTGATGTCCTGATGAAGGTTTTTGCAGCCAATTCGATGCTTGTGAATGCGGTGGATGTTTTTTTTGAAACCAAGAAAGTTGGGCTTACGCCAAATATTTTTTCATGCAATTTCTTGCTTAAGTGTTTGATGGAAGCAAGTAAAGCAGATTTTGTCAGACTGTTGTTTGAAGATTTAAAGATTAATGGTCCGTCACCAAATGTTTATACTTACACTATAATGATGAATTTTTATTGTAAAGGACACTTTGGGCAGGCTGTAGATATTGAACACGCAACTGATATTTTGAAGGCTATAGAAAAGAGTGGGGAAAGCACTAGTGTTGTAACTTACAGTACATATATATATGGACTTTGTAAAGCTGGTTATGTTGACTGTGCTTTGGTTTTTCTTCGAGATTTGAAATGTAGAAATCAGCCTCTGAATAGTTATTGCTATAATTCTGTTATCTTTGGGTTTTGCCAACAAGGTCAGTTATGCAAAGCATTAGAAGTTTTTGAAGAAATGAAGAATCATGGAATATTACCAGATGCTTATAGCTTCAGTATTTTGATTGATGGGTTTTGTAAGAAAGGGGATATTGAAAACGGCCTCCATATAGTACACGGAATGCTGCGTTCTGATGTAAAACTAAACCATGTACAGTACAGTTCATTCTTTACTGGCCTTTGCAAAGTCGGACTTATTGATATTTCACTGAAAATGTTCCGCAGCCTAAGTGCTTCTGGATACAAACATGACCTGATTTCATACAGTACCTTAGTCAATGGATTCTCTATGCTAGGTGATGTGGATTCCGCCAGCAAACTTCTGGAGGAGATGATCAATAATAGTTTTGTTCCTGATTCCTATACTTTTGGGATGCTGATTCACAGGTGCTGTAAGGTTGGACTCTTGGAGAAAGCCATAGAACTGTTCAATGTGATGTGGGAAAGTGGTCTCTTGCCTAATATTTTTGTTTGGAATGTTATTGTTGATAGGATTTGTAAAGAAGGGTATTTAGAGCAGGCATTGAAGCTTATCTATGAAATGCAAGATCAAGGCATTTTCCCCAATTCATATACATATCATGCAATTATTAAGAAGTTGTGTGAAGAGAAAAAATCTGAAAAGGCACTGGGACTCCTTCCTTCAATGCTTAAGATGGATGTTCTTCACACCAGCTGTTTTAGCTCCCTTATCGATGGGTTTGTAAAACAGTCAAACCCGAAGAAGGCTTTGATATTGTATGAAAGAATGCCAAGACTTGGAATCACTCCGAATACAGTCACATATACAATTCTTATCAATTTATTCTGCCAGAGAAACAAAATGCAACAAGCCTGTAATATTTTCAAGGATATGAAAAAAAGGGGTTTTATTCCAGATGAGGTTACTTACACCTGTCTGATCGATGGATTTTGCAAAATACATCGCATGGATTTGGCCAATTTGTTGTTTGATGAAATGATGACAAATGGTGTAACTCCTAATGTGAAGACTTATACAGCTCTCATTGCTGGGTACAAGAGGCTTGGAAACATTGATAGATGTTATGAGTTGTTTGATGAAATGAAGAAGAAAAGAATTTTTCCAGATGATATTGCGTGAATACCTGTGCTACATTGATCCTGGATCTTCCTTCGGTTTAGAGAGTGTTAGAAAACTGTGAAAAAGATGTGACTGTTACTCTATGGTAATTACTTGAATACCTTCTCTCTTGCATAAAATCTGAAATTTATATTTTTTAACTTCAAATTTAATGCTATTGAACTCTTGCAAAGCTCAAGATGCTGTATTTTTTTCATCAGAAATGTGGAGAATGGTTCTATGCTATATATGGAGATTGGAGGAGCATGACCTTAACCTGGTAAGGCTCCTTTTGAGGGCAAAACGGCGATGCCCTATGGGTCAAAGGGGACTATTCCTCACAAGTGTTTGGCTGAGTCATTACAAATGCAATATGGCCCTAAACCATTTTAAGCTGATGTTAGGTTGGCCTACCTGTAATATGATCATAAAAATATACGGTGCTAACTTTCTTTTATTTTACAGGTTATTTAAATATCTCATGAGCTGTGATACTTGATTACATGGCAAGGACACATTTCCAGATAAGTAACGTAGTATGCTCATCTATGGATGCACGAGTGGATTGTGAAAGAAGTAGAAGTTCATTTGCCTCTGGTGAGCAACCTGAATCACATTTCAATGCTTACTTCCGTGGGAGTTATGAAACTTTAATGAACATCGATATCTTGCTTCACATCATGTGATCCATTAATGGGTCCATCCCCTCTGGTTTCTGGGGAAGGTTACAATAGATTAGAAAAACAGTTTCCATTGACGTCATCCACTTCCCCATAAAAAGCTCCACGCTACCTGGGTCAATCAGTTTATTTACTTTTATGGTTACAGTGTTAATAGAAAAGATACTTTTGAAGATTCTCTACATTCTTTAAAATTGATACTTCAGGTGAATCGCTGATTTTAGCCTCAGGTATTTTAAATACTGATGATGTGACATATATTATGAATGCATACTCTGGATCGTCATTAAGTACGCCTGATGAAAAACATATGCCTATACTCCATGGTTGTGATTCGATTCTTCGTTGCATAATGTCATGAACTCTAGCATGTAACAACACTGACTGTGGATTTCTTAACTGTTCTAGTTTTCTCATAGGCAATGAGCTGTTATCATAGAGTATGCTTCCAGACTTCCAGTGAATGAAATTTAGTTGATCCGCTTCCCCCTCCCAACCCCAGCAACATCCTGATAATTGCACATGAACATCCACAAATGCACATGAACACATGGTCCAGCAATCGCACATGCATACATGCAACCTATCTGGTGCTGTTGGAAATATTGGGTTTACGTTTCTTCATGCATTGCAGATGCTTCGGTTGCAATGACACACCTTTGGCCTTTTTTTCTGAATCCATTTTCTATGGTTAAACTTAATGCTTCTTGTTCAGTGAAAAGAAACTTTTTGGCCGAATTTTACTGCATATTTGAACTGCATTGAAACCATCAAAGGTAGTTGCAAGAACTCGCAAGTAATATCTTGAAATATGTTTTATTCACATTCCGATTTATGATACGTTAGCATCATAAGAACATGCCAGTGCATTTTTTATTTAATTTAATTATTCGACTGATTTCAATTCTGTGACATCCAGGCTTTAATTTTGACGAATCTATGAGATAGGAGTTCAATTCCAGTTACTGGAACAGCTGGAGACTCCAGCTTAAAGCCCTAGCCCTGAACAGTGTTTACAATAAGCTGTACTTAAGTGAGAATCACGCTTTCAAGAGTGGATTTGGATTGAGCATCACGCTTTCAATGGCCATTCTCAGATTGTTTATTTCTGGAGTACCATTGCTGTCCCATATTATTTATACATTGCTTCTTTCCTTTTGTTCCTGAGATTCTAGTGAAGATTCAAGGCCTTTGCAGTCATTATCTACAATGGCTAATGCCATATGAAGCCATTCTCTTTTCCAATAAGTTCCTTGAGCCTGGGCCTGACAGACAACTATGCAGTTATTCTGTTGTTTTCATCATCATCTGGCTAATTTTTTTTTCCCTTTAAATACACAAAATCTTCAATTATTATCTCAGCGACCTACTTGTTTGTTATAAAGAAAAGCTTCAATCATATCCTTGACACAGTGAGGTTTAAAAAAAAAAAAAAGCAGCATTGACACCATATATCAGTCTAGCTGAGCAAGAATGTGGAGGTGCTACTGCTACATCAGAAGAATCATGTCCCTTCGGGGACATGCGATCAAATTGGAACTTACAGAAGAATCATTGGCCATTCCTAAATATTTTCCCCTAAATCAAAAATGTCGAAACGGTACAGAAGTGTGCTGGGTTGTACATATCCCTTCATGACAGTGTGAACACATCTAGTGTCAGCTTGACATGGAAAGTATATGTCGGCTTGATTACTGTAAGCTAATGAGCAAGATTTGCTTCTTAATGGTTATGTGTCTGCATCTTCCTCAGGCTTCAAAAAGAACTCGATGTATGCAATTCGACTGGGTTGCTGATATCCAGCAGACACAATATGTGCTTGTGGATTAGACATTCTTGCAACTGAAACTAGATGCTGAACTTTCAATATTCCACCCCTCCCAATGGTCAACTTGCTTCCTCGGTTATCTTTAATGACACTTCCTGGTAGATTTGAAGTCGTTGCTCGGAGGAACTTGTATTTATACCTGTCCACCAGAGCAGGAAATAATAGAGTTTATACAGCAAAGTGGAATTATGGATTTCACAGAAGTTGCACGATGGTATAAGAAATGAGTAGGATACTTGTAAGCAACTTGGTGATCACATTGAAAGGCATTCAGAAGATCAGGATTTGCATGATACATGAAGTCTATCTGCAAAATAAAATATTTTTGGATGGTGATCATGGTGATATCCTCATTACAAATGATTACTTGGAAATGAAGGCAAAGAACACCTGCAAGTCTCCATGCCCTTCACTTCTGAAGGTGACACAGGGGGGATCTGGTTGTAGAGTAATCTGGATACTTGATCCCGGCCATTCAAGATCATCAATAGCTTCTTTCAGCGCTGCAGACTGGCTTAAGTAAAAAAATTGAAAAGATGAGCATAAATTGTAAAAAAATAATAGTATGGCTCTCCGCTTAGGATATGCCAATCAGACACACATTCTATCAGCTGCAAGGGAATTTTTTTTACATATAGTGGCTATATCTATGAAACCTGGCGCATCACTGACATGACCTTCACAACAATTATTCACAGTTTAACCATAGAAAATCTTTCAGGTGCCACCTTAAAGGATGCAAAAAGTTTTAAATCCCGAGAAATCTCAAACTTGACATAATAAACAGCTTGATTAAGTATCTGATATGTTCATTGTCAAAAGTAACATCAATAATTCTGAAAGAACCTGCATTTGTCCAGCAATGCCTTTGATTTTCAGTGAAAAGATATAAGATAGAGAGAGCAAGAGACATTGTTAGCCCTTAAATAAGCGAATCAATGCCCTTTATTGGAACCCAATGCGTAGTATGCACAGACATTTACCTTAACAGTAAAGCTGAGAGGTGTGCTTCCTGCAGGTTCAAAGTTGTAGTCCCATGAAATTGTCTCAGGGATTCTTGTTCTGATCTCCGCATAAATGCAGGCGCCCAGTGTATCAACAGACCTAACAGAAAATTAACCCAAAAAAATGACCTACAAACAAATCCCATGCATGTCATATTGTATGTATAATAAACAAAATGTTGACAGAAAAGGATTTTGAATTCACCAGATCTCAAATGTATGCGATAACGTCCTTTATTAGGTTCATGAAACTGTTTTTCCTTGCAGTCTGACAAAAACATTTATCCTGACCTCTCAGGGCTTCCAATAGCAGGCGCAATTTAATTAAACCTAAGAAACACACCTTAGCGCAATCTTTTACTATCATCCATCAGTCTCCCCCAAACCAATATCAGTGATGTAACCTAAAGTATGTTGTAGTATCTAGGCTGCAAGGATTGTGATTAGATAAACAGCTCTGCTCAAATAATGCCCTCCCCCATGACAAGAACTACAACCAATTGGCCCAATTAATTGCACAGCCTGTTGTTAAGCCTGTTTTGTTTTGTGGTTTCATTTTTGAAGCAATTACATTTCCTCACTAACCAAATCAAGAAACCAAATACGTCATGCTCCTTATTTTAATTTGGAATTCAAATATCAAGAATTGAGGGACAAAGATTCGGGGTTTCCAAAATATGAACATACCTGAGAAGGAGCTGCATGTCTGGCCCCGGATATTGGATTTCAAGTGTGCTTGATTGCCCTGGAACTGAAAATGTGTTCAAGCAATCGACAAAGAGCCCCAAGCTCAGTCCAAAACGAGGACGCCCATGTGCACTATAATCATATCTAACAAAAAGCTTCAAAAGGAAATTGAAAAATATAGATTTAGATTTCAAATTCTATACCATCAATAAAGCGAAATCATGCCCTATACTAAAATCAAACTGAAACTGCTATAGATAGTCCCATCGAGTTCTGTATCCTAAAAATTTTAGTTTGTTTCCTCTAACTTTCCTTCATTTTCTTGGCTACCAAAAAGAGAACTGACGATTTCAAGAAAATAGAGGAAAATACGGGAAAATATGAGATTAAGACCTCCCGTTTAAGATAAACTTTGGCTTGGAGACAACCGGTATCCTCGACGACCAAAACGAGACCATGCTCCGACAATTCGACCACCGCGTCCTGGTTGAATAGCATCGAAATAATTTTAAATTAAAAAAATCAGACAAACACCCAAAAAAATAGTGCCGATCGATCTAAACCTGATTGCGTTTCCATCTGACGGCGGAGAGGGCATCGACCATGCCTTGGACATTGTCGATCTGGCATACTAGATCGGGCGCGTCTGGCTCTGCCACAGACGAGCTCATCCTTGATGGTTTTCCCGCCAAAGTCCCTCACACGAAAGCTGTGTGAAGAAACGCGGAGACTGTATAGTAACTGTGCTCGCGAGCCTGAAGGTAAGCGCGCTCTAGTCTTAGTGATGGGATTATCGTCATGTCAATAAGTTTTAAGTTCGATCAACGGCTACGATCCCTCCCCCTCGACGAGGGCAAAGAAGAAAATTAATGAAAGTAGTAGAACCATTCGGTAATTTCAGTCATCAGTCGTCATCCACTACGTAAAAAGGGCAAACAGAGCCACCGTGGTCGTGGCCGTTTCCTCTCCGTCGCCACGCCATAACTGTCCTTGTCATTTCTTTGTGACCGTATAACCGCTTCTCTTTTCTCTCCTTCAAATCTATTCAAACTCGCATCCTCTCTCCAAAATCGCACGCTCTATCTGCAATCTAGGATTTATGTCCACAGTCCACACTAATGGCGCACGTTAGACTCCTTCCCCCAAAACCCTAAGATTTCTCCCGGTTTAAATTGCGTGCGAATACACGTATACATATACGTCTAGATATTTGCTTGGATGGACGGAGGGAATAAGAATGGTGGCGGAGGCGGTGATGCGTCGACGAGCGGTGGTGGGGGGTCTCAAGGGGTGCCTGCGACGCCGACGCCGATTGGGAGCACCTACGCGCCACCGCCTTTTCTGAGCAAGACTTACGACATGGTAGATGATCCGGCGACAGACTCGATTGTGTCGTGGAGCCCTACTAATAACAGCTTCGTGGTGTTGAACCCGCCCGAGTTCGCCCGGGACCTCCTTCCCAAGTATTTCAAGCACAACAACTTTTCCAGCTTTGTCCGCCAGCTGAACACCTACGTATGAGCCTTTCATCCTCTTTGACTCTTGTTTTCTTGATTTTGCTTTCTCAAAGTTTATATTTGCTCGAATTCCATATCTTTCTCGTTGTTGGTGATATTTTCATGATATTGTAGTTCAAAGAATTTGATTACTTAGTAGGGTTAGCTTATTTGTTTACTGATTTATGAGGTCTATGAACCTATAGGTGATCATGTCATATAATGGTCATGGAGTGTGGATTAGGGGCCTTGATCATGTCATATAATGATCATGGAGTGTGGATTTGGGTCTCGAGGATGTAGAAATGGGGAGATTTTGCAGGAAATGTGGGCGTTGACAAATTTTCTTCTTCTCGTGCCTGCAAGTTATGTCAGTAATTATTCATCTTCAAGTTGCTAACTTGCTATAGCGAGTTATGTTAGTTATTCTCCATCTTTAAGTGCTTCTAATTAAAATTGGGCCCTGTTTCAATGCCCTCTTCTCCCCCATTCCTTCCCTTTTTCTAACAAAGAAATATCTAGGCTAGTAACTAAAGAAATACCTTTTTAAGATTTTCAGCAGTGAAAATCCTCTCCAATGTGGCCTTGTCACAATTAAAGCAATTATAGTAAGTAGTCGCGATTGTCATACTACTTTTTGTACCTGTGAATTAAAACCCCATAGAGATTAATAAGATATTAACTATTAAGTGGCTGATGTATACGAATGGACTTATGATCCACAGTTTTGAGCTTTTGGGTTGAAGTTGATGTCTAAATGTGCGATCAAGGAACACACTTTCTCTGTATCTCTCTCCGGATGATCTCATCAACAATCGGTATCAGCATCAACAATTTCATATGAGGGAAGATTGTTGAGACATGTTTGAATTGTAATCTTACATGGGCTAAATATGAGGGATGGTAATATGCATGGATCCTGGAAATGCTTCCAAGTTTTTGGGTTCAGGGTGCTGTCAAGATGCTTTCCCGATGACTCTCTTAAATGCTTTCCAAAGAGATTTCTTTCTTCCCAACAAAAATCTTTTAACTTCAAAGCTTGCCAAAACTCTCTAAGTCAGTCAGTTATCAAAATTAGCCTCCTATTGCTAGCCATTTAATTTATCTGCCAAATATTTTTAATACAGTTGGATCCAAATCACTGCAGAAAGGAATAATAATAGTGCATAAATTGTGAGATAACAAAGACGACCATGTCAATCATATTGGTAAACATGTGAGTACATGTCCACCTCTTAAACTACGCAGTTGTTTACTTGTGAATTTGTTATAGTGTTTTTCTTGAGCCATTTTTGTACATCATTTTTGCAAAGTTTGTTATAAGTTTAGGGAATCTCTTATTTTTTTGTTTTTCACATCCCTATCTCCATCTCATGTTGGTTAAAGGATTATTTGGCTTTTCTCCTCGAGGCTAAATTTTTTCTGAAGCATAATATGCAAATTATTATGACTATGCATGTTATTAGTTTGTATTGTGCTCTCCCAGTTGGCTTACTTGATTGATCAAGTTCAGATGATTGACTTTGGGCATATATAGCTGTCTCTTGTGAACTCTTCTGATGTTCTATTTGTTTATATTTTCATATTAATTGTTTCACTAGGATAAACACATTTAATCTTATTTGTTGACGCATATCCTGCCGTTTATCAGCCCCCACCTAGAAACTTTTCATATATCTCCTTGTTAAGCAGGGGTTTCGAAAGGTTGACCCCGACCGCTGGGAATTTGCAAATGAGGGCTTTCTGAGGGGTCAAAAGCATCTGCTTAGGAGTATAAGTCGGCGAAAACCTGCACATGGACATGGCAATCAACAGCAACCGCCATCACATGGACAGAATTCTTCTGTTGGTGCCTGTGTCGAGGTTGGGAAATTCGGGCTTGAGGAAGAGGTAGAGAGGCTTAAAAGGGACAAGAATGTGCTTATGCAGGAGCTTGTTCGATTGAGGCAGCAGCAGCAGGCTACCGATGGCCAGCTGCAAACCATGGTTCAACGTCTTCAGGGAATGGAGCAGAGACAACAACAGATGATGTCATTCCTGGCAAAGGCAGTGCAGAGTCCTGGCTTCTTGGCGCAATTTGTACAGCAGCAAAGTGAAAGTAATAGGCGTATAACTGAAGGCAACAAAAAACGAAGGCTCAAGCAGGATGGCCTTGCTGAGAGTGAGCACTCTGCTCCTGATGGACAAATTGTTAAGTATCAACCTTCAATGAGTGAGGCGGCAAAAGCAATGCTCAGGCAGCTCATGGAAGTTGATTCTTCTTCCAGGCTGGAATCGTACAACAACAATATCGATGATTTTATGATTGGGGACAGTTCTTCGTCATCCAGTGGTGTAGACAGTGGGAGCTCTTCAAGTCATGTATCAGGAGTGACTCTGCAAGAGGTGCCTCCAACCTCGGGGCAGGCATTTATACCATCTACTACTGGGATCTCGGGCCAGGGCCGTTCAGCTGCCATATCTGAAATACAGTCTTCTCCACAAGCTGCGACTGCTGAGAAGGTTACAACATCTTGGTTCCCAGATGGGAGTATGCTGGTTGGAACACAAGGGGCACCTTCCTCCATTCCTGGGGCAGATGTAATCATGCCTGAGCTCTCTCAAATACCAGAAATGGTACCAGAGAGTATGGTAGATATTTCTGGGAAAGGTTACATGGGACCTGGGACTGAAAATTCTGGATTTTTTGAGCCCTCTTCACTTGGAGAGAATGGTTCAGTCCTAATTGAAATTGATGACATTAGTCCTGATCCAGATATTGATGCCTTACTGGACAGTTCTGGCTTCTGGGATGATATTTTTAATAGCCCTGTGCCTGAGGACATTGAACCAATCTCATTTGATGGTAAAACCAATGGAAATAATGTGCAGCCAATGGAGAATGGGTGGGAAAAATCTCAGCATATGGATCAGCTTACGGAACAAATGGGGCTGCTCACTTCAGACACCAAAAAGGTTTGATCTTATTTCTGAAATGTACATTTGGATCGGGGGAGGTAAACCTTGATATAGATTGATAATCTCGGTCCTCTTTTGTGTCTACGGAAAAGCAGCTCATGCCTTATTTGTCTGTTCACCCTGGCTCTGTTTTGCACCAGTGCAAACCCAAATTGAGGTTCTGTTTTCTAATTTTTAGCTTTTGATTTCCCACCTTATATTGGATACTCGAAAGAACTTAGCAAGCATAGTGGTGTTAAAAGGCTATTGCTTTGGTTTCTAATTCTTTTGTTGAGGCTGATGACTGGCTTATGGGACGTGCCTGTCTTTGAGGATGACTACTCTCTCATAATGGATGCCTTTACTAGATTTCTCCTTCTTTTAGTTTTTTTTACACCTGATGATATATTATTTATGGGTAAATACTTTGTTTGTTTTTGTTACAATCTCGAACCTTATAAGTTAGTTCTATTTCTATTTACATTGATAAGACAATTTTTTGAATTTCAGATTAGGGATTGGATTGGCTAGGTGGGTTCGTTTTGTCTTTCAGTTGGGCTACAACTACAATCCTGAAAAGATACACACTTGATGGTGACCGGCTCTGAATCTTTATGAATTATACCATATTGTATGAACCATACTTGGGACAGCTCCGAAACTGATGATAGCATATCTGAACCCTGAAGACATGGAGGAATTGTTGCTGTTTGCAATGCTGCTCACAAAGTTAAACGGTCCCCTTTCAAGTAAGTGATATAGGTGGAGGAAAAGTACTTATAACCTGGTATTGGGAGGTTTATGAGTTTTTCTTTATGTACAAGGAGTAGCCTGTTACCCGCTAGATTGTCGCATGAATGGTTAAAATTATTACTCATCTGATATCAAGCCTTACCAAACTCACCCATAATAAGAACAGTGTAGAATGTAAATTGTAATTTTGTGAATGTGAAAGATATGACCAAATTTTCAGTTCCGCAACTACTGCAAAAGTTCTCCTTCAAATCTGCTTTGGGGTGGCACTCCATTAATGTAGAGGCACGTGTTTCAGCTTTGGGAACGACCTTCGTCTCAGGGAAAAGCACATGTTTAACGGTAACCCTACAAATTGGGTTTCTTGTTAGTAAGAAGCAAAAACGTGGCACCCGATCATCATCTCATTACTTGGGCTTTTCTCACACACTTCTCACTTCCAATCCATGTACTTATAATCCCAGGATTTCATGTGTTAGCCATATTTTCACCATAGTGAGTGTAAGAATAGAAGGAAAAAGAGAGCAAGAACAGTGTCTACTTTTGTGTGTGTATCGGATGACAACGGTGAGAAAGAGGAGGCACCAGCAAGCACTGACAGTTTCTTTACCATCACCTCCGATTCCGGCAGCTGACTTCAGGCACGGTAACCAGCATCCAGCATCATTGCCGGCCACCAGTCCAGACTCTCCTGACATTGAAAATCTCTCTGACCTTGAAAAACTATCCATTCTCGGCCATGGCAGTGGTGGCACCGTCTACAAAGTGAGCCACCGCCAGACCTCCTCTGTCTTTGCATTGAAAGTTCTTCGTTTCCATGGGAACACCTCTGCCGTCCCCCACCATGAGGAAGAGATTCTAAAGCGGGTAAATTCACCCTTCGTTGTCCAATGCCATGCAGTTCTTTACAAAGATGATGATCTTTGCTTTGTGATGGAACATATGGAGATGGGATCACTGCATGATGTCCTGATCGCCAACAGAGTATTGCCGGAGGTTGTTGCCGCTGGCGTGGCACGGTGCGTGCTGCATGGGTTGCAGTATCTCCATGGAATGCAGATAGTGCATGGAGACATAAAACCCTCAAACCTTCTAGTAAATGCAAAAGGGGATGTGAAGATTGCTGATTTTGGGGTGAGCAAGGTGGTGGGAGGCTCTGGCATTCATGATGTGAGCGATATATGCATGGGAACATGCGCTTACATGAGCCCGGAAAGGTTTGATCCGGAGAGATGGGGAGGAGAAGGGGGAGATGGTTTTGCAGGAGATGTTTGGTCACTAGGGGTGGTGGTTCTGGAGTGCCTTGTGGGACATTATCCGCTGATTGGTACTGAAGAGACACCAGACTGGGCAGCACTGATGTTTGCCATATGCTTCAAAGAGAGGCCAGAGATGCCAGATTCGGCATCTTTGGAGTTCTGTGATTTTGTGGGAAGGTGTCTAGAGAAGGACTGGAAGAGGAGAGGAACAGTGGAGGAGCTTCTTGGTCACCCTTTTGTGAATTCAGAGATTTTGTAGTTCTTCTGAATTGGATTTCATATTCAGCTCAAATTTGAAACTCCATATCATAGCTTCTGCAAACTCTTATTTTCAGAAGATATAGAGGATTCAAATATTCAATAAACAGAAATTAACATAGCAATGTAATTTCCCTCCGGCCAAGCACATGAACAACCCAGAAATGAGCGACTCCCAGAATAAACTTCCATTGAAGAGAGAGAGAGGAGCTACCACGGCACAACCAATTTTCTTGATAAAAGCAACAGCTTACAAAAAAGAGAACACGGAAAAGGAAATGTAATGACCGGTACCTGAACACACAAAGATGAATGGGCCGATATTAGTCAAATGGGCCATAGTAGGCCCATTGTACGAAAACATTCCCAAGTTGTTTTGTTTTTTAGAAATTGAAGCCCGGCTTGATCGGCGTTACAGTCGAACCCGGCCCTAAAACCCATCTCCGCCGATTTGCCCACTCTTCCCTCATTATCACCCACCACCGCAATCATTGGACGAGAGGATTGGGTATTCAAATTGTTAAATATCATAGCGATTTATTCTTAGATCTATTGATTCCAACCCCAAAAGCTATGGACATTCATTTCCATAATTGTCTGAAAGTGGGGATCCTGTTGTTTTTCTTGACCGGCACTGGTTCTTGTGTAGATAGGCGTTCGTCAAGAACTGAGGTCAGTGGTCTTTTACTGCCTGAAGAAATTATCTTTTATGGTTTTTGTTACTTGATTTGTGTCTGATGTGGGTTTTAGTGGAAGGTACTTGCTTGTATGTAAATATGTTTTTCTTTCTATCTGAAAATTGCAAAACTTGTGGTTTTAAAATCACAAATGTCATTTCAGAACTCGTAATCCATTAGTCTAATGTCTGTGCTGTTTCGTCTTATTTTTCAAGTGCAGGTGTTGAGTAGTTTAGATAGTTACAATATAGTTGTCCTGGAATTTACTGAATTGATCATTCTTTCTACGTATAATTTCATCTATTGCTTATCAATGTGGTGTGGTGATGAGTGTGCTTGTTCATGGTGCTCGATACTCGGATTCAAATGCCCAAGAGGGGATAGACTGTCATCAGCATCTGAACAAATTGAAACAAAATCAAACAACCTGGGTAACCTATCTCCTGGCTCCCAATGCAGCTGGAAAGCTCTTGTAAAGGCTTCGCTAGGCATCTTGTCCGGATAATTAGTTATAATAATTATTCTATGACATCGTGCTTTCCAAAATTGAGATAAGAATCAAAGTATAGAAGGAAGCATCATAAGTTACATTGAATAGTTCCACTGTTGTTTTGAGGGAAGTGAGTGCAATAGGGGGAGTTTCAGAGGCTACTTTAGTTGTCGAAGCAATTAATTGGTGATGGTAGGACTTAGGAGATTTCTGTTCTTATTGATGTGGAACAGGGCTTCATTCTAATGAAGCCATGAGCAAGACAATCTATAGAAAAATTAGGGGGCAGTTATGAGTTAAAGCACAGATTATGTTACTCCGTCTTGATGAGAATTTTTTACCAGTCCAAAAAGCTGGATTCTTTAATTGTGTAAGTTGGATAAACAATAAAGTTTTTTGATACGAGACTATAACTCTGTGGTTTTTGGGTTAGAGAATTAGTTGTGTTGTTTAAGGTTGATAACTTTCTTAAATCATAAGCGGCTTTATTCTTAATGCAGTAGTCCTCCTAATTCGCCATTGTGATACTGGCCTATGAATGAGCTGAAAAACTAAAAGACAAAAGAAGACTATTTAATGTTTTGGTTTATGATTTTGCCATTTACATCATCCTTTCAATCTCGACATTTTTTCTTTTCACATTGGAATTCGACGATTCAGTTTACTTAATAATCATAAATTTTAGGTGGCAGATTGTGACTCCAGTTATGATCCCACTCATGATGGCACTTCTCTTTGTTCCCAGAGATATATCATGAAATCTTACTTTGAAAAGTATGAAAGCTTAGATGATACTAATTTCCAAGAGTTCATATCACATGGACTTCCTTTTGGCTTGTGTGAATTGCTTCAAAGCAATCCCGATCTTTTAAGACTGGCAGTTCCACGGCGCCTTCTGATCGGTGAGGGTTCTCATCGGCATCTATCTTCTTCAATCAAGTTTCATATCGAGCCAGAGTCTGTGTCTCAGCTACCGTCCCATTTTTGTAAGGTTCTGATTGTAGAAAGACTCCCTTCTGGAGTATTTGCTGACCCATTTGAGCTCCAACATCTTCTTGAGCGGGGTGGTAAAGTACTATCTTTTGTTTTGATTGAGAATAATACCAAAATAGGGACAATTGGCTAATTGCGTCATTTTAATTTTAGGTTAAATGGTTGAATCCTTTTCATTGCAGTGTTCACCGATGTTGCTGTTTTTGGAGATACAAATTTGGAATTGCCATCAATTCTTTCAAACCGGTCTGCCATCGAAGTTCACATGGATCTTGGCCCTAATATGTTGTTGGGGCACAAGAAGGAACTAGACGTTAACATAGAGCTTCCAGTACACGCAAGATATCCAGTGAGTAGAAAATTTTCTTCTAATTAGCTGTCAAAGGTTCGGTATGGTTGTGCATATTTTCGCCTCTAACTGTCTGCATATTAGATATAGAAAGTTTTGTTATATTTTACAACTTAACAGCTGCATGGAAGATATTAAAATACTGTCAAAATTCGTGCATGCAGCCCTTAGATGAAAGCGGGTATTCAACAGTCGAGTTTGGTACACCTGATATAATCCTGCACTGCAGTATAGAAGGGAAGTCACGTAATCGGAGATGTTTATTCATACCAACCATTGATGGTGCTGACACCAACACTGAACCCGTTTTTTGGAGAATACCTTCAGGAAGAATAGCGCACGCGAGGATTGTATTCGTTCTTACTTTCATTTCAGCCTCTATATCGACTCTTTTGATTGTTTGGACATCTATATATCATTCAAACACCAGAAATTCTAAAAATGCAAAGCTCTCTTGAGGTTTTATAACTTTTATCTTGATCTGATATGTTTAACATTATTTAAGCCTCATAGGTCGTCTAAGTGCCCATCTTTGATTTCTCTTATAGTTGGCACCTTTGCCTTTTGGAATAAAAGTGTTGCAATTCTCTTCATGCTAATGATTCATCTGAACTGGATCAATGTGATTTTATTGAAGAGCCCACAACTTTCACATGGGATTTGATGTTTTACAACAAGGATTAGTTGGTCATAGGTTGCATACGAGCTGCAGGATGGCTCTGTTTTGCAGAACCTCATTGGCCTTTTCAACGAAGCTTAAAGAATGCAGAAAAGCTCCCCTCTTGAAGAGGCAGGTCCAGTTGAAACTCATAAAGATCATCTTTATAGTAATAGCCATGGCTAAAGAAAATCTCTCCTTAGAGATTCCCTTCACGAATGCTAGGCTTATAAATGGCTGCCATTAAATCTTTGCCCGCAAGCGCAA
Organism: Tripterygium wilfordii; assembly: GCF_013401445.1. Taxonomy (NCBI): domain Eukaryota; kingdom Viridiplantae; phylum Streptophyta; class Magnoliopsida; order Celastrales; family Celastraceae; genus Tripterygium; species Tripterygium wilfordii. The sequence goes on from NC_052246.1 coordinate 3,465,801, forward strand.
GGCATGGATCTTCCTTTAAGGCAGTGACAACTTCAACACCAAATTATAGGCATAATCAAGCCTCTTCTGTTAAACAATAACTGTAATTGACTGTCGCTTAATAAAGGGCACTCAGTGTGATCAGAAGAATGGGAACAATATAGGGGAAAGAAATGGAGTTGCATACACCACAAAAGAATGACAAGAATTCATTATGATAAATAAAAGGCCAAAGACCAGTACACAACAAGTGCAACACCCTTCAAGAAACCTCTTGATGCCAAATTAAATTATACAAAAGATGCAGACACGCTCCACCAAATAAGAAAAAAAAATATACATATGTTGGTATTTATATATTATATACTTCATTTCTGAGTAGTACTGACACAATCCAGTCAGCCATGATGTCTTTCTAAAACAACACGACCAAAGAAATATATTACTATCGCGTTGCCAAGCAGGATCTTGAATCCGATTTGAAATCATATCAATATTACTTTTGGGCTAAGCTGCAAGTACTATGATCACAATTAGAAGCACGATGCCAAAGATAACCAAGAGCAAGCAAGTCTGCATAAGAAATGTAAAAGTCAATTGCCAACGCAAACAAAATATTTACCATTAAATAGCAAAACAGAGGTTATATAAAGAAAGGAAAGAGGGAGGGGGGGCCGCAAATGTCTTACTTTTCTTGTACCAGGTGAAGTGACATTACTTGTATCGGTGCAAAGTGAATCTGCCTACTGAACGTCACGTATGATGCATATTTATCTTTTCTTTTTGAATCGAAAATATTTTATCAAGGTGGGTAAAAAGTTGGCACCAACAAAAGGAAGATAGAGCACAGCGTCAAGGACCTCTAGAAGAGAGCACAAATAAAGAAATGGATCCATCTAGCACCTAGATGCATTAACCAGAATTTAGGCAAATTCAGCCCAGTCTAAATGTCTAATCAATTGAATGACAGAAAGAGTGTGAATAGGAAAAACTGAAAAAGAGGGAGGAAAAAATAGCATCCCAGAAAGACTCAACTCATTATTCTTTGTACCTACTATTTATATCTTAAAAGAACGACAAGGAAACAATGTGATAAATTACCAGAGATGAATTTGATCTTTGAGTTTTCGAAGCTTTGACAAGTTGGGATTTCCCCTGAGCAGTTGCAGCTTGGGCACTTTCAACATGAGAACCAATGTCATCTGCAACATATACGGAAAAACAATAAAAAGATAGCTCTAGGATGTAGTAAATTTTACAAGCATTTTCAAAATAAAAAGGCTTGGCATTTGTCGATATAAATTAAGTAAAATGCATAGAAAAGACAACACAAACCAATCATAGTTCCTTGCTCATGGACAAGCACAGCGAGATCTTTAAATATCTCATTCACTTCACCAATCTGTTGCTGGATTTCTTGAATTCCTTGATCTCTTTCTTCAATGATAGCCTCATTGAAGGCTATCTCATTGTCTAATAGCAATACATCTTGCCTGCAGCAAAAATAAACTTAAAAACTTCAGGATACCACAACTTTCTGCAAGAGGCTAACCCAATTTGAGGAACAGCGAGCAAATTCCCAATTTCTTTCAGTAAAGATGGAGCAATAATTTTCCGGTAGAACAACAGAAAAGGAACTGACTTGTAATATTTTATTGGAAGCTACCTAAGAAATTTAATCAATTTAACTTCACAAAACTTTGGAGTGTATAATGTAAAGGCAAACACTCCTCATGCACGAAGCTCCCGCAATGGGCGGGGTTGGGTGCATGGAAGATGTACTTAGTAATGCAGACCTCATCCCCACATAATATGTGGAGAAGCTGTTTTCAGAAATTGAACTTGTGACCTCGAGGTTGCCCCCTTGCAACTTGGGCCACATGTTCCAGGAATTGAAAGTATATAATGTACTTGGCCAAATTTTCAATCATTCAAACTCTCTTGGATTGAACAAAAGGACCATAATGATTGAATATTTTTTGAATGCTGATAATAACAATACTGCCTAACCGAACCATTTGGAGATGAACTAATAAGCACAAATAAAGTTTTCGGCTTGAATATTAATAACAAGCTAGAACTTAATATAAGAATATCTAAAACAATTTTGGTGAATGCTAGTGAAATTTTGAATATCCTCTTATATTTCTGAAAACAAACTAATGAAAAGGACACCAATTCATGAGAATGGCAACTACTAGCATTAGCATGTAACTGAAAATCACCTTCTCGATTCCACAAGAAGGGCACGCTGCTCTTGTCCCTTATCAAAACTTATGTCTATCTCACTTGCTGTGTAGCTGTGTATTGCATGAACAAACATATTAGATTGGCTAAACATGCAATAGTTAAAATAAAACTCAACTCATTCAACAAAAGAAACAACAGACTCAAACGCTATGGTACATAGCAGCAACCACCAAGTCAACAGAAACTTTTGCTGCAGACTCCTACAACATATACCTGGAAGGAAGAACAGCCTGAGGAATAAAAGGAGTATATGCTGTTTCTCTCTCTGCTGCAAGCCGTTGAGCCTTCTGAAACTCTTTCAAAACTGCTTGAAAATCTTTTGCAAGTTTAGCATCGGCAATTTTTTTGCTTTGCTGCAATTATAGGCAGAAGAATGTGCTGGTTAAAAAAGAGTTAAGGGCTTAAAAAGAGGAGTATAACCAATATACTCAAAAACCTCCAATGGCCACTAGGAATTTTAACAAATCTAAGAAAAATTAAGGAGTTATAAAAGCGAAGCTGTGGACCATTGCATGCCTATGCTCCTATTTCTCCTTGGAAAGAGCATTTCAGTTTCTAACTAGAGCGCATTATCAATGACATTTTCTAAATGCATTCATCCTCCATAAACTTTTGAAACAACATTTCAAAATCAACCAATCTCTCTCCTGATTAAGTTATCTCCCAAAGGCAAAAAATATGTTAAAAACTCAAGTGTTTTCATCTTACATCCACACAATATTGACAAAAACCTTCCAATCAAGAGGAACTTTCACCTCAAGTTAAAATCCAAGGGAGTTTCTTAATAGATAGTTAGATCATGTTAAGCAAATACCTCACACAATAGAAAGCAATAAACAATCTTGCATGAGAATGAGTTTGAACATGCATGCACGTGTGGGTGTGTGAGAGACAGAGATATAGATCTATCAATTCATGTATAAACAGGGATTTATGGAAACAAACTTACACTAACATCAGCATTATGATCCGTTTCACTAGCTTGCTTGAGTTTAGAGGAAGTATCCTTCACCAATTGTCCTATGTGTAGCCTTGTCTTGTGCCTGCCAAACAAGAAAATCAGTACGTAGACCTCCGTCTAAGCGAACTTTCAGTAGACAGCCCCAACTTGATCATTGGCCAAATTTTCATTTTTTTGAATGCTCATTGGCCACATATTAATGGGGGAAAAAAGTCACGTCCAGATTATAGTAAATGAAGGGCCCTCGTTGGACTTGACCATAGGGTTACTCAAGAATATGTAATTTATCAGCCAATTTTTCTGGTTCCCCCTGATAAATCAATAACTACATTTCTGAAACACAAGCAGCTTGTTCTATCCTCAAAACACTGGAACAGTACAGCATAGTTCCCGGAGTTATATACTTATATCATCGTAAAAAGTCATTAAAGGGAAGTCATACCACACCAAAAAACATAAGCCAACAGTGATTGTGTTCATCAACTCATCTTTACCGGATTTTGTTTTCTCTACCCCACGATGGCTGTAGTTCTACACAGTTGAATGCAAAAGTATATATCCTATTGAAATCAACGCCATTCTATAGCTTAAGGAACCGTTCAAGGCTCAATTAGAAGACAAAAAAATAAAAAGACAATCAATAAGTTTTTCTACCCTTTAAAGAAAAGTAAAGCATCACGTGAAAATTTATTAACGCTACTTAAAATCATTTAACGGCACTGATTAGATCTGAAGAATTTCTTCTAAATCAACTCCAAAAAGTAAAAAACCAACCCAATTATCAAACTTCACAGTTAAAAAATGTTATCGTAAGCATTTGGATCAAAACCCTAAATTACGATTAGCTCTAGCAAGCGCGTGAAAAACTGATGCAGGCCCAACAACTTCAAAGATTCTCGTAATTCATCACGGGAAATTCAATCAACAGGAACCTCAAATTCCAATTAATTGGGCATATAGTTATCCTAAAACGCAAGAAATTCGTACAAAACAACAAAAGGAGACCGTACAGATGCCAAAAAAGAGCAGATACCGATGACTCACAACTTCTCTCGAAGCTCGGGGGTGTCCTTTGGAGTGCCTAGGGTGTTAACGAAGCGCTGAAAGGTAGAGACGGCGGTGTTGATCTGGAAGATACCGGAGGCCACGGCCTGAGTGGCGTCTTGCTTGCCGTTGATCAGCGCCCGCCTCGACGAAGCCAACGGCCTCCCGGCCTCCAGATCCTGGAAGCTCATTCTTCTTCTCCCTCTTTTTCTATCGCAATTCCCTTCTTGCCCTCTGCTTCCTCAAGGAAAGTCGCAGTCTTTGGATTCGACTGATCACAAATTCACAATTAAATTGAGACGAATTTAGGGCTAAAAGAACGAAGGAGAGAGGGAGAGAGAAAGAGACCGAATGATGGAGTTCTGAACCTTCTGGTGTCGTTGTTGTTGTTAACATTGGTATGAGAAAGAATTACAACAATAAAAGAGCGAGTAAGATAAAATTAAAAAAAAAAAAAAGGGAAATTCTGTGATCTAAAAATTAAGCGCGGGGCCTTGGGACCCACATAACTTGTACACACGTTGCGGGTCCTACCCAGACCCTGTCCGCGTGTAAACTTGTCAATTTAAAGGCGCCCCAGACGCAGTGACTTGTGCCATTCAAGTCTCCAACACGATCCATTGAAACAAGCACCGTAACCACGTGCGACGATTGCCGGCGACCCACCTCTCCTCTTCCTTAACCGCCGCAGATATCCTTCTCATCGATCGGATTCGCGATGTCGGTCAGTACTCTCTCTCTCTCTATACATATTCAATGATTTTTTTGAGGTGATTTTGAGTGATTTTCTCTCCGTGTGTGTGAGTGTTGCGTGTAGAATAGATCGTTGATATGGTGATGTCTGGATCGGTCCGTACGACCTTTAGTATATGTGAAATTTTATGGCGGTGTGAAGGTTTTTGTTGGTTTTGATTTTCTTGTGGAAGTTATCTTCTTATATGTTGTGTTCATCTCCATAGAAGTTTTTTTTTCGGAGGATTTAGATTAAATGAATTTGTTTGTTATGGTAATGTGAGCCTTTTTTATCTACCATCAAGCTCTTAGATTCCTTTCCTTCTTATAATTTAAGCAAATACACTTTCTGTAAGTTTGCACTCAGCTGTGTGTACACTTACGTAGGTGTACATGAATAAGAGGATTTGACATAAATTAATTTCCACCACCATGGTGGCATAGAGCTAAATTAGAGCTTCAATGATTCAACAATAGTAGGAATGATGACTATGGAACTTCATCTTGAAATACTCATGCTATACCTAATCCAAGTTTCAATCTTTAATAGTTTTAAAAGAAATTGTTGTTAAACACTTCAAATACTACCAGAGTTTCGCTTAATGGATGTATTTCGTCAATTTTTTTTTTGTAATGAGGTAATATGTGTATTTGTAGTTTGGTGGTTATATTTATTTATTTCCATAATGATGAATTCATGACCTACTTAGCATGTAGATAAGATGCCACATGTATAAGTAAAAACATGTTTATGCATTTTGACATGACAATGGAGCATCATAGCTTGTGGGGAGTCCTTCTCTCCTTTCCTTGTGTTTGAATTTTGAGTATATATACTATTACTTAACGCTACAAACCTCTTCAGCCTCCATTTTGATCTAGATTTTGAGAAGGGGTTGGGTATTATTTGATATGCTACAAAAGTTTGGATTCACATCTTCATTCTTGCTGCAGGTAAAAACTGTTAAAGTCAGTAATGTTTCTCTAGGAGCAACTGAGAGAGATCTTAAGGAATTCTTTTCTTTCTCTGGTGATATTGAATATGTTGAGCTGCAGAGGTTTGGACTTCTTCTCTCTCTATCTCTCTCTCTATTTTTTTTGTTAAACTAATACTAAGCATATCATTCCATATGCAGCGACACAGAGCGGTCTCAAATTGCATATGTTACCTTCAAGGATGCTCAAGGAGCAGAAACTGCCGTTCTTCTCTCGGTAATTTTGCATCTCTCTGCTCACAATATCATTGGACATTTGACTTTTTATAGTTGTTTCTTGTTCTTTGTATGATTTATTATGTATAATGTGTAAGTGGACTGGACATGGCTTATTGGTTTTCTAGGAGGCAAAAGGATAAATATCGGACTTTGTTTAGTAATTTGGCACTACGACAAATTGTATTTTAGTGAATCAGCAGGTATACCCTGATCAAAGCATATGGCATAATATGATACACTGTAAGGGGTTAACTTCAGTTTTCAGGAAACATTGAGACAATAGTCTTTAGGCATATCAATGTTAATAAACTTATAAACTTAGTTTTGAGCGACTAATAACTCACTTTCACGTGTTATTTGAGAACTCTGCATACTTTAGCCTTAAATCTTGTAGTCTATTGGAACTCCTTATTTATGCAGTACCCTAGAAAGCTATATGGTTACTGTAGCTCCAGGTTTTTAGCTGTCAGAGGCATAGATACATGTTCCTACATTGTTTGAGCCTTGTGTACGGAAGTTGTCTCCCTTGGCCTTTTATATAGTTTCCTTTCAAATCAACTTTAGTTATCTAGTTACAGTGTATATATATAAATATATATATCTAAACCCTCGGACATATCTTTGAAAGCATTTACCTGTAGTAGATATCTTACTAAATGAAAAGATCTTAGAAAACATCCTTTTTAGTGAAGTTCTTGGTGAAGAACATATGTGGTACCCATCTTGATTCTTGACCACCATCTTGGAAAGACTTGAAATTCCACAGTTTCTATTGTGCAATTAAAAGTGTTGATGATAAGTGATGTCTGCAAATATTAGCACAATGTTTGAATTGGGAAAGTGCTATCCTGAGTGGTCAATTTGTACTTGGGTCTCTTAATAAGAAGCCTTTCAAATGTTTCTGCACCTAGTGTCTGGGTAAGACCCTAACGGGAGAACTTGAGATGAGTTAATCTAGGAATTTTTGGTCTTAAGGAGATTACAAACTGTAGCTTGACAGGCTGTTGAAGCTATATCAGCATGTTTGTGTGAGTTCTATGATACTAAAGTGATCAAAAGCAAACAATTTTTGTTTGGCTTCTCCTATTAGCTGTGCCAAAATATTGTTGGAATTTATCAATGATGTTATGGCACAGTGGATTTGGCATCTTATATCAAGTTCGTTATTCCTCATTTTTCTCACACAATGTGTGGACTTTTTACTGTTTGATTGTTATCCTGTCTCAGGGAGCAACCATAGTTGATCTGTCAGTTACCATAACTCTGGCTGAGGAATACAAGCTGCCACCTGCTGCCTTAGCACCCCCTGTAAGAAGTCTCCATTTGGCTTCTAATGCCATGATGATTGATAGACGCTAGAGCTTTGCTGACCTGATTATTACCCAATTCTCTGCAGGTAACTGAGAAAGAAACTCCTGCTGGTGCCCAGTCTGCTCTGCGGAAGGCAGAGGACGTGGCTACTAGCATGCTTGCTAAGGGTTTTATGTTAGGGAAAGATACAGTCAACAAAGCAAAGACATTTGATGAGAAACACCAGCTAACCTCAACGGCCTCTGCTAAGGTTTCTTCCATTGACAAGAAAATAGGGCTTAGTGAGAAGATTAGCATTGGAACAACTGTTGTGAGTGATAAAGTCCGGGAAGTTGATCAGAAGTTCCAGGTATCAGAGAAAACAAAATCAGCATATGCAGTTGCTGAGCAGAAAGTTAGTACTGCTGGATCTGCCATAATGAAAAACAGGTATGTGTTAACTGGGGCTTCATGGGTGACCGGTGCTTTCCATAGGGTAGCACAGGCAGCTGGGGATGTCGGCCAGAAGACAAAGGATAAAGTGGGGATGGCTGAAGATGAACAGAAAAGGAAAATGGTTGATGACTTTGCTCAGGTTCATCTCTCTGATTCACCTAAGGCATCTGAGCATAGTTCACAGCATCCTTCCAAGCCTGAACCTGCTCAAGGTCTGATACTTTGATTTTCCCAAACGAAAACTTCTCTCTGTCGTTGAAACTCCTTCGCTTGATGGCTTGCTTTTTCCTTCCATTTGAAGCAGTAGGGAATGTAATACCGCATGGTGCCGATTAGTTGGATTTGTTTCAGTTCATGCCATGACTTTCCTTTATAAGAAATGTCAAATATAATAGATTCTTATGATTGTCTATTAACTTATGCCTTGCAACTTCTTCTAATTATGTGTTCTTTTAGAAGAATGTTGCCTTCAGCCTTCCTTTAGATTGGCAAGGGCTGAAAGCATGGTAAGCCCAACAGGGAGGGAATGACGCATGGAAAACATGTCAAGCATGTTAATTTTCTCTGAAGTTGGGCTTCGGCCTATGCTGTTGGGCTTATTACCTAACACAATCACGAAATTAAATGACATTTGTGAAATCAACTCAAGCAATCCTGAAATTCAGATCATAAACAATCTGAACGAATATGTCAATTGCAATTTCCAAAAACAATACTTCTATCCAGTCTCCACTCCTATAATTAACACCATTCTTTAGACGAATAGAATTACTAGCTGTCTGTGAAAACAACAAAGAAGAATTCAAGTACTAGCTTTCACTGAAAATCATATCTGATGATGGCTTCACTTAGATCTCTCTGCTTGCTGGTTCTCTTGGTCATTTTAGCCTGTTAGTCTCTCCAACACCCCTCTCTACTATATATATATAAATGTTTCTTTTGAGATTCTCCCTTATTTTCTTTGTTTGAAAATGTGTAGGTGAGCCATTTTCAAAGACTGAAGTAGCTGAAGCTCGGGTTAATGGAGGAGCACCATTGAAGTGTTCAGCTGATGAAGAGTGCAGGGACAAAAGCTATACATGGGAACACTGTCCATTGGGTATTAGCCTTTGTGAATCTGGTGTGTGCAAGTGCACCAAGAACAAAGGGACTGACCTGAATGTAATGTGTACACTCGATAGAGAATGCAACATTTGTCCTGAAGAGTGCAATGCACACAAGTGTCACAATGGCAAGTGCCTGTGTGTGCAAAAGACTTGCAAATGTGGCAAATTCGAGGTGTAACCTTGAAAAAAAAAAAGGCCACTTATATACGTGCCTTTTTTTTTAATACTAATAATCACCATATAATAACGATAAAAAAAAATTTATTTATGAGAATTTTTTAAATCTTTTTTTTTTTTTTTGGGTTTAATGGGGCTACACCGGAAAAACAATAATAAGTCAGGAGCCCATGTCCTATACGGAACCTCTAATCGTGATAATGGGCCCCGGCTTCACAATCATGGGCCATTAGCATGGACATTATCCAAAACTATAGAATCATCATCGATTAAACAAAAGGGAGGTTTGATAAATGATTTGTGCTGTTAACTTTGTAACGTAGCCAGTTGGCACAATCATCAATCATACACTCCAATTATTACACTAAAAATACACCAACCACTGCAACTTTGCTAGCTAAGTAAATAAGAAAGTCTTTGATCAAGATTCGAGTCTTCAGAAATCAACTCTTAGAGTGTGTTTGGATTGAGAGATTTGGAGGGGAGGGGAGGGAAGGGAAGGGAGGGGGAGAGAAGGAAAGGGAGGGGAAGGGGGACTATTTTTCCCTTCCCATGTTTGGATAGATGAAAAAAAAAAAAGAAAGAAAATTTATTTAATTTATTAATTTATCATTATTTTTATATTAAAATATTATGTACAAGGGTAAAATAGATATTTAACTTACAAATAACTTAATTATTAATCTATTCGCTCCAAATGACTTCATTTTGGATTAAAAGAATTTTAACAAAAATTTAATGAAATATTTCTCTCAAATCCCTCCCCTTAATTTTTAATAAACAATCCTAACAAAGGAATTGGAAGGAAACTCTATTTTCTTTCTTTTCACTTCCCTTCCCTCCAAATCAATGAGCATTGCGTCTAGTAAAGAGTGCGGTACAATATGACCCCAGTTCATAATTGCGCGGCATGTGAATATGTGATCGACACTATAGTGCGATTGCTAGATGAGATGTACTACTCTCCTGCTTTCTTCTTTCTTCTTTCTTCTTTCAGTTCTTTGACGTAAAAGAATTTTTACTGGAAGAAAGCAACAAAAATCAAATATTGGGGACACTCTTTCTCTTTTCTTCTTCTTTTTTTTATTCCTTTTAATAATGAGTTGGTTTGCCTTTTAGTTTTTACACGAGAGCATGGCATCACGGAAGGAGCGTGTAATTAGAGTGAGGGGATTGCAGTGGTGGACCAGGTAACAATGAAGGTGAGAGAGAACCTGATACCTTCAGTACCACAAACAATACAGCTGGCGTCCTCACTCGGAACACGAGGTCCAGTAACGGTCGGAATAAGCCAGCTGGTTTCCACAGACAGCTTATGTTAAGCTTATTTTACACACAACCACTAACTTGAGCCTCCATTAAGGCGCATCGTAGCGTTCATAGGAGATATTCATAGTATTACCTACTATCTTCCAATTTCAAAATTAAAAAAAAACAAAAAACAACTCTCTCTAGTCTCTACACAGCATGAATGGGAATTACAGATAAACCAAACAAAGCGATGAAGACGACGACGTACTTCACAAAGCAACAATACGCATGCAATTTGAATGTACACGTGCGAAAAAAAATGAGAGGAGATGATAAACACACGCGCCGGTAGGAGAAGTAGCTTTTGAGAGGATAGAAACCGAGGACAACGGCCTAGAAATCGGCGATTTTCCGGTGCAAGCGATATGTCGGAGTCCGTTTGCTGGCATCTTGTAAGTTCCGGAGACTTCGAATCGCCAAAACATCGCTTCGCCGGAGATCAGTAAAGCGGTGGATATTGCTAATTTCGGTCGAATCTACAAATTACGGAGCAACGAAACAACACTAAGCAATAAAAAACAACTCTCAGAAAAATAAGAGACAAAACGAATCTGAAATTTAAACGGCATTATACCTATATGCTTCGAGGAGGGATGAAATCCGTTGAACTGAGCCAAATCTGGAAGGAAAATGAAAAGGCATTCAGTGACGAGAGAATACGGCCAATTAATTCTCAAGGCTTGTGAAAGCGAGATGTACACTAACCTGACGGAGCGGGAGTGTGAGAGAACAGGTAGAGGACGAGGAAGCAGAAAAGAGTGAGAACAGGTATGAGGTGGACGAGTTTCTCAGGTTTTGGAGGCGGTGATTGAGGCGATGTTGAGAATCGGCGAGGTTTTGCAGCTTTGCGTTCTTCGACGACGTCATTGTCGGTGAGCACTATTGGAGATGGCAAGTCTTTGCGCTTCAGGTCTTCGTTTAAGAGAGTGTCAGTTTTAGCTCCTCCATGACTGTGGAGCTTGGTGACTGGTGAGCCCAAAGACTGTCTCTGCATCGGCGTAGGCTCTGGAGAGTACGTCGGAGAGGGGGAGAGAGAAAGAGAGAGAGAGTATACACTATAAAGTTTGGTTAAAAACTCTGGGTTTTCTTTTTTTTAATAGGAGAGACGAGAGTTGTTTTTTATTTTTTTGTGCAGGAAAACGAGAGTTTTTTTTTTTTTTTGTTTCGTTTTGTTAGTTATTTTAATATTTTACAATTTTTACCCGTTTTCTTAATAGTTTGTTTTCTAAATAATTTTTTGAAAAGTCGGTGATGGTATTGATTTCGGTGCCCCTGTGGATCCCATGCACTTCAAGTAAAGGTTGGAGCAAGTTGGGTTCAGTATTTCAGACAAGCCAGCTAAGTCAAAGTGGTCCTGGGCTTTGAAGCCCATCTCTGGCCCCAATTAAAAAGCTCTAGCCCATACTTTGAAGATGCTGATAGATCCTTTCAACCCATAATTATAACCTGGAACCGAGCCCTAGAGACTGGGCTTACGATTGAACCTGGGATCGGTGACCCTCGCAATTGAAATTTCTGGCGGCTTGAAGGATGTCATTGTCGCTTGCAAGAGGGGAAATCGGCACAGAGGGATGAAAATACAATAATCAAAGCCCGGAAAGAGGAAGAAAGTTCTAGAGTGAGATAGAGAATGGTGCTATGGGAGATTACATTGGCAACTGCGTACTTCTTGGGGATTCAACGGACTTACAAACTCGCTTTGAGGATCCAACGCCGCGTTATAACCCCTAAACACCCCAAGACCCGTCAGTTTGTTCAAAGGTACTCTTTCTTTTGTGTTTCGGAATGATATTGATAAGCGTAGAAGGTTTTGCTGTAGCTTTGCTTGTTTTGTCTATTTTGCTTCATTTATGGGTATCTTTTATCTAATGATGGAATTACCGTACTGCATGGTTCATACTGTCTGTTTTATTGTTCTTCAATTTTTGTGTGTCAGAATCTGCAATTTGGATTGATTGTAATTTTTCTTTGTTCTTGTGATGTTGTATAGTTGCGTTAGGCTTACTATATATTTAGGGTGACTATGGAATGGCTTATTGTAGCTTCATATCACATATAGCTGTTGAAAATGAAGAGACTCTTACAATTTTTAACTTCTTGGTGGGTGCTGATTCTGCATTTCACTCGCATTTCTTCACTGACCAATGGAGAGGCTTAGATTCTTAAACATGTAGGTTCCTTTTCTGTGCACCTTTTTGGTTCCTTTTCATTTTGTTGGATTGGTTAGTGTCATGTTCTGAATTATTTTATTGTAAATGTCAGAAATGTGATGTCTATGATTGGGACTTTACTTGTGTAGTCACGATATTCTTACCACTTACTTTTTCGCTCTATTGAGGTTGTTGGCAGTTCATGGCTTATTCTGTTATGCTGGCCAGGTGCCTTTGGTTCTAGTTTAAGCATCGCCAATTAAGCCCTTCAACGAATGTGTTCAAGTAATTGACCGTTTTCATTCTAATACACTCTTGAAGATTTGTTACTTGTCAGTGATCCGGTTATAGACTGCCTTCTGCTTCAGGGCCTTTCTTTGACTTTTTTGGGAAAACGAAACCGAAGCTAATGGCTAGTGTGGTTTCTCTTATGGAATATTAGTTGGGTTTCTGTTTCTTTGAACTTCAATGGTTGGAAGATTTACTTTTCACACTCAATTTTTTCTGCATACTCATCATTCTTGTTTGTGAATTTTCTTTATATGCTTCAATTCTTCTATAGCAAGAAGTTTATCTTCTTCAGTGTTTCTAATCAATATGACTATCTCTTGTTCAACGCATCATTCATTTAAATTTTTATCTAAAACCATCTCATATAGATTGTGCATATGCAGACATAGAGGTCACCAAGAATTGTGTTCACTCTTGCCAGTGGTGTACAATATCTGGATTGCCATATGCATCAATCGCCTCTTAATGACGAGAGTCATTAATAATATTTATTTAGCCTCCCGGCAGTTTTCAAGAGTGGGATACTCTATGTCGAGTGAAGAAAATGCATGTTCAGTTCATCGATTTGTTTTGATGGGCTATTAAATAGTGATTTACTTTAGATGAATACAAACGTAGCATGTGCTAATGCTGGAACCTGCTTTCTGAGCTTAAGAGGTTCATATTTTGAAACTATGGTAAATTTGTCAAATGAGAGTAATCTACCTTCGCCTGGGAATACAGTTTTTAGACCTATGCAGATTGTTTAACTTCATACAAACTCCGGTTGAGGCTCCTGCACCTGTTCCTCTTGTTGGCTAAGGAACACTGAATAGAAGTCTCTTGTGACCAGTTAAGCATTGTGATCACTCAATTGACCCACCTGACATTCAAGATTGCGTAATTAAGATATGTGGACTTAAAAATAGATATGTTTGCTTCCCTGGAGAATTGAGATGCAATAAATATGTGCGCCAAATTTAACAAATTCGATGTTTCTCTGTCTGCTCATACAGTGATTGTGTCAGGCTACATATCAGTGCATCTTTCAGAACAGTTAATCAGTTTTCAACCTTAGTCCCACCATCGTCTAGTCATTGAATAGGACAAGGTTAAATATTTGCTTGATTTTTCTTTTGTATCCGCTGCAGCGCAATACACAAGGAATCTTTCTTATGCACAAAAAATCTGTTTCTTTTTTACCTGAATGTGTCATCATTGGTTACTCACCAATGTGGGTCCAATGAGGCACAACTTTGGAGAGGTTCCACTTCCTCACAAACGTGTCATCGTTGGATTGCATCATAATTTTGCAATCCCTTCTGCTTTTCTACACCATTTGGAATGATATCCTAACCGTTGATCTTCACTTACAAATCAGGTAAAATGTAGTGGTAACTTTTTTTTCCTGGTAATTTTTATTTTCTGAGATAAGTTGGTTTCATATGTTCTTTTGAATATTGCAATGTTCCTTTTTATCACACATAGCATGTGGGATGGTCATAGTTGAGAGCATGGTAATGAACCAACTTGATTGCGTCACTCCAAGTTCAGTCAAGACTTGTATTATTTGCATCTGGATAGTTGTTGTTAGTTTAGATGATATCGCTGCGTAGATTGGAAGAAATCAGATTTATTGCACTCACTGGATTGAAGTAGCGATTATGTTTTCTTGTGTTCTTTGGATTAATCAGAACTACAGATGTTGCCTGATGCTTGCTGAAAAACAAAAGGCATCTCTGGTTAGGGCCCCTTCTTTGAAACTACAATTATTGCTATAATCAGTATTTAACTTATTTCTTTCCCTTCTTTTACATTTATCCCCTTTGCAGGCGCATACGTGCGATTTTTGATGTAGCTGTTAGTGTTCACCAGAACATACAACAGAGAGACATAGAGGTTGGCCGAAATCTCGGTAATTGGATTCTGCGATGGCTTGACCGAATGAAACCATCTGCTGAGATCCGTGGTCCTATGAAAGCCATTGATGGAAACTGGAATGTAACCATGACAAAGCAGGCAACAAACCCCTTACAGGTGAAAAGTAATGGGGGCAGCCAAACATCTAGCAAAGGCAACTCTGGTAGGCATCTATTTGCATCATCGGCCAATCTGTTTGCTAAACCCTTTCCTACCATTTCAATGATGATTAGACGTCCATGGCCTGCCGGAAATATGAACCATTTTCGGCACTTCTCCGCATGGGAACCTGACATGCTGAAGTCAAACTATGGAAGACAAGGATCTGAGGGAGTTTTCCGCGAGGACATAATGCAGTGGATGCTGCGGAATTGATAGTACCTGTTCCTATTTCTGGTGGAGAATTACTGGACTCAGAATGAAACCATGGAAAGATGGTATGGGATAAGACTTTAAGGATGTTTCAAAAACTGATGGCGGAAAGTTTTGAATTCCTTTCGCGTTTCTTTCTTCCTAAAATAATGATTTATGCAGCAGTTTCTTTTGGGCTCTGTATATCGTTTTCTACTCATCTTGGGAGGATTTTTCAGAAGACAGTAGTTTTTCAATGTTGCAGGCTAACAAAGTTGGCAGGTTATGTACTGTCGATCATTCAGGGGAGTTATGGCATTTCACAAGCGAGATCAATTATTTGTTTTGATATTGTGTAACCATTACTTCCTAACGTTTATGACAATGAAATATTCCGCTCTCTTATGGCCTGTCCATTTCCTGTCTCTTTATTTTCACTCTCCACATGATTTTACATCTGTTCATAAACAATTTGAATTGGGCCATTTCTTTTCTATAATTGGGCCTACTACCATGTGATCCATACGTCCATACGAGGTTGGGCCGAAGATGTTCGTGTTCTAAGTAACCGAGCTTATTCATATCTAAACTCTAAACTCTGAAGTGTATAACCCTATTCTCCTGGTGTCTTCCCTGCCGTTACCCAGTAAACTCTCAAGAACCCGAACAATAATGGCAATCTATCCAGCAATTGGAAGGAAATGGTTATCGAGAAGCTTGTCGACTCTCTTGTCTAATCCCTTACGCGTTTGCGTAGTTGGAACCGGACCTGCTGGCTTCTACACGGCCGAGAAGGTAACGCGAACTCATACACATCCTGAAGTATGCATTGGTTCTGGTTGATGTTGACGTTGTGTTTACTTTTCGATTGTTATTTCAGATGTTGAAGGCTCATCAAGAAGCCGAAGTTGATATCATCGATCGGTTGCCGACACCGTTTGGATTAGTTCGTTCCGGCGTAGCACCGGATCATCCGGAGACGAAGGTGAGATTTTTTTACGCGACGATTCTTATTAGTTCGTTTTATTTCGAACGATGAAAGTCCTTAATTGAGCTTACTTTTACCAGAAAACTTGCAACAGATTGTTATTAACCAATTTTCACGGGTTGCCAAACATGAACGATGCTCATTCTTTGGAAATGTAACTCTCGGATCTTCTGTATCCCTGTGGGAGCTCCGTGAGCTTTACAATGTGGTAAGATGTTGATCTTGTTGTTCATATGAGCTGAACATGGTATTTACATTGCTTGTGTAGACATGTCTTTTATGTTTCATATACTTATTCATTTATTTAATATGGAATTGAGCAGGTTGTGCTTGCCTATGGTGCAGAAAGTGACAGATTTCTTGGCATTCCAGGAGAAGTATGTCCAATGAAGAAAGCATTATTTCAAATTATATACTGATATATGAGTAATTTAAGACTTTCTGTATTTGATGGTATGCAATGCAGTGATGACGAATGTATTGATAGATTGTATTCTCGTGGTTTATCCTTTCACTTGATTTCTTTTTGCAGGATCTGAAAGGCATATACTCTGCTAGAGAATTTGTGTGGTGGTACAATGGGCACCCAGACTGCAGGAACCTATATCCTGACTTGAAGAGCACTGATTCAGCTGTAATTGTTGGTCAGGTATTTTATATATTGTAGTTTACTATCTAGCCATATTAATGGTAGAATCGTTAGTGTTACAAAGTTGCTGGAATTACTAGAGTTAGTTGTCTTTAGAGCTATATTTCCCATTTTCTTTGCACCCTTGTTGAGTGATGTACTTCCTTAGTGTGTATCATAGATAAATGAACATCTGCCTGATTTTCAGGGCAATGTAGCTCTTGATGTTGCTCGTATCCTTTTACGACCAACTGCAGAGTTGGCAACAACTGATATTTCCAGCCATGCTTTGACTGCTCTAGAGGAGAGCTCTATAAGGTATCTTGGCCAACCGTTCTGAGTAGATGGATCTATGACTAGTTTATCGTGTTTTTCATAGTTAGTCTTTCTTTGGATGAATTGTTTTCATACTCAATGTTACAAATAAATTATTCAGGAAAGTGTATCTGGTTGGAAGGCGTGGTCCAGTCCAAGCAGCATTTACCACAAAAGAGCTCCGTGAAATTCTTGGTAATTCCTGGCATCCTTTAGTCATGTATACTAATATTCATGTGTTTTCATTTTAACTGAAACTACTTTATATACGCAAACCACATTCAGTTATCTTTCTTTAATGTCAAGTAAACCCTAATTCTTTTATCATATAAAGTACTCAGAGCTGTGTTTTGTTGTCATATCACTTGAAGAACATTGTTGTTATCTCATAGGAAGACATCCAATAATTTGGTAATTACAGAAGACTTGGAATCTAATTGCAGGTATTAAAAACTTACATATTGGCATACAAGGAGCTGATTTACATAGAACCCCAGCAGATGAGGTATGGAAATTTCCACATTTCTTATTGTCTCCTTATAATAGTCAATGCATGTGATGGTATTTTTCATATGGAACGATTTTGTTGTATTTTGCCATGCGGAAATCTTTGAACTTCTTGGTTTTCCTGGCTACCTTTTGGACTTGCAAGAATGCCATGGATACATACCGGCACTTGTTATGAATTTGTTTCTATTTCTTCCTTTTTTAGTGTCTAGTCTTTCTATTGATGTGTCTTGTATCATGCTGTTATTTGCAAAGGAAGAACTGAATAACAATCGAATTCAGAAGCGAGTTTATGAGCTTCTCTCTAAAGCAGCCTCCTCAGGATCTTCCCAGCCTAATCCATGTCAACGCGAACTTCACTTTGTTTTCTTCAGTAAACCTGATAGGTTTCTTGAATCAGATGATAGTAGTGGACATGTTGCTGGTGTGCATTTGGAGAAGACTGTTCTCGAAGGTACTTTTTCCTTCTGGAGTTATTTGTTCCACATAAACATACATGCCACTTTTTCATCCTGGGCATATTTTCTTTGGATGTTGATGTCGTGCAATGCATAGCGCAACAGATGCTGTCCATAAGAGCATTACAGAAGTTAGTTGATTGTATTGATTCATCGCCCAATTGGCAAAATGCTGAGGATAAACAGGAATAAGACAATAGATTTCATCCAATTCTAGTGTTACAAATTACAACTTGGCATTTTTGGGGGTCATACAAAGGATCCATCACAAAGCATTTCATAATGGAATGTAATGATATCATGACCATATGATGTCCAGTTGCTAACATGTGTTGCTTCACAATTTGCAGGTGTAAGCCCTGGGAAACGGATTGCTGTGGGTACCGGCCAATTTGAAGATCGACCCTGTGGGTAATAATTTTGGATATCATACTTTGACTATTAAATATTACACCCAATAAGATGTCAGCCTTGTAACTAGTTCTTTGATGGGGCCTGCCTGATTGTTACTGTTACAACCCTATGGGATTGGGAGGAATGTGGTTCCCTTGTCATTGTTGACATGATTGATGATCTCAAGCCTGGATGATGGATGGAATTAAACAATCTTTGAGTCAGAATTCCCTTGGGAAGAAAACATGAAGTTTTGGTGAAGAATCTGATGGGAGCATGCATGTCGTTTACTCGGTTATTTATTCAACATAACAAGGATTAGGTGTTGACTGCACCATGACAATGTGTCTTTTCTCGTTGCAGGATGGTGCTGAAGAGTATTGGCTACAAATCAGTGCCTGTTGATGGTTTACCATTTGATCATCAGAAAGGTAAATTGAAAGACTGACTCGGCCAATATGCTTGAATTACGTATCCCGTTTATTGTATTGAAAATCTATTTTTCTATGTGAAACTGATGAATATGCTTTTAGCTTAGTGAAATGTTGGCCATACGTTTCAAAGTGTGCATTCAATTTAACTTTTGTTGTTTATAAATTCAACATGTATAAAAAGACCCAAGATAAAATCTCAAGCTCCAGAAAATCGGAAATATTTTGATTTTTCTTGATCTGCATCCCTTTCCTGCTTCATAGCATTTAAAGCTTTGTGCCCCTGTGAATTCTTCTGCTGGACCTGCGGTTCTTTTTGTAGTATGTATGTAGAGGTTTTAGCTCCCTTCTTTCATCTCCTAAATATTTCCAAATTTGGTTGTTTAAAGAATTAAAAGGAGATTCAGAGCCATGCGACCAGTGAATAAGGATGGAAAAATTTTCTACCTACTGCTCCTACTGCTCAATATGACAATATTGATCTTGTATCTTATGTTACAGGTGTGGTTCCTAACATCAGAGGTCGAGTTTTCAGTGACATTTCAATAGATCCTGCACTGTGTGAAAACGGATTGTACGTTTGCGGCTGGTTGAAGAGAGGGCCTACTGGGATTATTGCGACAAACCACTACTGTGCTGAAGAAACTGTATGTGGTATTCTCTTGCATCCCACAGGCAATTGTCTGCTACAGTGTTGTTTCACAAAATTGCTATTTTTCATACGTAATGGGTTGTGGTTTTACACGTTGCTTATTGAACTTGATGACATTAGGTTGCAAGCATATTGGAAGACCTTGAACAAGGAGTAATAGGGTCCACATCTAGCTCATCAAAGCCTGGCAGAGAGGGGCTCCATCAGTTGCTTAATGATCGAAATGTTAGATTCGCAACATTCAGTGATTGGGAAAAGATCGACAATGAAGAGAAGAGGCGTGGGAGCTCGAGTAGCAAACCTAGAGAAAAGTTAATCTGCTGGGAAGAACTTCTGAAATTCGCCACTTGATGAGGATACAACTTTTCTTAGCTTATGCTATTTTAGAAGAAATGGATTCTCCAAGCAGAGCACCCGGATACTTGTTTGTTTCATGACTAGTGTCTTCATCTCCTTGTGTAATATCTTATCTATTGATATCCTTGTTAATCTATGTTTCATAGATTTTAATAATTTCAACGCTGGCATCTATGGCCTGATTTTGGCCTCTGATTTGTACTTGAAAATTAGAAAGAACATATACAGTTTCTGCTGGCGCACTCTCTTTCAGCCTCGTGGGGGAGATGGGGAGGGTTTTTGAGCGTTACATCAAGGTTTGGGAGGGCCTTAATCTGCAGCTAAAAGTTTAATTTTCATATTATTTCTTTATTATTAGGATTTTTAAGGCTTTTAAAAAGAATATATTTATTTAAGTTATTTATAGGCTTCATTGAACTTGATAAATTTGAATAAATTATTGGTTTTTTTTTAATGAATTTGACTCTTTTTTTTAAAATTCTACTGAATATTGGAACTTGAGTTCAAAGTTCGGTAAAAAAAAAAATTAGCATGAGTAAATCATCAATCTAAAGTTTTAATCTCAAAAAAACAGTTCAAAGTTCAACTTAATAATTTGTATTTATAAAAAAAAAAAAACAAAATATTAACCATACATTTTATTACTTTTAAGCATGCGACATTCATGTGTTTGGCGTGTACTAGCGGCCGTACATAGTCCGTCCTTACACTTTTTCTATATAAAATATATTACCGTAGACGACTAGCAGTAGAACTTGTTTTTCAAGTAATTCCGGTTTTTCTCTTCGTTGATTCTCTTTGGTTCTAGTCACAAGACATAGACACTGCGGTAAGTCTCCCAAATCTTTGAACGCATTGATTGTTTTAGGGTTTCACATTCTGAAAATTAAGCCCTGTAACGTACGTTTGTTTGTTTCTTCTTGGTGATTATTTTGAACCCTAATTTGTCTATTTTCGCTAGACATAACACATGTTCTATGTGCTTCTTTTGCGATTTTTGGTTTTAGTGGTCTAGTGTAAACGTGAACTTGTGTTGAGGAACTGACAGTTTTCTTAGCAACCAAACAGAGAATGTTTCAAGTTTGTACTAAATTAATTCATCTTCGTAGTGACAACTTGTGTCTATTAAGTATGATTTTTTTTTTCTATGTTGCTTAGGTTTAAACGAGGTTTATTCATGGTTTGGGCATTTTGAGTGGCATCCTCTAGTGAGAATGTTTGTGTTGGGTGATTGTATTGTTCTGTCTTTGCTTGGACACATGGGTCCCAAGTTTATGTACAGAAATTTGTGTTCAGTAATAATATGCTTTAAATATATATATTGGATTCAACTGGAACCCGTCGAGTGGTACTATAGCAGTATAATCATTTGTATGGCATAAGGAGTTGATGGGATTAGTCTATTCTATGGTATTTTATTTTTCATGAGTTTGCCTAATTGGAGAGTTTTGTCTGTAATGTCAGTGCAATTATGACTCTATCGGAAGATGAAATTAATACGCTTTCAAGAATTCGAAGAACAATCATGAAAATGCTGAAGGACCGGGGTTATCTTGTTGCAGACTTTGAGATCAACATGACAAAAGAGGAGTTCATTTCCAAGTTTGGTGAGAACGTAAAAAGGGAAGACCTTGCTTTTGCCAAAGCGAAAACAAATGACAGCTCTGATCAGGTACCTTGCATAAGTATATATAATATATATATTCACTAGTGTGCTGTGATAAGATAAACCTGCAGGTACCCTGTAATGGTTCCTTTTCTTATTTGGATTTTTTATCTTTCAGTGGCACTTGCATTGGCTGATAGGTTTTTTAATTGAGAAGCTTACTTGTTTTCGTTGTTAAATAACCTAAAAAGGTTGTGGTGTTATATTAGAGTATCTACTATATCCTTATTCTGTACTATAATAATCTCTATAAGCTTACAGAAGCGCTTTCTTTTTTTCCTTGCGCTATTGTTCTCTTAAGAGCTTCAGGAAAATTGTTTCACCGAATAACATTGGCTTAGGAAAGTGTAGGCACTGCACGATATTTTCTTGCCACTTCGCAATTTGGTAATTTGGAATGTCACTTAATGAAGGATTATTTGCCACTTTGCAATTTGGTAATTTGCTATAAAGGCTGCAGATAAATTGCTTTGATAGTTTGCTGATGGCACTATCCTTCCTTTTTCCTCGGTTGGGAGAAATATAAGCACTGTAGTTCTTGGATTTAGTAAAAGCAACGACTTATGGTGTAGGAACTGCCAGCTTATTTTTTGAATACTTTCATATCTAGATATGGTCATGCGCACATACTTTTATCAGAGCACTGGCCAGATCGGTAGTGTAGAAATGACCTTCATTTAAGTAGAACAAGAACAGCTTATTTCTCATTTACTTTTTGAACATGTATCGTTGCATGGACTGTGTAAGTGTGACACATTTATCCCTGTATCTTCTATTTCCCCCTTCTCTCCCCTCATTGTTGGCTTCTTTTGTACCAGATTCATGTTTTCTTTCCTGAGGAACCAAAGGTTGGCGTAACAATGATCAAGAATTATGCCAAACGCATTATAGAAGAGAACTTTTCCAGGGCAATCATGGTTGTTCAGCAGAAGTTGACTCAAGCAGCTGTAGAAAGTATGGACAAGTTTTCTCGAGTTCTTCACTTGGAGGTTTTCAAAGTAGGTGGTTTCTTTTATGTTGTATGGGAAACATGATGTTTAGAATGCTGCAAGCAAATGTTTATTGTTAATACTGATTTCTGTATTTTCAAAATCCAATCTTAATTTTCGCATCTATATTTCAAAACCATGTTAATAAAAAGGTTCTCCTGTTTTTATTTATGGTATTATGTTTGAGTGCAGAGACTTGTCAAAGCTTGAGTCTATTAACGTGCATTATAAGCTGCATCTAATATAACATTGATTTTCCTTTAATAAAATTGATACAGGAGTATGAGCTGCTAGTCAATGTCGCAGAACATGTTCTCGTTCCTGATCATCAGGTGCTTACAGCTGAGGAGAAGAAAACTTTGTTGGATAGGTATAATGTGAAAGAAACACAGGTCCGTGTCTGAAAATTTCATATTGCATCTTACCCAGACGCAATTTTTTCCATTTTTATTTTTCTAAAATGGCGTGATTTATGTTCCTTACTTTGATTTCAGTGCTTTACTTAAATTACAATGAAACAGTGTTGTAAGCTGATAATTAATTAGGTTTACGAAATATGTGAACTGCAACTATTTGATGCTGATTTCCATTCCGGGCAATTATTTGCTGGCGAGAAAGGACTATTTATGTCCCCATATTCCTATCAACTGGTGATTTATTGAAGATTTTTATAATTTGGAACACAGCTGAAACAAGCTATAAGTTGTGTTTTCAGGTTCTTACTAATCTATGTAGGTAATATGGCACAAGCTTGTCTTAAATCTTCTTGAATATGCATTGTGAGGTGGGTTGGCTGATGAGGTCTGAAATCTTTGCCCATGGGGCCTTGTGCATTGTGTGTTGTTTTCCTTGGTAATTTGCAGCATGTCCCTCTGCATTTCCCATCTGATTCATGTTAACATGTGCTAAGTCCTGCATTGCTTAAAAAATGGATATCTCAAGGGAAGGGCATCTTTGAGTAATACATTATTAAATCGGCTCATGCTTTACATTTGAAAACTATTAATGGAGTTAACTAATTGGCTAATCTGAAGTACTAAAGTATTCCATAAAGCTGCCATCAATAATTTATGCCCCTGGGATTGGCTGAAGAGATAGGGTATTGTCGGGCTAGATTCCAGGTTTGAATGTTAGCGGTGCAAAAGGAAAAGAACATTCATACGGATTTGTCTTAAGAGTATGACAGCATTTGATCATAGATGGAAACTCGCCAGCATGCAACTACACTTTCTCGTGGTGATTGAAATGCTGGCCTAAATGCATACCAGATTATATTGTATGATCCCTTTGGTTAGTTGCTAGAACATAATAGAACATTTATATTGCCCTATGAAAGAAATAGATGTTCAATAGGGCATTGTTTTGTTCAACCATCACATTTTCAACTTGCACCACTTCAATAGTATACTTTGTTGTTTTTTACTCTACATGCTTGGTATACCATCTGTCCAAATTCTGGCAATTTATGAACCCTTCTCACATACAAATATCTTTAATTGTTTTGACCCTTCTAATATGTATGCATATTTTAAAACTCTTAATATGCTTTTTGCTGCCTGCAATTCACGCCAATTTCTGATATTTCATTGAATGATTTACATGGTGGATGGAGTTCAGCTGCCTCGTGTTCAGGTGCGTGATCCAATTGCTCGATATTATGGGATGAAAAGAGGACAAGTCGTCAAGATCATCAGGCCAAGCGAGACTGCAGGCCAATACGTTACCTACCGATATTGTGTATGAGTACTCTTATCTGCTCTGGATTTACTAGAATCAGTTCTCGAAACCAAGCTTTACTAGAAGTGCTCTATGGAGTTCATTCCTAACAATTCCACACCCAAAAAAAAAAGAACCTCTGAATTTTGATTGGGATGTTAAACCGTTTTTATTGATGATATTTTGCTGATACTAGTTCCAGGTCCACATGCATACTTATTTCTAATATAGATCCCTTTTGAGGCATCTTTTTATATGGCATTAGCATAGATTTGGTGTTCTATGAAAATCTGGTTTTGTATCAATCTCTCTATTTCTTTATTACACTACTAGCAGCAGCATTATTGTTTTTGCTTTTTGGAACTTGGAGTACCCTAATATGCTGACGGTCGCTGCAAGCATGATTTTGATTTTTGTTGACATTATTAACTTGCAGTGAACAGAGCTTGTTGGCTGTTGCAAGATCAGAAATTTTATGTTTGATATGTTTGTGTTAATTTACTTAATGTTAATATGAATATATGATATTCTCTTCAACTAGAGCTTCCGGTCACTCTGGTGACCAGGATTTGAATCCCCTCCTCCGTTTCTAAAAAAAAAAAAAAAAAAAAGCGCTTCCTGTCAACTTGAATTCAAACCTTGGGGAGAAATAATAGAAGCCAAGGGTTTTGCATACCGTGCAAAATAATGAGCCTATGGTTCAAGTTAGCATCATATTAGAGGCCCTAAAGGTTATTACTCAACCCCCACCACCCAAAGGCTCAAACCACAAAGGTCAGGCCCATCAGGTGTACAACTGATTGGGCTTTTGATAAAATGGCCCAAACTCTTTCAAGTTGGGCACTTGGCCCTATCTCATAACACCTTGGGAGAAAATAATAATTATTAAAGTGAAAATATTTCTTGAAGACCCCCTGAAGTCCTGAAATTTTGCTGTTTTCCTGTATTATCAGGGGTCTCGATGCTACTTTTCTACTACTAAATAAATATATTCTTACAAAAAATTAATAAATAAAAAACGATTTTGAATAGAAAAAAGAAAAGAACAAAGCAAAGCAAAGCTGGAACCTCGAAAGCAGAAGAAGAACCCAAATTGAAGTAGCTTCGGTCGTGGAATTGCTCGATATTGGTCTGTCTAGCTTGCGCGTGCCTGAATCGTGGCTCTTGTACTGGTAGGCTCGTGAAAATTTTCCTTTATCTGCTTTTTCTCCGATTGATCTGTCTTTTCTTCTGATAATTCTGATCTCCTTGAACTGATTTTCGCTCTAAGTTAGTTTATGTTTTTTGAGGAATGATGATATGGAGAAACAAATTGGTGGGATTTTGTTGGGATTTGGGATAAAGTTTAGGTGTAATGGTGTTTATCAGATGATATTGGACTTCAGTAAGAGATTTTATATTGAAAATTTGAATTATGGTTGTCGATTAGTAGGTTTTAGAACTTAAAAATGGATCTTTGAGTGCAGTTTCTGCTCACTGCCTCATGAGTATTGAAATTTCTAGCGATGAAATGAAATGTTGGATTTGTTTCTTTTTTCTTTCTTTGGGCAAGTGGGGAATAGGGAAGGGGAAACACACATCGGGTTGCACATTGCTTCAAGTTGGTGTGAGAGGGAGTTCCGGAACAGGACACGCCATTACCTCCAAAACCGGTTAGTTTGGGGTAATGCAGAGCCCCATGTAAACCACACATCACATACTTTAACGAGCAATGTGGTACTTTGGTGGGTAATGTTGGATAATTGGATTTGTTTCTTAATGGACTGTATAAAGCACACAAAAATTTTTTGGTACATATAAAACACACAACTTTTGTTTAACAGATATCTTTGTCAATATGTTTGGCGTATTTATTGTCGTGTGTCTGGTTTGCAGACATCCTTAGAAAGGATAGTTTAGTAGGGTCAATGTAGTTCTTCAAGGACGTATCATCACCATCCGTGGCTTTGAGAAGCCAGTACTAGTTTTTTTTATAAGTTAGTGTGCAAGTCTTCATTATGGTGTCATAATGTAGCTTTTGGTGTGTCAATCACTCAATTATTTATAAGATTGCAGCTCCTTTCTGCTGTTTTAACAAATTGCAGAGGCTTCGCAGTTGGTTCTGTGATATCCAATGGTAGTTGACCCCTAAATAGTGTGTATTATTCATGGCAAGGCTAGTCTACATTTTGAATTCATTTCTAGTAAAATTGCTTTGAGACTTGCTTATGCATACCATGTTGGCTTTAGGTGATTCGAGAATCTGGGGGTACATTATGGCAGGATGGCTGCCTTCATTCTTCTCCTTAATGATGAAGTTAGAACTGAGATTTTTTTCATAGAGTTGGAACTGTTTGTAAATCTCTGCTCTTCCTCCTAATCTCATATGGCAGAGTTCCAAGCCAGTAGTTTTCTGTTGATTGTTGATACTCTTTCTTTTTTTATCCCGGTTTGTTAGATAGGGGCATGGATTTTGTGCATGTTAGTCTTGTCATCGTAAATGTTTTTTTCCCCCTTTTTCAGCTTTGTTTTTTTCGTTTACTTTCTGTTCGTAGTCTTTTTCATATTATTTTTTTATATATATAAAGCCGTAGATGGATGTAAGATACACAAATTATTCATTACATCATTGCTCGAAAAAGAAACAGATGCAAGAGTTGATGATGGGATTACCGTACTAATATCCCCTAATAACGTTCATCTCATCCAGCTCTATTTGGCTTTAATCAGCTTCCATTTTTGTTCATAGTATTTGGCAACCATTGTGAAGAATTTTCACTTCTGTTTTGAATCACAGGCAGTGAGCCACAAGCACCATAATGGAATTAGCTGACCGGGCAGTCGGATTTATGTTATCTTTTATCAGCTTAGCCATATTTACCTACTATACCCTTTGGGTCGTTATCTTGGTGAGTAAAAAAAATTATATTACAGCTTCTATGGATCTGCATATTAATTTTGTTTGCTTATGCATTATGCTTTTGCAGCCATTTGTCGACCATGATCACTTCATCCATCAGTATTTTCTGCCCCAAGAATACGCCATAATCATACCTGTGTTTGCTGGTGTGATGTTGCTCTGCTTTTTATGCATATTCATTGGGTTTGTGATGCTCAAATCAAAAAAGAAGAAGGCATGATGCTCTTAAATTTCACTTTATTTTCTTTTCCCATTTTTATTTCCAGATATAAAGATGTTTTAGATGTGTAAAACAAAATTATTCACCTTTTGTTGTTTGAAAATACCAATTTAGTTTTGCAGTGAAGAAGTATAAGCTTTCAAGGTTCCTGTTTTTGTATCTTAACTGGAACTTAGTGTAGCCTTCAATTCAATGCATGCCATTAAAAGATATCAGATAGACATATAAACATTGACAGAAACAGAAACCAATAACAGATCAGATATAGTGTTTGAAAACCCAGAAACAAGAAACAAAATCATACTTAGAAAATCTTCAATGTGAATAAATGTATATGCACAGACTAAGCCCAGGAGTTGTCAAAAGCAGCAGAGGTAATTGCATTTGAGAACTCCTGAAAACTGATCCTCCCATCACCATCGGTGTCGGCCTCTTTGATCATCCCGGTCAACTCCTCCGCGGTGAGAGCATGGCCTAACTTAGCCATAGAATGTGCCAACTCTGCCGCGGTAATAAATCCATTTCCATCTCTATCAAACATCCTAAACAGCTGCCCCAGCTGCTCCTCACTGTATGGTGACTTGGCCGGAAGCAACTCCGGCGCCACTAAGGCCACAAACTCCGAGAACTCAATGAGACCATTACTGTTTGTATCAGCCTTTTGAATTAGGGTTTCGAGTTGGTCAGGGCTCGGTTTTAGCCCTAGAGACCTTAGAAGAGATCCTAACTCAAGCTGTGTCAAGCTTCCATCATTGTTACGATCGAATGATCGGAAAATCTCTCGTAGCTCCGCGATCTGCTCATCATCTAGCTTCACTTGAGGTTGCTTACTCATATTCACAAAGCTCTCTCTCTCTCTCTCTCTCTCTCTAACAATCTCAGTTTGTCAACTCCATGTTATATCTATATACACCTATATGTGATTCAATACACAACCATATAAAATGATCATATATTTAATAAATAGACATGTATGTGTGTGCATATATATATATATATATATAGATCGATCGATCATACCAGTAAATGATACTTTCGTTTGGTAGATCAGATTCTTTAGCTCTGAAGATCTCCCCCAGTTCTTGGCCTGATAAAGAAGCTTGGATTTCTGGATCTTCCAGCGATGTGGGATTGAATCAATGAACGCAAAAGAATGAGAACAAAGTCATAATAGAGAAAGAATGAGAAAGAAACGAACCCAGATTACGATGCGTTTTGTTGTCTTCAACAGATTGTAGAAATCTGATCTCTCACTAGTTTGTATAGAGTATTTGGATTAGTTTTTTTTTGTTTGAAAATTTTGTATATTCACAAATATAATAAATAAATGAGATTCAACATTGGAGAAAATTAAGAAGATATATATATATGTTGATCATCGATTGATCAAAATATGGAAAGTTCCAAAAGGAAGATGCGTGAATGCCGTGATTGGTGCACGTCTTGTCTGCTGGCTGGCCAGCGATATCACCGTTTAGACTTTGTCAACTGTTTTAATGTTTCTTTCTTTCTTTATTTATCAAAAAATAATCTATTTATTTATTTATTTTTGGAAAAAATGGATTGAAATAGTGTTGTTCAGGCGACCAACCCCTAAAATGATGTTACTAGCCTACGATATATCATGGTGGGCTTAAGCCCACAAGAAGTTTTAAGATACATACTAGTAGGAATAAAGTCCATTGGACGGGCAGCCCATTTGGATGTATCCTCGTTAGTCCGTTTGCTTATCCATAAACCTTGTGAGCCACTGAGCCCTCCAAGATTCCAAGTCGCCCAACCCATGTACAATGCCAGTCCATTAAGCCAGCCCATTATGGATTGTTTAGTTCTTTTTCTATGACCTACACGTGCAAAGTGTTAAAAAGGACATAAAATCCTATGTCGGTCAGAGAAATGTGTATCGAGTGGTTTATATGAGTAACCCCAATTCTCTACAATTAATTACATCTTGAGGTCAAGGTTCTATTCTCATCAAGGAATTGAGATTTGGGTAGTTTTTATCAGCTGTGGTGATCTTCATACCCCTCAGGCTGTCAGGCATAGCTTAACATGTGTGACCTATGAGTCTTAAAAAAAAAAAAAAAAACAACTACATCTTTTCAAGCTCAATGAGTTGGGCTTCTATCAGTTGATGGATTGGGGAGGAACAAACTCTTAAGGGCATATGTATCCATAATGAACTGATAAACTCAAATCAGACAAAATGGTTGGTTGTATAGGGTGGGATTTCTGACATGGTATCAAATGAATTCAGTCTAGTTAGATGTAACCTCTACTCGACGTGTTGAATCGTATGTCTGTCCATTCAACTCGTGCAGGGGAGTATCAAGAATATAAAATCTCACATCGATTAGACAAATATCGACCAAGTGGTTTATATAGGTAAGCCAACTTCCCTACAATTAACTGGGTCTCTTTCTGGGCTTAGTAAATTGGGCTTCGGTCAATTATTGAGTTTGGGAGAAACAAACCCGTGCGAGTTTGATGTATCTACAGTGAATCAATAAACTCAAAGCATACAATATATATGTGGTTGGTTGTATAGGATGGGGTTTCTTACACAAAGTTGATAGTTCTAGACCTTTTTTTTCATTTATATACAAATACACCAATTACAAATTTAGGAAGTAGAAAAGTGATCGAATATCCGAAATTAAATATTGCTATATATATGCTGTAGTGTATGTAACTGCGATTCTGTTAAGTATTTGTTTATGACTTCACGTATGATAAAGACAACAGAAAAAGGGAGAGGGTTTTTGCTTTTACATAATGAATGAACGGGCCCATCAATAAACCAAACAGAGCCCATCTAGGAGCCAGTAACGGGCCCATGCACGTGCCAGCTACAGACTCTTACTGGTCTTTCCATAAACAAGCCAAACAAATCAAAAAGTAACGAAAAAAATAGACTTTCTTTGCGACTTCATTTGTGTTTGGTCCTAGCCAGCTTCGCTGCTAACTTTTGGTAGGTACATTACTACATATATATGAATAAAATGACAAAACATGGAAAGATCGAACATTAAAGTGAATATTTTGGTATTAATTTACTGGAATAGGTTTGTTATATATGTATATGGGGAAAATGTCCCTTGGATTGGGTCATAAATTTTGCACCAAAAGACCTATAACCCAATACCTCTGTTTTGGGTGGATCACACCACTGTCAAAATGTTTTGCTACCCGACCTGATGCTGAGTAATGCACAAACTGGACCAATCGTTCTGGATTGTTTTTTTTTTTTTTTTTTCACTTTGTTTGATCAAATGGTTTTACTAATCGAACCATACCATGTTAGTCCGGTCGATCCACGATTTCAGTATGTGTAAAATCAACGTTTAACTAGATTAGATCGTTGATAGGTAAATGCATTTGATATTTAATATTCACCATCGATATATAAATACAATATTGAATATTCACCATTAAATGACAACCCAAAAGGTTAAAAGTTAAAACAAGGCAACATGTCCCAAATATCCAAACTAAAAATCTAAGTTTCTCACTTGTTTCTTCTTCAATTCAGGAGGTTATCCTAAAATCGTAATCAGATTGAAACCCTAAAAAATAATTAACCATAGTTAAGTCACTGATTTTGATGTTAGATGGTCCGGTTTCTGATCTGGGCTTAATGGTCCAGTTAACTGAACCGTAAAAGCTATAATTAACACGGTCCCTATATGAAATATTCACACACACACACACTGTCTTGGATTAACCTGTTGAAGATCTCATAAATGGACGGTAGTGATCCTTTGACTTTTCAAACTTTAATAGCTCTGCATGCCTTTCAACTATCTTTGACTCATTTACCCTCACAGTAAAACCCCACAGTACAGGAAACCGACACAACCAGAACTACTTGTCACGCACCAACCAAAATCGAAATGCAAGGAGAGTGCTTTGAACGGAATGTTACGCGCGTGGATTAGATATTAAAAAGGTTTGACTTGTTAGGATTTTTTGGCATTGGAAAACGCAAGGGGTTACCATAAAGAACGGCAAACGTGTAGTAAAAACAGCAAAAACGCGAGTAATGAGTGACGTTCACCGGCTTTTCTGTCAAACCGCCGTTAAAAGGGTCCCGGTTTACCAAATACGGTAAGAAATCATAAATTACCAATTTATTACACCACAAAGAGAGAGAGAGATCATAGAGTGGTTTAGGGATCAAGCGAAGCTGAAGAGAAAAAAAGAGAGACTGTGTGGTTCTTCTTTCTTCATTTTGCTCTCTCAAGATCCATACATCATATTGGTGGTTTGTCGTAGTATTTACTCTCTCTCTCTCTCTCTCTCTTGAATTTATTGTTCTTTGATTTGATGTTGTTTTTCTTGGTCGAGTTATTGATTTTCAAATGTTTTTTAGGGTTTTTTTGCAAGTCCTGAATCCTGATGATTTGATTTTTTTTTTTTTTTTAAATTTGGTTTGGTTTTGTTTTGACTTGAAGACGAAGCGGTGGCTTGCTGGTTAGGTATGAGAGAAAAAGCAATACTTTCAACTTATGCTTCAACACTTTTTTAGCAAACTTTTTTTCCACATGAAATCATCTTCTTCTGCCTTTTTTGAGATTTATATTCTCTCTTCATATTTTTCTTCTTTGCTTTCTGGGTTTTCAAACTCCACTTCTAGACTTGTGTTCGTGTTTCCAAGATTTGATCTTTTTTTCACAGTGTTTTTTTTGGGTGATGATCAACTTAGGTTTGGTGAATGAGACAGTGAGAGTAACTGAAGTGAAGATCCATCAATCCCAGCCATAGTTGAGAAGAATTTGGTGTATATACACACACTATCTTTATTGTATATACATATATAAAAAGATGTATGAGGATTGCCAAGTTATGTCTGGCATGGGAGCAGGGAACGTGGTGTCTTCAGAAACCCTCTTTTCTTCATCAATCCAAAACCCTAATTTCAACTTCATCCCCGACATGTCCTTCCATCCTTTCCAACCCATCATCGTAAGTAATTTCTTTCTTTCTTTCTTTTTTCTCATAATATTATATTTAATAGTGTATTTTGATTAAATGGGTTTGATTTAATTTCTTAAAACAGAAGGAAGAAAGTAGTGGGATGTTGATGAGAGGAGGGAGAGAGATGGACATGGAGAGTGGGTCTGGTAGTGAACAAGTTGAAGGTGAAAAATCGGGAAATGAACAAGAAATCAGTGAACAACAACAACCTCCAAAGAAGAAACGCTACCATCGTCACACTGCTCGCCAGATCCAAGAAATGGAATCGTATGTTCTCTTGATCTACGAGAGTCTTATGAACTGAAGTTGTTTATATATCAAAAATGTATCCATATAATATACATTTTTTAGGATATAATAACACTGGATTTTCTCTCTATGGTATATTTTTTTTGGTCATAATTTTGTTGGCATTATATGACACAAAAGGGGAATGCTTGTATTGCAGTTTGTTTAAGGAATGTCCACACCCAGACGACAAGCAAAGGATGAAACTAAGTCAAGAACTTGGTCTCAAACCACGCCAAGTCAAGTTTTGGTTCCAAAACAGGCGTACCCAGATGAAGGTATGTAATGTATAATAACATTGAAAACCTTTCACTTTCAAAGGGTAACCCTAAAAATTGACTGATCCCAGCTCACTCAATTAATGATCGAAGCTGTATAACCAACCTCACACAATATTTGCACTCTACACGACTCCCAAGAAAACGCGTCTTATACTTTTACTTCTTCATCATCATCATGGGCATGCATTGTATGGTCACTATGCTATTAGTATTACACACCCGCGCACACACACATATGTATGTACTACGTATGTATAGTAGTTCGTAGTATCAATTAATGTGTGCAATAAAACGTTCACCTGCAAATTTGGTTCCCCAAAGAGTGTATGGAGTTAATGCTGTCTCTATATGTAATTATATTTTTGAAAAAGGAGTTGACGGATAAGGATTGATTAAATTTATTTATTTTTAAAAAATGTATAGGCACAACAAGATCGAACAGAGAATGTGATTCTTAGAGCGGAGAATGAGTCATTGAAGAATGACAATTGTCGTCTACAAGCAGAAATGCGTAGTCTTACTTGTCCTAACTGTGGAGTGCAAGCTATGCCAGGTGGGATTCCCTTTGAAGAACTTCATCTTGAAAATACAAGACTTCGAGATGAGGTATGCTATTGCTAGCCACAATATTGTCACTCAACACATGCAATTTATTACAATTCTAATTATTTCTTCCTCCCAAAAAAATTCAGTTCATATATAATTGTGTGTAAATGAACGATAAACCATAAAATTGGTTTTTTTGGGGAATTGTAAGCTCTAAAATTAAAATGTCTTCTTTTAAATGGGCAAAAAAAAATGTAATGTTGACTTTGACTTTTTGACATTCATAAATTGATTATACTTGTATTATTCTTTATTCTTGCACTTTATTTTTTAGCAAACAATTGAAGAATTAATTGTTGCAACAATATATAATCAAGCAATAAATATTTCGTGTGTATATGTTGGATGAAACTTTTAGGATAAATTTTTTTAATATCAATAAATATGAAAAATTCAAGACTAGCGATACAAAAAATCTGTATATTGAGAACTATTTGTTGATCATTGTCACAATCCAATCATTTTACAGTTAGAAAGAGTTTATTGTCTTGCTTCACGGTACACCGGCCGGCCAATGCAAGCAATGGCACCATCTCCTCCTCTCTTCATACCACCATCACTGGATTTGGACATGAACATATTTGCAAGGCATTTTTCAGAGCCTATACCAACCTGTACCGACATGATCATGCCAGTGCCAATGCTGCCGGGAACTTGTTCATCCTTCCCAGAAGTCAGTTTTCTATTGATGGAAGAAGAAAAGGGTTTAGCAATGGAGCTTGCAATGTCATCAATGAATGAACTTGTGAAGATGTGTCAAGGAACTGAACCTCTTTGGATAATTAGAAGTGACGAGAGTGGGAAGGAAGTACTTAATGTTGAAGAGCATGGAAGGTTGTTTCCATGGCCATTGAATAATATAAAGCAACAGCATTCAAGTGAGTTTAGGACTGAAGCTACAAGAGATAGTGCTGTTGTTATTATGAATAGCATCAATTTGGTTGATGCCTTTCTTGATGCTGTAAGTTCATTCCTTTTCATTACCTACTTGTCCTTAATTATGCGATCTGAGCTCAATTGAAATTTATGATTTCACTGTTTTTCAGAACAAATGGATGGACTTGTTTCCTTCAATTGTTGCAAGAGCAAAAACTGTTCAAATCGTAACGTCCGGGGTTTCTGGAGCAAGTGGTTCCCTTCATTTGGTAAACATGCATGAGCTTTACATTATTTGCTTAATTAATTGATCTATTTAGTTTGCTTAATTTTTTCCTTGTTGTATGTTTGAGTAGATGTATGCAGAATTGCAAGTACTTTCTCCATTGGTACCGACTAGGGAGGCGTGTTTTCTTCGCTATTGCCAGCAAAACATAGAGGAGGGAGTTTGGGCAATTGTTGATTTTCCTATTGATAGTCTTCATGGAAGCATTCAGTCTCCTTTTCCTCTATATAGAAGAAGGCCTTCAGGCTGCATCATACAAGACATGCCAAATGGGTATTCAAGGGTCAGTAGTACCACTTCACAATTGTTTTTTAATTATTGAACATTGCATTATAGATTGAATAAAAATAAAATTGTACGTATAGGTTACATGGGTGGAGCATGCTGAGATAGAAGAAAAACCAGTGCATCAAATATTTAGTCAATTTGTTCACAGTGGAACAGCATTTGGTGCACAGCGCTGGCTAGCAGTCTTACAGCGACAATGCGAAAGGGTTGCTAGTCTAATGGCCAGGAACATCTCTGACCTTGGAGGTTCTACATTAGTTAATTAAAATATATTCTTACACACACAATATGTGTATATATGTATTCAAGGATTCTATTATATATGTTATTTTGTCTGGATTGACAGTGATACCTTCTCCGGAGGCACGAAAGAACTTGATGAGGCTTGCGCAGAGAATGATTAGAACATTCAGTATGAACATAAGTACTTCTAGTGGTCAATCATGGACAACACTATCTGATTCATCAGATGACACTGTTAGAATTACTACAAGGAAGATCACTGAGCCTGGACAGCCCAATGGAGTCATTCTTTGTGCAGTTTCCACTACTTGGCTTCCCTGCCCTCACTATCAAGTCTTTGATCTCTTGAGGGATGAACACCGTCGATCTCAGGTACTCCAGTAATGATCAACTACATATCATTTTCACCAATCTTTTTTCAATACTCAATGGCCAAATTGAAAAGTTAATAATCTTTGTTCTTATATATATTTATATATGGACAGCTTGATCTTCATCCTAATGGGAATGCGTTACATGAAGTCGCTCACATTGCCAATGGCTCTCACCCGGGAAATTGTATCTCTCTCCTTCGGATCAATGTAAGTTTTTGGTTTTCAACTAAACTGGATGTGAAGTATCAATCCTAAACCCTAAACCTAAAACCTGTCGCTGCAGGTTGGGATTGATTCCAATAATGTAACTTATGATTCTCACAATTTTATGCAGGTTTCGAGCAACTCATCGCATCATGTGGAGCTGATGCTGCAAGAGAGTTGCACCGATCAATCCGGTAGCCTTGTTGTGTACACAAACATTGATGTGGACTCAATCCAGCTCGCGATGAGCGGTGAGGATCCGTCCTTCATTCCTCTCCTCCCACTAGGGTTTGTCATAGTTCCAGTGGAATCAACCACTAATAACGACACCACAAGTGATGGCAACAACAACAACAAATCATCAGAAGATATAAATACTGGACACAACTCATCAGGGTGTCTATTAACAGTTGGAATGCAAGTCTTGGCCAGTACAATCCCAACTGCGAAGCTGAATCTGTCGAGTGTTACTGCCATTAACAACCATCTTTGCAACACAGTGCACCAAATCAATGCTGCTCTTGGTACTACTTCAACCGCGTCAGGTGGAGTACTGGTGGATTCGGGCAATGAGGCTGCAACAACAAATAATAAGCAATAGTATGGCCAAATTACCTAAAAGCTCCCTATTTCTTTCCCTGCCAAGAGGCGTATTTAATTCTGGGTAAATTAAAGTCAAATTTGGCGTGGGAAGAGTGGGGATTTTATGGGTAATTTGGTGGTAGTAGTAGTAGTAATAGTACTTTTGTAGGTAATGAAATTAATGAACGGTAGGTGTGTGTGTGTAAAATGAATGGATATGGAAGGGCAAAAATGGGACCAGAAAGTATTTAATTCAATAGAAGGAGTCAAGAGCGCACCAGATGTCACCCATTGCTTTTAAAGAGACTGGACGGCCTAACCACTAACCAGTTAGGCATGCAAGGCAAGGGTGTTGGTTCGGGTATTGACTTCTCCTTATTTATTGTCGGCCTCTATTATTCTCTGTTTTTTTTTTTTTGGGATTAAATGCCATGCAGGATGTGTTTTGTTAATGTAACACGATTTATTTTGTGTCTATCTTCCATATTATCATTTTCTATACTTTGTAGCCCAATTCTATATCAAGAACTCTCTTATGAGGACACCCACAAGATATAATATATAACTTGCGCATCTCAATGTGGTTATTAATTTGAAACATGTAAAACCCAAAATAATGGGTCTCACTTATCATTTTACTTTTGAAAACACTTAAAAAATGAAGTGCGCAATTTGCAGGTGTCCACATAAGAGAATTTCTGGTCCTATATATGTATATGTGTGTTATGTGTGTGTGTTTGTTGTTAAATTAGTCTTTTAAACTTTTAGCTTTTTACATTCACTACATGAGATTACGAAATATATTCATAATATGGCTAAACATGTTCATGTTGTTGGTGGTGGTGGTGGTGAGAGATTGATGTGAATTGCAATGATTATTAATTGGTTATATGTGTGTGTGTGTTTTATCGCTGTTAATTAGTTGGTTATTCCATATATAAGGTAATTATGTTGGGAATTAGCGATTTTGTATGCAAAATTTCTTAATATTCATATGCTATACGTTGCTGTCATTGCGTCCAATTATTAGAAGTGGAGTAAACCTCCAGACCTGTGCACTACACTGTTAGATGTTTACATAGGATCAATGTACCTCGTTGACATTTTATTTGTAGGGGATGTGATCTCAAAGTGTTGGCGCGAGATTTCAACCCTATGACACATAGATTTCATAAAATGTCAGGAACCAATTCGACCAACCCCTTAGGGGTAATTATTTGGGACACATTTATCTTTGAATTAACATGTTATCGATGGAATGAACAACTCAGAATTACCATGAGAGAGAACCAAACAATTAACAAAATCAATTAATTGAACAACGGACTTGGAGTCCAACTTCTCATGTCGTCATTGTACATAAAAATGCCTGTATCTCTAATACTCCAAGAACAAGCAGTGTTGCATTTTAATTTGGTGGCATACGCCCAGAAGAGTCCGTGAATCTTGTCGTCAATTTGAACATAACACCAACGTAAGGGGAAAATAATTTCCAGAAATTCGAATCGTTCTTCTGTTCCGGGAGGAAGTAGTTTTATTTTCATATCGAATTCCTTGGCGTCACACTTAAGGATCACATTGTGCGTCGCGTCGTTTCTTATGATCACTCCCTTCCTTGGAAACCAATCTTGCAAACTCTTGGCCAGCGAAGCCGATAAAGCGTCGGCCGTCGAGGGTGCAAGGAGAAGAAGAAACATGGAGAGGATCAAAAACATTTTGAGATTGACAACGTTGTGATTGAGGATCATGATTCTTGCAAGAGGAAGAGAAGGTGATGCATGGTTAGAACATCAATTAATGCTGGCTACTTATCAATGAAAAAAGTTAACCGTGAGTGGTTAATTAGTTCATTAATCTGGTTAAATTTTTTGTCTTTTTCGTTGTAACCAGTTTAGGTGCTGGAAAAATCTTATCAATTACAGCCAATTATAGAAATTCTACATGTTTAAGAAACAAACTCAACTGGTTTCAACTGGCAAATCCATGTAGTTCGTTAACCTGCAGAGACAAGGGCCGATTTATGTATATGTTAGGTTGGGCCTATTCGTGTACAATATGGGCTTCAGAAAAGCCTAACAAGACGTAGCAATTATTATTATTTATTGCTCACTTCAAATATTAAAAATGTAATCATTATGTGATAGGGATGTTTAATTATTTAATTGGGATATTTAGCTCTTAATGGATAAATGATCGAATGAATTATTGCTTTAATCGTTAACTATATCTTAAGAACTTGGAATGTGCTAACCGCTATTGATGCCAAGTTTGGGCCGCATAATCTCAGCCCAAATTCACGGGTTATAGTCGGCGCCCAAGGCCTGGCCCAATAAGTGTAATGTAGGCTGTTTTCACAAGTGAGTGAGCGACCCTTCTTTAACAATAAAAACTATTTATCTTTGGGTGTTAACAAGATTCTCACACAATATGGAATAAAATATATCTTTTTTTTTAATCTATGAACAGTTTAAGGTTCACCATAAAAGGCTAAGGTGTCAAGGAATCCTATGGATCCATCATTAATGCGTGCGCGTAACCCACATAAACGATGAAGATTGAAATATATAATCCATGCGATATAGTTATAAAGTCGATTTAATATATGGGAAAAATAAATCAATTTATAAATTGTCGAGTGTTTGGTGATACTTCTATAACTGACGGTAACTTATACTGAAGATTTGTTTGGAAGAATTTATAATTGGGGAAAAAAACCATATTATAAGTTAAAAACCGATATTATAAGTTAAACCATATTATTAGTTTAAAAGTTGTTGAGTGTTTGGAGCTATTTTAAAAACCGATTTTAGTTTCAAACGTTAATATATTTTTAAAATAGATTCGTCGGTGAAACCTATAATTTTTTATCGTATAAAGCTCTAATGTTATATAGTGCGTTTGGCAAAAGTGATCTACGCTATCGTATGCCAAACACATACCATAAAAATATGTAATTCATGAAAGGTACAGCTGATAAAGGTGACAAATGAGGAATCTTCATGTTCATGAAAAACTTACAAACTCGTCATAACCGGCACCCATTTGGCCTTTCATTCTGTGCCTTATAATAATGTATGTAAAAGTAGAAAAGTCGGCCTTCACTTTTCCTCTTTTTTGGTGGGACGTGGAAGCTTCCAAAACCATAACCAATGAGTGTTTGTGGATGTTTTTTGACATAAATTTAACTGATCATTCAGTCAATTTATTGGCGGTTTGATCGTTTTTTTGAACAATTCTCACTAACGTATATTTAACAATAATTTATTTGGTTTGGCATGATTTTTTTGACAGCCGTAATAACCCGTCTGTCATGTCTCTATAGTCAAGTTAAATTAAAATATTGACCAAATCAGTATAAACATCTTGTGATCGAATGAATGTCTAGCTGCTATTTATGTATTTGGCTATACATCTTTAGTCATATGCCATCAAACATTCTATTACTTGCATTGTCAAAATAACTTTCTTTCTTTTTTAAATTTATATGACATGGGTTTTTGTTGCAGTGAAACTAATTTTCTTTTTAAGTTCATTTGACCAATTTGAATATTAGTCATATATTTGACTATCTAAATAAAATAATTGGAAGGAAACTTATTTCCCTT
Source organism: Tripterygium wilfordii (assembly GCF_013401445.1). Taxonomy (NCBI): domain Eukaryota; kingdom Viridiplantae; phylum Streptophyta; class Magnoliopsida; order Celastrales; family Celastraceae; genus Tripterygium; species Tripterygium wilfordii. The sequence goes on from NC_052246.1 coordinate 3,505,841, forward strand.
CTCATATGTTCTCTCAAATCCCTCAATCCAAACACACTTTAGACTTCACCAATACATTTATGTATTAATTAGTTAAAACAAATAACACTTAACTTTTATGTCGTGACATATTCTTGTCGGATTATTATTGGGTACACTTTATACTATATAAAACAATTAATTTTTAAAATTTATTTAATTATCAATAAGATGGCTACAATCATCAACTGATTTCTTTGATTAATTAATTAATATATGAATGGTATGTTGTTTGTTGTAGTTGCTATTTGGATAAGATAACGTGGTTGTACACACAATAAGGCTTTGTAATTGAATTGTTAATGTGAGTGATCAATTGGTTCTTTAATTATAATATACATATTCCTTGATGAATCATCCACAACACATGGAAATAAAACAGAGAATATTTGCCTTGTTTGGTGTTCCTAATTATTAAGGACGGCTTTTGGTGTGCATCATTCGATCCATTGACATTGTTATAGCAACCCTTATAATTTTTTAATCCTTAATTTACTAGTTGACCTAATTTGATCAAACTACTCCAATTGGTAACCAAAATTAGCGTTAATCTTAGTTGTATTAGAGCCTAAACCAGGTTAACGAGCCATCTCACGTGACCCCACTTAAAAGTTAAAACACACATCTACATCACTAATTCCCTTTTTTGGTATAAATTTTGGTCCAAACATGCTTAAAGGTTGCCGTTTCAAACGGAATCAAAGGAAATTCTCTTTCTATTCTCTCACGAATGTACACGCAAAGTTGGAGAAGCGCTCATATGGTTGTATGCTCAATTGTTGAAAAGGGTAATCATGACAATTTAGTTAATTAATATGAATTTTTAAGGGTTAGTTAACATTAACTGATTTAAAGTAATACGATGACAATTCAGTTAATTAATATGAATTTTTTAGAGTTAATTAACATAATCACTCTCTAATCTCTATGCAATCTTGTGGATCCAATTGAAAGCTGGGTATCGATATAAAATATCGGATCATGCTATGATTCTAATCCGAGCACCAGGGGTGATATGGTCATAACAAAACGCGGGAACGGTTTGGGCCCCGCGAACGCTGAGGAAGTAAAAAAAACGAGTTTAAGGCGTTTGGCTAAACCTCTAACCCTACAAGTCTACCACTTTTCTTCCTTCCACAGTCAATTAGTCTCCTTTTTTAAAAATAAAAAACATAATTTTTTACCAATTAATTGTTGAACTACTATTAAAACTATATAAATCACCCACTCTTAGCCAAGCTCTTTTTCGGTTTTCTAAGCCTTCCGTTTCTTTTTTCTCACTCCATACTTTTCTCTCTATGCAGTATTCCAGTTTATTCTTACTACGCCGGTAACGTATTCTTCTCGCCGGGAAACCGCTCACTGTTTCTTTCACCGGCGACGATCCAACTTGAATTTTCGAGATTAACTCACTCGTTTTCACATTCTATCTTTATTCTCGAATCATATGTTTCTATTTTGTGACTCGGCGTTGGTTCTCCGAGTTTGACTCTGTCGCTTTTTGTTTGGCTCGTTTTGAGAGAATGTGGGGCGGTTGGCGGCCGTTGAAGGCTTTTCTTCTGGTAGGAGGAAGAGATCGTGATCTAGGGTTTATTTTTTCGGATTTGATTCGTTTCTTTGGCGGTTTGGTTCCATTGTTTGCGAGTTGAAGACGGAGGCGTATAGAAGGCGTCTGCGGAATGAGATGGTATGTGATTTAGATATTCGTTAATTTTCTTGTAATTTTTTAATGTCCTTTGCTTTGCTGATTGTTGTTGAAGTTTCTAGTTAGATATGATGGATTATATTTCTTCCGCAATCTTCCTTGCTCAGATCTTGGGCGTTCTTCTGGTTTTTTAAGTTTGTCATATTTTTAAATTTTAGTTTTCCTTCTCCTTCTGGCGAAACTTAGATTACTATCGTGTCCTTATGGTCTGTAGTTTTGTGGAAATTGGTGCTATTGAAACCATGAATCCATATTTTAAAGCATTGCTGAGGAGTTTTTTTTAAAAAAATTGATTAAATTGAAAGACGTCTGTGGCCTCCTTTTCTCATCAATCTTTTTTACTCTGGAGAAATGGTTTGGTTGGATGTGAAATCACCAAAATGTATTGGACGCTTGGTTTAGTTGTTTCCGTGTTTTTATTTCCGTCTGGATAAGTACGAGAGTGGGAACTAGAACGTCATCATAAAGAATGTTGATATGGTCGTATCTTGCCTTAAGTAATTTTTTTAGCTTCTTTTGTTGAAAATTTGTACAGAGAGAGATTAAGTTTGGACACAGAATATAGAGTGCTCGCAGTACTCAGCAGATGTCTTAAACTGTTGGAATGTAGTTTATTCGTTGATACGATTGATTAGTTGACTCATATGTATGTAAATATGCTGTAGTCGGTGATCTTCGAAGTTTCAGGGCTTCGATTCATTGTTCTGTTTTTCTGTTTGCTATGAACACCTAGGAATGGCTGGCTCAATATTTTCTTTAGAAGTCACACTGTTGTTATACAGTGTCATATGCACCTTTTCGTGTGAAAAAGAAGAACTACCATGTCATTTGGACTCTTCAGGTTTAGCTGGAGAAAGTTTGGAAACCTTTTCTATTGTTTGTATTTGATGGTCTACTTAGTTATTGTAAATTTGTAATTGCATGTTAGAAGACGCGGAATGTGATGTGCAGTCATATGTCCTAATGGATGTGTTTTACTCCAGCAGTTTACATGACATACATGTAAGATAGTTTTTTAGAAATGCTTTGTGGCCATTTGAAGTATTTTCTTATTTTAAATCTTGCTTTGATTGCTGTATATATTCAAAGCTTCACTGACTGTGTTTTGGCAGACAGGCACAGTACAATCATGATCAAACAGCTAAGTTTATAAACTATCTTAAAATTCGGGATTTAAGTAGTGTACACTGAATCCCCAAGAAATTTGCACTTTGAGCACGATGTGTAAATGTCTGACTATCTTTTCCACCACGACTCAATTAGAAATTGTATGGAACAAATGTCGGAGCTCAGTGGAATTAATACACATTTTAGTTTCAATTGTTTTATGCACCAGATTTATGTATGCTTATACATTCTTTGTAATTGGGTGCTTCTGCCTTTTCTTTTCCCCTCTGTTTTTGGTTAATTCCTATCTTCTCTGGCAGCTGGAAGGAAGGGCCTGTTTGTCCAAAGAGGCTAGAAATGGGTTATAATTTCTCAAGCACAAAAGGCTTCAACAAATGAAATCCATCATTGTCAGTTAGACAGTTGGTGTTACCAACATGATGAGTAGAAGCGGAGGAGATGCTCTGAGGTCTGCGGCATCATGTGGTGTGAGATTTCATGGTACTGCAGATTCTTCTTCTCAGTCATGTGGCATTTCAATTGGAAAGGATGCCTTTTCAAAGCGCAAGGTGGATAAGTTTGATACAAGTGATCTAGAATGGACTGCAAGAATTCCGGAGTGTCCTATATACTATCCGACAAAAGAGGAGTTTGAGGATCCTTTAGTTTATTTGCCGAAGATAGCTCCAGAAGCTTCAAGATATGGTAATGCTGCTTCTCTGAGTTATGGTTGTTTTGTAAGTGGGTCATAGCTGATAACATGTTGATAGGAAACACAGAGCAGTCTGGGTCATTCCAAATTTGTTTATGTATTGATATGGATTATTTATCTAAAAGTGTAGTCTTCACAGAACTTGTTTAGAATGATGTAATTTGTTGTTTTCGGTCTGAGTCTGACCAACATTTTCGAATCTTCTCTCAGTCTCAGGGTAGCTGTTACCGCATGAGCTCATTTTTAAGTTTGGAATATCCTTGTAGACTAATGTGCTTTTAGTTTCTGTTATCTTGTAGTTCTCACTGGATTAGCAACCTCTTTTTAGGTGATACGTTACTGATAGTTAAGTATAGAATTCGCATTACTTCTTTTTCCACGGCTTGAATGCACTTTTGGCCCAATATTTGCTAATATCTGCTCTCAATTTTTCAGGTATGTGCAAGATCATTTCCCCTCTGAGTGCGTCTGTCACTGCAGGTATTGTACTAATGAAGGAGAAAGCAGGATTCAAATTTACTACTAGGATGCAGCCTCTTCGCCTCGCTGAGTGGGATATTGATGACAGAGTTACCTTCTTCATGAGTGGAAGGTACGTGTTCTTCTGAAAAACACGATGTAATTAGCCCGAATGTTCTTTCTCTGTTTTGAGTAGCAGTGCCATTTTTCAGAAACTATACTTTTCGTGACTTCGAGAAAATGGCGAACAAGGTTTTTGCTCGTAGATATTATAGTGCTGGTTGTCTTCCTGCGTCATACTTGGAAAAAGAATTTTGGCATGAAATTGCTTGTGGAAAGACAGAAACCGTTGAGTATGCATGCGATGTTGATGGTAGTGCATTTTCGTCTTCTCCCAATGATCCACTTGGAAGTAGCAAATGGAACTTGAAGGTGTTGCTTTGTTTCCACTCAAAATATTTTTTTTGTATTTTCTTCTGATATTGGTTTTTGGTTTTGAGATGACATACCTTCTTTCTGTAGAATCAAAAGTTGAGATCGTCATTTTTCATATTTGGTTGTTACATTTGTTTGGAGAAATATACTTCACAAATATGGGGAATGTGTTTCCTCATTTAGCATCCAATAGTTTCAGTAAATAAAATATGGATATTTGTGATAAAGATGGACCTGGAATTTATGCACTTAGAAGGAGATGGTATATTTCTGAGCAGTAAAAAAAAATTGTATTGCCAAGGCACCAAGGGTTGCCCTGCCTGAATAATTCTATAGAGAGACTCCATTGAATGCGATTGGTTTTATGTGTTGCTCCTATATGACCTTTGGCTTTCTAGATTGCTTTTTTAAATTCCACTGGACATGAATGAATCAGTCATTGCCGCATTCAATCGTATCTCCTTTTTTGATGAATAATAATTATTTAAATTAGCTGTGTTTAGTGTATAGGAGGATTAGACCCTTCAACTTGTTCGGAATCCTAAGGAGTGGCTACCACGAGACCTAAACTTAAAGCTCCTTGTTGCATTCAATCCTAACCTATGTAATATATGCTCATACTTCAATGGATATGAAGTTATGATAATCAGAATATGCGAACATGCTCGAACCTTGGAATTTGCAAATTCTGATGTGTAGTTAATATGTTGATAATATAAGAAACATTGTGTTACGCCTTGAGTTTATTTGGGTGGTGAACGAGGAAGCGTAAATGGTACTTTATGGAGAGGTGATTTTACCTTGATTAATGTTTTCTTTATTAAAAATTTTCTTTATATATTGGTCCTTGATAATGTTGTGAGCTCTCTGGATCTTACATGTGCGGTCTAATTATCCTAGTATATTAATTACTACCTTTGATTTTTTCAGAAACTTTCACGGTTGCCAAAGTCCATTTTGCGTCTTTTGGAAACGGCTATTCCGGTAAGTGGACAAAAAAAAAACTTTTGGTCGTCGGTTGTTTATGCCCTTCCATGCTTACGATGGTTGTATTTCAGGGAGTAACTGAGCCCATGCTTTACATTGGGATGTTGTTTAGCATGTTCGCCTGGCACTTGGAAGATCATTATTTGTATAGGTATATGATTGTTTAAATATATTTGCCACTCAGAGAACAAAGGAAGAAAGTATTTCTTAAAAAATTAGTCCTAGCTTACATTTTTTCGTATTGTTGTGGCAGTATTAATTATCATCATTGTGGGGCATCAAAAACTTGGTATGGCATTCCAGGTCATGCAGCTTTAAAATTTGAGAAGGTGGTCAGGGAACATGTCTATACCCAAGATATCCTATCCATTGATGGGGAGGATGGAGCATTTGACATGCTTCTCGGGAAAACAACTTTGTTTCCTCCAAGTATACTGTTAGAACATGATGTTCCTGTATACAAGGCTGTACAAAAGCCAGGGGAATTCGTAATTACTTTCCCTCGAGCATATCATGCTGGTTTTAGTCACGGTAAGGTAGCTTGAACTTTAGCTGTTGGAGATTTGAACTATATCAATTATTGTTGAATATGATTTCCAAATCTCATTATTTATCATCTCTGAAATATGGAAACAATTACTTATGCTTCTTTCCCCACTGTAAAAATGTAGGTTTTAACTGTGGGGAGGCTGTGAACTTTGCAATCGGTGACTGGTTTCCTCTGGGGGCTGTAGCCAGCCGCCGTTATGCTTTTCTCAACAGAATGCCTATGCTTCCACATGAGGAGCTTCTGTGTAAAGAGGCAATGTTTCTTTATACCAGTTTAGAACTTGAAGACCCAGATTATTCTTCTACAGACTTGAGCTCTCAACATTGTGTTAAGGTTTCTTTTGTGAAACTTATGCGTTTCCAGCATTGTGCTCGTCGGTCTCTTATGAAATCATGGGGATGTATCAGTCTTTCTTCGAATCCCCATGGAACAATTCTATGCACTTTATGCAAACGAGATTGTTACGTAGCTTTCCTTAACTGCAGCTGTTGCTTGCATCCAGTGTGTCTGCACCATGGTATGCTCTGTTCAGCACTTTGTTCTAGAATAAGGCTCCATTATTTCACTGAAAATAACTTGAAGGAAAATATTTTTGCCACTTTCCTAAAATAGTTTAAGAGAATTTTATGGTCAATAGGAAATTAAATCTAGATTCAGAAAAGTAATTTATTGTATTGGTCTGGATGCTATTTTCTTGAGTTGCATACTAGCCCCTCACATTGTCTGTTAGTAGTTTTATAGATCTCTATCCACCACTCATTGGTCACTATTAGCTCGTGACTGTCTTGACCCCTGGTCGTTTGCTACACTGCAAATAACTTGTTACCACTTACCACCTGTGGGCAAGTTGGAAATGACCATCAATTACCATTGTTGACCTCATTCAGTGATTTTTTCCTCTGGTAATGATAATAGGATGCAAACTGGTCGGTAGAGTTCTGTCTGCTGCTTGCTACGATTGCTGACAATCACTCTTAGAAGAATTTTTGCGTCAGTCATTTAAAGTCATCATCTAGAGTCCATTTGTTTGAACTTGTATCAGCAAAACAAGCCAAACCATTAATTTAAATCGTTTCTTAAACTTTTCATCTTCTGTCCCAACAATTGAGTATGATGATCCTGATGCTCTATCCAGCTATGGAGTCCCTTGAGTTCTCATGTGGGAGAAGTCGTACTTTGTTTTTGAGGAATGACATTTTAGAAATGGAAGCTGCGGCAAAGAAGTTTGAGCAGGAAGATGGAATATTAGAGGAGATTTTGCCGCTAGCTAAAAGTGATGATGATTTGTACACATATCCTGCACCGTATTCATGCCAGGGATTTGCTGAGGAAGGATATGCTCCCTATTGTGGGGTTAAATTTTCTATGAATGAGAATTCTACTCTGGCTAATTCAGCGGAGCCAATTCATCGCCAGCATACACTGAACCATAGCACAAGAAAATTTAGACCTGAAACTTCAGACCCCTCCACTGCTTGTGCAGATTGGAGTTTAGAGCCTTTTGGAATGTCATCTATGCCCAGAAATGTAAGACATGTCTTTCTGGTTTCCAGTTTGTTGCTTCTCTTTCCATATTGTTTACATTTTTTTAGTCGTAATTTGACTCTTGCACTTTTAGCAAGACTTATAATACTAATGGTTTGTCTAAAATTTATAATACTTCAATGGTTTATATAATTGAAGTACAATTTCAATTTTTGTTTCACTGTAGGAGTATCCGGTGCGAGCTAACTTGGGGAGTACTGATTCTAAGACGTTCTCTGAAGAAATATCACATTGCACATATGATTCTTCTCTATCCTCCCTTTCACGAGATGAATGCTCGAGTACACAGCAAAGAAATTATGTATCAGAGCCTAAGGCTAGTATGGATCAAGATAGTGACGGTTCTGATTCAGAGATATTTAGAGTCAAACGGCGTTCATCGTTGAAAGTGGATAAGAGAAATGCTAATAATGTCATATCATCGAAGAGTTCTGAATACCAGGTTTGATCTTGTTCAGACCTCTTAATTTTGATGCCTTTTTTTTTTTCTAGGCTGTTCTTGAAAATCATTTTGTTTAATGGTGAATTCCTCTCCACTGCATCTCTATTATCTCTGCTTGAGTGCTGAACTTTTAAAACCCAAGGCTGGCATACGTTTTATTCATGGTACAGGTGCAATAAACCTGTATAGGTCAATGACATTTCAGTCGATCCATTTGATAACTGAAGCTCATTGGCTTGATTTTCTGATCTTTGCTCTTTGGTGTTTTGTGGATTGGATTTTTAAGGTGTATTCTCATTGGTTTTATGTAACATTTATTTTTTCTTTTCCTGAATATTTTTGTTTCGCAATGTACGTCTTTGTATCTCGTTGGATTTTTATTCCAGAAACATATACTTTTTAAATCATTTTACCATCTGCTTTTGCACTTAGCTTCAATCTTACACCATGCAGGTTTCTGTGCTTCAAATAAAATTGAGTTAGAACGCGTAATGATTTTCCACTATATAAGTGCCCTGATATGTAGTTGGTCTAAGAAGAGTTGAGTGCTGTTTAAGTCTCTGCACCAGGTTGTTCTTTGATTTGCAAAAATTTGGACACTTTTGTCAAATAGATGCATTCTTTTATGTTCTGATGTATTTATTGACTTCATTTCCAAACGTGTGTACCCACCTGAGTTTCATGGATTGGTGTAGTCTCCAATTATTTTGTGCTCCTAAATATCCTTGTATGCAAATTCAGTGCTTGTCCTCAATGAAATCAAATCATTAGGTGTTTTTTTATTTTCCCAGCTCTTTATATTATTTTTCAGTAGCGTTGGGCTCTAATTCTTTGCTTTCAACTTTTTATTCATTTTTTAATTTTATATGTAACAGGGGCTTAAAAGATTGAAGAAACTTCTACCTGAAGTAAGGAGTGAGCAATCAATGTCATCAGAGTGCCAAAGAACTGCTGGACTAACCTGCAATTCCACTTTTAGCTTTAAAGAGGGTCGGAAGGACAGGCTTGCTAATGGAAGTATGATTCCTATGTCTATTAAGTTCAAAAAGTTGGCAAATGATGAACCGAGTAGAAAGCAAGAACGCAGTAGAGTAGACAGGTTCCAGCTTGAGTTGGGGAAGAAGATCATGAAGTATGATTCCTCATTTTTAGGCTCGGAGAGAAAGATATAAATTGGTCCTTGGGTAAAAAATGACGATAAATCTGGCTGACATGCCTCTGGAGCAATGTCTTGAGGCTGACATGCTAATGGGGGTTCTAACGAACAACACGGTAAGTGTGCAAGATCTGTTTGGGGAGCAGTGGCTAAAATTAACCGACTTTAGGGCAAAATTTTTATTCTCTGTAGGGCCTCAAATTGGGTGCCTTCCACGGAATGTATTTTTGGGTTCTCTGGCCAGGGTATTTTTCCTTCGATGTAAATTTGCCATTAGCAGTCCAATTAATTCTTACGCAGGAAAGTGGGTATTTCCACTTCTCCATTTAACATCAGTCTGCTGCTGCCACCCTTGACTGACTTTCTTCATTCTTTTGGTAGCAAGTGACTACTCGAATAAATACGCGAGAAATGCTTCTTCTTTTTTTCTCTCTCTTTTCTTTCTCTCTCTTTTGTTTTTTTTTTTTCTCTCTCTCTCTCTCTTATCAGTTGGATCATCTTTTATTTCCATTTGCTTCCATTTATAGAGTTGGTGACCCATGTTTGATATTCATTTTGACTTTTTGGGTGCAATGGCCGGAATTTGTTTGATCACTTCATCGTAAAGTGGGTAGGTGACTGGCCGGCTGTGCTATAGCATGAGAAATGATTTCATGATTTTGAGTTCTATGGATTCTTATCTGTTATTGGGGAATATTTCACCGGAATTTTTGTCGATTGAATTCTGAGATATACCTGTTCATTGAGCCAGGCATGCGAAGAAGCAGGAAGGGATATGTTGCCTTCGTCCCTTCTATTTGGTTATATCTACTGTTTTTTTTAAGTTGAAGCAAAGGGTCCAAGGGAGGCTGTAATGTCAAAAGTTCCTTCTCGGCACTCTCATTATCTCATACATTTGTTCCTGAGGGAAACTAATACCAAGCTACTGGATTAATGCAGCAGAGTTACCTCGCCTTCTCTTCTGAAACGTGTTGGCACTGGTTTGACCATGTTTCCTACTGATTCATTGCAGGGACTGCCTGAATTCATGACTGAAGGCACGGTTACAAAGTAGTTGGGTCACTTTTTTTGTTGGCAAACCTTGGCTCGAGAATTACAAGCAATTCGATTGTAAACCAATTAACGGATAAAGATATCAGTTGTTATCTCAATTGTCCCAACTGTTAAGTGGGACGCATATGAACACATGAAATCATATGAACTCAGCAGCTGAATAAGCAGGATAGTAGCCTTTGGGATCCTTATCCCAACTACTGAGTTGGACACATATTATCTAAGTGAATTCGTATGCTTCACATATTCTACATGAAATCTTGTGACTCCAACTACGCTGTTGGGATAACTGAGATGGGATATTAGTGGTTGGTATCCCTAGCATTAATGTTAACGGATACATGGTAGTTCACTGCTCGCATGTGGACAAGGAACAACTGTTATGATGTATCATACATCATCTCTCTGTTGAAAAGGACATTTGCACCGAAGACATATGGGCCTCTCTTGTTATGGACATTAGTTGCAAAGTACTGGGCCCATAGAAGGCCCTTGGTTCACTCAGTCGTTTAAATGATGATGCAGCAGCATGCATTGATGTGAATCGAATTTCTTTGGGAGGGCCAACATGGGCCATGTCATTCATTGGCAGTACAGAACTGAGAGCATTACATGGGCCTGGCCTTTATTTTCTTTTGTCAATGTCAACGTAAATGAGTACTCCTCCTCACACTGACATTACCGTTCAGGCTTTGGAATTTAATTTTGGAGGAGCAAGTGTTGTATTGTTCTCTTGATCCATTCCATTGGGACCCAGTTCACCACCAAAATACCCGGCAAACAAAAAACTTCCGTCACCACTGGCTACTTGTGCACAACTACTGTCGTTTTGGGTTTATGCTATATAATATTCCACTGTTTTTTGCATTACAAAAATAAGAAAAATAGTACTCCATAATCCATATGGGTTTTTATTTTTCTTTATCATAAAATTCATCTCTCTTTAGAATAATATTTATTACGTTTATATTGTCTAATATAGTAAAATTACTATAGTTTAGAGAGAAGTAAACTGTATGCATTTCTGAAGATGTTAAAAGAAAAAACACACTGTTTCCAAAAGGTGGTCCACAACTTAGGGTGCCCTTAAAAGAAGGTATTGGTGCAGAGTGAGATGGAGGTCCGCAGAAACATGACCAAAGATACAACTGACCTAAATCAAGGGTGATGGACCCTCTCCTATTTGTTGTTGTCTCATATTGCAGATAAAATGTTTCACCATATGTCACATCAATGAATGCATTAAAAGCTAGTAATTATGAATGAATGATTCATTTCTGCCTTTTTGGGGGATGAAATTGTGTTGACAATAAAATTAAAAAAGAAAAAAAGAAAAGCTACACTGACTGATGAATTGAAGAGTATCATATCAAGCCATCAGAGCCCACAAGCAAAGCTCTCTGACAATTTCGATTCCCTCATCTCACCTTTCTCAAAATACACAAAAGAATAAATAAACTCATTCAAGTAAATTTCAAATACCCAATTAACTGTCATTGATTCCTGTTTAGAATACAATATTGAATGGTTGAGAGTGATCAAGACGCAGGTCAATATTACGTGCATGATATATGAAACTTAGTCTACAGATATTGACTTGAGATGGGCATGAGCCCATTAAGGCCCATAGTTTTGGGCTTGGTGGAATGATGTCCAAAGAGGAAAAAGACAAGAGTACCCTCAAAGGAGGGGCAAATGAAGGTATCAGGCAGGTATGGTCTCCATCAACTGCCCGAGATGGGCTGCCCGAAGATGTGAAAGGACAAGGCTGCCATCATCACTGGCTAAACTGACAGCACTGTCAGCGAGGCGTCAATCATAAAGCAATGAGATTACGAAATGATTTGCCTTGGTCTTCTCTCCTCTCTCTCTCTCTCTCTCCTCTTTTCATTGGCTCATACACTGTCCGTGTGTGTCTTTGACTGTATCTCTTGACATGTCAACTTCTCTTGACACGTGTGAAGTAAAGGAATGTGAAAATATTACTTTTTTTCTTTTTATTTTTTAGAAAAAATAAAAACGTATTTTTATCCTTTAATATATATATATATATATATTCTGTTTGTTTGTTGTTGTTATTTTGCCGAAGAAATAATATTCTCGAAAACGAACAGAGAATGTACCGTTTGGCACCCGCGCGAATCTCGCCTTATTATTCGTTGTGTTGTAAGAACGAATTTGAGTTTCTTTGCCGTGTGAGATTTTTTGGTCATTTGTCTTTTGTATTAGCATACCTTCTTTGGGTTGCCTTTCTTTTTTTCCAGAACTTGTTAATTATGAGAAAAAAAAAATAGTTGGTAAGGTAGTACTATTGACTCATAAAAATATTCTTCACGGGGAAGATATATATATATATATATATATAGTAAATACTTAAAATGTGAATCATTTTTTGAGAGTATGGATAAGTGAAATGACAAGTGAAGTACACTACTTTAAATCTCATATGTTCTAAATCAACGGTGATATAGATAATGAGATAAAAAAAAATACCGATCTTTCTCAAAATTTGATGACATGTTAGAAGTTCAAATCTCCAAATACGTCAAATTTTTTGCCAAACAAGTTAATTATCAAAAAAGTAACAACTTCTTTCATGCTGTTTTGGCAAACCGACACAATTTTACACAAGCAAGAAGGTGTGATAGAATTGCATGAATTTGATCTTTTAAATTAAAATGCGTGAATGAGATGACCAATTCCCTTCCATGTCTTATAAAACAAGTTTTGTCACAAGTTGTTGCAAACTACATTGGATGCCAAACTCAGAATCCAACTTTAGCAGCTTCATCACGCCATCAAAGAGATCCCATGAAAAAAAAATCCCCCCAAAACTTGCAATACAAAGAATATTTGGGAAAAAGCTTATTATCAAAAGAACTATATATATAAACATGATAATATTTATATGATTTTTATTTATCATAGAAGAGGAAAAAAAAAACATCACATGGTCCTTAGAGAACTCAAAATTGTATTCCACTTTAGTTTGCCCAACTAATGATTTTTACATCAATTGCTACTATTGCAATGTTGGGTAGTCGTTGGATTCTTATTGTCCCACCTAATGCCTTTTTTTTTTTGATGTTGATGTAACAATCACTAATTTGAATGTAACGTCCCTTAATTTCTTTCATGTTTTTCCTATCTTATGTTTCTTATACCTTATTAATGTCATGTAATAGTAATTGTTACATCTATGTATCTATATATGTAATAGATGACAAAATAATGGAAACAAAAAGAAAAGACTGGGTAAGGGTGAAATGAAACTCTGAAGGCAGAAATGAACAAATAGAAAACTTCAAAGGGACATTTCACTTGTACAAGAGAGTAACAACACACTCTCTCTCTCTCTCTGTACTGGCATTGCAGACAGAGCCCGCAACAAATTGAAAAACATAGTTGAAATTGTTATATTTGCATGAATGAATATACCAATTTACCATACCTAGGGGTGTGCATTGTTTGGTTAAAACTGAATTAACCGAAATATATATATATAACTAATTAAATATCTCATATATTATACATATATATTAATGATTTTTTGTTGGGTTTAATTTAGTTGGGGGGTGAAAACAAGGTGATTGTGTGTGTGAGAAATAGAGTGTCACAAGTTCAAATTCACAAGTCACTTTAAATGTTTTTTGTTTCTTTTTGCAGGGATTGATCTGACTTGTGGAGTCAACATCGATGGGACAAAAGGATTACCACGTGTAAAGAAGGTTGTCGAAGGTGGGGCCATGAATGAATGATAGTGTAATGATGAATAAATAATTTTTAACTTTGACATTCCTGTGATGCCGATGACTGAATGAGGAGTCCCACAGAGAAAACAGTACGGTCTGTCTTTCTCTGATCGCTCTCTGCCCTATAAAAATAAGGGAAGACTGAAGAGAGGGTGCGTAGCTCAAGGCTTTTAGGCTCAACAGTCTGTTTCTTTCTCTGTATGTGTGTGTGTGTGTCAACTTCAACCACTGCTACACACTTCACACAGTCACTGGTCCTCCTCCTCCTCCTCCTCTGCTTTTTTACTGCGTATAGAGAGGATTGTACTCATCCTTTTTCATTTGTCTATATAATTATGAAAAGGAGATCCATGACTTATTATTAATGGTTGAAGGTACGTGATCAACCTCAGTTTCTGGTTATGTAATTTAATTAACAAGACTATATATCTAACTTAATTAGAGACTACTCTCTAAGTCCACATTAATTAATAGACTAAGATAAGGAAGTTCACTTAGACCAACTAACGAGCTATACATGTATTATAACTTGATGTGTCATGCATGGTTGAGACCATTAATTGCTGATTAAGTGTATCCACAACCTTTCATTCAGTCAATTGTTGAGAATATGTGGTCTTTTGATAAGTAATTGGGTGTGCAGGTCCAATAGATTTTACTTTACTTTAGTTGTAATTACAGCCCCAAATCCCTTCAATTAATTTTTTTTTTGTGTTACTAAGATTTAGGAATTATGATTTAGTGTTTAGGATTTAGAATTTGGGATTCAAAATTTAGGGTTTAGGATGTTTTTCAAAATCATCCATATTCTAATGTTATAATGATCAAAATGTTCAATAATAGGAAAAAAAATAAAAAACAATAATTTCAAGGGGATTTGTGAGTAATTACATCCCCTCCCCAGTACACAGGGCTAGTAGCTGCGAGTTCCAATCGAAAAATAAATATGGATATTTAATAATTTGCTTCACTAATATTGTTTGATTGTGATTTGATTAATTAAGTATCCAGTCATCCAAATAATAGCTTATAAAACATTTAAATCCCTCTTAAAGTTTTGAAAATATATTATGGTAGACTCATAGCATGGTCAACAATTCACTGAGGAAAAAAAGTAATGATGTAGCAATAATTGCTCAAAAGCTACCACCCATAAGACATTATCCACTTATTGGAACACGTGGCACTGAAAGATCATCATATTTCGGGCCATTTTGTTCCGTCGTGCGACAAACTCTGTGGTTTATTATCACATTAAAAAAAGTAAACCCATTTGTGCAAATCGGCTCATCTGCATGCATGGTTAGGTAATAAAAGGTGGTAAGAAATTAAAGGGGAAGTTATTCCCTCACTTTTAAAAAATAAAATAAAATTATACGTGCAAATAAAGCCTCCCTCATATAACCTAATCTAATATATTTATATATATTGTTGCATTGCATATATATCTTTTTTCACTTTTATTTTATGCCCCACCTTTCACTTTTTCTTTTGCCTTCAAAAAGAGAGATTTTAAGCACAAATCTCTCCCAAGAAAGACGTCAAGGCTTTTTGCCATGCATAAATTAAGAAGAACAGAAGTGAAGTGGGTGACAATAAGTCAATAACCAATTCAAAACCTAATTAATAACATATTTCTGTCCATCTTTGTTTTTCTTTTTCCCTTTTAAATTAATTTTCTTTTAAATAAGAATGTAATTATAAGTTATAACAACTACTAGACCACAGTGAAAGTAATTTTCTTCATTATCAAATCAAATAGTTAATTGGCTAGGGTTTTCATTATTATTCACAAAAAATGCAATCCGATCATGTATATTTCAATAAAACAAAATTAAAAACTAGACATTGGACCACGAAATATGGAGGTTGAGCCTATCATTTCGGGTAAAATTTTGATTTTTGATGAAATTGTATAGGTGACACAGTTCAAATCAGTCAGTGAAGTGATGGACGACCACACAAACACACTTATATGGTAATTGGACCCATTTAATAATATATGGTAATTAATTTTGTGATGCTTCACTGCAAGTTGATAAATATATATGTATGTATGTATGTATGCATGTATGTATGTAGTCCCATATATAATGAAACACATCTGACTAGCTAGAGAACAAAATCTTTGTAGAAATTTCATACTGCAATATTGCATATATGTTGTTAATTATCTTTTGCTTCTAATTCTTCTCTATATACTTCTCCTTAACTCCTCCCAATCATAATGCTCTTTAAATTATTATATATAATTTATAAGACCAATAATTTGGTCCAAGTTCTTATTATTAGTTAGAACTTTCGTGGAAGGTTCCTTCATGAAGTGGGATTTAATTCCAAAATTTATATAAAGACATCTTTTTGAAAAGCAAAGTATAACATCTCAAACCTTTATCAATACTAAATTTAAAGTGCAAATGACAAAAGTTCATCAAGGTTTGTGCCACAAACAAACACGTACATTTGGGTCGTCACGAACGATAAACAATAAGAAAATCAAAGTAATATGCATTGGCTTCATACTTTCTTGGTCTTCCTCTTTTTGTATTTTCTGCCCACACCATGCACCTTTTTTTTTTTTCTAACTAGTTTCTTTAATAATAGATGATGTTACATTCCCCTACTTTTTTCCCTTTGTTGAAAAAGTGAATAAAGTAAGCATGTGGTGACAAAGTCGGGGAATGAATATATATATATATAGAGAGAGAGAGAGAGAGAGCCTAATAAACTCATTAGACAAAAATAGTAAAAAAAAACACTTCATATAAAAATGTTAATAATTAACTAAGTGCTCCATTACATACAAATACCAAGGATCATTTCATATGGTTAAAAGGCACTCTCTTTCTTTCTTTTTAAAGGGTCTTCCCCCCTCTCTCTCTAGAATAGAAGAACTAAAGAAACTAAAAAAAAAAAAAAGATTTTATATTTACGTAGGAACAAAATGACAATAATAACAAAAAATACTTATAGGATTTGGATCTCACACACAGCAGCTTGACGGGCTAAAGGAATTAGGAAGGGCTTGCTTCTTTTTTCTTATATTTTTTCCAACCCCTTCTCCCCTTTTGTTTGCTTTCTGTCTTTCTTTTTCTTTTCTTTTCCCTCTGATTTTCTCAATTGGGGCACCTGATTCTCTTCCTCCAGAGATATATATAAATAATCATCATTTCAAAATGAGTAGCACATACTACATTGTCGTAGTAGTAGCTAGTACCTAAATTGACATGTATACATAACTAATTATATATATATATCATGTCAATGTTGGCCGCCCCAATGTGAACTCCAAATTAGGCTTCTTGAGGCGTGTCATCCCTGAAGGGTTTGGTGAAGAGCTTACATCTGATGGTGATATTCTCTCAAAGCTTAAGCACTTAGTAGGATCCAAGTCCTTCTGTATGAATTTCAGAAAACAATATATATATAATTTAAGACATTAATAGAAATCTCCAAAAGAAGAGAAAAAAGTAAGGCAATAAATTAACTAAAAGAAGAGGTTAGCATACAAGAGAAGTGTGTGAAGATTGGGTGAATCAAAAGGACATATTGACTCAGAGAATAATAGAATATTTATAAATGAAAAAGAGCACACAAACACTGCTAGAGGGGTACATTTTTTTCAAAGCCTGCTACAGTTTTGTCCATTATAATCATTATTCTTGAACAGATTGTATACAATGCAAATTTGACCTAATAATAATGATTCAAGCAGGACTCATAGCTAGGCTTTTTTAGATTGTATATATATAATTATAGACCATAGAATTTAAATATAGTTTGTACACTTTTGACTTGTAAGATGACGAAATTACCCCATTAATGACTAAAACAGCTTTTGAAAGGCCTTTGCCTTTTTATGCTTTCAAAAATTGCACAATTAATGGCTTTAGTAATTCTCTCTCACTCATTCCCAAAACAGGTTTAGTTTCAAATCCAGGGACAAAATTGGAAATAAGATTTATATATCGTGAGATTATATAAAGCAGTACCTCAAGAGATTGCATGTTTGAAACAGAATCATTTGGTTTTCCATGCAGCCAAGCTTCTCTGCTACAAAACAAAACAAAAACAAAAACACATACTGAGAGAATATTTCACATCAGTGGGAATTGAAGCCATGCATTGCATTAGCATTACATGCAATAAGAGTTTTAAAAAAAACTGATAAAAAGAAAGCAATCTTTTGCTGCCCTGTTTATACTTTGTAGTGCTTCACTTTATAACATTTTATTTGCTTTTTTTGAAATCCATCCATGCAACTCTTACCCCCCATGTGAGGCTGAGCACATTTACCCATAAAACACATTAAAACAGAGATCATTTACAAAGTGAATGTATAGCTTTAGCACCAAGATTTCCACTAATGGGTCCCCCCCCCAATTGATATTCACAGGGGGCCATGGGAGGGTTTTCAAGCTATATCTTTGACACTAAGTTTTCTAATTGTGGGTTCCATTAAATTAGCTGATGAGGACCCCACAAAATCCAGAGGAAAGAGATCTCTCCAACTTTAATCAGGGGATATGTGTGTGTGTGTATATTTATATGTCAATTTTGTGTCTTGGATTGGGAGAATCAAGAATGGGGTTGTTTTCTTTTTAACTTGCTTTTCACCCACTACTAGGAATAAGAGATGATGTGCATAATTACCCTATGATGGTGTTTCAGTGCTCTCCATATTCATGGACTGACACAACAAATTTACTGAAATCATTTCCTCTTTTTGTGATTTCTTGCATGTATCTGTCTATCAATTTTTCTTCTATCTGTGCATGGATGGTGAGAGAAACACACACACACACACATGAGTGTAAAGATGGAGGATTTTAAACTAAAGAAGCTTTTTGTTTAATTCCAAACAACTTTTTCTATGATGACATTTTATCCTAAAGTTCCTATTCATGATGACAAACAAAAATAAGAGAAAATATGGGTCCCTTTTTAATTTTAATTCCATACAACTTTATCTAAGATGACATTTAAGCTAAAGAGAAAAAGTTGATTTTCTATTATAATGAACCATAATGGTCTATATGTCGAATTTTTATTGTTCTGGTATAGTGTTATTGCAACCTAAAAATGAGCCATATATAGTTCTTGGCGTTGTTTCACTGGCTAGGTTTAGTAGGAACTGTGAATAGAAAAAGAAAAGTAGTGTTTGCACTATATAAGAGATAGAGAATATATATATATATATATGTCTGATGCTCGTGATCATATATAGTACCGCATAGTTGCTTTTGTAATTGTCCTCTTATTCCTCTCTAGCAAGGCATGCAGTACATATATAAGTTTATAACCAACTAAAGAATCACAAAGGACACAAAGACAGACAGAGAGAAATACATATATCATATGGTACGGTTTCACTACTGACCTTGAAGAATTGCTCCAGAGACCATGATAATCTTTTTCCTGGTTATTCAGCCTTCCTTGTGGAGTAGTTGGTAATTGATCAGACCTTCTTTGGTTCTGAATATCAAACATCATATCCTCTGATGTGTCTCCAGATGATCCATTATCAAACACATCTGATTGTCCTGTCCATGCCACCCAAAAAAAAATGTTAAAAATTTCTCACTTATATATATACACACACTGCACACACATAGACCGTACGTCCGTACCCCAAAATTAAACAAAATGTGACCAAAATTAAATAACTAACCTGATGTAGCTGCGGCTCGATCCGTGGTCTTAACCGTCCGATACATCTGAAATTAAAAAATATATTTAGATGATAATTAATGTCAGTTTTAGAGATAATTAATAAGTTTGCAGTATGGCTTACACAAATGAGGTGGTGTTATGAAAGTTACAGAGCAAACACACATAAGGAGATAATGAGTCCGTAAAACATGAAAAGAAAGAAACCAAATGCACTATTATCTATAAGACTGTGGTGACAACAGTTGCACTGCAAGACAAACTGTAAAAAGTAGGCGATAAACATAAATGTAACCACACAAACACACAAGCATTTATATATGCTCAGCTCTGTATGGTATATATACATGGATCTGAATGACCTGAATGCATGTGTGTTACTAACCGTAGTTAAGTAATCATGGTTAAGTTAACCCATCTTAGAAGGACCATCATTGAGAAATCATAGCGTTTTTGTACTTCCTTTCCTTTTCTATTTTTTTTGTTCCACAAAATGCTCTCCTCTAAAACTCACATACACCAGCAAAAAAAAAAAAAGGATAAAAAAAAAAGTGAATGTGTTGTCTTAGCTATCACACACACACTTATATTTAATTCCTCGGGCTTTGTCTTACTTATTTCCTGGAATCATACAGCTACAGTACTCTCTCTCCCCCTCTCTCTGTAGAGTTGGTTCATTCTTCAAAGTTGAAAAGCTGTTTATTAGCTAGCAAAAGCATCAGATCTAGTTGAAAAAGAATTAGAGAGACCCCTCTGCAGGGAAACATTGGAATTTGTAATCTACGCATACATACATACATACATACATATATATGCATTAACATTTAACACCTCCCGTACAGTAATGTATTGTAGAGCTCTCTTAAGTGATAATTACTCCACTACAAGTACCATGTACACTTAAAAACAACAAACTCCCCATAATTTTTTTTTAAATTTTGACTTCTAATTCACACAAGTAACAGAATATATAACTAATTAATTAATTTACCTGTAAATGAGATTTAACATGAGCCAAGGTGAGATCTTTGACATCCATGAGTTCAAGAACTGATTTGGGCGTAGCCCCTAAAGCCCATAACAGAGAGATAAGAAAGAAAAGTTAAATTTCCTTTTCAATTGCCAACAAAGAAAGAGATATATGTAAAGATAAATAAAAGTGCAAGACTGAAAAAGATTGAAGGAATAAATTTAAAAGGAGAAGTAAAAAAGAAAAGAAAATGAAGCATTACTACTATCTACTTACTTTCATGGCCTCCCAAGAGTTCAACAGCATGAACAAAGCGAGCATGAAGTGTTGTTGTCCACCGCATCCTCGGTGCCCTCATGCTTCGTTTAGCCGGGAACCTTGACATAAATCTTGATCTCATCATGTGAGGTTGATGATGATGATAAGGACCACTTGAATTATTGTGGCAATTAGTGCTAATAGAAGAAGGAGAAGATTGAGAAGTACAAGTTGTGTCAAAAGGTTGTTGCACAAATGGGAATGGATTAGCAGAAGAAGAAGGAGGGTTTTGATGGTAAACAGGAATTCCTCTAATGGGTCTCAAGAAACCAAGTTCTTGACTCAACCCTCCTCCTCCTCCTTGTTGATGTTGAAAGAGTAGTGGGTGATGTTGGAGTTGATGATTTTGGGGAGGAAAACAGTGGCTTGTTTGGAAGAGATTATTGTTAGCATTAAGAGTGTGGAAATGGTGGTTGTGGTTGGAGTTATTGGACTCTGAAGAGACCCTTGAGAGATTAGCATTAGAGAGTGAGAGATCAAAACCAGTAGTGGTGGTGGGGTCTTGTTTGGCCATTGAAGAAATACTAGTGCTTCTTGAGTCCAAAGCTCTCTTCCAAAACCCCAAATTCATATCTTCTTCAGCAGTAGTGCTGCTTCTCCTCCATGTTGATGTGGCTTTACTACTGTTTGGTGGACTGATTTGTAGAGACAAATCTGGCTGTGCTGGGAACAACTCCATCTCTTCTAATTACCAAAACCCCAAACAAGACCCCAATTAACAAGATCCTCTCTCTTTTGTTCTTCTTCTTGCTCTTCTTTTTCTGTAAGTGGTGTAATAATAGAAGTATGTGTGTGTTGAGGATTGATTTTGTTAGGGGATCTGGGCAGATGGGTTTTGAATTATTAGGGTTAAAATTTTCTGGGTTTTGTTTATTTGGGAGGATCAAATTGAGGGAGAGTAGTTGCAGAAGAAAAGGAGAGATTTTGAGAGGAAGAAAGAAGACAGAGAGAGAGAGATGACAACGTATGAAGTGAATGGTTGTTTCTTTTGCGTGAAGTATATGTGAGAAAATGACACTTGAGGGGCTGCTCTCTATATGGTATAGAAATATAGAGAGGGATGTGTTAATTCTCTTTTGTGGACGTGGGGAGTAGGGTAGTACTAGTCTACTACGTGAGGAAAGGCAGAAAAAATTGAAAAAAAAAATTGAGAGGGAGATAAAAAGTAAAACCAGTTTTGAGGCTTGATTCTTCCTTTTCTTTTCTTTTTTTACTACTAACTCTTTTTCTTTTCTATCTTTAAAGGATCAAAAAGGGGAAGATTTTATGTGTTAGGAACCTTTAACGTTTGCATTTGTCCTCAACTACTCTTACATACTGAAATTTATGGTTTGGTGATTCTTTTCACAAAACCCATGAATGTTTTTCCTCTCTCTCTCTCTCTCTCTATATATATATATATGTATGTATGTATGTATTATGTATATGTATATAGAGGTGGTACATACATAATTACTTACCTCAATTACAGCCACTCATTGTGATCATCATGAAAAAACCCTCTAATTATTCTCAATAATCATTCTTTTGTTCTTCATGTTGGTATTACTCTTAGACCCATCATTAATTTCTCCCCAATTTCTCGCGATATATTCAGAGAGAGAGGGAGAGAATTTATGGGCACTCTCGCAGGGGCACAGGGATATGGACCATATGGTTCTATCCTAAAAGAAGTCAGTGAAAAAGTCAAAATTGCCTTTTATTATAACAAAGGAGGGGAGTGGGTTTGTAGTGGTAAATATGTCTTTTCACTTAAATGTATTATATATGAATGCAGCTGCAACCATCTAGTCTAGAGACAGTAGCTAGAACCCATATGTATGTGTTGAATGTACAAAATATATGCAAAGTGCACTTAATCAGTCCAGACTCTCTGTAGCCATTGCCAAATCAGAAGAGTATATATATGCGTGTGTGTGTATGTATATGTTTGGCTTTGCAGGAAAATCTAATTAGTCTCTGATCATTGATTGCATATATAATTTGCACAGCATGCAGGGATAATCTAATCTGGATTATGTGATCAGTAGTACAGATTAACAAAAGGGTTATTAATCAAAATATGCATAAAAGAGTCAATGCCTACTATGTAGATTGATTGAATTTCTTTCACTTAAATTGCTTAAATTGTTGAAACAATTGATTACGTCTCTTCACTGATACCAGTCATGGCCCATATCTTCTTAATTTCGAGTTCTATTTAATTGTACCCCTTTCAAAACTAATTATTAGTTTGGCTTGTAATTTTTATCTTCCCGTTTAATAAAATCCATCTGATTTATCAAAAAAATTCCTAAATTTTTAATTAAAAAAATCAATTAGAAATGTGAATTATTGATCAATGTATATATTTGCAGCAATTTACGGATCGCAATGTTTTTTTTTTTTTTCAGGTATCCCAAATGTTTAGATAGATGTAAACAATTTCATATAGATCATGTGGGACATATGAAACCCACAATTTCACATGAATTATATGCGTTCATCTCAACATTTCAGATAGTTGAGACAACAAATACTAGGATTTTTAGCATTTTCAATATATTTGATCTCCCAAATTAGGTAAATTAGACCCCTAAATTAAACATCAAGAGGTTGTACATAATTCTTTAAATTGGTCCCGTAGGACCATGTGATTAATGTGGATTTATATCTCCTTTAATGCTAAAGCTATATAAACACATTTGATGTTCTCTATAATATGGAAAGAAGATTATATATATATATATATATATATAAGGTAAGGTATTCCATCATTTTCTAGAGCCATTTTGGACTGTTTATTGATAAGCAATGAAATGGAGATTTTGATTGAAATTGCATGGTATTTCGTTCTGGAAAAACAATCTATAAATGCAAATCCATACCATGTTTGGTATCGCTTACTACATGGCTCTAGTTTTCGAGGTGATTAAAAGATAACCCATAATTAGACATCCAGGTAGTTATATAGTCTTTTTGTGTTTAATGAAGTTGGTCATGTTTTGATGTTATGTCCTAACAACAGCATATTATTTTAGCAAAGGATATTTAATCTACTACTTGTACTCTCACTATATACTTTGATTAGGTAACAACCATCACATATTTCTTCAAAAAGCCATTCTTGTATAAAATTCTTCTGCATCACAAAAATGTATGCTACTATTTAATTATTTGACAAGAAGCTCAATTTGGAATAATGCAAGCTTATATTGTGTGGTTAGAGACACATTTGGGTGTAAGCAATTTTTGTTTTGAAATCCCGCAGAAAAATATGCGTACAGCTAGAATAGAACTTTGGACACATATATGTCTAATCCAGTCGATTGCCAACCGAATCACCTCTCCTTGGTATTTGGGTGTAAGTATTGATTATGAGTTAAATCAACTCAACAGCAAAATAATTGATCGATGATATATATGCAAGTTGGTCCTAATTGCTTGACCTCCTTTTGTGGGTAAATCATTGTGGTCCTTTTATATATATATATAAAGCAATCAATCTAGCTAGCTATGCTGAATTGAATGGCCACATTTGCTTTCAAAATCAAGAAAAAAGGTGTTTGTATATCTTTTGACTTATTAACAACAATTGCGGGTAGGATTATTACTAAATTTAATTTCTAATAAGGTTAATTATTGTCTAATACATCTAATTACAACATGATTGATCAAATCAACTGCAGCAAGCTAGCTTGTTAGTAACAAAAGGGCTCAATCTTTTTATTTTTTGGGTTCATCCCTCTTTCCATGAAAAAAAGAAAAGAAAAAAAAAGAAAAGTAGAATCAATTATCTTTGGGCACATAAAAAAGATGATGCAAAGGCTTTTTAGTGCCTTTAACAACTGCCTATAATCACTGGTGAGTGTTACTTTTGCCTTGTAATAACTTTACTTTAATTTCTTGCCTTTTTGGATAAATTTGGGTCCCTATTTATTTACTCTCTCCCTCTCTCTAGTTAAACACATATGACATAACCAATAATAACTATTACCCAACAGTAACACACACTTTCACCACGTTCTTATATATATATATATATAAGGCCATTTTGGGTATATAATTATATATGTGTTTGCTTCATCTAATGAGAGCAAAAACTAGGCATTTGCATTAATTGTTGTCTTTGGAAGATATGCATATATATATATATAAAAGTAAGTTGAAAGTATTATAAGTTGAGGCATCACATTGTCTCTAGCCTGCTGCTCACCTTGAGATCAACAAGATGCCATGCATGGGAATACTCAATGAGAAGAAAAATCGGATTAATATTTCTCCTTAATTAACTCTTCATTTGAGAGAGAATTATAAATACATAAAAAGGCTTGGTACTTCAAATCATGAGACCATAATTAATCCCAAAAATATATACTACTCCTTTGACTTTTCGAGTCCAACAAAATGAGCCCAAATACTTAATTATAGTTGTAACTTGTAACCTAGCTATTGTCATTATACTATAAGGGCTAGGTCATTCAATGACTTGATGAGTATATATATATATATATACACACATTCACACTGATATGTGTTAAATTATGATTTGGTTTTCCTAGGGTTCCCGACAGCCTTGGAAGCAATGTTACAAAACAAAACTAGCTAGGTTTGTTTCTTAGTGCATGTTTATGTTAATTAATGTCTTCTTCTTTTTTTGTCATTTTATACCATGAAATTTGCCGCTGCAATGCGAACAATGCGGAATAGAAATTAGAAACTGACATATATATTGTTGAAAATCTTCATATACTCCAATTAATTAAGTCGGGGATTGTGTATTTTATTACCATAAATATGAGATGATTAATATCATTTCAAACCTTTCTTGGTTTAGTTTCCAAACACACATGTTTCGAGGATTTCTTTATAGGAAGATATGTCGTCCGGAAGCATCTAAACTTGTCGGTACATGTTTTTCATACCTTAGAAAATTATTCTACAAATCTTGATTTAGTTCCCATACCTAAATAAGATGTGACAATATTAAAATTAGAGAGGAGTCAAAAGAGGAATCCTACATTAATGCCATGCACATTATATGCTATGATTTCCTGTTATATATATTATAATTTATAAAGTGATGTTCTCAACAGTATTGTCTTCTCATTCCCTAGATATATCATTTAGACAATAAAAGATTTAGAAAGTCTTTTTTTTTAGAATAAAAATATCACACATTTATGAGTGAGGCCCAATATCTCAACACTTGAGAATTATTTTAATAAGGACAAAGTCACGCTAGTCTTAAACCCAAGACGAACAATACAATGTATGGTTTAAACCAAACTTCTATCTCACCTCTACTTTTTTTCATCTCATCCTTTTCAAAATTTTCAAATTATAGCATTTCTCTCTTATATATTATTAAGAGGACTGTATTGAGTCAACCCAAAACCCTCATCATAATAAGGCCCAAACTTAAAAGCCCTAATATATGCAGCATGAAATTATATATATATATATATATATAGGAATTCTCCAATAAGTACTCAAAGTAAGGACTTAAAATAAGTATAGCTTTTTGACCATTGATTTAAGAGAAATGACTAGTGGGACCCACTGTTTTGGGTCCCATATATTTTAAATCAACGGTGAAAACATGTGTACTTATTTTAAGTCCTTACTTTGAGTACTTATAGGAGAATTCATATATATATATATATATATATATATATATATAGATATATATATATTCCTTTAGAAATTTTGATTTTGATAAATGACATAACATTAATATGCCCCACTGTTTTCAAGGTAACATTATTTGTCACGAATAATTATATATGGCCCATTATGTTTTTTCCTTCTTCATATATATATGCTATATTTGGTCAAACAGAACAGAATTACAGTCATGCTTGTCAAAATAATGGCAAATTCTGTTCATGACTCACTTCTAATCATATCCTTCTCAAAACGTGAAGCAAAAGCAAATGAAATTATATGAGCGATGATTAAGCACCATTTGCTACCAAATTGGAATGCAAGATTGAAAGTCTTCAATGATTTATTACAAATCCCAAGATAACAAATTACATAAAGACATTATAACCAAATTGTTCTAAAAAGACAAGTTGATTTTTCCTTCAATCAAGTATATATATTTAGGTCCAAAAAGAAGAACCCAATGTTGTCTCAAAAAGGTCTTCATATGTGAACACAAAAGGTTTAGCTAGACAAGTCATGAGGGTTTACATATCACTGTGTGTGACAAGTAGGGCTCCTATACAATGAATATAAGAAAATTAAGGCAAATTAATCAGCCTGTCAAAATCATTTATCTATCAGAAGTCTTATGTTGTGGTTGATAAATAATGAAATATTTTTTTATTATTGTTCCAGAATCACTGAATATTTTCTCGTGTATTTGTAAAAATAAAATGTAACTATAATTTTATACTTTGTGGTTAGAAAGAATTACTTCAATTGGATTGCGGGTCTAAGTCTTGATCAAATCCAAATAATCACAGCTCTTATGTTATATGTTCTAAAGTTATAAATAATAAACCAAATAATTACAACACTTTTGTTATTTTATTTTTAAAATTATATCTTATTTGACTAATTGGAGGGGATGTCTCATGCAAGACAAGCGTTGGATAAAAGGTGTTATGGGAGTAGTTGGTACCTTAAATCAAATCATTAGAAGGGAATTTTTCTATTTTGGACTAAGACTTTCAAATGTCTTTTATTTTTTCAATTATTATATATTTTGACAGGTGTTGGGTTTTTAAGGAAATGCCTCGTTTGTTTGATTTCTAAGGCTAATTATGATTTTAAAAGTAATTATATGATAACAAAACATATCTAGACATATAGAATTCAAAACCAGAATCCACCCATTTTGTCTGATGAATACCCATAAAAGAAGAAGAAACATTGAATGACTTGAGGAAGAAAAAAAAAGATTTGAAAAATATTAAGAAGATATGCTTTTTTAGACATTGATGATTACAAATAAACTAAAAGTATTATCATTTAGTTTAGTTTATGCAAGGAATCTATAACTGATGGTCTTTACATACCACAACTTTCACTTAATATACATATATATTCCCTACAAAATTTTGTTCTTGAATGTGACTTAATTAGATAGTGTTCAAGTTTATCTATAAAAGGTGTTACATGCAAACTTGTAGACTTTTTCATGCAAATCTTTCAGCAAAAAGTAGAGATAATTAGCTAGCTAGCTAATTCTTAAATTATGTGATTATTAATAATATACGGAAATACATCAATCTTAATATTCCCAAGTATATATAACCTAAGTTGAGAAATAAATTCTTTTTAGGTATAGATAGGTCTTAAAGCTTAAGAGTACGTAGTAAGTTTATTAATTTGTTTTTTTTTTTTAAAAAAAAAACAGAGAATTAAAGCAGATTATATGTAAATGAGTCACACCTATTATAGCTAGAGAGGTATGGGATCCTATAATGTATTTAAATATTTCCCAAAAATAAAAGAAAAGTGGGAGACATTTTGAATCTTTTTCAAAGACCATAAGCTTTAGACAAGTAGCAAACAAATATGGAGGGATTAGTCATTAGTGAGTGAAAGGAAAGAGATTTTTTGACAAGAACCCATCGCAGAAAATTTTGGCTTTGTTCCTTTCCTTTCCCATTGGACATTTTCTTGGTTTCAACTTTCCACAATTGAACAGTTTTATTCTCTTGGAAAATAATAAAGAGAGACAGATAGAGAGGGGAGGAGGGAATTATTGTAAGCAAAAAACAAAGAAAAAGAGTTGGTCCCACAAATCTTAAGAGACACACAATCCCAATCAAAATGGATTATGGTGGAGGTCAAGGTAAAAACACAATGTCATTAAGTTCCCACTCAACAGGAACAACTTTGTCCCACATAATTGGAGTGCCCTTTTCAATAAATAATTTTTTTTTAAAAAAAAGAGAGGATGTCTATCGATTAATCATTTTCATAACAAAGATGAGTTCCAAATGCGAGTTCATACTTCACATTGTGTAGGATACCTAATCACCCATATTATATAGTTTAGCTTTGGTTTAAATCCATCATTCGGTTGTTGGTTTTCGCAGTCATGCTATGGTCTATAAGTTTAGCCCAGCAAAGTTGTCGACATTTTTCATTGGGCTTTGTCAGAGTTGTCTTTTTATTCAATTGTGGGAATAAATATTATTATACATCAACCTTGGGCCATTATATGTTGGTATCCGTTGGAGCCTAAGTTTATGGGCCCTTATCTGTTGGAATCCATTGGAGCATAAGTTTAAGAATCCTAACGGGCCCAAAGTTACAAAAGGCTCGCATTGTCCAGGCCCAATCAAGATTTCGCACAACTACGGATAGCCCAACCGACAGGTTCAATCGTCACTCAATGGCACTGCCGATGTTTACACAAATTCACATTCTCGTCCGGTAGATTTCCCGACTAAATTTATGTCCCTTTTCCATGTTTGTGTTATTTCCATTCTCCATTAGGACCATTACTTGCCTAGAAAATAGAATAGACCAACCGAATTAATCACTCAAAGTATCTCACCCAAGAAAGAAAGAAAAAGGAAAAAAAAAACCCAAATTCCCCTACGACTCTCAGAGAATGCTCAAGCCCAAGATGAATTGGTTTGACAAAAAACATCAGTTACTAAAACACGTTTTTCCCAGCATGGTGAGAGAGATCATGGTTCCTTTATTATTTCTTGAGCTTGATCATCAGCCAGGACCCTAAATCCACACAATTATTCGCAACAAGATTAATCCAGGTGAAACTTGCAAATAATCACAAGGGAAATCTGACAAAGGAAATTACTCTAAATGTGTGCTCAAGAATGCACATGTATAAAGAGGGAGGGAGTGATTGGAAGAAGCAGAAGATGACTTATTGGGCAAATGCACTTAGCAACCACCTTGCCAGTAGATGAAAGTATAGGTGAATTTCATCATATTCACCTTCATATGCAACACTGAAGTAAATGCTTTGCATCTCTCCAACATCCTGCCTTTGCTCAAAATGTCAATCACCTGAACCAAACAAAAGTCTTTGTTTGCACAAAAGAACTATATAACTCTTCCATACATGACATGTACAAGATACTGACACCCATAAGCAGAAAGAAGTCAGGATTCTAATTAAATACTTTGAATGCTCCATTATTCCACTCACATAACATGAACAAATGCACAACTCTCCTAGACTTCCACTTCATCTTGTCCCCCTCATTCTAATCCACTACCAGCAACTGCACTAACGAACTTGAGATTACCAATTGCATTTGGAACAAAGAACAGATGCATAGCACTATATAATAAAATTTGAAGATGTGTTTCAAGATGACAAACACATCTACTGAAAGTGCAGAATATGCACAAAAGAATGCAAAAGTTTTGTTTTTGCTTTTTGTCCTTTGAACATCTTTCAGTGGTAGGCAATTTGGAGTTTTCAAATTAATTTATCAAATATGGCCACAAAATTATACCATCAAATTATCCAGAATATATAATCTGACCTCAAACCATTCAGGAGAAATGCTTTGACAATGATGATGAATCTAGAAAGCGCAGATAAGACCCAATCAAAATCAATTATCGGGGTTGCAAGTCTAAAGAAGCTGATTTGCAAGCCAGGATTGAAAATGCTAAAAGAGGTCACTGCATCATTGTACATCATTAAAAAAATTTAACAGTGCACATCATCAAAACCTTACCATATGCCAGTCAGCAAAATCTCATCTATTAACAATAATGTACCAGCTCAGCAAACTGCTTTCAATAACAGCCATCCCAAACTGAGAAGTAAGTAAAACTCATTGATCATCAGCATAATTGTAGCCGCATATAAAATTTAAAGTTGGATGTCTTTATCAAATAATTAATAATGCACTAGCTGAGCTTTTCCTAACAGAAAAGTTATTCAAATTTCATTGATCATCAATTCAAATTCTCAATGGAAATAGAGAAATTTGCAGTTGAAAGATATTAATTTACCAAAGCAATCATAAAGGAACTAATTGGACGCGAAGCAACAATCAAACCATGGCAATATGGCATAGACAGTGATTACTCACTTCACTGGAATGGAAAGGGCAAAACATAGTTGATGGATCTTTACCTTGAAAAGAAACCACTGATAAGATAACTTCTTCAGATTTCAGAAATGAGCAGCATGAAGATATACCACATTTGACCGTGCCAAGGAGAATGGGAAGAAACAAGGGCGAGTAAGAACAGAATGCCAGTAATTGGGGGCAGCATAGAGTGGTTGATCACAGCTGGGGAAACAAATTAACATAAATGGAAAGCACAATAAAGAATTTTTGTTTTCCAAAAGGGTTTCTTCCTTGTCTCTCAATATCCACGAGCTACTCAATAAGTAAATAACTAATGATTGGCCACTGGACAATAAAAGGTTGCGCAGAAAAATCAAAAGCATTTAGAAGCAGTGAATCTCTACAGCGTCACTTTCAAATCTGCTGAGGATAGTATCCATGTGCAGAAAAAGTTTAAAATAAATCTTAGAGGGCACCAAAGGGTTGAAACTCCAGTAGGTTCCAGTTGTTACATGCAAACGTCATACCTTGCATTCTGAATGGAGAGAGAAAAATGAAAACCAATAATAGACAAAACACTAAGTTTCTTTTAAATCACATTCCAATTGCCTTCAGCACTCCCAGGCCCCTAGTATAGTAACTGCACCAATTACACTTACAAAGGAAACGTGTATGAGATTTCATGTCACGACTTTAGAATGTTCCAAAAGTGTTCATACCCATGTCCAACACAAACCAAATGAAATCATAAATTTTCTGTTGCCATAGAATCAATTCATGTGGCAGACAAG
This sequence comes from Tripterygium wilfordii, assembly GCF_013401445.1. Taxonomy (NCBI): domain Eukaryota; kingdom Viridiplantae; phylum Streptophyta; class Magnoliopsida; order Celastrales; family Celastraceae; genus Tripterygium; species Tripterygium wilfordii. Next base: position 3,537,515 of record NC_052246.1, read on the forward strand.
TGCACCAAATCAACAGATGGGGCCAACTTGGACATAGTAAAATTTCTAACAAGAAAGAATCCAGCCACTACTAGGGCACCAAGTGCTTTAAAATGGACAAAGAAAGCTAGCATGACCTTTTGTGCAATTTTCCATATATATTGGATATTATTATTTACGATCACATAAGACCTTATTCTAAATTAGAAGTGCTTAATAAGCTTGATATGTTGAGGAGCCAGTACATAGTGCTGGAAGTGCCCGGAACTAATAAAGAAATAGAGATTTATTCACTCTCCACAAAAATAATAATAGTTCAAATCCAAGATCAATTGAAATTGCAAAGCCTATTATAAGCTACATACCAATATTATTTGTTGGGATCATAAACCTGTAAATGGAATCAAATCCAAACTTTTTAACTCCCTCAAATATAGGATTTGAGAAAATGACAAGGCATGTCCATACAAAATACAGCTAGATCAACATTCTAAAGTAATAGGCATGGATCAATATTCGTTACTCTGTCTATATAACTTCAGCACTCAAAACACTTGTCTACATGTATGCACACAATCTGGCAAAGAACTATCATCTCCATGCTATTTAAGTCATGGTGTAGAGTCCTTGTTGTCGATTACCATTCCATTAGTATTTTATACCAAATTAGAAACCCAAAAAATGTAACCCCATTTCAGTCACATCCTAAATAACTACAATGAATAACTACAACAGTTTATGCAACAGAAAACATAATTTTCATCATTTAACAAAGTAAAAAAGGCAAGTATTAAAGTTGAAAATTCCACTGACAAAATTGGTAAAATGCATTTGCAAAGGTGCAGGCACCAACTGAAACAGCTTCTAAGAAAATCAAACACTAAAGCCTCTAAGTACAACTTAACTTTCCTAGGAAGTTAATAGAGAGATACCTATCTCCAGAGCAATGGTGGACATGACTGTACATGATCGACACAGAAACACCATGTATTGTTGTCAAGAGGCTAAAACCTAAATCCAAGATGGACCTAATATCTGTGACTGTACCAAACTCTATCTGAAGCCAATGACCAACTACTTTCGGTCCACAAAATGGCTCAAGGGTTCCAATGCCTGAGCACCTTCCAGCAACCCAAAAAAGCCAATTACCAGATAAACAGAGAGACACTGGTTCTTCACTACATTTTCAGTCAAACTTGAACGACGCTTTCATTCTCTTCACCGTCACTGCAGCAAGTATTGCTAACAATTTTCCTCACCTCCTTCTCACAACTAAGCGTCAATCTTGAATCCAAACCCACCTGTTCTCCACTCTCTCCCGCACTGAAACTCCTACCCACCGCACATCCTTTCTTTTGCACCACATCCCAGAAGAAATCAGTCAGGACAGTCTCATAACATGGCATTTTAGCATACCCAGGAAAGTAATTTATGTCAATGATAAGATAACGGTTTCCAATCCTGGTGTCCCTTATCACATCAAAGTTAAAAAGGTTTAATTTCATTAATCCCCTCAAACCCCTAGCAATATCAGATATAAAATTCTGTGGTGGCATCTCGGTATCGTCCAACTGCATCAATTTGTAGTACTTATCGTCATTTTTTTCATGGGTTGCCAGATTCGAGACTTGAGAAAACGACAAGGAGCCCTCTAGAGTCTTCAATTTCTCCTCCGACACGTCAGGCAAGGACTTCCTCTTCGCGCATTTCACGTACTCCCCAACCACATATACTTTGAAGATCACCCCACCATGATTCACGAATTCTTGCAAGACAATAGGGGGCTTTAGCTTGTTCAGCCCGTCGTGGTTAAATACCAACGCCATTTTGTGAGATTTGGCGGTACCATCAGCCACCAAGGGTTTCGCAATAACAGGATACTTCAGGAACTCCCATGCTTGCCGATCAAAAAGCGTCTCCTTGTCGTAAATCACAATCTGCTTTGGTATCCCGAAGGTGCCGCTCTGGTCCTCGATTTTGAGCTCTGACACCACCTGGAGCATCGAAATCCGATTGTGTAGGCGCTCAATTGCGTCCGGCGAGTCAATGACCACCGCATTAGGATTCTTCGCCAGAAAATCCACCAGCTGCCCCTTCCAATCGTCGCCGTACAATTTATGCAGCACGCAATCGAACGGCCCCTGATCCACCAGCGGCCGTTCTTGGTCGATCTTCACGAGATCTATCCCACGCTCCCTGCACAGACTCACCAAGGACTCCTGGATAAAGCTTTTCTGCTTCTTCTGTGCCAAAGCATAACCAATAGCGAATCTCCGGCTCGACATTTGCCAAACTCTTCGAGAAACCAATCCGGAATCAAGAACACAACCATTCAATCAATTCACAGCCAAAAATTTCAATCAACGTTTCTATTGCGTTTATTTCTCGGAAAACTTTGGAGGAATGGGATACTTTCTGAAAGAGAATTGCAGTGATGAGTGATGATAGAGGTGGAGAGAAAGGGCAAGAGGAGGTGGTGTTAATATATATATATATACACACACAGACATATATATATATATATAGCTTGTACTAGGGTTAGATAGAGATTAGAGAGATAAAGATAACATGGGTTAGCGTGATTGCGTGGGGTATACACGTGGCATATTCAGTTTTAACATATGCGGATTCGCGCCGCACAGTGAAGTGAACACGTGGGGAGGACCCATGAAGTGACGGTGGGATCGGATGCACGGAAATGGACGGTTAGGATTGGAGCGAAAATGACAGGTGAGTAAGAGTCAACGTTGATTTGGGAGGACGCTTTTGAGTTTTGAATATGGTCCGGTCGTTTTGCACTTGAAAAATATGGGGTTTAATCGTCAATTAATAAAGAGTCGGTGGTTTTGTTTGGGATTGTGAGAGCAACTCCAGTGATAAAAGAAATATCAAACACTTCAAAATCATTCTCTCTCTTCTTCTCTATCCTGGGTGGCATAATTTAATTGGGTGAATGAGTCCCAAAATATACATTATTCATCAACACTTCATACTTTCTAACACTTCAAACTCATTTCTCTATTTTCTCTCTCTTTTTTTTCATAATCTCTTCCTTACTTTTCATCATCTCTCTTACTTTTTATCACCTCTATCTTCATTTTCATCACATCTCTCTTCCTTTTCATCATCTCTCTCTTCACTATTCATCAACTATATTCATACTTCATAATTTAAGTGTCATTTTCCACAACAACCTATAAAACAAGTGTCATTATCAAGAAAGTGTGTTTTCAAGTGTTCATTTTAATCCATTGTAGAGCTCTCTATTACTTTAAATTTTCCATAAAATTCACTTTCAACACTTCAAATGTGCTATCAAGTGTCCATTGGACATGCTCTGACCCTAGAGGTCTCACTCTTGAGGTTTTTTTTTTTTCCAAACTAACACTCTGAGAGTAAGTATTTTCTAATATAATATTGGGATGAAAATATTTTCTTATATAATATTACACGTCATTTACATTGACGTGGTTAGTGAAAAATTTTTACAATCACGTCGATGTTATTGGCGTGATTGTTTTTCAACAATCACATCAATACCAATGGCGTCATTAGTTTTACTCATAGAGTGACGCTAATGTTGTTGGCACGATCTTTATTCTTTGTGTTTTGCCCGACCATTCTCCTATGTCTCTCTTGATACACTGCAAAACCCATTTGAGTAAGGTGGAAGCAATTGAGGGGTATGAAGTTGGAGGATCATGACGGATGACACCATCTGGACCCAAAAATTTTGATCCCCTCCTTGCCGACACCACCAAATGAATCAAAAATTTTGATTGAGCAACACCAAAATCCCATCGTCGGCTACAACAACAAAACCACATCGTCGTTGTTATTTTTGCTCCCAATCCAAGTACTCCTCCCTAATCGATGACCTGTGTAGCATCAATGGGTATTCTGAAAGAAAGAGAAAGTCATCTCTGGTTTGTGATTGCGAGAACTGAACAGATCTAGGCTTGGATGTGTTGAAAATCTTGACTTCATGGCTGAGTAGATCTAGGCTTGAGTTCTTGATACAATTTGGGTTTCACAAGTTGATGATCAGATCCTTCAAGCGCTTGGAGTAGGAACCCTCTAGAAAGATTGATTTCGGTACCACAAACATGGGTAAAGATCATTTATCGGATCCGTGAAGGACACAAAGTGAGGGAGAACTATAATGATTTATCAAGAGATCTGAAAGTGACGCCATTGAGAACATCATCACTCAATCTTTTTTTTAAGTAACGCCGTTGCTGATGGAGTGATTAAAGTCTAACACTAGTCATACCAATAGCAACGGCGTGACTATAAAAAAAAAATCATGCCTATACGAATGACATGATTGTAAAAAACTTTTACTAATCACATTAGTGTAAATGACGTGTAGTGTTATATAGAAAAATATTTTCATCTAAATGTTATATTGGGAAATACTTGTTGTCAGAGTGTTAGTTTGGAAAAAAACTCTCTCACTCTCACTAAGTTTTTGCGGCTAAATAAAAGTGTGTGTGAAGATATTTGGCTATTTGGTGACAATGAATTTTTTGTTGGAAGATTCAATTTACATGTGGATTTCCTTTAATGTTGGCACACACTTCTAAAGAATGATGTGGACTCCTTTTATGATTTTTTTCTTAAGTGACTTTTTTTTTATTTAATTGTCAGTTTATTAGAGCAATCACAATGAGGTTTATTTAGGGGGTTTGGATGGACTTTAATGTCCTTTTTATTGGGCCATGAGAATTTATGGACTATAAAGCCATGACCCCTTGCTTATCAAAAAAAAAATCACCATGCCCCTTGCTTGGCCCAAGAACAATGGGACAGGATAATGGCATTGTTGTAGCCAATATTGGATCCATGACCCAACAAATATATGACAATGGACCATCAATTTATTGGCCTTATTTTCATGGGGCAAGCCTGGGAGTATGGGCTTTGCTTAGCCCATATGCTTGCTTTGTTTTATGTAAAAATGGGGCCCACATCTCATACACTAAACACATTTGTAATCTTAAATCAATACTAAATCCTACTTCTATTATATAAAAATCAAGTCAACAAATTTATACTATTTATATACCAATACATCTTGTTGGTCTACTCATGCAAAACACATTCTCCAATATAACCACATTAATAAAACATAAATCCTCATACATTACTGATGCTCTAATAAAAAACCATCATTATGATTGCTGTTACATAACTTCGAATCAAATGATTGGTGCAAGGAGCCCGGATATTACTTGGGCCTCAATTACTACTCCCATTGTGCAACCCAAGTTTTACTTGGTCACGGGGCTTATTTGTTGTAAGTTTTGAGTCCAAGGGCCCGTAAATAGTTGGCCCTGCCGACTGCAAAACACACGTTTTTATGGTACCTTCGTGAATACAAATATATTATTCATAAATTGCCTTCTTGACTGTGCTTACTTATGTTTACGTGCATCAACCAACAAACAATAACGCGTTTTGCTTAAATATATTAATAACTTGCCTTTCAATCATTTTCATTAGGTTGGAGTAAAATAAAATGAATGATTTGATGGTGTCATGTATAAAAGAAAAAGGTATTTAGTTTAATTAGTCCAATGAAACGGAGTAGAAAACAATCAAACTGCTAATTAGCTCTCTAATTGAGTTCAACATCAATTAATTACCATTACGTCCCAACATTGGATGCATATATATATGTTTTTTCTAGTATAGATTTTGAAAAAGAACGTGAATGCTTTGGTGGGTTTTGAGTATTCTTCACTCCGAGTTTTGAAAATTGGTCTAAAGATGATGTTTCGTTGTCTGAAAATGACATGGACGGTTTACAGCAAGTCAGCAATACAATAATGTCTATCCCTGCATGGCACTAAGTACAAACACTACAATATATAGGGACATACTTTTCATATTTTTGTTCGTGCCATAATTATGTTCATTTTCTTCTTGCGAGCAATTAAATACGTCACAATATTTATTAATACAACTTTAATGTTAAATACATCTCAATATCAATATAAAACGTAAGTTCTTTTATAAATTATCTATCGGAATCTATATATAAAATTTTAAAAATTACGTGATAGAATGTTCATAACACATCGTATGTTGTGATTAATTCTTAAGTCTTAACCACTTCATTACCCTATCGTTAACAAGATCCTTTTTCTTGTTCATCTCGTCATTAGTATCTTCATCATTTTCTATCTTAAGCAAAAGCAATTTTGAATTGATTACTAATACACACTAATTAGCTTAAGCTGACATTTACAAAGATGGAGAACAGACGTCATAGCTTCTGGAAAAAGTGATGTCTAAAACGACCTTTACAGGGCTTTGGATAACAAAAGGATAGATTAGTCATTGCATAATCTAACACTAATTAGTAATTAAATATTGTTTGGGGAGCAAAATGAGGGACGTGCACGTGACATGCTTCGCCAGTTTGACGTTACCGAAATGGTTGTCGTCTATTTGTCGTGTTTCCGTCTCTTACAACTATCACGTGGCTTACCTGCCACTTGCACCACCATAGAGGATAATAGGACACGTTGCATCTATTTCTTGCCACTTTTGTTCCATTATATTTGATGACGTGTTTTTTCCTCTGAATTTCAATGCTGACGTGCCATCTTAGAGATTGCAGTGAATAATAAAGGCAATAAAGTATTCTTATTTAAAAAAAAAAACTGGAAAAAACAGAGGAGGGGCTTTATATAAAAAAGTATAAGTCTCAATAATTTGTTTTTATATAATTATTTGTTTCTAAAATTGATTTCCCTTTTCGCATTTAATTTATTTCTGAAGGGAATATTCTTTGTTTTAAGGTAATATCTCTTATATATAATTATTGAGAGAGAGGAGAGGAGAAGGAAAGAGAGCCCAAATTAAAGACATTGAAGAGGGAGAAGAAGGGGAAGAAGAGGTGCCGCAGAAGGAAAGAAGGGGAGACTTGTGCTTCGTCTTCTTCTCTCTCATTGAAAAGGAAAGGAAAGTGGGGGAAAGAAGGGAATTTGACAGAAAAAATATGGACACGGAGAGAGAGGAAGAAAGGGTGGGATCCAAGTTCCCATTGAGCTTTTGGGAGACGGCCGTGGCGTCCATGGTAGTCTTGGGATTTGTGATAGGTCTTCTTGCGGTTTACCTGACCATGCCTGCATCGGATTACAGCTTCCTCAAGCTGCCTCGTACCCTTGAAGATCTTCAAATCCTCAGGTAAACAATTACTTTCTCCCTCTCTGGAATGCCCCCTCCCCCTTTTTTTTCTTATTCTGTTCTTTTTTCTTATTGGGGGTTCCCTTTTACATAAGGGTTTATTAGCGTTGAAAATGGGAAGACTTTCGTGCTAATTGAATTCTGAGCAGAAGATCTAGTTTTTTTTTTGAAGCTGTTGATGTTACCTTGTTGCTTTTAATTTGATTGGGATTTTCAGATGTGTTTTTGGGGGAAGATTTGGGGATTCTCCGTGTTTCTTGTAGTGTTATTTGAAATTAGTTGATTATGATGCTAATTGGATTTAGATGTGCTTTTTTTTTTGGTTAAAATGAGATGGAGCACATGACTTCATGATATTGTATTCGAGGAGTGTTGAGATGTTGGATGAGTATGCATTTTTCGTTTGGCTCATGACCACCCAATAAAGAAACCCTACAATTTTTTTTGAAGGATTTATCTTAGTTCAACCGTAATGGAGCATTTATTTGTCGAGTTTGACAAATTGGGATTAGTAGAGTAGGAGATTGGGTTATCTAGAAGTGACAAATGAAAAAAATTCAGAACTTTTGCCAAGTATTTTTTGGGACAAGAACATTGTTTTGGAGGAAGAATGTGGATGGCTCCAGTTACATTTGGGAATTACTGGTAAACCACTAAACCCTATATGTAAGATCTAATGGATGTGAAAGGTTTCCTTGCAATCCCGAGCATCTACTTGCCTCCTCAAACCTATTTGACGCCTTTTTTAGTTTTTTTATTATAAAAGATATGGTTTTGCTATGTACGGTTTCAAGGTGGCACCAACTGAGAACAAAGAGGATCTTTAAGGTAGTTGAGTTGTGTATAATATGGATCCTGTGGGTAGTCATGTGTGGAATTGTGATAGGTTAGTATGGAAGAAACGAAAAATGTAGAAGACGCCACCAAATTTTTGTGCTGCAACCAAGAAATTTTTCTAGAGTTGTTTGATTTCATTTCATATGCTGAACACTTGGAAATTGGAATAGCTCGCGAGGAGTCTTGTGGTTTTAGTTGTTTTTGGATTGCACTGAAGCCTCACTTTTACAAGCTTGGGTTTTCATTGGGAGACCACTCTTTCCAAAACTTCTCTAGTGACTCGTGAGCTAAAAAAACACAACTGTTTAAGGATGTTGAGTCAAGTTACTGTTTCATTGCCAACCTAGTGTTTTGATTCTTGTGATCATGCTCTATTCACCCGGGGCAAAATTTATTATCAGCTTGAAAGTTCACATGGCCAACTTAGGGTTTTGAAGATCTTTTTAGTTTAAGCTGGATTACGGTTCTATTAAGCTTGACTTATTGGGGAAAAAAATGGTTCTATTATGCTTTGTGAGTGTGTGGGTAGATGCAATCAAGTCCTCTTTCGTTGTTTTTTTAGTGCGCCAGGACTTCTTTAGTAATTAATTTGTTTCATGTTGCATGTTTTATGTCATGTTTCCTTTGAATTGCCGTTCTATGCATTGTTATGTATTCAGCGAAACTTATGATTTTCCCTTCTCTTTGTAATGATTTGTAGGTTGACTCCTTTTTTTTTTTGTAGAGATCACCTTGAAAACTACACAAGTGACTATACCGCGCAAGTCCTGGTGGGATACTGTGTGGTCTACATTTTCATGCAGACTTTTATGATTCCAGGGACTGTTTTCATGTCATTGCTTGCTGGTGCACTTTTTGGAGTATTCAAAGGGGTAGCTCTAGTTGTGTTCACTGCCACTGCAGGTGCTTCTTCTTGCTATTTTCTATCAAAACTGATTGGACGTCCCCTCCTCTTCTCTCTTTGGCCCGACAAGCTGAGTTTCTTCCAAGCACAGGTGAAGCTCTACTTCTCCCTTTTGTATCTTTCTTTTTTATATATGCCGCCAAATTTTAAATAAATTATTTTGTTTAACTGTCAGGTGGCAAAAAGAAGGGAGAGCCTGTTGAACTATATGCTTTTCTTAAGATTGACTCCAACTTTGCCGAATACATTTATTAACGTTGCTTCGCCTATAGTCAATGTACCTTATCACATTTTCTTCCTGGCAACCGTCATTGGACTTATCCCCGCTGCTTATGTCACTGTCAGGGTAATGTATATGATGACCTGTTCTTTCTAGTAGAAAATTTGCTTTATTCATATAATATTTTGGCATTTTTTTTGTCGAACACATGTTTTGAAGTTGATTAACTGAGCCAATATGGTTGTTTAGGGTTGGCTACATGAGTCAATGTACCTTATAATATTTTGGTAAATTTGCTTTTGGGACAAAAGCCTCAGATGATGATGATGAGATGGTTTGAAGTTGGTTGATATGGTATTAAATTATAAATACTTTAAAAATTGGTAGAATGACTGTCTACCATAAATAAGGGAAATAGAAGTGTAGATGGGTACTGGTGAGGTACTAGAATTCTCGTGTTGCATGGAGATTTATAGTTTTCTTTCAGGTGCTATTGCTCAGTGATTGAAGAGACTCTTTTATGTTTCTTGTATAGTTATGAAGAGACTCTTCATATTGTCAGTAATTGGATCTTACATTGCTAATACTGGCAATGATGCTTTCTAAAATTAAATGAGCCAATCTGGTTGTTATGCAGGCTGGATTAGCTCTTGGTGAGCTGCAATCACTTGGGGATCTATACAACTTCAGCTCAGTTGCCACTCTGTTCCTTATTGGCATCGTCTCTGTTACCCCTACATTGATGAGCAAGAGTAAATCATAGTATTCCACGGGCAGAGCATTGTTGTTGTACATGGGTCTCAACCTCCTGTGAGACATTAGAACTTCGTTTCTGTACAGGTTGGCTTCAGGTAAAGTATAATGCAGAACTGTTATCCCCTTGGAGTTCATGGCAAGTGCTGCAGCTATCGGGGAAGGGGATCATTGGGTCATGCAAGTGCTCTTTCAAGGGGGCTATGTTTACTCTTGGGGGGTTTAAATTCAACTTGGATCACAAGAAACAGTCTTTGATCTTAATGATGTGTATATCATTGTTAAGTATGTTTTCTATGAAAAGATATTCCTCAATTATTTCATCTTTATGTGTCAATTTCTCTCCCTTTCATGAACTACTTTTAACACATCAGATATTCTCTCATTCTCGTTTACCCAACGTTGTTATTTGTAAAGGAGCTGGCTTGGCTGGTGGTGGCATTTATTGACCCTTTGACTTGGTCACTTGCGGTGTCCTTCGACTCGGCACTAAAAATTTCAAAGTTAATACTTGCCTATAGAATTTTCTCAGATGCTTCCAGTGGATGTGAGTCTATAGGAGGATGTGGGAAAATGTCGCATATTTACAATCATAATGCAAAACATACCCCGTCTGCAATTCTTTTTTTGTTCAAGGCAAGATTAGGGGTAGGGGAATTAGAATCCCTGACCATATTGTGGTGAGAGTGCCACCATTCCCAATACCACTTCAACTAGTGGAGCTTCTTTGTGTATGCTCTATTGTTTGAAAAGATCTTTAGGACATGGTAATAAACAAGTATATAAAAACAAAAACCACCCCAAAGAGACTAAAGATAACGTCATTGTACAGGACCTATTATTAAATAGAAAGTGTACAGGCGGTACAGCCATACAGGGTGGGCCTGTATGACCAGCTTACAATTTTCACCCAGGATCCACAGAAATACAGAATTGACCATAGGTTTATCTTCCCAATCACACAGAAATTTTGCCTGTGATCCATTCCTCCTTTGCATAGGGCTTTTTGCATAGTAATATTAGTAGAACAATTCATCATGGCCTTCTTTCTACTTGAATTTTTTGGCTTTCTTCTTCTGTTGGGAGGTCTCTGGAGTCCGGCTGTCCATCTTGCGCTTTCCCCCTGCTTGTTTTGAGGTATTACCATTCTTAAACACTTTTGCCTTGGCCTTTCTCTCAGCAACTGCTGGTCTTTTTTCATAGCGTTCTCGTAATTTCTCTTCTTTTCGAGTATTTGATGTCCTTTTAACTGGTCCAGAAGTTTTTGGATAGTCTTTCTTTTGGACACCAGATTTCGTTGCACGCAATCCCTGGTATGAGGGAGTTGATTTACCACTGCTTTCGAGAGTCCTTGAATCCATTGCAAGCTTCTTAGCTGGGGAACCAGCTGTCTCTGATAGGGATGGATTCTCTCTCTTTGATGGGGTGGAATTCTGCCTGGCATGAGAAAGCCTCAACTCTCGATCTCGGAGCTTCAAGTTCCGTTTCTTAATGACTGTATTTGCAGCTTCCTGAAATGCAATTTAAACACAAGGACCCCAATAAAATAGCATAATATATAAAGGGAAATTATTAGCGGGCATATGAAACAAGGCGTATCCATTCAACATTGCTTATGCTTTCATAATCTCCTACGACCTACGCTGCATTATCTCCAAATAAATCATAATTACTCCAACAGCTTCTATTTGTGATTATAATAATTATTAGTATTAATTTTTGACCCAGTCTTGGTCGCAAGTTTCATAGTCCTCATCTCCTTAATCAGCAAAACCCAAGAACACCTGGAATCCTTGCCCATCTCCAGCAAAATACCAAAGCAAATATCCCCTATACCATAAGCCTATGTAGGAGGATCTGTAACGGCCCAACTTACTATCTATAAACACTAACCCACTCAACTAAGTAAAATTTCAATGAGAATCAAACAATAATAAGGCATCAAAACCAACGGAAACATACCCTCGTTTTAAACAAGACATATGCAATTCCCTTTCCTAGACTTGTACTAGGATCTCTAATGACCCGAATCGCTTCAATGTTAGTTTCCATACCGCTGTTACCAGAAAATAGCTGGTATATGTCTTCATCCTGCAGAGAAATTAAAACACATTTCCAGATGATTTAGATTGGCAGCATAAATTAAGTTAGGAATCCACAAATACAAAAAAAAAGAAAAAAAGAAAAAGGAAAAAGTCAGGACTCCACATATACAAAAATCACATACAAATGTACTACCTTCACATCAAATGGTAGGTTGCCGATGAAAACAGTCCTCTTGTTATCATACAGTGGAGTTGTTTCACCTTTTAACTTCTTGCGAGGTGGACAGGCCCTGTCAACACGAATATGGTTCCCTCCAAGCTACAGCCAAAGACAAAACCATGAAAACTGAAGACATAAACTCTCATTTACCGGAAACAATGAGAAGAGAAATAAAGACACAAAATCAACATTAGTGAAACAAAATGTTCACCGGCCAAAAGTTTAAAGAGAAACATACCGCAGCCATATTATGGATCAATGCAGCCACGGCAGATTGTTCTTTCTTGAAAACAATGTATGCATGAACACTGCAACAAATGGCAAAGCCATCAAAAACCAAAATTCTCACAGATGAGTAGAGAATATTAACCAATATAAGGATTTTAACATGCTCAAACTATAAACTGCGCCAATACAGAACAGATAAATTATCAAAATGCACCATACATCTGACAGGTCAAGCCAAGTGAATTTGCAATTAGACTTTAAGAAATCCAGAAACTAGTACTTTTACAAGATCTCCTTCTGGTCTGTGCAAATTACGACAACGCAAGTGAGTAATAGATGACCTTCTCAAATTTTTGCACAAATCAATCATAATAGAGCCTTAGCAACCCATGGAAATCAACCATGTTGCTTCTATACCCATCAAAAGCATACAGGCAGAGATACATATTGACATCTCAAAAGAAGACGAACAACTTACACAATTACTATATGATCCTAATTTACACTTCGCCATACTACATCTAACATAATAAGCTAAGCATATATACAACAATTTGAAGAGTCAATCCTGAGCCAAAAAGAAAATGATAACTTCCGGTGGCAAACACATTATAAATCAACAAAATCGAGTATCTAAATCCAGGGAATACCTTTCAGCAGCGTCATTAATTTGCTTCATCATAATGGCGCCTTTTCTGGGTTTCTTGGTCTGCACAAAATCCAAAAGCATTCCTTTAAATTCAATAGAACCCCAAAGGGAAACATAAAAAATAAGATCAATAGCAAAAGTTTCAAATACCCACATCTAGCAATGGCACTGACCGGATCCTTATGGACTCCACCTCTCCATACTTACTAAACTCCTTCAAGAGAACCTTCTTTTTCACCTTCATAGGCAAATTACCAACAAACACGGTCCTCAAGAGTTTGCTTTCATCATCAAAACCCTCCTGCGAAACCATCATATCTGCTGCATTGTCCGCCTTCTTCCTCTTCTGCCCCACAAGCTTCTCTCTTGATTCTCCCTCTTCAACCTGATCAATATTTGCCGCCACCCCATACTTCCTTGCCTCGTACTCCAGCTCCAGCTCCAGCTCGTCTCTCTTCCTCTTCTTCCTCCTACTTTTAGTCTCCGTGTGTTCTCCGTCATGGGCATTACCGCCTTCGACCTCATCATTCAGTTCAACACCCAAATGAAGGCTCTTTGTACTACCCCCTTCATTCGTTTCGAAGACAAAATTGGGATTTTGGGTTTTCTCCTTCTTTGATTTTCTGGTCACAGAGAAAGTCTTTGCCACTTCTTCGATTGAATCCGTACTGGGTCTCTTCACCTTGCTTGTTTTTCCCTTTTTCGACTCGAAAACATCGTTCGTATCGGCAATATCGTTTTTGGGGTCGCTGGCTGCTTCAATGAAAGAAAGACCCGAATTTATTTCTTGGGGTTTTCTTCTGAATGGGTTGGAGTCAGAGAAGATGGACGAAACAGCACCATTTTGCTCCTGTCCGTCGCCGAAGAGGGCCTTGAAAATATTCGACGGAGCTGAAACGGTTTCATCTTTCTTATCAGCGGAGGTATCCGGATCTTTAGATTTCTTCTTGCCCATTGTCAGAGAGCTTTGGAGTTTGGACCAGCAAGTTAATTTTAAGAATTTTGTGGGAAGAGTTCGAATAGGAAGCAATTCTGCAAACCCTAGACACAGCTTTAGGAGAAAGAAAACGAAAATCAGGTCGGATTCTTAACTGAACCGAATTTGTAGCCCCTGATTAGTGGATTATGCATCTAGCAAGCCCATCTGGTTAGGATCCAAACCCAAACTTTCAAGCCCAAGCATTTGGTCGGTTTTTCGTACAAAGCCCAAGTATTTTTTTATAGGGAAACTAACAAAGCCCAAGTATTTGGTTTGAAAAGGATACATCAGTTCATAGAAAGAATTGGATAATAGTAAGCTGCTGCATCATTTGTAATTCGTTGCAATTTCAATTTCAAACACTTGAACATGGGTAGCTTGGTGTCTTTAATTTCTGCCAGCTCTATCAACTACACTTTCAAACTGTTATCTTACTGTCACCGAGTCGTTGAGTCAAGTGCCACCCTAGGACCATTGATATCTGCTTCACAGCAGCTGAAAATAGTCCATGGAGATACTCATTTCTACCAGTACCACCACAATTATTGATGCAAAAACTCTTTCTTTCTCATTTAATTCTCGTTCATATCACAGAAAGGCTTACACTTACAACCTTAACATAAGTCAAACAACTTGATAAAAAAATCTCTGTTCATTTAACAGTGTGTATTACTATTAGGGCTTGCTATGATTTTTCTGTTCTGTTCAACCCAACTGATGTTTTACTTTCATACTCTGCCATCAACTTGTTCAATTTCTTGCTGCTTATTCTTTGTGGGATAATCCTCATATCTTCGATGTAGCTTTGAGGCAGTGAAGGCAGGGGCAGAGTCAGGAATTTTTGTGAGGGGGGTCAAAAAGTTGATGGGGGTTGGGGGCAGCGGCCCCGAAATTTTTTGTAGGGTTAGTTATTGAAAAATTAACTAATTTCTCATTGATTATATAGCAAAATTACAATGAAAGATACCACGTACTTACAAAGACCTTGACCTCATCTGCTCCTCAGTCCTCGGACCTCAATCCCCTTGAAGTCGCACTTGGATATGAGCCACGACACTTACAATAAAACGGTAGCATTTAAAAAAAGAAAGAAATGTTGGGAGGTTTAAAAAAAGAAAGAAATATGGGTCAAAGGAGAATAATAGGTTTAAAAAAAAATAAATGTTGATAGGTTTAAAAAAAGAGAGAAATGTTGGTAAAAGGAGAAGAGTGGATTTAAAAAGGAAAAAAAAAAAAAGAGATATGCTTGAGTTCAAATTCGAACCGAGCATATGATACAAAAGACCACAATTGTTGCCACTAGACAAACTGGTAAAGTTTGACATGTCTTGTACAAAATATATATATAGTTGTTAATTGTTTTCCCAAAATCCAGGGGGGCCCCCCCTGGTCCCCACGTGGCTCCGCCCCTGAGTGAAGGTGTTAAGATTTTAGCAAGCTTAGCAGCATCTTCTGGTCTATTAACAACATTGTTGAAGCAAATGTAGCGACCATACGATGAAACATCCTCAAACACACAAACATGTGCATCAGCCAAGAAGCCAACATCAACAGTGGCAAACACTCCATCTTCATACATCTCAGCCGCTCCTTTCAAATAAGGGTTCCTGATTGAAAGATCAGGTGTCATCAACAACCCTGCATTGATAGACACCATAGTCATGCCTCTGTCCATTGCCAGTGCCCAAGTGTCTTTGATAGTCCATGCCACAACTGTACATTATTCAATAATAATATATGCACAATAGATTATAAGTGAATTAGCTAAATGATTAAGTACCTTATATTTGTTGGATATATATAGCATGCATAAGTCAATATAGTAATAATTGCATAAATAATGACCAAGTTACACAAACAGTAACATACATTAACAAAACAGTAACATAAATGCAATTGCTTATATTAAAGAATACCAAACCAAAACGTCAAGACAATTGATAGGAGAACAGCAAGGAAGAGCGAGGTACGGTGTGCACCGAATCTCCTTAAGGTGAATATGCCCCAGCCACTTGGTGTCAACACTTCCGGACAAGCACCTCCCAAGATACAACGCTCTTTTTGTGTAGGTAAGTGACACTTCAATACCACACAACACTTTCGAACCAAGAAAATGAATGTACTCTCAGATTTGTGAACAAAAGAATAAGAGGAGAATAATAGTTTTTTGTAGTCTCTCAACTCTACAACTAAGCTCTCTATTTATAGTAGAGCATTTCAACAAAATGGTCCACAAAATCAGCAATATGGACTGATTTTTAGGACTCATTATTGACCCATTTTCATGGTGAGATTATCTCCACTAATCATTGACCATAAACAAACCAAGAAATTTGTGGGAGGACCTTAACTAACTTTGAATTGGTCATATTATGCACCAATGTATATGAGAATTACACATGAGTGGAAAATGTGTCTTGGAATGAAGTATATTTCATTCAACTACACTTAATGATATTTAATATCATTATTTTCCAACAATCCCCCACATTGAATGATAATAGACGATAATTCAGACACGGAAGTTAGTCTGAGAGTACATTAGGAGAAGTACTGCATCGAGATAGGTAGCTTTTGGCTTTGAACCTTCCTTAGTGAAAACTTATCGGACTCACTTAACTAGTCAGTGGACTAATGCCTTGAACTGCCAGTTGTTTATGTAAGCCTAGTCAATAAATCTCACACAGCACTAATCCAATTCATAATTGGTTCTCGGTTGTGTTCATTATTTCGGCCCTGAACATCTTGGGTTCAGTGAGTGCTTTAGAAAATCCCGCCTTTAAAGATTTTCATAGAGTCGGCCTTACTCTTCACTCACATAGGTGATATCCTATCAAGAGTATCCTCTAATACTCCACTTGTATTTACAAGATATAGGTATCATTAAAAGCATTGCTTAACCTTGATACTCGCTTAGCACTTAGTGCATCCAAGGAATGGGTTGGAATTAAAATTCCAAAGTACTCACTTGAGTTACACAAACTTGTGTTGTCCTATTGAACCTAGTCCATGGGATCTCCAATTGCTAGGTTAGGTTTCCATCTGGATAACTCATTATTATAAGGCTTTCAAGCCCATCCCCCTCGATGCGCAGTCAATTTGCTCTCTACTCAACCCCTTTGTAAACGGATCCGCTAAATTGTCTTTAGACTTCACAAAGTCTATGGAAATTATTCCATTTGAGAGCAACTGCCTAACGGTATTATGTCTACGACGAATATGTCTGGACTTACCGTTATATATCATATTTTGTGCCCTTGCAATTGCAGCTTGATTATCACAGTGAATGCAAATTGCAGGCACAGGTTTCGGCCATATGGGAATATCCTCTAAAAAGTGACGAAGCCACTCTGCTTCTTCACCAGCTTTATCCAAAGCGATGAACTCTGATTCCATCGTTGAACGTGCTATGCACGTCTGTTTTGAGGATTTCCAAGATATTGCCGCACCCCCTAGGGTGAATACATAACCGCTAGTTGATTTCGACTCCTCGGAGTCTGAAATCCAATTAGCATCACTATACCCTTCTAGAACAGCCGGGTATTTACCATAACGCAAAGCATTCTTCTTGGTTTTATTCAAATACCCTAATACTCTTAATAGAGCTTTCCAATGCTCATGTCCAGGATTGCTTGTGTACCTGCTTAGTTTATTGACAGAGTACGCAATGTCTGGCCTCGTGCAATTCATAATATACATGAGACTGCCTATAACCCGAGAGTATTCCAACTGTTCAATACTGTTACCAATATTTTTATGTAAGACTAGATGAGGGAGAAAAGGATTATTAGCATCCTTGATGCCATGTCCTTTAAACCTTTCAATCACTTTCTCAATATAATGTGATTGAGATAAAGCTAGACTTTTCGAATTTTTGGAAATTTTAATGCCCAGTATCACATCAGCTTCACCCAAGTCTTTCATATCAAAATTTTTTTGATAGCATTTTCTTGGTACTATTGATTATCTCAATATTACGTCCAAGAATTAGCATATCATCGACGTATAGACAAACAATTACACATTCGTCGTTAACGACTTTGGTGTAAACACATTTGTCACACTCATTGATTTGGAATCCGTTCCGAATCATCACTTGGTCAAATTTCTCATGCCATTGTTTAGGAGCTTGTTTAAGTCCATATAATGACTTGACAAGCCTACATACTTTGTGTTCTTGTCCTTTGACCTTAAACCCTTCAGGTTGTTCCATATAGATCTCCTCATCGAGTTCACCGTTCAAGAATGCAGTTTTTACATCCATTTGATGTATCTACAATTCATATAGTGAGGCTATGGCAATTAGCATCCGGATGGATGTAATTCTCGTGACCGGTGAATAAGTATCAAAGTAGTCTAGACCCTCTTTTTGTCTAAACCCCTTGGCTACAAGCCTTGCTTTGTACTTATCTATAGAACCATCAGCTTTAAGCTTCTTTTTGAAAATCCATTTACATCCAATTGGTTTATTCCCCGGAGGGAGATCAACCAATTCCCAAGTATGATTACTTAGAACGGATTCTATTTCGCTGTTTACAGCTTCTTTCCAAAATGGAGCTTCTGGAGTTGACATTGCCTCATTGAATGCCTGAGGCTCACTATCTATCATGTATGTTAGATAGTCTGAACCAAAGGATTTAGAGATTTTTGATCTCTTGCTCCTTCTTGGTTCTATTTCATCAGCCTCTTGATTCTCATTCTCAGAATTCGATTCTCTAACCCTTTTCTGAGAGTTTTCTGTATTTTTATAAGGAAATGTTTCCTCAAAAAATTCAGCATCTCTTGTTTCCATGATTGTATTAACATGGATGTCATCAATTTCAGATTTGTGTACCATAAATCTGAATGCACTGCTATTTTGTGCATATCCTATAAATATGCAATCAACTGTCTTAGGTCCAAGTTTAACTTGCTTTGGTGGAGGTACTGCCACCTTAGCAAGACACCCCCACACTTTCAAGTATTTGAAAGAAGGTGTTCTTCCTTTCCACATTTCATATGGAATACTGCCTGTCTTTTTGTGGGGCATTCTGTTAAGAATATAATTAGCAGTTAAAACTGCTTCCCCCCACAAGTTTTGAGGTAAACCAGAACTTATTAACATGGCATTAACCATCTCCTTTAATGTCCTGTTTTTTCTTTCAGCAATCCCATTTTGCTGAGGAGTGTATGGTGCAGTAGTTTGGTGGATTATTCCAAAATTTGCACATAACTCATCAAATGAGGCAGAATCATATTCTCCACCTCTATCGGACCTAAGAGATTTGATCTTTTTATCAAGTTGAGTTTCGACCTCATTTTTATACTTGATAAAAGCGTCTAAAGCTTCATTTTTGCTCGCTAATAAATAGACATAGCAAAACTGAGTACAATCATCTATGAAAGTGATGAAGTATTTCTTTCCACCTCTACTTTGAATAAATTTCAAATCGCATAAATCACTACGGATTAATGCTAGAGGCTCAGTGCTTCTTTCAATATTGGAAAGGGTTTCTTGGCAAACTTTTCTTCAACACAAGTTTCACATTTGTGATTGACATCCAAATTGAATTTGGGAATTAAACCTAAGTTTGCCAATTTCTACATTGTACCATAGTTTACATGTCTTAATCTACCATGTCATAGAAAAGGAGACACAACCATGTAAGCTAAAGACTTTTATTTATTAATAATAGTCTTTGGGTACAAGAATTTAGACTTTTCGTCTATTACAACGCAGTTGGCTTTAAAAAGCCCATTAGCTATTCTTGTCCTTATTAGGACGCTTACTGCAATCTTTGGCCCTATGTCCAGGTTTGTCGCAGACCAAGCAGGTGCCCTGGAACTTGTTGGTTTTCTCTTTAGGCTTCCCTTTTTCTCTTCCCATGCTTGGGCTTGGAAGTTTCCACCAGGTGGGCCTTAGGATTTCTTGGAAGTGCTGCCTTCTTCCTGTTGTCCTCCTCAATTCTCAGGCGGATTGTCAAGTCCTCCATGTTCATCTCCTTGCGTTTTTGCTTCAAGTAATTCTTGAAATCAGCCCAGCTAGGAGGTAGCTTATCAATGACTGCCGCCACTCGGAATGACTCACATATAGACATTCCCTCAGCCAGTAACTCATGTACAATGATGTGGAATTCTTCAACTTGGGTGATGATAGACTTGCCATCCACCATGTTGAAGTCAAGAAATTTGTTCACCACAAATTTCTTAGTACCAGCGTCCTCAGTTTCATACTTCTTTTCAAGAGAGTCCCAAAGCTCTTTGGCTGAAGAGATGTTGGAGTAAACATTGTACAGGTCATCAACTAATCCATTAAGGATATAGTTCCTACACAGATATTCATTATCCTTCCACAACTGGACTGCTGCTATAGTCGTTCTGTCTTTCTCTCCTGGTGACAGAATTGGACACACCTCCTTGAGGTACTTGGCAAGACTCAATGTGGTCAAATAAAACCGCATCTTTAGTTGCCATCGCTTAAAGTCCTTGCCGGTAAATTTTTCCGGCTTTTCAGCAGGAACCATTACACAGCCAACTAGAGGAGTCACAGTCCTCTCATCAGCATAAGCTGGAGCAGCAGGCTCAACAAGAGCAGTCTTAGGCTCGCCTCCGTTAGGAGCAGCCATACCTCCAATAGGAGCAGTCACACCACCTGGGTTGTTCAAACCACCAAGCGTTTTTTCATCACCTCCAAGAAGGACGGTGGATTTCTTAGTGTTTTGATTTTGAGCCATTGTTTTTCTACACAAATCAAAGTGTAGAATAAGTAACACAATTATATTAATAATTCTAAGATATAACACCACAAAATTAACACAGAATTTAAAGTCACAAAAACGCTTTGTCGGCTTTCTCAATTAGAGACTAACAACTTTAGCAACCAGATCGTTCCCAGGTAAGAGGGGGCCTTCCGTATATTACGGCGCACAATTAAATAACCTCTTTCCTAGACAGAACTCTCTAGACATTGCTTAGTCATCGTTAAATCACTAAAAAGATTACCAAAATATTTGCATACAATGACAAATTCAGTATATAAGAATATTGAACCAGAATCAATAATAAACACTTAACAAAAATTTTCAGTTGTAATAACTAAAATAATGATAAAAACCGATTAATAGTACTTGATTGAATTTGTGTATCACATTTATTGAGACATACACGGTTAAAAAAAATTTTAATTTAATTTTTCATTTGGCAGAGAAGCAGTTAAGCATATAGCATGCTTTGTTCCAATGAAATCAATCCAACTATAACAATTGCACCGCACCAACAACAATAGTAATTTTATATAACAATTCACATGCACAAACTTATATGACAATTCATTGATTCTGCACTAATCAGTTTTTTTTTTTTAATCAAGTTGATATGCACGTACATATAAAGATGGACAGTTGCAAAGTTCGTTCAATATGCATGCACCAGTAATTTTATACAAATAAATGATATAGCAATTTATAGGCGAAGATACACGTTTTACGAGATGCAAAATTTGTTCAATACACTTTCAATATATGCAAGCATGCCAGATTTAACAAAGATACAAAAACCAAAGTTCACCTTAAGATTGTTGGATATATATAGCATGCATAAGTCAATATAGTAATAATTGCATAAATAATGACCAAGTTACGCAAACAGTAACATACATTAACAAAACAGTAACATAAATAAAGGTAGACCAGAGTTTGATTGATTAAAACTAATGATTGAATACATATGTTTGGTAGGAACGTGTGTCCATTTTTACACAGCTGCAGATTCACATGCACAAAAAGTTCTTGTGGTCCTCGGTTCGAAACCCACGGTGGACGATTTATTTTTCTTTCTGCTGAAATACTCTCTAGACAGACAATTTGTTTGTTAGGAAGCCTCAACCTTTGTTGTATATCCCCTCTGTCCATAGAGGATTTTAGCTAAAAACAAAGGAACAAGAAAGTTGAGGCTTCTTTAGATTGTTGTTTTATATCCTGACAAACAAAATGTTCCTTCAGAAAGGAAAGGACTTTAGTGAGAATTTAAAAACGCCCACCGTGGGGCTCGAACCCACGACCACAAGGTTAAGAGCCTTGCGCTCTACCAACTGAGCTAGACGGGCCTTGCTATTGCAGTCTGGTAGGAAAGTTAATGATGATTGGCGTGGCTCTGACTGTCAGATCGTTCATGCGTACATACAGTGAATCCTTGAGGCTGGGCCTCGTATGGGCTTTCCTTAAAGGCCTAACGTAGGAATTCTTCTACCTCGGCAAGTCGGCAGTAGTAGCCCTGGTCCAACGCTAAGTCTGGGCCCGTATGGGATTTCTCTTATGGAAGAACTCCGTCGACCGCCCCAAACTGGCAGGAAATTCTGGCGGACCACGAGGAGGAGAGAGGTGTGATTCCTATGGGGTTGAGACGCAGAGGTCCTATAAGGGTAGGCATTGCAAGAAATTTTACACGCAGGAAAGTCGTCCCTACGGTGATAACTGCACGTTTTTGCATGATGTAGCAGTCAAAGAATAGGGAGAGTGTGGCTATAAGTTTGGGTCCAGGAGGGTATGGAGGTGGCGGAGGAGGAGGAGCAGGAGTGGCCAGTGCTGGGTATGTGAAGCCATCAAATTGGAACACAAGGATATGCTGCAATACTTACTGGGTGGAATACGTGGATAAGATTGAAGCATGCAAAAGCTCTCTTCATCCTTCTATTCTCACAAAGACTCGTTCAATAAGTCAGCATCATTTCCATGGACAACAAACCAAGTCCTCCACATCATCATCCCAAATTAAGCAATCAAAAACTACAGATTGACATATCACCTTGTTTTTCTCTTCCCCACCAAAACCAAACAAAACAAAGAAGAAGAAAAACAAAAAAAAAAATCAAAGTACCTTCAAGTATCCCCATCACCTTCTCTAGCTTCATTTTCTCCTTTTGGCTATTACATCGTTGCCTCAATCCATCAAACACAGAAGGCCAGAACCTTACAATCTCCGGCCACTGGCATTGGCCAGCCACCACTCTATTTTCAAATGTCGAGGACAAGCTCCAATGTTATCCCACAAACACCACCACCACCACCACCACCGCCACATTCTATCTCTGCTCCTATAACAATCATTCTAACAGTGGTTCTCCTAATTTTCTTCCTTATGGGTTTTTTCTCAATATACTTCTGTAAGTGTTTTATTCAAAATCTCATTAACATTTGGCAATTCCGACGAAACCCTTCAGGCATTATCGCGGTCGCGAATGCTCCAGCAAATCCAGGCCTTGATTCTTCATTGATACAGTCATTTCCAACCTTCACATATTCTACAGTCAAAAACTTACGGCACGAGAAATATGGGCTTGAATGTGCAATTTGCTTAGCAGAGTTCGAAGATGATGATCTCCTTCGCCTTTTAACAGTTTGTTACCATGTTTTCCACCAAGAATGTATTGATTTGTGGCTTCAATCTCACAAAACATGCCCAGTCTGTCGTAGAGATCTTGATCTGCCAAAAGAGTCGTTAGAAAAATCGCCGGTGCCTGTGCATGATCTTCAAAATGGCTCTATACATTCAGATTCAATTAGTATTTCGATTAAAGATGATGATGTTGAGGAAATTAACAGAGGAGATGGTGATCTTCACTATCAGGTGGCTCAAAATGGGATGAAACGCAGCGAAAGACGCGCAAAGATTGACAGATTTCCAAGGTCACATTCGACGGGGCATTCAATAGGTAGGAGTAAAGAAGAAGAGGAAGATAGGCATAGAATGCGATTACAAGAGCATGTAAAGATTGAAATTACTAGAGGACAACATCATTCAGCAATAAGTTGCATTACATTTGGAGAAATCTCACACCATAAAAATGGTGGTTTTGGAGAGAGATCAGGCTTTTCTTTTGGTGACATCAATAAAGTATAAATCTTTGTTTTTTGTTTCTTCAATCTCTCTCTCTCTTTCTTCACTTCCAGACACAAATTTTTTCTAGTTAGATCAAATTACTGTAGTAAAATTTGTTTGATTAGAAATTTATGATTACGTCGACTAAACCAAAGAGGTAAATGACCAACAGGTTTTATTGGGCCAATGGTTGATAAGCAGGCCTCTTCTCTTTGGGCCTTGGATGTCATGAGCCCTAGCAAAGAGTACTGAGCCCAACAAGAATCATCTAAAGAATTGGGCTCCTTAAAAAGTTTTTTAACGCACGATGACAGTGACACATTTTGGATTCTCTTCACACTTTGTCTAAAGGGTGGTGCCGGTATACAGCATACTTTTTCACAATTGTTGGACTCTGGTCCTAACCACAAGAAGCTAATAATGATGCGTGGTGCTGGTATACTAATGTGCCAAATATATATATATATTTGTGCATCTTTTACACATAAATTCATTTCATTTTGAATTGATTAAAAGTTGATATTGTTTAAGAAAGCTATATTTATATATTGTAGGTGCAATGCAAGAAATGGAGGAAAAAAATGCAAAATGAAGATTTAGATTTCAGAAGCGATTTCTGTTCGATCGGAAGGGACCTGCCAAAATACCCTTAAATTCGTGGAGACAGAAGCCATTTCTGATCGATCTGAGTTAATATCGATTGATCAGAGTTACTATTTACAGCATATCAAGTTTCACGAAGAACTTCCGAATTCAATTGTTTTTTAGCCAAAACGTCCCCAACTTGTTAGGGAAACGACATAAGTGTTTGGGGAAGTATAAATGGACATAAAATAGGGTTTTGGGGGTATGCTTGGAGCTTGGATTCATTCGCTACCTTGGAGGCTATCATTGGAGCTTGGAGAAAAAGAGGGGTCACAAGGGGATTATTCTCTCCTCTTTTATCTATGCTTTTATGATTGGCTTTCATTGTCTTATCATGTATCTTGACTCTGTGAGTGGCTAGATTCTCTTGCTAGGGTCTTAATGTAACCTAACTTTGATTATTCAATAAACTTAGTTTCCTTATTTCTTGATTTCTATCTATTATTGATTGTCTATGGGTATGCTTAATGCTTTTGGGTGTTTGACCATCATCTAATTGATTTGTTGCCTAGATTGAGACCAGAAGGAGATATCTAGAATTTTCTTCTCACCATAGACATTATAGGTTGCATGAATTATAGGAATATAGGGGCATGACCTATGCAATCACTGTACGATTAATCCACAAATCTTAATGGGTCTTTATCTCTTGAACCCGAATGTTAGGAATAACAGGGGTTAGAGATAGAGACACTTTCGGTGTAACTAGGAATGAAGCATTGGAAAGGATAGGGAGACCGATTGTCAATTAAGATGTAGTAATTAAGGGATTAAGGAATCAAGGGAGTTGAATCGGATAAGGGAAGGTGAAATTAAGTACCTTAGTGCTTTTCATACTTGATCTAAACTTGTGTTTGGGTTGTGCTTGTTTTAATTGCTTCAGTTAATCACTTTTAATCACTTGTTTTAGTGTAGAACAAACCAAATCCAAATCAATTCACTTCTCCATTTTAGTGTAGTTGTAGCTTTAATCGGTATTGAAGAGAATTGTCAATATATCTCTTGTGAGACGATACTCTACTCATACACTTTATTACTTGTGTGATTTGTGCATTTGTAAATATTTCACATCATATACAATATGTTACATTGCCTTTCTTATGCCACATCAACAAGTTGACTGTTCGAAAGATAAGAAAAATTCGTCCGAATGACCACTTTAGAACAAATCCAAACTTTTAGTTACTAAATTGCGACATTTTAAACTTTCGGTGACTAAATTGAAATTTTGAAAATCTTTCAGTAATAAAAAGTGTACTTAACCCCACTCAAACATATTCTTCCAATATAGTTTAATTAGGATTCAAAACAAAGCAAGATATCACAACATAATTAAAGCCAATGATTGCTGAAGCAGTCTATTACATGGTCATAGACCTTGTTCACAACTTAGACAACTGAAAAGCATATTAAGATTGAATCTTCATCTCATATTTCCCTTAATTAAAAGGTTGAAACTCCTTTATCTGTATAGAAGAGACCAGAAGGGCCACCCTTAGGCAGCAATGCCAATTTCACAAGACTTTCAGCAGCTTCTTCAACAGTTCGTGTGCCTGGATGGAAGGACGTCTCAGTCTTCACAGCTCCAGGACAGACACAATTGACACAGAAAGTTGGATACTTGTTGGCCATAATTCTTGTGTAAGCATTTAGAGCTGCTTTCGAAACTTTATATGAAGATCCTCCAACAGGCCAACCATTGATTTCAAGTAAACCATCTTTAAAATCCTTTTGGAACTCCCTCAACACATCTTCCACTCTTTCTTCTGTGAGGGTTTCAACATCATTGAGCAATTCTAGAGCCCATTTGTTTGTTATATACTGTGACATGAATCACCATTTGAAAAACATAAGGACAGAAAAAAAAAATTCACTATTTTCTTCACCATTCATGTAAGATGTAGAAGTAAAGAAATTACTTGCACTTTCCCTGAAAAGAGAGAGAGAATTTACCTCTAGTTTGCCTCCAATGGAGGAAACATTAACAATCCTTGGTAAATCGGATAACTGGAGAAGGGGAATAAGTTCCTCAATCATTCTTTTGGGGCCGTAATAGTTGGTGTCGATGCATTCTTCAGCTAACTCGTAAGTTTCGAGAACTAGACTCCAATTAATTTCCCACATCTCCGGTGTCTAACCAAGAAATTAACTTGGTAATGTCGGTATATATATCATATATATATATATATATTATTAGGAACCTTAGACCTATTCTAAACAACGAACTCACCTCAGTAGGGACCTTGGACTTCATAGGATCCCCAAGGTATTTAACTCCACCAGCCGCTGCGTTGTTCACCTTTGTTCATGAAATGACATATAGGTAAGACAACAAAGGAGAATCGAATTTCAAAACATAAGATGAATACCAATAATGTGTGGTAATAATTAATACCAAGATATCAAGCTTTCCGAATTGGGATTTGATAAAATCAGCAAGAGAAGAAACACTGGCAGGGTCTGTCACATCAAGTTGATGAAAAACAATATTGTGACCAAACTCCTTGAGTTTCTCCACAGCTTCAAGTCCCTTCGTCTCGTCTCTGGCTGTTAACACCACAATGATGCCCTCGGAAGCCAATCGCTTAACTACTCCAAGTCCAATCCCTCTGTTTGCCCCTGTCACAACAGCGTACCTGCATACAAATATGAAATGGAACAGTGAAATAATTAAAATGTTTCACCATGGAAGAAGGATTGATACCTCTTTGTTGATTCTGCCATGGATTGATATTGAAAGAAAATGAAATGAAATTGTTGTTGCTACAAATTAACTTGGTTGACGTTTTTCTTCATATACATATATATATATAGATGTGATGAACATAATGTCTGTCCAAGTGGATTGGGACCATTCATTTCGTGATTCATGGTCCTTGTTGTCTCTGTGAAATTTTTGACTCAGTTTAATTTTCACTTCAGACCATGCTACCTTTCCTCAAATAAGCCTGGGCCCACTCGAGGATCTCACGGGTGTGACCTTTTTTTTAGTTGTAAAATCAGAATTCTATTAGGTTTTGAGTATTTGGAATTAGGGTTTACTTCTCTTATGTTTCGTGTAATTTTCAAGGGGTGAGACAAAATCTTTGAGAATTCTAAGAAGAAGGATATAAGGTGTGATAGTTTAAATAAAGAGATTTGGTGGCTTGTTTTTGAGTTTAATAACTCATATATTCTGTAATTTTCTTCATATTCTATTAGTGGAAGGACGTAAGCAATTTGTATCAAACCTTGTTAATGTTGTATCTCTTTTATTTCCACCTATCTTAAATTCACAACAGTCGCCGCCAAGCGCAAAGGCCGTCAAACCCGTGATCAAGCCCTCCATTTTCGACAGATTCGGAGAGAGAAGAAAGAGCTAGAACAGACTCGTCCCTTTACTTGCACAGTTGGAACCAATGTCATGTCAATGCTGCGACAGATTGGCGGTAACCGTGCAACGTCGCCAAATGAATAAAACAAATTGAATTTCTTCGACTGATTGGTTTTTTCCTTTCCCGTATATCAGAGCTGTAATGTCTATAAAGAGACAAATATTATCACCCAGGAAATAAAGTCTGTTGACACAACTATTTGCTAAGAATTCTCTTTGATAATTTGTCCCAAGCACAAACCAAAGTACAAACGGACAACATGCATTATTCTGTAAGCAATACCACATATTTATCACATGCAACGAACTTGCTTGTTATTGTTGAGACTCCACTAGGAGATTGTTTTTCCGATTACAACATAAATACCTAGTCAACTATATATATGTTTATGGGAAGGTGGAGTACAACTTGTTAGATGGTCAATAATAGGGCGCTAGTAAATAGATGCTCCGCCAAACGATAGAGTGGTGACAGCGGATCCGTAAGCTTATTTAGACAACGGATTACACAAAGGCGTGGGTCCCATGCCTTTATGTTACTTTTTGTTTTTTTTTTAAAAACAATCCATGGACCATTCGTCATTCTCATTGTCTGCTTGACTACAACTAGCTTGTTTCACATTTTGGATTCTATTCATACTTTGTAATTTGTGGTGTATTTGAAAATCCAATTTTCCGCTCTGCCAAACAAGTGTGACTAGTTGTAGTCAAGCTGACAATGAGAATGACGAATGGTCCATGGATTGTTTTTACATGACAGTTGACAGGTTTCACATTTTGGATTCTATTCATACTTTGTAATTTGTGGTGTATTTGAGATTTTTACTTTCTCAATTCAGACGATTATTTGACTCTGGTACGACGCCAACAAAGCTAATAATGATGTGAGGGCCGGCCCTTTTTTTTCCTTGAATTCCAAGAACGAAGAAAGAAAAAGGAAAACTGTGAGGGCAAATGCAATGGTAGGTTTTAGGGCAAGAACGGATGGGTTAAATGGATCTTTAATGGGAAATGGAGAGGTTGAATCCATACAATGATGGGTTTTTTGGCAATCAAAGTTGCTGGACCAATTTTGGGAACAAAAACTTCTATTGGGGCTTCAAATTGTTGGACTGGTGTGGGCCCGCACAAACATCAACTGCAAAGCAAACCTACTCTCTCCCCTGCAATATTGTTTTATATGAGATATTGTTTTGTATGTGATACTGTTTTGATTAAAAGACCAATCTCTCTATCTCTCTCTTTAGTTTTTTTAAAAGACCCAAACCCATGTATATATACATATGTGTGTGTATATATATATAAAATGGACAGGATGAAATTAAAAATTTCAAACATTCCAATTCATTTAACAAGTATAAATAGTATCGGAGCGGAATTACAATGGGTCTGTCATTGATTTATCTTTGATTCATTACTATTTTGGGGGTAGGGGGCCTAGCACTAAAGTTCATTGTGTTTTTATTGATTTATCTCTGATTCATTACTATTTTAGGGGTGGGGGCCTGGCACTAAAGTGCATTGTGTTTTCATTTAAATATTGTATTTATTTGCTATAAAATTTATTAATTAAAATAATTATTTATGGTTAATGTAATTTTATAGAAAATCATTTTGAAGAGTATATATATTGTTGTATGTTATTCAAACATTTACCACCAAAATTAACTAACTCACACCAATATCTATTTAACACCATTGTACAATGGTAAGAGACAATACATTTCCATTCCTATCCACATCAGCAAAACACCATTCCCAATACAGTTTACTATCCCCATTACCTACCAACCATTGCATGACAGTTTATAATTATGGTCTGTTAGCATAACCTGTTGATCGTCTCTTACGCTCCAGCCATTCCTAGCAAGAATCAATCTGTTGGAACTCAACCATCTCTATATGTAAAAGTGTGAGGGATTGTTGGGCTTTTGACATCTGTCTCCCGTGGGAATATAGATATACCTTTCAGTTCGCAATTTGATATCATAAAATTATGTAGACTTTAGTGGTTATGCGTCATGCGTGACAGAAATTTGAACCCGGTTCGAATCTTATTGCACTCCTACATTTTTCTTATTATTATTATTATTTTCGCTTTCTCGGCGAGTCATTTAATGCAATGGATGAGTTAGAAAAAGAAGGGAGGTTAAACAGAAATGTGGGGGTCATCAAATTTCACAGTCAAAGAAGTCTGCTCAAACAGACAGGTGTTATTTTAGGAACAATTTTCAAAAGCAAATATCACACGTGTCCATTTCATCAACCATTTTCAAAAAGTAATATCACACTTGTTCCTGTAATAATTTGAGATAGTGCGGAAATGGAGTTTGAAGAAGTAAAGGAATTGCAGAGAAGACACAGAGATGATGAACAGTAGAGAGCGAGAGTCTTTTGTTTCATTCAAGTTAACCAATACAATAATCACAGAGACTAATAATTAATAGGAAACAAAGTACTGTAGTAATATAGTCTACAACGGTAATATTGGGTGGTGTGTGTTGCACGTGTACAGTGTACTTAACAATTCCTAGCAGTAATCGAACCCATGGACTGCTCAGGTAGATTGAACAATACACACGAGTGAAAAGCATAAATATATATAGATTGAACAATCCGCTTAGGGTTTCCTAATTAAAAGGTTGACAATCCTTTATCTGTAAAGAGCAAACCAGAAGGATCATCATTAGGAAGCCTTGCCAACACACTTTCTCTAAAAAGAGACGAGGAAATTACCTCTAGTTTGCCTCCAATGGAGGAAACATTGACAATCCTTGGTAAATCGGATAACTGGAGAAGGGGAATAAGTGACTCGATCATTCTTTTGGGGCCCTAATAGTTGGTTTCGATGCATTAATCTTCAGCTAACTCATAAGTTTCAAGAATTTGATTCCAATCAATTTGTGACATCTCCGGTATCTAACCAAGAAATTAACTTGACAAATTGATGGGAGACAAATTCTTGAAACTTACGAGTTAATCGAAGAATGCATCGAAACCAACTACTACGGCTCTAAAAGAATGATCGAGGTACTTATTCCCCTTCTCCGGTTACAAGCTTCTAGTTGTCGATGCCCTCAGCAGCGCGGTTGAGTCAGCTAGATAATCAAAACTTCTAACGAAGAGACCCTAGTACAACCCACATTTTAAAACTCTTAGTCAGTTTATGGAGTAGTAACATAACTGATCTAAAGCATTTGAGGCATTTTGTCCAATATATGACAAGTACAAAAAGTTCTCAACACAACAAATCTTAACGTGGCATCTAATTTTCAGAACAAGGGCAAACAAATCAATAAGGATAGTATTCAGACTACTTTTGTACATGAATTTTGCACGGTTACCTTCTCATAAACCGCATTTTTGGAAGCTTCACAGGTTTCATGAATCAACAGACATAAAAACTTGAATTCCATTCTAAACAACTAACTCACCTCATTAGGGACCTTAGGGGGCATTTGGTTGGCAATTAGAGGGGGGGAATGAGTGTGGAAATAAACAATTCTCTTGTTTGGTTGATTTTTGGAGGGTGGAATCTCAAACTCATTCCACCCTCTATTCTCTCTTTGTGGAGAATAAACAAGCTTACCAAAATGAAGCCATGGATTGATGTTGAGAGAAAATGAAAAGAAATGAAATTGTTGTTGCAACAAATTAACTTGGTTGATTTATATATACGTGCGATGAGTGCAACATGTAAGCAAGTTGCATGCATGCATGAAAAAACGAAGGATATATTCTTTTTGTTAAGACTTCATCAGGGTGCGTAACTCCAACAATAGTGCAATAATAGCGGATCCTATGAGCTGGCGTAATGGATTACTCAAATAAATAAATACCCTATACACACACATGTTTATGAGAAAATGGAGTCAAACTTGTTAGATGGTCAATAATTTTTCGTTAATATGGTTTGATTGGGATTTAAAACAAATCAAGATATGACAAAATAAATACCTGTTTATGGGAAAGTGGAGTCAAACTTGTTAGATGGTCATCAATTGTCGACTCTGCTATGGCTGTTGGAAGAAGACAACAACAACATGTTAGATGGTCAGTTGTTTTACCTTTTAGGGATGTTGCTCTGTAACTGTAAGTCCTGACTATAGAAAGTTAGAAACAGAGCATCATGCATCATTTTTTACTCCCAAGAAAGACAGAAAGAAAAACATGATGCAACATGAATCCGTCCAAGCTTTAATACTTGAGTAACGAAATTACTTGACAAAGGAAACAAAGAAAGAATATACTAACATTATCAGGCTGTTATATGGTACAGGTTATACAAAAGAAATTAAGCAAGGATTGGTAGACAAAACATGGAAGAAAAAATCAAAATCTACAGACCATAGAAATGCTTTCAATGTTTCATCAGTATGGCCAAGGAATGAGATAATATCTAAGAATTTTCAGGTGGGGTCTCTTCTTCTTCCTCCTCCTCCTCCTCTTCTTCTTCTTCTTCCTCCTCTTCCTTCTTGCTTTCAGGCACAACAACACTTCTTTCACTGAATTTCAAACGAACTGGCCGACCCATCAATTCCTGCAGGAGAAAGAAAGTTAGAATCTTTATTCACAATATAGTAAAGATTCCAAGATGGGACCCAAAAAAGACAAAAAAATTTTAAAAAAAACTTATGTTTCTCCACACAGATTAACATTTTTTCCTTTTTTCCTCTCATACTTGTTTGATTTCCGTGAGAGTGAATCAACCCCAAGCATAGTCAACGCCCAATCAGAAAAACATGTTCGAGCTTCTTCATGCAATAGTTACTCTAGCTCGATTTGAGTCAGACAACAAACCAAACTCAATAATCTTGCTCTTCCTTTTCTGCTAAAGTTGACCTAGGCTGAAGCAAAACTATGGTAAATAAACAAACCAATATTATACGTCTTCTTCTACAAAATTCATAACTTTTAGATTATTCGAACTCCACCCCAAGACCTCTAAATGAGTACCTGAATCTTCATCACAAAAGTGAAACATTCTTCAACATAGGCAATCCACTTAGATATAACATTTTAAATATATAAATATTATAAACTCTATTCATAAAGTGATCAAACCCAGGCAATCTAGTTAAAATGGATTTTCCCCTTTTGAACTCCACCGAGCATCAGTGGTATTGGACCAACATTAATAGCATCACATTTTGGAGACTCAAAATTGATTTCTCATGTTAGTTGTTGTATGACCTCAAAATATCCAAATGAAATCCTAAACGAGTATAAAGAACCTACCCCAAAGAACTCATTCACGACACCAACTGAACACTTGTGCTGTTCAGGAAATGAACATTATACAAGCCCGAGATTTATATGTTTAAGCTTGTTCAACCACAGTCATGAATGGGCATAACAACGTCTTAGCGAGCGTATTCATGACTTGTACAAGTATTCTCTTTCATTTACCTTCATGGTCTTAACTCCATACTTCCCAATCTCATGGTACTTCATGTAGCATATATATTCAATCAATCTAATAAACTAGAACGATTCGAATTATGCTCCATTCTGGCAGAAACTATATCAAAAAAGTCTATCTGGAACAAAGTGCTCCTGGTTAATGCCAATTATATACCTCATGCATGCTCATCAAACTTAACTTACATATGTAAGGAAAATTTTATCTAGGATAATGCATCATTGACAAATAAAAGAGCCCATGAAACGATAACATTGATAATTTTCAGGTGGTCCAAGATACAGGGGGAAAAAAACCATCAACTGCCTTTGTACATAAGCACAAAGATGGAAAAACAATAGTGTGTGATCCGGCAGCCTATTCTGTATCTTTAGCCTTAATGACAGTAGCAAAGTGGGAATCTAACGAAGTATACATATATATAAATATGAAAACACAGCAGGTATCTAAAAAATTAGGTTGCAAAATTTCCTTGACACTGTTAACATGCAACTGACATGCTTTGAAAAACTAGGATGAGAAAGGAGCCCAAACCAGTAAATAGTTTTATGAGCTCTAACTTCAACTGAATAATCTTATCATGCAAGTAACCTCAGTTCATCTGCTTCATTGTTACAAACAAGCAGAGATCATGCAAGCAAGTATAGCTATTAGCTCAAACTACATGAAGCAATTAATAAGTCAAAATTTTACCCTTTTCTGGGAAAAATATGATTTACTTTGCTCACCTTCTCATGCAAAGCAGCAATTGCAGCCTCTGCTTCTTCCTTTGTGGCAAACGAGACAAACGCATATCCAGCAGATTTACCTGAAGGGCCATCAAACACAACCCTGGCAGAAACTGGATTGAAATCGGTGGAGAAAAATTCTCTGAGATGACTAGCTCTCACTTTCCAAGCAAGATTTGAGACATAAAGCTTGTGCCGTGTCTCTCTGGCGGGGGAAGCCTGAGTAGATGGAGGATAAGGTTTATTTAACCTTTTTGCATACGCCACCTTAAATGTCCTCCCTGACACTTCCTGCAATGCCGATAATCAAATTTAATTATTTTGTTGTCACAGGTAAAATAAAATCTTTCAAAGAAATTCTGGCGAAATTTAATCTCAGTGCTCATTTCCCATTGATCACACATTATTTGCAAAAACAAGCCACATGTCTTCATAACCTTGAGCAACTAGGAATAAACTAACATGTAGGACGTCTGTAAAAAACAGAAAGTAGAGGAATAATCATTGAATTAAAATCATGCCAAAGGAAGATTTACAGTCACATTATTTATATTTTACACTCATTTCGCGGGCCATGAGCCAGCTTTCCTGGTTCGGTTCTTTCAAGTCCTAATTCACCAAAATATATATGTCTTATCATCTAACGCAACTCAGCTACTTAAAGTCAAAATGTATACGGGTTATGGCCTATAAGAAAAAAAATTGTGCCGTCAGCAACAAAGAGTATGTCCTTCAGGAGAAGGTACTAAGAAAATATGTGAAATGGCAATAAGCCTATATGATTATGATTTATGACCAATAGTGCATTTCCAATTTTAGCTGATAAAGCATTCATCTTATTGCTAAGCGAAACCGTACTATTCAAAAGACCATTTTGAAAATTAAATAATCACATAAACAAGTTCGGAATTCTGCAACAAAAACTCAAATCCCTCAGAAACATCCAAAACAAGAGCAACTTACTTGAGAGTTAAATTTTTCAATAGCAGCCTGGGCTTCCTCCTCTGAAGCCATTGTAAGAAATGCATAGCCCTTATGCTTACCATCTTTTTCCCTTATAATCTACATTTAAACACAAAAAATTCAAAACCCATAAAGAAAATCCCGTAAATTTTTCAAAACGAGAAAGAAAAATACCAAAGGACGAGTCTTGAAGAAGAGATAACCTCAACATCTGTGACAGTCCCACACTGCCCAAAAAGGGTCTTAAAATCAGCAGCAGCGAAAGTCCATGAAAAATTGGCCACATATATCTTTCTCTTCAGAAGCGGATCTTGGGTATGTTCTGGCTCTGCCTCTACAGTTACCTCCTGTGCAGTGGAGCAAATGCAGAATTTTCTTGGTGGGCAGGGGAGAGGAGAGAGAGGGAATTTGAGAGAAAGGGCATTAAAGGAATTGGAAACCTGAAGCTTCATAGAATAGAGTGGCGGATTGAGAGAGAGGAAGGATTTTGAACCAGACGAAGAGAAGAGTGAGGGAAGAGCGAGAGCTGCTTCCAATGCCGCCATTTTTGTGGCGAAGAAGAAGAAGGAGATAAAATAAGGAAGAAGATTCTAAGTCGGAGTGAGAGACGACGGGATAGAATACTGATTTCAGTTGCTATGGTTTTTGGTTTTGGATAATGCTCTTTTACGCTTTGCTTGAGAGGAGAGGGTCGTGGAGGATTGAGGAAGATTGAGAAAAGTTGGGAGTATGAGGGTTGCGGTCCTTGGGGATGGTTGGCGAAGTGGATAGCAAAACTTGTTTGCTGAGGGATTGAGGCCAATTATATACCATATTTATGTTCAAACCCCAGATACTATTAACTTATACTTCAATTATTATTATATTTGTATTTTGAATTGAATGATATAATTTTTGTTTTAAACAAAAATCAAATTAAATATGAAAAATGTGAAAGCCCAAGGGAGATGTGTCATTGCAGAGTCTGAAAGCAAGGGCGATGTTCCCAAGTCCGAACCCTCCTCACCTCCGTCCCAAGCAAAGCGCCAAAGCCTTAATTTTTCTTAAATTAGATAGCCCAAACTCTTTTGCAAAAGCCCATTGATAAATGGGCCGAACCGTAACTTGAAAAAGCAAGCCCTATCCTCCCGGCCCATTTACTCTCAAAAAAAAAAAGTGACACCAAAAGTCACTTAATAAAAAAAACAATTATCACTTTATTTACTTTAATGCATCCAAAGTAAAGAACAAAACAACATGGACCCACATTACTAAAGCTGATCGGTGTCATGTGTAGGTCATTTTTCAACACCTCTACACGCATTTTAAGCCCTTTTCATCTCCAACGCCTGAAAAAAAGACACACACAAACCCCAACAACAAACCCAGAAGAATCCTCTCAACCAAAGATGGCATTAAACAACAATGTCATAGGCGCAATCAATTTTGTTGCTATGCTCCTCTCAATCCCCATCATTGGTGCAGGGATTTGGCTTGCAACAGAACCAGACAACTCTTGTGTCAAGATTCTACAGTGGCCTGTAATTATTTTAGGGATCTTGATTCTAGTTGTGGGTTTAGCTGGTTTTGTTGGAGGGTTTTGGAGAATTCCATGGCTTCTCGTATTCTACTTGATTGCCATGCTTGTTCTTATAATATTGCTTGCTTGTTTGGTGGTTTTTGTGTACATGGTCACCATTAGAGGGCATGGACAGCTTGAACCAAGTAGGGCATATTTGGAGTATCATCTTGATGACTTTTCCGGTTGGCTTCGTCGGAGAGTTCGGAGTAATTATAAGTGGGATCGTATTAGAGGCTGTCTTAGTTCAACTAGTATGTGTCCTGAATTGAACCAGAGCTATAGTATGGCACAAGATTTCTTCAATGCTCATCTTACTCCACTACAGGTAATTCATTTCATTCTTTTTTTAAAATTTTTTATTTTTAGGTGGGAACCCACTGAAAGCACAGTCCATTGGAACTCCACCCGAATGATAAATCCATGGGTCACATATAATACCTGCAAATCACATGAGTCGATTAAGTCCTTGGTTGAAACTTAGTGCGTAAATAACGTCAAATCACACTAGAGCAAGTGTTAGAACGTGCCCACACACATACGCTAAGAGATTCAAACAGCTAACTAATTAACCATCTAAACCAACGACTTTTTTGTTAGGAGGATAACTGCAAGTATAGCATATATTACAGATCACAAAGTCATAGAATCTTCTAGCTCTAGCAAAGCAAGTTTTAGTCTCTCTTTTTTTTTTCAAAGTTAATTATTCTCCACATCTTAATATTCCTTTGTTCAAATATACTTTTACCAGTCAGGATGCTGCAAGCCACCCACCAAATGCGGGTACACATTTGTGAACCCAACATATTGGATTAGTCCAATCGACAATGCAGCAGACATGGATTGCTTGAACTGGAACAATGATCAAAACCAACTATGCTACAACTGTGATTCATGCAAAGCTGGTTTGCTAGCCAATCTGAAGGAGGAATGGAGAAGAGCAGACATCATATTGCTCATCACTCTTGTTGCTTTGATTTCGGTTTATTTGATTGGTTGCTGTGCTTTCAGGAATGCCAAAACAGACGACCTCTTTCGCAAGTACAAGCAAGGCTACACATAATTAGTAAGCTACAGCCTACAGCTTCCTGGTGGTGGTGCAACTGGGATTTGTTTTTATAATTATTTTAATGTTACTTTTGTCTTGTTGTGGTCTGATTATTTCTTGGGTTCGAACTTCGATGTTTTTGTGGGGAAATTGGGTAGAAGGTATGAATGGGGTTTAGCGTGATTTGCGGAATGTTTGACTTCGCAAAATTTAGGGTTACAGCTCTTTACATGCTTTTGTCCTGCGAATCACAGTTTGACGAAACAAAACACAATGTCTTTGTTTCAACGACAATATATCAGATTCATGGGCCCGCCAATATATATATATATATATATATATATATATATATATTACGCCTTCATCTGCTTAGCAAATGTGGTCATGTGAACACTTAAATTGGCTACCTCATTAGCTGATATTTTGATTATCGAGGGAGATGAGGTTCGAACTCGAGACTTTTATGAGATATCATACACATGGGTGTCATTTAAAATATTCGTAGTTCTCCTCATTAGCTGATATTAATGGAGAGACTATGTCTACTTTTCGTTAAGATCCAACCACATTATAGCAGAATCCAATTTGTTTGGACGTTTAGGCCTCTTTAACGATAGTCCATGGGAGCAATGTGGTCCACTTTTAATCCAACTCACAAATGCTTCCCGTTTCAAATTGAATCAAATGATTTTGTAGGTGTATCACATCATATCACATTTTGTGGACTCGAAAAAATTACGGAACCTCAAATCCTTTAAATCCCCAAAACAAGGAAAATCATGGGTCGTTTTTATTTGAAACGTTGACGGGCTGGCTAGCATCATGGGCTATATCCAAGGTAAACCTTATAAAGTTTATCATGGATCTCAATAGCAGTATGTCCATCTCCGACTGGCCCAAGTATTAACTGTTTCTACTTTCATCTCGGTAGGCCCAAAGTAAAGGAAATACAATAGGGAGCTGATATTTGCAACAGTTTTGGATTTATTGGACACACTTACTCAATTCCTTTAATGGAAAATGACATATTAATACCACTTTCAAAATTATTAGACATCTAGATCCACTAACCTATCTACTTTTTACACCTAGGAGAAGGACATCATGGTATTGAAATCCATTACGTTCTGATGTTCTATGAAAATAATGGTGTTGTTTGGAAGTACTGTCAACTGCTGTGAAGTGCTGTGAGTTATAAAACTGTGGTGTCGTGAGGTGAGTTGGAACGCTCAAAAGCTATTTGGCACATCACTTTAAAACTATGGAGCGATGATGTGAGGTGCGTTTGACATATCTAAATTACGGTTATATTAGATGACTAATAATATTAATATAAAATCACTTAACGTTTAATTGTACATTAATCTAAAATAAAATAATTAACCTAATTTGATTACGTATGACAATTCATTATATATTAAGCTGTTTGGGAGTGTTGTGAGGTGAGGTGATGTGTTGTGAGGTAAAAAGCTGTGGTGTTATTAGGTGAGTTATGCTGTAAAAGCGTTTTGACATATCACAAAAAATTATGGTGCGGTGTAACTGAATAAAATGCAAATACACTGCCAAACACATACAATATAGGTGTAAACGTTATGTGTGCAAACAGCAGCTTCCAATTGGTGTGTAATTTTTGTTATTTGTAACGTGTACGGGCTTTCCACTGTCATGGGCTATATCCAAGGTAAAACGGCCTAACATTAACAATCATCGAACATCAGAACGTAATGGATCTCAATACCACGATGTCCTTCTCCTAGTGGCCCAAATATTAATTGATCCTGTTTAGCTGTTTCCATCTCGTAAAGCCCAAAACAAGGAAACCACATGGGCCACTCTGTTTTTGCCAATGCCCAATGTCATGGACTGAACCGAAGTAAACCCAATCATGGGCTATCAAGAACTTAATAGGCCTCAGTGAGTCTAAATCTAGATAAGAATTTGGTAGCATCAGGCCCTCTTTTATGTCTAGTGTGTGCGTTTGCCTAGACTAGGCTTGCACTAACTGGTCTGAAGTTGGTCAATTAGTGCAGAGCCTCGAAATGACCACGAAAATTCCTGGCACAGCCTGCAACTTACGCTGACATTGCCCCCTTCAATGTTGGATCAATCAATTTTTTAAGTCAACAATGAATTCTCAAGCATCTTAATATCAAAGCAATTTCTAGGACCCATCCCTTGAATATCCAAGCTGACTTTTGCATGTCCTTAAGTTCTTACAATTCTATGGTCAAGCACAATAATATTAGCTACTAAATTAGAAATATCTACGCCCATATTAATTGAACTTCCATTCAATACCCTCCATTATAAATATGAATCAAGAAAAACTTTTTTGAATCTAAATATAGTTTGGGGGGTCAAGATATGACTAGTCGCTTTGGACTTTCATGGCAATGAAGAAGAAACAACGCAAGTAAACCCCCCACCCAATTCATGGAAAATTCGTCATTCATGATACAAGTCCAACCTTTTCAGTTTTCAAGTTTATTGGTTGAACTTTTTGAGTTAAGTTACTTAATTTTAGGTCACCAACCTTGCCACATTAGTACGGAAACATTTTTTTTTAATACTATATGATATTCACAATAATTAATAACCCATATATATGTAAGGGTTCATTATTTCTTCTAGTTGTGGGCATTTACATACACACAAGGACCATAACCAATTGTTCTTCTCCATACTTGAAACTTTAAAAGTTGAACCCATGCAGTGTATAACACCATCTCCAAACAGTTGTGTGGGGTTTGCAAAATTCAAAATATCTCATAATTAATTGTTAGTTCTGTAGCCCAGCCTTATCCTCATCCATTTGGGTTTCTTCATACAAAAATGGACCCCACTAAAACATTTAAATTTCCCATTATGCACATATATTATGTTTATCCAAAACCACAATTAGCATCATTAATATTGTTATATTTTCTTAATTAGTATCATTTGTAGTGACTAGTGAGGTTGTCTGAGCTACTGTTGGGAGATAACTGATGTGTAACAATTCTTTAATTAATAAGTGACACTTGCTAGCTAGAAAGCAATGTGAGATCACTTGAAACTAAGCACATATAGAACTATATATGTATATAATTATATATGTGTCTGTATTATATTAAATGGAAATTTAATTAGATTTAGGTATTGTTGGTGACCTGAGTCATAGTGAACAAAACAAACCCATCTGAACTAATTGAATGCCAATTAGGACCCACAATGCACATGATTTGAACAACTATATGCAGTCTTAAAGCCCACGTAAAGCGCTGTTGATTCATGTTCAGATACATGAAAATTTCAACAGTGGGTGTGTAACGGACGGATATGGATTGGAGATTCATTGCTTTATTGTTCATTTTATAGAGAGTGAGTAAACTATTGACATCATGGCTTAGGCAAATTTGATCAAGATGTATGGAGGTCCCACAATGGCTTATTGAAGACCCTGTTCGTGTGTTTTTTATAATTATAAATATAAAGGGCAAGTGAAAAGAAAAAGAAAAGAAAAGAAAAGGTAGGGCATGAAAGAGAACAAAAGTTGATATAGAATACAAAGTAGATATGTTT
The DNA here is from genome assembly GCF_013401445.1 of Tripterygium wilfordii. Taxonomy (NCBI): domain Eukaryota; kingdom Viridiplantae; phylum Streptophyta; class Magnoliopsida; order Celastrales; family Celastraceae; genus Tripterygium; species Tripterygium wilfordii. Next base: position 3,578,682 of record NC_052246.1, read on the forward strand.
TGGAGTTAGATAGAGAGTGATAAGTCTCTCTCTCTCTCTCTGCATCAAAAGAATGGAGCTAAAGAACAACAAATAATGAAAGCCTCATCGACACCCACTTCTTGTTTTTGCTTAACAATGTGCTCCTACATGGCTGCCACCATTTCTGTCCAAGACTATATATATATGTGCATGTATGAAACTTTGGCATATTGCACATTATTCATATGTAGCATTTGATGAGGGTCAAAGACAAATTTCCAACCACATCAACTACTACACATATTTCCATTTGCGTTGTGTGGAAGAAAGGATCACTTCTGCTTCATTGTCTAACTTTTCCATTAATTAGTCTCAATTTTTTTCCATTCAAAAGGCATTAATCTAAACTTTATGATTTTGTGATTAAAGCTCACATAGCAATATGAGATGCATTTCTCGAGTATTCGTCTGTTTATTGTGTGTTTCTAATTTGTAGATTGTATATAATTAGTAGATTGTATATCCCTCCACCTCTTGTACTCATTTTGTTGATAAATGGACATCTTACCCTTAAAAAAAAACAAAAACTCACATAGCTAAGCTGGGCATGTGTATCCCTAACAATAATCCCAACTTATCTATAACCTATCTACATATAATTGACAACACAATCTAGAAAACTCATTCTTCTAGGACAACATAATAAAAACATGTTCAAATCTCCCTCACTCACAAATAAAGAAATATGATGATAAGTTTAATAGAAAGGGGAATCATGTATATTGTGCACATGTTTAACGTGTCTCACTAGAGGCATTTTCTGTGAGGCATCGATCTCTTCATTGTTCTTATAACTTCTTGTGAGTCTCAAATGGGTTGGTCCCCATAAGAGATAAGTGTTCTCAAACCATATATATATATATGACCATGTAATTTGACTCATTTACCAAATGTTGGGGCTATCATAATTTATTGAGACCGCCATTAGGTAATCCACCCAACATACCTAGGTTGTCTAAAAGTCAAATATCATCCACAAATTTAGATTTTAGACGTCATTTTTCAAAATAAAATGGAAAAATAGAGAGCATTTTCGAGACAAAAAATTAAAAATACCCCCATTATGTGGGCCAACCTAATCACTACCATTCTTTCTTCACGCATGGCAGCACATGCAATGCTCTCTCGTGTCCCGCACTTAGCCACTTACACGTGGAAAACCCTCATTGGGTTTAAATGCTCATCAGCTGTGTGATGTAGAAAAGGGGCTGTAATTACTGTAACTTAGTTGTAATTATCCCCAAATTCCTTTAAATTATGTTTTTTTTTAAAAAAAATTTGTGTTATTAAGACTTACGAGTTAGGATTTGGTATTTATAATTTGGGGGTTTGGTATTTAAAATTTAGGTTTATTATTTGTTTCAAAATCAATTATATTATAATATTATGATGATCAAAATATTCAATAGCAAAAACTAAGAAAAAAAATAAAATTTGGGAGATTTGGGGTAATTACACCTAGAATAACTTCAGCTCCTATCCCGTAAAATGTTCAATTTGAATCATAACTATTTTTAAAGAACGAGTTCATCATCACAACTCCAACAGAATACGAAAATGATAAAGATCCCAACAGTTAATTAGAATTCTAGTTATCCTAGTTACTGACTCGAATATACAATATCCAAATAAATTCGTGAACCTTATATATTTCACATGATGCATATGAAATCATGTACATACAACTCTATAACTGAAATATCAACTATTGACATCCCAATCATTATTCAATAGAATATTCGAAGTGTAATTGGCTTGACAGTCGCGAGAACCTTGATGATATCTCAGGGACATTTGGCAGCACATTCCCGATCGCATCAACATCGAATACGCAGAGACCAGCCTCGGTACAAGTAGCCTGCATGTCTTCCCTGCAATAAAAAAAATCACCAGTAAGACGAAACCCCAAGCCACGTCTCAACTATGATTTCTAGTAATTGACACCATGGACTTATGTTGGTTTCTCATTGGCCGCAACAACACTTGGTCGGTAATTTCGATGGATTTTAAAACGTCAAAAGTTACGAGAAATTTGCAAATTTACATGTCAGCAAATTCAAGTCACGTGTAACACAACATCCTCAACACCAGAAAGTTTTGTGCACGTTAATGGAAATGATAAAGATTTCAACAGTTGACATCCCTGTCATATCAACGATTGAGTTGGATGCATTAGAGTCAAGGGAATTCATGAGTTTCACATGTCACACATGATAAATGTGAAATTTTGTATGTGCAACTCTGCTATTAGAATACCAACTGTTGAGATTTCTTATCATATTTAATGATTTTGAATGAAGAAAATCAAAAAATTAGGTCAGCGGTAGAATTGTATGGGATGGATTAGTAAGGTACGGAAAAAAAGATTTTCACTTTGCCCAAACCCATAAATATTTTATGGTACCCTAAATTTTCTATAGAAATAGAGGCGGTTCGGAGAACTTACAGTGGAAAAATTGCGGACAACTCCTGCAGTTTCGTGCGGAACCGTTGGATTTGTTTAATAGCATCAGACCCACTATATTTTTTTTTTTAATTTAAAAAACAGATCGAACGGTTTGCATTGTAAACTCCTACAGTTTCCACTGCATGTACCCCATTCCACATTGAGGGCGTACAAGAAGCAGTCAAAACGCAAAAGTGCGGTCAATGGGCTTGTTTGGCAATGCTGTGAGGTGCTGTGAGGTGTGGTGTGGTGCTGTGAGTTATAAAACTGTGGTGCTGTGAGGTGAGTTGGAACGCAAAAAGCTGTTTGGCGCATCACTTTTAAAACTGTGGTGCGGTGCGGTGTGGTGCTGTGAGGTGCGTTTGGCGTATCTAAATTACGGTTATATTAGATGACTAATAATATTCATATAAAATAACTTAATGTTTATATTGTACATTAATCTAAAATAAAATAATTGACCTAATTTGATTACGTAGGACAATTCAACATACATTGTAAGCGTTTGGGAGTGCTGTGAGGTGTGGTGAGGTGCTGTGAGGTAAAAAGTTGTGGTGCTGTGAGGTGAGTTGGAACGCAAAAGCTGTTTGGCGTGTCACAAAAAACTGTGGTGCTGTGAGGTGTGTTGCAACTGAACGCAGTGCAAACACACTGCCAAACACCCACAATATCACCCCAAAGAAGATCAAAGTGCCTCATCACAACAGTCGTTGACAATCGTACGGTCATGAATCAAACGAAACGAAAATGGCCCACTAAATATGAATTGAAAAGTGAAGACCAAACCCACTTGGTTAAGGGCGGCTCGCCTACTTTATGACCATCATTGTCACTTTAACCAATTGCATGCTTTACACGTGCCAAACGGCCGACCTAACTTTTTAATACCATCCACACGTGCCGATGACAAAAAGGCCTCATCAAACCTGCGTCCTTAATTAAAGTTTCTGAAAATGGAAAGCCTGAAAGAGCATATATATATATATATATACACATACACAAACACAAACAAAAAGAAAAAAAAAATCTATTTATTCCCATTATAAACATCCCCTCCCCTTTCCAGGGAGTATGTGGACATTTCATTACATTTTTCACTAACAAAACCATAAAAAATTAAACCCATATATACATGTTTGCCCACAACTAACCCAAACCTTATGTATAACCACACTCCAGAAGCAACCCTATTGTCTTCGTAACTAAGAAAGCTTATTTGTAATCCAGTCCTCATTTTTTTTCTTTTTTTTTTGCTTTCTCCCCCCCAACTTTTCCACTTCTATAACTGCTTCTATGTACACAGTATGACGAAACATAAAGTAAGGTGGGTATGTTCCCATGCCAGTGGGGGTATTTTGTGAGAACTTGATGGGCATCATGAAACTATAAACTAGTACTCTAGTATTCTATGACTAGTCCTCCCATGGGGGCACGGTGGGGAATACCCTTTCTTCGCTTCACTGTCCGGAAACTAGTGGCGGTTGGGGGTGGTGTTGACGGAGAGAAGCTTTGATCTTTACGGCTGTTGCTGCTGCTGCTCTTCTGCCGGCCGTGGCTGCTGCTGAATGAGTCATCCGAATCTGATGCCATTGCCAGCTGATGCTTTTTCCTCCTTTGGAAATTTTTTGATGTTCCAACGATCTGTAACATAATTCAAAGGCAACTAATAAGAACAGGATCACCACCAAAAATCAAAAGTGTAGACTTACACCAACAATCATGATCATAGTATAGAGCTTAGTCCAATGCCTAAGCATTTTGAAGACACACATTGCTAATTGAACGCCCACAAAGTAAAGAACAAAAAGGTGGAAAAGAAAGTAAAAAAGAGTGAAAACTGTTCAACCAAAAACAAATGTATCACATTCACATTCACATTCACATTCAATTGAGTCGAATTGTTTCTTTGTTTTGGCAGGAGAACAATACAATACTACACAGGCTTCCAATTTCCCCCATTTAATCGCTCAGCAACCAAACTGCTTAATAATAACAACTGAAAATACCAAGTTATTACCTTGCAACCAAGAGAGCAGAAGCGGAACGAATCAAGGAGGCTGCGCTCGCAGACTTCACAGGTATTGATGACGCCTTTACCTGGGCGAGGCTGAGGCCTCTCATTCAAGAACACGACCCTGGCACTGTTGATTACATAGGTTTGCACTCCAGATATGTCCAGCACCTTTTGTATCTCATTTACCCTTATCACATCATGGTATGAAGACCTCCTTATCTGTCACCAACAAAAAACCTAACAGAGTTAGCCATGTGAAACTCATGACCCAAAACCCCAAAATATTATAAACACATGAAAGGACAGAGATATTAGTGCACTTGAAATGGGATTTCTGTGTGTCCTCCATTTGAATGACAAGAAAATGCAGAAATCGATGGAAATTCATAATTGAAATTAGTGTTTCTTGGCTGTTGTCAATGGAGTACACAGTGAACCAAATGTGGACCCTTTCAGGATGAGAAACTTGCGTGTAGGGAAAACATAGTATTTCCGTGAGAACAAGTTAAATGCACTGATTGGAAACTGTGAAAATACAAGGAAGAACAAGAATTCAAATGTCACATAGCTACTCAATCGAGAAAAAATTGGACAGGCTTTTCCATAAAATGTTAATACAGCACAATGAAATGTTGTATTTCCTTTCTTTGAGCTCATTCTGTGTCAGCTGTGAAATGAAACTTAAAAGAAGGAAAGGAAGTGGTCAAAATCATGTTAATAAAAAAAGAGAAGAACCAATTTTGATGCAAAACCCAAACCCCCAAGAAGATTACAAATGACAGGACCGTTAACCTAATTACAAATTTGACTCAAATTTCATTGAATGAAAGAATGAAAAACACCGAAAAAAATGTACGAAACAGACTGTAGGAAAACGCAGATTGTTGAATTGCTAAATCGAAAATCAAACCTGAATAGCACGATGATCCTTGTGGTAGTGAAGGCAGAGAGAGCAGAGAGCACCATCCATGCAATCCAGGCAATACATATTGCATTCGCTCTTGTGAGAATCACCGTGCACCTTGCATTGACCAAAGAAGCTCTCTTTCAGCAAAGGCTTCAGCCATGGCGGCCATCTGTTGTCCTCATCTTCAGGACCACCAGCACCCTATATAAAACCAATAGCATAAACACATTAGCATCAAATCTACAAAACAAATGGTAGATAACGAACAATAAACACTGAAAGAAAATGTATCTCCAATACTCCAGAAAGTGAAATGAAGAAGTTTTGAATAAAACCCACCAAAAAAGAAGAGTGAATTGAATGGAATGCCAGGGAAAAAAAAGCCCATTTCATTTCAACGGAGAGAGAGATTGGTTTTTTAACACAAAAAGACCAAAGAAGAAAAGAAAGGAGAGAGAGAACTGGTAAAGTTAACCAGAAAGAACAGGGGAAAAGGGGGAGAAAATGCGTTTGATACCATGATTCTCCTGCTTTTCGGTTTGATTTCCATCACAGTGGTGTCTTGATTATCGATCGCCAGCTTGAAAGACCTAACGGAGCAGAAGCACTCTGTTGTCTGGATTTTAAGAGAGAGTAGGAGTGGAGGCGGCGAGACAGAGAATCCGTTTTTTTGTAGGTAAAGCAAAAAACTTGGGATTGTTTTTTGTATATCGAGAGAAGGCTGTGTGGTGTTCTTATCCTTACAAAGTGTACAAGTATCCGAACCCGAACCTAGGTCCGAACCCGAACCTACACCTAAAGATGCGTTTGGTTCAAGGAACCCACCTACATCTTTCCTTTTATTTTCTTTCATTTTCATTGCCCTCTTGGTCTTATCATTAAAAAAATATATATTTTAATTATTTTAGGGTTTCTATTATCTCTCGTTATTGGTGATTAACAGTATTTGTAAACAATTTTTTTGATTTGGTAGGAGTGATTTGTGAAATGGACTATTCTAATAGTATTTTCAATAGATATGGTATTATTTAAACTAATGAGGTGTCTATTACCTAATACAAATATAATTTATGATTTGTTCTCTTTTGTCAATTTCACTTAGAAATGACTTGATCATTCTAATTTTTTTATCTTTATATTTATTTTATAGTCGTTATTCAAACTCTCCAAAATTTCTTCATAGTTTCTGAACAAGGAAGCTTGTTTCTTCAAATGTATTACGCAATAATATTATATTATTATGACCTTTTCATCAAATTGTTTTAAAAAATCAAATCCGATATAAAATATGCTAATGAAGGTACGAGATTCATCGACTCTGGCCCTATCAAGCAATGGGACAAATTAATGGGGGAGACCCACTTTAGGACAAGAGGTAGCTAGGGCATGTAGTACTAGGGTTTGGATAGATTTATATCACGGTTGGGGCCTTAGTTTAGCATGTGTTTGGTTCTAGTAGACATTATATTATGTATTTACTTATAAACTAACGAGTAATTCTCACATGCGTACTGATTTTACGCACTCAAAATCTAGTAACTGTAATAAATCGCAACAAAAATGTGAATCACGCATTTGTTTTATTGTGACACCCGCCGCATATATGATTGAAAAACTTATATATATGACACATTGTTTGGTGGGTTTGTAAGGTTGGAAACAAATCGGCTTAAGGAATGAATCAAAAAAATTTCCTTTATTTGCAGTTTTTAAAAATATTCCATCTTTGCTTCCACACCTAATGGGAGATAAAATTAGTAGATTATTATTTATTTTTATGAACAATATTAATTAATATTTTTAGTGTGTGTTAGGATTCGAACCTTCAACCGTTCAAAATCCTAAGGAGTATAGTATAATATTTTTACTATCGTATAAGATGAGGAATTCTCATTCTCGTTCTTGTTCCAGTTCTCATTTTCATTATTGTTTGTTGGTATGCTTTAGAACTTCCATCTTGTCGACAAATTTACAAATAAATACCTAAAATTATGTAGGTAGCTTGGAAATACTCCACTAATTGCTTATAAATAAACCTCATTAAACAAGTTTTAATAAATGGTATAGCAAAGAAATCACCGTACGTTTGATAGTGCTTAATAACTAGGAGGAAACTTCAAGCTGAAATATTCATTGACAAGCATGACTAACAACTTACCATCACTAATTATAATTGGCCTAATTAATGGTCTTTTCAAGTTGAGAAAAATGGCTTGATTGGAGACCAATACTATCATCATCAACTCATTAGTGCCCTTGTTTCCTCACACGACACATCTAATATTAAAGATAATTAAAGCGTTGATATTCATTCTACACCCATGGTTCACTAGTTTAAGTCGGCAAATCCACTATGCATGCTTTGCCCTTTTTCTTTTGAATATATTGATCATAAAGTGCTAGTTGTGTTGTTAGTGTTAAGTCTATTGATATAAAATGAGAAAAAAAAAAGTTGAGGCCCCTTCATCAATTAGTGTTTATGGGTTCATGCACTGTTTGTTTTAGACAATAGAAAGAAAAAAAAAATTCAGTTTATTTGAAATAATTTTTTGGGTATGCAAATTAGAATATAATAATGTTTAACCCGGTCTTCCGTGAGGTTCAGAGTTTATCAATCAGTTGTTCAGTGAATAACTAAGTGAGTAATTTCATGTTACCCAAAAAAAAAAAAAAACACCTTCCTCAAAACATAACAACAAAATAGCCCATTAAACAAGTTAAACAAAGAGAGAAGTATATTGCTGATTTTGAATTTGTCTTAATTTTTATTTTTCTCAAATTGTATAATGTGAGTGCGCCTGTACCTCTACACAGAAGAACTACATTAACAATGAATGGACAAATTCAACTTCACTTTTAAATGCAATGAAGAAAATAAATATTGATTGTTGACTCCAAAAGATTATGCAATCAAATAATACGCTTTAGCAGCACCATAATAATTAACCATAGAAATTAGAAGATGGAACAGAGGGCATGCCAAATCAAATGTCTAGTTTAGGACAATGTCCACTGGTTCAAATTTTGCCATTACTCAATCGTAGATTCATTCGATGTCTTTTTTTTTATATTATATTCCATGAACATATAGTTTGCAACCTTTTTTTATTTATTCATATTAGTATATATAGTTTTGTAATAAAACTCTGTTATAAAAAAGGCCTCAACCATTTTGATTGAGGGTTAGCTTGGCTTGTTTCAACAATTTGAGGTATTGTCCTCGGTCGAAAAACAATGAGACAATAACTCAAGTGGATTGGGCTAAATCTCTCGCATCATTTGTGGTTTGTTTTTTTGATTGATTCTAATTTATTCCTCCCATCTTTATCAAATTCTTTAAATTATAACAAAATCAAAAATTAGAAAATAATACTAACTTTTTAGTCATTATTACGATGAATGTTTGAAGATTAAAAAAAAAAAAACAGAGAGAAATTCGATGCGTGCAAGTGGGTGAGAGTTTTTATCTTTGACTAGTTGGCCACGGACGGTACAAAGAGTCAATGGAAGCTTTTGAACCCACGGTCACGGCACACCAATAATGACCAAATTAATATTAAATATTAAATAAATAACTGAAAAGTAATAATGCACAAATGAAAAAGCGTGTTTCACACCATCTGTTTTGTTGTTGACTCCCAAATTAACCGCAACTTTTTCTGGGCTCTTAATGGGCCCTACATATAATTGCACTGGCGGGCCCTATCCTTTTGTTTCGTGGGCGGTTTCCTTATGTGGGCCTGGCCGGCCTAGTTGTGCGTTGTGCATTGTGCTTAGCGTTCATATATATCTTCGAAAAATAAAAAATGAAAAGAAAAATTGCAAAAGATAGAAAATTATTAAGATCCCATTTTAATAATTATACATAAGTTGTTTTTATAAGTATTTTTTTTGTTAACTACTTTTATAAGTAACTAATACGATGACTATATATCCAAATTATCGTTAAATACTATGGTTAATGAAAACAACACGTATAGACATCCCAATTCACTCAAATCAACAATATTAGCTGTTTTGAATTTAGTGGTTCATCGTGGATACATTAGACCGCACAACTTTTTTTTTTTGGATGCCGTCAACGGTGTTTGAGCCTAAAAAATATATTTACCTTATTGTTTGAGAGATACTTAATTTGACTTTTCTTACAAACTACATCGTTTGGTACTCTCCAAACAATATGGGATTACAAGTCTTACCATTTCAAAAGTAGACACAAAACCAATTTTTACGAAACAGTTTTTCTAAAAGTAGTGAAAATCAAAACGGGTAAAAAAAACCAAGCCAAACTGAGAATAAATTTCTATTTTTTATTGTATAGATCCTTGTGCTACTATGTATATGTCTTTTGTCTTAAAAAGAAGAATCCGTGTCAACCTCAATGCAGATGATCTAAGAACAAGATGCTCTACGACAATCAAAGAAATCTAATCATTGTACTGCTAGGTTTTCATTATCTTTTACAACCTTCTAGAGGGTCTTTATTTGAGGACAATGTTGTGGGTGGCCGGTGGGTGGTCCAAATTAGGGACTTTCGATAAGTAATTAGCTCGTTTTTATGACGTTTATTGCATGAGGAGAGCATAATTAATTGACGGTTTATGGATGGTAAAATGTGAAATGCAATAATAAATTAGCTCGTCTTATGTTTATATCTTTTGGACCATTACTTCTTGCTTTGTTTTTCATCTCTTTTTTCAGAATTGTACTTTGTTTTCTACTTTCAGGCCATCTTATCCGATGCCCTGTTGTATTTCTCTGTTTTGGTTATATTTATTTGTGACTTATCAAAAAAAATAAAATAATAATTTACTGTAGTTTGGTGTTTTTTTTTTTTTTCCCTTTTCTATATGCCTTCCTATAATCCATTTGTCGGGTCTCACATAACCGCACCAACAAGTGTAAGGAGTGTTAATATAAATTTATAAAAAGTCCTACATCCATTTTGTGTAAGCCAATGATGTGATTTATAAGTGTGAGCTCAATCTCAAACACTTGAGACGTCTTTTAAATAATAAAACCACGTAGACCTTGAGCCAAAGCGTGAACAATAGCTCAAACCTCTCTTACCTCTCGTTCTTCCTATCTCTGTTAAATTCTTCGAATTAAAACAGAATTGGCGAAGGCTTATACAAAGAAAAGTGTGTACACGTGAAGAGCCACTCCACGTGCACTGTGATTTATGGAGTTTCAAAATGGAAAAGGTCTTCCCATGGAGTTTAGTGAAAGAAACCACTCATGGTGAGTTCCTATCATTACCCTCCATTATTTGTCACAATAGATAACTCACTGTATATAGTTTTGTCCTTTCCTTGGTGGGTTTGGGCTACTTTCACAATTCAGTGCAATTGTCCATTATTTTTTTTTTTCTTTACTTGGTGAATTAGGTTACTGTCCAAAACTTTTGAATTATAATATTCAGATAGATAATGACTCTCTGGAGAACCTGAACCACGTAATTACAATAAGGCGCTGTGTGTGCAACTGTGCATCAAATATCATATATAGATAGGATCAAAGATAACCCAAGGTATTTGATGGGATGGAAATTAATATAAAAGAACAAGGAACTCAAGTACTTGATCATATATATGATGTGTCATGATGATTGTGATTGTGATAAACTTACTTTGTTGAAGTTGAGATTTATATGGAAATTAAGGAAAGGAAAGGAGGATTGGTCCTAACTCCTAAGTCAAGGCAATTATTATATATAGGGATAGGGCTGTCCTACACCTAATTGTTTAAGAATTGAATTAAGGAAAGGAGGATTGCCACCTTTTTCATGCAAAGTGTAATTAGCTAAAAAGGTCACCTATAATTGCACTCAAACTATGTGTTTACGCTCACACAAGCCCAATCATATGTTATGTCAAAGCCTATGTGGCCCGATTTTGGTAGTCGACTCGATCCATTATTTGAATACTGTTGGGCCTTGAACGACAGTCTCTATTGAAGATTCATCATTTTTGGCCCATGGAAAACAAGGCTGCCTTCTTTGAATGTCGCCCATTTTCTTGTGGCCCATGGCAATGTGTGGAGTAGCCGAATCACATTCACAGGGCCCAAAATGATGAATCGTCGGCCCTTAACTAAATGCTCAAAACAATTTTGAATCTATCCTCTTTTATTTTCTCTGTTGTTTTAGCTTTCCAAAATGATAAACATTCCAATTGATATCCCAGTTATCTAAGGCTCTCAGTTGTTGAGTTAGACACATAGGATCCAAGTAAATTCATGGGCTCTACATTTCTCACACTATGTACATAAAATTCTGTGTCTACAACTTAACAGTTGGGATAAATTGGATACGAGCCGCTAAAATTTCTATCATTACTGTTTAGCTTTTTAACCATTATTGTACTATAATTACTCTTTCGATATACATATGCATACATACAACTACATCACAACAAAATAAGAGTAAAAAAAAAACACAACGTTGGCATGTGCCATGAAAGTTTGTGCAGAACCAACCCAGGTCTACCAAGATGTGATTATAGTCAATTCGTTTTGTCTGACTTTTTGTAAATCTGACTTATTCTAATCTTAGAGGACCATTATTATAATGCAAACATATGTATAACAATCTTAATCAATATTCTCCCCATTTGACTAAATAATATGATTTCATTTCTAAGATGGCTACGTCTGCTTACCTCAAAATACGTAGCAGACTAATTACAAAACATACTAATGTTTTTTTTCTAGTGGAGCGAGTAAAACATCAAGAAAATGAAATTAACCTGGCGAAACTCTTTTTTTTAGATATTTATCAAAAATATATATTAAAATAAAAGATAATGTGAACGGATAGTTTTTGAGTTTTGACCTGTAACTTACACCCTATAATATCTAAACCATCATGATTCAGAAATCTAATCTTAAACTAAACAATCAAAAACGTCAACAAAACATCCCGGAGATCCCTCACTGTATATATATATATATATAGTTATATACACACCAATCTGAACCCATTCTCATGAGGTCCCAGCAGCCCACTTGACCATTCCACTTCAAACTTCAAACCCTCATCTGCCCAAACGCAGCGTTTCAATATCTTGCTAAACCCATGTCCAACCATGGTTGACACCTAACCCAAATATGCTTAACTATGGTTTATTTTTACTCCCCAATCAACCCACACACAGACCCACTACGCTTTATAAACACAAACCAACCTCAGCCTTTGAAACAGACTAACGAGAGAGGAAACCAAAACGAACGCCAATTTTGATTAGAAGAATATGGAGTACATCGACGAGGAAGAGGCCTGGAAATGTCCTAAACACCCCTCCAAACGCCGTCGTTTGGGAATCTGCCACGTCTGCCTCCGCGAGCGTCTCGCCTCGCTCTGCCCTGACTGCGCCAACGAGCGACCGTGTTCCTGCAGCGCCACAACGTCTTCATCCTCTTCATCGTCCTCTTCCTTCTCTCGATTCTCCATTGCTGGCGGCGAGATCTCCGGCGGCGGTATTGGATCCGTCGGCCGTGTATCTAACCTCATAGAAAGCGAGCCCGCGTTCCGGAGATCGAGATCCCTCGCGATTCCGTTTCTCAGATCGAAACCGAGCGTCGGCAGGGATTTCGGTGAACGACTAGACATGTCAGAGGCCCATAAGAACAAGAACTCTTCGTCGTTTTTGTCGTTTTTCAAATTTAGTAAGAGCAAGAGGTACGATATTGATGCGATCAGTACCGTCTCTGTGGAAGCCGCGACAAAGAGGCCCGAAATTAGCGTGGAAGACGAGAGGAGAAGTATGATGAGAAAATCGAGGTCCGTGGCTGTGACGTCAGATTCCGGCATCCGTGACTCAAGGGCCGCGCCGTCGAAAGGTAAGGGATGGCATTTTCCAAGCCCGATGAAAGTCTTCAGGCAGTCCAAAATTTCAAGAGTGGTGCACGAAAGGTCGCCCTTGTACAGAGGTTAATTAATATCTATATATATATATATATATATATATATGCCTTGTTAATCCATTAATATTAATAATGTTATTTATATATGTATTTTTGGAGGTTCAAGATGAAATTAAGAGGGTTGCTTAATTGATTTTTTTTTATTTTTTGGGGGGTTTTTCTTGGAAAACTTATTGTTAATGTGGGTGGGGTAAAAATTGTACTTATGATGTTGCCAACTTACTGTGTGCATGATTGGGTTGGATTTAGTTAAAAGAATCTTTCAATGCTCAACTGCCTCCTCATAATGATGGATAATATGGACCCATTTGCCATGTTCTTCCAAAAAAAAAAAAAAAAAAAAAATCTAACTAAATTTATGATTGTAGAACTCTACTTCTTTCTTAATCTGCTCTGGCTATATCAATGATTGATTTGGAACATATGTAGCCTCCTACTAGCCTTTTTTAAAATTATCATACAAATAATCCAAATGTTCCAATTCCAACAATAGAGACCATGAGTTTTCTCCCCATGTAATTTGATCGTAGTTTGGTGTTTTTTTTTGTGTATATAGATTGATAAACCACAAAATAACTAAATTTAACCCAAACTCACACCAAATCGAATATTCAAAACTAATGCTATGAGTAGTTTAGAGTTGAGAGTAGTCATGTGAGATGATGAGCTGCTGCTGTTTCCATTCTGTATAACTAGAATCAATAATATATGTGATGTACTCTGGAGTAAAGGGAATCACCAACAATAATGAAATTGTGGTTGGCTCATTATTATTATAACAACCTGTAATTAATTGATTAATTAAAAGGAAAACACACATGGGTGGATTAACAATCTGAAAACTGAATTTGGAGCAAAGTAACGACATTAACGGGACATGCCAAGCGCAAGATGAATGTGAGGTGAATGTGACAATGAGTGTGGGTGAGTCTCGAGCATGATCATATTTGATATTAAATAAAGAGTTAGTATGAGTGTTAGAGTTTCAATAGCACAAATTTTCATATTATTATCATTTTTTTGCTTTTTCTTAAAGACTAAAATTAAAAACAAAATAAAGATAAAATAATCCATCACATATTAAAACTCATTATCATTTACGAAGAATAATCATTCTCACCATGTCAGTGAACTTAACCGAGGAAAGATTGACAAAATGAGTTACAGATTCTACTCTTTCAAAATCAACCAACACAAGAGAATAAGTTTCACCCTCATTCTCCAGTTCACATCCTCTAAATGCCAACTAAATAAAATACCCCATAACTAGCGCAATTTTCTATACATTTATATGAGGAACCTGAGCACATGTGATTTGATTGACCAGATCATTCTTATTTCTTCATCTTTGACTGATAAAAAGGTTACATGGGATAATTGAATTATTCAAACTTCCCTTATGTAGAGGCAAAATAATAATGGAAAGAGTTTTGGGGTGTGAAGTGAATCTTGGTTTTCTGACACGTGGGGACTTTAGTTACTGGTGGATACAATTGAGACACAAAAGCCATGTAGGGAAGAAGGAAAAAAAAAATGAGAGATTTGAGAGATTGACAGTACCCAACCAATATAGTAGCTTTTTGAGAAAGTGCCATACAAATGAGTTAAAAGAAATTGAAGACATTTTTTGATGCACAATTTGGGACACTGTGCTTGTGAGGGCCCATGGGCTTTGCTCTTGTCATGGTCATTTGTACTACTATTCCTACCTTTTTAATTCTCTGTCCACACGTCTTCTTGTTTGCTTTCCATTTTTCAACTTTCATTTCTTTTCATCTGATTCATCAAAACCAACCATCATCATTCATCACCCCCTTTTTTTTTATTTAATAATGAACCTGTTAATTGCATTCTTGACCCAAAGTACAAGATAATTTTGGGTTTAAATGAATTACATAATTTAATTCATCACATTGTTGAATTCAACCCATGGTGAAAAGTAAATAACATTGTTTAAATTTTGAAGGTAACTCAAGAGTTCATTTATTTTTGAGATAGGTTAAAAATATATGATTTTTTTTTTTGAATTAGAACCTTTATATTATGGCAAATTTAAAGATATTAACACGACTCGGCACATATTATAAATTTCTATATAAAAATATTAATTTTAATTAGTTTATTTTTAACATATATAAATATTTGAACCTTAAATCTGTTCCAAGTATGAGGGCATGATATTTGGCTTGTCCCATGTTGGCTTTCAAATGGACGCTACTATACTAATCAAAAAAAAATAAAATTGTTTCATGATTCATGGGCCCACTATAATATATAGGCAAAAAACAAATACAACAAATTTATATCATTGTGAAAGATACGCATCCACTCTCCATTAAATCCCACAAATCACTATTATCAACAAAATTTGATGGACTAATGGAACATTCATATAGTGAGATCGTGGTTGAATAAGCAAACAAAGGAAATAAAGGAGGTTCTTGGTCAATATGGGCGTTTGCTTTTAACGTGTCGGGAATATGATCGGTTTCACATTATAATCCCCGATAAAAGTTGACTTTTTATGATGACATCAAATCTTACATTAAATTAATTACTAATACGTTAAATAGTCGGTTTTTTGTTGACCAAGGGCATATGGCTTTGAAAGGTTAATTATTATATTAATATAATCGTAATATTCATATAGTCCCTTCCCTTTAGACTTTAGTGGTGAGGATCGACAGAGTGTACAAAGTACAGGCTAAGTAAATCCATTAGCACATTAATTTCTTAGTTTTTTGTTAATGCGTTCTTGTCTTTTTTCATGTTGGAAGCACTCACAAATTGCACAATTATATCCTACTTATAATTACTTTATTACGCAAAGCTACTATAGTGTCTGTTGTAATTGTGCTAGTCGCCATATTGTATTAGAGACAATTATAGTTAACTATCACAAAATAACGTTGAAGTTACTTAATGTGGAAGTTAAATTTTCGACCTTCCATATTTACAAGAAATTATCGTAGTCAATTTTAATAGCGCAACCAAATCTTATTTATTGATATAAAATATGTTGAAATACAAAAAAAATAAAAATAAAATATATATATATAAATTCTACGAAAGGTTGATTATTCTAAAAGTAGCTTAAGATAAGACTTAAGAGAGGAGAGGGAAAGAAATAAACAAATGATATCTTGTTCAAATCCCGATGTCTCTAGAGGAACACACTCATGTGAGTGCAATGACCCACCTTGCACGTGACGCCGTCGTTTTATAATTGTACCCGTTTGAGCTTTGTAAAGCCCGTTGGAAGAAGTCGTCCCTTCTCACATGTCTCAATTTTTGTCCCGCCAGACAGCATTTGGCATTTTGGGAAACCACCGGAGTGAATTAAACCACACGCAACAGACAGACAATACATACACACACACATTGTGCACACGTACGATTCCAATACTCCCACGAATCTCAGTCCATCATTATGTTTGATTACGTGGCGTGGACTGGTTCGGTGTATTTGTCTTGAAGAAAGAAAGTACGACTGCGTAATTGCAACGGAGGGTTGCCTACCTGGTCGAAACGGCGACGTACGAAGTGTG
Organism: Tripterygium wilfordii; assembly: GCF_013401445.1. NCBI lineage: Eukaryota > Viridiplantae > Streptophyta > Magnoliopsida > Celastrales > Celastraceae > Tripterygium > Tripterygium wilfordii. Next base: position 3,595,541 of record NC_052246.1, read on the forward strand.
TGAGGGGATCCACTGATGATTCATAATTGGAATTGTCAAAACATACATAATCTGTACTCTGTAGTGTAAAAAATGAACAGAATGTTAAAAAATAATGATTTTTTAACATATTTAAATACAAAACACATTGATTAATGATGAATCTACAATTAGAATTTCGAACCCACATACACATAAATAATATTGTCCGTTTTGGATTATCTGATTCGTTCTTATGGATAATTTGAGTCTACATGACTTTGTCTTCCTAGTAGATCACTCATCCCAATAGTACTCTCGCATAAGCACATTTAATTATGAAGTTACTATAGGATTTTAATCTCCAAAAAAATACGTTGTTGATGGTTAAGAACTGAGATCATCTATATATGTTAACATGTAGGACGAATGCAGTTGATGCAAAGTTATTAGGATAGGGACAATGTCAAACATCATTTGAAGCAAAAGATAAAAGTTTAGGTGATAAAAGTTTTTGATATTCAATTATAAAAGACGTAAATCAAACCTTTCAACCAACCTGTACGACTTCTGAGAGCAGCTTTTGCTAAAACTCGAATCATTTCTTGATCACATTAACAAATTTCAACTGAAGAACATAAACATATATTAAGTGATGGGGACTTTGTTGACTTTATATTATACATGAAAGTGTAAATTTTCCGCATTAATTAGAGAAACATGAAAGTGAGGATAAGATTAGTACACTAATAGTAAAATTATTGTTAACAAGTCCACTTCAAAACAAAGTTTGAAAGCACATATTTGACTGACTAGCTTAAAAGAAAAATTAAAATTGACAGTCAAGCACAGATGAAAAGATCAAAAAAAAAAAAGGGTAAACAACACTGATCATGATTTACAAAAATTTATGCAATAATGGAGGGAGTTTGGGACATGCAAGCAACACAATATTTGTTATCGTCCTCATGTTGCAAAGAAAGTGACCCTAGATCACAGAAGTGACTGATTATATGTGTATAATGGATCTGTTGGGGCGTTGAGACATCAAATCCAAGACAAAGTTAGCTTCATGTACACTAACTTTTCTACTTTTTTTGTAGTAATCTCTCATCTGCTACAGTCTCTTGGATTAGATTTCCACAGAAGTGACTTATGGGTGAAGTGCCAACTATGCATACAAAGTTGCTTCATGTACACTAACTTTTCTACTTTTTTTTTTAAGTAATCTCTTATTTGCTACAGTCTGTTGGACTAGATTTCCACAAAAGTCATTTATGGGTGAAGTATCAATTATATATGATGAGCACTATATACATCCCATTTTCAACTAAGTACATCCTACTCTAGTGTATTTTTAAAGGGTTAATGGGGTGTATTTAGTTAAAAATTGGGTGCATATAATGCTCATCATTATATATACATACATGAATTCTCTTATACGGATTTAAAGTAATGACTTAAAATGTGAATCATTTTTTAAGAGTGTGCATAAATAAAATAATAAGTGGGGCCACTGCTTTTGGGTCATACATATTCCAAATTAACCGTAAAAATATAGATGATATGTCCGTATTTTAAGTTTGTATGAGAGAATTTATATATATATGAAAACGCAAGAAGTTTTTCACAGGACGTGTCGACTAAAAATTAACGGACAATTGGCATTAAGAGCAATTGAGACAACTTAATTGTAAAAAGGACCTGGGTCTTTTCAAAATTGTAAAAAAATACAATTTAAGGGTAATTTGGTCATCTAATTTAAAATATTTTTTGATTTATACCTATAATACCCTTTTTCTTATTCTTTTGGTTTACGCAGCTGCCTTCTTGGTTCTCGATCTGAATTTTTTGGTCGAGCTGCTCCTCTCTCCGTTTTTGGTCGAGCAGCTCCTCTCTTCATCGCCTTCTTCTTCGTTGCTCGATCTGGATTGTTTGTCGAGTTGCTCTTCCGCTCTTCATCACATTCTTCTTTGTTGTTCGATCTGGATTGTTTGTCGAGTTGCTCTTGTCTCCTTTTTTGGCCGAGCTGCTCCTCTCTTCCTCGTCAAAATCTACATCTCTTGCTCATTCTGGAAGCACATTGTTGTGAGCTGTTCTTCTTCATTTGTATTTTCATATTTTATATTGTAGTTTTCGGTTTTTGTTACACAGTACATTGATTGAAATTTGTTTATTGTTGTGGTGGTGTTAAGTTGATAATATTATGATACTTTAGGGAGTTTTAGACTTATTATGTTGGTTTTTCTGTTGATGATGATACTATTTATTCCATATTTTATGATACTGTAGGTGTCTGTAATAATGATACTTTTGTGATACTATTGGTAACTAATGATACTATTTTAATACTTTTATTTTGTTTGCTTATTTGCTTGCAGCATGATGGATGTTGTTTTTCTGATGGTTAAGTATGGTGATCAAGTGTTGCCGATCAAAGTTTCAGATGATTTTAATTATAATGTATTGTTGCGTAGTATTGTTGATAAATGGAGTTGTTTGGATTCTAACAACTTCCATTTGCTTTATTCAATACCTGCGTATACTGGGTGCTCTTTGAGGAATGATGAAGAATTTCGCACAATGATATCGTTGATTTCTGTTTTACGTTTGCAGCTTGTGGAAGTTGTTGTCACAGTTGACATTGGTGGTTTGACTGGGAGTGTTGCTAGTGTGTCAAATGTAAATGTCCATGTGAATAATTTTGGTGATGCTGAAACTATTGATGAGAGTGAGGAGGTTTTTAGTAGTAGAATTTGTTCTTCTTCTAATTCTCGTCCTTTGCTTTCGTCTTCTTGGGCTAGTTTTATCACTCATGTTGGGCAGGGGTTTGATGGAGGTGTAGCTGATTTTAGGATTTCTTTAAGTAAATATTCGATTGAAAGAGGGTTTAAGTTTGTTTATTTAAGGAACAATGAGGAGAGGGTGGATGCCCATTGTGCAAACAAGTATTCTGAAGGATGCAATTGGTTCGTTCGTGGTTCTTTGTCTAAAGTAAATGGTGTTTTCTACATTAGGAAGTTGTGTAATGTGCATACTTGTACTGTATTGTTGAGGAGGGACACGAGCTTAAGGATGAGTTCGAAACTAATATCTGGTTTGATTGTTGATATTGTGAGGAGTAAACCTTCTTTGACCCCGAATGATGTTGTTTCTCATTGTCTTTCAAGCTATGGTTGTATTGTTTCCTATGACAAGGCCTGGGGTGCTTTGGAGAAAGCAAAAGCTTTTATTTTTGGTGACTCTTCTGAATCCTACAAGCAGTTAGGATGGTATGTTAATGCAACTAGGTCTACTAATCCCGGGAGTCATATTGTTTTAGAACTTGATGAAGCTTCAAAAAAATTTCAGCGTTTGTTTGTTGGTCTTTCTGCTTGCATACATGGTTTTTCTCACTGTCGTCCCATGTTGTTTCTTGATGGGACTTTTTTGAAAGGTCGTTTTAAAGGGATATTGTTGTCTGCGACTGGAAAGAATGGTAACCAAGGTGAAAACTTCTTTTAATTTTGAATTTGACATTATCAGTGTTTGATACTATTCTGATACTATCCTGATACTTTATTGATACAATGATGATATGATACTTTGTCTCTCAAATTTGTTGCAGGGTTGTTTCCATTGGCTTTTGCGGTTGTAGATGCGGAAAATCTTGTTAATTGGTTGTGGTTCTTGGAGCAGTTACGTATTGTGGTTGGTGATTCCAGGACTATTACTTTTGTTTCTGATCGTAACCTTGGTCTTATGGAAGCGTTGCCAAAAGCATTTCCTAGTGCCAATCACTTTTTTTGTTTACAACATTTGAAACAGAATTTGAGAGATAAATTTAGTCGTGGGGCATTTAGTAACAAACAAAGGGAACGAATGGTATGGTTGTTTCGGGAGTGTGCACATGCTCCTAGTGTTTCAATACTTAACGATAATTTGATGAAACTGAAAAATGAGGGTGGGGTGATTGTTGACAACTTTTTGGCGGATTTGCCTTTAAAGTGTTGGACGAATGCCTATAGCGTTGGATGTCGGTATGGTGAGATGTATTCCAATGCCGCTGAATCGTTTAATGCTTGGATACTTGATTGTAGAGATTTGCCTATTACTCAGATGGTTGATAAGATCAGAGTTAAACTTATGGACTGGTTTTATGAAAGGAATACTGAATCTGGTAATATATCTTCTTGTTAATGTTTGTGTTCTTCGTTGAAGATTGTACATTATTTTTTATGATCTATTATTTGATTTTATTTATTGTTTTTTGTGTAAATTGCTAGGTTCGTGGAGCGGGGTTTTGTGCCCTAAGATGGTAGAAAAGCTGCAGAAGTATGTCGATGAATGTCGGCCTTGGATTATTCATAGAGCATCTGATAGCAAATTTGAAGTTGTTTCAGATCCTCCCCATGGTGTAGATATTTCTTCATGTAAATGCTCATGTGGTATGTGGAGTCTTAATGGTTACCCATGTGTGCATGCGGTCAAGGCAATAAGTAGGTGTGGCAGGCCTATTGAAGAATTTGTTCCCTACTATTTCCATGTTTCAGCTTTCCGAAAGTCATATGAAGAGCCGATTCATCCCATTCCTGCTTCGTTGAGTGTTGATTTTAAGGATGAAAACTTTGAGATTTTACCTCCTGTTACAAAGAGGCAACCTGGAAGGCCTAGAAAGAGGCGCATTAGATCAAGGGGTGAGGAGGTACGAAGGATTCGTTGTGGTAGGTGCGGAAAGTTAGGCACCCACAATAGGAAATCTTGCAAGGAGCCTTTAGCTTAGATTTTTTGTATTATTCTTATTCTATTATTAATTGTGACATGAAGTGGTACGTTCTGGAGTATTATTGTAATATGAACTTTAGTATAAACATAGTATCACATTTATATATGATTGTGTATCAGCATAGTATCAGTAAAATATTAGTGTAGTACCATATACCTTATTATCATATCTAAATTGACATATTTTAGTATAACATGAAAATGTTTCAGCAAATTATCAGTTCAATTGTCAGTGTAGCACCATAGACATGATTATCATATATGAATTGACATATCTTAATATGACAGGAAAATGTATCAGCATACTATAAGTAAAGTACAAGTGTAGTACCATAGACATGATTATCATATCTAAATTGGCATATGTTAATACAATAGGAAAATGTATCAGCATAGTATCAGTATTGTTATGGCATAGTACCACAAATCCTGAAAAAGAAAAGCAAACCAGTCTAACTAAATATCGTAACTTAATAGTGTCGGTACCAAAATTGTACCAGTTTCATCTACTACATGAACTTTACAATGCATTTAGAATTCCAACAGAGACATTATCAGAAGTGTGGATCATAGAATGTGCATCATGGAGTGTAGTCCTTTATAAAGCTTGAAACCATTTGACACTTGTATTGTGTGACTTCTGTAAGCGTCATATCTTCAGGAATGGGGACTTTTGTAATTAGGCACTCCATGATGTGGCATACGTGTATGCCACAGTCGACCCTATCAATATTGAACATTTCAAATTGTTGGTTATTTTAATTTTTTGTTGGTATGAAAAAATATAAATAAATTATCATTCGAAGTTTAACTTACGTTCCGGTCCGTTGTTGAGGGCATTTCTTTGCTGACACCAATGGGAAATTGTACTCAGTATCAAGGCTATCGACATCCACATCTAATCCACGTTCAACCATTCTATCTATGTAATGTTCTTTCATTTTCTTTTCCACATACTGTTTCTGCAATTTTGTAAGCCATACAATTATACATATAGTTTTATACTTATAATTGAAATTAGTGTAAAGTTTCATAATTTTACCACAGTCCTTGCATCCTCCAGGTAATAATCTTTTGTCCCTGCCCTGGGCTTATTGCTATTGTAATGAGTCCATTCAGAAGCTTCACCATCCAACACCAATATTGTCCAATGATTTGGATGAATGCTTAATGGTTTACCCCCATTGGAATTCATTGGGAAGATCAAATAACGGGTTAATAATGTTACACTCTTCAAAATGTTGTCTATCTTTTCTTCCCTTAACCCTTTTTGATCATCCCTCTTGATGTATGTCTGCCATATCAATTTTAGCAATGTTAAATCAGTATTGTATCACTAATGTATCATTAAAGTATCAGTAAAGTATCAGTAAACTAAACTACTGTTAAAATGGACCTACCCAACATAAAGAATCAAACACATGGAATGTGTTATTATCTTCTTTTCTTCCAGGGTTTTGATGTCTGACATAGTACTTGTCTGTCAAGATCTTTGCATGTGAGTCAATCACCTGAAAAAATTGGAATTGTCGAAGTCAGATTTTTTTACGTAGGTTTTTAATTTCTTTGGTTTCAGATTCTTACATTGTTTGATGTGCATTTGTCACAGAGGATTTGAGCCACATCATCCATACTGACATGCACTGAATGTCTTCCCCACTCACCAAAAATAAGAACACTGTAGAAATAGAAATTAGTATCAGTATAGTATCAATTAATTCATTGACTTATGTTTCATTGTACTTACGTATCACCGTGCTTTGTCAAAATTTTATTGATTTTTTCTTTGTCTTGTCTGGATAGCATGGTTGCCGATATCCATGTTTTTGTAATTTTGGAAACTTTTTTTGCTTTTTCAACATTGACGTTGTCTTCATTGTTGTTGCCAACATCGACAACAATGAAGTCATTTTCTTCATTTCCTTCATCATCATCTGAGTAAACCTGTAAAAAAGTTTAATTGAGAGTATTGTAAAATTAAGACATTTATTAATGAGGTTATTGTACTATAGTTATTATCACTATAGTATCAGTCGAAGCACATTATACCTGTTTCTTTCCTTTCTTTATAGCCCTTGCTTTTGCCTTCTTTTTTGGTGAACTGAAAGTGTATTTAAAATCATCATTTCTGTTTCTCTTTCTATTGTCCTTGGCCTTTATTCTTGCAATCTTGGATGGTGGCGACACATTTTCAGTTAATGCTTGTTCCTCAGGTATACTGATTTGAATTGGTGTAGAAAACTGTTGAAGCACATTATAAAGTTAGTAAATTGGAAAATACCAATTAATGTGTATGAAACATACCAATTGGAATGTAGGCATATCATCAAATAATGCCCTTCCACTATCTTTGAAGACTTCTCTTGAACTGTCTTCATGTGATGCCTTTGCCAAAGGACTCGAGACAATAGCCTATGATTGCATTTAAGATTTCGTATCAGTCATTTTTCATAAAAGTATGATTTAACAATAAAACAATGAGTAAAGTTTAAGTTTAAATTACTAAATTCTCCTCTGTTGGTAGTTGGTTTAAGATTTCTGAAACAATTTTCGTTGGGCTTTCCATATCAGCCTGTGACTAGAATACAATAGAAAAAATTTACAAATAGTATCACTAAAGTATCAGTTCAAAAAAGAATATTTATAAAGTAATACCAAACTTTCTTCCTCTGGCAGTTTGTTGCCACTTTCTTTCTCTGTTCTTGCTTCTTTTGATTGAGGTAATGGCTGTGAAGTATCACTAAAGTATCAGTTCAACTATTAGTTATGTATCGGTATAGTGTCACATAAATTTAGTACCATAATTGTGTAAAGAATTTAATGGATATATTTATTTACCGGAGTTGTTGAAGTTCCTGCTTCATAGTTGCTTTGTGGAGTTGTTGCCCTTAAAGCTTGTGTAAATTGATGAACTTCATACTCCATTAACTCAGTATCTAGCCTCTCTGAGATTTCATTTTTCTCCTTAGAAACACTTTCCATTACAGCTGACAGTTTCCTCAACTTTTCCTCTAGATCAGCAACTTTTTCTTTCAACTTATTGTTTTCCTTTTTACTCTCATGGAGCTGTTGTTGTAGTTCTTGCTCTCTCTCCTTTGAAGTTGTTAAATTTGTTTTCAATTTATTAATGTCATCTTCTAGATCATGCCCTTCATTACTTTCCTCATCTCCAGAGTGAGTTCCTTCATCACTTTCTTCATGGCTTTCTTCAACACTTTCTTCATCAACCTGCATATGTGTATATGTGTAATAATGTATCGATTTAGTCTAATAATTATATCACTATAGTACCAGAAAAGTATCACTTTATCATTGTACAATTTTTGTTTTTTAAATTGTTCTCACCTCCTTCAATATCAGTTTTTGCATTGTGTTGCCCTCTAAGACATTGGTCAGATCTCTTACGTCCCATTTCGCACATAAGATTGTTGCCTTCTCAAGCTTTGGTTCTGCAATTTTGAACTGCTCCATTACCCAGAACTGCAATAGATTGTTGTGCAAATATTATTTATTATGTTTCAAGTTTGTATCATTAAAGCATTATAAAGAATAAACATTGTTGTTTACTTACCGGCAATGCAATCACGCATCCCACAACATTTGTAGAGCTTGAGTCACAAAGTGATGAAAAAAAGTAGTCGTAGATGTGGGCAGTCCAATTGTATTTTTTCATGTCATCTATCACTTCAACATAGTTAACATATGACCATGTTAACGTGAGGGATTTGTTCGGGACGAACAAGGAAGATAAGAGAAACATTACTATCAATCGACAAACGTCTTCTTCGTCATTCTTGTTTCTCCCTTCGGCAGCTTTCTTGATTTTTTCAGTTATGACTGTCTTGTTTAGTCTTTCTGTTTCCTTCAATCTTCTTGTAATGAAGGAAGACTTCTTGTCCTTCCTTTGCTTCACTATCTTCCCTATTTGAATTTTTTTCGTCCCGTCATCGATTCCAAACACTTTCTTCAAATCATCACTGGAAAAATTGATAAACCTTCCATTTATCTTGAATTCTTTCTTCTTCTTGTCAAATGTGTCGATGATGCTCCCCAAATAAGAGTTTCCTATCCGACAATCTGCTTTTGTAATTTCTTTGTTGATGACTGCATCTATTAGACGCCAAAAAGGTGTTTTCTTCAGATGCAGAGTGTGCTTATTTGTCAACTTTAAGTCATCAACAAGTGTGACAAATGCATGGAGGCTTGATCTAAATTGTCTTTCCCCCTGAACAAAAGTATAATTATAGTATCAATTGTGCAATACAAGGTCTAATATATAGCCAATTGATGAAAAGTATCAGTATAGTATCATTTATACAAACTTCCTAGAAAGCACACTTCTGCACCAAAAAACTCTATTTAGCAAACCACAATCCACTAAAATTAAAGCACTGAACCAGAAAATCCGTGAATAAAACTAAATTTTCAGGAAAGGACATGACTTCAAGAAATGGTAAAAAAAACATCAATATAGTATCAGTATAGTATCGGTTACTATTTCATTAAGTTATGTATCATTATAGTATCAGATAGACCATTTTACCAGAAAGACATGTAATACAAATGGTATAAGGTAATGCAAATGGACCACAATTGCATCAAAATAAATATCAATTGCATGAAATACACATTTACAGCTGCAGAGGTGTATCACTATAGTATCACCAACAACAAAAATCCACTAAAATGATACCATTGAACCAGCAAGACATGTAATGCAAACAAATTTTCATTCCAATATTTTTATTATCATTTTATTAGGAAAAGATATAAATGGAACACTAAATTGGATCTTATGTTTAAAAGTATCACTATTGTATCAGTTCAACAAAATACCAAAGAAAAATGCCATATCTGTCCTAAAATTCACCAGTAAGCAAATCAAAAATCCATCAACCATTTACATTCTCACAAATTGTTTGTTGATGTCAATTTAATGAAATACATATTTAGTATCACTATAGTACCAATTGTTTGCTGCAATTACAAAATTTTCACTATATTATCAGTTTAGCAAAATATCAAAAAAAAAAGTAGCTTCTGCACCAAAAACAACATTATTCAAACAAAAATTCGAAAATGTTGAAGGAAAATACATGAAAATTAACCACGTGAAAGCCTCAAATGCACAAAAAAGCATTATTGTATCAAAAGCCCTAACAGAGTTCAACAAACCCTAACTAGCAAATGTATTAGAAATTAACCAAAATTTTTGAAAATGAAGACATATAAACATGATTTGAAAACGAACATAGGTTTTCGGTGCACAAATTTCAGATAGTATCACCAAAGTATCAATTAATCGAAAGAAGCTTTGGGTATGTAATGTACTTACCATTTTTTAGAAAATCAGTATAGTATCACTCGAGATTGAGAAAGTAGCGTCGTTATGGATCTGAAATCTTTGAAAATGGAGGTTTTAAGGTCTGGAAATGGAGGTTTTTTTGCAGTTGTTGAGAGAGAAAATCTGGGAGAGAGAAAATCACGGTTTGAGAGGTGAGGTTTCGTGGGAGGGGAATGAAGTGTGAGGTTATTTTTGTAAAAGCATATCTCCATTAGACTTTTTTAAAAAGATGTTTTAATGGTTGTATCTTTTTACAAATAACTACAATCTAGTGTACCGGCCCCCAGTTTTCCCAAAAATTAATGAACAAACGGGCCCATCGGGTCCGTTGTGGAGAGAGGCTACATTGACTATTTGGAACGTGTTCCTGGGCTCAATTAGTGAAGCGAACATTAGGCACTGGACTGGGCTTAGGAATTGAAGTTGGATTCGCTAGCCTTTGGGCTCAGTTAAGACTTTCTTCCCTATTGGCTTAGTGTAACAAGACAGTAAGACACTCTGGAAAAAATACATGATTAAAACCACAATGTTTAACTGTGATATGTTTGTAGTTGTTTCAGTTTGGGATTTGAATAACAGAGCTTCTTCATCATAAGCATGACACTTACTTTCATATACTCTGCAATTTTCTTGTTTAATCAAACATTATAAGCATCACACTTACTGTTAAGACACTAGTTTCATTCTTGCTTGCAAACAAGGCACACAATTTTTTTCTTTACCTATTCCATAATAAAAAGAAGAAGAAGAAAGAACACAAAAATAAAGCAAATCATTTCAATATATGATCATCTCTATTAATGCTTTGAAAGATGAAGCTGATTGTGCTTCAAAGGGTCACGCTTGGGAACTGGCAAGATCCACGGCCTGCTCAAAAAAAAAAAAAAAAAAGAACCAAATTATCAACAAGAGTAAAAGAAGAACCAAAATTTGAAGTCACAATACTTACTGGGATTTCTTGTTGTTTGCTGAGCGAGTCCATTGAAGTAGCAATTGACACCTTCACTCCTAAACTTAGCCCAATACGAACTAAACGCATAGCTCCCATGCCAAGTCGGCGAAATTGGCCCATAACACTCCTTTCCTGGCATCAAAGCATCGCAAGTTCCATTCCCCTGATTGCATACCAAACTTATTGCTTGTTCAAGCTCTGAAGAATTAGCTCCTCTACCCACAACACACCAAAGCTTTCCCTTATAAGGCCTATTATTGCGTGCCGCTGGTAATGGACCATACTCTGTCACTCCTTTCTTCCCACTCAAATCAATTTCATATACAGGCTTCCCATCCGAGCTCACCAGGCCCCAGTTCCTCTCTGTTCCTGGACCACTCTTTCGATTCTCGTCGAGCAGTGAGAAGATGAAAGTCGGTACCAGTGCATTTGGGCGCGCTGGAGTTCCAACTGGAGGATCAGCAGTGAATTTCTGGATTAAATTGCGGTTGTAGGTAGCTGCATTGTAAATGTTTGCACCAGGTTGATCGAAATCGCCTGCGTGAGGCCAGCCAGTTTCGGTTATCATTATGCGAATGGTTTGGTGTCCAAGCTTGGCCATAGCGAAATGAAGTGAGTCGAGCATTTGGTCGAGCAGGTTAGTGTAGACTAATCCGCTGTTGGGATCAGTCTGACTGTGATTTCCTCTCATTAGTGCAAAGTCAAGATCAATGTTGGTGGGGTTAACTGACCATGGAAAATAAGGGTAGACATCGATGCTGAAGTACGATTTAGTCCCGTTCAAGAAATGCAGCAATGGCAGTATTACGGACTCAATTTCGAACCTGAATGTAGCATTCGAGGGTGGGAATGTTGTTTCAAGTATGTCCATGGCTAGAGGGGTACTAATTTTAATGTTCCTGATGTTAAGGATTTTCAGAGAGTTTTTGATTCTCTGCATTGCAGGAACTAAATGAGGCCAAATATCTGGATCTCCACTAAGGACTTCATTGCCTACTAGAATGAATCTGATCTTGGTTTCAGGGTAGTATTGGAGGAGGTTAGTGTGAATCCATTCATTGGCTATGCTTTGATTAGAAGCAATGCTGATTATATCATGGTTAGGGACCATAATCGAGACGTGGAGATCGGTTCCTGACAAGAGTTTCAAGATTTCTGGATTGGCATCATACAGCTTCACCTGTCCTGCTTTCATTGAATGGATGAGCTCAATTGATTGATACGACGATGGCAGATTGTCTCCAAGTCGGCCATAGTTTACGCCAATTCTGTTCAACATTTGTGCATCTGCTGTACACAAAATTAAGAAAGTCTGAATGAATAAGTTAATGGAAAGAAAGCATCTTTGGTTTCGATTCAACTTACTTGCGAGAACAAGAAGAGACAGGAAAAGAAGAGCAGCAACAACACCCATTTTAGCGTTCCCTCTGAGCCTGTGAATCTGTGATAGAGAATGAGTTTCTGGTGATTTGCATTGAGTGGGTAGGACATTAAAGGGGAAGAGAGACAGAGGATAAACTATTGAGCATGCAAAGAAGTTGTTTTGTGGGTTTCAATTAACGAATTCTATCAAGTCTAGTTTAATTTGAGCACGCAAAGAGGGAACAAAGGCTACATTTATAGTTTAGTTTAAGAATTCATCTCCAACAGCAAAGGCTAGGAAGTGTTGTTTGGGTTAGAATTGCACCAATATTAAAGAATGCAACACCTTCACAGTAGTTTTATAACTTCGGTGATGTGTAGTTAACATTGGAATGATGGTGGGAATGCTGTGAGCCTTTGAGTAAGAGGGTGGAAATGATATCTTGTTTGATGTGAAATGTAAATCATGCCCAAAGAAGTTGCGCTTTGGGCCTGAAACCTTATTTTTGTCGATCCAAGTTGAGCTTTGGGCCTAGATTAGGGCTTTGCAGCGGCACACAAATCACTGAATTTTATTTTTGGCAATTCGTTACAGGTTACTTTAACCACGCCTAAAACCAACGACACCAGGACCGGTTCAATTTACACGGTTGAACCGGTCCCTTATCAAAAAGAAAAAGATCAATGATAAACTGTCACTCCCCGACCCTCTTGGACACGTGGCCTTTATTTATTACACACAGTAAATTATTCAACAGCAGCTATCTATGTGCCCTTGTATGAAGAAAAAAAAACAAGCATAAGCAATTAAGCATAATACATAAACTTAAATTTGCAAACTAAACACACTTAACCAACATCCACTCCCCGCAGTTCTAGATGTGTGCCCCACCTATGCCACTCCTGCATTTTCAGACTGATTCTTAGTACCCTGCTCACCTGAAAGGAAAAAAAGAAAAGAAAGAGCGAGTCAAATGCCCAGTAGAAAAAGTATATCAACAGAGAAATAAAACAATATGCAATGCGTGACTTCTCTCAATATTCAAAATCATGTGAATATGTAATTCTTGATTTCCTTGCTATCGATCGGATCATATATATATGTCCCTTCAACACAACATAGGTTATTGAAGGGATCTCGGAGAACCACCAAAGTATGAAAGCTAGGATCCCATTCACATCCAAATCCATCAGTCTCACATGAATATGTGAACCATGTGCTTTCCATATTTAAAATAAATACTACAAATAGTAATTAACTGATTATGGAATAGTGGTGTCGAGAGATCAATTGTTGATGTAGATGTTGAACTTGCATCTCGCATCTCACGGCCACAATGTGATCTAGTGACACTAGAGTTATAGGAGTGCAACATAGAGGTCATAAGTTTAATTCTTGGAAACAGCAGGAGCCTTGTGGAGGGAGTCGTGTACTAGAATAGTAATTGTGCAATAGCTCATGAAAATTGAATCATACCCACAGACATCATAAATGACTTATTCTCCTTGAGTATTTCCTTCAAATCATCAAAGATCATCAGCTCCGGAGTTGGCACGAAAGATTCCGGTGATTCCCCTGGCGTGAACTCTCCATCGTCAATTAATTTAGGTCGACCTCTGATTATGTCTGCCTCTCCATTTTCATTCATCATCACCATGTTAAATGGGATCTTCTCTGCAAAGAATTCTCTATGCTTTCTCTGATGCCTGCAACCACACAACATCATTAATTGGCTAATACTCAACACAACGCCATAACCGATCTCATTTGTGTCCTTAATTTAACATCTCTACCTATCAAAGACCACCCATGTTGCAGAAAGGCTCGAGATTTTCTCCGCGATAAGCAATCGCAGGGGATACCCCATCACCACCTCCTTTTGTGGAACTACCTGCACTTTGTAATGAATTAATTGAACAAAAGAGTCCTTGACCAAATTATATATCAAGAATCTCAGAGTGATTTCATAATTACCCCATATTTTCTGCAGAGATCGATCACTGCTTGGAGCTTCAGGTATTTGGCATCGTTAATCCACTCGCTTCTCTCTTTTAGATCTTCGAATTCCATCGGCCAAACATCAAGCCATGTTTTTGTAGAGACTACACACCAGAATTCAAGCATGCCAAATAAGCTTATAGATACAAACAGAAACTTAAAAAAGATGGATGATTTATGTGAACTCACGAGGAATGTTTAGCCAAGGCATCACACCAAGGAGTGTGACAATACAACCAGCTGAGATAACATTCTTCAGAGCCCATTCAAGCGGCTCTGTAATGAACTCTTTCATCCCATCCATGACTATCACTACATGCCTGGAATTAGCAGCAGTACTGGTACTCGAAGCTGGCGATTCCCAAGTTTCCGGAACTTCCGCCGCTGCGATGCCTTTTCCATTCCTGTTAGGCTTTGTCATGTCTAGGCGGCCACCTTTTTTTGTATGATCATAAATACACCCATAAAAACTGATCTTTATTGAAAATGTAAGGGAAGGATCAATGGTAAGCCATTTGGGTTCTAAAATAGTTGCGGAAACAATGTGGTTGAGAAACAAACAAAAGGACAGGGATGTAATCTAGAAGAGTTTGCTTAGTACCGTCTTGACATTAACTAGGGCTTGCTGTCATAACAACATGCCAAAAGATTATGCTCATTTCTAAACTTAATCAATGATCACATTGCCCAAAGCACCCTGCCGGCCAATGGATTCAGGGTTTATTAACGAAGACAAGCACTGGCCATTAATTGAAGGACGAAATCTGCAACGTCAGACCAAGACAGGGTTGGATAATCTGTGTCCTTCTGTCTATGAGCAATTAGGTCGCAAAAGACAATCACATACAAACTAGGATAGTTGGCCCAAGCATCAACCTTTGCAAGTAAATAATTATAAAAATCAAGTAGACCTCAATTTTCAAATTAGATCTTTGATATAACCAGCTGTAAGAAGAAGCAGTTGAACTAAACATCCTATTACTTATATATTGGCCTAGAACTCACCAAGTAATTGTGCAATATCACAAATTTTGCACTAAATGTTATAATTAACTCATTTTACATTGACTAACAAGAAATTGGATTGGTAAAACTCCTCAGTCTGAACATTAAAACACATGATTTATCACATGATTCTGTCCTGAAAATCAGTCATTAAATTTGATGCCAAGGAGCTAAGCTTCTTCCCCGTCTCTCCTGCAATGTTCTTCAGGGAAGAGATATCCTGTTGTGCCTGAAGAAAAATGAGGGGGATTAAAAAATCAAGAGTCAAGCACGAATCAACCACCAACCCCCTCATCATATTAGTAAAAAGGGGGAGCACCCCGCATGATGTCCAAACATAAATTCACTTGCATTTTGGTAAATTTTAATTTTAATGTGAATGGTAGTGTACTAATATAAGACAATTTCATCTATGAACAAACCAAAAAAAATGATGTGCCGCTGCTTATCTAGTCAAATAGCAACAAATGGTAGCAATCTGCCATACCTGGAATGAGAGCCGGTTAATAAGGTCACTTGCAGCATAATCAAGGGACATTTCAGAGTCGTGACCAAAAAGATCAGCACTAGAGATCGCTGAGGAACCCTGCAAATTACTTGGACATTAATACTGGAAAATCAACAATCATGAGGAACATGTAGTAACCTTTGAGCAGTCCATAAAATCAACAAGATGGTACATAGCATATTAGGTTTTGGTCTCTTGGGTTTTCATGCTCTGGGGTGATATGGGAGACCAACTGTGTGAACTTGCAAAAACCAGAATATTGGTCTTCCTTTCCGATGAAAATTTGAACCATTACTTCCTTAACATAAACAAGAAACATTAGGACAGGTAGAAGTGTCATTGTGTCAATAAAGTGGGCATTTCGTTGATGTTACTCAATTTAACTATCCTAATAGCCTCAACAACAGGTGTAATTATGTCCAATGTTTCTCCCCATCAAACTCCAACTATCCATTTTAACTTGTCTACCATCTAGTAAACTTCTCGCTCATCACTTGGCACCAGCTAAAGAAAATCTAGGAGCCGTGCCAAGAAATACACCGCATTGAATCCCCACCATCTTTAAGTCTAATATATCTACTGGAATCAGCCTCTCCAAATATTATGAAGGGTAATATGTGTACATCTGATTACCTTTTTTTACCCATGCCATTTGTTTTATAATTTTACTGCAACCAAGCAGAAAGATAAGGTTAAGTATATCTAACATTTGGATTAAGAATGCCCCGTCGATGTTTAGTGGAGGGATAGGCGTAGAAAATTAGGATTGAGGGCTCAAAAGTGCTCATCATTGTCATCAAGCTTTTACCCCAATAAATTTGAGGTCAGCTACGTAAGCATCCATAAGAGACAATTGTTGAATGGATTAAGATTTGATGATGGAAGGGGGAATAGACACAGTGACACACAAAATTTAACTGCAGAAACATTGAGGGCTGTTTCTGATGGATATACTGGTTAAAGAGGGAGAAGAATACAGACTGAGTTTAAGACATTGATAAGAATTAGGTTTAGTTGATTGATGTAGAATACTCAACTAGGGTTGATTATTATTCCAATGATTATTAATGTACGTATACGTAGCAATAAAAACCATAACTTGAAATGAGAAATTAAGGAATATACAAAGGACTAATAATAAAACAAGAACCAACAAAAGGAGTCATTCCAATAAAATAAAATCGAAAACCATTACTAATAGAACATGGAATATAAAGAACTACATCAACACCTTTAGGAAGCAAACTACAAAGAAAACATTATTGAACCAAAGTACCAAACACTCTTTCTTACCATACAAGTCAAAACCTTGTCTTAGGCTTTTAAAAGCATATTTTCCATAAAATAACGTAACAGATGCAATAGCAGGTTGCATCAAATGCTACAGCATTTTTATTAGTATATTGTAAGCTAAGATAAATTAGAGCAGACCAGAAATTGAAAACATGTTATATCAAACAACAGAAAGACCTTCTAAAGAAAAAATAAGCAGAATTTGTTACTTTTAAAAATGGAATTCTTAGTCAGTTATAATTTGAGCACATACTGAGAACTTCTGCAAAGACATTTGTGCATCGGTGTCAGCAGATTTGTTCTGATCTCCAAAAAATTGGGCGGATGAAATAGATTTTGCATTTGAGAACTTCTTTCGTGCCTCATCAGTTTCCTGAAAAAGATAACAATAGGAAGTAAGCCAAAAAAAACACACACACACAAAAAACCATAGCACCAGCATCTACGGTACTGAGATATTATATCCTTCAAAGCAAATTCTGTAAAGAATCTGCTAAATATTAACGACCAGCAGTCACTTCCATACATCTTCTTACAAATTTACAATACATAATTTATGGAACTCAGGAGGGGAACGGACGTAGGCCGTTATTTCTAACAGCAGGCAATAGCAGTGCCTTATCAAAGCTATAAAATATATGTAATGAATAAGAATTTATTAATGGAGAGGAAAATTGAAGACAAACAAACAAATGGAAGCTGGAAAAAGTTCATATCATACTTTTAAATTCGAACATAGAACAATTAAGGAATGTCACAATAGAGAAAATCTTACTAAAACTAGCGACATTAGCACAATTCAAAACTACGGCTTGGCCTCAACAACAAAAACAAAAGGAAGAATGAAAACACTTCAGAAAAAATGGTTAGGAATGACTTTAGGAATTGACATATTATTGTTTCGAATCATTGTTTGGCATTAAAGCCAGGGATATCTCTAAGTTTAAGGAAGCCCATATATGCTTATTGCCGGGGATAATATCTGGCTCTTCACTCAAGGACATAAACATACAGCTCTTGTGTTATAAGGAGATCATTACGATGAATGCAAATTAGGCTATACAGCACCTGCATATATACACTCAAATCCACTTCAACATCCAAGCAACAACAACCTAATACTCAAACTTTCATCATCATAACTATTTCAGTAGTTCTCAATGTCTTGACGCTAAATCATTGAAAATTAAGCTTCAACCTTCAGTCTGCCATACCATTATTTTATGAGCCCCGGACACTAAATAACTAACAACCATGTGAGGACACTTCCACATATCAAATATCAAGATCACGTCTTCATGTTTAGGCACGTGTCTTCCACATATACTTAATTATATGCACTTTATACACATATTATAACAAGGTAGATAACACATGGAAAATATATTACCCTTCAAAAAGTCCAAACAAAATATACGAGACACAGCATATTTGCCATTGTAAAGGTCATGATCACATCTTCACGTTTGTGCAAATGTGAAGTGTTTACTGGTATTTCAAACGTGCATGCAGTTAGACTATCTGGTTAGCGCCCTAAACTATGTCAAGTTGTTTTTATTTCCATAACATTCACGGTCCAAGTGTCGGTGCAACTGAACAGCTAATTGCATTTGCTTACAAAAGTTAACCTTTACATAATTTTGTTTAGTCATCTAAAAGCAAGAACCAGTAGGGATATGGCATACTTGCGCTTTCAGGGAATTTGAGCTTGCTTTTTTCTGGAAGCCACTTTCCATTCCGAAGTCAGCAAAGAAGCTTGAAGACTTTGGTGGAGATACATGGCTAATTGCTTGTGGGCCAGAATTACTCAACTCAGCAGGTTGGGTGGTATCGACATACTCAAAGCGAGATGTAAAAGAAGAGCCAGCAGTAGAAGTGTTAGTTAAAGAAGCAACAGGAATCACTGGCTCTTCAGGCTTTTGATCATAGAGATCTTCACTTGTCTGCAAATAACAAGGTTGAATTTAAGGGAATTAAAGTAGCAACTAATAATCCAGAAATATCCTCATTCCATAATGACTTGTTCACAAAGGAGAGGGAAAGAAAACCTTTTTCGTAAGCTTTCGAGCACCCAATCCACTGGACTTCCCAGTTTTCTTTGCAATAAGAGGCTTCTTGATAGAGCTGACAGTTGTTGTATGATAAACTTTTGGCGAAGGTGCAATTTCAGATGTTTCTTGCCTCCCTAAGGAACCATCTTTAGGAACCTCATTGATCTTTACATCAGGAGATCCATTAGTTGCTTGGGCAGACTGAGAAGCGATGGGTGATGACGGTAGACTTGCCTCATCCACCATACTTTTAGCAACTTCTTTCGAAAGTATCTGCCTGTATAAATCAGCAGCTCTTGATGTAAACTTGGCCTCAATTTTTCCTCCATCAGTCCATCCATGCTGTTTAAAGAAAACTTGTGCACGGTTGTTCCCCCCATAGCTCATCATTTTCAATTGCTCAGGAGTCCAGGAGTCCAAATTTGTTGACCTGCATAGAACATAAATAGAATGCATATTCCCTGTGATTACAACTCATTGTCATCAAAGTAAAAGCTAAAGGGCAAAACAACGAATAGAATATGAAGATGCATCAAGCATCAGGGAAAGGAATCTGATGGCTACCAGTACTATCCCTAAAAAGAGTCAGATCAAGGTCAAAGCCAACAGTGAGGAGAAACTTGTAAAATCCATTTATACATAGCTAAGAAAATCAGATTTCATGTTCAATATCTGTCGCATTAAATAATTCCAATAACAAATCATAATTCTCCAAACTTCTATATTTGACTTTGCTGGGCCAGGTATCGTTAAAATTGCAAACTCAATTGCCATTTATAACAAATTATATATGGCAATGATGCTCCCTTGCCAGGAAGGATTGATAATAATTGAATCATATCATCCTTTATTGTGACTGGAAAATGAAGCTGTTAGAGATGGCAATTTGTCACAACTGCCCGGGGTTGTGAACTGTGAAGTACTAATGGGAGCGTTGAAGGTATCAACCCAGCCCTCCAATGGAGCTTTCAAAAACAAATTTCATGAAAAATTGGAAGTTAATAGAGAAAATACCAATTTGGACAGCCATCCCACCCTGGCATCGGAAACAGAATGCCAAACTCAAATCAGATGGCTAAACACAAAAAGAAGAAGCCAAATAAAATTACCGAACAAAGCTGATGTGCACGCCAAGACTGCGATGCACGGCAGAGCAATCGATGCAAAGGAAGATCCCGTACGTTACGGACGCCCATGTCGGGTTCTTCGCATTACAATCGAAACACATCTGAACAAAAACACCACGAACGGAACATCATTACCGAGATCCAATAACGGAATTTCCAGATCTAGTTCAGATCTATCCGGAGAAAACAAACAATGGCCACAGCAAAACGAAGACGTAAAACAAACAACAATAAACAGACCTTGTTTTCCGATTTGGCTTTAAGCTTTCTGAAGACGACGTTCTTGTCGGTAAAATTGTCGGACGCCATGTTTGAGAGAAAGAGCGTAGAGAGAGAATGGACGGAGGTCCGAAGAGGTGCGTTTTCAACACCACCTCCTCAGCGAGAAGTAGAGAGAGAAATACTGTGAAACCGCAAATTGCTTTTGTTTTCCTTATTGGTTCTCCATTTTTGAGAAATATAAATAAAACGGTGCGTTTCTCTGTATAGGCAATGTAATTCTCCAGTGAAGTGACCCGAATGCCCTGGTCGCTTCAAGTTCGGTTGCTATGTAGCTGTCCCTTACTGGCCTTCGATAACGATAATGCCCCTGTTATAGCCTGGTTCCGACTCTATTTGTGAGCAGCGGTGGTTGCGCCGTCGCGGGCGGCGATTATTTTACTATCCACTGTTGAAGAAAAAAAAAATCCTGACAAAGAGTTGAGCTGGGTCTTTTAGATTCAAGCTTGGGCCCAGCATGGAAACCCGTCTTATAATTAGTAAGTTGTTTTGGGCTTCCGGCCTAGTAGGTTGATTAATAGAAAGGGAACAAATGCAAAGAGTCCATTTGTATTTTTGGGCTATGTTCATTGTAGCATCCGTATGTGGGCCTAGGCAGCCCATAGATGCTTGTTAAAGGTTGCAAAGAGACCTAGACAGCATAAATATTTGAGTCGCATGAAACTTATTAGATTTAGAGAAACGAGGGACTATTTCCGGTGTAGATTGTCTGGGACAAGAACTATGGACCAAATAAAACAGTAGGCCAGAACCCAAGAATGAAGGGAACTGTTTCACCTTGAATTCTACGAAGTATGAACCCCTATATGTGCTATGTCCAAGAACATTCTGCTACAGAAAAATCATTGTATTTCTTGAGCCGTTCATGGTTATTCCAACCAAAATTAGCATGTTTTAAATCATGGGAGAAAAAAAAATTAACATGTGTGATAATTAGGGGGAGAATGTCTTCGAACAAGGCAGTAACTAATGAACAAGATATGATCATTGATATATATGTGGGTGTTACCGGTGATTTTGATACACCACCACAAACAAATTAATGTCCTGAGACCCTAATAAATTAATGTTTGGCGCGTTTTGGCTGCAGGTTTTCCTCGTGAAAGAATCCAAGTCCACATGGACACGGGCTATGAGTTCGAACTCTGTGAGCCCAATTGTAGATACTCCACATGGGCTACAACCCAAACCAATTGGTAATGGTGACTAATTTTAAATTTTTAATACTTTATAAACGACGTCGCTGTGCTTACAATTTATAGCTTTTTCAGGTCCGCGTGAGTTGCCACGTTTAAAATGCGGGAGAGACACAGTGTCACCGGGTCACGGCGTCAATTGACTCAATCATGATCCACGAGTGGCGCCCTACGGTGGTGTCACTGTCAAATCTTTTTTTTATTTATTTTTTATTTTGGGGGGAGGTGTATGAAACATGATAGTATTTTGTTTGTGGGGCCAGTCATAATATTTTTGCTTTCACGTTTCTTACATTTCCCGATATTGTAGAATACGTCTTGTCCCATATTTACCTTTGGGTTGTCCACGTAAATGTCAAAGGATAGGTTGTTGGCTTTTAATTGTTGTCGGGAATACATCTTTTTCAAAGGACCATTCATTGAGTCTTATCTTGTTCCAGTTTTATAATGTAAAATGTTTGAACCGTTTTTGTGTGAGGAAGTGGAGGTAAGTTTCATTTTTAGGACTCACACCTTTTACTGTGCAAAGTCAGAACCCAATATGAGGGGTCGTAAGGGACGGATACATTATTTTATGTTAGGATGAGTCAAATTAAGAGAGATTATCTACCCATTATACTTTTTGAAAGTAGGAAAAATAATACTAAAAATAAAAATAGGATAAGTAATAATTGTGCCATATATTCTTGTTTCAATCTTTAGAACATTATTTTTGCAACGGGGGTTTAAATTGAAAATTCGTAGAGTCTTTATGTAATTATATATATATAGGCTTAATTAAAAAAAAATTGAGGGGGTTGGCTGACTCCTCTAAAGTAAGTGTGGCTTTGCCACTAACCTTACACTTTGTATTGCCGGAAAACCGAAAAAGAGTAACTTGTTAGTCAAAATATGTGAGTAGCATTTTCATATCAATTTTTTTAAAAAAAAATCATAAATGTGTAATGTCAATCATAATGAATCCAGCGACACATTTTTTATTCGAAATAAAAATCAAATTCAGCATAAAAATACATATGAATTCTAGACTGTCTAATATAAACTCGAAACATTCGATGTTTCAATCACGATGAATTTGATTTTTGTTTTAAAAAAATCGTTGGATTCGTTAAATCGAATACTACACATTAATGATTTTAAAAAATACCGCAAAAGGGGTTATAGCAACCCGTCACACCCAAGTAAAACTTCTCCATTGAAATTAATAATTACTCGCAATACATATAATATTATTGAAAATTAAGTTGTTTATCTCCTTAGAGCACCTGCAGCAGAGTATGTTAACAGATTCCCTAAAATACAGATAAAATGTCACTTTCCCTTATTTTACAGATTCTCTATCCAATCAACACTAAATCAGATTACTTATCATATTCTCTACTTCATTAAAATAATATTTATTTCTCTTTATTTTATTATTTTATTGATATAATTTTATTTTATTTTAAAATATCTAAAATAATAATAAATTCAACTCAGTCTCCACCTTCCCTGCACCACCACACCACAGCCGCCTACCTTCTTTCCATCATCAACAACAACCTGGTCAATATGGCAACCATTTCCAACAACAATGATGCCACCTTTGACAGCAGAGGAATTATTTTGGGCAAATAATACTCAATCTCCAATCTCAGCATACAGTCTTTATTTCTATTCTCACCTGGGTTTTTCCCCATGTCTAGTCCAAGATGGAGAAATCAATAGTCAGGATCAGGTCCTGCAGGCTCTTGACGAGGTCGATTGCAGGTCTGTAACAGATCTTGGGTACTTGGTAGGGCAGGAAGAAGGGAGAGTTTGATAGAGAGACTCGTTGATGAGGGAGAAAATGATGAACAAGGGAAAGCCGATGAGAGAGAGAATGAGAGAAAAAATTGGGTGGTTCTGATTATGGGTTTCCAAGGAGTAGAGTTATTGTCTTTGGTTTTTGATCGGTGGTTCCTAATCATGGCTGTGGAGCTTCGTCGTCGGCCCCATACATGACGTCGGATGTGCAGGCGACATCGGAGAAGATATGCGTCGTGTTGAAGATCACGTGAACATGAACGAGAGAGGATGTGGGACAGAGGTGAGAGTGGATGTCAGAACGAAGAGAGAGATCTATTATTTGTCATTATTTTATATTTACATAACGCTACAGTGGTTCCCTAGATGTAGGGAACCACTGTAGCAAGTCTTTATAATAGGGGAAGTTTAGGGAATCTGATGCAGATGTGTTTTTTGACAAATTCTCTATAATTGTTCCCTATTTTACAGACAGACTCATGTTTAGGTAATCTGCTGTGGATGCTCTTAGTTTGACGGTAAGATGCACACAAATTCTTAGAAATATGCTACAGATGATAATATTTATGTTTCTCTCACGGAAAAAATTCTACTGTAAGTTTGTCTTTGCCCTGTTTTGCATAAAAAAGGTCATCATAATTATTAATTAGTTTTCATCGACATTATTAAAATTTAAATAAAATAATCGGACGCCTTAATAATATCATTTTGTATTTTTGATGCCATTTAATTGTATCAATATTTTTCCTTTTTTTTTTTGAGAAAATTTGAAATATTTATCTTAAGAATCAAAATTATTGAAACAAAGAGGTCACTCAGTTGATAATCGATTGGATTAAATATATGTGTATAGTGTTCAATTTCAATGAAAAATATACTTCTCAGTAATATTTTTTTTAAAAAAATTATTGAAAAAGTTGTAAAGAATCATAGAGAAAATAAGCTTACGGTCACTAACTACCACGTAGTAGCTGTTTGGTAGAGCTTATGTTGGAGCTTATAAA
The DNA here is from genome assembly GCF_013401445.1 of Tripterygium wilfordii. Taxonomy (NCBI): domain Eukaryota; kingdom Viridiplantae; phylum Streptophyta; class Magnoliopsida; order Celastrales; family Celastraceae; genus Tripterygium; species Tripterygium wilfordii. Next base: position 3,620,168 of record NC_052246.1, read on the forward strand.
CTAACTTATAAGCTTCAAAATAAGCTCTGTCAAACACCCAACATAAGCTAGTTTATAAGCTCTAATAAGCTCCAAAAAAATAAGTTTCAAATTGAAGCTTATTTTACAGCTTATTTTTGTTTTTTTTTATTTCATCTTTTTTATTTAGATAATATTATATATAATCTATAAAATTTTTATTTTATCTTTTAAATTAAACTTAAATAGAATTTTTTAGAGTTTATAAGCTATGAGTGTGTTTGGTGAGGTGGTACACAGAGCTGTATCGCAAACAGGACCACCTCACCAAAAACCATATTTTTTAGGGCGGTACCGCTCACAAAACGGAGCAATACCGCCCTTTAGGAGCTTTTTCTTGGGAGCTTTTTTGGCATGGGTCCCACATCTAAAAGCCGCATATATTTTTATTTTTTTTTTGTGGGTCCCAGCTTTATATTAAATACAGTATATTTATACTTATATTTGACACAAGTTAGTAATCCAATTTTATAAATTATTAATTATAATCATACTTATAAATTAATAATCATACTTAATTAAATAATAAATTAATAATTATACTTATAAGTTAATAATAATACAAAATATATTTTATATAACTTAATCGCTATAACAGCTTTATCAAACACCTCATAGTTTATTTGCTTGAAGCTCAAATTTTCTTTTACAACTTAATAACTACCGTTCAAAATCAATACAATCGTTTTACCAAACACCCATGTAGTCAATGTTAATAGACGACCCGCTCATTGTTTGTGCCGCTTTAAATGGTAAGGCTGCTGCTGATGATCAGTGAAGCAGGAGCAGCCATAATAAGACAAAGGCGGCTCAACCATTCCTCCCCAAAACGACACCGACACGTATACAGGTCACGTCACACGTTTTCTAGCTTAGTTTTTTTTTTTTTTTAATTATTTGAACATCAAAGGTGTTATTCACGTGCAGCCGCCTTCCACTGTAATAAAATGACAAAAGACCCGTCCCCGCATGATTTTGTTGCTTCCACTATTTTCTCCCTTCTATACTAAAACAATTCACGCGCTCTATTTCGTTCGTGGGCCCTCCAAACAATGTGATTTATGTGTGTTAACTAATTAACAATTATCATGTCAATACTATCGGTCAGGCATAACAGAATTGAGTTGACTTATAACTAAAAGCAAATCCTCTCATATATAGAATGTACCATCTGAGCCTAAATATCGTTGTGAGAATGTTCATGAAAAACAAAATATTGTGGGCTCGATGTATATATAATGAACTCGTAAATTCAAAGAGAATGATATTATTGATATATTTCGACTGAGAACTTCCACAAATAATATTCTAATCACCTGCTAATTTATTTATATTATCTCGATGACCCGTTAGTTGCTTGAATTATTGAAGTAATACTGGTCTCCAGCTATTATACCAAACTTCAATCTTTGTTAAATCCCAAACAAACAAATCCATGCATCTCATAGTTTGTGTCATTGACGTCGTACGTTTTGAAACATCAAACATCGCACAATGGCAACAATATGTATGGTTGGTTGGTGAATATAACCAAAACGTGAAATTTGTGTACATGACTATACATGAGATTATTATATATATATCGAGGGGATTGGAGGTAGGCCCTACATTTGCCTCTCTATCAGTCAAATATGAAATGTTGATTACCGACTTGCATATTTTGTATGTATTAATACGTCTCGGTGAAGGAAATTGTGATCAAAATTCAAAGCTTCTTTTGTATTTAAGTAGGTAGTCTTGGTGAGCCCATTTCGGGGGTGAAGATTACAAGACTGTTTATTCCCCAAGATTCCAAATACCAGCTAGCATGTATGTACATACATACACACACACTTACATATTTATTTATGTCGTATTCAACCATCCATTAGGTGACACTCATTCATCAGGTGTAGTGACATCATAGCAAAGAGACCCATTGAAAATCACACAAAATGAATGAGTGTCGCATATTACTATAATGTCTTTGGGATGATTATTATTGGGATTTTTATCATTTTTGATATAACTTAAAGTTATTGTGGAGCACAACTTGAAAAGTTGTCTTGTGTTTCGGAGTTTCTTTACTGCAATGATTCTTATTCTGATTCGGCTCCTGCGGTACAGGGCAACAGTAGACTCCATTGGTTCAAATGTCTGCTGCAGGGCTTGCATTGGTTCAATTTGAAAATTTGAAGCAACGCATGATTATTTAAAAATAAATCATTATAATCTATACCCCAAATACTTTGCAATAATTATTTGTTGATAATTTATTAAAAATTATATTAGTGGTTCAAATTGAACCAATGCAGTAGACAACCCTTTCTTATTGGAGAATAAATTGAAAACCGTTATTATTTGATAGAGATTATAATTTTGTGTCCCTGTTTAGCAACCACATGTTAACCAATTAAGTCTAACATGTAAGAGGGAAATGTAACTAAAAAATCATTAAATTACAAATGAGCTCACAAGCTTCTGCCACGTGTAAGGAATTTGACACGTCAACATAGGCAGCTTAATCCCACGAGTATCTTGAATGCGCCGGCTTCGGAGAAACCACCCTTACCATCCACTCTATTCCCTCACTTTCCACTTCACAATCCGAAATTCACTTGAAATGAAACCGAAATCCAAATGCTCCCAAAATTTTACCCTCTCTTCTTTATCTCCGGGCACCAACCGCTCATCGTCACCTTCTTCAATCTTCACCTCTATCTCTCTCTCCCCCCACGTCTTTCTTTCTCTCTCTTTCGCTCAGGTTGAGTTTACATCAACTGCTTCCGCAGTTAATGCAAAGACTTCAACTTTAATCGGGAGAGGCAGTAACCGGTGCATGGAATGACGGACTACCGGCTCCCAGTATCTTCTTCGGCGATGAATCTGTGGATGGACGATAACACTTCTGTAATGGAGGCCTTTATGAGTACCAACGATCTTATTGCGCTGTGGCCTCCCCCTCAATCGTGTGCCTTGGCTTCCACCACTCCAGTAACCATGGCTACTGCTCCTCCGGAGGCATCGAAATCGTCGTCTCTGACTAACTCTCAGCCTTCTGTCACTTTCAATCAGGAAACCCTCCAGCAGCGTCTCCAAGCTCTTATTGAGGGCCCTTCGGAGAGCTGGACCTACGCAATCTTTTGGCAATCTTCGTGCGATTATTCTGGATCGTCGGTTCTCGGTTGGGCTGACGGGTACTACAAGGGGGAGGAAGATAAAGCCAAATCGAAGCTCAGGAACGCCGCCTATTCCGCTGCCGAGCAGGAGCACCGTAAGAAGGTCCTCCGTGAGCTCAATTCGCTGATTTCTGGTGTCGCTGATGATGCCGTCGATGAAGAGGTGACTGATACTGAGTGGTTCTTCTTAGTATCGATGACTCAGTCGTTCCATAACGGAGATGGGTTACCGGGTCAGGCCTTCTTTAATTCTAGCCCCGTTTGGGTGGTTGGTCCTGACCGGCTCTCCAGTTCTCCCTGCGAACGGGCGCGGCTGGGTCAGGTTTTCGGGTTGCAGACCATGGTGTGTATTCCGTCATCGAACGGAGTGGTGGAGTTGGGTTCCACTGAATTGATTTACCAGAGCTCAGATCTGACGAACAAAGTCAGGGTTTTGTTCAATTTCAGTAATGGTGGTGCCGATGGGGGTTCGTGGACCGTGGGTGCAAACCCGGATCAGGGCGAGAACGACCCGTCCTCGCTCTGGCTGAGCGATCCGTTGCAGAACGGAATAGATAACAGTACAATCCCAACATCTGGTGTCACTGCTAACGCGACCAATAGCAGCAGCCACACCAACCACAATGGTAATCCCCAGATATCGAAAGGGTTTCAAATTGAGAATCCGAGTTCGAGTAGTTTGAGTGAGAATCCCAGTGGGAATGGAGTTCATATCCCAAATCATCTTCGCCAGCAGCAGGAGCAGCAACAGAACTACTTTGGCAGAGAGTTGAATTTCTCTGAGTTTGGTGGATATGATGCCATTAACGGAAGGAAAGGGAATTTGTTGAAGCCGGGATCTGGGGAAATATTGAATTTTGGGGAGAGTAAGAGGACTGCTACCAGTGGAAATGGGAATTTGTTTACAGGCAATTCCCAATTTCTAACAGAGGAGATGAACAAGAAGAAGATAGCACCCACTTCCAGAGGTAGCTATGATGAAGGGATGCTTTCATTCACTTCAGGTGTGATTTTACCTTCCCCTGGTATGGTGAAATCAAGTGGTGGAGGTGGGGATTCTGATCACTCAGATCTTGAAGCTTCTGTGATCAAGGATGTTGATTGCAGCCGAGTTGTTGATCCGGAGAAGAAGCCACGAAAACGGGGAAGGAAGCCCGCAAATGGGAGAGAAGAGCCATTGAATCACGTTGAAGCAGAGAGGCAGAGAAGGGAGAAGCTTAACCAGAGGTTCTATTCCCTACGTGCTGTTGTTCCTAATGTGTCCAAGATGGACAAGGCATCACTTCTAGGTGATGCAATTTCGTATATCAACGAGCTTCGATCAAAGCTTCAAACTGCAGAGTCGAATAGGGAGGACTTGCAGAAGGAGCTTGAAGGAATGAAGAGCGAATTAGCTATTGAAGATTCACGTCCTGCATTGACATCTCTGGATGATCCTAGGATGCTGGATGATAATGGTAATATGATAGAGTTGGATGTTGATGTGAAGATAATTGGATGGGATGCGATGATTAGAATCCAATGTAGCAAAAGGAACCATCCAGCGGCAAGGCTAATGGCAGCTTTGAAGGAATTAGACCTTGATGTGCATCACGCTAGTGTGTCGGTGGTGAATGATTTGATGATCCAGCAGGCCACAGTGAAGATTGGAAGTAGGTTTTACACACAGGAGCAGCTCAGGGTAGCCTTACAATCCAGGGTTGGTGCTCGATAAGACATTGAACATGTTGAAGTCTAATAATATGCAATCGGGGATGGACATTAATGGGGCAGGATTGGGGACATTTTAAGACTCCCGGTCTGTATAATACTGTTCTTGGATAGTATTTTAGTCATTTCTGAGCTTGAGTTCATTTAGATTAAGGAGCTTAACTAAGGGAAAATAGGATCGGTTCGGTAGTACAAGATTTCAAGTCCATAACATTATTAGGCTCTCATCTGGCGAAAAGATTTTTGTATTGGTCATCCTTCTGTTATGTATATAATAATTGTCACTAAATTTGTGCTGATCAAAGTTTCATGTCTCTATGTGCAGTAATCATGCTTCACTATTTCTTTGAATTAACTCGTGTTGTAAAGAAGGTGAGCAGAATCTCAATAATCTGATATTGTTCTTCTGATCTCCTATTCCCATTACTTTTTTCCCTAGGGAGAAGCTTCATGAGACGGATATGAACTGAAAACAGAAACTTCTGTTGGGTGTTTATTGTTCTATGCCTGGTGTTTGAATGCATAGAATTAGATGAAGCGTATATTTTTGGTCTTAGTTAGCATCCTTTTCTGGTGGGCCTTTGATCTCCAATTTGATGCTGAAACTTCACCAGAATGCTTGACAGGGAAATCTTTTGACTACTGTGATCTTTGTATCTGTTGAAGATAAATCAATGTTTAGACATCGTGTAATGAATCAGGCAATACACAGATACAGCAAGTTTCAGTCATATACTTGCTGATGGTCATGTTTCTGTTTTTGGAACTGCAAACCCTAAACACATTTCTGCAATTCAGAGATCAAGACATTGACTGCACTGATACCCCTTTTACTTCCAGAACAGGAAAATCAAGATTCAGTGGTTAAAAGTCTTATCACCCACTCACTGAAGTCCGAGGGCTATAATTGATTCTGGTCCACCAAGTTATAAAAGGATTGTTATAAATCTACTGAGCTAGACTACCATAATAGCAAAAACAGTTATGCTGAAACATGATAACCTCTGTATCTAGCTCATACCATTTGGACAAATTTAAGTTGTAGACAAGACAACCTTAATATAGAACTTCTTTTCCTCTCTTTTAGTGGTCTCCCATGATCTTGTATTGAAGAAAATAGCAATGGTCATCATTTCTCTAACCAATTAACGAAACTACTTCTAAAACTTAACTGTAAAATCTTGAAAATTAGCTCCGCATTCTAACCATATGTAAATTGACGTCCTCCCTCCCTCATTCCTCTGCCACCGGCCACCCCGAACGGTGGGCTTAGCTCTTGTTCTGATTCAACAATGAGTCTCAATTGCCTTACCTGCCAATCCTCGCAGAGAACAAACTCAGAACAGGAATATTGTAACCGTGGGAAACAATGCAAGAAGATATTTTGTATAAAGGTAGATAGGAGCTGGTCGGGGAATTTGAATCCACAACCTTATAAACAAATTAGGAGTGGATCAAAAGTTGTTGCTGCACAGAAGATGAGGAACTGCCATCGTCGGCTTAATAGTACCGGTGCGGTTATCTTTGAAGGTTCTGGTGCTGAACCCAGGTTAGTGAGGAGCTGTGGAATGAGAAGGGATTGGAGCTTCGAGGATTTAAGGCAAAGAAGGAAGGAGATGAAGAAAGCAGAAGAGAGACTATTCTGAGATGATTACCTTTCTTCTATATGTATCCAATACATATATATTACACATTCCCCTTCCTTTTTGTGATTTGTGAATCTTGTATGTTTGTGTCTATTGATATTGCAGTTAAGTTGTCTGATTCAATTCTCAAATTGGCTCTCCACTCTCTTAACTTTCCTCTTCATAGCCCATGCTTATTAACGTCTCATTCTTGATTCTTCAATGCATTAGCATTGACTGTTTCAACACATATTTTTGTGATTGATTTGATACAGAATTATGAAAGGAATAGCATAATGGAGTTCTAAAGAGATGCTCTTGGATTCAACAAGAAAAACAATATTTGTGCTCTCTCCCACACCAGCATTGTAAATAACAGCCCGTTTAACAGTGACATATGAGCAGTAATCCTCCTGATTTTGAGGTACATTCTGGAGTCCCGAATAGCACTCACTCTCTGGAGCACTAAGAAAATCTATGCTTGTTGCCACGAAGTAAAAAGAAATCCAATTTCTAAGAAATTTCATACTCCATACTTCCATATCAATAAAAGTCGAATTCAATGGGAAGACTCATAATGTATCCTAAACAACATTCATTCAATCAGATATTAAGTTGGCATGAGATGCCATAGAAAAGAAGTGTTCCTTTTAAATAAGGAAAGCACTCAGCAAACAAACCTTCAATGTCAAAGCATACACAGAAATCTTCCTATTCAAATGTGTAATGATCTCACCAAATTTCACATAACATGGTAATTCTTGTGAACTGACATGACCTCTTTAACTGGAGAAATGTACAAAAACATCTTCTGGTGTTGTAATGCTCCAGTAATGGAGTCAGCAGTCATTTAACTGTTACAGCAATACATGATAATCTATGACATCACCGGCTTCTGCAACAGCATAAGTTGGTATATGTTATTCTATGAAAGTAAATGTAACCAACTTTCGTGCACAAGGCTCTCGCAATGGTTGAGGTCAGAGACAAATAGAATGTACGTAGATTTTATCTCAAATAATACGTGGAGAGGTTATTTACAAGAATTGAATCTATGACCTCTAAGTTGAAAGAAAAACAACTCTTATGCACAACACTCGCATAGTGGAAGGGGTTGAGAATAAGCAAGATATACGCAAACCTCACCTTATTATGGGGAGAGACTATTTACATGAAGTGAACCCGTGACTTTTAGGTTGTACCACTACAACTCTACCACTATGTCATATGTTATTCTATGAAAAAGCAAGAATTACGGAAACAGGAAAAAATGATTTCTTCAGCGGGGTAAGATACTCACTTACCCCATTTGCATATTTGTTTGGCCACATCATGATTTCACCATCAAAGAGGCAGGGTTATATCCACAATTCAATCAGTATCTTCAGGAAGTCCACCATAACTACAAGTCAACGACAACCACCTTAGTGTTTCTTCTTTCTAGCTTCAGATTTCCAGTCTCTTCGAACAAGCATTGGTTTGTGCGCTTCTCCACTAGACAGGCTAAGTAAATTTGCAGAAGTACTATTATTCTCTGGTGGCACCACTTCCTTCGTATCAGAAGGCAAGGAGAGTGTATAGCCATTAATTGTTGACGTCAAAGCAGGAGTGACAGAAGCATTCGGTGTGTCTCCATTATTCTTACATGCATGAGCCATTCTTGCATCCTTTTTCCAATTTCGCAAACAGTGAACGCGAGTCCTGCAATTGTTAAGATTCTCATTCGGTTGCAGCCCTACTTCAAGGGTAGTTGATTTGTTAATCATGTGAGATTTCTTCAAATCTGCTTCAAGGCGCTTCCGAGCCCTGTATCTACGTTGCCGTTCTCGATTTTTAAGACGACGGTTCATTACGTCATTTTGGCTTTCAGTTTCATAGCTTTGATTTAGAGGCTCCATAATGAGACTGTCTTTTTTTGAGCAGCTGTTAGATTTCACCTGGATTTGATTGCGGATAACAGTAAGCAGCTAGAATAATGGAAGTTCAATAAAGAGACAACATAAGCATTTACCCTCTTACGTTCAGAACTAAACAACCTCGTTGAAGAACTCTTCGAAAAAGACGGGTACTATGTATCAATATATAATGTGTGAAAGAAAAAACGTACTGCCCAAAAATTTCCATCACGTTTCTCATTGATCATGTCTCAAAACACTGATAGGGAACAATCTCAAGTTATATGAGGTAACACAGGCTACTCTAGGATAAATAATTGCCTTCTATTTGGAATCCTAACAGAAGCAATGCATACACTGATTTGAGCTCCTGAGCAATCCAGCTGTCCCGGGCATGACAACATATGACATATCCATCCACTGTAATTATAATTTCTAACAATAAATAAAATTTTAAAGGGAAGATGCATCTAAAGCTTTCGATAAACTTACCTGTTTTAATCTCACCAACAGTCAATGACAGTTGCAAATGCATCCAAGATCATTTTCATTATTTCACAACATTTGTGAAAGATATCCACCTCCCTTTCATAGTTTAACCAATTTGGCTTCACCTTTTCACGAATGTCAAAGATGATGTACCCAATGTTGTTCTTTCTTTGAAGTAGGAATAAAATTGCTACTTTAACAACTCCTAAAATCATATAAAATGATTCCCATTTTTTTCAACATTTATGATATCATCTCTAATCAACCCATCAATTCTTCAACATCTTGAATCATCCAATTACACTACATCAACTAAACTACCCTTTTTTCTACGCAAAGAACAAAGAAAAATGTCCATCATTAACTATTAATTTTATAGGTAATCTTGAAAATTTTATTTGCTCAATTAGTAGACATTACAGTAACTTAGAAGTCACACCGAATCAACCCCATTGAATACCCAAGTAGTTCAGCAGCCTAAACTCAACTACATGATTCAAAAGCTCTCCTTTTCTTTCTTTTTGATTACTATTTGATCCTAATGAAGAAGGATAATCAGGCTCAAAAAAAAAAAAAACAGAGACATCAAATACCAAAAATGAAATTTCCAACAAATATGTTCAAAAAGAATCGCACTTTAACATATAAAGACCCAACTTTCAAGTATTCCACCTGTTTAGAGAAACAAGTACTGCATAAGATTGGGCAATAGATCTACCTCTTTTGATCCCACATTAAAGCGATCTTACGTGGGTTTTTCGCGAATAAACTCAACCAGAACGTTCAGCGGGAAAGAGAAAGAAAGGAAGAGACAAAAGTACCTTACGAGATACCAGGTTTCGTGGCTGTTATGGCGAATTAGATATTCTGTCTGATTGTCGATCTTGCTGAGAGAGAGAGAGAGGAAGGCAGAAATTGATGATCTTGCGCAGAGAGAAGAGGTGTTCGTTTAAAGTGAAGGACGAGGTCAGAACCTGGGTTTGTCGGAACGTGAATCGTGTTCTGGAGTTATAGGGTCTTGATCGGGGCAATGAATACCAACGAAAATTGCACGGTTGGCTTAGCACCTAGGTCTCATAACATCTGAGTGATACTGAGGTCAACAGTTCGAATCCCTCTCACCCCAAATTTACTTTTCCTGCTTTTTTTTTTAAAAAAAAAAATCAAGAAACGTTATGTGAATTGTGACCACGTTTTGCAAAAACAAATTTGATTATCTTCATTAACTCATTTTACAATTCACAAACACATGTAAGATATTATTGTTTGTATACTCCAACTTGTTTGTCTGAGATTTGAAGGTTTGGCAACAGAAGGAAGGAATTCTTCAAAACAAGTTGGATATATATATAACGGCGGCCAGCAGAAGGAATTTTTCAAACCAAAAGAATTCCTCCAAAATGGGTATTGAGAATTAACACCACCGACCAAACGCCATTTACTTTTTTTTTTTTTTTAGTACAAATGCAAAAACGATATATGACACATCATCAGATCAATCTTATGAAAATACACGTGTCAATAGACCCCACGCAGGAGGCACAAATCAAGCCCACTTGTATTGAGAATCAACACCACCGACCAAACGCGATTGTTTTTTTTTTTTTTTTTTTTTATGAAAGTACATGTGTTAACAGACCCTACGCAAGAGGCACAAATCAAGCCCATGTTGTATTGAGAATCAACACCATCGACCAAAAGCGATTGTTTTTTTTTTTTTTAATGAAAGTACATGTGTTAACAGACCCTACGGAGGAGGCACAAATCAAGCCCATGTTGTATTGAGAATCAACACCACTGACCAAACGTGATTTTTTTTTATGAAAGTATATGTGTTAACACACCCTACGCAGGAGGCACAAATCAAGCCCACTCGTATTAAGAATTAACACCACCGACCAAACGCGATTGTTTTTTTTTTTTGAGTACAAGTACAAATACAATATACGAGACATCGCCAGATCAACCCTATGAAAGTATAGGTGTCAACAGGCCTTAAGCAGGAGGCACAAATCAAGCCCACGCAGGGCATACGACACACCACCAGATCAACCCTATGAAAATATAGGTGTCAACAGGCCTTAAGCAGGAGGCACAAATGACCTCAGTCAGGGACATACAAAGTCATTGTCACTCAACCAATGGCTCATTTGCATCAAGCGCGATTGTTGTATTGACTACTAATTTTAATGTAAATAAACACACGGTATTATTGGGATGGATAATATATTTATCATACGGTATTATTGGGATGGATAATATATTTATCATATGATTAATCAATTGTATAATTTATGGTAAACTCCAGCGTTGATTCCCGTTAATATATTTGACGACTTTTGTAAAGAAATTTCAAGTCTACAGCCCGTCACAGACGTGTTAAGCCCGTCGTCAGTCACCGGAGAGGAGAGACTCTCCGGTGGGGACCACACAAACATTTCGTTATTTTCTCTCTAAAATTAAAAATTCCAATTTTGTTTTTCACATCCTCATTGACATTTGACCAACAACTGCTCGCGCTTGCTTCCACCGTCTCTCCCCTCCCTATATATCTACTTCAACTTCTAGGTTTCCTTCTTCGTTCAAAGTCTGCGAGGATAAATAACTCAAACAAATAAGGGATCTGTACGTGAAGGAGTCCTCTTTCGCCTTTGGTAAGCGTGTTTTTCTATTCACTTTCTCCCTCTCTTATCTCTCCGTCCGTACTCTGTATTTGTTTTCTTTTGTTTCTATCTTTGTGTTGACTCCTTTTTATTCTTTTTCATACTCAGGGTGTCATATTGGGTAAAGGGGTAATATTGAATTGGTTTCTCATTCTGAGATTTGGGTTTCAACTTTATTACTCTTTTGATCTCTGTTGTTGCCGGATCTTCCTTGGATTTACTGGGTTATTTTGGTTGTAAGCTGGTTTGTTGGGCATCTCAAGCTTAAGATTTTGGCATGTCCCTGACCTGAATTACTCTTTGTTTATTCCTTTTAGCTGGGGTTTCATCTATTCTGAGCAATGTTTATAATGGAGTATACCGAATCTGTTTAGGCTGGTGGGTGTTTTTGAGGAACTTGATTTTGGTTTTTGGTGGAGATTCTTCTGGGTGGTTGGCAATGTTTGAACTAGAATTGTGAAGTTCAAGGAGCCGGTGGGGTTTTGAATTGGTGGGATAGAATTGGTGCTTTTTTGTTTTATTGAGGATAAGTTGAGTTTAGAAAGATGGAAACTTCAAAAAACAGGCAGAGTGACCATTTAGGTGTCAACAAGATTGGAAAGAATATAAGGAAGAGTCCAATTCACCAACCCAATTTTGCAAATAATGTCAATAGGCAACAACCTCAGCCTCAGGTTTACAACATAAGCAAGAATGATTTTAGAAGCATTGTTCAGCAGTTAACTGGTTCTCCATCACAAGAACCTCTGCCAAGACCTCCCCAAAATTCACCCAAACCCCAAAGTATGCGGTTGCAGAAGATTAGACCACCTCCACTGACACCCATCAATCGTCCCCGCATCCCTACTCCAGTTCCAGTTCCGGTGCCAGTCCCAGCACATGCAGCTCCTCCTCAAGTTCCTTACAATGGTAGCTTTGCTCAACCTGGTCAATATGGGCAACCATCTCCAACAACTATGATGCCACCTTTGACACCTGGGGAATCATGTTGGGCTAATACTGCTGAATCTCCAATCTCCACATACATGCGTTACCTCCAAACTTCTATCATGGATCCTAGTTCTAGGGAAAATCAAGCTCATTCTCAGACACAACCACAACCTCAAGTTCCCGGTCAATTTCGGCCTTCACCACCAACTTCTGGGTTACTTCCTAATCCTCTTATGCCTCTACTCCCTTCTCCACGAGCAAATGGTCATGTTCCTCATATGCCTAATCGCCCTCCGCCAAGTACAAATGGTCCTGCTCTTTTACCTTCTCCAACCTCTCAGTTTCTCTTGCCATCTCCCACTGGTTACATGAATTTGTTGTCTCCGCGATCACCTTATCCTTTGCTTTCTCCAGGGTTTCAATATCCTCCTCCACTAATGCCCAATTTTGCCTTTTCACCCATGGCTCGGTCTGGAATTTTAGGTCCAGGTCCTCAACCTCCACCATCTCCAGGTCTTCTATTTTCATCATCACCTTCGGGTTTTTTCCTCATGTCAAGTCCAAGATGGAGGACTCAATAGTAAAGGGCGAAGCGTTGTTGTAAAGTTGAGCTGTGTGCTAGATGAGGAGCTGGCACCTTGTTTATGCTGACTGATCTCCTACTGAACAGAACTTTGGCTGTGAAATGGTATTGAACACTGATTGTAAAATGGATCCTCTAGAAAGTTGTAATCTTCTTCTCTTATTTTAATTTTTCATCAGTTTAGACTCCTTTTATTTTGTTAATAGCCATTTTGTGGCATGTTTGAGGTTAGCTTCTGAGGCAGCTGCAAATTTTTTTAGTTTCTTGGACAATATTTACTTTTAGGTGATAAGAGTGAAGATTGGACAACTCAACTGGACACCTGGACAGGAGCAATGAAATGAATGACAAAGGTGTAACATGGAAGGAGGTAGGCTTACAGACATCAAGCTGAAATGTAGGATATCTAGTGGAAACATTCTTTTGTATTTGTATAATTGTATACTAGACTTTAATTTGTTTGAACTCAGCATTGTTTCTTTTTTGGTTCTTGACCATGCTATACTAATAAAATATGTCTTTTGACAATTCTTCAATTATTATCAAGGATTTCTTGTGCTTCCAAACTTATGTTGCCTTTGTGTTGTAGCCAGCTTTGACCTATTTATTGATATTGTTTACCTTGCTTGCATGGAGGATGTGGTAAGGTAACTAAGACATAGATTTATGCTTCTAGTTATAATTCCTTTCAGAAGCAAGTTAAAAAATAGTATCCATATTGCACTTTCCTTTTCCCTTTTACTGGAACAACTCCATGATGCGGAGGGTGAATGTACTTGTGGGTCAAGAAAGGTGTAGTATGAGATTTTTAGCTTTATGCATGATTCGATAGTTTCTATATTAGTTTGAAATTGTAATATCACAAATTATTGATGATTAGTTTTACACATCTGCTCTACCCCAACTCATTTTTGTTCATATTTCTTTCTGATTATATATTGGGTTTCTAATGATTCATTTATGCCACTGCTATGACATGCCAATTCTAGTGATGCTAGTTCCCATTGAAGATAAAATGGGAGGAACAGGGTGTGACATGGTGGAGAGTGTTCATTATAAAGATGTGAGAAAATCCAAGTGATTGGTTTTACATAAGGGAAGAGGAGGTTGAAAATGGCAAAGATAGAGGTAACGAAGAATGATACAAATGTGTAAGCGTTAGGGTCCTTAGGGATGACTGTCTATAGCCATAGTTGGATTGGATGACGAATGAGACTGTTTGTTTTTTTTCTTTGTTGAAGCGTGGAGGTATAAGGGAGAAGGCTTAAGTATAGCTAATTGAACCAAGAACTATAGTTTTTGCCCAATTTGGAAAATTTGAAAACGGTCAAATTTGGTTTGGAAAGAACTAGCTTTTGACTAACTGTGAAGAAATCAAAGAGGAAGGTCGACTGCCCAACTCCCTAGAACAGGACGAGTAAAATTTTTGCTCTTCTGGTTTTGCTTAGTTTGTAATGCACACCCGGTAAGATGTCTGCCGGGAGGTTTTAAGCTTCTTTGTCATGAGTAGTGCCAGGCTGCCAGCAGATGGGTTTTGAAAGAAGTTATCTAATATTTACTGCTACTTTTGACGTACCAGAATGGTTGTCTTGCTATATTGTTGTAGTGTTAATACGGTGCCAGAGTTTGCGACTTCTATTAAGTGTTAATACAAGAATTATTTTAAGCATTAGTTCAATATAGCCAATCCCTTCACCCAAAAGTTCAATAGCTCTCACCTATATGGGCAGGCACTTTTTCACTACTCACACTGACATAACCTGATGAAGCAGTGCACTAGTGCAGGAATGAGAGTGCCAATTGTGCCATTGACCAAGGCCCTTTCTAAGCTTTTTGTATTCTCTTCCTGACCCTCTCAACTGTTTTGGGCCATACAGTTTTTCTCCATTCACAAAAATGTATTTTGGGCTGAAGCCCAAATCAATAAGCCTCCTTTCTTGATGGGCCCACTGTGTTTTTGTTTGGTTCTCCAATTTGTTGATTAGAAGGTTGATAAGGCAAAACCAATAACCAAAAAAAAACCCACTAATTCAACCTCTTCAAGTTGACAAAAAAATGCTTTGGGTTGCATCTACTCTTTTAATAGACTACTAAGCACCCTTTCAGTCTCCTTTTTTCCTCAAAAAAGGAACCAATGCGAGTGATGCCTGAATTGGGGCCAAGATTCTTTGACAACCCACCTAATAAAATACTAAAACATTTGTGGGTTTCTCTTCTTTATTGGCCAAGTTGGCAACTTGCAAATCCCCCCTTTTGTTTTTGTTTTGGTATGAGGCAAGTCGCTTTCCTATGGCTTTCTTTGTCACGGGTTGGAGATAATGCCTCCCCCTCTTCATGGTATGGTCCACTCTCCAGCCTATCAAAAGTTCTCCACCAATTTGTGACTTAAAACTCATATGACCCACCACCATTGTTTTGGCACTCCAATCACACCCGTCCAATTGGTGTTTCAATGGATATTCAAGGGGGAAAAAACAACAAAAGGGCATTAACGAATCAGGTTATATATGATTACACACTTTTCCCTGGAAAAACACTTGTCCTACAACTTCATCCAATCCTACACAACTAACAAGATTGTATGATCATAAAACAATTGAGAATTGCTCAAGATCACAAGATAAGATGAACAAATTTGATCCATAACTTACCTGATATTGAGGTAATCCAGATTGTGTACTCTAACAATATAGAAGTTGACTGAGTCTATGCTTATTATATATATGCTGGCCAACTCCCATCCATCAGAACAAGAAATTTCTGGATATTGCACCTAACAAGGATACTTCTTGATACGTTCCTATCTGTATTTACAGTTTGGCTACTTGACATGAAAGATGTTGACAGTATATACGTAATAAATACATATATATGCCAATAATACCTGGCTCATTAATCATAATCCCAATCATTCAATAAACCCCATGAAATGGAAAGGAACAAAAGGCCTAAAATGTTGATGTCCCTCCAGGAATACCTCTACCACAAGAGACATTAGATGATGACAGCACTGGTTGTATACTTGTATCAATACGTAATCATCAAGTGCATATGATTAAGTTAGAGGTTCTTGATACAAGAAGAAGACCCGATTCACCCAATTAAGCAGAAAAGAAACAAAAGACTCTAGAAATGTTGACACAACTTCGGCAAATAAAACTGGTTTTTTTTATCATACAGCTCCAAAAGGAATGACCACTATAACAACTTTATTAGAAATGTAGGCTTTCCAAGGAGTTCCACATGACTCTACCCGACAAAACTATTGTGCTACATGACTATTTATAACAGTAGAGGTTAAAGTGAGTGATTCATATCTAGAAATTCTCAAATTCCAGCCCCACTAAGTCACTAAACATAGCTAATCTTTTTTGGCCTTTTGAGAGAGCAAAGGACAAAGAGCAAAGCCTGATCCTCCTGGGGACTCTTACCATAAAGTAGATAGGGTCCAAAGCTACAAATTGTTGCTTCATGTAGTGTGAATATGTGTGAGAGAGAAGTGAATCCCATGAGAAAAACATAACTAAGAAAAAAAGGGTTCATTTCAGATAACTAATTCTACAAAACACATTGATGAGCTAAAGGAATTCAGAAGGAAAATAGTTCAATACATTGTTTCTATGACTAGAATAATTACAAGGACAGAAGCTCTGTTAAAAACTTAAAATGCGGTTAGATTCTCAACATTCAATTCCAATAAAAAGTCATAGAAGGCATAAGATTCCATGGAGAATTAAAGATGAGTACTAGTTGAAGCTTTGACATATGATGCTGCTTTTCCTACTTTTGTAAATATTTAATCTTTCATGGTTGAAACCAATATCTTCACTTTGTCCACACAACAATTTCATACTTCCTTCATAAAAAGCTACTAATAGAAACTCAATCTGGTAATGCATGTTTTGAATTGTGCAAATCCACAAAGACAGAATTGGGTTTTTACATAATCAAAACCAAAAAATGTACAAAGATGGGACTTTTCCCCGTTTAAACCATCTACATTCACCAAACCAAAGATACAAATTTCAAAGACCTTGCATTTTTTTTATGGTACCCAGCAGCAGCAGCAGAAGTAGAAATCTTCCTCTTGAAGACTTGAAGTTATGCAGATCGAGAATATTTTAGGAATTTTACAAAAAGGTAACAAGAAGGCAGAGGGAAAAAAAAAAGGTCTTAACAAAAGAACTAGTGATTTTGATTTTCTTGATTTTTTCAATTTTTTGGTGTTAAACAGACGGTGACTTACCGTCACCATCACGGGCCATCGCCCATTCCTTCAGTGACAGTCGCCAGCTTCTGCAGGTTCAACTTAACGACGGTATCCGCGAAAAGACGGGTATCCTCCTCAGTATTGCCCTCGGGCACATCAACTACGTAAGATTCCAAAACAACGGTCCAGATCCTTCCGTCACTCACGACCGTATGCACTGTCGTCACTGACCTGTAATTCCTCAGCCTATGCTCTCCTCCAGTGATACTGAACCCGGTCACGTGCCGGTCATCGTCCAGTATATCCAGCCTCTCCGTACTGGTCGCAGCCGGTAACCCGGAGATGACGATCACATCCCTCGTGCAGCCCACCGTCATTTCAAAACCCTCCTTCACGGAGCAGCTCTTGATGAAGTGCTTGTACGTCCGTGGCTTATCGAAACGCCGCAGTATTGACCAGACAACGTCGATCGGGGCGTTGATTCGTTGAGCTAGAAGAGAAGAGCATTTCCCCAGGCCGATTCTGTAGGTGTGGAACTCGATGACGAGTGGCTTTAACTCTTCGAACTCGGCCGGGGTCAAGCCGTGTGGAACTGTGAGGTGATGGCTTGTGAAGGCTTCTTCCGATTCTTGTTCTGGCTCTGCTACCATTGAAGGCTCGCCTTTCTCCATCAGAACGAGAGAGACTGATGAGCGAGGAGACCAAATACAGAGCAGATAAGGAAAAGGGGATTTAGGCTCTTTGGGATTAAAGGGAGAAGGAGTTCTGGAGAAAGGCCGAGGAAAGGTGTGTCCTTTGTTCTTTGGGGAGTTAGGAGAAGTGTCAATTGAGAAGTAAGAACGGTTGGGTCTGACCCTCTCGGCTCTCAGCTCACTTGGTTCGATGTTAACTGCTTGGCAGATAAATCTGATTAATTTAAGTAAGCAAAGACGAATTTGGGTTTAGGGTTTTTTTATTACAGGAGAAGGAATGTTGGAGACTCAAATTTCGAACTTGAGACGACTATAAAATACCACATGCGTTAGTGTTAGATGAGCTACTCATAATTCTCGGGTTTTATACTTTACGTGATTAATTCTATAATTTACTGCTAGTTTAGCTTCTCTATTATAATTTGGATTTATAGTTTTAAACGACATAAATAAATTTGTAACTTTTCTTAGATAAGACTGCGAGACTAGGAGGTCTAAGCAAACCCTATATTTTCATCATTTTATAAATCTACATGCATCACCAAAATAATCTCAACCCACAAATCCTTTTCTAAATAAGTGTGATAATCTAACATCAAAAGTTGACCTTTTTTGTTTTGGGAAAGCAATATAAATCTTCATAAATGTCGTCCAAGCATATATTGTTTATGTATTGTCCTTATGGACATTAAGCATTCAACAACCCTTCTAGCCTTTACATATTAAAAAAAAAGTTTCCTTTCTGGGTTTTTGTTTCTGGTTACCGACTCATAAATGCCAAAACCAGTTGATGACTTTGAAGGCAATAAAGGTTTAATGAGTAATGGAGCTGAATATTCAATGGAGCAATTTGATTGCTACATGCATCAAACCTTGCAAAGAAACATGAAAAATAATGAAATCAAGAGGACTTTTTTCAGTGTTATGATTAGCAACCCAGTAATTTCAAGTGAGGCCATAAAGAAGATGACTTTTTTTTCTGTTCACTATTGCATGACATTTCATCCTTGTTGGGTTTACTCTTCTTCAGATTTTCCATGTAGAGACTTCAAGATATTTTGATTTTCATTGATACATTTCGTAATTAATTACTTCAGACTTGGAAATATGGAGTTGGTACTGATATCCTCTGTTTACTTGAGTTTGAGGATTATTGAGAGTTTTCATTGATACATTTTTAAACACAGCTCAGTTGGTAGAACTCCGCTCTTGCAATTGGGTCGTCAATCAAACAATGAGCCTTTGCAACAAATAATAGACAATGGCATTGGGTGTGGGCTATGTATTGGGCTGAGTATGGATGATTGGGCTTTGTTATGGGTAGCAACTCCTAGATAAGGGCTTTTAAAACAAGTAACCCAAACTCAAAGAATTGGAATAAAAATTAGTGTGATCATTATTCGTTAAATATGGAAAGGCAAAATAAACTCAAATCAAAATAAATTAATGCGACAATCTAATCAAAGACAGTAATTATCATTAATTCTAAACTAATCCTGCAATTAGTGCGGCGGGCTTGGCCTCTCCTCTCGAGTCCACTACTAATCAGGGGAAAACAGAAGCAGAAAGAGACGCGGTGTGTGCCGTGTCGATATCTTCAAATAAACTCACGACCACAACTCGTTTTCTTTGTTTAAAATCCACGCTCAGCCGGAGTGGTTGGTATTTGTCCAATCCCAACCACCCTCCTGTGCCTCACAAACCAAGATTCACTTGTTTTTCAGATTCTCCCTCGCTCGTCTTCTGATGCGCAGTCTGTGTATATAAAAGACAAGTCTTTTTAGATCTAATAATACCCTTTTGATTTTTCAGATTCACTTGGCCCCGTCTTTTCCTTTTCACTGTTGCTGCCAGCTCCGGTGAGTCTCTCTTTTTCTATTTTCAATCGTTAGACTTTATGCCTAATGCAAGTGTGGTTGTTTCATTGTTTGTCTCTCAGTTTGGATGTAAAATCTCGTTGTAATTGGATTGGATGGCAATATTTTCTTGCCGTTACTGTTTGTTTGTGTGAAATTGAATGAAATGGTGTTTGTTTCTTATTTAAAGGGGATCTCTTGGGCTTGTTTGGTGCTTTTGAAGTGAGTGATTTATGCTTAATGTGATTGAAATCGTAAGAATGTATGTTCTGATTGTAAAATTAGGCTATTGATCGTGGGGAAAAGTAGAATATCATCTGTGTTTGGTGGATTTAGAAGAAAAAAAAATGTTATGTTCTTGCTGTTAGCGTATAGCAACTGGGATGGAGTAGAAGGCGCCATCTTTTCATTTCAATAGTCACTGTGAAATCTATTCACTTAAAAATCTTAGAATGTCTTCTTTTTTTCCTTTTGGTATTCCATAGTCGTCTCATCCCATATTTTTTTTGCTGAAGCTCATCCCATCAATGTTCTCTTAGATAGTTGTTTCCATTGTTCTTTTGAAATCAGTTAGCTTCTGTGTTCTGACTGAATTCAGGATTTCTATCTTTAAGCTTTTGAGGGCCTAAGTTAACTTAACATTCAAATAGAGACAGAGGTCCCATGAAACTTGACTTTTGGATTGCGGGAGGGAGATTACCGTTCAGATTCACTTTGTGAATTTTTGCCACCATTCTAGAAGGAGGAGTGGGGAGAGCAGAAAATAGCTTTGCTTCTTTGTTTGACATTGTTGTATATGAGGTGTTCATGGATGTTTGTGAGCAGATGATATTTGTGGATCTATGATTGCTCTTAGCAGTCTCTGTTGCAAAATGAATGTGCAGATAGTCTTGATGCAACCTCTTGTACCTGTCAGCTCTCAACGGGAAATTATTTTCTTTAATTCTTTCACCATGAGCCCTTCAACCTTGGCAATTTAGGCTTTGGTAATAATGATGACAAAAATGAGCCCTTTGATCATTGGAACTCTTGTTTTCTTTCAGCAGATGGGGGACGTAGTCAAGGACCTAACTGCTGGGACTGTGGGAGGGGCAGCACAATTGATTTGTGGACACCCCTTTGATACCATAAAGGTCAAACTCCAAAGCCAGCCTGCACCACTTCCAGGCCAACCACCCAAGTATGCTGGTGCCATGGATGCTGTCAGGCAAACTTTAGCCGCGGAAGGCCCTAGAGGTTTGTACAAGGGCATGGGTGCTCCACTTGCCACTGTTGCAGCCTTCAATGCTGTTCTGTTCTCAGTTAGGGGACAAATGGAAGCATTGTTGAGGTCTGAACCTGGTGCACCCCTTACAGTTAACCAGCAGGTCATTTGCGGGGCTGGGGCTGGAGTTGCCGTTTCTATTTTAGCTTGCCCCACTGAATTGATCAAATGCAGGTCAATGCTCTAGCCCTTTCTTTCTTAGCTTTTGAACTTGATTCTTTTTTTTTTTGAACGTTGAGGTTTATCTTGGTCTTAAAAGATCTGGTAGATTTGAAACTTCCTATGATGTGCTTTCATAGATAACTTTGTCATTGGTGAGAACAGGTTGCAAGCCCAAAGTGCATTGGCAGATTCTGCCTCAACTGGTGCAGCAGTGAAATATGGGGGGCCAATGGATGTGGCAAGGCATGTTCTTAGATCAGAAGGAGGTGTTAGGGGCCTCTTCAAGGGCTTGGTTCCAACAATGGCTCGTGAAGTGCCTGGGAATGCTGTCATGTTTGGTGTCTATGAAGCTCTGAAACAATTCTTTGCAGGAGGCCAGGATACTTCCAAGTTGGGAAGAGGCTCTTTGATTGTGGCTGGTGGCCTGGCTGGGGGTTCCTTTTGGCTATTAGTCTACCCCACTGACGTTATCAAGAGTGTGATTCAGGTCGATGATTACAGAAACCCCAAGTTCTCCGGGTCCATGGATGCATTTAGAAAGATCCTAGCATTGGAAGGCATTAAAGGCTTGTACAAGGGTTTTGGCCCTGCCATGGCCCGCAGTGTTCCTGCTAATGCAGCATGCTTCCTGGCATATGAGGTTACCCGGTCTAGTTTGGGGTAGTTTTGTTTCTGTACCCCGATTACTGACCAATGATTTGGATGAAATTTTAGTCATTTGATCTTAACACCATTTCCCATTCTCATAAAATGAAATCCTCTTTTGAAGAAAATATTTAGCAATATGGTTTCCTTTCCATGCCCCAATATATTACCATCATTGCAATTGGTCGGTCTTGTTTTTTATCCGATATCAAGGATGCCCCTTCCTGCGCTGTATGAAAGCAGGATGGGCTGAGCCGGGCTTTGACTGGCCTTAGGCTCTGCTCGTTACTTTCTTAGGAGGCCCGAGCTCGATGGGGCCTTCAAAATCAGAGCCCGGGCTCCGCTCGTGAAAAGATTCGAAGCCCATGCTCGGTTCACTACAAGCACCAGAGAGAATCATATTCTCTGCACATAGAGAAGCACATCGAGCGCTACTTTCTTCGAAATCCTTCGACATATCGTCCTAGATCAAGCCACCTGACCAATAACTGAACTAGAATTCACTTCTGTCTCTGCATCAATCTATACTCAATCAAGTTCCACAAATAATCTCTATCAATTTCCAACCCCTTCTTCCCATCATCATCCCCGACAATCAATATCCACAATGACTTTTCAGGCTATATGTGTGTGCGTATATATATATATAAAATAAGCAGGCATTAATGATACCATGAATCTTTGTTAGGGACAGTAAATACCAAATATAAAGAAAGAGAGGTGAAAGTGGTGTTGTCATAGACAGCAGTAGGAATGGAAGTGTCACTATATAGTAGCAGTGATGATTATAAGAGTCTAGAGGTGTGGGTTCCATATATATATAAATACAGAAAGATGGGGATGGGGGGTCCTGCAATCTAAGTGCCCAACAATTCCTGAAATATTTTAAATCTTAACCCTTGAATTCATCAAACAACCCTTCAGCTGACACGTATTATCTTATCTTTCTCCTAAGTGACTTCCAACCCAAGAACTTTTCTACATTCAAACGGCATCATTTATGGATATACGAATTTGAGGGTAATTACTAGACCTTCCTCCAGCCCCATCAGTTGCTCAACCAGTGCCGGTGGGGTACAGAACTTCCGGTGGCCTACAACAACATCTGAGGATAAGATTTCAACTGATGACACTGCAGAATAGGAAGAGAAGAAACCAAAGAAACGAAACGACCACAGAGGAATCGTGAGGAAGTTGGCAAATATAGGGAAAAGTAGAAGGCTAAACCACTAATTGATGAAGAGGTTGCAGGAGCTGGCGCCATTGGAGGCAGAGATGGCGAGGCTTTTTTTTTCCCCCTGTAAAAGTGCTTCCATTAGAGAATGGAGAGAAATGAAAGAGAGTGGTCTGGTATCAGATCTGAAGAGTTTCTGGACATACACGTGTCCATCTTATGAATCAAGGGTAAAGGTTTAAAATATTTTAGGGATTGCTGGGCACCTAGATTGCAGGCACCCCCATCCCCCGCCATGCAATTGATCATTACTATACCTTGAAAACCTCACATTTCCACACACACACATATATATAAACAATATATGCAGGGACCATTTTTGTGTGGATATATGACATAAAAGTCTGTGCTTCAGTGCTTCCGCTTCCCTATTCCCCACTTGGCCATAGACAAAAAATATATTTATATATATAGATAAAGATATAGATATAAAGAATAGATCGCGCTGAATTCATGGTTCTGAGTTTATTAGTTGAAGGCCAAGGACCACACTTAAATTTCATGCAGGGTCTGAATATGAATGTGCTCAGCTACTCTCTCTACCTACTGCTTTTCTTGGGGGTCCATGACATGGTACTATACTCTACTACAACCATATATAAACCATTAGCAGAAGAAGAAGAAGAAGAAAGTAATAGTAGTAGTAGTAGTGCAGAAACCAAAAAGGTAGGGGAAAAAAACCTTGTTAACATGCAATTAATTAATGCAGAGAGAACAAACATATATACAAATTTTAAATTTTATGTGGTTCGACAATTTATCTATTTTGACGGCAACGTACGAGAGACTGGTTTCAGTATTAATAATAATAAAAAAAAGGTTTACGTCAAATTTGAAATTATACATACACTAACTTCACAAAATCACTCCTGCATGTAAATATGAGTCTTTTTTTTGGTAAGTCCTGTAAATATGTATGAGTAACGTCAAAGTTGCAACGGTGATTCTGCAGAAATATTATGTCATGTCACTATACATATTGATATGGTTGAGATATATGTATATGTGTTGTGTGTGTGTGTATAATCAACTGTGGAGCAGCTAGCTGAGTTAATGGAGCACTGGAGGTGAAGGATTTAACTTGTTATACTTTATATATCTGACTTTGGGGAATGTTTGTTTATTTTGTCTCATTTAATTTATAAGATATATGCAGCTTTATTGAAAGTAAAAGGCTGCACTTCTGCCCTTAAAATCCAATATATACGACATACAGCCCTTCTAAGTTCTAACCATATAACTATAAATAAATAAATTATATATATATATATATTGTTAAAATTTGAAGGATTTGAGAGGGATGAGAAGGAGGAGGTGAGATAAGTTTGTGGCACAATCCGCTTGAAGTATTGTCCACGCTATGAGCCCAAGATATGCATAGTTTTTGTCATTCAAAAGGCGTCTCACGTATTTGAGGCTGGACTCGCACTTATAAATCATATCATTAGCTTACACCAAATTGATGTGAGACTGTTAACAAGTCTTAACACTCTACATTTGTGAGCTCGGTTATGCGCGGCCCAACACGTGGTCTATACGGAAGGTCATTGGGATCGAGTCTAGGCTATGATACCATGCATGTTATAATTTGAAATTTTTGAGAGGGGTGAGAAGAATGAGATGAGCAATAGAAGAAGTAGGTGAGAAAAGTTGTGGCATAATCCACTTGAGTTATCGTCCACACTCTGGGCCCAAGGGCCCCGTGATTTTGTCCTTCAAAAGACACCTCAAGTAATTGAGGTTGGACTCACACCTACAATCACATTATTAGCTTACACCAAATTGATGTGAGAGTTTTAACAGGTCTTAACATATATGTTTATGCATACTTGCATAGTCATCATACAAATTAAGGCATAGTCTTAGTTGATACTCATATATATACAATACATATTAATTAGTTAATGTGGATATTAATTAATCAACCAACAAGAAAATCATGAGTCCATTTTGTGAATATTAATTTGTTAATTACGGTTTTGGAGAAAACATTAAATGTAGTTGGAATATTTGCTTGACTATTTATGTTTGGCTTTTAGGTTTTAAGATTATAGAGAATTTATACATAAGGATAAAATATGAGAGTTGTATTCCGAAGAGAATTCAAAAATAATTTATAAATAAAGATAAAAATTATAAATTTATTAAAATACCATTCCTTCTTCCTTGTGTCACCATAGGAGAAGATTCTTCACAGTGATTGGGCAATGTAAAAGCCTCATCTCCATCTTTTTCTCAAAAAAATTTACCTCAATCTGCACCAATCCCAATGAGATAATAATTGCTTGGCTTTGCTTTAAAATTTAAATTTCCTTTCAATATAATTTACAGATTTGTTTTTCCTCTCTTTAATCACACTTACAGAAACAAAAACACAGATTAAATAATTAAACACACCAATTTAAGAAAACAAAAATAAAAGTCTCATCACTCAAAAACCTGTGAAAACTTGGCTTGTCATCTAGTCGATTTGGAGATGAGGAGATCCATCATCTATGTCCAAGCCGGAGCTCCAGATCAAGCTCTTCAGTCTTCTCCCAATTCTTCTTGCTAATAGAAATTGAAGCTTCATCTTTGCTAGATTGATAATAACTATGAGTACTAAAATTCATCTTCCCCGGCGGCGAAACCAAGTTAAGATTCATAGACGGTGAAACCAGATTGCTAGGTGGATATGGAGACATGGAGAGAAGAGTAGAAGGAGAAGAGCTCATAGTATTAGCAGTACATGCACTATTCATAGCCATTTGAGCACAAAACAGCCCATTAGGGTTAGATGATTGGTATAGAAGAAACCCACCACCATTTGAGGCAAATTCTTGATGACTTGGGATTAAGGAATTTGGAGACGGTGATGAATTGGAAATATTATTGAAGGAATTGGAGTTTTGATGTAGTTTAGCTCGATCTCGACGGTGCACATTCATATGACCACCTAGGGCTTGCGCGGACTGAAATTCTCTTCTACAAAAGGTGCAAGTATAAGACCTTGGTGGCCAAGTTGTGCCGTGGATGCTGGCGGTGTCCTCCGCGAAGGCTCTCACCTCCCACGAATCATCGTCGTCGTTGTTGTTATTGTTGTCTTTGAGTTGCATAGGGTTCCACATCCACATGGGAGTAGTCAAGCTGGGGTTTCGATGGTGCTGAGATTGTTGGGTCATTGAGAGAAGGCCAAGTTGAGCTGCCATGGAAAATGTTTTTAAGGTATGGATAGAAGTGGTAGGAAGTGATTATGTGTTAGAAATTAAAGGGGTTAAATAGGGGGAATGGGGTAAGGAGAGAAGTGAAAAATTAAAATAAAAAAAAACAGTAACACCGAATGTGTCACCAAAATTTAGAACAATCTTGTTGGATTGTTATAAGAATGAGAGTTGACATATTATTCACTTTGCACACCCAACTAATTCTGGTGTCGGGGTCTGCTGTAGTAAAAATTACAGCAGACCCCATTGTAACTTTTTTAGAGCATAAATAATTTTTTATTTAATTTTTAAAAATCGTAAATGTGTAGTATTCGGTTTAACGAATCCAACTACATATTTTTTGTTCAAAAAAAAAATCAAATTCATCGCGATCGAGACATCCAATGTTTGTGGCTATATCCGACGATTTAAAATTGTCATGTATTTTTCCTGTTTAATATGATTTTTGTTTTGAAAAAAAAATACCGTTGGGTTCGTTAGGATGAATACTACACATTTATTATTTAAAAATTTTTTTTTTTATTAATTTAAAATTGCATTACAGCGAGACCTGCTGTAATTTTATTAGAGCATGTCCCGGCCACTGAACTAATTCCTTCTTATGCAAGGACAAAATCTTTGTTTCTTTGGCTTCAACGCCATTTTTTACTTTCTATTGTGTGTCCAAAAGGGTATCAAAGTGTAGCTTTAGATGGGTAAAATTAACATATTCAATTTTGATTATAATATTTTTTAAGAAAAGGGCTTAGCACGGAATTTTATAAATCAAATTTCTGATTTTATATATATATATATATTGATATATATATATATATATATATATACATGTTACCGAATAGAAGGGTACTATGAAAGTAATATCCAACAAAGTATTGAATAACATATTTTTATTAGTTGTGTTATTTTTTCACAAAGAAATTAATTGAAATACATATTTATCGAAACAATTTTTTTTTATAAATTACTTAGAAATTAATTGGGATTTATGTACATATTTTGTATATTTTCTATACATTTGCTTCCAATCTGCCAAAACAATGAACATAAATTAATTTTAAAATTAATTTAAGTGCGTGTTTAATGGATATTATATGCGTATTTCCAACGGAATTTCTCATTGGGATGTCGACTGCCATTCACAACTAAGCTTGGACAACCTTCAAAGCTTTAACAATGCTAGCCATATATATATATATATATATTATTCTCACTCTTGTTGTTTTCTCATTGTCTCGTAATCAAAAAATTATTCATAAGTTGTCACTAATCGAATTACTCTGTATCACTAATTACATTCACTTAATGACATACGTGCAGTGGGGATATCAGATGCTTTTAATCAGACAAATATAAGTGATATTCAGACAAATTAAATTAAACAAGACTGCCGTATAATTAAATATATGTACCAATTTCATGGAATTTACTCCATCGGATACTTCTAGGATCATATAATTAAAATTAATTTAATGAAAGCATATGGAAACTAGCTATTACTAAGAAGGGTCATTAAAAAAAAACATGAATTTAGTTACAGAGAATATCACATCAAGGAATTTTATTTAATTTTACTTAATTTTATAATTATTATGAAGAGAATTTAAACGGCTGTCCTTGACAGTTGTTTAGCTAGTAATACATATTACGACTCTACACCAGCAGTGCAATTCAATTAATTAATATGTGAAAGGAATGTTGATGGACAAATGAGAAAATGACATGATTATTACATAAATTAATTTCTATCAACCTACCAAAAAGTGTCTTATTGTACAGATTATGATTATTGGTTAATTACAACATGATAAGATTAATTAATATCGTCATCCCCTACCCTTTTTTTTGTCATTTCAATTTTGTAACTTATGGGTTTGAATTTTAGTGAACAACGGGTCGCTAGCTGAGAAGGTGAATTTGGTCGCGATAACTCTTAACGCAAACTAGAGGTTATGAATTCAAATCTCATGAGTGTTTCTATTATCGTAATTTGCGAGATGAGTGTTTGCTCAACCTAACGTGTGCAAGTGTCACTTTGCGTTATTTTTCCGCATTGATTTTTTTTAGTTATGTTTATGTATGAAAAATAAAATAGGCTCCCATCAGTTATACCTTGATGCCCCCAATGCCTAAGCCCAACCAATATAAAACAGTAAAAATCTGTTTCATTCTTCTAATCCATTCAACTATATTTTAGCCTAATGGCCCAAGCTCCTTGATTTGGTTTCTACTATGTACTCAGCCTAGAGGAACATGCACACAGTAGACAACACTATAAATCACTTTAGAAATGTGCACGACTTCTGAGTATCAACTAAAGACATACATTGTAGATGTACGAACATGAGTGTGCCCCCAATGAGTTCAAATCATGGATCCACCATAAAGCTCGGCTCAGATCTCAATTAGTCTGTAGGGGTTACAAAGTCTTTTATGTGGCCTGAAATTTACCAGTCAATTGTTCGGTGAACAACTGGGTGGTTTTCACATTTCCAAAAAAGATTTGAATTTTAGTGACTGTAAAATAATCACATTTGGTTCATTGGTAGAGTTGGGCATGGGCTTGGAACTTTGTACAACCCAGACTCGTACACACCGGTCCAGCTTCTGTCTGCCCCATACATAAGACACATTGGTAGCATATTGGACTCTGCAAATTATGGGCCTTGGTTATTTTACCCAACTTGTGAGGCCTGCCCATTAAAGGTTAAATTTAATTACTGGGTTGGGTTGGCCTTTCGGCCCACTTTCAAGTTTCTCTCTCCAGACTCTCACGAGGGGGGACAATCATGGATGGCTCAGAGTCTCAGCTCCCGGACGAGACAAATCGGAGCCAACGATTGCAGTTCTAAGCACGACGATTCATGGGTCTGAGGGGTTTCGATATAAACAAGCAACGTAGTAAGCAAGCTCTCTTTTGATTTGATTGTTGTGTCTAATCACTCATATTTTTAGACAAGCTAATGCTCTATCTGTTTTCTCATGGGTTTAGTTATTCTTTATATATGATTGTGTTATTTCTTGGAAAAATTGATTTTTCTTTTACAAAAAAACGTTTGTTGTTGGAGGGTGTTTAACCTTTCTGGCTAGATGATCTTATTATAATTATACATATGCATGTAATTGATGTTTCTACTCTTTCTATCTTTAGATCCTATTTAACACTTGTGTTGTGTTCTTGGGTGTGTGTGAATGTATAGACATTCTTCTTGCATTTTTTTTTGGTTTGATTTTGGCTCTGATTTAGAATTTGTATGATGAAAGTTTTGTTTCTTTAAGCCCATGAGTGGAGTTATTGAATTTTCAGCTTATAATTTCATTGCATTCATCTGTGTCTATCAACAACAGTGGAAAATGTTTATTTCACGTTACTAATCATTGAGGAAAAAAAAACCAAACCATTTATGAAATGTCATTTGTACAAAGGTTCAACTTGCTGCTGCTGACCTTTTATTATTTAATCATCAAGTCCTGTGTGCATCAGTTGGAGCTGTCACTTTCTTTTTGCCATGGTTCCACAGTAATAGTTATTTCTCTGGTGCCAGTATTTGAGGATTTGGTAAACTGCATCTAGATGATCCTTCAGGAATGCTACTGACTGACTAACTACTCTTGACAACATAAGCAATATTGTGTGTATGAAAAATATACGTTGATGAAGTTTATGATATCTGCTAATCTGCACCAAGATAAAAAGCAATTATGGGTGAGATTGAAGTGAGGGAAGAGGAAGAAAGAGAAAAATTGTTACCCGAAGACATGTGATTTTCTCCATGGAGTTCAGTTATTACTCATAATGCAATTCAGTACACCCGATATTTACTATTGTAGACTGAATGATAAGCACTCTAGGACAAGTTTTTGTAGTACCACACTCCCACCTGAATTGAAAGGTTCTAACACAGTTCTACATGAGCGAAGTGCGCTTAGTGGTCTGAAACCAGAGTTTCAATTAGACAGCTGCATACATGTTTTGCCAAAGAACTGAGCTGCTGAGGGTTGGGTCTTGTTGACTGAAGCTTTGGTTGATAGTTATCTGAAATCAGGTACGAAGCATGCATTCACTAGAAGTTTGTATTTATTCAAATGCAAGAGTGTTTCACTCTTTCATATAAATGACCAAAGATGTAGAATTCTAAACTGAAAATGCAAATAGCTTGCATGAATTTTAAATTACATTTTAATTTGGTTTATCTGACTCTATAATTGAATTAGTCTCATTATCATCATCTTCAAAGCCTTTATCCCAACTAATGTGTTGAAGTTGGCTACATGTATCAATATAAGAATTAGTAATAATCCATCACATGAATCTCTTACACCATTCATTCTTTTAGTGCTTTCTTATCACTTCCATCGGTTTATTTTTCTTCCTCTTTGTGCTATCTTGCACTTGAATTTTATCAACTGCCTATAATTGAATACTCTGGGAAAACAGTGGCTTTTTGTTGAAGTAATTTTGAAGTAGAGGGGGATGGAAGTTTACTATGAATGTATTGTATATGTAGTATTGTCCTCTCAGTAAGTTGGGTCTGAGTCCATTTGGCTCATAGACCCCTGAACTCGGGAAACTTTCAGAGTTACTTCTATTTTGAAGACTGTTGGGTAGCAATGACATTGATGTTACGTCAGCTGGAAAGCATGTGGAACTGTGTGCACTGTTTCTGATATTGGCTATTTTAAGAGATGTGGGCTTTGGATTTAGAAAGACGTTTAAGTTTGCTGTTAGGCTCACTTGAGGCTGGCCCTACGCAAATTGAGAATCTCAAATCCTAACGCATTGATAATCAATCGAAATGACAAAAGTTGATCCGAGTGAAGATTGCTTTTGATTAATGGAACTTTGATGACTGCATCATTCGTTATCTTATCCAGGAATGTATCTAGAATATGTGCTTCATTTTATAAAGCATGTTGACATAACTAGCTTGCTTTATTCGTTCAAGTGAATGCAGTATCTATGATTCAGATGGATGCTCCCAATTAAATTTGGAGTACAAAATTATTCCCTCACCCTAGTTGACTAGTTAATATATTATAAGCTCTGAGATTATTGCTTGAACCCATGTTTATCAGTTCTTGAGACATGATAAGAGCAAAGCCAATGGCTATTTGACAAATTTGTTGACATAGGTGTCTGTCAATTTGTCTTATGTTGTATACTTTTAAGTTGCACATTCTTCTTGTAAGACAGCATTCTTGTGTGAAACGTTATGTATGCATTGTCAAATAACTTGCTTCTTTTGTTGCTAACCTCAGACGAGTTAGACAAGGTCTGTTGTGCCAATCGAACTTACAAGCTCTAAGATTTGGTCCAAATAGTATGATCTACATGTATTTGACTTTCCTTTGGTTTCATTGTTCGCAGAATCAACCGGATAATACTGATTAGGTCAAGAAAATGTTCTTATTAGCTTTTCAATGCTAAGGTATGACCGAATTATTGCTCTCTTTTCTATATTTTCATTGTTTAACACTGTCATTCATGATTTTGTATATTCAATGTCATTGAATGAGTCAAACAAGTTTTTCCACAACTCTTTCTCATTCGCACATATCGTGCAAAACCCCGTGAATGTTGACCTTGAGAAATTGACTTTTAGTGGTATAGTGTTTATACTTTATACAAGCATTCCACCATTGCCGCCCCAGGAATGTTAGGATAGACAGGGAGAATCCAGCCATCAAAGGAGCATTTCTCGCTGCTTGTCACTCTCCTACCCACTCTTTGCACCACCATACCCCCCCACTTGCATATGCTCTCCTCCAAAAAAAAGCCTCCCCTTCTTTGGACTCGTTAGGCTCCAATAACAATGCTTTCTTTTGCTTTATCCCAACTTTGTATATTAATTAATAATCCTGTTAATTGATACAGCTCTCATGGTTGGAACCTTTCACTTATCTTTTTAGCCTTTTTGTAGTATTATATATATTGATTATCGGAGATCCATTAAAGGTGGTCCTAACCTTGTTCAATAGGGAACCCACGTGAGTAATACTCTCAAGTATAAAAGATTTGAGAAAAAGTTAAGGACATGGTTCCCTCATTATCAGAGGCATGGGGTATAAATCTGTGTCATTAGGTGTCTCATAGGGTTCGGCCACTTCTTTATCGCTTGGAGAATCCTTTACCTTTTGAGGCATTATAATGTGGTTCCTCACAAGATCTGAAGCATATTATAATAATATGCAAGAAAATGAGCTTTCTATTCTATTTGTGTCAATCTCTTGCCTAACTGATGTTATACCTTAGAAATTCTTCATATTTTTGGTATATGCATGAGAACATTTGCTGTCTGTCTTACATAAACAAGTTTTGACTCATGCAGGGTGTTACTTTTCTTTATTTACTCTGTTTCCTACAAAACCACTTGCAGAACAATCTCTCCTCAACTGCAATCTATGAAGAAACTGAAGCATAAGAGGCTAATTTTTTTTGCATTTGAGGTTCGTTGTCCATCGATTTATGTCAATTAACTATGAACTCCAACAATGGTGTCTGTCACGTGGGAGCATGGAAGGAATAGATCCAAAGAATCCTCAAGACGCATGCCAAGCTCTTTGTATATTGGGCATCGTGAATTGCACGTGGTGGCACTTTAACCACACTATTTTGTGTTTTAGTTTTATTTGGACAGCTTCATGTGTCAAAGCTTCAATCATGGTTTCATTCAACTTCGAGAAGACGACATATATATATATATATATATATATATATATATATATATGTATATGTATATATAAAGCATGCAACGTGCATGTATTTATGGACCCATGTTACCAATTTCCCAATACATTGTACGTAGGTGATACATCATCAATTGATGTACCATTCAAAGTGTAAATCATATTAATACTTTCATATGCCTATATATTTATGTGGTTATGCTTCTCTTCTAGCTAAGCTAGTTGACCCAACATTGATTTGCTCTAAATGTTTTTGGTTTGTTTCACATTCTTTTCCATTAATGTTATTTAAACATTTTTCATTGTTTATTCTACCATTATTGTTGGAACATTTGTGGGAACATCTCTTCATAAATTGCTTATTTAGGTTTTAGGGTGACAATGGTGATGCCAAGAAATTAGTGTTTGGTTTTTTAAGTATTCGATCGAGTTCTCTGTCAAAAAAATAGATATATGCTCTCTACCCATCAAAGATTCTTGGGATTTTAAAAAAAAAAAATTTATCTTGCAACTTAATTGGTGCCTTTGGATTTGATCTGATGACAGTCATAAAAACACCAACACCCACGTTAATGGCTATATCTTAAAGAGATAATGCAGCTAATTAAATAAAAAAAATGAAATTGAGATGCTAAATCTTTTGGAATAGATAAATGTGTAATCTTATTTTAAGAATTCCATGTGAAAGCCATCGATCATGTTCTTTATTTAACTCTTAATTTCTAACATCTCTGTCTCTCAGATTGGTGACAAAAAGTTTGTCCAATGACTCACTGTTGTTCTGTGTAATAACACACATAATTAACAATGGACATTGTTTGGCATAATTAAATAAAATTCAATTTTATTATCTTGACCAGTATAAGAAATTATAATTTACTGCTCCATTATCCGTAAGAATTAATCTAGTTATTGATGTGGTAACTAACTTATTGTTTATCAGTTCAATTGGATTAGCAATGGGAGCCAATCATTGTTATCAATCATTTCCTTAATTCTAAGACCAAAAATAAAGGTTTGTTTAATTCTCGACCATTAAAATATGATAAATATTTAATTACTTAGTCAAATAATTAGTGGGTTTAAAAAGAGAAATAGATTAACAAAGTTTAAGGATCAAGTTAAGGGGATTAAAAACAAAATTAAAGGCCTAAAGAGAACATGATAACAAAACGACAGTAAAATATGCGATCATTATCATATTCCACGAGGTATGCTCATAATTAATCATAGTATGTGATGTGTAGTAGAACCCATTATATCTTCTTTTTCTATCTTTTTGATTTGTTTAACATTTTTAATAAGAAGGAGAGAATCTAGCGATTATGGGTGTGTTTAAAGGTGTATATATAGGTCCCCCTTTTGAAAGCAACAAGCTAGGCACATTCTATTATTATAATTATGGAGTGAATATATATTATATAATTAGGGTTCTAGCAAGTTGGGTTTTGTTCTTCAAAAAGGATGGTTTATACTTTACAAATGCGTTTGTCAGTTGGAGATGCTGATGAGTTTTTCAAAAGTAATACACGGGTTATATATATAATATTATATATATTATAAATGCATTTGAGATGCATATATATATATGGTGCTTTTAATTGTTACCATTACTGTTTCTGGTTTTTCAAATTTTCTTATCTAAATATTGAAAAGTTGAAACATTTAGAAGTTATATATTACTCCGTGTGGTGATAGCCAATAAGAAAATTTTTATCAAAAAATAAAAAATTTATGTAATTTATATGGTAATTATAGTTTTTTTTAGAAATGGGTAAGGGGATTCGAAACTTGTTACTAGGGTGATGCAAACTATCTTTACCACTCTAATCAGTGGTTCGGGTGTTATGATAATTATAGTTGGACTCTACAAACATATATATGATAATATTAACTTCATTATAATAATATTATAATGCTTATTTATATAAATTTATTAAAACTTAAAATTTATAATTTTATTGTCACTTTTCACGTATTGTGCGGTTCCCGACTAGTGTAATTAAGTTCTTGATCCAAATGATTCATTCTATTTGTGATCAATGGATTGACTTTGTCCTCTCAAAAAAATTATTTGATTGATGTGATGTGATGTATAATCTTTAATTTCTACAGAAAAAATAAACATTAAAAAGTGAACACCATATATACACACACAAAATCTTTGAAAAACACCCCGACAGATTTGTTTGTTATTATATATATATATATATATATATAAAGGTCATATATGGGTGGGGGGACCTGCTATATTTTTATTACAACAGATCCCATTGTAATGTAACTTTAAGTTAGCAAAAAATTTTATTTTTATTTTTAAAAATAATAAATGTGTAGTATTCTTCCTAACGAATCCAACCGTATATTTTTTGTTCGAAACAAAAATTATATTAAACATGAAAAATACATGACAATTTTTGACCGTCGGATATAAACATAAAACATTCGATATGTCGATTGCGATGAATTGATTTATGTTTCGAACAAAAAATACATCGTTGGATTTGTTAGACCGAATACTATACATTTTACGATTTTTAAAAATTAAATAAAAATTCCTTTTGCTCCAAAAGAGCTACAGTGGGGTCTGCTGTAATTTTTACTACAGCAGACCCTCGCACCCCATATATTATATCCTTAACTTTAAAATTCGAGATATTTAATCCTAGCTAATAACTAACTTAATATTACATGCCTTTCAAAGAGTCGAAGTTATGAATTATAAGAATTTGAGTATTTTACGATATCTAGTGAAGATTTACAGAGATCTAATTAAGTTCCTTATGACATATATAATTGATTGCTCAAGTATTAATTTATAAGTATCACCATCACTCTTCTTGTTGTTTCTAATAATATTTCATCAAATAACTTTTTGAAACCATGATATACTTTATTATTTGACCTCTAAATTGTGACCATAAGTTATTTGTTCCTTTTGTCGGTAAAAATATATAAAATCAATTGGGGCTATAGATAATTTATTCATGTGGTTGGCGTAATTATCTATGGAATAGATTCTTGTGTCTAAATTTCATTAGTAATAAAAATGCCAACTTATATATTACAAAATGAGACTATATATATATAACTTTATCAAGAGAAGATCCTACTAGGTCTGCAAATTTTACATTTATTATATTGAAAAAATTTTGATACTTCCATCTATACAAACTATAAAGTTATCATCACATAATGATTAGGCAGTGAAAAAAAAATCCCAGTTAAGATATTATAAGCATTTGGTTATTTTAAAATCTTTAACCACCATTAGCCAATTCCCTACAAAAACAGTAATCTTCCTCGTATTTTATATATTTTGCTTTCTACCTTAAAGAATTGCTTTCATTAAATATTCATTGTTGGGTAACGTATAGTTAACTCAATTATATTCAATGTGAAGTAGTTAATGAAGATTAGAAAATTGTAATAATAGATAATAAAATGATTCGCCGAAGGTCTTTTTCCATTCAAATAGTACTTAACATATAGTTAACGAAAAAAACAAAGTGACCAGTGCTTTATTCCTAATTAAAAAATCAACACACTAGGCTAATGTTTGGTAGCAATCCTACAAAATGCTAAAGCTGATCAAGAGATATATAATAATCCAATTCAATTTAAAATCATACCTAGGGTGGTGTGGGGACCTCGACCGATCGGATTCAAAGCATAGATTAGTGAAAGTTAATTAGGTGTTTGGTGTCCGACGACGTTGCGAAATTATTGGTCGAGCATGATGTTATCATAGAGATTATCAAAAAAGATATCGCTAAATATTTTATGTGGAAAGAGGACAAACTAGGGCGCTCCATCACCATGAGAGCACTTACTTTTGGAGTAATCACAAATTATTTGAGCTAGTCAATTAATTGTGACGAAGATCACTACATGATTAATCCTTTTTCTCAATCTAAATCACATTTCACATCTCAATTTTCATGTTTTGTAAGCATTAGATTAAAGAAATAATAAGATCCAATACATTTTTTATGGTTTATTGAGTGGTTTGATCATTTACATTTTTAACCTTAACCAACAAGTTTTTGATGTTTGTACCTTAACCTTAACAGACATAGTTTGTTTTTTTTTTTTAATGATTTTAATGTAAGTACATATACAGCAAATAAACCCTAGGGAAAAACGAGAGGTCAAGGCTTTAGAGCCCTCTGCATAATGTCTAAAAGATGTCCTTGACATGCTTAGAAGAGCCATTTAGTAAAGAATGAAGAGAACTCCATTGACATTTTTAGAGAGAGAGAGAGATCAGAGAGGGTGTTGGCGTGTGTGATGGAGACAAGTGGGAGGTGTATGTAATGTAAGAGAGAGTACGTAGTAGGTGAATCTTCCAGGACAGATCGGGTCAATCAAAATTTTAAGCCAAGTCATTGAAGTCAAGGGAACGTACGTAGCTACACTCGTTTGTATTTCATGGCTTTATTCCCTCTCTATGTGCCTCTTTCTTTGTTTTGAAGGTTTTATATATACATTACATGCCACTCGTGGGGTTCGCCACGTATTACGGATGTGTTCCATAGAGAATATGACTGATGGAGAGTATACTTTTTTTTTTTTTGTGCGGCAAGTATACGTTGTTGATATACGCTAGAGTATACTCTAATTGCACTGTCTGTTTCTCAGTCTCTGTATAATGTTGTACGTGTACGCAGGCATGCATGCATGCCAATGGTTGAGATTGAACCTATCCAAGAGAATACTCATATTAAAAGTTTCAGACATTGTTATCGTACAAGAAAAATAAGTAAAACCCTTATATTTAATTTAGTTTATAATTTTCGTAAAGGATTTTTTTTGGGTAAGGTGCAGCCATGTAGGGTTTTGATTGGAGAAGAAGAAGCAGGTAATTTAGGAAAAGTTAAAAAGATGAGAGTAAAAGTACGATCAGAGAGGCACCCGGAATTTAAGGGAGGAGAAGAGAGAGAGAGAGAGCAATTCCCAATGAGAAATGGACAGGGTGGGTGGTCATTTTTTTTTGAGGAGGAAAAGTTCATTAGATAGAAGAGTCAGCAATAGCATAGATATTACAATAGTGGGGAACATGTCCCATGAGCATAACAGAATCAAAACAGTTCATTCCATGACGCGCCAAGGAGTCAGCTAGCTGATTATTGCTCCTAGAGGTGTGGACTATTTCACAGTGACAGTCCTGCAAAAGGAGAAGAGCGGCATCCACACAAGAACCATAGGGGGCAAGCACGGTCCTATTGGAGTTCAGGTCAGAGACAATAATAAGCGCATCGCCCTCAAGAATAAAGCTAGTAATATTCAAGGCCACGGCTAGCTCAATTCCGAAAAGAAAGGCAGTAGCTTCTGCATAGAGACTTCCCCCTGCTGAGGGAATGCGTTTGAAGCTAGAAGCTAATATTACCCCATTAGCATCTCTCACAACCGCCCCCACACCTGCATAAGAATTAATAACCGACCAAGCTGCATCAACATTTATTTTCAATCTCCCTACTGGAGGAGGGATCCAATGACTAGACGCAGGAAGAGGTGGAGAGTGTTGAGGGGGGGAACTGGAATAGTGAGACTTAGAGAAAATATGCCTTAATGATGACATCTTGGATAGGAATTAAAAGGTTCTCATGGAGTAAACTGTTCCTTCCAAACCAAATGTAAAAGAATAACCTGAAGTAGTCTTCTAGTAAGTCCTTTGGAAGAGAAGCAATCAATTGTGCCATCCAATAACGTGGGGAGAGGGTAGAGCCAATTAGAGAACAAACTGTGGCAATTTTTTGCCTCCATATTGGAGCAGTCCATGGGCAATTCCAAAAAAGATGGAAGCTAGATTCATCAGCAGAATTACAGCAAATACATCTACCATTGACCTCAATGCCCCTCTTGATTAAATTGTCTTTTGTTGACTTTACTCTTTTAAATGAAAAAAAATATGTTTCTTCTTTTCTGTGCTTTTGAACAGATAGATCTGTCAGTACTACTGGAATTTGCACTTAAACTCAGTGCCTAGGTACCTTGATTCGGTGAACGTGAGTGCAGAGTCTCTCACTCCGTGCCTAGCTACCTCTTGCTTCTCTCTCTCTCTCTCTTTCCTTTTTGTTTCAGTGGAGTTGTCTCACAAGAAAACAAGTAATACTGCTTCATTTGGGGGACAATTTCCCAGTAGCATACTAGTAATAAATATGCTGGTAAATCCCAAAATGATAACATATATAATGTTTGAAATGTTAGGGGTGTTTGATTCAATTTTTATTGGTAGAATATATATTGTGAAAAATTATGTGTAAGGGTATTATGTATTTTAGTTATAAAATATGTTGAAAAAAATAGTAAAATAAATAACAAATAATTTAGAAAATAAAGATAACTAATTAAAATAAATAAAAAATGTTAAAATTATTTTTTTACATATAAACAGTTAACAATTTAATATTTTATTTTTTACATATAAAAAATAGTGAGTTGGGTGCAGATATATGTGGGGTGGCATCCAAATCAATGGTAGAAGAAGAAGCTTGGTCGAGATGAAGTGGGGGTAAATTTGGGCAATTCAAAAGCAAGGGAGGATAGTTTGGTAAAAAAAGTAGAACAGTGGTGAAATGATCCATTGAAGAACAATAAAATGATATCTTTATTGTCCCTTTATATTATCTCGAAATATATGCCATAATTAAAATGATGGTTTGTTTGGGTTAGCATATATGCCATAATTAAAATGTGGGGCGTCATCCAAATCAATGGTTGAAGAAGAAGCTTGGTCGAGATGAAGTGGGGGTAAATTTGGGCAATTCAAAAGCAAGGGAGGATAGTTTGGTAAAAACAATAGAACAGTGGTGAAATGATCCATTGAAGAACAATAAAATGATATCTTTATTGTCCCTTTATATTATCTCTAAATATATGCCATAATTAAAATGATGGTTTGTTTGGGTTAGCATATATGCTATTAAAAATGGTACATCAAATGAAGTCTATGTATGTAATAGCCGAACATTTGACCATATCCCATCATCAAATTCTACTCATTTTGATATTTTGTGTCATAACCTCATAATTATGTAAGGATCAATCCACCCATTAGGGCGAGGGTTCGAGTCTCTCCCCTTCTCCATCCCTTGTATCATAACCATGACATTATACTATATTTGAAACAATTATTAGCAAAATAGATATAGCTTCAAGACTAAGGGAACTGATTTTCGTTACAGAATTGTGTTTATATACAACTAAAGAAGTTTCACGGGCAACAATAAATTATGAGGTTGCATGATCTAACTTTTTTTTTTTTTTTATTGTGGGTGTTAAGGGGGAGGCCATGAATCATGTTGGTAAATATAGAATGAACATTATTATTTGTAGTGGTAGCACTATTAAATTCACTTTTATACGTAAATAAATAAACAATTTCATTATCTAAATATATATTGCACATCTCCATATATTTATCATTGCATGTTTTCAACGCGCCTTCAATATAAGCAAGTAATAATTATATTACAAATCAATTGTAGAATCAGATCTAAAACAAAGTCAATTGATGCTTTTTTCTTTTGTTAAACATTATGATTTAAGCAAAGGGTAATGTATATAACGCACTCTGTTGCATGTACGTAAGTGGGTCTTTTTCTTCTTCTTTTTTTTAAAAAATAATTTTGCATGATTATTTATTGACAACTTTGAAATAACTCATCTCTTTCCAAACTTTTTCAACTTCTCCAAAACTCTTCTCACCGACAATCTTATTGGAGGTGGAGATCCTTCTTCCCCACCTCCTCCCCTTTGTTTTCTTTATTTGAGGTGGAGATCCTTCTTCCCCACCTCCTCCCCTTTGTTGTCTTTATTTCTCTCTCGTGGAGCAGTCTTAGTATACTTGTCGAATAATTTGAGTTCTCTATATGTTCTACTTGTGGGTTTGTCGATTAACAACATTAGTACGACAATGAAGACAATGACGGTGAGGATGTTCGATATCTTTCGATCTACGCCCGGATTTGGCCTGTATTTCAGATCTACTTTGATGCTGTCTCAAATTGTTAGATTTGTCTTGGATGTGGTTTCAAATTGATAGATCTAGTTCTGCATATGCAAGTTTGTTGTTTCAATTCTACCTCAAGTGTGGAGACAAGAGTCCTATGTTTGTTTTGTATTGTGTCGTTTTTTTTGGTCCAGAGTCGGATGTTCTACTCAGTATAGTTCTTCTAGTGTTCATTGATACTGGTAGGATTTAATTTGTTTTTGTTTGTTGATTGATCTTATCTTTATGTGTTTCGTAAATGGGAGAAATTTACCACTACTAAGTATTATGTATTGGTTTTATCTAATGTAGTCAGGTCCTTTCACCTTTCCTTCAACTTTGAGATGCATGTATGTAATCATAGTCTAGCACAAAAAAAACTAATAATTGATGGCATTCAAACAACAATTCATTGGATTTAATGGCTCCAACTAGCTAATTACGTACATATATGTCACTAACTACTATATATTTATTAAAGGAGAATATAAAGAAAGAGGTCCATCTAATATTAATTATTGTTATTATGTGTCATAATTAATTTGAGAATATTATAAATGTCGGGATAGCAGCATTATTTATTCACTAAAACATTTACATTATATCTTTTAATGATTTTTTTTAACCGAGAATAATACCATATAAATTTATCCTTTGAACATTAAATATAGAGTTAAACTCGGACCGTAAGTCTCGTCATCTATCTTTTGAGGAATTGCTTTTCATATCCCTGTAATAAATTGAATTACTATAATATACAGTATATTTTTTGTAAACTTATATTTAAAATGGGTTAGCTATTTGAATATTTTCCCAACGTCCGTCTTCAACTGCTATTTTAAATTTTATTAATTGTTTTATGTGTTAGGTCAGTCATAGCCAAGGTAACTCAGCTCCTCATTTAAGAAATGTTGTCCTCCTCTCTGTCTTGGGCTTCGTGATTTCTTATACGACTTTGTTCCTCTCTTTCTCTCCCTCTCGATGAATAAAATGGACAAAGCCACTCCAACTTGTTGGATATTCTTCTGCCTTGTATAAGGACAAAAGACAAGTTGGAGACCCTAGTTTTGGACATGTCACATATACAAAAGACAAGTTGGAGACCCTAGTTTTGGACATGTCACATATACAAAACTGTGGTTAAATTGACGAAATATCATACAACCATGCAGTCATGTACATATATATACATTATTGCGTATACATATACATACATACATATATATTCTCTAATCTCCATCTACTTTCAGAGTCTGAGAGGTGTAAAGGGCAGGAGTTCCACGAGTCACGATATCCTAGTTATCCGATTGGAGGGAAAGAATAATTGAGAGAAAGAGGAAAAGATATATATAGTTCATGTATGGAGGGAAAGAATAAAGTTTAATCAATTATAAACCTTAATTTCGTACCTAATCATCACTTGATATTCATTGATTTGATTTAGTTTCTTTGTAATATGTAATCAATTATATGTCTTACGGTAAAAATGAAGGTACTTCTTGTCACATGATTCATCCAATAACATATTATATATTAATTAATTTCGTTGCATTAATATATGCAATTATACATCTATTTAACATTAACAACTCACATTAAATTATTTTAACAGTAAAAGGGCTTTCATTATGCTTGAAATTAATAAGCATAATTTCTTGTGGTGGCTTTTTACACGGACGAATAGCTGGAATTTTATTTTATTCATCAAAAGGTGGAGGGATAACGAAAGGCCAAAACTTCATTAAACTTGTAGTTCACAAGTCATTTTATATGAATATAAATACACAGT
Organism: Tripterygium wilfordii; assembly: GCF_013401445.1. NCBI lineage: Eukaryota > Viridiplantae > Streptophyta > Magnoliopsida > Celastrales > Celastraceae > Tripterygium > Tripterygium wilfordii. The sequence goes on from NC_052246.1 coordinate 3,662,971, forward strand.
ACATTGATTATGAGAAACACATCCAAGATATAGCTACATTGATTGTGTCCTACATGGACAAATTTCGGATGCGTGAATCCCACCATCAGACAATTACAAGACTTTCGGCCCCATGAATATGGCTCCAAAGAAATTTGTTTGACATGTGAGTTGAAGAAACCAAGAACCTTTGTCTTTTATCTTTTATTTTTTTTGATAACCGAGAATGACACCATACTAATTTATCCTTTAGACATATGATATGTGTCTAAACTTGAGCGTCATACCCGCATGCTCGGAAGTTTCTGAATTGACGACAGGATAGTTGGATCGAAGTCCAACACGTGGCCACAAGGATATTACTCATAGTGAGAATCAAACTTAAAACCTCCCGAATTCATATTGTTTGACCACAGAATGAATCGAACTCAAGAAATTCATGAAATTATTGAAATTTATTATTAACATTTTAAATCAACAACCAATAGAATAACATATAAATAGTACCGTACACGTGGTTGGGCACATATAAATATAAATATATGTATATGTATTAATAAGCTTTTCTTATAAATTATGTGACACAATCCAAAGAGAGCACCCACTATTTTTATCCTCGCATTAAATATAGGAAATTAAGTGATTTGTGTGTATTAAAGTATTTGATAAAATTCTCTCTCTCAAAAAAAAAAGTATTTGATAAAAGGGTATCCATTGACATTTCTCTAAATCATTGTATTAAGTTAAATATAATAACTGTTGGAGTGCCAATCCAGTTCATCACCCCAATTGATTGGTTAAACTCTCTTTATCAATGAATTAATTTAATATTGTGAATTGCGATTACCTTTTCTTCTGAATAGAGAATTAATTGCCCTATAATTTACACAGACGAATTCCAATTAATTAAACTACATAGAACCATAAATTCAACTCTTGTTGGGATTAAAAAAATGTAGATATGTAAACCCTCTATCTAATCTATGTGTTGAGTTGTCATAAAAAAATAATATATGTATCGAATTATTAAAAAGAATGTTTGATAATTCAAAAAATTAGTACTTTCTTTCACAAATTAAACATATCTAACGATGCAATAAAAAACCTCATGATATAAATTTGGAAATTTCCGATATTCAGTCGCATTATATAGTTATATATAGACTAAGTAATATTTAAGGCCGCATGTGTCATATAATGACTAGTAAAGCAGCCAATTAAGCAAGGTAAAGATGGCTTTGCAGAGACGGCCAAAAGGGTTTGGAAGAGGAAGAGGAAGAGAGAGGGCCGTCCAGGGTGGGAGGAGGAGTCGACAAGAAAGGACCCACCCGCCGCACCACCATGACACCATCTCCCACTTGCCCATTTTCGTCGTCTTTGCTATGCACAATATTATAATCACCTCTTTCTCTCTACTATTTCTCTCTCTTAATCAACTTAACCAAACTTGGTCAACTTTCTGTCTAACCATGGTTGGTTTCTCCGTCAAAGTCCAAATCCCCCAATGACCAACACATCTACCAGCTAACCCCATCCATACACTCTTTGACTACTCCCCCATCCATCTATCTAGGGTTCATTTGCTCTTATGTTTTTATTCACAGCCACAATCCCCTCATTCGGCGCGTGCAGTTTACCCTCCAATCAAGTCATTCTTTTATTTCAAAACTCACCCACCCACACCAAAAGAAAAATATATATATATATATCTATATCCATATCCAAACCAGTTTAGTTAAATGATCACGTGACACTTCTAATTCCCATTACAAAGCTACCATTCTAATGAGAAAACAAATGACAAATCCTTTTCAAGTTTAATAATTCTAGTAAAATTAATTAAGAATGATTTCCTTGCTTAGATTTAAGAATCATAGTTAATAGTATCTTTTTATAGTTCATGTCGGTAAATAGTACTATGAAAAATATATTAACAAAAGAAGGTCGAAATTATTTATTCATCATCCACTTTTTTACATATGAATTCTGTTTATAGTATAAGAGATTGAAATAGAAAATGTCAATCTTTTTGTCTTGTATAATTAAATGTGTATGTGGTAGAATTTTATTAATTAACCCAACAATGTTTTAGACTTTAAGAATTAGCGAAATCAAGTGCAATTCACGCTCCATGAATGAGAGTGTAAGGAAAAACTAATTAAATATTTTTTCAGAAAATCAATATTTTATATATATATATATATAAAGTTTCAGATGCAATAGAGTAATGAATGAAATGACTGCGTTTTAAGAGTCTGTGTCTTCTCTCTCTCCATCTCCCTGTCTTTGCTTCCTCTTCTCATCAATCCTTTCCCTTACCTTTCTCTGCAGCAATAGAAATAGCAATAGATCTCCTTCTGCCTTTGTTTTCAAACAAATCTATTATTTCTTCAAGTCCCCAAAAAGAAAATATAATTTTCTCCCATTAAACAAAACACAGAAAACCAAAAAAAAAAAAAGAGCCAGTTTTTAATGAAGGAAACTGTTTAGGTTTTTGATAAAATAAATCTGTGTCCTTTGTGTGCGTGTGGGTTTTTATTTTCTTATATTATTAATTTTGTGCTTTTGATGTTTTTGTGGTTATGGCTGGTTTAGATTTAGGAACTGCATCTAGATACGTTCATCAGCTCCAGATACCTGACCTCCGCCTCCAGCACCAACCCGAGCCCGACAACTCCAACAATGAATTCTCCACCGATCATGAAGGCGGCTCGGGCTCACACCACCACCAAGGCTTGGACCTCGTTGCAGCCGCGGCTAACTCCAGCCACCACGGAGACATCGTGGGGCGCCGTCCACGTGGACGCCCAGCTGGCTCCAAGAACAAACCCAAACCGCCTGTCATAATCACACGCGAGAGTGCCAACACGCTCCGCGCTCACATCCTCGAGGTTGGAAACGGTTGCGACGTCTTCGATTGCGTGGCCAACTACGCGCGGAGGAGGCAACGGGGGATTTGCGTGTTGAGTGGGACCGGGACAGTAACTAATGTCAGCATACGCCAGCCGGCCGCGGCGGGCGCGATTACGCTTCATGGAAGATTCGAGATACTTTCGCTTTCTGGATCTTTCTTGCCTCCACCGGCACCGCCCGGGGCGACTAGTTTGACAATATTCTTGGCGGGCGGGCAAGGGCAGGTGGTGGGAGGGAGTGTGGTAGGGGAGCTGACGGCAGCTGGGCCGGTGATTGTGATTGCAGCGTCGTTCACGAATGTGGCGTACGAGAGGTTGCCGTTGGAGGAGGAGGAGCAGCAGCAATTGGGGATGCAGAGCGGTGGAGGAAGTGGTGGGAGTGGAGGAGGAGTGGGGAATAGTGGTGGGTTTGGGGATGGGAGTGGAGTAGTAGGAGGGCTGCCGTTCTTTAATTTGCCGTTGAATCCGGGGGTTCAGATGCCAGTGGATGGATGGGGAGGAGGGAACCCAGGTGGTCGGAGTCCATTTTGAGTAGTTATGCATTTGGAAGCTGTAACAGGTGAGCCAAAACATGAATGATGGATTAATTAAGCTTTATATTATTTGTACTGACTCTAGTATATTAGATCCTCTTCTATGGTTGATGTTTGATTTAGTGCTTGTTTTTCTCCCTTTATTTTTAATTGTGGAACTATCTTCTTCTTCTTCTTCTTCTTCTTCTTCTTAATTTATAAGAACTCGATGGTTTGAGAGACCATAAATAAATATTGATGATGATGCTGCTGATTACTTGTGTGTAAGTGATATATGTGGCTGAATTAAGTTTAATTTGTGGTTATGTATTGTAGAGGATCATATCTAGGGTTTTCTATTACAAGATCAGCTAGCAGTTTTATGTCTCAATCTTGTAGGATTTGGAGGCTAGGCATGGGAATGTGTTGTTTTATTCAATTGTTTTGGTGTTATTACTTGTTTTGAATTGAATTACATCAAACAAAGCTCTCTTCTTGTTCTTTTCTTCTCATCCAATTTTCTTGGGAAAGAGCTATACAACAACTTTAAGACAGTACTGGGACTTGTTTTCCTACTAATTACCATTCTTCGTCTCAGAATCTTTTGGCTTAAAAAAATAACATAATTTTTGCATAAAAAAAATTCCAAGGCAACTTGTTGTCCATCCGTAAGTTTGGAGTAGTATATAGTTGATTAATATACTTATCCCATCAGACATGATGGATGTCCTAATAATTCTTTGTGTTTGTTCTTCTAAAATCAAAGCCAACTGATGATCATCAAGCTGGTCTCATCTATGGAGGCAGTTTTCCTTCTCATTTTAGTACCTCTTTTGTTGGCCTAGTTAGGACGTGTTGGTACTCACTTTGCAAATTTTATTTTATAGTTATCAAACCTATTGTCTTTTTTCTTTTTTCATTTTCATGTTAAGTCCTTCTTCTCTGATCATGTTCAGGACTTTCTTGATCTTCCAGTACGTACTATTTATATATATATATATAGAAGAACTATTGTATAGATGTTCCTGAAACCCTCTCTAACCTAGCTCCTAGCTTTAATTTATGCACAAAGCTATCATACTTATCTTATTTTCTTTTCTACAATATCTATTCTGAGTTTTTGATTGTGAACCAGTCCATCCCTAAATTAAATCATTTTTTATGATCTCAACATTGGTGGGATTTGTTTATACAAATTATTATTTATGAAACCACTCTACTATTTCATATATGGTCAGCTAGCATTTAAGCTCCTTTAATTATCCTTTATTTTTTGCAAACAACAAGATCTTCCTTGTCTCATTAATTAGGTTTTCCGTACGTAGAGAATGGACTTCATATAAATTTGTTAAAAATGTAGTGTTCTTAACTTTATTCTCCACTTAAAACCTTTTATATTATACTTTTTTTTAGGGTTCTATTGTGCTGACATTAACATTAAGGAAAAGGCTTTTGCATCCAATTAACATCATGGAAATGTGTTATATATATATATATATATATATTGCTTGTCTTCTGAGAATTGTATTTCATTCTAAGCCTCTAAGGATATGCCTAGCTAGATATAATACGAATTCTTTATATATGGAGATTGGAGATCACTTTTTAATTAAAACTCAGGTAACCCTAGAAGATGAAATGCAAATTATGAATCATTAGATTAACCTGTTGAGTGGAATATTAACTAGAATTTCTCAAGATTGTTCAATCCGTAAGTGTTTATGACAATCAAATCTAGCTAGCTTTATGACTCAAACCTAGAACAGGCTGAACTTGATTATAATTTTTTTTTGGTAAGTAAGAAGATAATTTTTGTTAGTTGGTTTAATCCAAATTATAAATAATTCTTAGGAGTTTGTGGTTAGGAGCACCAACATATAATTAATTTTGCCTACTGCATTTCATGTACATGTTATCCATTATATAATAAATAGAAGCCATAAACATCTATATGTCAAATAGGGGATGAGTCTAACAATTTCTGGTGTAATTAATTGAAAATTTTCTAGGTCATTCCTTTTAGGGATATATAAAATTACTGTAAAAGTTCTTTTAATGAGAACGTATATAATGAAACACCTAAAATATTACTTAATTTACTCTCACACATCAAATTATAATAAGTTCTTGCATGCACTATGGACAAAAATAATGAAATATGTATTGATGAGTTAAAAGAAATATAAATAAGCTTGCCGGGGATCTTGAAGAAAATATAAAATAAGATTATATATATTAAAAGCAGTAATAAGGCCATATGTTTGCACTGTAAATATTTTTAACAATGCATCATATGCTTACGAAGGTTTCTTTTTCTACTAACTCAGAACTTACTAGGTTATTCCACTTTATGGTATTAATTTTTTTTTCTTCCTTTTCTTCTTTTTAATGTTGGAGATAATGATGATGATAACGAAATAGACTAAGAAGAACAAATGGTTTTTTTTATAACCAATTTCGGTTGACAATCGACTGGATTAGACATATGTGTATTCAAAATTCGATTCCAATTCGAAGCATATTTCTCAACGATATTAAAAAAAAAAATTTTTTTTTTAGAAACTTGAGGGAGTCGTTAGGACATAAAGATATACTATTACCACCACCATTAATAAAATAGGGCAAGCTTAGATGGTGGAATGATTATCAACATAATTACCTGATTGCAAGAAAGAGAGAGAAGCTGACCAAGTCATATATAATAATAAGGATTACTTTAATACCAATTTGTGCATATATATATATATATATATATATACACACACATCTGTGTGTGTGTGCTTACAACATTTGATTCCAAGGTGTCGCCTTTATATATAGATAATCAAGGTAGAAGTTGAATATTTTTTATAGTGGCACAAGAAAGCATTGTTTTTTGTATTTATCTCTATTGGTGTTTGGTAAACATACAACTAATAAACAATGACCTAGCTAATGAAAACAAAAGTTTGAAGGAATTATTTATGTAAAACCAATACAGATCATGATGGAGGAGTAGACAACGAGCGATGATGACAACATACCCACACATCTTCCCAGTCTTTTCATTTGTTTTGTTTTAATTAATTAATTTGATGAATGACTGACTGACCATAGTTGTCTAAATTATTTATAATATTTAGTAGCTGTAAGATCTATAACATGATAATAAGCACTCGATTTTATATATTTAATCAACAAATCCAGAGCTTTGTAAATGACTATGAAGATGTCCTGTATAGCTAAAGATTCTGTCAGAAGAGAAATAGATCGTAATGAAAGTTTACTAGGGCGTAAAATGCATGGAAATTACGTTAAGAGAATGAGCAAGAGACTAGCTCATCAACGTTGTCTGAAATGATAAATCTTAATTGTAAAGAAGGAGAAGAAGAAGAAGAGCTAGCTTTGCTCATATAGAGAGACAAGACAAAGATATACATATTTATTTGGGCCAGGATATATATATAGTAATTGACCCAAGTCAGTCTGCACACAGTCAATGCCCAGCAAGTGGACTGGGGCTTACCCATACAGCAAGGCCCGTCATTAAATGCCAACTTTTTGGGCCAGCCCAAGATCAAAGCCATTTCCCTTAGCCAATTGTAGTCAAAATCTCCCTCTGTTTTTACCTACAGATGCACCAAGAGAATGACAAAAGAAACATTTGACCGGTGTGGATTTCTGCATTTCTGATCTTTAAGCTTTGCGTTGAAGACATTTGTGTTTCATATTTGGGTCTTATTTTCATCCTGAGTTGTACTGATAGAGGTTGTAAACTTGGTGAACTTTGACTATTTGTTCTTTTGTTTTTGACAGCAAGTGCCAGAACTAATTGCCTGAAAGGTTACAACTGGAGAGACTCAATGTTGACAAACGCTGCAGCTAATTATGATATTTGCATTGAACCCCTTGACTAAATCATTATTGGGAAATAGCGTAGAAATTTCTCAGAAATCCATTGCACCAAGTATACATGGATTCACTATTAACTATTGGTATTTAGGTGAGTATTATTTTATAACCCAATGAAGGGCTGGGTTCAGAACTACTACAATCCAAAGAAATATAGCCAGCGGTCTGAATTCATCAGTCAATTATTTATTTTTCAATATATTTAAGTGTTCACATGTTGTTACTGGGGCTGTCAAAATTAATCATTCCGACCAAACCGACGGACCCCCGAACTGATTGGTCGAATTATTATCAAATATATGTTAGTGAGGACTGATTGAAATCCTAAAAAAACCAACCAAACCGCTAATAACTGACCGATTGATCAATTATTTTTATGTCAATATGTTAAAAATCGATCGAAATTAACCGTGGACACCCCTCGTTTACCATCACATCATCACCACTTCCGTACTTGAAAACAAGAATCAAATGAGGAGGAGAAACAGAAGAACAGAAAGCAATTAAAATTAAAATTAAAAGGCCATATTAATATGTAAGCATTGCCAGTATCACATATCTTTGTGTGTTATTACAACCAAGATAAGAAAAACAGTCTTGGAGATATAAAAACTCAAATTAGCAAAATCTAATTCAGTACCTCTTCATATCCTTCTTCTTTGTTCTTGTTTGTGAAATCTCAGTTATCTTGAGCATAGAATTCAAGAATCTCCTCTAAATTAAGCTGAAACAGAGACGAACAATCATTGTACAACAACCAAAGCATGTGCTCAAACAAAATCGCATCAACATCCACAAAAATCACTCTGTTTCCTCTGCTTTCCTTTCTCACCGCAGCATCCATCAACACCTGAAAAGGACTCTCCTTTAACACAAATTCCTCCACCAAGAATTCGCTCTTCTCCTTCCCCACCACCACCCTCACCAAATCCTCCGACCCATCTTCCTTTAATGGCTCGTAACCTAGCTGCGACCCCGTAAATCTCTTCCTTGTCAATATAGACACTGGCATTACCAAGCAATCCATTAGAACAAAAACTTGACTCTAGTGCTACGATATGGTAAATATATGCGTGTATAAGTACACAATAACACAACTGTGAATGCGGGTTTGGGAGAGTTAATTAATTTGGCAAAGCAAAGGGGATTGGGAAGGTCTTGTTGAATAGGCCAACTAACTGCTAGAGAGAGAGAGAGAGAGAGAGATGAGAGAGTATGTATAAATTATAAGCAAAGAAAAGGGTGGGCTTTCATTTATGTATTCGTTGTTTAATAATGGGCTGCAGGCAAAAAAAGGAGCCGTTGGAGCGTCGAAGAATCAGTCTCTGTGGTAGGAATTTGAATGCGACAGCCCATAGCTAGCGCTTATGACAACGAGTGTTGTAATAGACCAACTCATCAAGATGAGCCAAAGGCAGAGACAGGGACAGGCACAATATGGTTAAGCGAACAACTCAGAGGCAGTATGACTAAAGGGTAGCACATCCTCTGCTGCTATTAACAGTGACAATCGCCCAATCAGATGAAAAAAACTGAAGAACTACTCAACGAGGGGGAACAAACAAAAGAAGGAAACTGATCTAATAAGAAAAGAGAAATAAAGAGAGGGGGCAAAAAAAAACCCTCTCTACCAATCGTACTCAACAATGCCTCTTAGCATTCTTAAAATTTTCATCTGCAGGCTACGGTAGAACAATCAACAAGTCATATATTGATGCTGTATCGTCAAGCTGGAATCATCTTCATTGTTGCGTTTGGCCAGCCCATAGTTGGTGGTGGTACATCTGCATGCTATTACTATGCATAGGCTGACCAGGGTTACTGTACAGTCCAGGGCCCCGATTAAGTGTGCTACCACCATTCTCGTCGGACGACTCACTTGAGGCCCCTTGAGATTCGGGGCTTGCTGCTGTTGCCGCTGTACCAAAATTCAACATGTATGGTGTAGGAGCTGAAGATGGCTCAGGTTTTGCAATGTTTTTCGATTTTTTGCCCTCTGCAATAAAGCTGCCAACAATAACCTGGCAGCATTGGCAAAAAGTCAATAGAGAAAATAGAAAATCACATTTATACTACCTATCTTCGTCAAGTCACAGTGCAGAACTCTTGGTACTCACATTGTAATTTATAAGCACGTCTGTAATTGCTATTTAATTCTAGCACAGTAACTACATAAGTGGAAGAGGGCGGCAGAGCCATACCTGCACTGGTGTTGCTGCCAGTAGCATACCAGCAACTCCACCACCCAACACACGGCCATCAGGTCCCGCAAGTGACACACTCAGACCACCATTTCTGCTGTGACTACCATTACTTTCAGAAAGTAAGAAGGAACCAGATAGAGAGATGATTTCATACCGTCCCTGGAAAAGAGGAGTGTCAACATGACTCAAAATCTTGTGTAAGGGGAATAGTAAGTTAAACCTAAGATACATTGTTACATACAATCAAAAGACCAAAACCCTAATCATTCAGCACTAAATGGGCAAGCGTTGATCACACATTTACATCTGCTGAGTGATTGCTCAGTTCCGATTAATAGAGAAAATAGATACTGCCAAGATTAGGCACAGACATAGACAAGGAGCTCTTGGCCTGGTGGTTGCCACACCTTAGGATTTCGAACAGGTAGATGCACTGACAGCTTTATTGCGATTAAACTTATGCACCAATTGGAAACAAATTCTTGTTAGTATTTCTTTTGCAGGATAGAAATACCTACGCTTGATCTACTATGAAGAATCAAAGATCCTACTCCCAGTAAAGGAATCAAGATTAAGAAATATTCCCTCTAATGGGTAATCAATAATTCAACGATTCAGCATTCATGACATTCTGAAAGCAATCTTATCTAAACGACATAGCGGTATTACGTCGCTTGAACCTAGAGATGAAGGACAGCTGTCTCATACGGATCGTAGAAGATATCAAAAGTTCAAAACTCACCTCGAATGTCACTGTACCCCCAGCATTCGCTGGATGGCGCAGAGTAACATTACATATGGCACCATTTGCGGACAGAATGCAAACTGTTCGTGGCCCTTGCTGTGAAAACGACAAAATTTTAGATGCTATGTCCTGCAAACAAGAGGCAACATATTCTGTTTCAGAATAGCCCTTTTCAACACCAAAAACTCATGTGTACCATAAAAAGTGTAACAATTAGCCAATCTCTTACAAGTTATAACACAACAGTACTTATGCAAATCACTGGATTTAGAATCTATTTACCATAACAAAATTTTATAATGAATCGTAAAAACATTGAGAGAAAGTGTTTGTGCTGAAAGAAATGACATATATTAGACTTGAAGCTGATTTGGGCTTGTGCAAAAAAATAAAAAGAGATATAACTACATAAGCTAAAAAATTATAAGAAGTTTGCATCCTCTGTTAGTATCAATTTCAAAATTAATCATAAACGATTTGCACCATTGACGAAAAGTAGAAAACACAGAAGAACTTGCAAATGAAATTTTAGCCCTAACGAGTACAAAATATACCAGCATAGTCTACGATGCATGAACTTTTGAAAGCAGAAGCAAATATCAAAGTCATCCATATCGAGATAAGACTCAAAAGATTATTTATTTGGAAATTCTAATTATCAAAGTCATCCATAGCTAAATAAGACTCAAAAGATTCTTTATTTGGAAATTCTCATTCACATTTATTCATCTAAGAGTTTCAAATGATATCTAGTATCTACAGTGAGAACAAAACAAGGTGCTAACTTCATAGAGCCTCTAAAACACATCGAATTTATGGGAATTGCCCTTTTTCACTAATATTTTTTCCTCACACATAAAAAAAGCAGCTCGCATCCTCTCTTGTTTGTTTGTGGCACCAGCATACTCTCACTATTTGAACTCCTATGTCCCCTGTGTGACAAATCTAACATGTAACAGCTTTGGGATTTTCACAATTTCACCCATGCTAACAGAACAAGTATTTCTACGCACAGAAAATAAACACTGAAAAATTATGTACACATCTTTTTTGGAATCAATCACACAAGTTTAGAGCACCAAAACTGAAGTTGCTCGGGAAATAGCAGAATAATATAATTAGATATATCAAAGAGTCTTGCAATACAAACTTCCCGGAATAGCAGTTGAAAACTATAATCTCATAAGAACGCAAGATAAACCACAAGTCTTTGTCCAAGCAGACGCCCAAGAGTGTTTATTATCCACCACCTCATCATGATAACTTGTATTGCACATTAAATGAATGGATTTCACTTCAAAGAAAAGAACTTAGATTCCAACTCTTTGATCAAGAAGGTCAAAGGAGCAATTCAGCTCTTCATTGGGGATTAAGAAGTCGCTTGCCTCGTATCTTTTGAAACTACATTCCTCAACTGATGGTGCAATTATATCCTTCTTGTAAGAGAATCAGAATGGTTGGAACATAAAGGCAAATCAATCATTTTATGCTATTTAAAAAATTCCTGCTCCTTTTGGTAGCATCTAACACTTTAATAAGCTCAATGATATCCCATATTTGTCCAGTAATAAGTTTAAAGAAAGGCAGTGCGGTGGCAGGATGCCAAACGCTAATGAAAGAGACAACTTTTGGAAAATTGAAATTATTCAACTGTTGAGGATTTGTCAGTATTTTATCTAACATCTTAAAAATCTAATTTATATGAACAGATGGACAAACCAATAAATTTTTTTTGGAAAACTAATTATAATTTATGCAAACTCAATGTATTTTATACCCAAGAAACAGAAGGAAAGAACGTCACCCACCTCACCAGCTTTCACCATTATAACGTGCGGTGTAAAACCCACTCCTCCGGCTCCTGAGCTCAAAGTTAACCAAATAAAAAGAAAATCAATCGCAAAATAATTGAAGCATGGCGTTGGCGACCAATAATCAACCAAGATACAAAGACTATACCCAACGCGTCCAGCTGCTTCTTTACAGACCCAGAGGGCCTTCCACGTTGACGCTTCAAAGTCGGCGTACCACCGTCATTACCCCCAGAATCGCCGTGGACCACCAAAACAGATGAAGCCAAAGCGGTGGAGGTAGGCGTAGGTGTGAGTCCGAGGGCAATGTTGTTGTCCGGAGCGTACTTCCTGGGCCGCCCGCGCTTCTTCTTTGCCTGATCGATGTTGAACCCGCAAGGCCTTAAAGAAGAAGATGACCCGTCAAACGCACCCGCGTTTGGTGCACCAATTGTACCATTAAAGGGTTTAGGGTCCGGAACAGTAGCGTTGGCTGGACCCACGGAATTAGAGGCGAAACGGTAGATCATGGAGGAACCGGGGGCGGAGGTGGGAGTGGCGGAGAAAGGATTGTGTGTGGAGGAGGTAGGTGTGGGTCCCAGGAGGATGTTGGGCGGATGCTGCTGAGGTGCTGAGTCCATTTTTGTTGCTGAAAATGTGAAAGCGAAAGTGCGTTGTTATGTGAGTTACCTACTCTTACTACTTAATTAGACTAGTTGGAGGAAGGAGATGGAACCTTTCAATTTGTTCCTGTTGCTGCTACTTCTCCTGCCCAACTTTCAAAACTCAGAGAAAGACTCTGAGAAATTGGGGTTTTTTTTTTACAAATAATATAAGCAAACGAAATTGTTTCTATAAGTAGGGTTTTTGGAAAAAAATTTTTAAAAAAAAACACAAATAACAATGAATGATCTTTCACTGGATGTAGAATCTAAATGAAGTGGGTTGTTCTTTGATTGTGTCATTTAAGTAGGGGTGGAAAGAAATAAAAAATCCCGATTCTGGGTCGGATAAGATCATGTGTTTACAAGATATTTATTTGTTCGGACCCTAATATGAATTGAATTTAAGATATACTTAATTGATCAAACCCGATTTGGTTTAAATTTGGATAAATAAATCGAGCAATAACATAATTCAATTTAGGGTTCGGACAAGTAAACCAGACAAGATTTTTGTGTTTTGACCTAAACTTGATTTTAATCCAAACAAAAATTTTGTGTTTGAGCTTAGATTTCGGACATATAACTTATATCCAAACTTGGTTTAATTTGGATCAGACAAATTTGATCATCCGAACAGTACAGAGTTTACATTTAAGCGAGATCTTATAGATCCTTTACTGTCAAGGCCATAGATAGAATGACTAGTGACTACTGACTTGGTTTAAAAATGATGAGGCGGAAATGGCAAGGAGAGCTCAGGCAAGACTTGAGAGAGAGAGGATGATGGCAAAAAGGTATATACTTATTCTGTTTTGACGTCGAAGTCCATCCTGTTTGGGAGTGCTGTCAACTGTTGTGAAGTGTTGTGCGGTGTAGTGAGTTATAAAACTGTGGTGCTGTGAGATGAGTTGGAACATAAAAGCTGTTTGGCTCATCACTTTTAAAACTGTGGTGCGGTATTGTAAGGTGCGTTTAACATATATAAATTACGTTTATATTAGATGACTAATAATATTAATATAAAATCACTTAACGTTTACATTGTACATGAATCTAAAATAAAATAATTTACCTAATTTGATTACGTGGGACAATTCAACATATATTGTAAGTGTTTGGGGGTGCAGTGAGGTGATGCGAGGCAAAAAACTGTGGTGCTGTGAGGTCTGTTCTGCTGTAAAAGCATTTGGCGTGTCACAAAAAACTGTGATGCTGTGAGGTGAGGTGCACCTGAATGCAGTGCAAACACATACCATGTTTTGTTAAGTGAAACTCCGTTTTTTAGAACTCCAGTGATTGCCTAAGTAACTCTTAGGTGCTTTCAGTGCGGCCGAGGTTTCGCGCAGTTCATTCGAGATGGAACATGTATCCAAACAGGCGAATGTCAGAAAACGATGGTTAGAACTCGAATTTGTGCGTTTCGACTGCGTGAAACGCATACCCAAATGGGTACATATGTAATTTTGTTTATATTCTCTGTATCATCTACCGTCGGTTATTCTTCTTGAATGAAATGGCTTTTTTTTCCTGATCTTAAAAAAAACACGAAGAAAACGACTAATGAACATTGATTTGGTGGCCAAATATAGCAAGGGTGGTAGCGCAAGCAGCTCATGGAGAGATCACATTTATTAGGTACTTAGTTTTCCATTTTGGTGTGAAATAGAAGGTAGACTGTGTTTATTTTTATTAGCATATTTGCCAAAGTTAAGTATACGAGTTGTAGGACTTCCAGTAATCCAGCAGAGAAATGCTGAAGCTCCCAACAACCAACCATATGCGACCCTGTGAGCTACAACATTAGGATAAAATCACCATTCCATTACGTGAAAGAAAAATTAATGAAATCACAATTCACAAGAGGAATGAAATCACCACACAAAATATAAAACTCGAATAATGAACGAATGTGTCCATTTGACTGATCACTTGCTGCTTTAGACATCTCCATGCCACTATCAAATGTATCCATTCCAAACAGAATATCATGTTCTCATTCCCTCGTACTACAAACATCACAACCCAAGACAACTGCCAGAATAACAACAAATGGACTTTGAGCTCATTTACAAAACAATGCAAACTAGAATAGTATTAAATACTTCCCTATGATCAGAAAAGAATGCTTCAAGAATACAAGAAAAATATTATGTGAGCAAGATTGCCGGAGGGCGACATATACATGTTATGCTTCAGAGGACAAAAATCTATGTGGGAATGCTCCCACAAGTCGCCCATTATAATTCAGTGATTGTTCCCACCACCACCCTAGTACTCTGTGTAGAGTTAAGGCAACATCTCAACATTCCTAGCACCTGATCTCATATGAGCCTGCTTTAGTAATATAACGAACCCACTCAACTGTGTTGTATCCACTCTTCTCCCATACCTGCAAATGAAAGTCATTTGAAGATGGACTTTTTGACAGCGGAGCATGACATACCAACAAGATCAGAATACATACCTTCAGGAAACGAACTCGCAAACCAGATGCTGTGAACATGGGAACCTGCAAGGTCAATGTTTTCATGAGAAGTTAACCTCCTGAAGTTCAAAGATAAATAAAGAAGTACATAAGTGGCAAAAGACAGTAAATAAATTAAAATATTCAAACTCCACGGGTCAAGAAAACAGAATTTTCTTGTGAACAGCTCAACTTTTCAATAGGAATAATCTTTTATCCACTCCAAAGGGAAACTATAGTTTTGGAAGAGTTTGGTAACCAGAAGTTGCGAGAGAACAAACTCAGACCCTTTAATCTTAATCCTGAGCCAGTCTACTAGCATCACTTCCAATGGGAACTCAAAGCAGCATTATGGGAACACAAAGAAATGTAGTATACTTCCCCTTTTGGTCTCTTAACAAGATATAGCGACACATGCAGTCAAGAATGATAAAACAAAACATGCACATTTCATGAACACAGTGATTAATTTGATTCGCTGAGAGAAAATATATTGGCACCTGGAACTCCATCTGAATCGGCGGCCTTGTCCAGGACTTCTTTTCTGCCATAGTGGAGATCAACTCAACTTCTGCACTCAAGGTTGGTTCAGTTTGTCCAGGAAATTTCCGTATCCTATAAATTTACCAAAAACATGATGTAAATGGGATTGGGATTGCATTCTTTCCTCTGTTAGATGGAACACAAAATAAGAATAAAGCCATTGTTCACCTTGTCTTTTGCGCGCAACAGCCATTTCATTTATAGCATGTAATATTTATCACATTCCATGTAATTGGTGGCGTGATAAAATTTATCTTGTTAAGAAAGATAACCAAAATTCAGAAACATAATTGATTGCCTTCCAGACATCAATATAGAGCATACTTTTTAATTGATTTATTCAATTCATTGACATCCAAATAAAAAATATGGCCCATCCAACCGTGACAACTACATTCAAGTATGGACAACATTTCAAATCCAGTAAAGAAGGATTTAGAGCTCAAAACCTAAGAAGTATCAGAAATGGACAAGCTTGAGTACTCACTTCCAAACCAAGCAATCAATAGAAGCATTGTACTTTGCTCGGCCTGATGTGACTTGAAAATTTGTTTTCGCTGTTTGTTTTGGTACAGGAATTTTGATGACAACTCCAAGTGCAAACATCTTTGCCCCAAAAACACTCTTTACCTGTAAAACAACATTAGAACCATAAAGATCTGGACAAGCACGAAAAAAAAAAAACACAAAAAAAACCTTGAAAAGGCATACAATCACAAAAAAGTACATTGACAGACTGATATCACAAACCTTAACATTTACTTCCATGCGTGTTCGACCAAGTTCCTTAATTGTTGGCAACACACGAAATGGAAGATTGACCCCCTCAGTGATACGATACCTACATAAAGGGGGAATATAATTGACAATGTCCAAAGAATGAAATAAAATAAGATAAACGCCATCGGAAACGAGTAGATCACAATATCAAGTACATCTTAATCAAATTGATGCCACTCCCACGCTCAATATTGCACCAACATCAGTGATGCCATCATATAAAGAACTTATATATCCATAAGATTTATAGTTAACCAATCACAGGCTCTTAGTGGGAATCTTATCATCGAATTTCTATAAGAACAAACAATAAGGAGAAATAAAGATGAAATTTTCTTAATTTTTCCAAGACTATTGCAAAATTAATATGTCATGCACAACCGGGGTGCATTTCTTAGTGCACAAAATATGCAAATAAAGTTTATAGCAAAATAATTAGTATTATTGCTTGCTTCTTTACTGCTTTACATAAGGATTAAAATAAAAGAAAAAAGTTTTGCGGCATACTTCATTAATTCAAATTCACCATCTGGCGGAACAAAACTGACAGTCTTCTCAGAGTTGAACCTCGTTAAATTCACACATTGATGGAAAGTAACATCATCAAGCTCGATGGTCTTACCACTGCAAACAAAAGAGTTGAAGATCAACAAACTAAAGCAAACATAAAGTACCCTCTTCTGTTGTGATTCCAATATTCATACACTTTTCATGATCAAGTTAAAACACATTTGAGACCAATATAAAAAGCTCCACAATAATAGCAAACAAATAAGACCTCCCAAAAAAAAGAATGGAAGGGGGTAGAAAGAAGAAGTATCTTTATGACGAAAGAGTAGGACAAAAATAATCAACTCCAGAGAAGATAGAAATAATTTCTTTTCCTTGGCTACAAAAAGAAAATTAGTAGCCAAAAATATTCAGCGCCCTGTTTAGAGTTAAAAAATACAGTTCTATACATTCCTTATCACTTCTATGATCTATCCAAGTATTTGTTAGCCATCGTCTTCACTTTTTAGTATCTCACACTTGAATTTTCACTACTCTATGTTGGAGCCCATGATTTCATAATATTTTCTAAAGGATATCCAAGAGCGAAATAGTAAAGGATGGGACAAGTACCACAACAACCTAGTACCTACCTTTTAGTAGGACGTGATTTCAGCTGCGACTCTTTCTCAAGCCCAATTTTATCATTTAAACCCAACTTCAGATCAGGCATTCCAGAGAGAAAGCACTTCATAAGTAGCTTTCCTGTTACATCACATCGCAGAACACTACCTGCAAACACGAATTAGTTTGCCCAGATAATCCACAAGGTGAAAATAAAAGGCCAGTAACAAATACAAACCCACTTCTCACCTTTTGAAGACATGAGAAGATTAACACTCTCCACAATATCCAGGAAGACCTGTATTGAACCAATATCATAACGCAGCAGAAATTGCAATCTTCACTTTAAAACAGAGACATGGAAAATTGAATAACCTCATTCTTTTTATAGACCAAGCCCTCTCTGCGCCAACCAACAGCACCAGTGACTTGTAAAGTGGCATTAGGGACAGGTCTATCTGAAGGCTATTGGAGTTTTTGCACAAGCAAAAAAGGTTAACGGCCATTCAAAAAAAAACAAAAAAGAAGAAGAACGATCCATCATGCAACTTTTACAGGTGAAGATCCTGAACTTCACATAATACCAATTTCACATTAAATAATAACCTAACCTTGGATGAAAACGGTGAGCGCACTCCTTCCTGGGTGATGTAAAGCTTCAAGATTTCGGGAGAAAGATTCTGAGGGTAGCCAAAGTCCATAATTTCTGCAATATTAAGGTTCATATCAATCGCTCGTCATTTACTTGATCCCCATTTGATTATGAAAAACTTTGTTGGCCAATGATTTATAAGGTTGGAAGCAATAAAATCGTAATCAAGCAACTCTTCCCTTTAACATAGTAGAATTCTTCAAAACTTCTTGGCATATTGAGCATGAATTTTACCCCTTATTTCAACACTAATATTTTCAAATCAACTCACAATTAACAATTGAACTAGGAGGTCGTTTAAAGTGACATACATATATTACGAAACATTATGTTTCATAGTTGCATTATGACTCTATGATAAATATCTCTTAACAAAAGTTCCATCAATCACCAGATTATGTATACCTTATAATTTTCTACTAGTCAAGAGTAGTTAGATTTTAAATAATATAACATACTTTGTGATCAAAAAGAAAAGAAAAAAAGGATCAAAACATACTCACTGGAGTTAAAGCAAAACATCAAAGACACAACATAGTCAACAAAAGTTAAATTACAATATCTCCCAAATTGCATACCATCAAGTAGCTCATATATCAGCACAAAATTGTTACGGATAGCGTCTTCATCAAAAGCCCCACCGAAATAAGACTTGAAGAGTGCAACAGCCTGCAGACAGAATGATAGTGTAGAATTAGCCACTACAGGCCAGTAGTTGCAGCACAAAAAGTCAACCAGGATAGATTATTCCCAAATCGGCAAATCATAATTCCAATTCAAGAAATATGGACACATTGGGAAGAAATGAATGAAAAACAGCAATAAGATATGGAATACCTCAACAACAAACTTGAATGCACAGGCTACATTAGCATTGCCGCTCACAACGATCACAATGTAGACATTGCTGATTCTCATGTAAAAGAAAGAGCAACCTCCAATCTGCCGCACAGGACATGTACCGAGTTCTTTTGTTTGCATTATGTGTGTCCTGAAGGCATCTACCATATTTCCCCTACAAGTAATCTAAAAAAGTTAGCATATACATGCAACCAACAAAAAACACGAGAGACATAACGTCACAATATAGGAACGGAAAATAACGTAAAGAGCATCCATATAAAAAAAATAAAAAAAAAAACTATACAATATTTCCAGAGTTGTAACAGGACAACAGGTGGAATCTCACAGAAAGCTACACCTCTCATGTTGGCAAACACTAAATTTAATTAAATTACCTCAAACATTAACGTATCAACAATCAAGCAAATCAAGGTACACAAATAATTCAATGGATTTGTCATGCATTAATAGCACAACAGCTGGTTCTAGTCAGGGTAGCAAATCTAAATAGTTCAATGGTATATGTCAGTGAGCCAAAATATCATTACAAGTGAGCAAGGACTTATCAAAAGAGTAATAATCTAGCAGCTCATGTTAACCAGAACATGATATAGTACTTCAAAGTTGCAAGAGATAAAGATAGAAAAACAGAACAATCCACCTCAACAACGTCAAAAATCTATAGCACAAACATCTCATACATGGGCATAGATACAGGTACATAGAAATATACCGGGATGGGGAAATGAGAGGGATTACCCGACATCGTCGCGATAGAGGCGGTTGATGAGGACATCGCCCCGGAGGTTTAGGAAGTAAATGGCCGAAGCAGCCACCGGCATCTCCGATCGAGCAGATCAGGCAAACCAACGGTGATAAATTCAAGTGTGTTCCCAGATCTGGAGTCTTTCAGGTGAACGGACGGCGTTGATTTTGATTCAGATTATCACCGAATCATAGACGGCTCGTGCGTCGTCTTCAGACGGAAGCGATTCCTTTAAAGAGATGGAGAAAAGGGATTATTTCGAAGATAGAGTTCGTTCGAGTTGCAGTCAGCGTTCAGCGATGCACATCGGTCATTGCATTGCACGAGAAACTACAGGCAAGTGCATCCGTGTTTTTTTTTTTTTTTTTTTTTTTTTCTTTTTAAAAGAAAAGGAAAAAAAATCCATTTGTCTAATTAACAATTTTTCTGTGGGAAATTAAAGAAATTAATCAAATTATCCCTAGATATTTTGTTTTCAAACTCAAAATTAAAATCAGTACTTTAACAAACAATCTAGTGATTGTTGGGTTTGGAGAAAGGTAATCAAAAATGTTTAGCTTGCATAGGCCTGGAAAAATTTCCAACTATCTCAGGTCAGGTTGGATCGGGCCTAAACCTAATGAGTAATGTCATAAACTCGACACAAAAGGTGAAAAACTTACTCTTTTTCAACTTGGACAGGTTAAATTCAGTCATGATAACCATTCATAACTGAGTTCTATACTAGGGATGCACCTGGGGTTGGATTTAGGAAGATATCTCATCCATCGATCGACTTCATTTGAAGATGAATTGGGTCAGATTTCGTCAAAGGGGTTGGATCGGGCCAATGTTTCGTCCATTTAAAAATTAAAACGACATTTCCTTTTCAAAAATGCATTAACTGGATATGTTATGGGCCCAAAAATGAAGTGAGCCATGACCCACAGAGTATGGAGTTCGGCTCTGTAATAACTTGGCCCGTCTACTCTCAAGGTCCGTATTTCTAGTTTTCTATGTAATCTCTTTTGTTGATCAGAAGTAAATAGGAATCCTAGTAAAAAGCAGTACAGTCATCCCAGTAGTGGATGTGTCACTCTCTGGTTCAATTACAAGATTTTATGTGCTTCTACACTTATATCAATTAAGGGACAAGATCCAAATGAGCCTTAAATGTAATCAAATGTTTGTCTGGAATAGGTCTTGAAAAATTTGAGCCCAGTATCTCAGGTCATATTGGATTGGGCCGAAGCCCAGTGTCCTAAAGTGAACCCAAAACTTGGATTGAGTCACTTTCGGGACCCTGACCGAGGTTACATTCAATTGAATGATTGAATCAAGTTTTTTGTGCTAAAAAAAATCATCAAGGTATCGACAAAGATTAGTACATTAATTAAATCATCGGCGCTCCTTCTTTTTGACCTCCTTCCTCATACCTTAAATTTTAAAAAGGACCTGCAGAAAACTTGTCTCTTAAAAGAAATTTCTTAATAGAATTTATATTAAAACAATAAATTTTGAACAATAAATTTTAAGATAAAAAAGTGAAATAAAAATTAAAGGATCCGTTTGATTTGTTTTCTATTTTTTATTTTTTATTTATATTTTTCATTTCATGTTTTTAGAAATAGAAATAGAAAACACGTTTGGTTTGAAATATTGAAAAATTATTTTTCATTTTCTATTAATCATATTATTTTTTTAACTCACTATCGTAAAAGCAATATGGATTTTTTTTCCTGTTTGACACAATACCATATAAGCATTGTTTTATAAATACATTACTAATATTAATATATGTTTAACATATCACTGAATTTTTTTTAAAAGTGACCGATTTATTTACAATATATTAATTTTAAACAACCATAATGCTATTTATGTCACATCATCAGGGATTTTTCCCATTTATCCTCCCTGACTTCCTCTATTATAGAGAAAAAACAAGAAAAGTTAGGGGAGACAAAACTTTGTCTGGTATTGATGACTGAATTTGTCCAACGCAGATTAATTTAAGTTTGGACATAACTTACATGTTCGAAATTCGGGTTCAAACGTAAAAAATTTATCTAGTTTAAAATAGAGTCCGAGTTTAAACATAAAAATCTTATCTGATTTACTTGTCCGGACTTTAACCTTACTAGGTTATCGTCCGAACTTTTTAGACATTGTTTAGTCATTGTTAATCACTAAAAAAGATAATCAAAATATTTGTATATATATATATTCAAATAACAATTCAATATCTCATGTAATGATTAAAGCAATGATTGACATCATATATAAACATAGAATTCTTATTATTCTTATTATTCTTTTAAAGGTCACGACTGCATGCTTTGTTCCACCTAATGCACTGAATCAACGATGATATCATTTAGCAGTTCATACTATAGGCATACATGCACGTACAAGTAATGAGCATGCAACAATTCTAGAAATACACCAACAAAATTTCTCTTTAAGATTGTTGGAATAATTGCATGCATATGATTAGTACATTTTTTGAATGATTAAATCAAGTTTTTTGTGCTAAAAAAAATCATATAATATTGACAAAGATTAGTACATTAATTAAATCATTGCCGCTCCTTCTTTTTGAGCTCCTCCTCATAGGCTCATACCTTAAATTTTAAAAAGCACATGCGGATAACTTATCTTTTAAACGAAATTTTACAATGGAATTTATATTAAAACAACGAATTCAAAGATAAAAGAGTGCAATAAAATTATTCTGTTGATCAAATCAATTAAATAAACATGATGTACTTCCTTCAACTACCAATCATTTTTGTTTACAAATTTTTATAAACAGAAAAGGTTAGGTGTTCATTGCAAATGAGCCATTGGTTGAGTGGCAATGACTTTGCATGTCCCTGACTGAGGTCATGGGTTCTAGTCTCACCTCCTCCGAATATTTACAAGGAGGTGTGTGGGCTTCGTCTGCCCCTATGTGGGCTTGATAGTCTGCCCCTGCGTGGGCTTGATTTGTGCCTCCTGCGTGGGGCCTGTTGACACCTGTACTTTCAGAGGCTTGATCTGGTGGTGTGTCGTATATTGTGTTTGTACTTGTAGTCAAAAAAAAAAAAGGTTAGGTGTTCATTTTATTAGTCTGCCACCACGTGACAATACCAGCGGCTAGCTTATTTTTGTTGACTTAAGTAGCACCACCCAAAAAAAGGTGAATTAGATTCTTTGACTGTGTATATATATATACTGTATATGATGCGGTATGTCCTGAGTTTTCCTTTATCCCACATCGAAAGAGTGGGAGCAAGCCGAGTATCATATATGCGCGAGATTTGTCTTAAACTAATACCCAAGGTTTTCGGGCCAGTTTTGTGAAGAGGCTTAGTTATGGGCCTTGGGTCCAAGTGTGTATTGGGTGTCGGTTGGGCCTGGGTAGAAGTTTGCATCAATTTGGTATCGAAGCTAAGGCTCGCTTTCGTGTGTGGGCGCATGTGCACCTACGGGTGGGCGAGTGATTCGCCCCGGGTCACGAGATGTGCTCAGGCGTGTTAATCCTGCACGTGGGACACGTCTTGTTGTGAAGACGGAGGGAATGATGCGGTATGTCCGGAGTTTTCCCTTGTCCCACATCGAAAGAGTGGGAGCAAGCCGAGTGCCATATATGCGCGAGGCTTGCCTTAAACTAATACCCAAGGTTTTCGGGTCAGTCTTGTGAAGAGGCTTGGTTATGGGCGTTGGGTACAGCAGGCCCAAGTGTGTATTGGGTGTCGGTTGGGCTTGTGAAGAGGCTTGGTTATGGGCGTTGGGTACAGCCAGCCCAAGTGTGTATTGGGTGTCGGTTGGGCCTGGGTAGAAGTTTGCATCAGTATACATGTGTGTGTATGCTGATATGGATTTAATTGCAAGCGCACAAATCGCACAAGTAATAAAGAGATGAGTAAATTATTGTTTCCACTAAGGATGTGTTGGCAATCAAGATCAATGTCAAACTAGTAACAACTATGCAAATTGGGGAACGATTTTGCGGTTTGTTTTGATTTTTAACTAAACTAATTAAAAAGAACAAAGACAAATCAAACACAAGTGTGAAGTCAAGGATGGAAAGCGCTAGGGTACTTAACGTCACCTCACCTATCCAATTCAATTCCCTTGGTCCCTTAATCCCTAATTCATCTCTTTATAATGACAATCAATTTCCCAACCTATTCAATGTTCTATTCCTAGATACATCAAACGTATTTTCAACATAAATCTCTGTTATTCCTAACAATCGGATTAATATATCAAAAACTCATTAAGAACTATGGAAATCATTTGACGATTGCATAAGCCACAAACCTATATTCCTATGGTTCATGCACCCTATGTCATCTATGGTTTGAGGCAAACCCTAGATATCTCCTTCCAATCTCAATCTAGGCAGCAAATCAATTGAATGATGGCCAAACATTCAAAAGCATTAATCATACTCATAGACAATCAAGAGAGAGAGAAATCAAGAAATAAGGAAACCAAGTTTATTGAATCTTCAAGATTTGGTTACATTAAGACCCTAGTAAGAAATCTAGCCACTCATGGAAGCAAAATACATCATTAAACAAAGGAAATCAACCATAGAAACTAGGATAGAAAAGGAGAGAGAAAACTCCTTTGTAGACCCTCTTCTTCTCCAAGCTTCAATGGTTGCTCCAAGCTCTCCAATGGTGGTAGAATGAAAAACCATCCAAGAACTCCCCCAAAACCCTATTGTTTGCCCTTTTATACTTTCCCAAACTCTTATGTCGTTTTCAAAACAAGTTGGGGTCGTTTTGGCTTAAAAACAAGTGAATTCGAAACTTTTTCACGAAACTGCGCGTGTTGTGAATAGTACCTCCGATCGATCGGACACTGGTCCGATCGATCGGAAATACAATCTGTCTCCATGAATTCAAGGCTGTTTTGGCAGGTCCGATCGATCGGGAATGGCTCCGATCGATCGGAAATCGGTTCTGGAGTAAAAATCTTCGTTTTGCACTCTTTTCCTTCCTTTCTTGCCTTGACACCTATAATATGCAAATATAACTTTCTTAGGCAATATCAACTCTTAATCAACTCAAAATGGGATGAACTTATGTGTAAAGGATGTGCAAATATATGTATATATTTGGCACATCATATGCATATCTTCAATCCTCGTCATTCTCTTAGCCATGGATCTCCTGTCTCCATACCTTTTTCACTTCACAATCTTCATCATTTCTCTTTCTCTTGTTTTCATTTGGAAAATAAAATCAAGACCTGCATATAATCTTCCTCATGGCAATAAATCATGGCCATTCATTGGTGAAACATTGGAGTTTTTCTTGGCAGGTAAACGCGGTGAGCCGGAGAAGTTCATCGATGACAGAACAAGCAAGTACTCAACAGATGTGTTCAGAATGTCCATGCTTGGTAATGATGTTGCTGTGTTCTGCAGTGAAGATGCAAACAGGTTCTTGTTATCCACCGCAAACAAGTATCTCAAAGTCTGGTTGCCAGAAGCCTCTCAGAAAGCTATAGGCGCCACAGTACATGATGTGGAGAAATTGAGGTCTGTCTTGCCTGAATTCCTCAAGACTGATGCTTTAAAACATTACATACCGATAATGGATTCCATGGCAAAGCAACACTTGGAGGCAGATTGGTTACCTAACAAAGAAGTGAAGGCTCTCCCACTCTTGAAAAAGTTGACCCTTGCTCTGGCTTGCAAGTTGTTTCTCAATGTCACAGCTGCAGAGGACATAAGTCGAATCGAGAAGCCTTTCGCTGCTCTTGTAGAGGGCATGTTATCTATCCCAATTAATTTTCCAGGCACGGCATATCGAGGAGCTCTGAAGGCAACGAAAATCATTCATAAGAATATTCTTTCGATTATTGAGAAGAGAAGACGTGAGTTATCCCAACATGCAGAATCAGTAGCTCCTGATTTACTGACTCGGATTCTGCTTAAAACAGATGAGGATGGCAAGGCTGCATTCAGTGAAAAGGAGATACCCAGCATGATTGTGGCCTTGCTAATGGCCAGCCATGACACAATAACCAGTGCCATAGTATTTGTTCTCAAATATCTTGCTGAGAATCCCAGTGTCTACAGTGAAGTTCTGAAAGGTTAAAAAAAAAAAAAAAAAACATTCTTACTTGATTGGGTGAGTTGATTAATTTGGATTTTCTTTGATTGACAGAACAAATGGAGATTGGCAGTTCAAAAGGTCCCGGAGAGCTCCTGAATTGGAATGATGTCCAGAATATGAAGTATTCTTGGTGTGTGGGATGTGAGTCACTGAGGATAGCACCACCTTCTCAAGGAAATTTTAGAGAGGCCATAGCTGACTTCACATATCAAGGATTTACTATTCCTAAAGGATGGAAGGTATGTTAGTTATCGGGGTAATTTCTCTACCATATAGATATGTATTGATCGTAATGAGATTTTTGCAGGCATATTGGTCTCCCTACTCGACCCACAAAAATCCCAAGTATTTTAAAGATCCAGTGAAGTTTGAGCCTTCGAGATTTCAAAGGAATCCCCCTCCCCCTTACACTTACGTTCCATTTGGGAGAGGACCTCATATGTGCCCAGGAAAGGAGTTTGCTCGTATAGGAATGCTTGTTTTCATGCACAATATTGTGACCAAATTCAAATGGCAGACCATAATTCCAGATGAGAAGATCACCTTCACCGCCACAATCATCCCAGCAGAGGGTCTTCCAATTCGTTTACAGCCTCATGACAATTAAGTAAAACAAGCTCTCTTGCTCGTTTGGCTCTAGGAAGTCCCTGTTTTCTAGTACTTTTCTATTATATTATTATTATGCTTGTAATAATTAAGAAGCTTGGGGAAAAGCTTGCCCATTCATCTTCCAGCCAACACAAACACGGGAAGGGGGATCGGCATCTTATCTTCATTAAAGCCCCTTTATGTTATTTGTCGTGGATCTCATTCATATCCAAACGGTTGTGTCATTACTGCTGTTCAACAAATCTCATCAATACAGTGCAATACAAGGAAATAAAAAAGTCTCTACTCTCTCTTTATCTCTCGTCGTGAGTAATCAGAATTGGTTTGGGTTAGAATTGTGAACAAACACAACAGGCATGGGTCCCCTGAATAAATAGTGTGATTAGGACACCAGTAACAGTTCCATTGACATATTATACATATTATAAAGCCAGGCTATAAAAGCATCAACTATATTTGACATTATTGACAACACTTTTTGAATAAGTACAAGATGAGCTCTTATCTTATGTTATTTTGTCGTGTATCTTACTCCCTCATCACATGCCGATATCTTACTCCCTCATCACATGCCGAATTCGGATGTGAGAGATGGCTACAATTAATCAATTATTGTAGATACACCCTCAAATATTTTCAAAACCATGTCAAGTTCTGGTTTTTTTTTCCAGGTATTGATAGCAGCTGTCTTAAAGGCATTTATTAAGGATTGATGAAAAGTATATTATAAGATGTCATGTATAATGAACACTTTCTTTGTTATTGAGAAATGATAACGAGTGCCCTTAAAGATACTAGATAAAAATAAAAAAAAGGTATTTTAAAATCTGAAATATATATGTATTTTAAATAAAATAAAAATAAAAAAATGTTCATCACATACGACATACTATAATATAATATGTCGTAATCAATCTACATTAGGGCATCAGCGACCACTGCCTTTTCTTATTTGGTCCATTGAGACATATGAGGCACGCAGTAACATTTTTCTGTCCCTTTCAACCAACAAACAATTGTCAGTTGTCAATTGTAGATGATGAAGGCCCCGTCACGCACTAACATCATGATAGAAAGTTGTTGGAGAAACAAACAGCGAATATTCATTACTGACACAATTTGACAAATCCTTCCACGTCATTACTCTTGTAAACCTTTCTCAGGAGAAGAGAAGGATAGGAGGCAAGAAATATCAGCACAATCAAAATTGTATATATGAAAAATTCCAAATTGAAATATAAAAAAATAATGTTGTCAAAAATATTTTTTCTTTGTATGTAATATAATCGGAAAATATTAAATAAAAAGATATTAAAAATAATTATAGAAATGAATATTTTAAATTATAGAGAATAATTTACGTGGTGTTGAATTGTAATTATGTCAAACTATAAAATGACTCCATTGTCTTTTTACAACAGGTGGTAAGAGGATATTTGACGTGGTTTTGAATTGTAATTCTCTGTAAAACTATAAAGTGACATTTTAGAGGATGTCGTGAGAGGAGTTGTGGGGACTTAGAAATACATCTAACTAGTTGCATGCTCGCGCTTCGCGCGACACTTAATTTTCATTACTTTTCATTATTTTACCTTTTTAAATTATTTTTTATTGTTTCTATTGTTATTAGTATTTATGCACATTTAATTGGTGCTTAGTCGTTACTTTTCATTATTTTACATCTTTTATCATTTGTTGTTGTTCCTAACAGTATTTATGCACATTTAATTAATTATCATTAAAATAGCATTGATTTTCCAGTAATTAACATCTTTAATATTATGTTTATTTAATTTTTTAACATTTTTAATATTATGTTTATTTAATTTTTGGTGTGTCTTTATTATTAGTATTGATAGTTTTACTATAATTAAGGAGAAGTTTTTTACCCCTCTTTTAGCTATTCTCCACAATTTAAGGGGAGACATCCTCGAGGCCTCCATTATATATATATAAATTGATTGATTGATGATTTCGCCACACGAGTTCAATCCTTACTATGATTAGTTAGGAGATTTTTTTTGGTGGTTGAAACTTGAGAGCATCTCTTTAGAGTCTAGACCCATTGATGGCTACAGGTGCATGGGAGCCTGGGAGGGCATGACTGGACGTCGTGTGACGGTCCAGCGACAATGAATCATGGCTATAGCCTAGAATCAGTGACAATTTTTCTTTCTTGAGAACATCTCACTCTTGAAGCAGAGCTTAAACACAATCGTAGCATCAATTAATTCCCTCACCGTACCCTTCGTCGCCTTCCATCTCTCCCGTTGCTGATATAATTTGAAAATATGTCTTGTGGAGATCAATTGAGAGATAGTTGCAGATCGAGAGGAATAAGAGAGCAGAACAGAAAAATATGGAGAAAAACAGTTATTTTCATTGAAGTGTTTTTTTTTTTTTTTTAAAGGAGAGGTCACAGACCTATTAAGTAGTTGAAGAAGAATCAATACACAATCACTTTAAGTGGTGAATTTCTCTACCCGTATGTAGACGAAAGCAAAGAAAGCATAACACAACTAGCAAAAGCTAACTAAGAAAACAATGCCCTGAAACAGGAGGGACAATGAACCAAAACAGAAAAAAGACAACAAAAAACAGCATATCAACATTGCCAGAAAAACCCCATAACATCATCTAATCAAACCACATCTCCCTTGTAATAGTGGAAGTCAGTTCTGGAGGAGTTTCTTCAATCCAAGAATGAAAACCTGTGGAGGCAAGACCCCTTTTAGCCAGGAGATGAGCCACCGCGTTGGACTATCTACAAACGTGAGAAACATCCCACGAGGAAAAATGCAGCAGTAGAAATTTGATCTCCTGAACCAAAGAACAAATTTTCAAAGGCATGCTTCTCTTTTATAGCATTGATCAGCAGAAGACTATCTTGTTCTATTAATATATCATGCCACCATTGGGAACCCAATATCATCCCGAAGTTAAAAATGGACAATACATTGGCAACAATATATATAGATAAATAAAGTAGAGAGCAGAAGGGTAACATTGGGCGCACATTTCAGGCCTACGTTCCCCGTTGAGTTTAGGCACAATGTGGCCTGAAGTGTTTGGTCAAGCCCAACCCAGTGTGTTTTGGCCTTCAACATCAATAACCACGTTTAAGCCCACAGGACCGGAGTAAAATGATGCATTTGCCCTTACATAAATCTACATGGCTTAATATACCCTCCTACATCAAAAACACGATTAAAATCACTTAACCGATTCTAGCACCGATTGATTGATGACTTCATAATCCACCCAAAAACACGATTCTACTCGTCAATTAAATCGTCTTAGCCTCACCAATTTCTATTTTCTCCTCCAGTCTCCCTTCCCTTCCCTCACAAACAAGGCATCGTCGAGGCGTCAAAAAGGATCTTCGATCTGTCTCTTCTCAGGTATTGATCTCTTTAGATGATCTGTATATCTCTTCAGGCATGGAAGTCAGTACTAGTGGAGTTAGAGCTAGCACTTCAGAGGTCCAACCATTCATTGGTGAGGACCTAGACATGGCAGTTAGACGCGATATGATTGCAGTCGAAGTGTTTGCGTCATATCAGATTATTTGCTTTTCATGAATTGTCCCACGTAATCAATTTATGTCAAGTACTTTATTTTAAATTAATGTATAATGCAAACATGTCGTGAATTTATATTAATATTATTAGATATTTAATATATCCTTTATTTATCACACCAAACATTAAACTGCGTTTGATAGCACCTCACCAGAGTTTTGACAGTAATGCACCAAACAATTTCTGCGTTTGAACTCACTTCACAGCACCACAATTTTATACTTCACACTTGACAGCACACCCAAACAACAAGAGTATTGGTGTGGGGTCATATTCTAACAGGTGCCGTTCTCTCACCCTCCTTGCCATACCCAACTTCTTATCCCACTCAGTCATTCACCGCCTCTCTCCGATCTCTGCAAGATCCCGCCGTCAGTTAACTCATGGCCTCATGGTAGAGATTCAAAATTTACATTATTTAAAATAAATAAAAAATATAAGAATTTGATGGGGACAACTGTCACATTTTCAACCGTTCCCCAGGTCCGACGTGGATGCCTTACCAAACCTTCAACCGGAGAAAAAAATAAAAAATAGCGACAGAGACAGCGCGACTTGAGACAGCGAGAGCAGAAACGACGAAACGACGCCGCTGGATCCTCTCCCCTTCTCTTCGCCAACAGCTCTGTTAAACCCACATACTAATAAATAATAATTGATATTTCATTTGATTGATTTTGATTTTGGGTTTTTGGGATGCGATTGCTGAGGAGGATCGCTGGGTTTCTAGGGTTTGCTAAAGACGATACCGACGACGTGAAAGATCAAGACGACGATACCGATAACGGTTCCCATGCTCATATTCAGCGCGATTTCCAGGAAACTGGGCTTCCACGTAACGGCTTCAGCGTCAAGGTTCAAGTCGCTGTCGACCGCCCCCAGTTAGCCCCACTTCTGCTTCCCTCTACATCCGGCGACGGTGGCGTCCAGGTTCGTCTCTGGTTATCTTTTTTATTTTAATTTGGTGGCTAATTTGATAGAATGTTGAATAATTTCTTGCTACAGGCCCTTGATTAATTACAGGATCTAAAATAGTGGAGACATAGAGTTGTGATTGCTACGAAGTAAATTTGGTAATTAATTTAGTACTGATTTAAGGCTTTAGATACTGTAGTTAAACGTTTGGATTTTGGCGTCTGTAACCTTTGAAGTCTTTCATTCCTATTTCCATACATCACAAGAAAATTATGGTTGAGTTTGCAAGGTAACAGAGAGTTAGCACAGCTACTGTGCTCATGATTGATTATGACATTATGTGGTTATGCATATTGTTCCAAAAGGAGGTAAATAACTAAAGACATTGCTAGGCCATTTTCCTCGCAATTATTTTGCTATGCGATGGGACATTTTCTATCATGATGTTAGTGCATGCCTTTATCATCTCAACTTGGAGCGGTGTAAGCCTTGTCATTGTACAGAAACTGATAACTTTTATTAAATGGTTGTTGTGCATGGAACTTAATCCTAATAATTTTAACGGGAACCTTCAGTACATTATGCGTACTGGTGGACACAGGTAGGGAAACAGATTAATCACTTCATCAGATGCCATTATTGCTTATTCACACCAAAAATACCTGATATGAGGCAGTCTGAATGAATGAGAGTGATGAAGATTTGACTAGGCGTTTGGTTTTTCTTTTTTTTTTTGCTTTGGGTTGCTGTTGAACTTCCTTTAGAACTTTTCAAAATAACATGGAAGTTTTATGCCTGTTAGAAAGAGATAAAAGTGAAGCAATAGGAAAAACACATTTTGCATATCATCATCTGTAGCACCTGAGTCTGCATGGTTTTGGAGGGAGGGACAGAGAGCTGCCTGTGATTTTAGGGAAGGTCTGTTGCCCTGGATGCAAATTGGAAGACATCAATAGAGATGGCATGTCCACACTTCCTTTTTCTCGTTCTTCTCAAGGGTCCAGATTTCTTAATCCGTTTTCTTCATTAATCTAGAGTCTCATGGATTTTTTCGTTTGCTCACACGAAATATATGTTAGGTGCTTGTACGGTATTATTGATTCATGTTTAGGTGCAATGATTCATTGGGATACCTGTGACACACTTATTAACTCTGAGGTATGACTTATGAGCTAGGAACCTCCAAGCAACCTTGGGTTTGCCACTATAGTTTCATACGGTATAGATAGCTATCACCTTCAAAGCCATCTAAAACCGTTGTTTTAGCCATACATGCGGGGAATAATATCAAGTATCAACAACTCAACCCTGCAAATCTGGTTTTGTTTATCCTTTATAGTTCCATAAAGCTTCATGCAATGCCATGTTTATTAGTTGAGTTGTGATTTGGTCAATTGCTGACTTCGAAGTTGATGGAAGTTTCTCTGTTTACTCTTCTGGCTTTAGGGTCTTAGATGGTATGCAAAGTGTCTAAGAATAGACGAGGATGGAGATGTGGCAGATGAGTTCCTTGATGAGGTTTTACCAGAGATGACACACAATGTAGATGAACAGCATAAGCCTCATCCTCGGTTTGAATTGAAGTACAGAATCAAACCAGTTAAAGTAAAGAACCAGGTCCTTTCTGTTGATGGGAAAATTCAACAATGCATTGAGCACCAAGGCAGATTGCAGTGGGTCTAAGGGTCCCTTTACGAGAAAACTTGTGGACGTAGAGCTGGTTTGTGGTTTGTTTTTCATTACAGCCTATGCCTATCACATGAATGTATTGTGTGTACTTATATTTTATAGAACAGAAATAAACTTAAGATTTGTTAGTTCATGTCTCATTACCAGTATTCATGCTAATGATTTTTTTCCCCCTTTCCTTTTGATTTCCTTTTCCTCCTCCATGCCAAGGATCCTTTATTGAATGCTATACTCGAGACAGATATTTGCCAAAACGACTAGTTGCTTTGTGTGTGAGCCATTTTTATGCAATGAAGAATACGGTTGCGTTGTGAAAAAGATAATAGGAGCATGCCAGCAAGGATGCCATCTGGCATTCATGCAGTTGCACTTCACAAAATTAAAAGCATGGGATGATGATGATGGTCCAAAGGGGATCAAAATTAATTTTGTCACAATCTGATGGTCAACAGGGAGTCCATACTGTAAATTCCCTAGGACCTACCTTTCTCAATCACAATCTCCTACCCGTTATCCATCACTTGCCAAAAAGGAGATTGTCACGGAGAGTGACGAACAAACATGGACCTTCTTCTTCCGTGCAATTCCAGCATTTCGCTCCACCGGAAACCGGGTTTTCAACGGACACGTTCTTCTTTTGCATCAGAAACCCATACTGCGCTTAGATGCTGCCGTCAAACGACGTCTTCAGAGCTCCAAACGCCGGTGGGAGCCACAGGCACGTCCGGTAACTATTACTCTCCAGCTTCTGTTCCGACGCACAAAGTCACTGTTCACGACCGACAACGAGGGGCGGTCCACGAGTTCCTTGTTCCTGAGGTAGTTCGATTCCTTGGTTCTGTCAATTTTCGAATAAATTGAAACAACAAACAAGCAAAAAAAATTGAAATTTATGATTTTACTAAACCTGTGTTAAGGTACGGACTAGGGAGAGAATGTATGCTGTTTTGTTTTAGTTATCAAATTTCGTATCTTGTTAATGCAGGATCAGTATATATTGCATACTGCTGAATCTCAAAATGTCACACTTCCCTTCGCTTGCAGGCACGGTATATTGTTCTGCTTGAACTTGGAGTGTGATTATAGTGCTAGACTTAAGGCTGTTGATACAAGATGATTTGTTTGCTTTCCTGAACATTGGTTCTTTTGTGATAAAGAACACCTTCTATGGCTATCGACTTTACTTGGGTTACCAATTCTGATTTTTAATGAACTAATTAGGCCAAAAACCACTCTATGAACAAGCTGGCTGTTAATTTAGTTGTAGATAGTGAATCCCCGTATTGGAGTCTATCCGCTAGTTGAAGTTCTGCTGAATACCTCTAGAGGCCATAAATCTGTAATTGAAAAAGGTGTGGATAGAAAATGTGATTAAAGAACATTTTTAACGGTTCTTGAAATGAATATTATGCAACGTTCCATCTATCTCAGTGATCTATGACTGATTTGGATGTTTGTGCCCTGAAATCAGTGCTACGCCATAATCATAAGCCTCATTAACACTTTCCTTAATGTTCTGCTTGGGCAGGTATGCTCTGGTATTCTCATAGAGTAATGGTATTATTGCTGTTGCACGAGGTATATGTTTAACCATTTGTATGCATTTGGCATATAGATGCTTTTCAAGTCAATTCAGATATTGAAGTTTGAACTCGTTTGATCCATATTAGGTCCCACCCTATATATGTTCCTAACATTTGTTGTCAAATGAGAAATGAGATATGGACACTAAAAGACCACCACCTTAAATGGGTGTCAAAGTCTACTGGGCATTTTGCCTGAGTGCCAGCGGCCTAGGTCAGGAACTCCCTCCATTTAAATGGCTTTATAAACATAAAGCTAATCTATAGCAGCATTAAAGAATCGAACATGTAATTTCACATCCAAAATTGCCATATTTAATATGGTTGAAGATGGCAATTCAAGACTTCGTTGTCTAAGTTCCCTTTGTATGAATTCTTCCCAGAATCTCTATTTTCTGTTCAATAACTTAAAATTCATTATGCAATTTGCTACTAGAAAGACTTACCATGTGACTAATATTAACTAAATCCACCACTTCCCATGCAGAATGGGAAAGGCAGACTTTAATTGAGTCGCTTGATTGTGGGATATTAACTTCGGTCGATCAGTTCATTATAAGATAGCTTAAAGTTCGTTTTTAAGCCTTCTGGTTTTTTTCAACTCAACTCAATGAAGCCTCATCCCAAAACCTTCTTGGTCTTAACAGTTCTGTGAAATAGGTTATTGATTATGTCCCACCTCAGTGGAACTCTGCAAAATCCTAATGTAAACCTTGCTTTAATATTGGTATATGGATGTGTGTGTAACCTTTTGTACTGGCGCTTGGCAGGTTGTTGTACTAGCTGTGCTGTACGTGTGAAATCTGGGCAAATTAGGCAGCCTGAGGCACTTGGGATATCTGCTGAATTGAAATCAAAGGCATGTACTTTTTGCCTCAACGAAGTTTTCTAGATACAAGTTGGTCTCTACTTGCGTTGTTATACATACACCATGGCCCATGCATAAAAGCGACTTTGGAAAGTTAATTAGTACTGCTATTGCAATATTGTTTTTCCAGACACCTGCAATAGAACTGCATGTGTGATTTGGCTTTACTTGAGGTTAAATTTGCAGGTTTTGATCTTTCTTAACTTTTATCTCCCATTGGCAGATTGGGAAATTTATGTGTATTTGGTTTGCAATGCAGGGGTATGCACTTCTTTGTGTTGGATTTCCATCATCGAATCTGGAAGTTGAAACACAAGACGAGGATGAGGTGAACATCCATATTTTCAAGACTTTTCTTGCCGTGAACATGTGACTGTGACATAACTTTGTCTTGATTAAAGTCATATCTAGAACCCTACTGCTAGTTGTGATTGATGTTTTAGTGCCTATGCGTGGGTGTATTCGCCCCCCTGTGAATATATAGATACTTGAACTTCCTATTTATATGGGTTATTGAAATTCGAAATTTCTGCCATTTCCAGGTGTATTGGCTTCAATTTGGAAGATATTTTGCACGAGGACCCATCTTAAGTTCTTACAATTTTTAAATAACTTTTACAGCATGCAGCAAACCTAACATATACAGTACAGAAGGTGGTCAGTGTAGAAAAGGGAAAACATGGACGACTTTCTTCGAAAAAAATGAAGCCAACTAACATTACTTGCCCAATTTAGAGTTATTAAACTTCTAAATATTTTTGCTATTGTAGGAAAGGGATGACTACGCCTTGGAGCTTGCCATGGGTGATGAATAAACGACGACATGAATATCTAGTCAGAAGTGAGGACTATCTTGCAGAGTCCATGGATTGTAATTTTTTTCCTATTTCTGTTAGCTTCCTTCCATTTTAACTTCCGACCGCCATTTCTCCTTTGTGTATGATTTTTCTCTCTTTTTTTGAGCAACATCTGTTTGTGATTGTTCTCACTTATTCAACACTTTATGGTAATTCAAGGATGGTGACTGGATAGGTTCTTCTGTCATGATCTTCAACGATACCAGATTGCCTGGATAAAGGGAACATCAGGAGCTCCTTTGATGATGCTCTTCCCCTCCAATGCCAAATGTGATTTGGGCTTGTTAATGGATCTAATCCCAAACCCAGTAGAATGGTTTGTTTAGACTCTGCTTCTCTGAACAGTCATACTTTTACATGGGCAAAATCATTGTTTATGTCCTTGATGTTTCTCAAATTTATCGATTCTATCCTCCAAGTATAAAATTTGTTGATTATGCCATTGATGTTTCAAAAATGTTCCAAATCTGTCCCGATTTTGAATTGTCCGGCTCTTTCTCAACGGAGAATGCTGATGTGGCGCCGGAGCTACATTAATTAATTTACATGTCATTTTTCTTAAAAAAGAAAAGCCACATCATTATTTAAAAAAACCCATTCTATTTTATTATGAAAAACAAAAAAAAAAAACTTTAACAATTGACGAAACCCATTCCTTTTTGTCAAAAACCCTTTTCGTCCAAAAACGAAAGCTCAATGATCGTTGGAGCTCGCAACCGTTGATATTTGAAGCTACATTCGTTGATATCCGAAGGTCATATACTTGGTAAAGTACTCCATCTTAATCTGATAGTTTATCTTGTTGTTGGTTTGCGTCTCTGTTATACTAGTGGCAATGAGTGGGTCTCCTCTTGAAGAAATTGTTGTTAATGATGAGGGTAATGATGAGGCTAGCGAGTCTTCAGACGAGAGTGACGTTGATTTTGATTTAGTTGATGTCCCCGTCGAAGATGATGGTCTTGACGAAGTCGAAGTTGAGACCTTCATAGATGTTGGTGTTGAGGTAGATCCATTCATGATTGATGATTTAAGTGATCATTATGAAGATGAGGAGTCATATGATCCCATCATTGAGTCAGTTAGGGGATTGAGTGATGATGAAGTAGATGAAGATGATTTGCATAGTTTACCCAGTGAAATTGAGAGTGATGTCAATGATATTGAGGGAGCAAACTCTTTTCCTGTATACATTCCTCTTAAAGACATGGGGAATTACAACTGGGAAATTGACATGCTTTTTACTTCCAGGCAACAATTTGTGGATGCTGTATCGACATATGCTGTGTATTGTGGTAAGAGAATGAAGTGGGACAAGTTAGACCATACCAGGGCTAGGGTAATTTGTTATTCTTCATGTAAGTTCATGTTATATGCATCGAAGATAACAAACGAGGAAACTTGGCAATTGAAATCTGCTATTCTTCTACATAGTTGTACAAGGAGCCAGAAGGTTAGGATGCTGAATTCAAACTGGCTTGCAACTAGATTAGTTCCTATGTTGAGAAGAAACTCAAAAATGAAGTTGAGGGAGATAATTATGAAGGTTCAGGAGAAATATGTGGCAACCATTAGTATTGGTCTTGCTGCCAGAGCAAAAAAAAAAAAAGCAATGGATGTTATGCAAGGTGGTCATAAACTGCAGTTCAAAAGGCTACATGATTTTTGTGGTGAAGTATTAAGATCAAATCCAGGAAGCTCATGTAGTGTATCTACCATCTCAAATTCATATGATGCACCATCAAGATCTTTGATGCCAATATTTGAAAATATTTGCTATATCCCCAACTTCAGTCTTCATCTTCTTAGCATTTGTTTTATCTTCATGTTCTTTTTCATCTGAAGAAGAGTCAATAACAATTAACTCCACCTGCATTAAGTCATTGTAATGAGTTACACCACATTTACTCATATAAATGTAATGGATGTGCCATTACCTTACTAGGTGACTTTTGATGGACAACATCTCCAAACCAAATACAATCCTTCTTACTTTTCTTGTTCTGCAGATACACATGCACACCACCAATGACTTGTTGACTAGTTTGGTTGGAAAGGAATAGAAGAATCTTTAGGAAGAAAGAAAACATTATAATTGTTTCATAAATGACTGCCTTCCCCACAACCAAGTTCTGGTCATCAAGCTACTGGCAAAAAAAACAAAAAAAAAACACTAAGCACAATCATGTAAGGATGCAAATAGAGATAGAAGAATACCAGATGCTTGTCAATGATTTCAAGTGCCTTCTCATAATTTCTTGGCAACTTCACTCTTTCCCATATCTTATTAGGCATATGAGCTCTTTCTATGGTTTTCATATATAAATAGAAGACCCCTGCTTATGTCGCAAAATACCACAGCACCAAAAGTTAACAAAGCTACATAAAATCATCTCATAGCAACATAACTGAGAATTCATGGAAACTTGAAATGCAAACACAAGGCAGACAAGACCATAACATTAGCAATCAAATAGCTATCCAGAAATCATACTCATAAATTTTTAAACTACAACAATCCGACCATTTCTTAAATGGATATAGTCACAGTACTTATGAGAATCCTCTCACAGGAATCAAGTTGTTTATGTCATATGGAGGCATCCCAGTTATCAGCTATCATTGTACATAATTACACGATACAAGCACCAATCAGTAAAAAACAAATTAATAAAAAGGAATTATAGACCATCATGGTCGTAAATAGTGGCGTAGCGACTGTTAGCGAGAGGGGCTAGAGGGCATGAGCTACGATTGCAGATTCCGGTAACATCATACGTGTATGTGTTGATGTGTAGATTGATACCCAGATAATCAAAGGAATTGAAGTAGAAAGATATTCTACAAAGATTGATACCAGAAAATCAAAAGACTTGACATAGAAAGATTGATGCCCATAAAATCATACCTGGTTTGTGTACCACCATTCGGAGAAGAGCCAATCGCCGTCAATCCAGTTGCACAGTAGAGGGAGGAACCACAGAAAGAGGAGGAACTCAATCGTTGCCCCTAATCGTGATGTTGCTCTTCTTTTTTTAACGTGTAAATGAGTTTTTTAAAATAATGATGTGGCTTTTCTTTTTTTTAAAAAATGACATGTAAATTAATTAATGTAACTCCGGCGCCATATCAGCATTTTCCGTTGTGAAAGAGCCGGACTATTCAAAATCGGGACAGATTTGGAACATTTTTGAAACACCAATGGCATAATCAACAAATTTTATACTTGGAGGATAGAATCGATAAATTTGAGAAACATCAAGGACATAAACAATGATTTTGCCCTTTTACATGTGTCCCATTAAAGTTATAGATTATATAGTGCCTGTTTGGCACAACATAAGTGGAAGTGGATCCGCTTCCGCCTTCCGTTGTGCCAAACAGCACAGCGGAGCCAGCGGATCCGCTAGGGCAAAAGAAGCCCCCTTAGATAGTTTTTTTGCATTTCCGCTCTGCTGCAGTTTTTTGTTTTTTTTATTAATTTATATAAAGTATTATTATTTAATGATTTAAATATAAGTATATTTTAATAAAAAGTATAAATTAATTAAAAATACAATAAATGTAACAAAATTTATTTGATTAATTAAATATTAATTAAAAAATAAAATAAATGTAAGTTTAATTAATTTGATTAATTAAAAAATACTTAAAATCAATTTTAATAAGAATTTTATTTATTAGATTAATTTAAATAAAAAATAAAAATTAATATTATAATACTTTATTTCAACCGTTTTTCCGTTAGCGTCAGTTTTTAGTTCACCAAACATCTCACAGCATATTTCACAGCTTAAAGCTCAGTATATTTTTCATAACATTTCCGCTGGCATTGAAAATCAAGATTTCCGCTCTGCCAAACAAAGTCCATATTGTGTGGTGAAATCTGTCATCTTAATGGGCCGTGAACTACAGTAAAACCCACAGAAAAGCCTCAAAAGGGAAAACGGAAGATATATCAAAAGCCCATAACAGGCCCAAAATTAAAAATGAACTCCATGGTATCGCCAGATGGCCCAGATCCGTCACATAAAAACCCAAACCAAGCACTGAAACAAGAGGGAACATATTATCTGAACATAAATGCTAAACGACGTCGTAGTGCCTTTTCATTTTTATATATATATTTTTTTGGTCCAGCTAGTGCCTTTTCATTTGATCTTCGGGAGGACCTTCAGAGAATCAGAGGTAGTTCGGTGTAGCAACGACTCTGCTCCCTCTCTGTCTCAAGTTTCAACCTTTCTGAGTCCACTGACCCATAAAAGGGTAACAATCCATCTACGCTTAAAGTTCAAACTTATGAATACTTTTTTCGTTTTAGTGGCCGTATTTGTATGTATG
This sequence comes from Tripterygium wilfordii, assembly GCF_013401445.1. Classification (NCBI taxonomy): domain Eukaryota; kingdom Viridiplantae; phylum Streptophyta; class Magnoliopsida; order Celastrales; family Celastraceae; genus Tripterygium; species Tripterygium wilfordii. Next base: position 3,703,368 of record NC_052246.1, read on the forward strand.
GATGTGATCGAGAGAACTGTTTTGCCCCGTACTTCTTGATTTTTTTTTCCTGGTACTTGTGATTATGAATATTTTCGTTTATTTTTTCTTTTATATTGGTTGTTTGGCTATTGGGAAATTTTGGGTACGTTTTTTAGCAGAACAGAGATATAATACTGCAGAAAGACAATTTGATGTTATTGCAGTTTTAATCACTTCATTTGTCTCTTTAGGCTCATTTTTGTGGATTAGATATGTGTATTGGATTTTAAAATCGATTATTGACCCAAAAAGATGTGCAGGGATACACAATGGATGGGGATAGTCAATGTGTATATGGGGGACATGGATGAGACTCTTATTTTGCTCAAATCTTTGTTGAATGGGACATACGTTCAGCCTTTCAACGGTTTGAAAGATGTGAAGAAGGGCGTTGAGATTGGGAAGATGTGGGAGAACTATATTCTTCAAATTTGTGATGATTTCCCTTTTTATGAGCAAGTAAGTTTATGCCTTTCTTCAAATTTCTAGGAAGCACTCGCACTGAGTGCGTTTTGAGTGCGGGTGAGTGCGGGTGCGGCTGAGTTCGTGCTGGGTGCGACAACAGCCGCACCCAATTTTTATTTGGGATACGGCTGGGATACGGATTTCATTATGCTGATTGCTGAGTACGCTCACCGAGAGAAAATAAAGGGTCCTTTGTCTTGGAACTTGGTCCTTTCACCTTCTTTGTATTGGAACTTTAACTTTTTTAATTATACACGTTATCACCAAGTGTTTTTGCTATTGTGAGAAACTGAAAATCATGTGAGCCATTCAATGAATGACAACATAAGTGACCACTAAGTGACACTTGTTTTCCACTTTCAGTTTTAACAATAAAAGTAATATTAAAAAATCCTTGTTAGACGTATTTTAGTTTGAAAGACCAAATGGAAATTAAATAAATTGATATTATTGTTCAATTTATGTATATATTTTATATAAGCCGTATCCAGTCTCACCCGTATCCTAGATTTTGAAAGAAATGACGAATCCTCCTATCCCGTATCTCCGCACCCGTATCGGTGCTTGCTGCTGTTGGCATTTGTAAATTCTCGGTTCTGTATATGCTATTTGAATGCATTAATGTTTGTTTGATAAGCATTTGGCATGCAGATTGAAAACTATAATAACCCTCATCTTGATTCCTTTAGCCAATATGATGATGGGCTAGATCTCCGCAATTATGATTTCAACCAAGAGTCCAAGATGGATTTACTTCTCCATATGATGATCGCAACAAAAGAAAACTATCGTACAGACACCGAGTTATAGCAGATAGATACAAACAGGTAATAGTCAAGTTACACAGATCCATGAGGTCTCATTTATGCAATTTTTGCATATGCATATGTTGATTCTTTTTTGAAGTTTTGGTTATTTGCAGTGTTAGTGTTGATGATGTAATTTCCAACTTGTATAATTATTCCTGAAGATGAAATTATTGCTGAACTACTAATTTATATTTGCCATTGGATTGGAGGCAAAGTTTATGTAGAGGACAGATTGTAGGTGTTGTTTGGTTTGCAAAACTATTTTCTGTTTTCGGTGTCCGTTTTCCATTTTATGTTTTCCATGTTTTGAGCTTTGGCCTCAAAACGCCCAAAACGTCTATTTGATGTTTTGGGATTTTAGGTAATCCATTTTTGAAGCGTTACATTTGGCTTGTCATCAAGAAGCTCTACTATACTATTTCAGGGTTTGCATGCAATGTTCGATCAACAGATGTTAAACCAATGGGAGGAACTGTATGATTCTACAGATGAATATACAGATAAATGGCTCTCCTCAGGTATGTTCTCATTTTCTTCGATGTGGCTTCAGGACAATCTTTGTTTTTGGTGATCTTAATGATGGCTTTAGTTTGTCACTATGACCAGCTGTTATAACCTTTTTAGGATATATACTTTATAAAGTTTTCCATTGCAATATAACAGAAGGCATATACGTAGAATTGTATTAGGATCACTCTCTACTCAAATTATCCTTTTGTGGTCTCATATGTAGCACAGGCCTTCTTGGAGCAGTTTTTAGATGGGAGGGATGTCTTCAACCCTTTTCTTGTTTCTTCCAGTGGGAGTGAGAAAGAGAAACATAATGACACACAGTTCCAGCACATAAATGTTCTTGTAACTTCTGGCTCATTGATACCAAGCCTTACAAAATGCCTACTCTTTCAACTTAACAATGTAATAACACATGGAAATGGTAAGTCATCATGTAATCTCATTCATATTTACTTTCTTGAATATGTGCGTGTTCTCCTCAATATTTATATGTATTCTTCACTACAGTGGCTTGACAAACTTGACATGTTTCAAGAGCAGCATGTGTCATTTTTTTTTCCCTATTACTTGCTATTTAGGGTCTGAATATCGAATCTGGGCTTCAATTTAGGGCTGTGCCTCTAAATTTTGTTAAGAAACTATAGTGATCAACTTATTGTTTCCTTTCTTCAGTTTACAGCTCATGGGAAGTGGGGAAACTCAAGTGTTTTCAAATAATCAAAGAACGGTTCTCCAGTCCAAATGTGCGCTTTTGTGTAATTGGCGATGGTTGGGAAGAGTGAAGCTGCAGAAACAATGCGATGGCCATTTGTTAAGATTGATCCAAGCCCAGGCAGTAATTACAGATTTCCAGGCTTAACATTAAGAAGTATAGGCTACTATTTTTCTGTCATTTATGGAAGTTATGGTGCTGAAAACGATGAAGAGTAAAGTGACTGTCTGCAATATCAACGACTACAATCCATAGCCATTTCACAGGCCATGTATTGATGGTGTGGAGAAACTAAGAGTAAACTATACGATTAGATAATCTGATCACTGTTTTGTATATGAAAAAGTCTACTATGTTTGCCCATACTCTTACAGGTTAAATTGCACAATATTGATTGAATTTTTGAGCAACAATGCCAATGTCAGCTTGCCAGTAAGCCTATCATTCCTACACTCTCTCGTCTCAGGTTTGAAGTTCATTGTTGCATACAGACAGTTTACTTTTCTGATTAATGGAAGCACTGGGTTTTATTCTCAGATTCTCCTAAGACCAGTGTTTGACAGGATTCTGAGTGTTTTTCAGCCTTACTGATTTCGGCGCATGACGACCCCTGGATTTTAAGTAGTTGACCAGAAAAGTTGCCTGCAAGCGCGCCTTGATTGCTATGACTAATGCTCATGCATGTCAGCATGTCGAGATGAAGGTGTATGCTATTGTGGACCTTTCTGGATATGTCAACATCTAATACACTTTGGCTTTTAAGTTTTTGTTTTGTTTGTCAAAAGTTTCAAACCCCCTACTCCCTTGTTGTCTTTCCATTGCATGGAGAGTCCATGAAAATGTGGTTGGAAATTGAATAGCCAAACTTTTGGGGCAGTGGCATGGCACCATGTTATATGGGACCGGCACTGAAATGTCTATATCCGGTATAATGGGGCTAAGATTCGGACAGTGTGATAGAGATTATCTTCCTCTGTCACCTTATTCGAATCCCAAGTATGAAATCCTTTCTCTCCTACTTCACTCCTCGGAACGCACCATATTTATAGAGAGGCACATCTTCTTAACCCGAAATGGTGGGGGTGATGAAAAGTTCCTATTATCATCGGTTACTCCAGTTTATAAAAAAAAAAATCCACAGAGGAATGTCTATTTGTTCTAATTGCCAATTGGAGTCCAAATTTTCTGCTGCAAAAGGTAGATCTTATCTCATATATTAGAATGGACTGATAAACCATGATTGGAAGAGGTCATTTTCTTAAATATTAACCAAATTTAGCTTTAAGTAGATGCCAAATGCCTTACTTTTGTCTCTTATTTTATCTAATAATCTTATGCATTTGAAATGCCCCCACCAAGTTGACGATGTTGATTTCCTCTCCATTATTAACCATTTTGGATTAATTTCTCAGTCAGACAGCTTTAATTAGGACCATAACTTGGAAGCCTTTAAGTTCTTCAAACTGGCCTGTTCAGCTTTGTTTGGAGCTTGATAAGAGATGATGTTTGTTGGTGGCACAAGAAACATTTCAGTGAGCGGAAAACACACATGCCCATCCCCTACAACTAGTTCATATTTTGTGGGTTTTGAATCAGCCAAACCAACCATTAAATTGTGGGTTTTTTTGTCTCTTTCTTTTGGCCCCAAAACAAAAGACAATAACAGTATTGAGCCATGGATTGGATTACCCCCCCCTAATTGTTGATGATAATTAGTGAGTGGATCATTTTTAAGAACATGGAATCTTAGTATCAGGACAATAACACCTGATAAATCAAAGACAAAACAATCCACATTAGACAATCTCATCAAGAAAATAGGGAGTGTGTGTGTGGATACAAATGTGGGGTATCATTTACTACATTATTGGAGTAGACTGTATAATGTAGAGATCCAGTGGCAGGAATATCCAGTTGGGATCAAGTTAGAATGCGGAGAAAAGCCAATAGGCGGTGGTCCCTTGACTTCCTTTTCCTTTGCCATGCTTTATCTTTGGCCCTCTCTTTTTTTCCTTTGTCAGGCAATATTTCTTGTCCAAGTCAAGAAAGAAACATAAACCCAGGAAAAACACATCAGGGAAAAAGGGATAAACTCAGGGAATAGAAGCATACAATTCTCTTCTTCACTGCCCATACTTTTTTGCATGTTAATCACTGCCCATACTTACATATTAATCACTGCCTCCTTTTGGGAACCCTTTTTTTGTTCTTTCGGTTTTAGTTTTTCACTCAAACAATGCTCATCTAGTCGTCTTAGCGGACAAAAAAAACCTTGTTTTAGGCATCAACTATCTCGAATGCTGAGATAAACACACATGATTTACGTGAAATCACGGGTCTTACATCCTCGACGACATGATCTATATGAAATCGTATAAGTTTATCTCAATATTTGGAATACCTCGATAAAAACACTGAAATCTGTAACTTCAAGTCAATTATCTTTGTAACCTGTGTAAGACACAGGTCAGTGGGCCACCTGTTTTGATCAACCGCTCAGATTACTCTTTTGGATGACGTGGCTTTCTGTTAGCCTTCGACACTCTCATGAGGGAAGGTACTTGTGGTTGAATGCAACACTCATGTGCTTGGCCCTTGCCATGCTAAAGGAGAGACAGAGGAGTGGAGCCTGGAGCCCACAGTTACTGATAAAAAGTTAATCTTGATCTTCATATTCCACCAACAGAAATGGAAGTTAACCACCACCTGCACCCTGCGCCTGCAGCATGTAAAACGAAAAGCTTTACTTTACAAATAAAAGCAGCAAACTAATCTTTGTTTTCCCTATTTTTGTAAATATTGACAAAAACTTCTCTCACTTGTATTATACATCCCCTCTCTTTCTTTTCTTCTCTCTCCCCCTCTATACTTCATCTGCAACTAGCACAGGTATGTGTTCAGAGACCCAGTACACCATTATAAAATTGAGTTCCATTGCATGCTTTTTCAGTGTCTTCAAGCTTAATTAACTACTTGAATGGTTTTCAGGGGGAAAGTTTTCCACTGGGTACTTCTCAATTTTGGTAGTCTTGAAGCTAATAAATTTTCTTTTTTTTTTCTTCCGCCATTTGGTGCCATTACATGTCATTGAAGTTTTAGGTGTATTTGGAATTTATTTAACATTTTGGAGACAAGACTTGATTTTTTTTGGTTCTTGTATACAGAGAAATGATGAAAATGAGAGAGAGAGAATTTTGTATTCTGTTTGTGAGGAGTTAAGGTTGTAGGAGAGACTGGAAGAGAAATAGTACATATTTGGGGGTTTGTACAATGCCAGTTCCTCTTGCTCCGTATCCGACGCCTCCAGCACCATATACATCTCCTCCTGCCAATGGTATGTAGTATGTTAGTCAATTTTGCACAAGTTTTGGCCTCAGAACAATGAGATTGTTTTTCTGTTTGGTTTCTGAGAAAAGAAATGAAAGAACTAATAAGAATGCATGGGGACCCTTGTACTTCTTTCTGAGGCAAAGTTAATCTACTTTTTCTTTTCTTTGTCTCTTCACATCTGGATTTCACCCACATCAACTTGGATTTTTTGGTAAATTTGAAGAACAATTTTGGGGTGGATGGATTTGACAAGTCAAAAGCTTCAAAACTCGAATTGAAAGTGAGTAATTATGTGAGAAAGGGGCACTTCCTTGTATAATTACTAGAAATGAAACAACTCAAATTTGTATAATTCCAAGTTTGAAAGTTATATGCCCTTATTGTAGAGGAACTGTGTAGTATCCGATTCTTTATAAACTGAGACTGTTTGGTTCTTCTGCATTTTTTTTAAGCTGCTGACATTGTTCATTAGGTTCACAAAGCCAGCTTGTATGTTCTGGATGTCGAAACCTTTTACTCTTTCCGGTAGGGGCAACCTCTGTGTGTTGTGCTGTTTGTAATGTTGTTACGGCTGTTCCACCTCCTGGTATGTATTCTTTGTTGCTCCAACAAGCCTGGGACTCTTTCAATCTAATTTCAAACGTCTGAAAATTTCTTGTTTGAACTTTAACTGAAAACTAAGCTAGGCTTTAACATAATCCTACAAAAAAAATCTTTGCCTAGTACACCACAAGAAGTAGAATCTATGATAGAGATATATGTATGATTTTCTCGGTGACTGATGTTTGATCACCTGTTTCTCCAACTTAAAACAGGCACGGAAATGGCACAGTTGGTTTGTGGTGGCTGCCACACCTTGCTTATGTACATTCGAGGAGCGACAAGCGTGCAATGTTCTTGTTGTCACACTGTCAATCTAGCTTTGGAAGGTACCCTTTTTTTGCTATGTATAGGCTTCTGATTGACGGAAGAATTAGAGAGTTGAGTTCTAGGATTTTTGAGCATGGAAACATTGTAAACATCGAATCCCTGTCGTGACAGCAAATCAGGTGGCACATGTCAATTGTGGTAACTGCAGGATGCTATTGATGTACCAATATGGAGCGCGATCTGTGAAATGTGCAGTTTGCAATTTTGTTACATCGATTGGGGTCAGTATATGATTTCCGTTTCCTAGCTTTGCAAATACTAATCTAACTGAACAAATGAGCAATTTCTTTTTTTGTTACTAGTTACCAATTACAATTGAACATTTTCTTTTGAATCATTTTGGAGTCCATTGTCAGTAACGAAAGTTGTCAATGACAATACAACTGATGATGAGGGCTTTAATTTTCAACCGTTTTAAGCATTAGAAACATAGGGAGTTGCTTATGCCATGCTTATGTAGGATGCTGTACGCGGGGGTGCATATGGCAGTCGTTAATGTGGTTTTCTGTACCGATGCAGGCCTCGACAAGCACCACTGAACAGAAGTTCAACAACTAAAATTGTTATATGCACGCCAGTTGGATATTACAGAAGCTACTACCTTGGTTTCGCAAGGCATCCCTCGGCTAGCAGAGGAAAATACCATCTAGTGAGTCACATGTATAGAGCCTTTTCCCCTTGCGTGACATAGTAATGAATAAGCAGTTTTGGCAAATCAGAACTATGAAGAGGTTATCTCTGTGAAGACTTTCAGTTTTACTTTGATCACGGGACGTACTGGTTTATCCCAGATACTTTTTCTGCTTTGAATTGTCAATTTGTCAAAGCACAGCCACTTGCATAGCAGTCAATCTATTCGAAGTTATCGATTAATTGTGAATGCATTGGATCAGTTTAACTTTATTTTCTCTTTAATGGTATATATATGCTTGCAAGTGCTACTTTCTGCTCTTGAATTGTCAAAAAGGGCTAAAAAGTTGAAGTCTTCTTAGCAGTCAATTTAAGACAGCAGATAAATCACTACACAGGGGACCAAAAGATATTTCAGGAAAAACCACTGAGGCCAGGAATGCTGAAAGAAGCTTTGTGTTACATTACATTACATGATTCATGATTGATGTTACATATACTCAGTTCTATATATATACATCAATATCATCCTGAGATTGTATGGCTTATAAAAAGAAATGTCTGGATAAAGACAGGATTCTGGTTTTGAGTCAAGCTGCATAATTGATCTCTGTGGAGGTTTTTCTATCCCAACTTTGGAACAAGAAAAAGAAAAAGAAAGTAATCTATGACATTCTATTACACATCTCTTGATTCATCAGAAACTTATGGAGAAGAACAATTGGAGAAACACATAAATTGTTCCTGCAATCATTTCCAGGTCAGATGTTGCAAGAATAGTTGTATCAACTTCATGAGAGCATATATATACATACATATGAATTCAAGAGAGGCTTCTATACAAAGTCTTCATTACACATAGGAGTATACGACTATTAAGATGTACCAAATATTAGATGTCACTGGATAAAAAAAATCATGATCCCGAACAATTTTTTTTGTTTTTTCTTGTGTTTGTTTGTTAAGTCTGTCCGGTATATCCTTATATAATTTGGTGTTGTCTATTATTTGTAATTTTTAAACTGTTTTCGTGCCGCTAAGTTTGATGTTTGTTATTATGGAATGAAATGATGGGTTTCAACCCTCTAAAAAAAACATCACCATTACTTGAGAAAATGGGCCGGGCCTGAACATGGGCTTTTTGATCATAGAACACAGGATTGAAGGAGGTTTAAACGTGTAAACGTGTCATCAATAACCAAGAAGCAGGTTTAATTTGGTGCATGCGTTCTCCTCCTCTCCTCCACTCCTGTACATCAGACAGCAGCCATTGTCGTTATAACCTGTAAGTCTCTCTTCTTATTCTCTTTGATTCACTTATGGTACTCGCACCCAACTAGTATAGGTAAATGAATCTGCTTTTCTTTCACTTATATCAGGTTTTTGATCTCTCTATCGGATAACACAGACGCACTCACACACACACACATATTTACACAGATGGGTTGTACTGTAAGAGAGAAGCATCTCCGTACGAACCGGAGGAGCCGATCCTTGAAACCCGATTCTGAATCCTGCTGTCATCTCGATAGAGCAGCAATCTCCAAATCAATACTAGAAGCGGGTCTCAAACCCCTGAATTACCATCTGGGTCAGACCGATTCCACCCAGAACCCGAATCCTGTCACCAATGCTAACCTAAATTCTAATTTCGATGATCATGGATGGGGTTACTGCACTGAAGAACAGTTAGAGGAAATCCTATTGAAAAACCTTGAATTTTTGTATAATGAAGCCATATCTAAGCTTATTGCATTGGGTTATGATGAGGATATTGCTTTGAAGGCCATATTGCGTAATGGGCATTGCTATGGTGGCATGGATGTGCTGACCAATATTCTCCATAACTCATTGGCTTATCTGAATAGTAGTTGTGGCAGCGGCGGTGGTGGTGGCAGTAGTAGCAATGAGAGTTCGCTGGAATCTGAACCCATTTTTGCCGATTTGAGGCAGTTAGAGGAGTACTCACTGGCAGGTATGGTGTGTTTGTTGCAACGAGTTAGACCCCATCTGTGTAAAGGTGATGCAATGTGGTGCCTTCTGATGAGCGATCTCCATGTGGGCCGTGCGAGTACTATGGAAATTCCTACGCCTGGAAATGGTAATAGAAGTAGTAATCTATCACAGAGCAACAGTGAGAGTGTTGAAGATGACCGTGTAGCTATTGCTGCACCTCCCCTTTGTCAGTTTCACGGTGGGTGGGGGTTTGGAAATGGGGGCGACTCAGACTTTTCTGCTAATGGTTTTTTCTCATATAGAACGGAAATGCCAAGGGATATCGAGTGTCCGGAGAGATTTAATCTTTCGCCTGCCATGAAGTCTTTGTTGAAAAGAAATGTTGCTATGTTTGCAGCTGGTTTTCGGGCAAATTCAAAACAAATGATGCAAACTCAGGCTTGTATTAGTGCTTCAGCTGGTGGGAACGCTAATCAAGTTGTGTTGGGGGGTGAAATTCCTGTTGAGAAGAATGATGAGTCGAAATTTTTGAAAAGCCAAGATGGTGTCAATTTGGTAATGAGTAAGTTTCAAGATTTGAATCTTGATGAGAATATGGAGCTTTCTGGAGAAGAACAGAAGGATGAGATCATTGTAACCCTGCTGCATCAGATTAAGGAACTTGAGAGGCAAGTGAAAGAAAGGAAGGAGTGGGCCCACCAGAAGGCAATGCAGGCTGCAAGAAAGCTTAGTAATGATTTGACAGAGCTTAAAACGCTGAGGATGGAGGGAGAAGAGACTCAGAGATTGAAGAAGGGAAAACAAACCTTGGAGGACTCAACCATGAAGAGGCTTACAGAGATGGAAAATGCTCTGAGGAAGGCCAGCAGCCAGGTAGACCGGGCAAATGCAGCTGTACGGCGGCTTGAGACAGAGAATGCTGAAATTAGGGCAGAGATGGAGGCTTCTAAGTTAAGTGAATCGGAGTCTATTACAACACGCTTAGAGGTGGAAAAGAGAGAGAAGAAGTGTCAAAAGAGGCTCATGGCCTGGGACAAACAGAAAAGCAAGTTGCAGGATGAGATTACAGATGAGAAAGAGAAAATCAAGGAGTTGCAACGATGCTTGGCGATGGTGGAGCGGGCTCAAAAAGAATCCGAGGTGTATTTTTCTATCTATTCTTATATATGTCAATATAACTGCATATTATATATCTCCATATGTCCCCTAGAATGCATGAGATATTATACTCATGTATGCGGACATATCATATTGTCATTGTTATTTCAAGGGATGATTTATTGGGAATTTTTTGTTTCCATGCAATGTATCCTATTGTTTCTTATAATTAGTTATTCAAGGATAAGAAAGGTTTCTTGTTTTTGATAGAGAAGCCTATTGGCCCTTATGTCCTGTGCAAGTGGAACCATGGAATAAGATTAAGGAATAGGAGAAGATAAAGAATCTTGCACCTTATGCAAGTGTAAGGAGTTGGATATCACTGGGCCACAAGCTCCTCTTTTGATGTCTGATGATTTGTGTGCCTTTACTATCCATCCAGAAGATCCATTCTCAATATAATGACAGAGGGTGGTATAGGCTTATATGAAATGCAGTAAGTTGTCATAACACATGAGCATTTCTCTATCTTGAAAATTTCCTAATGTGAACAGCTTAAAATTTTCAAATCTAATTGGTTTTTTAGAAGGTAGAGATAAAGCTTAGTGCTCTTTCTTTATGTTGCAATACTAGTTTGACTGAGATAATACAATGTCAAAAATAAAAAAGACCTAGAAGAAGTGAGGTGATTTTCCAAAATCCAAGTTAGTTCTCTTGAGAGCTCTCTAATAACGATTATGTGCACATTGATTCTTTTAAAACATTGTATAGCTTCTTAAGTTTCAGTTCATTAGTACCTTTTTTTTCCTTCCTTTTGCGTGTGTCACATACTCATATCATTAACCTGATTTCCTAAAAGTAAAATCATAAGGAAGTGGAGCTTTTGCATTTACCTGTGCCTGTGTGTTTCTCGCATACATGTTTTGGAAGTTATCTCATCTAGTTTTGGGTAAAACTCTAGACTTTTTTGGTTTTTTCTTCTTTTCATTCACATATTATGTAATTATAGACGAGTAAAACTGGGTGTTTCTCTATGGTAGACCATGAATTGGGTGCTCGTACTCTCTTCCTGACACAAAAACTAATTTGGAAAGCCAAAAGCTCTAACCTGAGAGCTGTTCTCATCCTAATTCAACTTAATTCTAGGATCTTACCCCTCTGTATAACTGACAATGTGCAATTCATCTCTCTTGTTGTTCGTCAGAGTTGCAGCTTCCAACGACTCTCTTATTTATGCTCTTGATGTATATTTGTAGTGTGCTGGTCCCAGCCTCACTGATAGTACACCTACTACTGGGTAATGTTCTTATTACAGGGAAAGTGGAAGCAGGAAGTGAAGGCAAAAGAGCTGGCCTTGGCCCAAGTGGAGGAGAAAAGACACTCCAAGGAAGCAGCCGAGGCTAGTAACAAAAGAAAGCTTGAGGCTCTGCGCCTGAAGATAGACATAGACTTCCAGTGCCATAAGGATGATTTCCAAAGACTTGAGCAAGAGCTATCGCGTCTGAAATCAGCTGTGCAGTCCACTGAGTTGAATCATCAATCAAATACTTTGCCCTCAGGAAATTCTGATGGCACAAAGCCCAAAGGAGAAACAATTGCTAGGTTGATTCAAGAACTAGATAATCTAGAGGACTCTTCTCATAAAGAAGGCAACTGTGAGAGGCAATGCTTTATTTGCATGAAAGATGAAGTTTCTGTCGTTTTTCTGCCCTGTGCCCACCAAGTTCTGTGCGCCAGTTGCAGTGAGAATTACGGGAAGAAGGGTAAAGCTACCTGTCCTTGCTGCTGTGCTCCAATTGAGCAGAGAATCCATGTTTTTGGAGCAAGTTCATAGTTCAATTCTGGTTTAAATTTTTATAATGCCTTCTGGGAGAAGTCTTCAGGTATACTTTACCTATTCAGTTTATGTTTCATGCAGCAGTCGTTGGGACTGCTTACTTTACATATAGTTGCCTTCAACATGCAGCACAGCTGATAAAGTCAGCATCATGAGGATCTATGTACATAAAAATCAAACTTCTTTCCTGCTCGTTCTTCTAGCCCAAATAAGTAGAATGCTTATGCCTTTTACAATGCTAAATATATGATGATTCATACAATTGCAGTGAGGATTAGCTGATTTTATTCTGTGGCAAGATATTATATATGGTTCTTAAATATGTACATTAGTATACTACATTTCAAGGTATACATGAAATCAGCAGACATGCTTGAGCATAGAGAAATAATGAAAATTCTGCATCATTTCTTTTGGGAGGTCTTATGGCCTTGGCTTCATAAACGACATTTTGATTTTGATTCATTGATTTCATGGGAACCATGCTTCTTCCCTCTTTTTTTGCATATCCTACTTACACCAATGTACTCAGATCTAGCTTTAAATTTGATTGAATTATTCTAAAGTAGCACAAATGTACTTGATAAATGTCAATAAAAGAGAATCATACACAGCCACTCACTTCCACCAACTACTAAGTTCGGGAGTTTGAATTGATCAGTTCGATTTTTTTTTTTGTGAAATTGAAGTTTCATGGGCTTGTCTCATTTCTGGGTATCTACTCATATGACTCGGACTCATTCTTACATGTCGTCAGCATGGTGTGAGTTGTTTTAAGAAGGTTTACGCTCACCAACTGTTCTAAAGGTCATATTGGATGATGGTTCCTTGGTTTTTTGTTTTTTTTTTTTAAAAAAAAATATGTAGGAGCAAATGGGGAGCAACCAATGAAAATATGGTGCCACGTGGAAAAGAGTGTCAGGTGACAGATGGCAAAAGATGAGCTTCATGTGGGAGAAATTAAGAGTGCGCGTGACACTGAACAGTTATAAATACAACTGTTTGAGAACAAGACAGTATCGTATCTGAAAGAATGTAAGACACTAGACTTCTTCAAATTAGATTGTTGCCCTACAAAGCTAGGGTGTAACTGAAGTTGACCAAACAATCTGATAAATTAGCACTTCTTTATCGGAAAAAAAAAGTTTGGACCATATCACTTAGGTTCGAGTAAATATCAATTTAGGTTTTCCTCAGCAATTGAAATTTATTATCATTGTCAATAACTCGTAAGCCGAGATGGTTAAGATAAATATTTAATTCAGTGATATCCAAGTTTAAATTCTCAACCTCGTTTTCTTACGGAAAAAAAAAGAGATTTATTATTATTGCCAATTGTGGTATGATGGTTGATGTGTTTGTTGTTTGTCTCTTATCAAGTAGACACTATAGATTTTTGTGATATTTCAATAGAAAAAGAGTCTAAATCAAGTAGACGCTATGTGTCCCAAAGTTCATGTTGGCATGAAAATGGCAATGGCTCTTGACTCAGGCACAAAGAGAGAGAAGTGGCAGGAAGGCTTTCACAAATTTGGAGAGAAAATCAGAAGATTTCTGAGTTTTTTACGGCGAATGATTTGGAATATGGGTCGAGAGGACCCTCGAAGGGTGATTCATGCCTTGAAAGTTGGTTTGTCTTTCACATTGATTTATCCAAGTTTAATGACACAAATAATATTTTCATATCTATAATGTTTTTGTTAACAATAGGTGGCTGGTTGAAACTGTGAATTTGACCGCGATAACTATGAATGTAGAATTGTGTTGGCTTACTCAGCTAAGTGCCATGATTTGTGTGTGTATATCTAAGTGAAATATCAAATATTTATTTGTGAGATTACATAAGGACCCTTTGTACACATATAGAAGAAACCTATCTCTGATACCATGTAGAATTGTGTGTTGGCTTACTCAACTGAGTATCTTGATATGTATATATATATATGTGAGGTATACATTTGTGAGATTACATAAAGATTTTTTGTACACATATACATTAATACTTAATACAAGTGACGGAAGGTCGTGAGTTCAAATCCCATGAATCTTTCAACCGATGCACCAACATTTTTTGGACCCTTCAATCGGTGCACTAACAATTTTTGAAAAAAATCATAAATGTGTAATATTTAGTATGCATAAATATTGATATTTTTTTTATTCGAAACAAAAATCAAATTTAATATGAAAAAAGCATGAAAATTCTAGACCGTCAAATATAAACCCAAAACATTCGATTTTTAATTGTGATGAATTTAATTTTTGTTTAAAAAATATTGTTGGATTTGTCATGTTAAATATTACACATTTATTATTTTTTAAATTTATTTTTTCTTTGCACCGGCCGTAGGATACTCGATTATGCTCGAGGTGGGCCGCAGTTTGGGGCTGATGGGTTGCTTAGTGGCCGTTTGGCCCCCACTTTTTTTTATTTTTATTGGCCCCCCGCTTGCACCAGTAATGGCCAATGGGTGGGCTTGCGGTGCCGGATACGAATTCGGGCATCGGTGATCTAAGGCAAGCCAAGTCAAGATTGGGGTTGTCATAGGCTAGAAGAGAGGATGGGAAGGAGTCTATCTTTGGTGACGAGTCTAAAGCCACTCTTGAAGAAGTCCAAGTTTTCTGCAGTCCTCAAATTGCAAGCTTGTACTGAGTACTGAATTCTAAGGTACTATTAATCACTTGCTCTTGATAAAGTATTAGTCTTTTGATTGAATACAGAGAAAGAGAATTCTATATTGCTTGTATTGGGCAATAGCTTTAATAGGTTAAGGCTGCATACATATATATTCAGGGTCTTTTGTTGTGCCCTAGTTTTTTTTATTTGTATAACAGCATACTAGCTTTGTCACTTTCTTGTTAACGAATTATCTGCTCTTGATAAAGTTGCAAGAAGAACTCCTTTTTTGTGACTTCATTTTCAATTCAAACTAGTGGAGAATATTGTTGAAGTTGGATTTTTCTACTACCATAACTAGTTATAGCCTTATAGGTGTTACTGTTAGTGCAATGGGTGGGGGGGGGGGGGGGGGGGGGACGAATTATCTGCTCTTGATAAAGTTGCAAGAAGAACTCCTTTTTTGTGACTTCATTTTCAATTCAAACTAGTGGAGAATATTGTTGAAGTTGGATTTTTCTACTACCATAACTAGTTATAGCCTTATAGGTGTTACTGTTAGTGCAATGGGGGGGGGGGGGGGTGAGGAATCTATTTTTGAAGAAAAACTGTTGGTGTTGGATTGCTTGATTTTGTGGATAAATGGGTCTTTTCGGAAAGCAATTTAAAGTTTAATGAGTGTGGTTTTCTTTATCAAGAATTCAAACAAAGCCAAGAAAGGGTGGGGAACAATTTGTAGATTTCGGCAGAGAGAAATATTTTAGCTAGATGCTCGCTTTAGGTCGCTTTTATGATCTCAAGTACATATTTGGCCCTCTTAATGCGAAAGTAGTCCATCATTAAGTAATATTGCATTCTGTTCATTTCTCGGAATGGTATAAGAAGTCAAGGTGTTTTAGAACTCCATGAATGGGAATAGAGCCTAGTTAGTTGAGACATATACATGGTTTATTTGCTTTGTTTGTAAATGATATCAATTGTTATAATCGATCCCTAAGTGTATAGATTTTTGGTCTGTCAAACAATGAAGTATGAGTGGTTTTACTTCTTAATTAGATTAAAAAAAAATAGACCCATCGATGCTGATTTCGCGAATGCTTTTACCCTAGTCTTCTAGTCAAGGAATTTGGTAGGAACTTTGCTATGGTTAGTCTTGTGGGTGGATTTAGATTGGATTATGGATTTGTCATCTATACTACATTTAACTCTTCTGCAAGACATGTCATAGAGCATGAAAATGTGTTTAAAGGTCATCTGAAAAGGTACTTGTCATTGGAATTGCTTGTGAACTTATAAACTTCAAATCTTAAAGAACTTGGGATTTCAAAAGCTATAGGCAATATGACAAATACAGTCGTGAAAAGAACACAAATGGAAGTTCAAACAGTAACTTCGGTTCCCTTGCGCCGCCATTATCAAACTTAAGCTAAAATAGGCCGCTGAAAGGCAAATAATTAGGATTAGATAGTTATGCATTGACATTTGAAAACAAGTTCCTCTACCCGAGGTGCAAAAGAATACTGAAACAAAGATACATTTTATATGTACTAGGAAAAATATAAAATACTTTCAATTACAACACAAACCCATCAAACAGTATACCCTGGAAGAAGCTTATTAACCAAACTTATATTAAACCTACTCCAGGTGCAATCGTTAAAAATGATTAGCAACAGGAGATCCTTCTGATTACTCACAGCATAAACACCAAAATGAAATAACACTGAGCATCAAAACAGCTCTGATACAGAACATAACAAACAGTCTTAACAACATAAGTAGATTGACTTAATATGTAGGAAAGGAGATTATTTGCCACTCCAAGAACCAACATTAAAAGGCGTGTTCTTGGATATTTCTTTTAGATGACACTATTTGGGGCATGCCCTTAGATAACGATCATCAAGTTGTCTTCTTGTAAGGCTGTAACCAAAGGCCACCATATTCCCCCAAAACCCCATCTCCACGTGTTTGCCTGCAAATTGGTGATTGGCCCTGTGGTTCAAACCCTGCATTGAAAGAAAATAGCCTATGGTGATCTTTGCTCGCCTTTTCATGTGGGTTTTGTGTATCTTTGTGAACTGGACTGGTTATAACCTTCATAAGTTAGATCTTCATTCCCATTAAAACCCATATAGTTTCCTTGTCCTGAATAAGGTGACATGTAGCCAATACGGCTGAGATCATCCGCAGGTTCGATATCCCCAGCAAAGTTTGAGTATGAAGAACTTGATGAGAATTCACTATGTTCAAATGGCTGCCATGGAGTCATTGAGTTTGGCATCTCATATTGTGGGAAGTATTCGGATATAGCTTCATTGACTTGTGGGTAGTCCTGCAATAAGCCAATGAAAAAAGCTGTTGAGAGACTCATTTTGTGTAATGCTTCAATTCTTAACTTCCTTGTTTTAATTGAATATTTACCTTTGACGAATCAAGGACTAGATCAGGTGATACCCAGTAGCTTGATGGAATATTGGTTGTCAGGGGAGCTGCAGGCTCAAAATCTGCTGCTGGATTAACTTCATTAGGGGACATAATTGGGCTAGAATACAGACTCTCGTTGAATAGGTAACTTGCTTGAGACGTTAAATTGGAGATGCTCAAGGGCTCGTTTGAGATTACTGTTGAGGTGGAATCCCCATTGCCCGAACTGTTTCCAACCCTCTTGCCTTTTGATTCTCCATTTGGATCACTTGTCTTCTGCCCGTGTTCATTCCTTTTGATCACGTGGCACAAAGCATAAGCTCCCTAGATAGAACAGCAACATCCAATTTTCAATTCAGTCTAGAGAGCAGTTAAGGACCAAGTAGCAGTTCATAGTATGCAATATATAAGACTTGGAAATGTTTTGGGAGTTTACATGAAAATTTGGTGATCCTTGAGAAAGATTGTCGCAGAGGCGATATTCATGCATAACCCAGTCTGTTCTATCTCCTAAAGGAGCACGTCCACGATAGAAAACCAGGGTCTTTCTGTACCCAGTAACTGCAGATTGACAAACAACCTTGCGGTCTTTTCCAGTGGCTTTCCAGTACCCAGCTTTGGTGGCTCGATTTGTTCTTGAGCCATTTGGGTACTTCCGATCCCTGGGACAGAAGAAGAACCACTCCATATCTCTTTTTGGAAGGAAAGATTTATCTGCAATTTACTAAGTTAGAATATCAGGTTCCATGTTCTGTTAAACTAATGAAAATATAAAGGGGGGAAGACATAATTTGGTATATGATAGGTCCTTTTCATTGCACAAGTGGAGATGGAAATAAAAAAGAGTTCCGATTGAATCGGCCTTTTGAACACAAAAGTTAGGGTCCCAATGCGAGAAAAGATAATTCACACAGTTTTAGCCAATAAAGAAGAAAAAAATAATATATCAAACACTTTTAAAAAAACACTCTGTTGATACTAGTATGGCTATTCCTAGACTGGAACATTAATGTCTGAATGCTTTAGCCTAGTGAAGACTTGCAGCTAATTCACTGAACCTAATGAGCACTGAAATGACTTGGAACAAATGCAGTAGACTTAGCATTTTCAAAGTCTAAAAGTTCATAGAAGATTGAAGCCAAGGGTACCTGGCAACTCCCAAGGATCAAATTTGTACAAATCGATCACTGGAATCACTTCGAGCTCAATTTCGAGCCCTTCCACTTTTCTTTTCAAGTAATATCCCACCAGTTCCTCGTCAGTAGGGTGGAACCTGAAACCTGGCGGCAGCGTTGGCCCTCCCATTATACAACTCTCTTGTTTGTATAATCCTCTGTCACTATTACTATTACTAAAGAAATTAAACAAAATGTAGAGCTGCGGGAAAAAAAAAAAAACAGGGCAGACAACAGAGGTATATATATGAGGGCTAAGTGCCTATAGTATATCTATTAAAAATCTGGAAAAAAATCCAAAAATAGAAGCTTTTGTTAGCACTAGATTTCCTTCCAAGTATCAGGTACAACTTCCACAGAATGCACCCATTGTACAGCAGAATCATAATTCGAAAGACCTGAACTTTCTATGATCAAAATACTTAACCCCCACCCACCCCCACAAAAATTAGACCCAAAAAGGAATGAAATTGTGAGTAAAAGAATAGACTTGAAGCAATACTCAGAAGTGAAAGTCAACAAAAACCAATTCGAACTTCCAAAATTTGAATCTACCAAAACCATTCAATAATCACTCTAAAAAAATTCAATGATTTGAATGGGCAGGGTGTGGGATGAAGAACTTTTGAGACCCAGAAAGAGAGTTGTGATGAAGAGATAGATTAAGAGGAGAAAGAGAGTAGAAACATTGGTGCATGGAGTGTGTGTATATATAGGCTTATGTAGGAGCTAGCAGTCCAAAATAAAGCATACACCGAAAGTTTGAGAGATTGATTGTCTCAATCTACCCAAAATTCCACAGGATTGGCCCCACATAGCTCAAAACAAAACCCCATTCACACCTAACAGTTCGCTTCCCGCCAAATTTATTTATTACCGTTACTGTCAACTAATTCATTATTCATTATTTTGAGTTCATCAAATTTTCATCAATTGAAAGAGAAACTCAGATATCCACAGCCTTTCAATAACTGTAATACTATTTATTGGATTTATTTGTCACTATATTACTATTTTTGTGGTTGGGGTTTCTCTTAAAAAAGACCATCAATCTAGATATATCTTCATTTGATTGGTTTAGTCTTCTATTTTTTATTGTAGCAGATTGTAAATGTTGAATCCTTTTTTTCTTGTCTTTATTAGACTGACCTTAATCTTCTTGAGATTTTGGTAATCATCACTAATAAGAATTATGAATGCTAATGTTGAACTACACTGTATGCATCTCACAGCATAGTGGTCACAGTAAGCATAGATAAGGGAATTTGGGTTTTCTTGGTCATGTCCTCTTCTTCCACATCATCCTGAGTCCATAAAAACACTTTTGCTTTCTTTTCGGAAGTGATTGTGTCATCAAGTAGGGTCCATTGTTCAATAAAAGAGTTCCAAAAGTGCTTAGCCCAGTTCTTTAAATTTTTTTTTTTTTTTTGGGGAATGACTAAGCACACCTTAGTGGAAGCTTGAAACTCTTTCTGAATTCACATCTACTTGTAAATTAAAGTGAACCCTCTTCTTCATTCCCAATTATGGTGACCTACTAATATAATCTTAAGGTAAGAAAACTCCCGTCTCTAGACATGTTTAGCAAAGAAACTCAGTGCATTGTATTTCATTGTCTGATATTTATGGGTTCAACTGAGCCATAAAAGTACTAGAAATCCTGAGTTCAAACATATGTATAGCTTATCAAGAAAAGTTCATAAAGAAGCTACAATCTAACACTTCACGTTTACACCTGAAAAAGGGCTAAAAAGATAGCAAAACAAATGCTTTAGGTCTCAGAGAAAAAAATGATGTCTGGTTGGATCTGAGTTTGCATTTTCATGCAACCACTTCAATTTTTTGCATACAATGTATGCTTTTCAGTATTGGTGATGTCAGGGCTGTTATTGGTACGGTTGTCGTTACCAAACACGGAATACCGTTACTATACCAATTCTTTCGGTAACTCAAAAAATGTTACCGTTACCGTTACCGTTACCGGAAGAGTCGGTATACCGATGGTCGGTATACCGTTCGATCGGTAATGGTAAGTCGGTAATTGGTAAATTTACCAATTCTTAAACTTATTTAAAAAAGAGAAAGAAAAAAATGCATCAAGTAGCATTGTGCTTAATAGTCATTGTATGAAACTACAACACTTTCATCTTGCCTATAATACCAATAATAAAAATGATAGATTAATGAGAATGATCATTGTGCTACATGTGAATAAGAGAAAATATCTATCAATCGGAGAAAAAAAGAAAGGAGAATTCACATAACATTATTCCAACAATCTATAACGGAAAATCTTTCATTTCATTAATTTCTAATATTTTTAGTATCCGAAGTGTTTTAAACTCCATAGCATGAAAGCTAGAAGAAACAAGATAAATAAAGATAAAAGACCATAATGGAAATGGAGAAGAAAAACATGTAATCAATACCAACAAAGCATTTTGTTATGTAGCAAACGATGCTTTAAAGTTAATGAAATTGCTACGAGTGATATATAAATAATAACCCTAAAAATAATCAATGGTCTAGATTAAATTAGATCAATCTAATGATCATAATTAAATAAAACTAAAACTAAAAATAATATTAATATATATTTAATATATATGTCGGTAATCGGGAAATTTACCGGTTTTGAACTTTGTTTACTGTTACCGTTACCGAAATCATCGGTAAATTTACCGTACCGAACAATTGGTAACGGTATATCAATCTTCTGCTATTTTCGGTAACCAATTGATCGGTAATGGTATACCAATGGGTAATTTACCATACCAGTAACAGCCCTAGGTGATGACGTGTGGTTAATTCATCAGCTCACACTTATTAGCATTGCAAATTTGCAATGCCCATTAGGTTCAAGATAAGACAAAAAGAAAAGGGGGTCATCTGATATAGTGATATCCTCACTTTACAGCTTCAACTAGTATGGGTTTGAACTTTTAACAACGAAGAATTATTGGCCATAAAGTGGTCATATCATATGATATTGCTGAAGTGGTTTGCATTACAAAACATATATAGGAGTGTGAAATGAACCTGTAATAGTGAAAAAAGAAAAGATTGGTCTTTGGTCATGGTCTAGTTCTGAGTGTGCATTATATGTTAGTGGGAAGAAGAAATAAGGGAGGACAAACAAAGGGTCTTTTTATGGGGAAGTGGAACATGAGAAGACCGCCTTATCCATGTCAATTGGTTGTCTACTGCTTTCGGCCCCTTTGTCCCTTGGTGCCATTAATTTTAGCACCTCCCACAACTCTGTAATCAACATTCAACGGTGTCTTGAATGTGTTTGATAAAATGACACAGAGAAGTCAAAATGTAGCGTATTGTTTACTTTGTTTTTGCTTTGTATTTTCTCCCGTTCAACATTAGCAAAGTATGCATAATTTGAATTTTATTGCCTTTTTTTTTTTTTTTTCAGTAGTGCATCAATCTCAATCTTATCGTGACTGGGTTGGTTCTATGCATAATTATTTTGCTGACAAGAGCAGCTCCATTGAGGAAAAGATATCATATATAGCTTTCCCAAATCAGTGGGGTGAGATTGAGTGATTTAGACAAAAATGAAAAATTTCAAGGTCCAAAAGGAGCTGAGTGAAGTTGAGTCTTATCTTGGCTCATTTGGCTGCACCTAAACAGCTAATCATATGGGGGTTTTAAGTAACACTATTTTTTCACACTTATGAACACCTAGAAAAGCAGCATTCCAAGTGTTTGACAGAAAGCCAATCAGACAAATGAATTACATTGGTTTAATCTCTCCCCTTTTATATGTTGATTATTACCGTATGATATGTTAAAAGCTAGTGTCATGAAACACACCAGGAGTTGATGAACCCGACATGTCGCGACATTGAAGCGATTACAGTGGAAGAAGAATATAAGTAGATTTGGTTGGTAAGAGTTTTGCTGCCGACAGCCTTCTTGTTGACATTTTAGCAATGCAAAAAAAGAAAAACACAGCATATGTAACCATGGTTTCAAAGATTTTGGTTTGATTAAATGTTTAAGGGGTGGTGTTCAAATGACATGCTAAGAATAATTTAAAAGCAAATATTAGATTAATAACAACAAAGGTTGCAGAACAGTAGACCAATAACATTTCATGGTATGAACGTTGTCATTTTTTTTCATGGAAAATTTCATAAGAATTAAGTGGAAGTGGAAGAAGCTTTATTTCGCGTGAGTGGTGAAATTTAGACTTTAGACCCATATCTCGGATGTCTAAACACAAATTTGTATGGTAGCATTCTCGATTTGGAGGATTATGGGGAGATGACTACGACACCTGATTCCCCTTGATGGGCCTGAGCCATGGAGGCTTGATATTTGATAATCATTCCGTGGTAGTATTAGAAATATGGACTTGGGCCTCTTTGGAATTTTGAGTGGGTTGTTTTCTATGATTCAAAATGAATTTGGGCTTTGGTTCATTTATAGCCCAATTAATTGGTTGTCACAACAGAGGGGCCCAATCTAAAATTGAAGTCCGGGCCTTGAGTTATTAATCTGATTATACGATAGAACTTCCATTTTATTTTTTGTATAATTTTTATCTAGTGATTCATTGGTAATCTGGTTTGCTCAACAAGTCCGAAACCACAAGTGCCAGAGTCAAACCACCTCCCATGGCTGCTCTGTCCTTCTCTCCTCAAATCCACCAGCTCACAAAACCCAAACCCAAACCCAAACTCAAACTCAAAGCCGGATGGAGATACAAACCCAAGGCCACTCTCTCTTTTCAGACCCCTGCCAGCAGCTCAACTTTCTCGGACCCCTTTGTTCTCCAACTGGCGGAGTCCCTTGAAGACTCTATCCCGCCCACATCTTCTCAATCTCCTCTTCAATCCCTCAGGGACCTTTCCTCTCAGTCCTTGCTCTCTACTCCCTGGCCCACTCGCAAAGACGAGGACTTTCGGTTCACGGATACCTCCCTCATCAGGCACTCCCAGATAATCCCAATCTCTACCCCACCGCAACAAGATCAATTATTGGGCATTTCCAAGGATACCCATTTGCCTAATCTTGCTATTGTTGATGGGTTTGTTGTGGATTCTATTTCCAACTTGTCCAATTTGCCCAATGGAGTTTTTGTGGGTAGCTTGTTGGGTTCATCCTTAGAGGGAATTATCAAAAGGGTTTGTGAATTTGTTGGTGATTTTAAATGGGGTGACTTGTTTTGGGCTATTAATGGATTGGGGGCTCCAGATGTTGCAGTTGTGTATGTTCCAGAGAACTGCAAGGTCGAGAATCCAGTGCATTTGAGGTACTTTCAAGTGGAGGGGAGTAAGAAGGGATCTAATAAGTTTCCTGTGTCGAATCCAAGGGTGATTGTGGTCGTGGAGAAGGGAGCCGAGGTCGAGATAGTTGAGGAGTTTGTGGGTAAAGAAGGGGATGATAGAAGTTACTGGGTGAATCCTGTTTTGGAAGTGGTGATTGGGGAGGGGGCGAAGGTTAGACATTCATATGTACAGAGACAATCGTTGAGTTCAGCACATATCAAATGGACTTCCGTCAGGCAGGTAATTTTCTGTTTAATATTTTGTTGTTTCTTCTTGTGCTCTTATTGCTTCATTAATCATTATTTCTTTATGGTCTTAGTTTCAATGAGTAGATTCAATTCTTTAAGGTGTTTGATTAGGGTGAGATTACTAGTTTACCTGGAGGTATGAAGCCAAATCAGCGTGTATATTGAGTAGTTTCTACATTTGCTGTTAGATTGTGATTGAGAGAGTTGTGTATAACTTTTGAGTTGTGCATCATAAGTTTACAAGGAGTAACAAAAGGTTTATTACAGTTCTTACAAATGGTATGAAATGGTTGCTCTTATGATTTTATTTTATTTTTCAGCAACATAATTCAGTTCCACATATCTTAATGATCAATATCCAGCATGCCATTTATATTGATTTCCATTTTCTATAATGGACCACAAAGTATTGAATTTGGAAACAGTGTTGTTACTTCAAAGTTCAAAGCATGAATTCTCTTTCCAAAACATTAACTAATTCTGAGTCTCAACTGTTCGGAGGGAGAGCTTCCTAAGGCTTTTAATCATTTGCTTGCACATCGGCACATGATTGCATTTATGCTTATTTGGAAGTCAAATTTGATAATCTTAGCTTGTATAGGTATTCAAGTAAATGCAGTGGTGCAGTTGCTATGTTACAATCTAAGAATCAATCATGGGTTTAACTACATCCACCTCTATCCATGCATGAGTGGCTCTGTAATCTCCACTGGTGGATTTATAGGTTTTGCCCATGTCATTCCCTCTGTTTCCTGCTTTCAGTCCATTTTCTAAGATGTAGTGAAACTTCAATAATTTGGATCATGGAGTCGAGAAAGTTGTAAAGAACAAAGATTCATTGGTTAAAAATGAATTGCATGATTTGGGATTCTTTTCATCATCATTATCACCTTAGCCTGTGTACCAAATACTTTGGGGTTGGTTGCAAGAATCCATCAGAGAAATAACTCTTTTGTGATTCATTTCTATCTAGAGCCATACTCTCCATTTATCCTACAGAGTCCATATCGTTTCTTATTACTTCCATTGATGTCTTTTGAGGTATCTTCTCCTCTTTTTATGATCCCCCAAAATTCTCCGTTGTTCTCACCACAGCACCATTATATCCACTTTACTGCAACCAACCAGTCAGGTGTGGATTCAACTGAAATCTGTCATGCTTTTGGTCTAATGGCTGTTGAATTTGACTGAATGTCTCTTCTGGCAGAAGATGAAATGCATAACTCACCTTGTTATGCATAAACTTTTGCGTAATGAACCCCGAACCAAAAAAAAATTGCGCAATGGAACACATCAAGCAACATTTCGTTTATGAATTTAAGTTAATCCATCTGCAGGAATCAGCTAGTACGTACAAGCTTGTGGAGATAAGCACTGGTGGAAAGTTGAGCAGACACAACCTCCACGTTCAGCAATTTGGCCCAGATACAGTGACAGAGTTATCCACATTCCATTTGTCCATTAGTGATCAAACACAAGATTTACACAGTAGATTAGTTTTCGACCATCCACGAGGTTATTCTCGACAACTTCACAAGTGTATTGTGGCGCATTCTCTAGGACAAGCTGTTTTTGATGGGAACGTAAAGGTCAACAGGTATTTTCTTCTCTTTTCTTTTTTTCACTTGCAAATGGTCTTTTTTCATATCACATAACCCAGCACATTTGCTCCACATGGGTCAACAACAAGTTCCAGTAGGTATTGTTTCACTTTATGGGATTACTTTTCCTTAAAACTGTTGATTAAATGATTGCTCATGGTTTTCCTTACTGTGATGGGTCTGAATTGAGCCTTTTTATGTTGCTAATGGTCTCATCTTTTCACTTTGTGTATCTTGCTCGCCGATGACTTGAAGAGTATCTTGTATCTCGCATGTTTCTTATTTTTTAATTACTAGTTCTCTTCCATGTAGATACGCACAGCAGACAGATGCAGGACAACTAACAAGGAGCCTTCTCCTGGAACCTCGTGCGACTGTGAATGTTAAACCGAATCTCCAGATTATTGCGGATGATGTGAAGTGCTCACATGGAGCTGCGATAAGTGACTTAGAAGAAAGCCAACTCTTCTACTTTCTGGCACGGGGAATTGACTTGGAGACGGCTAAGCGGGCTCTTGTTTTCTCCTTTGGAGCCGAGGTGATCGTAGAATTGTCTGATCCTTGCCTCCAAAACCAAGCTAAGCTTCATGTCAAACAAATGTTGGAACTTACTGCAAAGGGATAAGCATAGTGTGAGGTGAGGTGATTCATTAGCATAACGTAGTACTGTTGTAGTAGTTGTACGATTCATCAAGTTCAAAGTAAATTCTGGTCTCATTTGAGCAGTGATAGCTCCATGTGTCAACATTCAGGTCGAGTGAAAGACATTTTTTGATTCTACCTCAGTTGCACATATTTGTACTATGGCCATTACCCGAGGAATAAGTGTTACTGCCCCTTGTTGACTTTGTCGGGGGTGTTCAAAGCCAAACAGGAACTGAAAATTAAACCCAAACCAAACTGAATTTTGTTTTCAGTTTTTGGTTTGTGTTCGATTTTAGAATTTCTAGAAATTTGATTTGGTTCTCGATTTGGTAAAATCCCACGCTTGGATTTTGGACATATGAGTCTACTTAAAAAACATATGGACACATAAGCATTCATGAAAATATCAATTACATTATTATCTCAATTATATATCAATTCATGTTATTGTTTGAAATAGTAATATGAAAGAAAAGGTTTTAAATCCAGATGATTCTGATGACGGTTCAGTTACATCACAATTGCCATTAGACTCCCTTAATTGAGACAAGCAATGCCCAACCAGATTCCTTCCAAAACGGCCATCGGAAAGGGAGACCCAAAATTGGTATGTTTTGCTCGCATAATGTTGCTCTTTCAAACATTAACATAAGATCTCAGATTTAACAAGATGAAGACGAACACTAATAAAAAGAAGAATAAGAAAATGAAGAAGATAATTGTGGATGTACGATGGTGGTGGAGGAGCGATGGTGGCGGTGGTGGAGATGGAGGCAAACTTGGTAGGTATTTTTTAAGATTCATGCTTATTGAAAAAGAAAGACATGCAAATGTGAGATTATGTAATTTTTAATTTTTAAAATATGTATTTATGTGGAAAAGAGGTATTTATATGATAAAATATTTTTTTTCTTTGACATAAGTGTCAAACTTTCATAAATTGAGTACTAATATGTCATTTTCTGAAAGGGAAAGTTGAAATTAACAATTTAGTATAAACATTTATATTTATATATATCACAAATACACCATAATCCATGAACGTAAGATACCTAACTACCCAGCCCAAGATTTCAAACACCTAAGTGGTCAAAGGCCACTAATAAAAAGTCCTAAAGAAAACAACAAAAAATACAAAACTCACTACAATTAAACCGAACCATCATTAATCGATTTTGTTTGGTTTTATGATATGTTCGGTTGGTTTTGGTTTTTATTTTGGTGGAACATAAATTATTTTTAGATTTTATTAAAACCGGACTGCCAATCCATTTGAACATCACATGAAACTCTATAGTCCGAATAAACTCAGATTTTTTGAGAAATCTAGTTTAAACTTTAACCGTAATCTATGAGGGAAATTAAATTATTACTAATATAGTTTGTTGTCCCTTTTCTAATTTATTAGTCAATTCTAGTATTTATGTTAATCAAATATCAACTTATTGAGAATAAGAGATAGCCTGGTTGGTCAGGTTGTCTGTCTAAAATCTTGAGCTCTAGGGTTCTTGAGGTCCAGAGTTCTATTCTCATCAAGGGATTTGGGATTTGGTTAATTTTCCATCCGCTGTGGTGGCCTTCATGCCCCTCAAGCATGGCTTAGCGTTTGTGTGGCCGGTGGGCCTTTTAAAAAAAAAAATCAACTTATTAATATTTATATTATCCCCTCAAACATTGCTTAACGTGTGTGTGGCCGGTGGGCCTTTTAAAAAAAAATCAACTTATTAATATTTATATTATTTTGATTTTATTTCTCTTACAAAAAATTCGGCCCTTCGTTTTTTAGGGCTCCTTGTATCTCAGATAAGGTTCCCAAAAAATCTCAAAACTTATTATATTTTTCCTCTCTGTAATGGCTGCTAGTCTCTCAACAGCTTTAGATGTCCATTTTAGCATACCACAATCAGACACAAGAAAAACTTTTCTATCCAGGGAAAACCATTGTAGGAGAAGAAGATTCTTCATTGTCTCCAAAGCTTCCCCAAAGCTATCTGGAAATGAATCGGAATCGAAGTCTCAAAACCCATCTTTATCTGACCAGCTCAAGCGTCTCTCGACTACAACTCTCTCTCCTTCCTCCACCAAAGATCAAACCCTATCTTTGTCCAAGCCAAAATCAACCTGGGTAAACCCCACCAAGCCCAAAAGGTCTGTACTTTCTTTGCAGAGGCAAAGGCGCTCTCCTTACTCTTACAATCCTAAAATTGGAGAGCTGAGGCGGTTTGCACAGAAGCTCAATGACTGTGATGTCAGTGCTTCTTTGGCTGTCCTTGAGGAAATCTCACAGCAACCCACACGGCAGGATGCACTTATGATACTTAACAGCTTGAAATCCTGGGAAAAGGCCTACTTTTTCTTCAACTGGATCAAGACCCAGAATTTGTTTCCCATGGAAACTATATTCTACAATGTCACAATGAAGTCTTTGAGGTTTGGGAGACAGTTTCAGCTCATTGAGGAACTTGCAAATGAGATGGTAAGTAATGAGATTGAGCTTGATAATATTACCTATTCAACAATTATTACTTGTGCCAAAAGGTGTAATCTTTCTGATAGGGCTATTGTGTGGTTTGAGCAAATGTATAAAACTGGTTTGATGCCTGATGAGGTTACTTACTCTGCTATTTTAGATGTTTATGCGAAATTGGGCAAGGTTGAGGAAGTACTTAGTTTGTATGAGAGAGGGATAGCTAGTGGGTGGAAACCTGATGCTATAGCATTCTCTGTGTTGGCTAAAATGTTCGGTGAGACTGGAGACTATGATGGTATTAGGTATGTTTTGCAAGAGATGCAATCACTTGGTGTGAAGCCTAATTTGGTCGTGTACAATTCATTGTTAGAGGCATTGGGCAAGGCTGGTAAGCCTGGCTTGGCTAGGAGTTTATTTGAGGAAATGGTCGACTCAGGCCTAGTTCCAAATGAGAAAACTTTAACTGCACTTATTAAGATTTATGGCAAGGCTGCTTGGGCAAGAGATGCTTTGGAATTGTGGGAGAAAATGAGGTTAAATGGATGGCCAATGGATTTCAAACTATATAATACGTTGTTAAGTATGTGTGCAGACATTGGTTTCGTGGAGGAAGCAGAGGGGCTTTTTGAGGATATGAAGGTATCAGAGCATTGTAAGCCGGATGCTTGGAGCTACACATCGATGCTTAATATATACGGCAGTGCAGGGAATGAAGAGAAGGCACTTAATTTGTTCAAGGAAATGTCCGAGTTGGGTGTTGAGCTCAATGTGATGGGGAGCACTTGCTTGATTCAGTGCTTGGGGAAGGCTCGGAGGATCGATGACTTGGTGAGAGTTTTTAATTTCTCAGTTGAACAAGGTATTAAGCCTGATGATAGGCTTTGTGGTTGCTTGCTCAGTGTTGTTTCCTTGTGTGATATGAACGATGATGTTGAAAAAGTCCTTTCTTGTTTGCAACAAGCTAATCCGAACTTGGTTGGCCTTGTAAAGTTGATTCAAGAAGAGAAAACTACCTTTGAGATTCTTAAGGACGAGTTCAGGAGAATTATTGGCGACACATCCACTGAAGCTAGAAGACCCTTTTGCAATTGCTTAATTGATATTTGCCGAAACAGATGTTTCCATGAGAGGGCACATGAGTTGCTGTATTTAGGAACTCTTTACGGGTTGTACCCAGGCTTGCACAACAAAACTGTGGAGGAGTGGAGTTTGGATGTGCGTTCATTATCCATTGGTGCTGCTCATACTGCACTTGAAGAATGGATGGGAACATTGGCCAAGTTCGTTCAACGTGACGAAGCATTGCCCCAGTTGTTTTCAGCTCACACCGGTACAGGAACGCATAAATTCGCTCAAGGGCTGGCCAATGCCTTCGCCTCTCATGTGGAGAAGCTCTCAGCGCCGTTTAGGCTGAGTGACGACAGAGCTGGTTGTTTTGTGGCTACTCGAGAGGATGTGGTGTTGTGGGTAGAATCAAGAATGCCTCCCACCATTGCAACGCAAAAACCAGAATAATGAAACTGTAACTTCAAATTCAGTATCGTCCACCTTGTGTTTCAATTGTTAATAATTTTGAGTATGTTTTGCTGCTTGAAAGCCATGGCTGGTCTTCCTGGGTTCGAAATTCTCTCGATGGCAGCTCTGTCCGGTCCAGTGTTACGAAAAGCAGTTCGCAAAAATTGTGCTAGAGAACCCCCAAGTCAGCATCATTTTTATGTTCTACAGTTTATGTTCATCCCTTGAAATTTCAATCGAGTGAAAGATCCTAATTTATTATTCAGGATTTGGATTTTAAACAAGCTACGACATGGTAGAGGCTCATTTACACTATTTGTTATTCAAGATACATTACTGCTGATTTAATTTAACTAATGATCCCTCCAAATTATCTTGAATTCAAAGAAGAAATTTTGGTTTCTCGCATCCTCCTTTTTTTCAAAGTTATGAACTATTCAACAACTAAATTGTGCTCTTCATCAAGATCGAAAAGAAACTGCAACTTTTTCATAAACCGCATTGGCAGAAATCCACCATCAAAATTACAGAGCTCACCTTTACAAGGGAAATGCTGAACTCAGTATACCCCCCACCAAGACCTTTTCTCTGACTCTTGTCAAGAAAAGAAAAAAACAAAAACAAAAAAGGAAGCACCTATCATTGATATGGCCTCAACCTACGCAAAAATTCCTAACAAAAACATTAGTCTAAAAAGAGAAGGTAAACAAAAGGTCAACCACTCCTGTTCAGAAGGCTCTCGTAGTGCGCAAAATCTGGAACATGCAGGATATACAAAGATCTTACCACCACATGAGAATTAAACCTGTGATCTCTAACTTGCACCCTTACAACTCTACTGGACTACACATTCGTATGTAGTCTAGAAGGGGGGGAAAAATCTTTTTGATCTTTTTTCCCTGATCCCTACAATTGCATTGCTTCTAACCCATCTGCCATCCCCATTTTCTTTTATCCCGCCAACAAATATTCAAGCATTGGCTCAGCTCCTGATGACTACCTAGCATTAAGTTTTTGCCCACAGCATTGAACCTTTCTAAATCATAGAGATGGCTACTTGATATGTTGCCCCATGTTTTAATATTTCAGAGATACTTTCCTGATGACTTCCAAATTCTTCCTTCAAGGGAAACTATCATCACAGTAACATCGTCATGGTACTTTCTGCGATCCCCTTGGGGTATGTCAAGTAATTCATGGAACTCCATACCTGCAGAGAATGAATATAGTAAAAAAATCAGACACTGTGAGAGAGAAAGAAGGGAGATAATACCATAATGAAAACAAAGCAGACCCATCTAATCACAGAACACTTAGGCTTTCACGAGGCTAACCCAGGCATTAAAGCTTAAGGCTAGCAAGCTCAGAAAGCCAAGAGCCAAGTCACTCACTTAAAAATAAAAACCAACTCAAAGTGATGTCCTGGATATTTTGAAGCATGTTATAAGGTTAAGTATATGTCGAAACATTTTCACTCCCTTTTTTTTAACTTATTTTTCCTGGCCATCTTTCGCTTTATTCATGCAAATTTCTGAAAATATATCTATTATATACCTGTTCTTAGATAAAAGAAATATATATATAAACACATACACACACACACACACACACATCTCCAGTAAAGAGAAACAAGCACAATATTCAAAGAGGGAGAAATAACACAATATACCAGCTTTCTTGGCTGCACGACAAAGAAGCTCCTCTATCAGGTGTTGTGCAGGGTCCCCATCTGGAAATTTCTCCATGAAACTCTCCACATGAGAGACCACTTCCTGATTGCTCAAATACTGATATAACCCATCTGATGAGAGGACTAAAAATTGATCGCTTGGACATAGTCTATGGTGACAAATGGCGGGCACACAGGAAACGTATGGTGATGTACCAACATACTTATTCCGAAACATTCCCAACAGGGCATCATTCAACTTGGGCTACACCAATAAACCAATCACACAGTTAAGCAAGTCATACATTTTCTTTGTGCTAGATTGACTGCAAATGCATCCAAAAAAACATGGAAAGTTTCTTACTTTAGACATAAGATGTAAGCATATTCTATAGACAACACATCCTACACTATATAGGTTTTCAATGTATCTCGCTTTCTTCATAATGCGATGGAATCTCAATAGCCATCATCATAAATTATGAATCCTCCGCCACCATACATTCCATAAACTCGTGCTAACCATGAAATGTTTCAAAAATTGTAACTCCCAGGGGATTATAAATGTGGTTAAGCATAGCATACTTCGGCTCATCCATTATTTTTTAAGCAAATGCTCATCCATTTAACTTCTTTAGACTATATAAATATTGCAATCCAATGTGCAGATAATCCATATTCCATCAAAAGGTGTAATATATGGGATATGGCATAACACTACAACAAAAAATGTAGGCTACTAACTTCGTAAATACAACAAAAGAAAATTTGAAAGAAAGGGGAAAAAAAACACCTGTTTCAGGAATCCTGCCCCAAATGCTCTGGTAACCTTAAGACGACCTTTCACTCTATCATTGACAATGCATTGGCTGTCATCTGGGTGTTCATTCCTGATTCTTGTCACTTCCTGCATAAACCAACTGAAAAGTCAATTTTGTTCCCAAATCTCAGATACCATCCATCAACACCGTGATCTGAAAGCTAATAAAGGGTAAACGTGGTCAATACCATTATAATATATGGTTTATGAAAAATACTAAAAAGTAAAAATAAAATTCGGCCATCAACAAGAATTCTAATGATATAATATGCGTAGCACAATAGCTCCACAAAAAATGGCAGACCAAAGATTGATACTCAAAGACCAAGATAACTTCAGGTCTTTGAAAAGAAAGACTGTCAGAGAGAGGAGAAAAGGTTACAATATAGTTTATAACCAAAAAAATTTCTGATAAATCATACACATCATCAGAATATTAGAACTGAAAAACTGAGGACCACTTCAAACATGAAAGTAGGCTAGTAGAAAACTGAATTTTCATTCTACTGTTCCCACAAAGCAATCAGCCCACAGAAATATCAAGAAGCAGAAAAACTCTTTTTTTCATGCATGCGTACACCTCCATTACCTTTTCTACCACCTAATCATTTCACACTCTGTCTATAAATACTCATCACAATGAAATTTCATGTGAATCCTACTTCATATAGAACATATCCCCTTAAGGTTCAGTTACCGTACCGTTCAGGTTGTCTTGTAACAAAGAGGCTATGATTAGTGACCTCACTGATCGTGTTTCCTAGTCCTTATGCTTTACTATGGAGGCCCAAGATTGGGAGATTGACCGTTTCATGGCCTTTAGGAAGACTCTATGACCATTTGCCAAGCTGTTTTCATGAGGATTAGAAGACGTGTTGGTTACTCTCTCATGACTTGATTTTCTCAATCAAGTCCTATACTTATCTTCCGATGGAAAATCGAAATGTGAAGTCTCCAAGCCTGCGCTGTAGCTGCGTGTGGTATACCCATTGCCCAGCTAAGGTCTCCTTTTGGGCGGTTCCGTGAGGCAGAATTGTTACCATGACAATCTGAAAAGAAGAGGTTTCTTCTTGCCTAATATGCGTAATCTATGTAAGGCAGAGGAAGAAACGGTTCCTCATCCCTTATTTCAATGCTCCCGGACGATGAAAGTTTTGCTTCTAGTCCTTCAGACCACCTGTCAGTTAATATGGAAGGAACGGAATGAGTGCTCGATTATGGTTTTCTTGGATAGATGGCTTTCTGCGCTTAAGCTCTGGTTGAATGGAATCTGTTCTAATATTTTTGATTGTCTTAAATTCAAACGTGTAATCATGTTTGTTCTTGGAATGTGCCCCCTTGGTGTCATTAATAAATAGTTTCTATTCAAAAAAAATGTTGGTTAGATATTGAAAGCGGATTTGGGTCTTCCAGAGTGAATAAGAAATAAATTGGTTAGATATTGAAAGTGGGTTTGTAATATAGCATGCACTTAGATTGGTACACTTTGCATTGCAGGTTGGCTTTTGCAGTGAACATGAAATACAATGCAGACCATTAGCGTATCAAGACTTTTGTGGCAATGGGTTTGGGTGGTTGGGAGGAAACAACCTTCATGCTCTAGCTGCATTCCTATATCCTATGCAGTGTATTCAAATAGTTTTTCACCCTAGTGCACTAAGCGAATCCAGTTTGTACACAATGTAATAGCAGTATCACAACTTTTGCAAGCAGAACGTTAACAACAACACAAAATTCCAACACAATTCTAACAAGAATCAATTCATTCAGTACAACATAATATGTAAAAGCACAAGTTAGAATTCGAGTGCTCATTACTTCTTTTTGTCGAGAAAATCAAAGATATCGCAGCAATAGAACAACCGAAGGTCATGACACAAATATATGGAAAAAATTTAAGGATGTCAGGAAATAGAAAGAGAGTCACTGGTGGCAAAAAGGGCATGAAAATAAAGTATGATTTTGTAAGCATCATTTATGAAGTCATGCAAGCATAAAATGGTTCCCAACAAAATCAAGCGACAACCAATGTATAATGCGATCAATGTCATGCGCGCAATAGGTTTCAAAAATAAAACTTACTTCTTCAATGCTCATGCTATGATCAGTGGAAAGCTGCAATGCAGTCAATGTTGCTTGTGCCCGAGCAGCCTTACCCTCCTCCTTATTTCCTCCCTCATCTACACTACTCTCGGTCCCCCCAACACTAGGTCCAGCTTCCTGCTGCTCATACATTGCCACAATTGCTCTGCTATCACCCACATTCATTACATACACATCCTCGTCCCTCATCAACACAACAAGCAAACACGAACCCATCAGTGCAAGCTCAGGATTCGAGTCAAGCACCTTATCAGTCATATCCAAGAAAGCATCTTCCGTCATTTGAAGTGCCCTTGACAATGCCCTCAAAACCATCTCATGATCAATAGGCCCCTCCTTCCGCTTCCTCTGCGGTCCACAACCCTCCACTTTGCTATTCTTACTGTCCTCCACCTCTGTTTTCACCTCCTCCTCCTTCCCCTCCAATCGAAACCTCCATGGAAACAACCTGCCCTCCCTTTGCTTCGACAAACCTTGCTTCAGCTTCGACAACAACAACCATCTCCTCCTGGCAGCAGACCCTGCATTGTTCACGCTTATCGCGTCATCCACAGAAAACGCAAATCGGTCAGACCCAGAGAGATCTAAACCGTCTTCGGGATCATCCTCCGCCAAAAATTCCCAGAGTCGCCGCTTTTGTGGTTTAATCTCCGCTCCCTCCTCAAATGTCACTCTCTTCGCTCGATCATGAGGCACCGAATCAGATTCGTTATGTTCGATTCTTGCCGACTGTTCCACTCCCGCAATTGTCTCATTTTCTTGATACGTATCCCCTTGTGCGTTGGTCGTCGCCTCATCTGGCCCCTCATCAATCTCCCAAAAGAGACCTCGGAGCTCGTTGTAGACGGCGCGGTAAAGATTGCTCATCAAAAAATCGGGGGCGTCAGGGCCGTTGAAGCCATCGTAGATGCCAACGAAGAGCCATCCTTGCTCCTCCGAGACGACGACGTGGACTCTGTCCTCGCCGGCCTTCCCCAGGGCCCATTGAACGTCGCTCTCCCCGCCCTTAGTATCCTCAGCCCCATTTCCGGTGGGCCCCAGGGGTTGGTCTTTCCTCGTTACGAAATTAAGCACTGGAACAACCCAAGGACGCTTCTTCTCCGAGAAGTTCCGGTAGAACGCCTTCCGCATACTCGAAATGCCCCTCCGTCGCTTCCTCTTTACGTACATGCCACCAAGGGGTGCCGAGAAGTGAACCCGCCCGCCAGTATCCGAGCACGGCCCCGCATTACTCGCGTCAAGTGGACCAGACATGCCCCCGCGCTCAATTGGTCCCGACATCAGGTACGAACCTCTCTCCGCTGTGTCGCCACCGCCTCCGCCACCACGTGGCACAGGTTGCAGCGTCAAAGCGCTAAAAGATGAGGTGCTCTCGAATCCACCAACATTCAGAAAATTACTCTTGACGCCACCAGCACCACCGTCAGTGGCATCGTCGTAAATATGGTCCAGCTGGAGGACAGTTCTGGGAGTAGAAGTGTTAGCACTCACTGAAGCACCTGAGATGGTCTTGAACCCGGTCTCTGGCAAACCGGATCCACTCCGGGTCCTCTGACCCGACTCGTGAGATGGCGAAAAACGGAGAGACTGAGAAGGAGAAACAAAGCGATCAGAAGGAGTTGGAGAGAGGAAGCGATTCGAGGATCGAAAGTAGCAGAAAGAGTGGCCAAGAGTCTCCTCCAATGGCTCTGAGGCGGTGAAGATCAGGTCCGGCTGGTGGCCGCTGCTGGGGTCATCGGTACAGGTTGGCGGTTTAAAGCAAGGGAAGAGAGTGGACAGTCCACTTCCCATCACATTTGATTCCGCCGCTTCTTTGTTTGGTTTCCAAGAAAATTTCAAAAAAATGAAATCTCCGGCAAGTAAAAGAAGAACCGAGGAAAGTGAAGACCTGATTTTGTAGAGAGAATCATGCAACACACCACCACTTTCTCTCTCGACAAATTATTTACTGTTTATTTATTTTCTTTTGGGTATTTATAATTTGTTATTCCTGTTGGGTGCAGTTGTTGGTTCTTGCTTCTTGGTTGACGGTTACATCTGGGTTCTTGCGTATTCTAGCAGACGCTGGTTTGAAAGAGTTGTAGTTGTTTATCATGGTTGGGGTGGCATATTATGCCACATTTAGATGACTAAATTTGTTTGATTTAAATTAAATTAAATTAAATTTATACATAAATTATATGTCTGAAATCATGATCTAAACACGAAATTTTTATCTATTCCAAACACGAAAATCTTATTTGGATCCTAACTCAGATTAGGTTATTTTTAAATTTATTTATTTGGATTTAAGTAATATGTATTTGATTAATTAAATGCGTTCAAATTCAATTTAGATTAAAATCTAGACATGTAATATTTCGTAATTACATAATATTATTCTACTCAAAACTAATTTGAAATCGATTTTGTCACCCCTAATCATAGAGTGAGGGTCCACGTAGGATGCCAAATAGGCAACTTTGGGGTCCAATTCTTGTTGACACGACATTTTTTAGTTCATTGTTCCTGTGAAATGACGATCAAGTTCGGACGAGGTGTCCTAATAATGGGGTCACTTTTGTCTTTTTGTTTGTTCAGATTAAGGGGTGCCTTGTCTGTGAAGGCAAGCCCAGGCCCATCTTGTTCAGATACACATTTAACTAGACGTCAATTGACGATTATACCCTTCAACCTCGGTCGTGGGTATCTTTGTTGCCACGTCACGCAAGACTTTTTTGAAATAAAAAAAAAAAAGGACGGTCAGGATCTTAAATCTGAGCAAGAGAGGAGAGTATTATTTGTCTTTGCGTGGCCCGTATCTGATTAGTCAAAGGGCATGTATTCCTTATTCACTCTTCCTTTTGTCGTAATCTTCAAACTTTACATAAATCCAATATAAAAATATTGACATAAATAATATTCTTAGATTTTAAAAAAATAAACAAAATGTTGTGTGTTTTGGGGAGCTGCGTCCAGTGTTTTTTTCCATTTTAATTTCATCTTATAAAAATTAAAATTATAATATATATATATAGAGACAGAGACAGAGAGAGACAGAGAGAGACAGAGAGGAGTTTTTGTATGTAAATGCGGGAAATAAAAGGGGGTTGGGTTTTGTTTGGCAAGTGAGTCAAAGGATTTGTTGGTTGATGAGAATTTGGGGACGTAAATCACAAACAGCATGCGATATATGTTGGAATGTATGGAATATTGATGAATAATATATATTATGGGATCCATTTATCCAATTGAATTGTGTCACTCAATAGAGAGGAGAAGAGAGATAATGGTTTTGGAGCGTTGGATATTTATGTTACCATTGTGGATGCTCTTATCTTTTCAGCGGTTTTAACAGAGTTAAAAAGGTACTTACATTGAAAATTGCATATAGTTTTACATGTTTCACTACAATCATCAGATTTAATTTTAAGTGTGGGATTCACATTGTTTTTATTTCAAAAAGATGATCGGACGGTCTAGTAATTTCATTGCCTGCAGTTTCACTGCAAGTACCCTCATTAGGTTTTAACACTCATAAACCATCAATAATTAAATTAATAAATCCAAAACAAATCAAGGAAATAATAATAAAAAATATAGAGACCATAAAGTTGTAGTTAATACTATAATTAGTTTTAACCCCCAGTATTATTTAAGACCCCGTCATTAGTAATTACGTGGTGGGTGAATTAATCTCTATTAGTGCACTTACTGATGATCTAATTTTAATATGGTTATTTAAGAGATATATATAGTTGGAGCCTTGGAGGGTTGACGTGGGGGGCCCATGAGGTATCAGAAGGTCAACGACCGATGACAGAATGCTGATATAGTAGGGTCCACATCAGCGACCAAACACACCTTAAAAATGACGTCATCCCCACCCAAGCCAAATACTATAAAAATTTAATTTTTTTTTTTGAGAAAAATTAAAATTTTCTATTATATCACTAGAAAAATTACATGATTATAAGCTAATTGGACTTGTTTGATTAATTTATGATAACCCTTTCTAGACAAATTAATTACATCCAAAAATCATACTTCTATTCCATGTGTGGGACTGGGAGACGAACGAATGATTGTGCTATCCAAAAGGGGATATTTTGTGATATGATAAATGATACTAGTATTTCTTATCACAACTTATAGAAATCAACCAATTTTATAAAATCTTTTGTCTCCTAACACAATCAATAACAATAATCTCATCCAATACATTTTATCCAGTAGATGACAAATTTTTGGCTGAGATTCCATGGTTGGTAAGACTTTTATTTCTTCTCATGGGTAATGTCCACATTAAAAAAAAAAAGAAAAAAAAGAGTTTGGTGTGTTCACTAGAGAAATAATAACAAAAGAAAAAAAGAAAAGCTACCCTATCACTTTCCTGCACTACACTAGTGTTTCAAATTTTTCTGATTTCAAGCCGAAACAAAAGCTAGTTGAGTTCAAAATTTGAGAGTTAGCCCACCGAGTCTGAGTAGGTGGAGAGGTGGAGCAATGGGTGGTTGGGTGAGTCAATCAGTGCACATTTTTTATTCAATTGTTAACGTGCCGTCGAGGTTTGGCACTGCAAACTACCACGGCATTTAATATATTAACATTAAGCTTTCATTAACAAATCCTACATTTGATATATAGGCACTATTAATTATTGGTATTTTATCTCTTGATGGGTGATTTCACCTGCTCTAATTGCTAGCTCAACAAATCAATGCAGAAATGAGTGCAAGACTTTGCTTAACTACACATTGAATTAAGAAAACATAGACCAAAGTATATTACAGTAGTATTATATATATCTTTCTGAATTCAAACTTTGTCAACAAGTTCTGCAAGCCAACCTACCATGTCAAATCAAAGTTGTTTTGGTTATTGAATTTGGAGGCACCACTCAATCACCCAATTAATTTACCATAAATTTGAAGATTGAAGTGAATAGGGTAAGATATTGGGGCATTGCATTTTGTATTGTTTCAATCTTACAACTACAAATGAAAGCCCAAGCCCACTCGATTCATACTTTTTGGACTCAGGGCCCATGGTTCTGCTAAAAACTTAAAAGTGCATTATTAGGGCTAATCAAACAATAGCAGAGACTCAAGAGTCAAAAGCCTACTTTTGGCTTCTGAAATGTTATTCTGAACCCATTTAAAAGTAACAACTGTTACGGGTTATAATCAAGCAAAATGGCAACGAGAAAACAACAGATTTCTTGTTCTAATTCTCCAACTTCAGTTGTTATGAACATAAGAAGCATGATTTGGAAGATTGGGTTCAAGTGACAATCAGTATAACATTTTCACCAAAGTAACTGGTCAAAACAACTTTTGGATCCTATACACAAACTTACAGTTCCTACTTCTATCATGCAACTGCAAGTCCCTAGGTCGAGTTTTATGTCTTTCCTCTCCATGTGGAGAATTCGACCAGACCACGTTTTAATGAACAGAATGGTATTCCCATGCTCAAAACTGACCTGCCCGAATATCTCTATCTATCCGGTCTGCATTAAGGGTACCGGGAAGCTCCCTGAAATCTTCATTGAAGATAGAATATGCACTGCACACATAAAAAAAGATGGGGTAAATAATAATAATAATAATGATAAACCATAATTCAATAGATGCTTGTTTTATGAGTCTCTGTGAATTGTACGTCTTCCCCCCCACGAGGAAAAGAACCTGTATTTGTAAAGTTTTGATTGCAATATTCATCAACAGAAACTAGATGGTGAAATCTTTGAAAAAAGGTTATAATTCTTTTACATTCTTCGGTACGAGAAGGAAAGCATTAGCTGGTTTTTGGATTAAAAAAATGTAAAATAGCTTTTATTTTGGAGGTCTCGACATAAAACAAAGTTGGTTGAATACATTAGAATGTTAAAACTCTTTTTAGTCTTCAATGGGAGGGGATCTTAAGTTGGCTTTTGGCATAGAAAAGATAAAACAGCCAACATTTTGGGGGTCTCAACATAGAACAAAATTGGTTGAATGCGATTTTCGA
Organism: Tripterygium wilfordii; assembly: GCF_013401445.1. Classification (NCBI taxonomy): domain Eukaryota; kingdom Viridiplantae; phylum Streptophyta; class Magnoliopsida; order Celastrales; family Celastraceae; genus Tripterygium; species Tripterygium wilfordii. Next base: position 3,744,235 of record NC_052246.1, read on the forward strand.
TCATAAAACATATGAACTTCTCACGCTCAATACAAATTCTTTACATAAAAGACAAACCATTATCCATACCAATATGGTAATATACATACCTGACATCACCAGGTTGTCTCTGTCCAAGATTCATGAGAATGATACAAAAGCCAGTCCCAATTATCTGAATGCAAACGAGTAACAAGAAACAATAGATATAAGAAGCCTTTAAAGCAAAACTTACACATTAAATCAATGCTCCAGTTTCCAATATCTGAGTTTTAAACTAATTATAGGCCCCCCAATCGGTTGCTATGATGATGCTTCCCTATAAAGAAAAATTCATGGATGACAACACAACCAACTTGAAAGCTCTATAAATCAATTATGTTGAAAGGAAGTTGAATCAATTTTTTAAAGGAAATATCACAAAGAAGTCAACAAAGGAAAACATGAAAAATAAAATAAAAAATGAGAGAGGTATTGCATTGCAGAAGGAATGAACCAGCAGAAAGATGCAAACTTACGAATAAAGGACCAAGATCCCATCTATGCGCAATGGGTGCCAAGATAAACCACAAAATGATAGCAGCCCAGACCTTTGTACTCAGGGAGAAGATTGCCATCAAGAGGATATCTATCAATGGAGCACAGGGCATAAGTTGATCGATAAGTAGTCCAATTTGGAAAAATAACAGAAACTAAATAGATGGTCACCTGGAAGTTTTAACTTGTCATGTAAAAAAAAATAGAGCCTCCTCTTCCACCTGCTTGTTGACGCTGGAAGTTGAAACTTCTGAACAAAAGAAAATCAAACGACAAAGAAACTGATAAATTCTTTGTTCTTCACAGTGAAACTATGCTCAGTATGATAGTATTACTAGTTCAGGTATTACCAGATCATCATCATCAATATCCAATCCATCCCTAAGATGTTTAGCTGGTGGCTTTGGTTTGACAGCGACTATTAAGGAATCTAGAAAATGAACCACAAAACAGAGACTAGTGTTAATTGGAAAATGCTTAAGAGGCCAGAATCCAAAAACTATCAGAGTTAAACCGAAATCATTGCACGGAATATATACAATAACGAATTGTGGTTCTCATCAACGGATCATTCTGTACAAGTTATAACAATAAAAACCTGGTGCCAAATAATGTTGCAGTGATCTTTAGCTAAAATGGGAAGTGCATAATAATCAAAGGATAGAGGAATTACTTTATTAGTTATACACGCTCAAAAAGTTTCACCTTCGCAAGCTAATAAGAATTAGTTGAATCTTAAAGGAGCCTTTCATCATGTTCTGGATGGACGTATTAGCATTCAACTAATAATGGCAACCAACCTAACTCTCATCAGTTACGCTGCAATTTCTAAATGCTAAAAGTATAGAAGTTAAGGCAGAGATATTTTATCTAAAGTGAATTAGAGGTAAATGAATATCTAAGCTTGTTTTCAGTTTATAGCAAGTGCCACTGCCGCTTCTAGACATTAGACTTAGCCATGACAATCCAATCCAAAATCACAATTAGGGTTACACCAAATTCCTTATTTTTCCTTGAAATCCACAAATTCTCAGAAAAAAAAAAAGTTCAGATTTCGCTTAGACAAGAATAAAATTAAGAGCAGCATAGACAAGGATCAAGAGAAAAACGTAAGACCCTATCATTAAAGACGAGATCAATACCACCATCAGTGAACGGAAGATACACGTCCTCATCAAATCTTTTGTCCTGCAAAACATTACCACGCCATATAAGCCTCAAATTCTCAATCGGTAGATTCTTACTTTTGGCAATCAATTCTCTCAGATCGTGCACCTATTCCACCATGAACAAACGCCATCAAAACTTGGAATTTTGCTCTTAATAAGGTTACATCACAGACACAGAGAATCAGGGCGTACTTTGATGGAAGATGGGACGCGGAGGAGAGTCGGAGGAGCAGGGCCAATGGTCTTGAGATTTATCTCCACTGTATCCTTCTCTCCGTCGCTGCTGCTCCGGTTAGAGCTGGGTTGCTCCACGATTTCTGTCATTCTCTGCGTTTCGTTACGAAGATGCACACAAAACGCTCCGAAATACAGAATTCGCCTTCCAATTCAAATTACGAAAATTACACACCCGATTACTTATCAGAGTCGGACTATCAGATTCCGATATGGCAAATGAGTCTTTTTGTCCGGGCCGGCCCAACTCAAACCTAATCTGCCAAATCGACGTTGGCCCAAATTTTGGATCGAGCCCTTAACCCAAACCTGCCCCAAATCCGAACCGAAAATCCAAATCATGCATTAAAAAGGGAATAAAAATACAAATTAATAATCTAAAATATGTCTACAACAAACCAACAATATCAAACAAGTCTACAACCAGTCAACCACATCTAAATTATAATCATATTATAATTTATAGTGTTAACAGTATGATTCTAATCATTTATTAAACAATTTGGATATCCTAAATCCGGTATCAAAAATTAAAACCGACCCGAAATCATGATGACTTTGAAAATCAAAACGAAAACTATTTTCAAACCCTATATGATTGATTTTCTAATTTAAAACGGATTGAGTATCTGCGGGTAGTGTTTAGGTCGGTTTTGATAAAGGTGTAAAGGACAGAGCAGTGGGTCTTTGTGTTGATGGGCTTTAGGATGAGGCTTTTGTTGCCAACCATTCATCCAAGATAAACCCAGGAGGCCAACATATATGCAGCTTTTTCTTTGACACTTGCCAGAAGGACTGAAGCCAACCAAGCTGTTTAGCAGATAAATGGCACTCGCAATCTGGGCTTCTTCTGCAGCCAATGCACTGAAAATCTCTTGTGCCTCCAAATCTCACTTAGCTCCTGCATGCTCCCTCTCTCGATGCTTCTCTACAGGTATTTTCTTCTCGTCTCTGCATTGTATGTGTGTACAAATTGCAATCTCCCAAAAGCATACAAGTTTTGATTGAGAATTAGTGTATATTTACTGATCTCTACCCAAAGAACTTAGCTTGGAGTAATCTGTTTTGTGGGTCTTTTTTTTTTCCTTCTTCTTTTATTGGAATTTAGTGTGGAAAAATTGAGGGTTTATCTGAATAAACGATGTTGAAAGTGCAGTTTTGGATGGGTTGAAGTATGCAACTTCACATGAATGGGTGAAGCATGAAGGTCCAGTGGCTACAATTGGCATCAGTGACCATGCTCAGGTGATTAATTTCTCTGTTTTCAGTGCAACACTCTTATTGTTCTTCCTAAGACTGTATAAGAATGTGTGGAGTATATTTTAACTGAATTTTCCCATTCACTGAATGATTGTGGAAGCCTAAAGGGTTTAACGTGCTGGGATTGTTAGAAATCTAAGCCCACTCACATCAGCGATACTGTCCGCTTTGGGTTTTATCCGTTCCCATGGACGGCTTTGTTTCTCTAAATCATCTGGGTTTTATCTGTTGCTGTGGACGGCTTTGTTTCTCTAAATCATCTTACTTAACGGTTCTTGAGCCCCGAAAAGACCCCATTGATTGAGAGTGATAGGGAGATGGCTTTTTCTTATATACCATATCACTTGGGTTAAGCCAAGCGATGTGGGATGTCGTAACTCGTAACAGACTAACAGACATTGTTAACTAATTGACAGTAGAGAGACATACTGGCATTGTTTACAGGACCATCTAGGAGAAGTAGTGTTTGTGGAGCTGCCAGAAACTGGAGGCTCAGTTAGCCAAGGCAGCAGCTTTGGAGCAGTTGAAAGTGTGAAAGCAACTAGTGATGTATACTCCCCAATCTCTGGACAAGTCATTGAGGTCAACACAAAGCTTACTGAATCACCGGGCACGGTAATTCCTTCATTCCAAACTTCATAAATTATTCTTCTTCTTCCTTCATTTTCCCTCTGGTTTTGAAATGTGAAAACTCATGTGTTGCATAATGAAGATCAATTCAAGCCCATATGAAGAAGGATGGATGATCAAGGTGAAGCCTAGCAAACCTGCAGAATTAGAATCCTTGATGGGTTCGACCGAATACACCAAATTCTGCGAGGAAGTAGATGCAGCACATTAGACTAACTTGTTGCACTACTGCTACATTAACATTTGGTTATAAATACTTTCCTTGTGCATTTTTTAGTTATTACAAAAGTTAATAGTTTCAGCTTTGTCCGTCCAGTTTCTTTCTTCTTAATGGATCATCTATCCTCAAATCTTCGCTATTCAGACACGCAGAGCAAGTATGGTTAATCTCTACAGAGTATTTGGGAATTTCTGCTGATGCAAAGACATAGGGTTATCCTTTTATGATTTTATCAAGTAAAGATTGAAGTTAACTGTGGGAAGTTTAGGATCTCTCGAATCTGCAACAAACAATAGACTTTACATATAATCTCTCTAGGGTTATTAATTAATTAGTGATGCCAACTTCATTCACACCGAGTTGGAGATTAGCCTCTCTAATTTGGATAAAGGAATTGTATTGCAATTAATTTGCTGCTTGCCACTTAGCCGCAATAAATTAATTAAGATTGTTGTGGGTGCTTAATCTACAATTTAAGAAAATTCGATCGGAAAACTGTTGACATGGGGGCCGGCCAAAGAGGCTCCGATGGTCAAGTAAGTGAGGCGGAAAGTAGAAAGATGTGTTGTGAATACACATGAGAGGAACTGAATGCGCTGGAAGGCACAACGGGGTAGTGTTTAGCGAGAAATGTTCAATAATGAATCGCTATGAAGGAGATTTTTATGTGAGGGTTATTGCATAGACAGAGTGGGTATTTTGCCAAAGTGTTGAGTACCCAGATCATTATGCCTTTCGTGTGGGTAGGAACTTACCCAACAAGCAATTTCGCTACCTTAGGGCCGTTATAGTTACTGTCGTCATTCACCTAGGCTTCGGTCGCCGGCTCCCCTTATGTAAAGCAAAGTGAATGATGTAATGTCATGTGAAGGCGAGTTACAAGGATGAAAGATGATTTGCAGGTGGCTGTGTGTCATGAAAGAGGTATGACGTGATTGGTTAGTATGAAATGAGCCCGTAATTATGCTTGTCCTCTAAGATTGGAAGGGTGCAAGCTTCGAAATACATGACTAGACAAACTTAGGGCAAATGCAATAAGAAACAATTTACTGGGCCAACATTTTTGTTGACCCGGTCCCACCTCTATTACACAAAAAGTCAAGTCAAACACGTATTCTAATACAGCCACATCAGCAAAACACAAATTTCTATACACTTTTTCTTCCCACACACTTTCTCTTTCCACCCAACCCAACAACAACATTCCATTCCTCTATATTATCCACAACAAAACTACACCAAAACATTAAATATCAATACATCCACATCAGCAAAACACTTATCCCAATACAGCCACATAAGCAAAACACATTTTACAATACAGCCACATCAGCAAAAGACAACATCTTTGTTGGCCCAATAGCACTTCATCATTGCATTTGCCTTTAGGGTCGAAGGTTGGATTGTGTTTGGTCAAACTTGAGGTCTAGACCAAGATTCAGGTCAAAACAAATGATGAGGTCGAGATGGGAAAATAGGGGTTAATACAACTTTTGTACATCGAAAGATAGTCAGTGTTTCAATTTGTACGCTTTTGTTTAAAATGTTTGAATTTGGACAGGAAGCTCATTTGCATGCACTTGCTATGACCAATAAAAGTAAGGAGCTGGGTTGTCATACCTGAAGCAGGTCATGGGCCTTAATTCGTGGATCAAGTTTTTGGGGCGATCGTGGACTCGATAGAGTGGTTGTATTCCTGCACAATGCATGTACACAAATATTGGATAGTGGGACCTATTAATCAGAACAATTGACTGAGTTTGGTCATATTTGAAAAAATAGGTCAGGATGATTTTTGGCCACTAAAAATTCCTTGATGAAAAACATGAAACATCATACATATCATTGTATGGAATAATAAATAATCAAAAACATGAAGACATTGTGAAATGACCCAACTGAAAAGATGTGTGTGTGTGTGCGTGTGTGGACAAATTAAGTTGGTTCTTCTAGATCTCCATATTAGTGGGCAAGGGAGGTGCATGTCTACCATTATTACAAACTTAAAATTTTCAAACACATATTAAATAATATATATATGCTAAAATTGTATCCTAAATTAGATAGGTACGGTGATCAAGCACAAGCATGCCTGTGTGTGTTTGTATAGTCTTAGTGCACTAAATATATATATAGTCATTCACTATACTGCACTTGGGACAACATATATGGTCCAAATTATGTTTTGTTCAAGGACCAACCAAAGTCTTTATTTAGCTTTAGAGTAAGCAAGACTTATCCTGTCGATTAATTGGCACTTGTGGTTACAAATTAACGATAAAATAATTAGGTTAGGCTTGTTCTTAATGGCTGATGAGGAGATTAAATAATAATCAATAAAATGTGTCGCGCCTAATCAAATTTAACCAATTTTATTACTAGCTCAAGGTTCGGTATTTGTCCTCGATTTTTCGAGATATATATATTTATAATAGTGTGTGTATCTACATATATTAGTAAAGACGTCAATAAAAATGTCATTATTGGAGTATATATAAGTATTTATATTAGATGTAACCAAATGATTGAGATTAAAGTAGATATAGGATTTAGGTGTTAGGATTTAGAATTTTAAGATTTAAATTTTAGGTTTTAATGTTTGGAGTTTAGGGTTTAGGGTTGCTCAATCATTTTTAATATCAAATATTTTAATATGTAGGGACTTAATTAAAAGTGGATCGAGTTACTTATATAAACCCCAGTACGGATGTCCTCACTGAAAGAACTAATATACATATTCGTATACGGACACATATTTATTGATTGATATTGTTAGTTGACTTACCAAAAAAATGATAGTGGAGTGTTAGTGCATGCATGCGTAAGAGAAATCCAATAAACTTGAAATGGAAATGAGGGTAGAATGATAAGTTAGTGCACGGAGAGGACACGAGCAATTGCTTTTCACACTCAAAAGTTAAACGTGGAAAATAAGACCATCTTTGATTGATAAGTTTCACCTGCTCATCATCACCACCACTTAATTTCCTATTTTCCATAATGTATGCTTCAAATTTGAAACACTTTATCTCTCTAGGTTTAGGGTCTATGGTGCTTGAGATCGGGAGTTCGAACCAATCAATTATGATATTTCCTTGTAGAATCCTGGTTCCTTGAGTTTGTGCCACTTCTGGTCCCTAACCCGCTAGCTCATGCAAGCTGTTTTGGCTGCTAGAGATTTGAAATTCTAGTTCCGTGAGCTTGTTACACTTTTGGTACCCTATCCGCCAGCTCGTGCAGATTGTTTTGACTACTCGAGGTATATGCCCAAAGGCAGATCAATTAAGGTTTCACTGGGGTGTTGAACCCTAGTGGATTTGGATCTTGGATTCATCGTTGTTTATACCCACTCAACTGTCTGATAAACATGTTTGGGCTGGCTAGTTACTCAATTATCAAAAAATAAAACGTGTGGGTGCCAGGGGCGGACGCAGGAATTCATGTGAGGGTGAGCCAAACCAAGCAGGGGTCCAGGGGTAGCACCCACAGTATTTTTTTGATATTTATTAATTATGTCTTCGAAAGTACAAAAAATAACACTAAAATAATATAAAAGCTATAAGTAATAATTGAAAGTTAATTTACAAATTCTTTAGACGATTTTTCATATTTTGAAATCGTTTCATGATAACCTCATTTCGAATAACATCAAAAACGTCTTTCTCAATGTACACAACTAAACGATCATTTAACCATTGGCCGTCCATTCAATTCCGAAGTCAATTCTTAACAATTTTCATGGCAGAAAATGCTCTACTGTAGCAGTTACGACTGATAGAATCAATGCTAACCTCATAAATTTATAAACCAGTGTGTATACAATATATCTTATCGTATCAATCATTTGTTGAGAAATATCACTAAATCCTTTTATGAGTGGGTAAGAGAAGAGGGCAAAAAAGGTATGGTTGGATTGGATTGGGCTGGGCCAAACATGTTAATGTGGGCAAACATTAGAATTTTGAGTGGGCAAAAATGAGGTACAAGTTTTAAAAAAATAACCTATAGTCAAAATTTCCTTTTGAGGGAGGGTATTTACCCCCTTGCCAACAATAGGTCCACCCCTAGTGGGCGCGCTTGTATGCATGTAGGTATAACAACATAAACGTCTCTATGAAGGGGCGGAGGGAGGGGGCTACACTACGCTGCAGCGCCCCGAGCCCCCAAACCCCATTATTACATATATACATATATCCTACAACATATATATACTACATATATAATCATATATATATATATATATATATTGGTATATATCTTTTATATGTATTTTTTAGTAAGTGTATATACATGTTTATATATTTAGACCGAAAATTTTCTTTTTTACTTATTACCTAATAATAATGAACAATAACAATAGTAACTTTCGCTCTATTATTATTTATATTAAATAATAATACGTGTGTCCCTTCGGGGACATCTGATAACAATACTTACGTGTACGTTCTAATTGTATTTAATGTGGTTTTTGATTAATTTTCATTTATTTTAATATATATTTATATTAAAAAAAATTCAAGCAAATCAAAATGTCGGTCCACTCCATCATCAATTCTTGACTCCGTCCCTATTGTCTATGTTGATTTATTAAGTTTAGGCTCAACACCCATCCTTGCATGGTAAAGCTAAAAGGTGTAAAGATGTTGCCAAACATTATGTACAATGTACGAGTCGCACTACTCAATTGAGTTAAAAATCTATATTAACCTCTCTTTGCATGTTAATTACCAAAACTCCATTTAGGAAATAATTTGAGATTTAACATATATACTGTTTCAAATACACTGTTGGTGTCATAAGGTCGTCACAAAAGAAATAATATATTAATTGAGTGCTCTATGTGGAAAAAGAAGGCTATGTTTGTTAGGTCATGAATTTACTTGGTTTGTGTTGCATATATATATATATATATATAAATTCAATAAATATTTATTTGTTTTAATTGGTTCCTCTAAAGCTAATGACATTTTTATAGAAACATGATCAAAGTGGAATATGATGAAACAAACATTTTCTTTCTTTCTTTTTCTTTTTCATGAGTACTGTTTCACTATTACTGAAGCTATTGGTGCATATCAACCTTAATTTATTCAATTATTGACTTTCAATTCAATCCTCTCATCAGAGACTAAACATCAAATTAAGGTGAAAAGAAATATGCTTATCAAAGGAGAAAGAAAATGAAAAGGAAAGAGTATAGCTGTGGATGCGTCTTTGCATCTAAAAGTATTCTTAGCTATGGGTACTTCTATAGCAGGTCTCAGTCTATCTTCAGCTTCATAGAGTTTCATTCGATTATGGTGAACTTGGCTTCTATTAAAAAAAATCAAACTGGAATTAGAATCAGAATTTGTTCTTGGTGGCATATCAGAATTTGCTTCAACTTGTTAGACATGCATGCATTGCCAATATGCATATAAACTACTTTTAATTATTTTTAATTAATTAATTGTTAATTAAGCTTGCTTAGGAAGTACGAATGATTCAATACTATAGAAATACTGAAAAAAATCACTAGAAAAAGGAATGCAATTATGGAAGAATATATGGACTTTGGTGGTATATATATGGATGTTCATGAGAATGTCTTGACAAGTTGAAGCAAATAAGTCTTCACAGACTTTATCAAAAAAAAAAAAAAAAGTCTTCAAAGAATCATGAATTATTTTGAAAATTATTCAACATTTACAAGATATTCATATGCCCAAGCTATTATATATGCTCTTCATAATCAAATAAAATTACATATATTAAGCAGAAAACAGTGTAAATGGAATCATATGCTTTGTAATAATTCACTACCAAAGGTAATATCAAATAGATGCTAATCAAAACCAACATATATGATTAGTTATATAACAATTAAAATATTCATTTATTCCTTGTATTATTAAGATTCATTATTCTAAATCAAAGACCCTTCTCAATTTCTCACAAGAAACCTACCTCAACATTACCTTTATGTATTATTATTATTATTATTTTATATGTTTTTTATATTAGAATATATGTTTTTTATATTATAGTCTAATAATACGAAATTTTTTTAATTTTCATCTAACAATTTAGAAACATCAATCACATTCCCACAAAAAATTATATTGTTTTTTTTTACACATTCCCACAAACAAATTCCCAAAATTAAAAAAATATATATATAAAAAGGCAACTTATATTGTGTCCCTCCCATTTTGTATACAGACACATTCCCACAAACCTTGCCTTCTCTCCAAAAACCCACAAATACTATACTGATCTTCCACAAACACTATACTGATCTTCCACAAACATTCACATCCGCTCTGTCTCTCTTTATTTCGTATGCACGATTGATTCCTTTTTTAACATCTGATTATGGGTTATATGGATTTTGTGTGTGTTGATTGAAGTTTTTGTGGCATAGAAATCTAGGCAAACGAGTTGTATATTTCTCTATGCTATGGGTCCGTTTGGTAGAGAAAAAAATTGATTTTCAATGCTAATGAAAAAGCTGAGCTTAAAGCTGTGAAATATGTTGTGAGTTGTTTGTCGAAAAGTTGACGCTAACAAAAAACTTGTTGAAATAAAGTATTATAATATTAGATTTTTTTTTTATATTAAAAATTTATATTAAATTTAATTTAATCTAATAAATATAATTCTTATTTAAATTAATTTTACACATATTTTTTTATTAAATATAAACGCTGTGCCGTTTGGCAGAGCATTAGACGCCAACGTCCCGCTTAGCGGAAACGCTTTGTCTGACACTCTGCCATATATATATATATATTTTTTTTTAAAAAGACGAGTTGCAAAATACACGCACATATGCTATAATGGGGGCATGTGATGTCATTAGTGTGCGGGGGCCACATCTGCTATCTAATTACTTCTTTGAATTAGATAGAGCAGCACCAGTTCAGCACTGGAGGACAATGTCAAACATGAGTCTCTTGATTCTTTCGAGGTACAATGTCATACTACACGTTCTTAGTTCTACACAGAGCTTCACATATTTACCACTGTGATTAACTCCTCCATCGTAGTATCAACATGTTTCTATCGCTATTGGACATGTTAATAATAATCATTACGTCCAGCTTTCCTTAGCTGGGGGTTACCCGATACCTACCATTATGCCTCAGTGGAATTACTTTAGCTATGAGTGCGCAGCTGCATGAGTTTTATCTTATATGAAACAACTTGATGCATGCATACAACATACTCGTTCTAAGTTTCCTCCTGAAATCATTGTGATAGAAGATTAATAATGTCACAAATGCTACTGTGCTTGAATAGAGTATTTGTTATTAGACTCTTATGTGAGTGCTTTAATACATGAAAAATAAAGATGCTTTTTTAGAGTGAAAAATGGCTTGAATTAGTGTACCAAAAAAATATTAACCCCTAATAGTATTTGACTGATCGAAAAAATTTAAAAATACAAAAAAAAAAGAGACAGAAAAAAAAGGTATAGACTCAAAATGTCCCCTCAAAATTCTCGCAACTACTGAAATATATATAAAATGTAATGATTATATTTAGAAAAATAAAGAGAATAAAAAGGTGTAATGATAGTATTAGTGAATAGTGAAGAGACAAGTCAAATGTCTAATCGAGTGTCTTGAAATCAGTGTTGTGTCCCTCTAGTAAAAACTGTGTGCATTTACATGCACCCATGATAAAGGCAATATCTAGGGATGGCAATTTGTCCCCAACCCGCCCGGATCCGACCCGACCAGCCCCTCCCTGCGTGGATTTTCCTTGACCCAAGGCTTGTGCTGGGCGGGGGCGGGTATGCCTCCCGCCCCACCCCGTAACCCGAACCACACCTCGCTATAGATATTCATATATATATATATATAACATAATAATATAGAAAAATATTTATTTGTCTAAACATATTTTAATTTGACATTATTACTAAAATGAAAGTTACACCTAAACCTTAAGTCCCTAAACATAATATTATCATACACTTAATTATATTGAATAAATGTTGATAAAAGCTTACCCTAAACCCTAAATTAAATATGACTTTATAGTCTCTATTCCTAAGTCAATTGAATTGATCTTGATAAAAATATAGGACCCTAAATCTTAAGTTAAATATGACCCTATACTCCTAAATCCTAATCTCCAAAACCCTAAACGCCCTAAACCCCAAATCCCTAAAGGCCCTAAACCCCAAATCCCTAAAGACCCTAAACCCCTAAACCCCAAACCCCAAAACCCTAAAGACCCTGACCCCTAAACCCTAAAGGCCTTGAACCCTAAACCTAAGCACTAAACCCTAAAGCCATAACATAACCCTCTACTTATAAATGTTGATAAAATTTTAAGACCCCAAGATTTTATAAAATAAAGTATAAAATTAAACAATTTAAAACTATAGATGTGTATAATATAAAATTTAAAATCAATACCTATTAAGTAAAACTAAAATTATTTAATTGTGTTACAAATATAATAGGTGGTATAAAGATAATAATTTAATTAGTTGGTAAATGTAACATGTAAGTAGTTTTGGCTTGTTGGTTAGTTCATTACTCTCCTATATAGAAGTCCAAGGTTCGAATCCTAGGAGGATGTGCAATTTAATTTTTCAATTTTCAAAGATGTAGAAAAGGGACGGGACAGGACGGGACGTGGCGGGGCGCGGGGCACCACCTGGAGGTGCGGGGCGGGGCGGGGTGGGGTGATCATGATCCGCTCCCATCCCGCCTAGCAGTATCCCAAAATCTGTCAATATCAAAACCAATCAAATGATGTCAATATCAAAACCAATCAAATGAAAGACCGTGTGGATTTTAGTGAGTGACAGTGTGACACTTGCAATTGAATTCCTACAAAACACTTGCAATTGAATTCCTTCAAAAAAAAGAAAAATTAGAGAAAAAATAATTACACATATGGATACGGGCTCCTCTCTATCCAAACAAATTGTGTCACATACATGATTTTGGACTCAAAAGGGCATGTGGGTGTTCTCCTCTTTTTTTCTTCTAATACCCACCTTTGATATGGCCACTTTGCGTGTCCTCCCTTTCTTCATTTAATCTCAACCCTCCATCTCTCCGTTCCACTCTCTATTTATTGATCACTCCTTTCAGTTCAGTTTCTTGTCCTAATTAAACTCCTCCCCTACTCTTTTGATCACCAACACCACCAAACATTACACAAGAGAGTACTAGTTGTCCTTCCACTCTTTATCATCAATGGATCGTTTGGATGTGGGTAAAGAGGTTAGTACTTGTTAGAGCTCCTACTTTAATTTCCTTCTCTTCTTTCTTGACAAACACATAAGGTTTGAGTCTCTCTATGTATCTCAAATTTATGTATATATAGGTGAAGTTCAAAGAGGAGGAGGAGGAAGAATGCACTACAACTCTTGATGGAACAGTTGATTGGCAAGGACGTCCTGCTATTAGAGGAAAATCAGGACAATGGGTTGCTGGAATGATCATTCTCTGTAAGCTTTCCTCTCACACAAACAAGACTTTTGAAAAAAAAATGAAGAAGATTTTTCTACTTCTCTTTATTTAGTTTGTCTTCTAACTAAAGTTAGCATTACTTCAATTAGTTTCTTTGCCTCAATTGTGCTAATTAACATTACTAATGAGAGGTAGTTTGATTGACAACTGATTGGGTTAAGCATTTGTGTGTTTAATGTTCGATTCCAATGAAAAAGCATTTCTCAACGGTATTTCCAAAAAAAAAAAAACATATACTTGCCACCCAAGAGTAGCTTACAAAATTTTGTTCAAGGTCACTTTCTAAGGACTCAAAATGATTCAAACACCTCTTACACTTCATGACATATATATAGATTGTATGCCTTTTCATGGGTTCCAAGTCTTTTTAGTTTCTAATATCGTGGGATGCATGATAAGGTGCATATCAGTATGTACCTTATTTTATTGCTTAGTCACAACGCACACCGCACACCACACACCACACCACACACATACAATAATATAATACATGTGCTGGGGACATAAATAAATAAATATATTTATATATATATGGTTAATAAATTCTTGGGTTGTTCTTGTTTTCAGTTTTAGATGAGATGGAAAAGTACAAGCTACATGCATGAACGTGTAACATCCTAGCATGGAAACATAAAACAAGTGTCCAAACCTTTGTCTGATGCTAAAGCTGAGACAAAATCACCACCACCATGCATATATATTTGTGTTGTGTTTTTGTGTGTTGATGGTCAGTTGCCACTGCCAACATCTAATGCTAGAAAAAGAGAGAATCAAAAACGCATGAAGCATCATAGCATATATGCCCAACACGTAATTAGCCCATTCAATATGCACGATGTGGGTTCCTGCCACGTGTCATTATTTATCACAAAATTTCGATGACAATCTTTATTTTTTTAAACCGAGAAAACTGCCATATTCTTCGGACAGTGGAATAAGTGTAAACTTCATATCGTCAGAACAACCTGCACCACATTGATGACATGTAAAACTGAGCCGAAGCACATGCAGGTAGGAGCCTAGAAGAGACTAGAGAGACAAGTCCATGGAACCAAGATTTTATAAGAAAATATTTTAGTTGGTTGCTTCGAACTCCCAACCATAAATACCATAGACTGTAAATCCATAAACATAACCAACTAGTTTACTAGTTTATCGCCGAGTGGTGGACAATCTTGAATTCGCTAGATACAGTCACTCATCAACCGCTTATCAACTTCAAATTGAAATTCTTAACGCCCTCCAAACGTTTACTAGTTTGGTCAATTGCCTCTAATATTGAAAATGCGCATTCGACTCTCTTTTAACACACAAAAGGAAGAGACCTAATAAGATGTTTTTCTTGGGGGAAGCTGTGTGCTTTAGTATTCCTTCACTGAGTCACCGTTTTGTGCAAGTATTTACCTTTGTGTGCATGTGTATGGTTAACGATGTGCCATAACAAGAACCAACCTTTCTAAAAGTTCATCCAAAGAAATTAAGGTCAATTTTGAATTTGACTAATTGTTTGTGCTTATGCATCAACAGTGAACCAAGGGTTGGCGACCCTAGCATTCTTTGGAGTTGGGGTTAACTTGGTGTTGTTCCTGACTAGAGTTCTACAGCAAAACAATGCTGAAGCGGCTAACAGTGTTAGCAAATGGACTGGCACAGTCTACATTTTCTCTCTTGTTGGTGCCTTTCTAAGTGATTCATACTGGGGAAGATACAAGACTTGTGCCATATTTCAAGTCCTCTTTGTCATAGTAAGTAACTTGGACATTGAAGCTTCAAGTATTCAACTGAATACTATGTACTAATGATTCTACATTCTATCTGTATTGTAATGACAGGGTTTGGTATCACTATCTCTGTCATCATACCTATTATTGATCAGACCAAAAGGCTGCGGTGATGAAAATACACCTTGCAGGTCTCATTCGAGCTTGGAGATAGGGTTATTTTACCTCTCTATCTACCTTGTCGCCCTTGGAAATGGAGGTTATCAACCTAACATTGCTACATTTGGGGCAGATCAGTTTGATGAAGAGGATCCTAAGGAAGGACAATCTAAGGTTTCTTTTTTTAGCTACTTCTACCTAGCTTTGAACCTTGGTTCCCTCTTCTCAAACACCATTTTAGGCTACTTTGAGGATAGAGGGATGTGGGCGCTTGGATTCTGGGCGTCTGCAGGGTCTGCCTTTGCAGGATTAGTCTTGTTTCTCCTAGGAACTCCGAGGTATCGACACTTCAAACCGACGGGTAATCCCCTCTCCAGGTTCTGCCAAGTCTTGGTCGCTGCGACTAGGAAATCGAAGGCCGTGATTTCATCAGGTGAAGAAGATGGCTTGTATGACTTGGATAGCAGAGATTGTTCTATGAATGGCAACAGAAAGATACTCCACACTCACGGCTTCATGTAAGTAATCAACCTATATATACTATATAGCCTATAAAACTTGACTATGATTACCATTCAGTCTACAGTAATGCTAACTAATGCCTACTTTGTATGTATTAGGTTCTTGGATAAAGCAGCATATATCACATCAAGAGACATGGAAGACCAGAAGCAAGGTTTCCTCAACCCCTGGAATCTCTGCCCTCTAACCCAAGTAGAAGAAGTTAAATGCATACTCAGACTACTACCAATATGGCTCTGCACTATAATTTACTCAGTTGTATTCACACAAATGGCATCTCTCTTTGTGGAGCAAGGTGCAGCCATGAAGACTACCATCGCAAACTTCCGAATCCCACCTGCGAGCATGTCTAGCTTCGACATTCTAAGCGTTGCACTCTTCATTTTCATGTACCGAAGAGTCCTTGATCCACTAATTTGCAGATTCAAAAAGAAAAGTTCTACAGGGCTTACTGAGCTTCAAAGAATGGGAGTTGGTCTTGTCATAGCAATAATAGCAATGCTTTCAGCAGGAATTGTGGAGTGCTACAGACTGAAGTATGCCAGAAAGGACTGCACACACTGTGAAGGTTCAAGTTCCTTGAGCATCTTTTGGCAAGTTCCCCAATACGCATGCGTAGGAGCTTCAGAAGTGTTCATGTATGTGGGTCAGCTAGAATTCTTCAACGCACAAGCACCAGATGGATTAAAGAGCTTTGGAAGTGCACTCTGCATGACATCGATCTCGCTAGGGAACTATGTCAGTAGCTTGCTCTTAACTATGGTTATGAAGATTTCGACAGAGGATCATATGCCTGGATGGGTCCCTGGAAATCTCAACAAGGGACATCTAGAAAGATTTTATTTCCTATTAGCCGGTTTAACAAGTATAGACTTGGTTGTTTACGTGGTCTGTGCTAGGTGGTACAAGTGTATCAAGCTGGAAGAAAAATTTGGAGGGAACACTAAAGAAGAGAATCATGAAGTCTGACGTATTTAGTGAGAACATCAGCCTGCAGAATGTTAGGGTTTTCTGTAACTGCATATATGAATAAGAGGGATTGGATTTTCGGTCAACAAGAACGATGGGGTGCTATGAGAGTAGGGACCCAGTTCATGTTCACAACTCTTAAGGGATCTCATTTCTCCAATTCCAAACACCCAGCTTGTAAATTTTTTTTTTTTCTGTCCAAGTTGTTTTTAGATGGTAGGAGAGTAAGTGCAGGCTGTGTTGAGGTGGATGGCTTTTGGTTCAAGGTCTCTGAAAATCTTCCCAGCTCTTATTTGTTGGTTCTCAATGAAAGCAAATGACATAACTAATTTTTCTGGTGCATATTAAGCCAAAATAACGACAACCAAACCACACACACATAACTAATAATAAAATAAGAACATAGAGAACTTTTGAATGTCATCTATAATATTTCTCAATCACATGCTTTCTAGCATTTTCCCAGTAACCAATCAAGCAACGAATAATAAAATTTAGAAGCTGAAAATACGGAGAAAACAAACAGTCACAGGAGTTAAAAAGGACCATTTTGGGAGGAAAGTTGGTCACTTTGGACTCTCCTTGGAAATCTTGATCGATCTGACGGCGGGGATACGCTTTTGAAAGACGCATCTCCATCGGATTCTGGAATCAAACAGCAATTGAACATCGGTAAGACTCCGAGAAGACAACAAAATGCGATGATCAACAGTAGAAAACCTCACGGAAATGACCAGCAGCAGCCATTGGGGGGAGAGAGTGTTGTTTATCTGCGAAAATAAAAGGCCTGAATAGAGTACGGAGAGAGAAGCTGAGGAGTTATGAAGAGAAGGGGTTTGTGCGTGTGGTTGATTACGAGAAGAATAACGCAAGAAATAAGAGGAGAGTCGTTAGAACAGTTGGACTACTCTGCTGCCCGAATCCAGTCTGGAGTTCTACTACTCTCTCTTATGGGGGTTTTGGTTGTTTCAGGCAAGGCCCAACGGTGGCCCTTTTATACAAAAGACCTTTTTGGTCCCTCAACAAAAATAACATGATAACCTCAACAAAATCAAGTAGATTCACTTGTACTTTGTATGCAAATCTTATGTACGTTTTAGCTTTTTCCTCCAGAAAAATTCCCGTTTGGCAATAGATTAACACTACTAAATTCCTGAAATATGACTGAAAAACAAGGTTTGAGATGCTACTTCGAAAGGGTAAAAAAGTCCAGAAAAAAAAAAGACTAGTCGTCATTAGCTTCCTAAAACTGTTTCTTACCACCACTAAATTCGCCTTGGTAAAATAACTCAAGAAACTTCTATGTACAGCCGTTAGATCGTCATGGTTCCGTAACATGGATTATTTCAAAACTGGTTTTTTTTTAAAATAAATATTTGGAAACCACAAGAATATTACGATCCCGGCCAGAAATGAATCATAAAAGATGTCATGGAAAGCTGTTCAAACTAATCAAGTAAGAAGAAATCCATCGCCAATCAAGGTAGAGAATAAATGGAAGACATGAAAATAAACTAACAAAATTTGAGAGCCTAAACCACAAACACCATCATCATCTTGAAACTACTCATGCCACCAAAGATCATAAATACATGTCTCAATTGTTCATCATGTTGATTGATGAACATGAAAGATGGATTTGCTCATCATAAAGAAGGAAATCTCTCAAAGCAGATATAGAAATTCAAAAATCCTCCCCTTCAAGATACCCGAGTAATCCCCAAATAAGTATATGACAATGTTATATCACAAACATGCATAACCAACAACAATCTACAACAAAAGTAGAAACAATGCCAAGGCATGCATATTCAGCAAGTAAAAAAGAGAGAATGTCATCATTAGCTAATGTCGAATGTCCAAATAACATGTCTGACAATTTGGGGAAACAGAGAAACTCATCCAAACCACTGGCCACACAATTGTGTCATTCAACAAACTTTCTTATATGCTGCTTATTAAAAATAAAAATAAAAAAACCTCATTTTGTAACAGAGAACAAAAAAATAAAGAACGTTTTATATGTCGAGTTGATGGCCAAGAAAAAAAAAAGAAAAGGGGTTCAAAGATGCAGATCAGATAAGGAGATGTAAAAGACTGGCACTTCGCAGATATTTTATGTACTAACATTGGATGTATTTCTAAATCCTCATCAATCAGATCTTAATATAGGGGCAACTCGAAAAACAATTTAGCTTTAGTTTCTCAACTAAAAACGACGAGAAGAGTAAATATGTGTGGCCTTTAGTTGTATATATTCATTCACCAGATGAATTCTAGTTTCTACTTTCTTAATTTCTCACAGCAAAAATAGTAGCCAAAACAAGAGAGAAATGTATGCATACCCTACATGCCGAGTCTGATCCCCTTAAAATCATAAAGAAGCCTTTGCTTTCGTGTGCAGTTGAATCATTATGCCAACTTGTTTTTCCAATAAATACTTCTTACCGTCATCCTCTGCAACAGTGAAAATGACAAAGCCATATGATAAGTCCTTCCTGCTATAGTTCATATCGGAAAACCCTAATTTTCAACGCTAACCAAGTAACCAACCAATTAGCTGTAGGAGTCGGATAACTCAAATTGTACATACACAGAAAAATGGGGTCTCCCTTGGGCATAAAAGCTGCCACAGATTTAAGTAATAAAACAGGTGCAGAGAAGACAGACAAACAAGTTGATGAACTCTTTGAAGCATTTTCAAGTAGTACATACTGTACCGATCCAACATTCCATAGAACATTTCCAGTTAACCAACCCTTTGCATGGCAAACAATAGAACATTTCCATATAAGTAAACCATCTATCACTAAATAGCAACAATATAACGAAGACAATAAAGAAAGGATAAATTAATAATGTATTCAGTAACAAAGTGCAGATTATCAGACATATTAACTTGTTTACTTGGTCATTCATCAACCTAATTTAAGACAATGCAAATCCACATAATAAGACAGAGAGACAAGAGGAAGAGATGAGAGATGATAGACTTAGAAACTAAGACCTTAACCGGCAATTGCTCAAAGAATATGAGATTAAGTCAACCTTTTACTGCAAGAGATTGCAAGCTTCTCTGTTAAGTGATTGCAGGTATGAGTGCCTCATGTCTGCATGTAAGCCATAATACAGCGAAAATATGGCATTCAGCCGGTTTATAATATCGAAGTTACAATAAACATCCACTGAAAGCTGAATGCACACCAGCTTTGCGGGTTCATATTGAATGACAATGTGATGAGCATCATACAACCTTTGGGAATACAAGCTCAAAATTGGGATTGGCATTTATATATATGTCTCTCTCTCTCACACACACACACTACCTATTCTAGAAGCTTAAATATTGGAAAGGCTTATCAGGTCATTGGGCTTCTATAGCAATGGGCCCATTCTGGATCCAGTTTGTAATCTTCTGGGGTTTTGGTTGTCTCAGGCAAGGCCCAACAGTGGTCCTTTATACTTGAACTTTTTTCCCCTTTAAAAAAGGCGCAAAACTCAACAAAATCAAATAGACCCGAAACCATTCATTTGAAGTTTTTATGCAAATCTTAGGTCCATTTTATTTTATTTTTTCATGTTTTTCTTTTTATTTTCAGAAAACATTTTTTTCCATTCGAGTAGTTTTCTAAAATGATAACCAAAATTGTTTCCCCTTTCAGTTTGAAATCGAAAATTTTGTTTTGACACCTAAGTACCTAACCGAAAACCGAAAAATTTGCTTTAGCTACTCTCAACACTTCTTACAACTATTTCTTAGATTAACGACACTAACAACATCAGCACCCTCAAAAAACATGGCAGATAGTGAAGGTTTGAGAGAACAATTCGAAAGGGTAAAAAAAGTTCAGAAAAAAGACTAGTGGTCATTAGCTTCTTAAAACTGTGTACAGCCGTTAAAGAGGGCCTAATCTTATTACTATACAAATAGATCGTCATTGTTCCATAACATGGATTATTTCAAAACTGGTCTTTTTATAAATATTTGGATTAACCCACAAGAATATTATCATCCTTACCAGAAATGAATAATAAAATCAACTAAGAAGAAATCCACTGCCAATCAAGTATAATAAGTTTTCATTTTTGGCATAATTTTCTATCCCTTGTTATATATATGAAGACATGAAAATAAACAACAAAAAAATATTGAGAGCCTAAATACAGGTTTCAATTGTTCATCATGTTGATTGATGAACATTAAAGGCAGATTTTTTTATCATAAATATAACAAACATATCATCAAAGAAGGAAATATCTCAAAGCAAATATAGAAATTCAAAAAAAAAAACACCTCCCTTTTAAGATACCCGAGTAATCCCCCAAAAAGTAAATTGTTACATCACACACACATGCATAACCAACAACCACCTACCACAACAGTTGAAACAATGCTAAGGCATGCACATTCAGCAAGCACAAAAGAAAAAACGTCATCATTAGCTTAGCCAATGTCAAATGCCCAAATAACATGTCCCTAAATTAACACCTCATTTTGTAACAGAGACAACAACGAAAATAAAGGTGGTTTTATATGTTGTTGATGGCTGAGAAATAAAAAAGAATTAAGGGGTTCAAAGATGCAGATCAGATCAAGGAGATATAAAAGACTTGCACTTGGCAGATATTTTATGTAGTAACATTGGTTGTATTTCTAAATCCTCATCAATCAGATCTTAATATAAGGGCAACTCGAAAAAAATTTAGCTTTAGTTTCTCAACAACTAAAAATGACAAGAAGAGTAAACATGTGTGGCCTTTAGTTTTCATTCACCAGAGGAGTTCTAGTTTCTACTTTCTTAATTTCTCACAGCAAAAATAGTAGCCAAAACAAGAGAGAAATGTATGCATACCCTACATGCTGAGTTTGATTCCATTAAAGTCATAAAGAATCCTTTGCTTTTGCGTGCAATAGAATCATTATGCCTACTAGATTTTCCAATAAATACTACTTACCGTCGTCATCTGCAACAGTGAAAATGACAAAGCCATCTGATAAGTCCTTCCTGCTATAGTTCATATTTGAAAATCCTAATTTTCAACGCTAACCAAGTAACCAACCCATTAGCTGTAGGAGTCAGATAACTCAAATTGTACATACATAGAAAAATGGGGTCTCCCTTGCGCATAAAAGCTGCCATAGATTTAAGTAATAGAACAGGTGCAGAGAAGACAGAGAAACAAGTTAATGAACTCTCTGAAGCATTTTCAAGTAGTACATATACCATTCCAACATTCCATAAAACATTTTCAGATAAGCAAACCTCTGCATTGAAAACCATACAACATTTCCAAATAAACAAATCATCTATCACTAAATAGTAACAACATAAGGAAGACAATAAAGAAAGCATAAATGACAAATGCATTTGATAACAAAGTGCAGATTATCAGACATATTAACTTGTATACTTGGTCATTCATCAACCTAGTTTGCTGTCACCAGAAAAGGGTAAGGTCCAGACACGTAGGTTAAATAATAATATATTCTAGAAAGCATCAAGATATAAGCCCTAAAAGAAGACAATGCAAATCCACATAATAAGACAGAAAGACAAGAGGAAGAGATGAGAGATGATATTGACTTAAAGAATAAGACCTCAACCGGCAATTGCTCACCAGAATATGAGAATAAGTCAACCTTTTACCGCAAGAGGTTACAAGCTTCTCTCTTAAGTGATTGCAGGTATGGGAGCATTATGTCTGCATGTAAGTCATAATATGGCGAAGATATGGCATTCAGCTGGTTTATAGTAACGAAGGTAGAATAAACATCCACTGAAAGCTGAATGCACACCAGCCTCACAGGTTCATATCCAATGACAATGTAATGAGCACCATACAACCTTTGGGAATACAAGCTCAAAATTGGCATATATATATATATATATATATATATATATATATATCTCACACACATTACCTATTCTAGAAGCTTAAATATTGGAAAGTTTATCAGGTCATTGGGCTTCTATAGCAATGGGCCCATTCTGGCTCCAGTTTGTAATCTTCCGGGGTTTTGATTGTCTCAGGCAAGGCCCAACAGTGGTCCTTTATACTAGAGTTTTTTTTTTCCCCTTTAAAAAAGGCGCGAAACTCAACAAAATCAAATAGACCCGAAACCATTCATTTGTAATTTTTATGCAAATCTTACGTTCTTTTTTTTTTGCAGAAAACATATTTTTTCCGTTCGAATAATTTTCTAAAATGATAACCAAAATTTTTTCACCTTTCAGTTTGAAATAAAAAAATTTGTTTTGACACCTAACCGAAAATTTTGCTCTAGCTACTCTCGACACTTCCTAAAACTATTTCTTAGATTAACGACACTAACAACATCAGCACCCTCAAAACATGGCAGATAGTGAAGGTTTGAGAGAACAATTCGAAAGGGTAAAAAAAAGTCCAGGAAAAAAAAGACTAGTGGTCATTAGCTTCTTAAAACTGTGTACAGCCGTTAAAGAGGGCCTAATCTTATTGCTATACAAATAGATTGTCATGGTTCCATAACATGGATCATTCCAAAACTGGTATTTTTATAAATATTTGTATTAACCCACAAGAATATTATCATCCTTACCAGAAATGAATAATAAAATCACGTCAGAAGAAATCCACCGCCAATAAAGTAGAATAAGTTTTCATTTTTATCATAATTTTCTATCCCTTGTTATATAAAGGAAGACATGAAATAAACAAAAAATAAATAAATTTGAGAGCCTAAACCACAAACAGATAAATACAGGTTTCAATGGTTCAACTTGTCGATTGATGAACATTAAATACAGCTTTGTTATCATAAAGATAACAAACATATCATCAAAGAAGGAAATATCTCAAAGCAAATACAGAAATTCAAAAAAAAACCTCCCTTTCAAGATACCCGAGTAATCCCCTAAAAAGTAAATGACAATGTTACATATCACACACACATGCATAACCAACAACAATCTACCACAGAAGTCGAAACAATGCTAAGGCATGCACATTCAGCAAGTACAAAAGAAAGAACGTCATCATTAGCTTAGCCAATGTCAAATGTCCAAATAACGTCCCTACATTAACACCTCTTTTTGTAACAGAGACAACAACAAAAATAAAGGTGGTTTTATATGTTGTTGAAGGCCGAGGAAAAAAAAAAGAATTAAGGGGTTCAAAGATGCAGGTGAGATAAGAAGATGTAAAAGACTTGCACTTAGCAGATATTTTATGTACTACCATTGGTTGTATTTCTAAATCCTCATCAATCAGATCTTAATTTAGGAGCATCTTGAAAACAATTTAGCTTTAGTTTCTCAATAACTAAAAATGACAAGAAGAGTAAACATGTGTGGCCTTTAGTTGTATATATTCACCAGACAAATTATAGTTTCTACTTCTTAATTTCTGACAGCAAAAATAGTTACCAAAACAATAGAGATGAACGCATACCCTACATGCCGAGTCTGCAACAGTGAAACAAAGCCATCTGATAAGTCCTTCCTGCTATAGTTCATACAGGAAAACCCTAATTTTCAATGCTAACCAAGTAACCAACCAATTAGCTGTAGGAGTCGGATAACTCAAATTGTACATGCATAGAAAAATGGGGTCTCCTTTGTGCATAAAAGCTGCCACAGATATAAGTAATAAAACAGGTGCAGAGAAGACAGAGAAACAAGTTAATGAACTCTCAGCAGCATTTTCAAGTAGTACATACTATACTATTCCAACATTCCATAAAACATTTTCAGATAAGCAAACCTCTGCATTGAAAACCATACAACATTTCCAAATAAACAAACCATCTATCACTAAATAGTAACAACATAAGGAAGACAATAAAGAAAGGATAAATTACTAATGTATTCAATAACGAAGTACAGATTATCAGACATATTAACTTGTATACTTGGTCATTCATCAACCTAATTTGTTGTCATCAGAAAACGGTAATCCGGACAGGTAAGTTAAAATAATAATATATTTTACAAAGAATCAAGATATAAGCCCTAAAAGAAGACAATGCAAATCCACATAATAAGACAGAAAGACGAGGAAGAGATGAGAGAGGATAGACTTAGAAAATAAGACCTTAACCGCCAATTGCTCAAAGAATATGAGATTAAGTCAACCTTTTACTGCAAGAGGTTGCAAGCTTCTCTCTTAAGTGATTGCAGGTATGGAAGCATTATGTCTGCATGTAAACCATAATACAGCGAAAATATGGCATTCGGCAGGTTTATACTATCGAAGGTAAAATAAACATCCACTGAAAGCTGAATGCACACCAGCTTCACGGGTTCATATCGAATGACAATGTGATGAGCAGCATACAACCTTTGGGAATACAAGCTCAAAATTGGGATTGGCACTTATCTCTCTCTCTCTCACTCACACACATATTACCTATTCTAGAAGCTTTAATATTGGAAAGGCTTATCAGGTCATGGGCCCATTCTGGCTTCAGTTTGTAATCTTCTGGGGTTTTTGGTTATCTCAGACAAGGCCCAACAGTGGTCCTTTCCACTAGAACTTTTTCCCATTTAAAAAACACGCGAAACTGAACAAAATCAAATAGATCTGAAACCATTCATTTGTAATTTTTAGGGTTAAGTATCACAGAAGCCTCTTTACTTTGCAAAATGGATCAATTGAGCCCTCTTACTTTTTTTCGGGTCATCAGGTTGAAATAGAACTGCAAGGACTCTTGCACTTCCACTGCCAGAAATAGGAACAACAAGAAGCCACATATTTTCTTCAAAAAGCTGTAGAAGAGAGAGATTTGGGGAGGGTTTGAAATTTCAGATCCATAAAATTGTAGGAGACAGAGATTTGACTTGGTCTAAGCCACGTCATATTTAACCACCCATTTTTTATTTTCTTCAAAAAGCCACATATGAAAATATATTGCCACATCAGATTTTTTAACGGCTAAACGTTAGGATGGCTAACGGAGTCCATTCTTCAAAGTACAAGGGCTTGAATGACCCCCAAAAAAATAAGAGGGCTCAATCGACCCGTTTTGCAAAGTAGAGGGGCTTCAATGGTACTTACCCCTAATTTTTATGCAAATCTTTCATCCATTTAATTTTAATTTTCAGAAAACATCTTTTTTTCCGTTTCAGTAGTTTTTTAAAATCATAACCAAAATTGTTTCCCCTTTCAGTTTGAAATCGAAAATTTTGTTTTGACACCGAACCGAAAACCAAAAATTTTGCTTTACCTACTCTCGACACTTCTTACAACTATTTCTTATATTAACGACACTAATAACATCAGCAGCACACTCAAAAACATGGCAGATAGTGAAGGTTAGAGATAACGATTCGAAAGGCTAAAAAAATGTCCAGAAAAAAGACTAGTGGTCATTAGCTTCTTAAAACTATGTACAGCCATTAAGAGGGCCCAATCTTATTACTATACAAATAGATCGTCATGGTTCCATAACATGGATTTTTTTCAAAACTGGTTTTTTGTTTATAAATATTTGGATCAACCCACAAGAATATTATCATCCTTACCAGAAATGAATAATAAAATCAAGTAAGAAAAAATCCACCATCAATCAAGTAGAATAATAAGTTTTCATTTTTAGCATAATTTTCTATCCCTTGTTATATAAACGAAGAAATGAAAATAAATGAAAATAAATTGAGAGCTTAAACCACAAACACATAAATACAGGTTTCAATGGTTCATCATGTTGATTGATGAACATTAAAGACAGATTTTTCATCATAAATATAACAATCATATCATCAAAGAAGGAAATATCTCAATGCAAATATAGACATTCAGGGAAAAAAATAAAATAAATAAACCTCCCTTTCAAGATACCCGAGTAATCCCCCTAAAAGTAAATGACAACGTTAATCTACCACAAAAGTCGAAACAATGCTAAGGCATGCACATTCAGCAAGTACAAAAGAAAGAATGTCATCGTTAGCTTAGCCATTGTTGAATGTCCAAAAAACATGTCCCTAAATTAACACCTCATTTTGTAACAGAGAACAAAAAAATAAAGGTGGTTTTATATGATGTTGATGGCCGAGGAAAAAAAAAAAAAAAAAAAAAAAGGGGGTTCAAAGATGCAGGTGATATAAGAAGATGTAAAAGACTTGCACTCAGCAGATATTTTATGTACTACCATTGGTTGTCTTTCTAAATCCTCTCAATCAGATCTTAATTTAGGAGCAACTCAAAAAATTTTAGCTTTATTTCACAATAACTAAAAATGACGAGAAGAGTAAACACGTGGCCTTTAGTTGTATCTATTAACCAGAGGAATTCTAGTTTCTACTTTCCTAATTTCTGACAGGAAAAATAGTAGCCAAAGCAAGAGAGAAATGTACGCATACCCTACATGCTGAGTCTGATCCCATTAGAATCATAAAGAAGCCTTTGCTTTTGCGTGCAGTGGAATCATTACGCCTACTTGTTTTTCCAAAAAAATACTTCTTAACGTCATCCTCTGCAACAGTGAAAATGACAAAGCCATCTGATAAGTCCTTCCTGCTATAGTTAATATCGGAAAACCCTAATTTTCAATGCTAACCAAGTAACCAACCCATTAGCTGTTGGAGTCGGATAACTCAAATTGTACATACACAGAAAAATGGGGTCTCCCTTGCACATAAAAGCTGCCACAGATTTAAGGAATAAAACAGGTGCATAGAAGACAGAGAAACAAGTTGATGAACTCTTAGAAGCATTTTCAAGTAGTACATACTGTACTGATCCAACATTCCATAGAACATTTCCAGTTAACCAAACCTTTGCATGGCAAACAATAGAACATTTCCATATAAGTAAACCATCTATCACTAAATAGTAATAATATAACGACGAACATTTAGACAACATCGAAAGAAATAATAGGATATTCAACAACATCGAAACTAATGTAGACAGTTACATAGACAGCTGGTTTGACTGCCTTAAATCGTGGCGTTTTTCTTTCTCAGGTAACATTTTTTATCTTATGAATTTATCATCTCTGTGTAATTCTTCTGGGTTGCACTTTCTTGATGCCTCAATAAATTTTTCCATTCAAAAAATATATATATATAAAGACAATAAAGAAAGGATAAATTAATAATGTATTCGGTAACAAAGTGCAGATTATCAGACATATTAACTTGTTTACTTGGTCATTCATCAACCTAATTTACGGTTATCAGAAAACAGTAAGGTCCGGACAGGTAGGTTGAATAATAATAAATCTTAGAAAGCATCAGGATATAAGCCGTAAAAGAAGACAATGCAAATCCACATAATAAGACAGAAAGACAGAGGAAGAGATGTGACTTAAGGAATAAGACCTTAACCGGCAATTGTTCATGAGAATATGAGAATAAGTCAACCTTTTACTGTAAGAGGTTGCAAGCTTCTCTCTTAAGTGATTGCAGCTTTGCAGGTATGGGAACATTATGTCTGCATGTAAGCCATAATACAGTGAAAATATGGCACTCAGTCAGTTTATACTATCCAGGGACAATGGTAGAATAATGATCCACTGAAAGCTGAATGAAGCTGAATGCACACCAGCTTCACAGGTTCATATCTAATGACAATGTGATGTGAACCATACAACCTTTGGGAATACAAGCTCAAAATTAGGATTGGCATTTATCTCTCTCTCTCTCGCATTCACTACCTATTCTAGAAGCTTAAATATACATTTTTAATCATTTCCCTAAAAAAATCAACCATACATACAAGGAATCTTTGCACATACATTTCAAAAACTGGCATGCTTGTTGAAAATACTAAAAAATAGATTATTCACATAACTATATTTGAATATTTTAAAAAAATTCATTCGAAACAAAAGTTTTCATATAGCATATTGTGTATATATACCACTTCATTGATATCAAAAGCTTTAGATCCACCAACCTGCAAGACAAGAAGGAAGCGAGGGGAGGGAAGTTAAAAGTGGAACTTACAATAAGCACTGTAACAGTTTAGACATAATTCCATAAGGTGTTACATTTGAAAAGACACACCCTGTTTTGCTCAACTCAATGTTACTTCTAGCACTTATGCCGAGATAAGTGAATGGTTAACCATCGACCCAAGAAAAATCAATTCAATTGAAAAAAAAAATT
Organism: Tripterygium wilfordii; assembly: GCF_013401445.1. Lineage (NCBI taxonomy): Eukaryota > Viridiplantae > Streptophyta > Magnoliopsida > Celastrales > Celastraceae > Tripterygium > Tripterygium wilfordii. The sequence continues at coordinate 3,773,203 of NC_052246.1, forward strand.
CTTGCAGTGTGTAAAGTAGATTTTCAGTCACCTCACACTTATGATACATGAAATATGATACCTACAAATGCACATCCGAGCATCTTTCGCTGTCAACTTCCCGAAAGTTCTTCAGTTTCTGTTTCTCACAGTTGAGCGCACAAAAGTGTTGAAGAAACAATAAGGACGATAAGGAAAAAAGAAAGATGAAAGAGAATCCGGAAAACATTTTGGATACTACGAAGAAAAACCTGTTCCAACGAGCTAGTTAAAGCACCTAAATTAGATGGATGTTTTCTAAGTTCACCCGCCAGACCATAACTATCCACAAATTTCATGCGAACAACTGCCGTAAAATTCACTCTGAATTGATATACAATAACGAATAATGAGACCATATCAAATTTTCAAAAGATACATGACTAGAAAGAATGGAATTATATTTAGCAGGATATTAATACCAATTTGCGTAATGCATAACATGGAGTGAACGTGAATGGAATATCAAAACAAAACATGCATACATATTTTATCAGAATATTTGATCACCTATATGCTGATATCAAAAATAAATTTTCCAATTAAAGAATAATTTCATAATCAAAACAGAACATAAGTGAAACCCTAGCTGATTTACATACACCACCCAAGAATTGAGATACAAGGGCTCCAAGGTCTGCCGCTCAAGTTTTAAGATAGCTTGAAAGACATACGTAACGTAGCATGCTTCTTATGTATGTGTGTATCAATTCATGTAAGACTGAATATGCAATAATGCATATGTATACTCATAAATCAGAGTACCTACTTGGACTAATAACATGGTGATGAACCAAAAATGAATGCAAACTAGGACTGAAGTCAGATCAGTATGAGAGTTCATAAACGTCATAGAAAACTCGATGCAAATTAACCATCAGATTAGCAACAGAGTTCAAATGTTGTAAGAAATTCCATGACAGTTCATACCACGGCATATGGTTGTTCCTTATGGACCAGAAACTTGAGGAATTTCACAATATGAAACTGCACCCCCTTTATCAAGTGTTGCAACACACTTTACTTTCATTTGGCATGCTGTCGTATATGATTAGTACCAACATTCGAGAAATTCAATAATCAGTCTCCACCTGTTAAATTTTTATCCCACGAAATCGTAATTAAATAACACAAAATACCTATAGGGTTGCACGTGTGAATCTGACACTCAAATTGTATGAAATTTTGTGAGCCAGTGGCATTAGATGTAATTTCAAAAAATTTAAATTCTGAGCAACAAAACTTGAAAAGAGTTTGAAAAAAAATAGCAAACGTAAAAAATACTTTCCAAAAAATTAATGCAAATATGCCGAAGATCAGTTCGCAAAATACATGATCATATGGCAATGAGAACTACCGATAAAAAAGGACAGTACCAAATCAAGCACAGAAATCATATCTAGAAGTTAAAAGCATAATCAAGTGTTATGCTAAAGAATTAGAAGTTTGACATTTCTCACAAAAATCATAATTCAGTCTTTACTAGTACTTACTATATTGAGGACGTTCTGAGCACCTTTAACCACAACTTAAATAAAACCAGAGGGAGTTGCAACAGTGAACCAAAAATGTCAGAGGTTACTCTTTAAACAATTTAGCATGGCTTCACCATTGAAAGACCAGAATCTAGTTCAAGGCATTATTTTGAAGAAATTTTACCTTTATAAGAGAAGTGGTGAAGTTGGTTCGTCCCCAATAATTGCAATTTGAAAACAACAACCGAAATCGGAATGTACAGAGAGAACTATTTTCTGATTCTTCTGAAAGTTTTGAAGCTGAAAAGATTTGAAGTTTTGAACTCTTCAAAAAACAAAGGAGAACTATGATTGTCCATCATTACAAAAGATCATGACACATAAAAAGTAGCCTAAAGAGGATATATTAGCAGAGTGACTATAAGCAGCATCTCCCTATCTTGATAAAAAAACTCAGAGACAGGAAAAGTTCACATCACAAACCCCAAATGCAACAAAAAAGGATCATTTTTTCGAATATAACTAAATGCTAAATAACTCTCTTACCAAGAAATATCAAGTTGTCATCAAGTACAACTGTTTTATTACTCATTTTTGGGCATTTCTGAACAATTTCTTGCAGTCACTTTCTATATGTCTTTACCCCCCCTGGTGAGACCTCTGTCCTTAACAATGTTCAAGTCATGTACGACATCTTTGCAGTTCCCCAAAGAAACAATTGTCTTACCTCTCCTATACCAAGCCTGCAAAAAGAAACTTCTTGTGAATAAAAATTTGATTGATAGAACCATCGAAACAATAACCGCAAAAAAGAATGCAGAAATAGAAAGATGAGAATGAAGCATCAGATAATTAAGGAATAAGGAGGCATCAAGGAACCATGAAAAGAGAGAGTATTATAAACATTTATAAGCCATTGTACATATCTATATGAAGGAACCATGGAAAGCCACGATTTAGAAACATAGCTGACATATAACCAACATCTCACACCAAAAACAAACAAAATAGACCACCACAGCAACCATTACACCCGTACCTGTTGCGTTTACCTGAAAATCATTTGTCAGCCCCCTAATAACATCAAATCTTACAGACCCCCCCCCCCCCCAAAAAAAAAAAAGAAAAAAATTCCTCTCTCCTCTCTCGCCCTCTCTCTCTAAGCAATCAAAACACCCTCTTGAAATGCTGCTTCTAGAAAGTAGAGAAACTTCTACCAACTGTTACTTAACAGCTACTCATAATTATTTTAGGTTTCATGGGTAGAGTAATATGCAGGAATAACCTGGATAAAATTTCTACAAAAATCCATTGTCAAATGAATCAAAATTCAAAGGAGTAAATCATCGAATGAAATCAATAACGAATACAAATCACACATTCCTGGGTGTGGTATCAAATCCAAATTAAGTAACTCATATTCCATATTTACCTTTGCAATCTCACACACACTCCTGATTACAATCTCGCAGACACTCCTGCAAAACACCTATTTTCTAACATAGCATGAGCACATTACATAACATCAATGTGTGAAAGAATCATGTTCAGAATTACAAACTATAACATTAACAAACAAGATGATTTTGGTTCTTTAAACTTGTTTTCATATTATTATAAATTATAACATCAATATGATCAAAGGAACAAAAGCAGTTGATTTTTCGATTTGATAATCAACATATTGAACTGCAAAAATCATATTTTGAACATCTATTTGACACTTTAAAACAAATTACTAATTTCACGGAAAAATATTATTATATAACTCAACTGAATCAAAGAAGCCCAACTCATGTACAAAGTTGCAACCAGATTTCCGGCCATGTTATCAACGTCTATTGGTGCAAGGCGCATTGCCTGTTATTATGATGTTGAGAAACGGTAAAAAATCACCCGCCATATACTGCTTGTAAGAATGCAACAAAAATGGCATCCTTAAGTAAGTGCTGAGAGTGTGTTCATAACACCTGGGCAGTAACAAAAGAATTTGAGAAGTGAAGAGGAAGAGGAAGGATGATCATTAAGACTGCTAGCTGCACCATCAGCTTCAAACTGTCTGGACCAGGATATGTTCAAATTCTCCATTCAGGTTGACACTGAGACTTAGAGACTGAACGTCGTATTGTCCAACCTTACCAGCTACTTAGTTTTTCTTCCCCATAAAGAGTGATTAATAATATATAATACATCAAAATGTTACTAGCATGAACCGCCCTTTACCTAAAGCTAAAGCCACAACAAACCAAATTCCAAAAAACGCGATTACAAAATTCTGAAAAACGAATGGAGAAAATAAAAAACAGACAGCTTTATTTGTTTTGCAAAAAACTTTTGCGCGTTTTTGGCATGAAATTCTCGGTTTTGTTTATGCAAGGAACCCTTGCCTAAACCAAACCACACCATACCCAACCCCTAAAAAAACATGATCATCAACATTGCTAAACAAAGAGAAAGTAAAATCCAAAGAGCTTGAAAAGAGTGAAATTTTCATTTTAACTCATGCAAGGAACCACCATTGTCTAAACCAAGCAAAACCCTAACCAAAACCTAAAAAGGTGAAATATCAAGATTTGAAAAACAAAGAGAAAAAAAAAAAAGCAAGAACTCGAAGAGTTTGACTAAAGTGAAATTCTAAGTTACATTCAAGCAAGGAATCACCCTGCCTATACTAAGTCATGCCACATTGAACCAAACCCTAAGAAAACGTTACATTATTATAAAAAAATGGAACAAAAAAACCCCAAACAGCTTGATTGGTTTAACTTATTCATGCGAGGAACCCCCATTGCCAAAGAGTTTGACTAGTGTGAAATTCACAGTTTTATTAAAGCAAGGTACCACCCTTGCCTAAACCAAACCAAGCCACACCTAACCAAACCCCAAAAAAACACGAATATCAAAATTCAGAAAGCAAAGAGTACACAAAAACCCAAAGAGTTTGACTAGAGTGAAAGTGTGAAACTCAAAGTTTTATTAAAGCAAGGTACCACCCTTGACTAAACCATGCCAAGCCACCCCAAACCAAACTCTAAAAAAACTCGATTATAAAAAATTTCAAAAACAGAAAGAAAACACAAAAACCCAAAAGAGTTTGACTTGAGTGACTCACAGCTTTATTAAAGCAAGGTACCACCCTTGCCTAAACCAAGCCAAGCCACACTGAACCAAACCCCAAAAAAAACGAATATCAAATCAAAATTCAGAAAACAAAGAGAACACAAAAACCCAAAGAGTTTGACTAGAGTGAAACTCACAGTTTTATTAAAGCAAGGTATCACCCTTGACTAAACCATGCCAAGCCACACCAAACCAAACTCTAAAAGACCTCGATTATAAAAAATTCCGAAAGCAAAAGGAAGACACATAAACCCTAAAGAGTTTGACTAGAGTGAAACTCACAGCAGGTTTATTAAAGCAAGGTACCACCCTTGCCCAAACCAAGCCAAGCCACACCTAACCAAACCCCAAAAAAACACGAATATCAAAATTCAGAAAACGAAGAATACACAAAAACCCAAAGAGTTTGACTAGAGTGAAACTCACAGTTTTATTAAAGCAAGGTACCACCCTTGACTAAAACATGCCAAGCCACCCCAAACCAAACTCTAAAAAAACTTGAATATAAAAAATTCCGAAAACAGAAAGAAAACACAAAAACCCAAAAGAGTTTGACTTGAGTGAAACTCACAGCTTTATTAAAGCAAGGTACCACCCTTGCCTAAACCAAGCCACACCGAACCAAACCCCAAAAAAACATGAATATCAAATCAAAATTCAGAAAACAAAGAGAACACAAAAACCCAAAGAGTTTGACTAGAGTGAAACTCACAGTTTTATTAAAGCAAGGTATCACCCTTGACTGAACCATGCCAAGCCACACCAAACCAAACTCTAAAAAAACTTGATTATAAAAAATTCTGAAAACAGAAAGAAAACACAAAAACCCAATAGAGTTTGACTAGAGTGAAACTCACAGTTTTATTAAAGCAAGGTATCACCCTTGCCTAAACCAAGCCACACCTAACCAAACCCCAAAAAAACACGAATATCAAAATTCAGAAAACAAAGAGTACACAAAAACCCAAAGAGTTTGACTAGAGTGAAACTCACAGTTTTATTAAAGCAAGGTACCACCCTTGACTAAACCATGCCAAGCCACACTAAACCAAACTCTAAAAAAACTCGATTATAAAAAATTCCAAAAACAGAAAGAAAACACAAAAACCCAAAAGAGTTTGATAAGAATAAAATTTTCAGTTTTATTCAAGCAATGAACCACCCTTACCTAAACCAAGCCAAGCCATGCCTAACCAAACCAATAAAACAAAAAAAACAAAAAACAAATATCAGAATTGGAAAACAAAGAGTGGAACACAAGAACCCCAAAAAGTTTGACTAGATAGAATTCTCAGTTTCATTCAAGCAAGGAACCAATCTTGTCTAAACCAAACCAAGCAAGGCCACACCTAACCAACCTATGAAAAAAAATAAAGATTTGAAGAAACAAAGAGAGAAAAGCAAGAACCTAAAGAGTTTGACTAAAAAGAGCAAAAAACCTAAACAGCTTGATTGGTTTGGAACAACGGCTTACTCATACAGGGAACTACCCTTGCCTAAACTACGCCAAGCGACACCAAACCAAACCAAGCAAAGTCAATCCAATCTTGAAACAAAAGCTCCAATACAGATATGGAACAGTGAGGAAATATTCAAATATAAATTTTTTTAAAAAAAAAACCAAAATTGAAATCAATCAGGTTGCTATAAGTGGAAAGTAAATGGAGCAAAGATTTGTATACATAAACCAAAATTGAGACCAATAAATACAGAAAGCAAAAAAACAAAAAGACGACTATTGATTTGCCAAATCCAAACAAAATTTGAGATGAAACCCTAATGTAAGGAAAACCCAAAAGGGCCAAAACAGAGACCATAGGTTTGAAAAAACGAAACCGTAATTGGGACTTGCATGACCAAAATTGAAATTTGAAACCATTGATTTTCCAAATAGAAACTAAATTAAAACGAAACCCTTGTTGAGACTAGAGGAACCAAATCAAAACTCAAACAATTCATATTTGTAAAAGAACGCGAAGGAAGTTGCTGGGATACCTTTATTCAAGCCAGAGCAAAAAACTCGTATTTGCCTCTTCTCTTCTCTAGTTCCGACCAAACCCCAAAAAAAACTATTACAATTCGAAAAGGAAAAAAAAGAGAGAGAAAAACATAAAAACCCCAAAAGAGTTTGACTAGGGTGAAATTCTCGGGTATATTCAAGCAAGGAATCACCCTTGCCTAAACCTACCCCAAGGCACAACGAACCAAACCATCAGAATACCCGATTATCAAAATTTCAAAACAAAAGGAAAAAATAAAAAACCCAAACAGCTTGTTCATTGAATTGGCAAACTACGGCGAATTCATGCAAGGAATCACCCTTGCCTAAACCAAGCCGATCCAACAAAACCTCCAATACAAATATGGAACAGTGAGGAACTATTCAAATAGAAACATAAAAAATCGCCGATATTGAGATCAATCGAGTTGTTAAAGTGGCAAGAAATTTCAGCAAAGATTTGTATACAGAAACCAAAATTGAGAGACAACCTCTGGTGAGCCGAACCAAAACAAAATTTTGAGATGAAACCCTAACGCAACGAAAACCAAAAACCGAGACCACAGATTCAAAAAAAAAACGAAACCTTAATTGGGACTTACGACACCAAAATCAAAACAACCGATTTTCCAAATCGAAACTAATTGCAAAACCCTAATCTAAACTCAAAACAATTCATGGAAACAAAATTTGAGATGAAATCGTAATGCAACGAAGACCAAAAACCGAGACCACGGATTCGAAAAAAGGAAACCTTGATGGGGACTTGCGACACCCAAATCAAAACAACTGATTTTCCAAATCAAAACTAATTGCAAAACCCTAATATAAACTCGAACAATTCATGAAAACAAAATCTGAGACGAAACCCTAATGCAACGAAAACAAAAAATCGAGACAACAGATTCGAAAAAACAAAACCCCAATTGAGACTTGCGACACCCAAATCAAAACAACTGATTTTCCAAATCGAAACTAATCGCAAAACCGTAAATCTAAACTCAAACAATTCATGTTTGTGATGAAAGAAAAACGAGAAGGGAAACACTGGAACAGGGAAACAAAGCAAAGCCAACCCAATCTACGAGTTTTCCTAGTTCCACTTACTGATTTTGTGTTGGTGGAGGTGTTACCGTTGCCGTTATAAAAGTAGGGAATGCTTTTGTCAAGAGCCGGTTCGACTTTGATGCGACGCCGTTTAGGGTTTAGGAAACACTCTAAGTCTCTAATGCCCTTCAAAGATAAAAGTGAGGCACTGAGGCGATTGTAATTTATAGCCGTTGAAGACTTTTTTTATTTCCTTTCTTCATATATGTAAGTTTTACGCGGACCCTAGAATCTTTGAAAAATATTTATAAAATAACAATAATTTTAAAAAATATATGAAATAGGGAGGAAAAAATTCAAGCAAAAACCATAAAATTTACCTTTTATTTGTGTGAATTTTGATTTTTTTTTTGTTATTTTTCCATTTTATATGACAAAAGAGAAGACATGCCAATTTTTAAAAAGCAATTTAAAATTTTAAATGACAATCTGCCTGTTTGGCAGGGCGGCGGCCACAGCGGATCCGCTAAGCGATCCGCTAAGGGAGCTTCTTTCTTCAGCGGATGAAACGCTGCAGCTTTTTGGCGTGGGTCCCACGCCAAAAAGCTGCAGCTGTTATTTTTTTAAAATTTTAAATGTGTGGGTCCCACAGTTTAATATAAAGTATTACTATTTAATGATTTAAATATTATGAATTAATTATATTTATATTTATGTATTCTAATAAAAATATTTATATTTATGTTTATGTTTATGTATTCTAATAAAAATTATGAATTTATTATATTTATGCAGTTATAATTATTATAACAGTAAATTTAATATTGAAATAAATTAATTAAAATTTAAAAATACAAATAAAATATTTATATTTAAGACTTTTAATTTTATAGGTGTTTAATTTTAGTACATAATGATAAATTAAAAAATACAATAAATGTAAGAAAAATAATTTTATTAATTAAATGTAAATTAAAAATACAATAAATATAAGAAAATTAAGTTGATTAATTAAAAAAATACTTCAAATTAATTTTAAATATAAATTATATTTGATTAATTAAATTAATACTTAGAATTAATTTTAATAAGAATTATATTTATTAGATTACTTTTAATATAAATATAAAAAAACTAATATTATAATACTTTATTTCAACCATTTTTCCGCTAGCGTCAGTTTTTAGTTCACCAAACACCTCATAGCATATTTCACAGCTTTAAGCTCAACATATTTTTCACAACATTTCCGCTAACATTGAAAATCAATTTTTCCGCTGTGCCAAACGGAGCCAATGTAAGTAAAATACCCTCTCAAAGGTCCAGGTAAGCAGCTCATTATAATACGCTTAGCGGATCCAATGGATGGGCCTGGTTTTCTATTTAGTTACTTGGTCCAAAACGTAGGCCCAAAACCATTGGGCATGAGGTCTTGAATTTACCGTCAAAGCAGATGAGCAGTAACTTTCTCCCCTCTTTTTAAGTGCTTTTGCAGTTTGCACCTCCCAAGTCAAACATAAGAAAACCAGGTAAGAGCACTTGTAATGGTGTTATTTTGCTTGGGCCAACAAATATGTATGGGGTTCTGTGTTTTGCTGATGTGGCTATATTGGGAGATGTGTTTTATATTGAAAGATTGTGTTTTGGTGTAATTTTATTGGGGATAACATGGAGGGCATAAGAATTTGTTGGCCACCATGTTGGGTGGGAAGGTAAATGTATAAGAATTTGTGTTTTGTTGATGTGGTTATATTGGGAGATGTGTTTTGTTGATGTGGTTGTATTGAGAGACGTGTTTGCCTTGACTTTTTATGTAATAGAAGTGGGACCCAATATAGATTTTTGTTGAGCTAGCAAATTAAGAACACTGCAATTGCTCCAACGTTTTGCTGGTGAAAAGTGAAAACCACTTGTCTTGTCCAGACTCAGCTTCAAGACAAACAATGAAACGAAAGTAAAACTGGATAATTTACCATGTATGGTAAAATATGGATGCTGGGAGGAGAAGTTAATCGGCAGCAGAATCTTTTTAAAGCAAGAAATCGCATGTCGAGGTTAAAAACTGACTGGATAATTTACCATATATGGTAAAACATGGACACAGTAGAGTAGACAGCGTTGGTGTTCTGTTCTGTCTGTCCCAGTCAGCACTGAACCAACCCCACCCCCCACGTGTTACATGCTCACCACAAACCAACTCCTTCCATCACGTGCCCATCACGTGATGCGAAGTAAGCGTTACAATTCTGTTCTGGTAGACGCCACTCTCTCTCTCCCTCTCCGAGCTATCTATATAGCAAGGTTGTTCCCCTTCTCTGCCTTTGCAACAAATTCTTGGCTTTGCCTCTCAGCCCTGTGTGCGAGCTGGGCCGTTGGATCAGCAGTGATCTACGGTGGTGCGTGTTTCATCTCTTGTTTCTTTTGATAAGCTTTGGATCTTGGGTTTCACGGTGATTTGATTTGTTGCTTGAATCTTATGTATATATATTGGTTGATATAGACGTTTTTGATTGATTTTACTTGGCATCTCTCAGTTTTTTTTTTAATTTTTTGATTCATGATTTTGACTTATAAGGTTAAATAATCAATAGATTCTTTATTGCTTGCAATCTAATCGTTATTTTTTGGATTTTGATATAATGATTATGGAAACTATTAAGATGTGTGTGATTCATTGATTTTCAGATGTGGGAGACTAGATTTGAGGCCATTAATTCTCTGTTAATGATTAAATCTCATTGTGTAAAACTGAATCTGCAAGTTACTCAACGATTGAGATAAGGTTTTTGAGTACTGCTGCATATGATATGATTCATGGATTTGCCTGCTTGTGTTTGCGTTTAAATTGTGTAGTGAATGTGATGATCATGTGTTTGTGTTGGTATCTGTCAAGATGATTAATTGAAGAAGGAGAATGAAAGTTAGGATCTTTGATGAGGATTGACAAACATTTTGGTCCATTACCCTCTCTGTTGTTTTTTGTAAATATATGCTTAAGCTTGCAGATGTAGTCGATGATATTTAGCTCAAGTTCTTTGTATTGAGATGGCATAAAGCACGAAATTTGCATAAATTGTTACTATTAATCATATGATTAAGTATTATATTGGCCTATTGTCGCCCGACACGTGTTCAGGCCATGCACGTTGAGCGCGATTTTTAAATCCCTCCCTTTTTTTTGGAGGGGTGGCCACGTGTTATGAAGCGATCTACAAGATTGTTTATCATTGACAAATAGTTGGAATCATCTGAATAGCTAATTTTTTTGAACTTGATCTTGTCCTTTGTATTTAATTCTAAGAATTTCCTAATACTTGGGAAAAGACAAGTGCTTTCATTACTTGTATGAAAAATATGTTGTTTTTACATCACTATTCTTATTTGTAACAAGTCATTTGAAGATCTGCAAGAGTCGACGATAAGGCTAAGCATTGATGTGAATGTGTAGAGTTTTTTAGTTTTGGTATTGGGGTAAACATGGAAATAAATATGCTTCGTAAAGAAAATGGCTTGAACTACTATTAAGGGAAGAGAATAACGTAACTGGTAAATGTCTAAGTTTGTTCCATAAGCATTTCAAAATAAACTTAAGAACCCGATTTCCTACTATATATGGTAAAAACCGGTGTCTTTTAGTAGTTTGTCTTAAAGGAGGTGGTTTAAATGGGTAATTTATATGCCATCCCCATAAGTGAGATAGGAAATAGAAATATGTCTGAGAGTAGAATAGACTTATTGATTGGAGACTTAAGGACCTTTTCGTACTGAACGCTGTAGGATTAATTTGTGATTGAAAATAAACATGGTATGATGCTTTGCATTAGAAGTTGCAAATAACAAATGAGAACTGGTCATCCGATGTTCTGAACTGCATGCAATTGTTTTTAAAGCGATGATAGGCATATATAGTTTCTTGCTGCAACTATTAATTAATGGGTTTTAGCTTGGTAGGGTTACGTATTGCTGATGTGGTTATCGTGGAATGCCTTCTACTGTGTTTTACTGGACAGGAGTACACCGCCTTTTTTCTTTCTCTCTCTCTCTCGTGCATCAGTAGGTATTCACTATTTGCTGTTGATGTTCTGTTTCAAACCTGAATATTGATTTGCGTTGAGAATTTTGTGTGAAAAGGTTGTCAAGTAGATGTTTCCTTACCTAGGCAGGAAGGCACCAAAAGTAGATCTCAAGTATCTTCAGGCTGTTAATTCTGATCAGAAATGCATTGATTTGTGGCCTTCTTCCTGTGTTCTTTGGACGTGGCGAATTGTAAAAGAGAGGACGGCGATGGAGCATTGGCCATCCCCTATTTCAAGGTACTTGCTTGAATTTTTCTAGGTTAGTCCTATGCTCAGCATGTATGCTTTTCCTTTGCTACAATTATTTACCAATTTTTATCTTGCTGGGATGAGATAATACCGATTGTGTGGCTATGTGGTCAATCATCAAGGAATGTCTTCAATACAACCTTCTCAAGGCACGTCAACATTCAAAGTTTGAACAAATTTTTCTAGGAGATGGATTAAAATTTCATTGAAAGTTTGCAATATTCAGTAATACACTTAACCGTTCATTGTAAAAAGATTATAGGATAATATAAAGCATGTAAACTGTAAAGGTTTTTGAAGAATTCTCTATGGCACGTGGCAAGAGACTGTTTGCAAGTCCAAGAGGAACCTGCAATTATCTGCTTCTTCTTCCTTGTTTTGATCATTTGCATCATAAGTAAGGGTTGTAGAGCTGCATGATTTCCCTGTCACGGCCGGAGAAAAAAGCCTTTATTGCTTTTTTGCCTTTTCACCTTGTCCGACTACCACATTTTTTCCTTTTTAGGTTTATTTTTAGTTTTTTTTTGCTCTTTACAAGTTTCCTTGTGTAAGATTGTTTTAAACTGGAGTATTGATTTGCCTTGAGAATGTTGATTGAAGAACTCACCTGTTGTTGGCTTACATTCATACAGTTGGTATTTTCCACCAAACTAGGACTGCAATTGAAGTCGATCTTAGTGCTGACAGTACGGCTTCTATTTATTTTCCATTGAAGTGGATTCTGAATCAACCTCCATTTCCTTAAATGTCCATTCCTGACGCAAAATGCTAGTATAAAATTTTGATGTTAGATGGTGCTTCTTTGTACTCCTGAAACTAATGAGCTTTGTATTTGTTGAATATTTGTGATATATATATGCCTGTAGATAACAAGATGATCCTGAAAGGTACGGATCGTAAGAGCTGTTTGGATCCTATAGAAGAGATGGTATAATTGCAATGTAGATTAATTTACTTGCAAATAATTTATAGTATACTTCTTAAGGTAAATTTTTACTAGCATTTAAGAAGCATTTTATTTGCTTTCACTAAACAGATGCGCCTTGCGGTGAAAAGGCAAATGCTTGCAGGATGTTTTGCACATTTGATCTTAATGCAGGTACTCTTACAACGACCCAGCTTATGAAAGAATTGACAGACATACTTGAGTAATGGAGTGAATCATCTTCATTGAGAGAGAGATAGAGAGACAGCAGGCCTTTGTTGCGGCACAAAGGCTTCGGAGCATCATTCATGGAGGGGGGTGTTCTCCGTAAAACTGCTAAGATTAGGGTAGATGATATTACTGTAAATGTTGTGTGCTGCGACTTGTGTTAATTCTCAACAACAGAGCTGGACGATGGCATACGATTTATTACAGTTCTATGTGTTCAGTTGATGAATTTATACAGATGAGAGAGTTTAACCCCGTCAGCTCTGCACTTGAACAATGTAGAACCTCAAAAGGGTTAAGTGCATATAAGACCTTTTTTTTCTCTGGATTTATCTATTACTACTACCCTTTTAATCAAACTATCAAATGCTTTTTCATGTGAAATGGAATGCTTTGTGATGCTCAATTCATGGGATCACGGGAATCACTAGAGACAAGAAAAACAACATTTCAAGGATTGGGCAAGTGTAATCCAGTTGTAATCGAGTATACAATAATCCCAGTAAGTTTTAAGTTAAACCCTGATGCCAAACTTGCGTCTAATAAGGCAGGTAATTTATACCTGTTTAGTGAGTCAAAAAAAGCTACGGGTCCCAGTAATATATGTCCCACTTATCCCAGTGCTTAGTTGGCAGGCTGCCCTGTAAAAAATATGGATTCCACTTAACCACTTCAACTCATCATATCTCAACCAGTGTTTAACTTGGGGTTAGATGCTCCTCTCCCAATAGTCACGATTCTCTCAACACAAACCTTTCTCCGTCTCTCTTCGAACTGATAATCTTGGGCTTTTTCCGCCTGCGTTGAGAATATTCTTCACAACCTTTGTCAGAGTTATTATGAGACATATTGTTCAAAGTTATCATAAGACAAGACGTTGTCACAATAAAAAACACTAGTTCTAAAGGCAAAACCCTCACATATGTGGACAAAATCTTCATTCATTATTGAATAACATAGGAAAAAACTTCTAAAGAAATAAGAGAACAAACGAAAATATGGAAACTGGAGGGGAGAGCAGGAAAAGAGGGGATTTCGTTCCTCCACGCCGTTTTCCTCCTCCCCTCAAACGGCACGGAGATGGGATTGCGGATAATACTAGACATGTTAATATTCATATTTATTTTCATGATTGGCATTACATTACAAGATTTATTTGATTCATACAAATATTCTCAATTAACACAATAATATTCTCTAATATACACAATTCTTGAGCAATAAAATACGACAAATTCAGCTTCTCTGAATTTCAAAAAGACAGTCCGAGTCCGAGTCTCAGTCTCAAGTGTTTGATAGTTTGATCAGAATGGAACCGTATATGGCAGAGCAAATAGATCAACCTCAGGCAAATAACGGGCTCGGGGCCACTGCAGAGACTCTGCAACAACAACCTCCTGACTAGTGCAGCCTCCAATTCTTTCACAACCCAGAAACCAGTCTTGTTGATCATCCGAAGTCTGTGAAACCAACTCATCAATCAAATCTTTGTACAGAGACACCACTTTCATCATGGATTTTGGATTTACAATATCCTCCAGACCTGTAACTACTTGTGCTAAATCCTCCGAATCGCCAAAGATTTTGCGCTTCTTACTTTCCTTCTTCATCTCTAGCCTCTTCAAGCCCCTCTTCTTCTCAGTGGATGATTCAAGAAAGAAGGCAAAATCACCGGAATCGCTTCTCGTATGCCCTGGAGGCGGAAAAGGAACGCACCTTGACATGGCTCTCTCTCAAACAATTAAGCAAAGCAATTCTCAAAATATTTATATGCTGGTGGTTTGTGTATCCACTGATCAACACCTCTCCTTTATATATATAGACCCTGATTACTCCTAATTCAGATAGGTAAATGAATCATAATTCTATTTCTTCTAATAATGAAAAAAAATACAAAAAATATTTAAAACTTAAAAAGTGTAAGATGCATGAAAAAATAAATTCAAATTTTCGATGATTTTCTCTTGAAGAGATCGATCTTGATCTTGTTCTCGTTCCTCTTTCTATTCTATTTTCTTGAAGGACACTTCAGACTTCCCATTCACGTAATATATTGTTAGCAGGAAACATAGATAGCATCTAACCCTATGTTCAACGCAGACCTTTCTCCATCTCTCTATAGAATTGATAATTTTGGGCTTTCTCCGTCTGCATTGAGAGAATCGTGATTGTTGGGAGAAGAGCATTTAACCCTAAATTAAACGCTGATTGAGATATGTGGGTGTTTGGCAGTGCGTTCACATTGCGTTCAGTTGCACCGCACCTCATAGCACCACAGTTTTTTGTGACGCGCCAAACAGCTTTTGCATTCCAACTCACCTTACAACACCTCACCACACCTCATAGCACTCCCAAATGCTTACAATATATGTTGAATTGTCTTACGTAATCAAATTAGGTCAATTATTTTAAAATACGCTTACAATATATGTTGAATTGTCCTACGTAATCAAATTAGGTCAATTATTTTATTTTAAATTAATGTACAACGTAAACATTAAGTGATTTTATATTAATATTATTAGTAATCTAATATAACCGTAATTTAGATACGTCAAACTCACCTTACAACACCGCACCACAGTTTTAAAAATGATAAGCCAAATAACTTTTTGCGTTTCAACTCATCTCACAACATCATAGTTTTATAACTCACAGCACCGCACAACACCTCACCGCAGTTGACAATACCCTCACTAATCACTGAGATAATTGAGACATATATTACTGGGATCCGTAGTTTTTTTTTTTTGGGAGTCCACAAAAAGGTCGAAAGATAGAGGCCAGCAGTAGCAGGTCCATGCCAACATGACACGAGGGAACTAAACAATCTCGCTCTAACTTTTAACCCAATCACCAGGTATCGATCCTTCAGTAGTCCTCCTTCAATCCTCAAGATTTGCAACTGTGTGCGCTCCGGAGATAAGGGAACGTAGGGAGAAAGATGAAGCTCTCCTTCAATCTTCGAGATGAGAACCAGAGAAGCCCACTTTTCAAGGCCAAAATACCCGTCACTGTATTCAGCCAACCCTTCACGTCTACGGTCTCTGCCAATCTCAACACGCCTCAAGATCCATCCTTTTCTGTCTCTACAAACTATTCTTCTGGTCCTTCTGCAAGACTCTCTTACTCTGCCTCCACCACTACAGTCGCACCTTTCACTCTCTCCCTCAAGTCTGGTTTAGGCCTCTCTGGCTCTCCACGCAATTCCCCTCTCATCTTCTCTGCCCACTTCTCTCTTTCCTCCACAAACCCATCTACTATCACCTCCGCCTTCTCTATCCACTTCAAGCCCCAATTCGGTCACTTCTCTCTTCTCAAGACCACATCTTCTAACCCCAACCCTAACTCTAAACCAAATTCTGGATCCCACACAATTCCCGAGGCTAATTCGGATTCTGGGTCACGTTCAAATGGTCAGTTTGGAGATGGGCTTGTGCGAGATGGTTGGCAGGAGGTAAAGTTAGAACCTTGTGGTGGCAATGACAATGGTGATGTAAACGCTAATTCTGATTATACTGGAATTGGCCCAATTGGGTTTATGCCAGAGAGGTCATTGGTGTCTAGGGACGGTAAAAATCTATGGTCTTCGAGAGGAGTAGCTATTAAGGCTAGGACAGTGTTGCCTGTGACAAATCGGGTAGCAATGAATTTGAGGTGGGGATTGAATTTACCTGCAGATTTGAAGGGGAAAGTTCCGTACTTGACTTTGGATAAGATTGGTATAGTGAGGGTGGAGGAGGTGAAAGAGGTGAAAACAATAACGAATAAGAGTGATGTGGGCGATGTGGAGTTGTTGAAGGGTATGTACCTTTGGATGAAAAGGGACTTGGAGGTTTTGGAGAAGGAAAATATGGAGATGAGGCAGAGTTTGGAGGGGTTGAGATCGGGAATTTCATCCAGGAAGTCGTATGGGGAGAGTAATGGTGGTAGAAAGACAACATTACCACCTCCTAATGAGAATATGGGGGAGTTTGATCAATGGAGGAGCAAAAGGAATGGGGAAGCAATGCCAACTCCTAATCACAGTTTGCATCACTTTGAGCAGTGGAGGGGCAAAAAGAATGGTGAAGGCAGCGCCCAAAGAGAGTCAAAGAAGCCTGCCAATCAGGTGACTGATCTGGAAAGTGAGTTGCAGAAGGCTATCAAGGCTGCTTCCTTGTAGACCAGGTTTGGGATGTTTGAATGTATTATGTATGGTTTGCTTGCTTCTTCTTAATATGTATATAGCAGCTGATCTTTTGTCAAGAAACTATTTCCCTAATTTATTTAGGGTAGCAGAGGCATAGATAGTATAGCGGGGTTGTTGATGCAAACCTACTTGGTGGCATTAATAATCCAGTGTAAAATAATGTAGCCTACGCTGTTGGTTTCATCATCCATATATCTTTATTTCACTTGCAACAACACTTGAACAAGTTAATGAACTTTTGTTGTCAGCATTGGCTTATATTTAAATTTTGAAAAGAAAATTATCCACTTTAATGATTGGTTTGTTAAAATTTCTCTGTCAAAGATCTTAGCTGAGCCTCTTGCTTTCTTTAACTAAATGAACATTTGATTGTTGTTTAGTTCATCTTTATATTTGCTTGGAAGTAGCCCAGTACATGCCTTTGCTATCCACTTGCCAATCTGTAGCATAAATAACATAGATATAGGCGGTCATGGAAATGATGGAGCTTGAAGATTAAGCTTATGATCCATTATTCTTATAATGGGACCCAAAAAAAAGGCGCTTCTTTGACGTGGAGGTTTTTGCGATTATCAATCTCTATGTTTGGAGAAATTATCCGGAAAATCTTTTTGTTACATGATAACATTGTGTAATTTGGTTCAGTAGTCCATTATAAGTAAACTGTTAAACTCCAATAGTTTCTCTGTCTATATCTCAGGCATGGTAAAACTCTGATAGTCTCGTGATGTCCTGATGGAACTAGTAGGGAACCCTTTTGGTTCAATAAAGTCCACTCTTGTTTTGTTCAGGGTATTCGCCATTGTGACTTCCCTTGGAGGCAAAACTATCCCGTCTTTAGTACAAAAATCCTTGACTTTATTACCAAACTAAGGTTGAATATCCGATTGAAGCACTTGGACTAAAACCCTTGAATATCTTGGCAGCACTTTTGACTCATATGGATCTTCTCGGATGAAAAATCTCCACATTCTTTCACCATGAATTCTTCTGCCAAACAGAACCCCTAGATCAAAAAAATTTTCATTCTATGAAGGATATCGTGATACAGCCGGTGGAATTGCAGTTGCTGCTATCTTGGAGAGCCGCCATGATTCATCAATCTAATGAACCTAATTTGCATGTCTCTGTGTTGTGGTTTATGTTAGTCTTTTAGTTAACAATTACGACACATTTGTACTAAATGCTTGTTCTTGGTGCTTTAGTTTTAGGAGTTACAGAACAGTGATGAATGCTTGAGATTGAAGACGTATCTACACTGGCAGTTTAGCATGAACGTTTAACAACAAATTCCAAGGAATAAAGTTAACAACATAGGATTATCTTCATCTATTTACTTTAGATTGTTCTGTTTTTCTTTGCATAAATGTCGTGGATCCGCAGTCTAATATTATTCTGGAATTTGCTTCTCTTCTGTTCTTTAATTCTGTCCACTTTTGAAGAAATGGCCGTACTGGGATATATGTGTATGTGTAACTGGTAAAGACCAATTGTACATGTGATTGATGATATAGAAGAAAGTCTTCTGGAGTCTTGATGACAGAGGTATTTCACATAAACAGTTATCATGACGGACTTATGATAGAATAGAGGATCTGGAGACATCTGAAGGTCCGATCTTTTCGTGACAATGACCATGTTGTTTAATTTAGATGAGAACTGATAAGTGACACTGAGAATGATATGGTCATTGTTGTTCTCATTCTGGCACAGCCATGTTTGCTTGCAAGGGATTTTGTTAGCACAGGACCACAATTTTTAACAATATTTAGTTAGGTGAATCTGAAGTTATATTGAACTGTTGCTTATAATTCTAAGGATGTTGCACGTGAGCCGTTGGTTGAACGACAATCACATTGCATGTAAGGGATCACCTACCTATTAGGTCGTGAGTTTGAATCCTACCCCTCCTCAAATCTCTGTTTTAAAAAAATAAATATCTAAAGATGTTACATTGATTCCTAAAGCCACAAGCATGTAGTGTTACCACCTGCAGAGTATTGCTCATCTGTATTGTTCACCAAAAGTTACACATATTTGCTCATTTTTTAGTCCATCCAAACGAACAAATGGGTTAAGCTCAAATCCATCATGGCCTTTGGCACACCTTTGCTCAGTCATCACCATTGGCTCAAATAGTATTTGTTGGAGAGAGATGACCGGGGGAGTGTCCATATGCATAGGCGATGGGTGATTCAATTTTGTCCCCAACCCATCTCTCTCAGGAGGTATATATAATCTCACCATCCCTCTCCTCCTCCCCTTTCCTCCTCTTGCATGCATATGCAATTATGTATTTACATTCATTCATATACATGCATGTACAAAAGATGTGGGCCATCTGGCCCGGTTTTCCGTGCGGTCCTTTGTCCTGGGCCATAAATCAGGGTGTTCAATACTCTGGGCTGGTTGGACTATATAAAAAGCCGATTCCAATAGGCCCACAGCGATGCTTTAAGGTCGGTCATCTAGGCATCACAATGGAATTATGGAACATAATAATTCCATAATAGAAAAGAAACATAACTTTGACCAAACTCTTCCAATACACACTTATATGCGTAACAAAAATGTTAACGCTGGTTATCTTAATAATTCATTTTATCCTTTAACTGCTTTAAGTATAGGGGTATATAAAGCCTGATTGAAGAATCATAAAATCTGGTGATTAAATCAGAAAGTGACAAGTTAATAATTGAGATGATTGGGTGGGATTCTGGTCAATTTATGTATACGTAAATCAATAAATGGACAATAAAAGTTTCAATAAATATAAGTGGATTCCAATAGGCCCACAATGATGCGTTAAGATCGGTCATCTACGAATCGCAATGGAAACATAAGAGAAAAGGAACATAATTTTGACCAAACTCTTCCAATACACACTTTGTATACGTGAGTGGGACTCTATGAACCATAAAAGTTTCAAAGTCACCACCTCCCCTCCCACTCCACATGATAAATATGTTCACACTTCCTTCCTTCTCGTTTTGACTCACATCGCCCTCTTTGAACACTCACGTCACCAGTTGGCACGTCACTTTGAACACTTTATGGAAGAATTTCCAAGTATTCAATCTACGCCGTGTATTTGTGTAAGCTTAACGGTCCAGATTGATGCAGCGATCTTATAGCTTTGTGACAACTGGATCCGCCGAGACCCATCTCCACGTAACGGTCCAAATTCATGTTCTCATTCTTATACATAGAAAGCACTTAAACGGCGACGTTTTATGGTGCTGTCCTTCTACCTCCTGTCGTGGAAGGAAAACAAGGAAGAAACGGTACCGAGACCGGCACCTACGTTCACCGTTGTTTAAAACGCAAGAGGGGGGAGAGAGAGAGAGAAAGCCTCTCAGAAACCATAACCAACCAAACCCTAACCCTAAAGTGCATTCATTGGAATTCAATTCTGAGGAAAAAAAATGGCTTCACTGGCTCTGTCTTCTCCTTCGCAAGCACATAAGGCGTCGTCGTTTCTGTCGTCGTCTTCTTCGTCGCTCTTCTCTCGTTCCTCACTCGGTTGTAAGGGCTTGGCTTCCGGTGCCTCTCGCTCACGAACCTTCGCTCAAATTGGTGTGGTAAGAAACAATATTCGTTGAGTGTGTGATTTTGGCTTAATTTATTGTTATTCTCTGTAATTAGTTGCTCTAATGTCCGTGTTTATGTATTCCACACGTGCATGTAATAGTAAAGTTGTGTTCTTTCCCCTGTACTGTTGATTGTTTGGAGGATTTGGCTGTTTGTTTTTACAGAATCTCGGGAAATTTTCCCGAGGACGAAAGTAATTAAATTCACCTTGAGATAAAGGTCGTTGGGTTTATGTAGCTATTGGTTTTGTACTACGACGGTTTTCAAAAAATATAGATGATGCTTATAAATCTTTTGAGATGAGGGATAACCCTACGCAGATAGCACTGTTGTGGCACTGCATTAAGGCCCGGACAACCCTGGGGCCTGGGGTGACGTCTATGTTGTTTTGGTTACAAAATTTACGTGATTGTCTTGTGATCCCTGACTTACTACAGAAATCTATGGAGCTGATATGGATATGAAAATAATGGCGAAGATGGTGTGTATTAATTGCAAGCTTTGTGGCTTTATGTACTGATGCCACCGGAGACAATATAAATTTCTAAGATATTATATTATCAAAGTGCAGTAAGAGAAAAGAACAATGCTTTATATGGTAGCTTTAGATTTTCACTAGTAAAGTCACAGGTAGTTGCTGATTCTCCCAAACTGCAATTGTTGCTGTGGTAGATAAGGCATGAGCATCAGTTTTTATTATTGTGGTTTGCCATCTCTGTATGATCTCTTCTTAATATTATATGTAGTTTGAGAGTTGTCAAGCTGTTTCTTGGTAGCGGTATACGTACTGTACTGATACAATTATTCATTGTACTAGAAATGTGACATGCAAGAGCCATTGAATATTGGCAATGGGAAACCAAGTATTCCCATCCTTAACGAACGAACTCTTCCCAAGTTCTTGGAGACAGCACGCATGGAAAAGGCAGTTAACAGAACTAATAATACGAGGCTGAAATTGTTTACTGGCACAGCAAATTCTGCTCTTTCTCAGGTAATTATGTTGCTATCGATTTTATAATTTTCCTGTAGGAATTGAAGACCCATTGTAGTGGAATGAGATTACATGTTCTATGGAAGTGCTACGTGCTGTTGATTTAAACGTTATTTTGGTTTGGCTGAGTGCATTTATTTCTCAATATGGATTAGAATGTGAAAGCTCCCTCGTTGTAGCATTCTCCTGAATTAAAATTCTTATTGTTTTGGAACCGTTTGATTGCTAACTTTCTGTCAGTTACCCCCAGGAAATTGCTAGGTACATGGGTCTGGAACTTGGAAAGATAAACATAAAGCGATTTGCTGATGGTGAAATCTATGTTCAGCTGCAAGAAAGTGTTAGAGGATGTGATGTTTTTTTGGTGCAGCCTACCTGCCCTCCAGCAAACGAGAATCTTATGGAGCTTTTAGTAATGGTGGATGCTTGTCGGAGAGCATCGGCCAAGAATATTACTGTTGTAATTCCATATTTTGGATATGCAAGAGCAGACAGAAAGGCAAGTTTCCTGCTGCCATCAAGTGTGGCTGGTTTCTGTTTAAGTTTTTGTGATAAGTTGAATATAATGATGTGCATGATCCATTTAATTATGTTAGGGGATGAGAGACAGCTATGCTCAAACACAACCTGGATGGCTGGTGTAAATGTGTTGATTGGAATATACTTACCCATATGTTATATGAAATACTTGAAATCCCTTTTTCATTTTCTTTTTTGATGGTGGTGTGAATGTTTTTCATTCTCTTTTCTGGTTCAATGTTAAGCGAATATATGTTTGTGATGAGTTAACATTCCGTTATCATCTTATGCTAAATCACCGTCATTGGAATTGGGTTGTATTTTATACAGGATAATGTTTTAGCCTCCAATTTTTTTAAATTTCTTTTTTGTCTCCAGACTCAAGGTCGAGAGTCAATTGCGGCCAAACTTGTCGCCAACCTTATCACAGAAGCAGGTGCAAACCGTGTTCTTGCTTGTGATCTTCATTCTGGTCAGTCAATGGGTTACTTCGACATTCCAGTTGATCATGTGCATTGTCAGGTAATTTCATTCAAAAATGTATATTTTCAGGTTATTATTCCATTGTTTTGATTTTTCTATTTCTCACTTCACATCCCCTGATGTTTGTATCACTGTATGTCTCTGTACTGTAGCCTGTAATTCTGGACTATCTCGCCAGCAAGACTATTGCTTCCAATGACTTGGTAGTAGTTTCACCAGATGTTGGTGGAGTGGCAAGAGCACGTGCTTTTGCTAAAAAACTATCTGATGCACCGTTGGCAATTGTGGATAAAAGGCGACATGGTCATAATGTCGCTGAGGTAAATCCAGCACCAATAATACTCACATCTTTCCTTGAGCTTTCTTAACAATAATTTGTTATTACATATCAAGTTTTGAGGTTGATTTGATTTCTTTAGCTATGAGTATATGACTTTTGGAAGATAACATCCCCACTTTTTCGATAGTTGTTTCTAAAAGTTCAATTGTTGTTCTTTAACATCCTGTATTTATCTTAGATATGTTGCATTGAGATTTTCAATTCTCATAAATGAATCTTTCACTCTTTCATGTGTGGCACAAAGGCTTTGAATGATGATAGCGACGATGTTCTCATTGTTGTTAAATATTTTGAGAACTCTTTTCTTTGTCAATGCATGTTTCTTATCTCAGTGATTCTCGTGATTTGATGATCAGATTAATTTGGCAGGCGTGGTGTTGGCTAATTTATTTGCTTCCATTGTTTCCCATACCATAAGTCAATCACAATGTTTCCATTACCTTGTTAGATGCATGTTCTTGTTTACCTGTAACTGTAGGAGTTTGATGTTGGGAGAAAAGAAACTTGCATCAATTGTCTTTTCTTAGTGTATTACATTAGTTAGTCCCTCAAATGTTATCTTAACATTTATCTGGCAGGTGATGAACCTTATTGGTGATGTTAAAGGAAAGGTTGCTGTTATGGTGGACGACATGATCGACACTGCCGGTGAGATCAATTGGGGTTGGGGGGGGCCCACCCTTAATTCATCCATTAATTTTGATTTTTGGAACTCCAATATTCGTACAAGGTGTTAGACTAGGAAAAAAATATTTGAGAGACGATTGGCAGAGTTCTCTTTAATACTTTAAATATAAGTTTTGTAATATCTGGTTTCTTCTAAGCTTAACTACATATATAAGACATTGATGCTTGTGCACTGTAGGGACTATCGCAAAAGGAGCAGCCCTTTTACATCAAGAAGGGGCCAGGGAAGTGTATGCCTGCTGCACCCATGCTGTTTTCAGGTAATGAGTTTTTCCTTTTGCCTATGTCTTGAGGAGGGAAGACCTGTTCACAGTTTCACACGAGCCACCATCGTGGTGACATGTTAATGCAAGTGTAAACCCTAGAGGTTCGATTCTTACCACATGCTAAAAACAACTAATATTAAAAATCAATATTACTCATCAAAAAAAAAAAGTGTTGACCCTGGACATTTGGAGTGGCCTCTCAGCCCAAATGTCAAGTAAACTACATGGCTCGAACCCTGTGCAGGTCCAGGGGTGGTCATTCGATCATTGTGATTCTTGGGTTGCAATCAGTGTTGTACGGTACCTTACGCTGTCTTGAATTTGCATTGAGTTCGTTCTTTCTATGCTTCACTGACTTGATTAATTTGGGCATTTCTTCTTTGGTTATAACGATTATAATGTCTAGAATTTTAGTTAAGCTACTTATGTTTTAGTTGTAGGACACATTTCAAACTAGGCACTTTCGATGAGCACGTCTGTTGCCTGGAGCGCATTAGCTTCGCCAAATTATGGAAAAAAATTCATCATTGATATCCTCTCTGTTGTTTCCATGTCTGAACAGCCCTCCAGCAATTGAAAGGCTATCAGGTGGTCTGTTTCAAGAAGTGATAATTTCGAACACAATCCCAGTAGCGGAGAAGAACTACTTTCCTCAGTTGACTGTTCTTTCAGTAGCAAACCTTTTGGGAGAGACTATATGGCGCGTTCATGACGACTGTTCTGTCAGCAGCATTTTTCAGTGAAATTTTATTTGAATTTGCTCCCTCATAATTGATTCATGGGCACCTTTAGGTTGTTCCTCAAGCGGTGAAGGGGATTGGGGGATTCAGAGTAGGCCTTAGTTTTTTGTTTTAATTTAGTCCAATATCTCATCTTCATCGTCACAGCCTATATCCCAATACTTTTAGGATTTTACCACATGAATGCATAGGGAGACCTCGTTGGAGTTCTTTTCTTTGGTTCATTAGTTTTCTTATGAACTGGTTCATTAGTTTAAAGAGAGAAGGAAAAGAGAGAATGGTCATAAGATGGGGTCTCAAGCATTATCCGCTTTGCTTTAGAGCCTCTGTGAAACCCTACCTGGTGCCTGGTGGTCCATTTCAAACATTTTTACAACATGCCTTCATAGTTTTCTTTATCTTTATCATATTCATGTGAAGTCTACAAGGTTTATCCACTTATCTTTGTTTGTTAGGTCTCTGTCTTGGACAATTGTGATTTGTGACAATGCCAATCCCAACCGCCCAAAATAAATTTAAATGCTTTAATTTGGACCCAAAAAAATACACCCACTTGAGTCTTTTATTCTACAATGAAGTAGACTACACATGAGTCAAGAATTACAGTCACTGATGTTGGGAGGGATGGTGGAGATGCCTTGCCTGGAAAGCTCAGCCAGGACAAACTCGGCGGAAGGAGGCTTCAGGCCTAAAGGCAGGGGTAGCCAGGGCTTGCTTATAGCCTCTTTCACCACCTTGTCAACTATTTCCTCTGCCTGCAAACAAACCACGGGAATGAATCAATTTGAGTTTCAAGGGTTCATGGAGATTAATATGTGCTTTGATGCTCATTTCTCATGCGCGCAAAACCTATTTACCGCTTTAAGTATGTATCGTGACAACTGACCTCTTACATTAACAGCTAAACCAATATTCAGTACCACCTCTCTGAAATTGGAAAATATTGATCTAATTCATAATTCTAAGTTTCTAACACTAATTTCAAGAAACAGTGTTTTTGAGATTAGGGTTGGATTACCGGGTGATGTTCGAAATAATTTTCCGGCATGCCATAGCCAACAACGGCGCCAGCATTGGAAAACCCAGACGTATTCTGCATTTTCCAACAATTCCAGTAAAAAGGAGCGTAATAACATATATGTGCAGAGTCAAAAAACAAAATTTCCAAGCCAAATATATGCAACAAAGATCTACATTAGCTTGCTCACCTGTTGAGGCAAGGAAGGACAAGCAGTATGAGGTGGGGGCATCACAGGGCAACCCCAAGCATCAGCATGCATCTGAAACATGAAAATGCAATGCATATCATAAGTTACACTTCAAACACTTCCCAGATTGCTAAAAGGATCGGTCCTCCGGCCTACTGGCACGGACAATGAGCTTGTATGTATCATAGTCTTTGAATATAACAAGTGTTACCCCAGGATAAGGCTTCCATGGCCACGGGGGATAGCCACCCCACATTGGGACAGGCGCTGGGCGAGTATTAGGAGCGCCCCACACATGATAAACTGGACCAGCCGGAAGAGCAGGATTAGAATGATATGCTGGGAAAGCCATGATAGGTTTATAGGAACAGTAATTTCTTTGCATTTGTTCTTTTTGATGTGGCCATCTCCGGTCGTCATCCTTAGGCAAGATGTGTCTCCTTTGTTTCCGAAATTTCTGGATGACATAATGCAATAGTTAATTAGCTATGAATAACTCCGAAGGTCTATAGTAGACATAAAAGGATAAAATTGATAATGAAGCATTCTTAAGAGTAGGAATGTAGCTTATTAAAAAAAAAAAAAGAGTGTAGGAATGTAGGAGACTAGCTTTAGAACTGACCTGGAGATGACTTGCTACATTATGTCTAGTCAAGCCTTCCGCTTTCATCAGCTCTACAATTCGGGAAGGTATTGCTTGATCTATACCTAGCTGCTCAACCGCTTGGAGAAACTTTCTATGAAGTTCAGGCGTCCAGTCTACCTGGAAACCAAACATAAATGACCAACAACAATTACGTATGCACATTCGTAGCTACGCTTACCTCACTGAAATTTAATCTAAATTTGAGAAATAAAACTCATTCAATTATTGGAAACATATTACTAGTATAGAAACTTCCAAAACGATCAAGATCATGTACAACTGCATATGCCCAGTTTAATGACGTTTACTGGGGGGCAGGGAGATGGAATTAAAAGCAAGTGTCATAGTATAGGAGAAATCATTGATAGTTTTCTATAACAATCCAAGGAGTGCAATAGTACATAAGATGTACTGCAAGTCTGCGACTGCAATGCATAGTACTTAAACTATAAAGTGCATTGAGCAGCTTATATGTGTATACTTACGGGGAAAATGAGTGGCTTTCATGACAACCAGGAAATTCAGATAAAAATAGCTTACAAGATTTGAAAAAGAAAATGTAATCACCAATCAAAACTTTCACCCTTGGTTAGACACGAGGAAGAATCAAGGATATCTTCTGAAGCTAAAAGTGAATTACCTTCATCTTCTTTCCGTTAGCCTTAATCCTACAGACACTATGGGTAGCTTTACTTGGGCTTTCACCTTCAGTCCCACCTCTAGAAATGTCAAGATTGTCTTTATTTTGAGGATGCGGGCAGAGATTACCCTCGTTGTTGCCACCATCAGCCAAGTCAATCTCCTCTTTGATTGCAATCTCTCCTAAACTCTGCAGTTCTCTAACAATTAGAGTCTCCTCAACCATTGTATTTCCACCAGTAGTTTCGACAGATTTAGTTTCCCCATCGTGCTCCCCACTATCAGTTTTCATTAAGCTATTAGTATGATCTTGGAAATCTTCATCATCCAAAAATCTCCCTACTTGTTTTAGTTGTGGGGTTGATGGAGCTGGATACTTATCACTACCTGCTGACCGCTCAAGCTCATTTTTATTTGCCGGAGACACACCTGCCTTTTCTGCCCTCTCTCCATTGTCTAATTGAAGCTGCAGCACGGAGACCACTGACTGCTTAACAGGTTTCAGCGATTCTGAGATGATCCTCCCCTTTGTATTGAATGCCTGTTCAGGACAAACAAAAAGATTTAATTGTCTTCTCACAGCAATCACACATTACTTAGCAGTAGGTCCCCATAATGTTAGTAGAATCCAACAAACCTTGTGAACTACATGCTGCCATATGTTCTTCAGTTTGTCATCCGAGAGAGGTTTCTGAAGAAATTCCACTGCACCAAGCTGAAAATTTAAAGTCAGATGCATGCAATGATAACTGTAATGCGTGGAGAAAGCCTCAACTTTGGACATCACTTGAGCATAATTTTAGACCAAATCTTAACTGAAGGTACTGAACATTGAAATAAAAAATCTCATGTTCATGCATATTGAAGTTAAAATTGAAAGGTTAGAATAGAAGTCTCACCGCCATGCACTTCATCATGGTGCTCAGACACTGTGTGTTTGATGTCACTGAAGCAGAAGATTAGTTTGCATTAAGAAAAGTATCACCACAAAATAAAGCAACTAAACCCTGACCCCTCCCAAAAAAAAAATCTATTCAATACTGATGAAAAGACTCTCATGCTCTAAAACTTGATCGTCTGGAGAACTAGTGAGCTTTCAGAACTTACTAATGGTTGGAAAATCTTTGGCAGCTTCAAGAAACTTGAAACTCCCATTGCCATTGCTTGTACTCACCTGTACAGACAGACACATTGAAAGAATTATCAATATTTTAGGTTCAAATTTTTTTCATCTGAATAGCGACATTTGGTGGAAGTGAAAGTCATTAGGATCACAGTAATGGTATCCTTAGCTTGAATGCTTGATTAGTGCAAAATAAACTGGAATATGACCATTTTGAGGCTCATAAGTTCTACAATTATGAAATATTCTTCTAGATATTATGCACGTAATTAAGTTCCCAAACACTCTCAATGTAGTGATATCATTCAGGCTTCAATTACCTCCACTATGGCGAGCTGGAAGCTTTCTTCTTTACTTGAAATTGCAGACAGAGCTTCATTCTCATTACAGAAAGAAAAAACTGTAATGAGCAAGGAGATGGGACTTAGAACCACAGATTGAATTTCCCATTTCAGGGAGAATAATCTACTAAAGCATTACAGGATATGCAAAAGACTATGTGGAAAGAGGAACATGAGAACAGTATTGATACTAAATGAGAAGAAGGAGAAAGCTAAGAACTTTTACATGGATATGCCATAGTGGGTCCTGCACTCTCAAGTTCTAAATTTTATCATCAGAAATTATGAGACCTTAAGAAACAAAGATCAAATATGAAAAGAAGCTGAAAGAAATATCAGTCCCTCCGAAAAATTAACCAAAATTTTGTCAATAGAACTAAAATCAGAAGAAAACAAACAAAAGAGAGTATATTTTCAAGTTTTTTCAACACTGACATCCTAAAAATCCAAATTGGAAACTTTATTTAGAACCATAACATAAAGGCACAAAGTAGAACCAAAACAGCTAAATGCTTTGGACATCACCATAACTCAATGGTGAAAAAAGACAAAAGAACCTAAATTTCCAGTTGAGGAAGTAGAATACTGGATCAAACCAGCTCAAAACAAATCTGGAGAATCAAAATATGTACCAATATAGTCCATAGCTTCTAGTTTTGATTTTGTCTCGGTAGCAGAGCTGCTGTCCTCATCAAGGAGAAGGACCCTGAGGCCTTTTGGGAAATCTTTCCATGCTGATAAATCACTAGCAGTGCAAACCATACCTGGTTTGGCATCGTTTCTCAGGCTGCAGATGTGTGTCTCAGATCACAGCTGATTAACATCATCAATTCAATTCTCTGCAAGATCCAAATGAGAATATGAGATTCTCATCAACACTTTGATCTAATGTCCTAAATTTATCATTCCCACTTAAGGGAACTCAGAACACCTAACATTAGAAGACCAATTTCACGAAAGTATTCGGCAAAATATTCATCAATCCTGAAGCTTAACAAATTCATGGTTTAGATACAAAACTTGACATGGACCCAGATGGATGGGGAGACCTAGTCAACCTAATTTTCACTCAAAAGTTGGGAGTTACAGTAAGCAACAAAAATTTCTCACCAGGGTAAAAAGTAACATACATGGAATTTTCATCGTAAATGGAACTGGGGTTTTAAATCAGAACAAAGTACAGACCTTTAAGCACAACATAAATTTTGAAACAGCGCAAAGAAAAATCACTCATAACCCGCCAAGAGAAGAAGGATAAGAGAGAGAATCATGAGCACTAAACCCAACAAAATGCATGCCATTATAGCCAACGAAATCACAACTGAACCCATTAAATCTCTCAAAACAGACATCAAATAAATCAGTCCCCACGTGGCCACATGAGCTTTTCAAACTGCATAGACATGGATATGAACCATGTGCACTACCTGTGGCGAGAACAGAGAAAAGCTGTGTCCTTTACTCCTTTGTCTTCTAGGTGTTCTTGTTCACTTATTAGCTTCTTCCTTGACTGCATATAGAAGCCACAGAGACTCAGAGAGAGAGAGAGAGAGAGAGAGAGAGAGAGGGGATGGTTTAAGTGGGCTTTTAAGAGCCAAGTCTGTAACTTCCAGTTAACAGTGGTATCAATACGTACAGACCATGAAATAGACAAAAGGAAAATAAACCAATAAACCAATAAAAAAAGTCGAGTCCCTTTTCTACGTAACCTTTTAAGGGGAATATCCCAAAAAAACACACACAAACAATATTGAGTATACATATATCCAACTCAATCTATTATCAACCGAATTACCTCTCGTTAGTGCGATTTTCATAGTTTGGTGACTTGACTTCCATGATCATGAGTGGCGTTTTCTTTTGGAACTTTTAATCATCTACATATTGAAAGGTTGGTTTCATGACCAACAATGGAGCAATAATAGTAAAAAGGGGTTTACTTTATCATGAAGATTATGTCTTTCTTTTTTGTAATGATGTGTATAGATTTTTATGTGGAGTTGAATCCTTAATTATGGCTCCTTTAATTAATTTTGTAATCATTAGAGGCCATTTTATGACTATCCACCAGTTTGGTATCATAATTTTCGTTCGTTTTTACTATCTCTAGTAAATTGATTCGACAATCAAAATAATCGTTGAAAATTAACTAATTAATCGGTTAAATTTATATAAAAAAAAATTAGAAAAAATCGATGTTTTACACTCCTAAAATTTACATTACCAAATGCGTCTGGGATAGGAAAATGCAAGTGAACAAGGATCACCTCTACCTCTACCTCTCCATAGAGTGTAAGAGTACGTGTGTCTAATCACTTCTCCATGCATATTTAAAGATTTAGTTAGCAACTTGTTAAGCATTAGTTGGTAGTTAGTTGATAAATTATATTTTAAGCCGAGCAACAACCAAGCGCAGACATAAAAGAAACAAGACATTTTACGATGTCTACGTTATGTTATGAGTTAAAGGCTCACATTGTTAGGTTCATAAAGTCAAAACCCATTAATGAATACCCGTCACACGGGATGAGGGTCCAAGTCTAGCATCATAAGTTTGGGTCTAATTCTCTATTGAAAACTCAGGTTGACAATAGGAGGTTTATCATCCCTTATAAACAAAACTTCAAATCCACCATCTTCTGATCTATGGGCTTCGGCATGTAGTTATTGAGTTAAGGATAAACAAAGTAGTACAGGTTTTATATATGGTATAAGAGCAATTTAGTCCTATAGGACGTAACATTTACTCCACTTGTTAGGTTTAATATAATCCAGCCCCTAAGTACGGGAGAGTGTTATGAGTTAGAGTCTCACATCAACTGGGCATTGCCCAACAATGGGTTAATAAAACCAAAGCCCCACCCTTAACATACAACAAAACCATTTCCTACCCCAAGTGAGTTGGACTTTGATTCATGGGTTTCGGCCTATAACGGTTGACCTAAGGAGGAATAAAATTGTGCGGGCATGATGTATCATTGGGAATATAATAATCCAAAATGAATAATATTGTTGACATGTATGTAGTATGGATTTCTGTCACCGTATATATATTTTTTTGTCGTGCTGGCTTGTCGTAACATTTTCACCATAATTATTATTCAAATTAATTAATGTATAAAAGGATATGTCATGTCAAACTTTTTTTTTGTTTAGTAAGTAAGAAATGCATTAAGAGAAGATAAAATACAAGATACCAGAGACATAACCTAATAATGTTAAAACAAAACTGAGTTTAAAGCCAAAACAAACATTTGGCCAAAAAAACTGTAAGAGAACAGCAAAACAAAAATCATAGCAATAGACATGTCATGTCAAACGTATGTAGGGGAGCTCTATCCTCTATAAAAGGCCAAGTCACGTGCACTTTGTGACAGACTTTTTGGTCACGAGGGACTTAATAAATTAATAAACTATTTATTTTACTTTATTAACTAATATTTAATTGGTTAGTGTTGACCTTTTTTAAAAGACCCTTGTTGTAGCATTAATTAATAAATTATTTTTTAAAACGACACAGTTTCTTGTCGTTTTGGAAAGGACGCTAAATGGAGTCAGCAAAAAAGTACACTTTTTAAGGTTTTTTTTTATTTAAATAGTATTTTTAATATAATTAAATATGATGCATTAAATTACAAATCTTTGACAAAATTTTGGTAAAATTACGTAATTATAGCTATAATAAAAAATATGTGTGTGTAAAACGTGTAACATGTGCAACTAAACTGTGCAACTGTGGCAGACCAATTGATGCTAATTTTATTCAAATTTTCAAGTGACACAATCATTCCAAAATTGACAAATTCTTATGTTTTGATCATATATATTTGCAAGAAATATAGTGCAAAAAATAAACATGTTCATTTAAAATGAAAAAAAAAATTCAAATACAGATTTTTATGGGGTTTTTTGTTATGTGTGAATTTTTCTTGTTAGGTTCAAGTTTAAACTCATATTGAATGTTCAAAATGCAAACTTGTATGAAATTGTTCTCAGTTAATAAAAAAATCATGTTACTTTATTGTGTATAGTCAAATTTTTTTATTCAAATTACGTTATGCTAGCAATGTTTGCCCTTATCGCAAACATTAATTGAACAAAGAAATAAATCACTAGTCCTTGATCTTGGGGGGGGGGCTGTTTTCAAAGTGGTCGATCTCAACTCTCTAGTCTATGCATATCTATATTTTCAAACACGGATTTCATATTGTTCTCTCATTAATTTTACTTTTATTAATTAATTTTTTCATGGATTACGTGGATGGAAGATGTGTATACATTGTCTAAGTTTGGCAAAAGGGGGATTAAAGATTGATATTGAAACTTTGAAAGTAACATTTCTATGAAAATGCGTGTGTGTATATATATATATATATATTGCAATCGCTTGCCCTGTTTGTTGAACTAAACGACGTGAAAAAATTACAAGAAGATTGACTATATATATGCATTGCATATGGCTACACTTCATTCAGCAAGCTAATCAGTTTATGTGTTTGTTGGGGGTGATTACTTGTCAGCATGTACGATGAGAGGGGAAGTCTGTAGCTCAAACCCTCTTTCATTTATCAAATAAATTTCATGGTTTAAGCATAGTTTTTAAACCCGAACTAGCCTGCCGATCACACCGTGAAACCTGCGAATTGGTGGCCTCCTTGGTTTTTTGTTGGAAAAAGACTGTTTATGCATTAACCCGGAAAACTTGGCAACCCATGACCCGGCGAGTTAAAAGAAAACCCGCATATGTTGTAAAATGATTTAAAAACAAATAATATTTTATTTTCGTTAATGAATTGTGAGGCCAATTTACCTTCAATGGACACAAAAATATTTTATTTTTGTTAATGAATTTGGATTTTGTGTTTGTTTTATGATTTGCTTATTGCTATAGAATTTGGTAAATTTTTGTAGAAAAATTAAGGCTGAATTATATAGGTATGCTCATCTAACTTGCTATATAGTATATAGTTATATAGTATATAACTATTAAAGTATAAATATTTATTATTTATTAAAAGCTTGCGGTTCAATCTCCCTCGTAACGGTTAAACCTCGAAACCCTTGACCTTTCAGCCTTGACGGTTCGATGAGCGGGTCGGGTTTAAGAGTTTGTTTACATGAATACCTTGCGGAGATTCACTCTATAGTGGAGAGGGAATTCATCCGGAGAGTGTAATTCTTTTCTTTTCAATGAAATTATGTTTTCCTAAAAAAAAAAACCCTAATTTTTGGTACAAATCAACAATGAGAAAATGGAAACATATAAATTAAAATTGACATTCTTCAATGGTGATAGACATTATGTTAAAAGTAAGGGTTAAAGGTTAGCTATGCTTGATCCCTTATTCTCCATTATTGTCCAACTAGTAGTGTAGTGGAAGCCCCACATGATCATGATTCTATATCTTTGTCTCCTCTATCAAACCCTAATTCCCACATTTTAAAAAAATTTCAAATGATTCAATCATTTCCAATTGTGTTAGAGAATTTCTTTTGCTAATGCTTGTAATTCAAACACATCATTTCAAAGACCAAATGATCATCTTTAGCATTGATTATACAACAGTTAATAATAATTACTCTCTAATAATTATTGGACTTGGTAATATTGCTACTTTATTTTTGAGTCACACTTTAGGTTGTGAAGGTGAATTAACCAATGTTATGTTTTTTTTTTCTTTATTGTTGGAATTTGTACTCTTCTGTGGATTCAAAATTATTGAGATTATCATGCATTCTTCATGATTAATCAATGTTCGAGGTATAGAGGAATTTTCTGATACGCACGCTCATAAATTTTAAAGTTTTCGGATTTTAAAAACTCAATCGTTGGATTTGACCAACGGGTGAGATTAAAAAATCATTAAAAAAAAACTCAAATTTCATAATACCCCGATTGGATCCAGATTTTTTTCTCCATTGAGATAACTGCAAATTTTAACTCAATGAATCTATTTGAAAGAAGTAGTTACAAAAGAAAATCATGGAATTGGGGACAATATTGAGACTAAATTAGAAACACATCTATATATCCACATAGCATCTATGAAGAGAGAAGATTGGATGGCGAAGACAAGAAGAGAGAAACCAAATGCAAAAGCGTCGGTCGACGAGTGATACTGCAATTCGATGCAAGGAAGAAAGCGAAGAACTCCACGCGAGGAAGAAAAAGTGGAAGAACTACGCGAGAAGGGGGAAATTTTTTAATAATATTTTAAAATGAATTGGTTGTTGGACAGATTCAATGGTTGAGATCAAAAGTTCGAGAGGGTGGTGCGTATAAGAGACTCTCTCTTGAGATACATGTACTTTGGATGGTCAATCAATTGTGTCACGGGCCTCGCAGCAGAATATGTTGGTTACTATTTTGACTAGTGAAAAGAAGTGATCATATAGTCATTATAGTCATCGGTGTGCTTTGTTAATGTTAGAGATGGAGAATTTTCTTGAAATTGAAGTCTCATGCTGCAAAATTTGTGTGGCTTAGGGTTAGTTTTGTGAATTAAGATAACAACAACATTAATTTTGAGGTCAAATGTTGCATCAATCTTCATCTAAAACAACGATTAGTTGAAGTCTAATCATATGTCATGACTTTTGCTACTCAAAACTATTCTAGCTTTTTCATTGCTTTAGTAATTTATTAGATTCTTTCTGACGAAGAGCCCATCCAAAAGTACTCAATTCAAACGAGGAAAGTGTAGGTAGGCACTACTAAGATTGTTGATTGACCATAATGTTGGAATTAGTTGGGAGTGTGGTGTCTCAATCGCACAAAACTTAATTTGTTATGTAACACCCGGTTCGAGTGGATGGGGTCACAACCTTTTGCAGTGTCAAGTTTGGTGGTGCTCGATGAGTTACCGAGTGACGATGAGACTAAGTCTTTTGTCCCATATCATCCAATGAAAGATGTTAAATACAAAATGTAATATGTCAAACTTTCATATTAGTAAAAACCATTTTTCGTGGCTCAAATTAGTATGGGTTAATACTGGATTTAGGAAGATAAAATTATACGGGTCAGTATGAACTAATCCAAAACATATATCGTGTTATTATTGCGGAGGGACGGTGTGTATGATGTCCACACATCAAACAAACAGGAAACCCAGAACTCTGTTCAAATAAAAAATGATGATGGTTGGTGGATTCAGGTCAATTATAGTGAAAGATAAAATGGGCATTGGTTACAAGCCCACAGATTGAATGAAGACCATGGTTTGGATATCAGATCCTCGTAGCATTTTGAGAATGATAAAGGACGTCTGTTTTATGCACCAGGACTTCTGACACTACTAAAGAAGGTGGTGCAATCAGTGCATGCAAGAAAAAAGCCTATTGTTGAATAGTGTGTCATATTGGTGATTATTCAAGAGCCCTCAATTCTAGTTACACTTAGAGCTCACAGATTGGACATCAAGGGCTTGAGCAGTTTACCATAAATGAAATAATAAATGACAAGTGACAGAGATTAAGCATCAGAGGGAAAAGGAAAAGAGCACTGTTAGACGTCTCAGTTGCTGAGGTGTATGGACAATGTTTAACAAAAAAAATAAACGTCTCAGTAATTGAAATCTCAGTGATACCAAATGCTAAGGTATATGGACAACATTTAAATGCTGAGCACTACTAAAGTCTCAATAATTAGGATATCAATTGTTGAGGTGTATGGACAACATTTAAAGTGTATTTTATGTAAAAAATAATCAATCGGAACCGACCGTGAACACTCCGAAAAAACAGTTTAGATGAAGTGATCACCATTGACCATTTTGTGCAAGGGTGGGTTGTCTAGTTGTCGGCCATGGACAAGTGGTGGACTCAAGATTTGCTTGTTGATTGTGTGGAAATGGTCTGCTATCAGAATGATGAGGTTATTGATGACAAAAGCAGCTACTTTAGTTGGTTTCCTGCATCCATAGCCACTGCAGATCGAATATCTACCAACAGTTGCAACTTTTCCAGGAAATGGAGAAAGAAAACCACATTTTAGCAGAAATCCTAAGTCGTTCATGATAACCTAGCTACATCTGTATCATGGAATTGCTCAAATGGATAGCTGTAGAAGCCAAAATCTACAATCAATATAATTACGAGAAAAGGCCACCAAGATGCTAAAAGATCTTTGTCGTTGGTCACATTGGTGTGGTGTCGGCCGACAAACCTTCGACGGCTGACAAACCTTCGACGATCAAGTAAGATTTTGAGAGAATACGGAAACGTAAATCGAGAGAGAATAATGGCATCAAATGATAGATATATACCTTGTCAATTTGTAAACCCCTATTCTACGAGACGTCATTTGCTTTTGTATTAGATGATTTGCCTATTATATGACGTCGCTTAGACTTTTGTTGTTACGGTGGAGCTGATAAGACTAGAGTGTGTTTGGATTGAGAGATTTGGAGAGAAGAGAAATTGAGATTCCTTCCGATTATCTTGTTCGGATAATTAAGAAAAAAAAATTAAGGGGAAAGATTTGGAAGGAATTGGAGGGAGCCAGACGAACGGGTTCGATAATCAATATTCCTTTTTTCAGAAATTCTGTAAGGCTCAAATTGTTCGGAATCAGTAGAATATCGAGGCTCATTTCTCTCCTTTGAATAGAGGATATAGCAATTTCGTTTGGATTTCTCAGTCTAAGCAGGAGACAAAATACTTTGATATTATTGAGTACTCTTTGATTTACAGAAGCGTTCCATCGTAATTGAAAACAGAAATACCTTTTTAGGAGGAAATCAAGCTCCACTTCCATAGAACTTTTGTATTTTTTTTTCTTTTTCGTGTCTGATCCCGCAAAATATTCTTCAAGACCTTTTTCTTGGTTTAAGCGAACTGATCCAAGATCCGCTTGTTAAATTTTTATCAAAATTTTTCCTCCTAAAATAGAGTCATTTGGAGAGAATGGATAACTTGTTAAGTTATTTATATGTTAAAAATCTATTTTACCCTTGTATATAACACTCTAATATAAAAAAAATAAGGATAAATTAGTAAATGAAACTAATTTTCTTATCTATCAAAACAAAAGAGAGAGAAAATTATTATTCATTCCATTCCCTTCTCTTCCCTCCCATTCTCTTCTCTCTCCTCCCCTTTCATTCTCTCCAAATCGCTCAATCTAAACACACTCTTAAAATTTCGGGAAAAAAATTTGGGCCTCATATATGGCTCTTCTGGAGATAGTGGCTCAAAAAATTATATGTGGGCCCGCAGTTCGTGAGCCCAATATGAACTAATTGCAATTTGCAACCTCGTCTGTCCCGAGTCCCGACAATCAGAACCTGGGAAGATCAGAAGCTTCGCAAACAACTCCATCGCAGCCATCAATGGAGTTCGTCAAGATGAATACTCATCACATCCTCAGTTGAATCAACAGAAGGACTTGTTGCAAAAAATTGGCTTTCCCTTTTGTTCATCAATAGTTCAACACCAATCTCTTTCTCTTGCAGTGGCACCTTCGGGTTCTTCGTATCATAATGATGATGATACCTATGTTTAGACTCAGTTTCACCAAACAGCGTATACTCTAGCGTAAATCAATAGTGTATCCATTGTGTGCCATGAACGAAGAACAAAGTTCACTCCTTCTCAACTCATGCTCTCGCTTTCCTCCTCCAAAAGGTTCTCATTCAGCCTCATCGGAAAATTTGTTGTACCTCAATTTACAAATGCTGATTTTTTTTGGTATTTTTTACGACGCAGGAGTGCGGCTGGCATATGGTACGGGTGGGTTCAGAGAAGACGCATCGATCCTCCAATCAACGGTGTTCAGGGTCGGGATACTGGCGGCATTGAGATCCCTGAAGACCCGATCAGTGATTGGGCCGATGATCACTGC
Source organism: Tripterygium wilfordii (assembly GCF_013401445.1). Lineage (NCBI taxonomy): Eukaryota > Viridiplantae > Streptophyta > Magnoliopsida > Celastrales > Celastraceae > Tripterygium > Tripterygium wilfordii. Next base: position 3,811,953 of record NC_052246.1, read on the forward strand.
CTCACACAACAAGGTTTCTGATAACGGCGTTAAGATTTCTGACCCAAATGGCGGTATGCTGTCTCAGGACTGGGAGCCCTTCGCTGATGCCCTCGCCAATGCCCCACTCCTGAACAATTTCTTCAAGTATGTCATATGTTGATGTGTACGTATTTTTATACACGTAAATGTTCTAATTGTGTAAGCTTGTTTAACATTTAACAGTAGAGGGTGACATTTCAGGGATGAACGAATCATAATGGGCATAGTAAATGTCCAGTGTACTTTGTGCGACGCAAATATTTTATATATTGGGATTTTGAGGTTGAGAAGTCTGCATAATCGAAACGTTCTCAATTGATTTGAATGGGATGTTTAGTTTGGTTGATCAGTCCTACTACAAGTAAGGATGACTTTTGGTAAATAGGGAATAAAGGGGTTCAAGTGTTAAGAATTTAGGAGGGTTTTACACCTTTACATGCATTTAACATTAGAACTATATGAAAGTTTAGGAGCTTTGAGACTGAAACCAACATTCTTTTTCTTTCTTTTCTCGGGGATATATTTAGATTAGATTAGATGGACTGCGATGCATTGCAAACTAGATAATCTGTCTTGCTCAATATTTTTTGTGTTTTAGAGCACATACTGAGAATTTGTACAAACGGAAGAAAATTTCTGAATTGGGTACAGGATCTATTATCTGCTGGCTTAATGTTACGAAGGGAAGTGGAAGGCAAAAATAGATCTAGAGATGCCGTTTATTATGGTTTGAGCTGCATGTATTGCTTGGATAAATATTGATCGATTTACAAGACATTTGTCCAATGATGCAGAAGAGACGTAATGCTTTTCATGAATCTCTCCTTGTATATTTGGTCTTTGTTACTTTTATCATTAAGTTTATGTGATTTGCATGGGATTTGAAGCTCAATTCTTGGTTGGTTGATGTGATTCTTGGATTTAAAGGCTTAAAAAAATTGGGCAGGGAACTAGGGTTATACAGTGAAAGCTCCCTTGTTTTAAGACAAGGTTTTCTGAGTTGTGTGTTATTATGTGATGCTGGATGGTACTCTTTTTACCTAGTTTAGTGTGGAAAATTTTATAGCTGATTGTGTTGTCTGCAGAGATGATCCGGAATTGGACAAAATGATGAAAGATAGAGTAAGATGGGGTGATCCTATGGCTCATTTGGTGAAGGTAACCAGATCACATAGTTATTGAGTGGCTGAGACTGCAGATTATTGACATGTTTTGTGAAATATCTCGTTACATATTGCAGAAGAAGTATTCAGAACCGGTTCTACCCGACTTGGGTGACAGTGAGAAGATGACGGAATCAGTGTTCATAGTCCCTCAGGACATCCCTAGTCATAGCTGGATGAAAAGAGGGTTAGATGCTGCTCCAAATCGATATGGTATAAAATCGGGTAGGCATTGGGATGGTGTTGACCGAAGCAATGGTGAGTTTTAACTAACTGGTGGAAGATTTTCTCACTTGATTATGTAATTTTCAAAACTAAATAAATGTGAGGATTAAGTTATGCTATTCTGTTTATTGTAGGCTTTGAGAAGCAAATGTTCAAAAGAACGAATGAGAAACAAGCTACAGAAAGAGAGGCTTATATTTGGTCGGTGTCTGATATGTGATTATCAATTTCTGGAGATTTGATACCCATGGCAAGACCAAGAGGTCTCACTGTGGGCAGGTTTTATGTATGTTCTCCCCCATTGTCGGTTGCCATTACTGGTTGGCAATCCCCCAGTTTTGGGAGGTTGATTAAGTCCCCACTTTCCTTTTTTTCCATATAGGATGATAGGGATGTTTCAGGCTTTCACAAGGTTCTGAAGTTAGAGACTCTTTTGGTTATCAAGCAGTGACATCTAGCAAGAAAATGAAAAGCTTGGGCATTTTGAACCCTACAGACAGAAGGAATTCTGCAGGTATGGATATCTAATATATAAATCATAATCATTAAAGCCTTTATCTAAACTGTTGGTTCACTACATGAGTTTATATCCAAACTTTTGGTTCATTACATTACATGAGTTTATGAGGGCATTAACGAAAATTTTACGGGGATTTGTTTTCTCCATACGTGTATTTGTTTTCTTCATTCATCATTTTTAACATAAAGTAAATATGGTTATGAACTAGACAAATGGACTGTCGTGGTGTAGCAGCATCATTTGACTCGAAGGGACAATTATTTGTCGTGGAGTAGCAGCATCATTTGACACGTGAAAAACGAGTTTCATTAGTAATCATGATTAAGTAGCAATTTTGGTACATCTTCTGGTGAGGTAATATGTACGGTAAGCTTTGACGAAGTTATTTTTTATTTTGCAAGAGGAAGTAGTGGCAAATTTGCGCTCGAACTCGTGGACTGTCGAGGAAATTACTAATCAGAATTTGACAATAAATTAATCCTTCAATTTAAAACACATTACAAAACGAACACTTAGAGGCATAATTATAAATCTATAAGAGTAGCAACCCCTCCTTTAGGTGGGTATGCATTCCCAAGTTTTCCGGAAAATTGAAAATTTGTAGCCACTCATTTTGGACCTTTCTGCCATAAAGTAAAGATTCTTTTTGAAAAAAAAATCATCAAAAGTACCCAAAAAGCCAAAAAGGTTTTTTTTCCCCCTAAAAATTTATGGTGGAAGACCCTATGATTTTGGTTATTTAAATACTAATTAATAAAAAAAGTGAAAAGCACCCGAAACGCCAAAAAGAAAGGTGGTTTATTTTTCTTCCCTTTTATACATATGGTGGTAGACACTATGATATTTGTTATTTAAAAAGAAACAATAATTTTGAAGGAAAATAAATTAACAATTTCGTGGTCCAAAACCCAATTCATGAATCATAAAGGAGTAAATTTGATAAATTTAGTTTTAAATAGGTGCAAAATGAAATTATGTAAAATACTAAAATTTATGGAAGGACATTATTGTTATAAAAGAAACTGTAGGGACTAAAATTGAAGGAAAAAAGCTCTGTCGCTGAAACCAGTTGGCGTGCGTTGGCTTCTTTTCTCTTGATTCTCTGCACATATTCTTATTCCTTTTTTGGATTCTTATTAAACCCCACGCGATTCGATCTCTTCTGCAATACATTTGGAGGTGAGGTGACTCTGAAATCGTAGCAGCTACAGAGGAAATTTTTCTTCGAAATTTTTGGGGGTAACCATCGAAGGATGACGATTTCTTCCAGTGAAAGCTCTGTTGACAGGTAATTTGTATGATCTCGTTTTGGAGCTTCGTTTCATATACCATCTTAAGGTTTCGCTGGCATATTTGATGTAGGGTTTTCTTGCATTTGTCCCTATATGTAAATTATTTTTCACCATTGATGAACGATTCAGGAGATCTGATGCAATGTGACAATGATTCAATTTTATCGAAATCAATCTAGTTATTAGAGTAGTGGTGGATGATTGATTTGCTTTATCATCAGGCCTTTTATTTTTCTGTCTTTCTGTATATAATGCTTTTATTTGGTGATGGCTGTATTTTGATGATTTTATCAAGAGAGCCCATTGTAGGAGCATTCTGTATCATTTTCTTTTTTTATGTCATCAAAAAGCCTTTCTCCTATATATTTGGTGGTAGCATACTGCATACATGAATCGGGAAGTGACTTGCTCTGGTGGATTCGTTTCCATAGGCCTTGTCAAAATTTAGGGTTTAGATTTATGAACTGTCATAGATGTGCACCATAGTCACCATAGAAGTGTCATTGTTTCATTTAATGCTCCCAGAACAGTTTTTTGAGTGACTGAATGAACTAAAAGTCTAAAATTGAATGGTAATTTGCAAAGCAAAATAATTTTGAATCACTGTGTGATGTGGTAAACCAAATGGTCAGATACTCATGCTGATATAATTTTGGTGTGAAGTTATTGGTTGAGAATATGGTACTTGATCAGTAAGTTACAGAGCCTGTCAGATAAAATACTAATATGCTCTTCCTCTTTTTCTTTTTCTTTTTCTTTTTTTCTGGTTTAGAATTTGAAATGGAATTTTTCTTCACTGTGATTTAATAGTATTGCCTCTGTTTTATGAATGCAGTAAAAGTTGTCTTTCAAAGCTTTCTCCACTGCAAGCTGTGTTGTTCGATGTTGATGGAACTCTATGTGATACAGATCCCCTCCATTACTATGCCTTCAGAGAAATGCTTCAAGAGGTGATTGTTTTTCTACCAATCATTTTTCTGATAGTTTTCATTTGTAACATATTATGACGTACTTCACATGGTCTGCTATTAGTATTCATGTAACTGGAAGCATAATTTATGTTTTTTAGCTGATGCACTCAACATTGGTGGATGTGTATGAATAAGCTGTGACTGGTCCTTTTTTTGGCATAAGATTAACCAACATGGGATTCCTTACAGATTAATTTCAATGGCGGGGTCCCCATTACTGAGGAATTCTTCATCGAAAATATTGCTGGAAAGCATAATGAGAAGATTGCCCCATTTCTATTTCCCGATGATGTGCAACGAGGTTTGAAATTCCTGGATGATAAGGAAGCGATGTTTCGAAGGTAAACTCTTCTTCCCGTCTGCTTCAGATTTACATGAACACGTGCCTAATAACTTCTTCTTCATTTTTTTTATGGGAAATCAGGTTGGCCTCTCAACAAATTACACCTATAAACGGTCTATATAAACTGAAGAAATGGATTGAGGATCGTGGGTTCAAAAGGGCTGCAGTTACTAATGCTCCCAGGCCAAATGCTGAACTCATGATATCAGCCCTCGGCCTCTCTGATTTCTTTGAGGCGGTCATTGTTGGTGATGAATGTGAGCAGGCCAAACCACATCCAGAACCCTACTTGAAGGCTCTTGACGTGCTCAAGGTTTCAAAGGATCACACAGTCATTTTTGAGGTCTGCATTCTCCCTAAACTATGCTTTCACTTCCATTATTGGTTTAGGGTCCTTCTTGGAAATTGAAATGCGCTCCCTCTTTTGTCTGGCTAGGATTCTTTTTCAGGTATAACAGCTGGAGTGGCAGCTGGGATGCCTGTTGTTGGTTTATCCACCAGAAATCCGGAAAATTTGCTGATGGAAGCAAAACCTACCCTTCTTATCAAAGACTATGAAGATCCGAAATTGTGGGCAGCATTGGAAGAGCTCGATAAGAAGGGAGGTGTAGAGACAGCTACCAACTAAATGTTACAAGTTTTCGCATATAGTATGAAGCTTATAGATCTCTTCAGCAACAGTTCAGTTGAATAATTCTGTTCAAGACCGGCCTCTATATTCCTCATGATGAGTTGCCGGGCATTTGATGTCAGGTTAGTTTTGTCAGATGTTAAATTGGTTTATAGGCATATAGCTATCGCCTGTCGATCCTTGTACCGTCCAGACTTATGGTTTAACAATATATTGATCGAGGAATACAATTATATGATTTAGCAAGATTTGAGTATGATATTCCTCTCAAACATGTGTAGATGTTCAAATCTTAAATAATTTCAATTTATCAATTTGTTACCCGCAAGAAGTCTGGATTCTGGATTATCAAACACCATTCACCAAAGACTAGAGAGAGCTCGAGACATCTGCTGGCAAATATCCGGTAGTTCACCAGTGCATTGAATTAGAAGTTTTTTCCTTCTTTTCTTTTAACCTCAAGCCTTGAAGCATGCAAATGCGGAGTTACAGAGGCGAAATTTTTATCGATCTGATGACAATAAAGTTATCTGTCGAGGGAATGAATCGGATTCACAGCAAAATTTGAAATCTGTACAGGCAGGTTCATCTTTGTTGGCACTTATCCCAGTCTAACTAAGGCATGATGCTCTACTAAATTCATGACACTTCTCATTTGGTCCATGAGACTGAATCAATTTCATCCCTTGCTGCCTTGTACAACTCAAGCTTCTTTTCCACCAATACAGGATCTTCATCCAGTAACTGTGCAAGTTGCTTTCTGACAGTATTCCCACTTATTTCCTTCCAATGGTACAGATATGGTTGGATACCAAACATGAGCCTATTGATCATTGTTTTGGTCTTGTTCCTTTTTAGTTTGGGTTTTGTTTGCGCCTTTTTAAAAAAAAAAAAAAACTGTGCTAGTTGCTTTCCCTAGTAACTCAGGCACTTTGTGGCCAAAGACTAGGAGTGGCAAATTAAAATTTTGAAAATTATGTTCGAATATTTTATCAAATGTAGACATATCAAGTTTTAAGAAATAATTTAGAAAATCGTCATCAGATATACAAAATAAGGTCTCATCGAAAAAGATGTACACAATAGTTTAGCAGGACTATGTCCTCACAATTTCCACTGTAGATAAGAGATGATCATGCATCCCTCCCATCTCTTTTTTAATACAGGGGAAGGGGAAGTCTTGAACTCGAGACATTTATGAGATACCACATACATGAATGCCGTCTGAGCTACTCGTGGTTCTTAATCTTGAATGCCCACTAATGTGATCATTATCACCAAAGTCTTTATCCCATACTTTTGGGCTATAGTTGGAAGCCGTAGAAATCAACAACAACAAAGAAAAACAAACTTGTTTCTGCGAATTTTCTAGGCAGAAGATCTCAGTTCCATGATTTACGATCTGTCAACCTATATCAGCAGATCTGTATATCACCACCAGCCACTTGAGTAGCATCAGTGCTCTTCTTGGCGTTGGATTCCAAGTCATCCAGATAATGCTGATAGATATAAGAAATGAATGCCCAGATTGCCAATAGCAGAGCCATCACCTTCACTCCGTTCATCTTATCATGGAAGAAGATTACAGCCAAAACAGGGACAACAGGCAAACCCAATGTGCTAATGAAATTGGAGAATAAAGAAGACACCTCAAAAATCAAACCCAACATACCCACTGAGGAAATTTGCCAACTAATTGCAGTCCAAATAAGATTCATAAGATAGGACACCCTTCCTTGTTCATATTCTCTCATCTCCATCTCCAATTCTCTCCAATCCCCACTTGCAAACAACCCCACAATGCAGCCACAAGTCGCAACGAATGACGGGTATATTTGCATATTCAGGACAACTGAAAAAGTCTCTCTCTTGATTATCTTTTCAAATGATAGTTGAAGTAGTGAAAGATACAAGGAGAAAGTAGCAGATGCACCAAGCGTGCACACGACACCAATCGCATACTTCCCCTTAGAAATTCCTGCAGTGCTTTCAGAATCCGAGTTGACTGCCAAAAGGGAGGCTGAAATGGTGAGAAGGACTAGAGAATTGAGTATAAATGGAGTGAACTTCTTTGAATTGAGGAAGTAAGAGAATAAGGCATTGAAGGCTAATTGGGTTGCACAGAGTAGAGAGTAAGTAGAGACAGGAAGGTACATGAGTCCGTATGAATACATCAAGTTATCACCTGTCAATAGTATCCCAAAACCAAAATAAAGCAAGGCCATGACGGTGAGATTCGGACCTTTCAATTGTGTGGTGGTCGATTTTGGTGAAGGAGTGCAGAAAAAGAGGAGGGGAATTAGAATTGGGAAGCCTGCAGATTGAACAAAGGTAGCCATCCATTTATTGTTTCCACCTTTGTCATAATACAATCTTCCCAGAAGGGTAGCTACAGATTGTCCTGAGAGAAGAAACAGGATATAGCAAGAAATGCGGAGCCACCATTTGTAATGTATGAGTTTAGGAAGATGAAGTTTGTTAGTTATGAAGGCGTTTGCATCATCCACAGCTGAAATGAAAGTAACACAAGCATATATTATTAACCTGGGTAGTTCTAGGCAATCAAATAGAATTAAGCTCTACTAGCACAAAACCACCTAAACAGGCTTTCTAAGGCATCTCTTTCAACAAGCAAAGTAAAAGCAGCGACTTTAAGCAGATTTTTTTTGATAACTGAGAATTCCCCAGTCCAACATGTCCACCAGATAACTGGGTCAACTCTAAACTCGGGTTGTGTTCATTTAGCCAGCTCAACGGTGGAGTCAGGAAGGACTGGGCCGAAAAGGGAGTTATCCGAGTCAACCTCACCATTCCAACTAAAGCTTCTTTTTATACTTGCAAACAAGCTAAATGGTTAGTCTACACTCTACAGGCTACTGTAAAAGGTCAAAGTAACAAATATTCATTGCCTAGTCAACCAAATCGGGATGATAGGATATTCTGGTCTTTTGCTCTGAGAATTTAATCAAAGCTTCACAGTCCACACTAACTGATCCCATCGACTTTGAGGCAGGGTAAATACACATAAACAGAATGAATACCAAGATTCCTCATACAATAGCAAGTTCGCTGAAAAGACTAACCTCTGATTTGCTGTTGGGATTCTGAGGCAACCTCCATGAGTCAATTATCACAGAATATGAACAATCAAAAGGAACTGCACAGTTTGTCAGTGTTTATATACAGACAACACCCACCAAGTTCAAAAGGTTATACGATAGTTTGACAAAGTTGACTTTTCAACTTTGAAATTTCTTACCTTACTACTTTTTTGTTTATACGCCATCCCCATTAGTCAGATCTTTAGGAAGCAGAGACTTTCAACGCGAAAGAAAATGGAGCAACGTCAGTGCGTTACAGTTCTTATACAAGCAAGTGAGCAACACTCGAACTTTTTGGGCCCAAGGTTAACTTGTATGTCCTTAGATTTCCGGGCCCAATAACTTGCTCATGTTACGAAAGATAGACAAATTGGGCCTAAAATCATTGCTATGATGCTATCTTTTGAGATTAATTGGGCCAAAGTTAACTTGCATGTTCTTAGATTTCCAGGCCCAATGCTCACTAGTTTGCCCCTGTAGCAGCAACAAATTTAGGATGCTCTCTCATGTTATGGTCTTAATTCCCAAGAAACGAGAATCATGAGTAACTTAAATGATATTCATGTGTGGTATATCATAAATGTCTTCGAATTCGCCTCCTCCATCCCCTTGTGTTAAAAAAAAATAAAATCCCACGAAACATTTTTCACAGTCTATTGCGTTTCTGTTAATTAAATAATTTAATTTCTCATTTCATGGTATGCGCTCTCACCGCCTCACGTGCTAGGCAGCCAAAGAAGGGAAATCAAAAGGGTCCCTTCCCTTCCTTCTCGCGTCACACCCAGCGGGGCCCCCAGGAGCTCCAGCCAATCATAGACTCGCGTGACGCGCGTATAAATTGTTTCCTAATTAATTTTTATTTTTAAATTCTTTTACATCAGCTCCGACTCTCTGCTTCGCATTTTTGATCCAAGAAAGAAAAAAAAAGGAAAGAACAACGAAACACTCTCTCTCGGTTCGCCTCGTATTACCAAACCCTAACCCTAAAAAATTGGTTGTGATTCGTTCTGGTAAGGGCTTGGCGATTGATCGTGATGGATCCACAGCAGAGTAACCTCTATGAGACTGCGTCGCAGCCCGACACAGGCACCGATGCATACACTTTCCTTGAATTTAATACACAGGGCGAATCCGACTTCGACTACCCTGAATTCCGGTCCCAGGTGGCCTGGCCGACGCCCTCTGATTCTCTCACCGCCTCGTCTTTAGAGCCCACCTCTGACCACCGTGGGGGCACATCATTATCGTCCGATCACCACTCTGAGTCCCCTGTTGTGTCTCCTGTGTCCTCGTCCACTGCAAAGGGTGGTGGGCGCGGTGGAGGAGCAGGCGGGAATAGCAGTAGTGCAGTGGAGGCTCTAGGAGCTGGGATGAGTGGGTTGAATTTTGAGGAGACTGGGGATGACGACGGGTATGAGTTCGGAAAAGGGGAATTCACCGAGCATGCCTGTAGGTATTGTGGGGTGTCTAACCCTGCCTGTGTGGTACGGTGTAACGCTCCGTCTTGCCGCAAATGGTTCTGTAATTCAAGAGGGAACACGTCTGGCTCGCATATTGTGAATCACCTAGTAAGTTTTTTGGGTGATCTTTTTGCCTTATTTTACTGCTTTGTTGACTGAAGGACGGTAGATAATTGTGGTTCCTAATCACTACATTGGTTACCTATATTTGACTGATGGATAGTGTATGCTACGTGAGAAATGTGTAAATTTAGAGTTAAGTAGTTCATGTTTCTTTTCTTTGTTGTGGACCGTATCAATTTTTGTAGCTTTTTTTTTTATTATTTTTGGAGCACAGTTAATAAACTGGGGAATTGAATAGCAAAGAGCTTATTCACAATTTTAAACTCGTGTTAGGTTTTCGATGAGACTAATGTGTTATTGGAGAACCTATTAATGGATAAACTACAGTAGATTGGTAGATCAATCATTCATTGTAGAGTTTGGATAAGAATATTGAACCTGAAGATACATAAAGTTAAATGCAAGCTGGACAGAGACATATTTGAAAGCTCTGCTGTCATTCTTTCTTCATTGCTGATTTTTTGATTATTTATTTCGAACTCAGCATAAGGATGGACAAGGTGAGTGCAGAGAGTACATATAGTAATTCTTTATAAATGATACACGCAATAGCTTTGTTATGTGATCACGTGATACTATTGTTTATTCAGTTTCTTTTGTGATCATGTAAATATTTGGCAGGATAGTAAGGCCTTTTGGTTTGCAACTTTGGGGAAATGAGGAGGAAATTGTTCTAATGAATAATGGTAAAGAGATGAAAATATGAAATTTTTGAAAAGATGGAACTAAGGCACCCTCTGGGAACCTTGCAGTAATAATTCTCACTTTTCCTTTTGGCGTTTTTAAAAAAATGCATCCATGCCTCGGCGCTTCCAGATTTAAGTTATGGGAAGGAGAGTTACAAGAAGGGCTTAACTAAAATCCTCAAAAGGATTGTCACAAAGACTAGAGCATCAGAATTTCAGGTTTCTACATTCTAGAGCAAATATCAAAAAAATACTACGGATGACTCGCAATTATTGAAAATCTTATTGTTTCTCTCAAGTCTCAACCCATATCATCCACATAATGGCCAAAGGGAGAATCAGAATAGCCTTTTTCTTTGATACATCATTGCTAAGAGTACAGGAATTAGATATCTAAGAACAGTGATAGATATATATTCTAAATGTCTAATTAAGTGAATTTGCTGTAAGTGCCAATGATATGGTAAATTTTTGTATTAAAGTGTTGTTGAGAATCTCTTTTAGTTCATCTTTCTCTTATGAACACTTGCAAAGTAGGCGACGCTTAAATTAGTATGCTATGTGGTATGTCCACATAGGCTGAATTTCTCTGTTGATTACTGGTTTGGGTAATTGTTTTGGTTGTTTGCTATTGAATGAAATACTAAGGTTTTATTTAGGTAGTTGAATGCCGGTTAAGATGATATTCGTCTCTGCTTTGCTTAAAGTCACCTTTTTTCGCACTAGTAGATTTCTCACAACCCATTTAAACAATTTATCTTTTTGGAATGGCGGCTTCTCCAGGTCCGAGCAAAGCACAAGGAAGTTTGTCTCCACAAAGACAGTCCTTTGGGAGAAACTATTCTTGAATGCTACAATTGCGGCTGTCGGAATGTTTTCCTTCTTGGATTTATTTCAGCCAAGACAGAGAGTGTTGTTGTTCTTCTCTGCAGAGAACCTTGCTTGAGTGTCAATGCGTTGAAGGATATGAATTGGGACCTGAGTCAGTGGTGTCCCCTGATTGATGATAGATGTTTTCTTCAGTGGCTTGTAAAGGTTGGTATCTCTGTTTTCTTTGTAGAGGGACCAGGATGGGGGTGTTGTTTCTAGAACTTGCTGACAACTCCGATTTTCAGATCCCATCTGAACAGGAACAGTTGAGGGCACGCCAAATTAGTGCGCAACAAATTAACAAGGTAGAAGAGCTTTGGAAGACTAATCCTGATGCTACCCTTGAAGACCTTGAGAAGCCCGGGGTGGATGATGAGCCTCAATCTGTAGCCGTAAAGTATGAAGATGCATATCAGGTGCATATTTTAATTATATATATATATATATATATTTATATATATTTTATGATTTAGGCTTGTCTTGTGATTCTCGACTCTAGAAGTTCATATGAATGTCCGTTAGGCTAATTTACTAATTCTCTGGTGATTTTGTTTTTTTCTGCAGTATCAAAATGTATTTGCTCCACTTATTAAGCTTGAAGCTGACTATGATAAAGTAAGCTATCACTTTCCTGAGTTGTTTTTGAGGATGATTTAATGGGCTTTTATTCTCCATAATGATTATGTTTTAATGTTTCTCTGAGTTATTACACTTATTTCTCCAGTATAAAACGTGTAGTATTTCTGTGTGACATTGTTTTGCTCCTTATAGTCTCAGTTCTTTTGCAGATGATGAAAGAATCTCAGAGTAAGGACAATGTCACAGTTCGATGGGATATCGGTCTTAACAAAAAGCGTATTGCATACTTTGTATTTTCGAAGGTTTCTTACCCTCTCTATTTTACTCCATTGTTGTTAATGTTGTTGTGCATTTATGTTCACTATAATGTCTTTGGATGCTGCTGAGTTTTTGTTGATGACTTGTGCTTATGTATATTTCTCATATCATGGTAGTTACAACATACATTGCTTCTGTGTTGCAGGAGGACAATGAGTTGCGCCTCGTTCCTGGTGATGAGCTGCGGCTGCGTTACTCTGGAGATGCAGCTCATCCAGCTTGGCAGTCTGTTGGACATGTGGTATGCCTCGTAACTAAAGATATATGTCCTGTTCAGAATGTATTTGATTCCTTTAGGGGAAGTGATATGTTCATTTACTAAATCTGAATATGCATTGTTAGCTGTACCATTTATTGGTAGTAATTGCATTGCACACATCCATTTCTCTTTATGTTATAGCTAGTTATATTTCCGTTGTTTCAGATCAAGCTAACCACACAAGAGGAGGTAGCACTTGAGCTTCGTGCTAATCAGGTACTTTTGGTTTACGTGCAGTTAGTTCTCTGATCTTCATTTTTCTTGAGTTGAGTATGGTTCTTATCACTGCTATTTGATGCAGGGCGTTCCTATTGATGTGAACCATGGTTTTAGTGTTGATTTTGTATGGAAGAGTACAAGCTTTGACAGGATGCAAACAGCTATGAAAACTTTTGCTGTAGATGAAACAAGTGTCAGTGGGTAGGTTTACAGGTCCCATTTTTCTGTCTATATAATATATGCATACATGTGGATAAGTTTTGGTTTTTGCTATTTAGCCTACTTTGAATGGTAGTAAATACTGTAGATTTGTGTTTTTCAGAAATTTCTAACTTTCTATCTTAACAATAGAATGGTTCGGGCATTACATGTAATTTAATGTGGCTTTTTCGTGGTCTTGGGTTTATATATTATACAGGGTCATCCGTTCCTGTGTTTTTGCCATATATTATAATGCCATTAGTAATTTGTGCGTAATAACAGTAAGTTTGGATTATGCATTTATTGCTCAGAGACTATCTTCTGCTCATTCTTTGGCTGGAATTCTGAACCCGAAGCCAATCAACTGACCTGACTCGTTGACCTTGGTTTGGATGAGCTGTAAGGGCACATTGTTTTGCCTGTAGAGCTATGTCAGACTACTACTAGTTTCAGACTTTTAGCTAATCATACTTCCCCACCTCAAGGTGGTCAATTTTAAATATTATACTTGCGTTGAGTTGAAATATATGTACTTGGTTTATCTGATGTAATGATCTGGATCAGATATATATATCATCATTTGTTGGGTCATGAAGTTGAGGCTCAACTGGTTCGTAATACTCTACCTCGTCGTTTCGGTGCTCCAGGCCTCCCTGAGTTGAATGCATCTCAGGTACGCTATCGTGAATAAATAGTCAGGTCAAACTATTAACATTTTTTGTCTGTTCAGTTGGTGCTCTGCTGCTATAGTTCATTCTGCTTCTTTGTACCCAGGGTTTAAGTATTTTTTTTTGTTATGCTGAGGTCTGCATAAGTAGGCTACTTGCCTACTTCAAATTTCCTTTTATTACTCGACAGTGTACTTGGAACATGCATGTGTATCAACTCTGTGATGGATGATGAATGTTTAATAAAATATTATTAAGTTTTCGCAACTCCGTTCCAGTTCACTTTCCTAACAGGCCGGTATTATACCTTTGACTGCCCTGCTTTCATCTAACATCACGGTTTGTTTTAATCCACAATCTTATCCGTCTTCCACTAGATGTCTAATGGGAAATCGGGGAAATGTATATATATTTGTTTCTTCGCTATGTTGGCTTTCTTACAGTGTGTGTCTATGTTATTATTTTCTTGCCCTGTTTTAGTCAATATCAACTAGTCGACTGGCTCCGATTTTCTGTTTCAATATAAAAACGCAGCTTGGTTTGTGTCAGTTATCTTCGTAAAACTTTAAATCAATCTAGCTGAGTTCGTTTGACGTCTGTTTCTCTCTCCCCATATGTTCTCTGCTATTGCAGCTGTCTTGTTCATGAAATTTCTATTCAATGGCTTAGTTGTCAATTTTCAGGTTTGCATTTTCTGATATAATAGCTTATCAATGTGACACTGCTATCAATCATCATATTCTCTCCATTTTTCCCAGGTTTTTGCTGTGAAAAGTGTTCTTCAGAAGCCTATCAGTCTGATTCAAGGACCGCCTGGCACAGGCAAGACTGTCACTTCTGCTGCAATTGTTTATCACATGGCCAAACAGGGCCAGGGACAGGTAAGATCTTTAAATACTTTCATTTTCTATTTTATTTTTAGATCATGACATATGTTAGTGTTATTTTTCGTTTCAGGTTCTGGTTTGTGCTCCAAGTAATGTAGCTGTAGACCAGTTGGCTGAGAAAATAAGTGCCACTGGCTTAAAGGTAAAGAATCAATGCTTCCCCCGGGTTCTATTTAAAATGCTTTGAAGTATGAAGTCTAGCGATTTGTAGCTTTGTTCTATTTATTTTCTCAAAAGCTCAACCGTAGCTTGTTTCATTTTGAGAAGACTTTTATAACTAATGGGATCAACATGTGCATCAGTTGGATTAATGGTGACTAATTAGATAGTAATCGACTTATATATTCCTTTTTGGGATTATTTGTCCCTTTTCGAGGACTTCTCCTTGTGAAACAAACCTGGCCCTGCTTGTTATACTCTTGCTTAAGGCAATCACCTACAAACTCAAACTGTGAGTGTCAGTTAAATCTAAGTTGCACAAAAGGGGATTAGAACCCAAGACCTCTGTGTTGGCTCTAGTATTTGTTACTTGTCCTGTAGTTCTGTAACTTCTGTTGCAATAATTTGTGCAAAAATCCTCGTAGTGTCAAGATTATGTTTGTCCGTTCACCCTTGACACTTGAGTTGAAATTATGTAACTAAAATTTATCCTGCATTTGTTGGATCTTTTGTTCCTGAGGACATGTATATTATTATTTTCTTCAGGTTGTCAGGCTTTGTGCAAAATCAAGAGAAGCTGTGAGCTCTCCTGTTGAGCATCTGACCCTCCACTATCAGGTTCATTGATCTACTACAATTTGGGAAATTCAATAATGTAATGTTCTTCTTTATGGTTAGTGGTTCTTGGCATGATTCTTATCATTAATGACATTAAAGGTTCGTCACCTCGACACATCTGAAAAGAGTGAACTTCACAAGTTGCAACAACTGAAAGATGAACAGGGTATGTCTTTGTTTCCCTTATTCATATGATGTATTTCTTCATCAGGAAGTTGTAGTTTTCATAAAGTTGTAGATAGGAAGGCCAAAAAAATGAATGGATAGTAGTAAAGAAGGATATTAACATAATAGGACAGATAGAGAATTTAGCATTAGACTGAATTGAATGGTAAAAGAGAACTTGTCATAGTTTTCTTTATGAAGTTATGTATCAAAGCCAATTTTTTGTTCTAAATTTTAAGTGGGTATCCTGCATTTCTTAGGGAGTCCGCATCTTCACCATTTTTCTAATGTTCGAATTATCTACAGGAGAACTGTCTAGCAGTGACGAGAAAAAGTACAAGGCACTAAAGCGAGCTACAGAGAGGGAGATTTCTCAAAGTGCAGATGTGATTTGCTGCACCTGTGTGGGCGCTGGAGATCCTCGATTATCTAACTTTAGGTTCCGCCAGGTTGCAATACATTTATGGGAACTTTAGGATCTAAACTTTGATTGTCATTCTGGACCCGAAAGCTTATGTGTATTTTTCTGTGTTAGGTACTTATTGATGAATCGACTCAGGCAACAGAACCCGAGTGTCTTATTCCTTTGGTTCTTGGGGCAAAGCAGGTACATAGGGATCAAATTTAATGTATAAAGTCCTTGTCATTCTTACGTTTCAGTTCTCTGACAACTATTTCTATATAGATTATTCTTGTTGGTGACCATTGCCAGCTTGGTCCAGTCATCATGTGCAAGAAAGCGGCACGTGCTGGGCTAGCTCAGTCTCTCTTTGAACGCCTTGTTATGCTAGGAGTGAAACCAATTAGGCTGCAGGTAATTTAAAATTTCATGGTTCCCTTTCCATCTGGGCATGTGGTTGTGATATCCTGGTGGATCAGGAGGATGTTAAAAGTCTTCAGACTTCTTTTGTGTATAATGGTTTAACAGCTCTGTCTGTGGGGTTATTTGTGCTGTATGTTTACCATATCGTCTGGGGGGGACTGCATGATGGACTCCCTTTGGACAATTATATGGTAAGCATGTGGGGTCTGTGTGTCTTGTTGATGTTCTCTATTGCTATTAGACATGGAGATACATAAAAGAGCTCTTGTGCCCAGTTTTAATCAGTTTCGATTTCCCACTCCGTCAAAGAATTAACAATTAACCCCATACATTTCTTATCAAAAAATGGAGATAACTTTTAAAATCGTTTGACGTATGTGGATGCAATACCCTTATTAGGTGCCTGAACCATTTTTGAGTTACTTTTGCACTTTAGATGCGTGGAGTTTGTTTATTTTATTTGAATGATAATTGGCCCATTGCCGTACTTTCTGGTACACCATGTTGTTTTCCCCTTCAAGGACACTCTTAATATATTATTGCTACCTTAATCTGTATGTTGTGCTGGTGATAGTTCTTGCTGACTTTACCTAGACTAACTGACTAAGAATGGATCAACTATTAAATCTTGGCTGGAAATTACTGTTTTTTTACCTATTTCTCTGGGCAATCTATTATTAACAACCTCTTCACAACTTCTTTCACTGTAATGGAATACTATAAGACTATATATCTCAAACAAGAGAAATAAACAAATGTAAAATTGTTCCTAGATAGTTAGGTATGCTCCCTATGGTGACTGGGTTACCTTAATCTGTATGTTGTGCTGTTGATAGTTCTTGTTGACTTTTTTTTCATTGAAAATATGCAATCACGTTTCTTCTCCCTTGGCAAGTAGTGGTTCTAGCTCATTGATATTGATGTGCTGTTATTTTTATTTATACTGTTGATTATTTAATGTGCTGTATATGATTTCATACTCAATTTATGCACTATGAGTACTAAATGTGGTTTATGAATGTATATTATGGTTCAATTGTAATTTTCATCCGAATTCTTAAGTAGATACTATTGTTATTAATCTGTGTTGCAGACTGATATATCATATTTTGTCCCTTAATTTTAGGTTCAATACCGAATGCACCCATCTCTGTCAGAATTCCCTTCTAATAGCTTTTATGAAGGTACCCTGCAAAATGGAGTTACAATTAATGAAAGGCTATCATCAGGCATTGATTTCCCGTGGCCTGTGCCTAATCGTCCCATGTTTTTCTATGTCCAGGTACTGCATTTTTTTTTTGGGCTAAGCAATTCGTGTATTACATTAAGCCTCTTGTGATTTGGGGGAGGAAACTGTTTTTTGGGAATAACTAAACAATATGTGATGGTTCACTTTGGTGAGTGCCTCTATTTTTGTTACGGTAGAGGGATTGAACAATTAGTGCAATGATATGCTAGCCCCTCTCTATGAACTCAGCCCTAACTCTCCAACAAGGGTCCTTTTTATTAACGGTTTGTTAGCAAAGAGGATATTATTGACCAAAGCTGTCTTCCCATGCCACCACTATCCCATATCTCTCTTCTAAATCTCTAAACTCTTCTTGATTATATTGTATAATTACTTCTTTGTTTTTTAGATGGGACAAGAAGAAATAAGTGGCAGTGGTACATCCTATTTAAATCGTACTGAGGCTGCAAATGTTGAAAAGATTGTAACCACCTTTTTGAGGACTGGTGTAGTCCCTAGTCAGGTAGATCTTGATCTTCTCTTCGCATTTAACTTTTTGGCCAGTGGAGGTTCACTTTTGTTATTTGGGATATTAATTTACCTAAACTTCATGTAGATTGGGGTGATAACTCCATATGAGGGGCAAAGAGCATATATTGTAAACTATATGTCCAGAAATGGTGCTCTCAGACAGCAACTTTACAAGGAAATTGAGGTGATTCATGGATATAACTTTCCTGGCCTTGATGCAAATTTCCATCCGGTTGCAGTTGTTACATAATGTGTATTATACTATTATGTCAGGTTGCAAGTGTTGATTCATTTCAAGGAAGGGAAAAGGATTACATCATTTTATCTTGTGTGAGGAGTAATGAACATCAGGTAGGTTTTTTTTTTTATTGTTCCCCCCATTTTCATGTGACTTAGTGAATATTGATATACTGTATCTTCTAACAAGGAGATCCTATTTAGAGGCTGAACTTGATGCCTTTACCCTTGATTTACCATGCCAATCATAGGCCCCAATTTCTCAACTACTGCTGCTAGTATTATGGATGCTTCACAAATGAATGATATTCTTTGAACTCCAAAAGGACATGGATTTCGGTTCTGTTTTATTTTACCTCTGTTTATCAGTAGAAATTTGTTGACCCCCTTCTGTATTTTATTCTTCCATATTTCTCATTTACTTGCTCGAATGCAGGGAAACAAAGTACTTTTGTTGTCATGCACAATGTAGTAGTGTCCACAGTTAAATTATCTATTATGTCTATTCATTAATTTACACTTTGGCTGAGAAGGTTTTTTTTTTTTCCTGCGACCTGTAAGTTCTAATGTGCCAAGTAAATAAATCATTGATGAAACTCACTGAGATATCTAATTTCCTTTCCATGGAGTCCCTTAATGGTGGGATTGACACTTGGTACTTTGAAATGTGCTAAGTAAAGAAATCATGGGTGAAACTCACTGCGATATCCAATTTCCTTTCCGTGGAGTCCCTTAATGGTGGATTGACACTTGGTGAAATTATCTAAATAAAGATGCATGAAAACTACGATCTTGCTGATGAATTGTCATACAGCAATTTTTTTGAGTCTATGTAAAATTTTCAGTTAAGCTATTAATGAATTTCTACTTGTACTGAAACTATGTGTGGCTATTTTTAACTTAATTTGAAGTACTGAACTGTGATGCCGTGGGGCATAGGGTGTTTAGCATTAAAAATAAGATACCATAGGGTGTTTGCTATATCTTTTTTTGCAAGAATCTTAACTTTGTCCTTATGAATCACTTACCGGTGTTCAAATGCTGAACAGGGCATTGGATTTCTTAATGATCCTCGTAGGCTGAATGTGGCATTAACACGTGCACGATATGGTATTGTCATTCTTGGGAACCCTAAAGTTCTCAGCAAGCCGCCGTTATGGAATAGCTTGTTGTCTCACTATAAGGTATTTTAGCTGCTTTTTATGTCATAATGTTACTGGTAGATTAGTGTGGCTCTTTCTGAAACATATATGCTGTCGTCTAGAGCTAATTGGTATTTGGATATCTCTGTAGCATGGTATGCTATTGCGAGGTGATGATAGTGATATTACAGTTTACAGATATTATCTTGAGTTAGCAATCTCCAATTTTCATTTTCATCTAAAAGCAGCAGTTCTGATTCATATCAAAATTTTGTTATTCAAGTTATGCTTGTCAAGATACTGTGTTGGCCGTTGTGTTACTTTGCAATCTCTTTTCACTAAAATTATTGTTTTCTTTTTGTTCGCTAATAGGAGTATGAGTGCTTGGTAGAAGGGCCTTTAAATAACTTGAAGCAGAGTATGGTTCAATTTGAAAAACCCAAAAAGGTATGTTTATTAATAAAGGATAGATCTTATCCTGTGGGTGATGATTGGATCTTGTCTGATTATTCATCTGATTTTCAAATAGATGATATGTGAGAATATATTTGAAGTGTTTATATTTTGCTACTTTTCAATTAGATGATAAGTGATAGAATAAATCTGAAGCGTTGTTATTTTTTCTACTATTTGGATACAGATCTACAATGACAGGAGACTTTTCTTTCTTGGTGGACCTGGTGTTGTACTTAATGGCAACTTTGGGTCCAGTGCATTATCTACCCCAAGTGCTGATAGAAGCAGCAGCCGTTCTAGGGGTATTCTACTGCTTCTTTCTAAAATTTCACTTTTGTTTGTGATAATTGGTTAACCATAAGTTCTTGAGTTTGATGTCCATACATGAGGTGGGACTGCGAATTGGCTCAAGCAGACATTAGACTATGTTGTTCTTTCTTCCTCTTTCGAATAATACTTTACTTGCTGCCAATTATAGGTTCTTATATGCCACCTGGACGTCCTAACGGTACCCACAAGCCTGGAGTTCATCCTGCTGGGTTTCCTATGCCCCGTGTTCCGATTTCACCATTTCATGGTGGTCCACCTTCTCAACCATATGCTATTCCAAGACGTGGAGCTGTGCATGGACCAGTTGGAGCCGTCCCTCATGTCCCTCCACCAGGAAGTCAAGGGTTTGGTCCCGGGCGTGGCAGTGCTGGTGCTCCCATAGGCAGTCATCTTCCTCACCATCAAGGTACACAGCAAACTATTGGAAATATTGGGACTAATTTCAATTTTCCTGCCCTTGAGAATTCAAATAGTCAGCCATCTGTTGGAGGTCCATTGTCTCAGCCTGGTTACATTAACAATGTACGTACTGTTTCTCCCAAATCTTCTTCTGAATCGCCTGTCTTTTTTTTTTTTTTTGAATGGTCGTGTTATGGGAGTCTGTCTGGACTGTAGATGCCAGTTCAAGGTCAAAGCCAAACATTTCGAGAGGGATTTTCCATGGGGGGCATGTCACAGGTGTGTCTTTGTATGCATCATTAGCTTTATATGTGTATATTAGCTTTATATATGTGTATATTAATTATGTTTTTGAAATCAATTTCTTGATTTGTCTCTCAATGGCCATCAAATCAGGACTTCTTGGGCGATGACTTCAAGAGCCAGGGATCACACGTTCCTTATAACGTTGCTGATTTCTCAACTCAGGTACTTGGATTAGAGATTGAAGAAATTAGGATAACTTTGTAACTTAGTAGGTTGGAGTAAAGAAGTCTTTGTTCTTTTAAGTATTTTTTGCTAGGCAGTAGAAAATAAATCTGTAATGAAAGGTCATTTGTCATTGGAAGTGTATGAAGAGAATATCAGGGGAATCTGTTTTCTGAATGACTATCTTTACTGCATCTAAAGTTTACATTGAATGCCATACTCTCCGCAATAATGTCTTATGGCAATCGATGGTTGTGTGTAGTTGTTTATGTTGACTTGTGATCAAACTGCTTTGCAGGCTTCTCAGAATGGATATGCTGTCGATTATGTTACACAAGGAGCACAAGGTGGTTTTCCGGGAAACTTCCTTAACCAGAATTCTCAAGCTGGATATTCCGGTTTTGGTTCTGGAAATGATTTCATGTCCCAGGTTTGCTCCATGCATGTATTGTCTCTTGTTTCTACTGATGGTTTAAGTTTTTATCATTTTCCCAGCCTATTGAACTGCTTCTATGTCGCAGGACTACATGACTCATGGATCACAAGGGCTCTTCACTCAGGTTGGCTTTAATGACCCTTCACTAGATGAATCGTCACAAAATCGCTTTGGTGTGGCCAATCCCAATTCACACTCGTCCCAGGTTCCTTTCCTTACCAATTACTAAAATTGTTAAAATGCAAAGTTGTAGGGGTATAGAATTTTAGTTGACCAATTTGTTTGCAGGGCTTGATGAATTCTCTCTACTCCCAGCCTTTTGCCCATTACAACACACAGCCACTTAACTTGCAGGCTTCACAACCGCAGCCTCAGCAGGGTCAAGGCTCTCAAAACCAGAACCAACATTACAATGGTTGAGAGGCCTTGGGGGCACTTGTTTGTGATGGGTTAGTCTTCGTGTTCAGCCACTTGGTTTGTGCTGTCATGTGTGCCTAAATATATTCTGCTCTAATTGGAAGCAGCAATTGCTGTGCTTTTGGAGGCCAGGCTGTCTCGTTACGGAATGCATAGTAGCTACTGGAATTTGGAAATAAGTCAGCAAGGCTACTGGCCCAAGGAAATCAGGGCAGCACATCCGAGGCTAATAACAAAAGGATAACCCCGAATTATGTGCTTCAACTTGTGTTTTGAGAGCGTATTTCCAAGGGAATGAGCATTACATGGCACGGTTTTGTCCGAAGGGGTTGGTCTTTGAGGAGGAAAGCCCGCTTGATTCACTTAGGTGGACCCATTATTCATAGGGAAGCAGCTTAACATTTGAATTTTGTACAGCAAGCTGTGGAAGGTAAAGGCCAACCCTTTCAGCCCTTCCTGACATGTAACTTCACTCTCTAACGATATTGTTGATCCGACGATGACGATATCTTAGTAGTGTGTCCGGTCCTGGGTGCATTTAGTATAGTCAGCTGGTATATAAACGTGTCGTCCCATTTGTTTTATGGGGACTGAAGTTAAAAAGTGTCCTTAAATTGTGAGGAAAACATAGTACGAAGTTACGAGTAAATTATGATTCCAGTGGTGGTTTGTTTATGGTGCTCTTCATTTTGTGTTTACCATGTGATTGATAACGTGCTTAAGGCTGAATGTGTTGCAGAGGGCAGCGGACCCAAAAGTTGGGACAAAAGAGGTGGATCTTGGATTTTAAAAATTAACGGTCGAAAATCGGTACAGGATAACAGTGGTACATAGTGCAGTGGTCTGTTTATATTTTTCTACAAGTTCTATGATAAAAATACGTTTCCATTGTGGATCATCCGAACATAAAATGAAATTGGTAAATTAGTTTTTCGGATATCATAGGTATTGTTCTCAATTTTTGTTCCACAACTATGTCTCAAAATGGTTCATAACTTTGAATTTCCTATAATTATTGCAATTGCAACTTTGGATGTCACCTTTCTTATTGTGTGTATGTATTATAGTGCTTTTCCTCATCGTCTTTTTGAAATACTACATAGAATTAAGCGTTTTTGCAAGCGTTTTTGCATAATAAATTAATTATCTTTATTTTATAAATTAATTAATTATATTTATTTTTTAATTAATTTTTTATTTTATAAATTAATTTTTATGTATAAAAACATTTATATGTCTATATTACAATTAAAATGTATAATAACCCTGCACTTAATTTATCGTATAATGTTACACATCGTAAATGTTACTAGTAAAAATTGAACAAAATACTATTAAATATTCATGTAGCATATCTATTGTTAAAATTATTTAGTATTTCTGCTACGTATTTTATAAAACTAGGTCGTAGACACAAATCAACATCGAGAGGGACATTTGAAAAATTTAAGGCATGAAGGAGGGGTAAACATAAGCAAGAGTCCTTCTGCCTGTTTGGCAGAGCATTGGACACAATGGCTTCACTAAGTGGAACGTTAACGTCCGATGCTCAATAAAATGACAGAGCGGTGATAGCGGATCCGATAGCATCAAATGCCCCACACTAGCCCCAAATGTTTATATTTAAATAATATTTTTAAAAGTTAACATGGAGCCCACACTGGCCCCACATGTTTATATTTAATAATTAAAATACATTTAATTAATTAATTAATAATTTAATTATTAAATATATTATTATTAAATTTTAAGATATTTTTTATACTTAAAGATTAATTTTAATAAAAAATAATATTTATTAGATTAAATTTAATAACAAATTTTAATATAAAAATAATAAAATATAATATTAAAATATTTTAATTCAATGACATTTCCTGTAACATCAACTTTTTGTTAACCAAACACCTCACAATATTTTTCACAACTTCAAACTTAAGTTTTTTTCTCACAATTTTTTCTTTAATTTTAAAAATTAATCTTTCCGCTCTATCAAACATCAAAATCTCTTAAATCTCTTATCAGTTATCAGGGGAAAAAAAAAAGAGAGGCGTAAATCACTCGCGGAATCCAGCTATGCAGAAACGTCGTAAACGACACTTCTTCAACCTCCTCACTCGTCAAACTCTCTTCGCTTTGTTTAAAAATTGAAGAAAAAGGTGAGAATCAAAAGAAAAAGCTAAAAGCGAATGTAAGCTTGCAAGGAGACAAAGCAGTGCGAAGGTAGGGACCATTTCAGCGGAGACGAAGCAACGGCGCATATTCACTGAAGAGCATTTCCACTTTCCAGTCTCTCTCTTCTGACGGTGCTCTTTCTCGCTCTCTGTAAGTGCAAGAAATTGTTTCCGCTTCTGGTTGTTTGCTCTTGATTTTTGGATTTTGGATTTTCGAAGTTTGATCTTTGTTGTGGAGTTGTGGGATTGAGAATCCGGAGTGGAGATCGCCACTCCGCTGTGTTTTATGCTGTTGTCTCTCTCAGCTGCTCTGTTTTCAGTTTTATTTTTCTTTCGCTACTGAATATTCTTCATCTAGATTGTGTGCGAGGTTGATTGATGAGAGTTACAGCTATACGTGCTTTTATATGTATGCGGTTTTCTATACGTATGTGCGTACGTATGTAATGTTTATCTTCTCCTTTTATAATGCATGTCTAGAACTTCAAATTTAAATGTATATTTTTTGGCCTACTTCTAGATGTACAGAACTTGAATATGTGATCTGCATTGCTTAGATGACTGATTATAGGATCACGACTGTGCTTACGATGGTTTTGTCCTTACATTTGTTTATTTGTTGAGTTGAGTCGCTGTGAAAATGCCTTGAGCCTGCTTAATTGTTTTAAGTTCTTGGTGGGAATGAGGAAAAGTGAGATGCTGTAGAGGAGGCTGATGGTGATAGATATTACAGTGGAAATAAATGAATATAAATCATAACCTGCAAATTGAAGTTGTTAGGTTTATGTGCGTGCTGTATTGAGTCAATTGGATGATATTTGCTTCTAAGTTATCCATCTGGATACCAAAATTATGTGTGCAAGCTGATGCGTTATTCAACCACATACAAATTCAGTGAAGAATATTAATTGACGAAGAATCAGTAAACCTACCTTTGTTGTCATGTTGTTTAGAGTTTTATAACTCATTATGGATGGAACTCATTATGTTTGGCTTGTCGAATAAAGAATCAGGAGGCTTCCGAAAAAAATAATGAATAATTACAAAGTTTTCTTTAAAAATAGAAGGATGTTATAGCTTCACTTTCGCTGTTGTTTAAATGCTTCATTTGATATGGTTTACTAGAATATGCAAGTGCTCTCTGGTCCAAAATTTTTAGAGAATTTCTTTACTGTAAAAGTCTTGGTCTTCAGTTTGCTACTTGGCTGTCATACTATCTAAACTAGTTTGAAAGATTGCTTTTGCATTAGTCATCTTTCATTTCCTGCTACATGTTTTTCTTACAAACTAAGGGTTGTAATGGCAGGTTAAGTTTTATGGCATCTGGGTGAATAAATTGATCATATTTGTAAGTCATGTTACTGAGCATCTGGGAGTTTACTTGATGACACGATATTATATCAATAAGCAAATCAGGCCGTGGTGCGGAAGCTATGTGCAATTTTGGACGCCTATGATCAAAATTTTAACATGTGTATATTGGCTATGCAACGGTATCTTTGCTGGTGCATTTTATATGGCCATCTTTACATATATGCACTTTCACATAGCTTAGGGCAACATAGGGGTGGTGAACTTGTGTTTCCGAGTTATCCTGGATCAGTTGTAAAAATTAATCATAAAAGGGGCATCTCTACGTCCATTAGAAAACATCTTTTTTCTTCCGAACTGAGCAGTTCTGTGTCTTGCGAGAACCTGGGAGGTGTTGGATCATTCAATACCACATGCTTGCTAAACTCAAACTTGTATTTGAGTTCTGATCTTTACATTTATGGTACTGGAAACTTGGAGATACTTTCTGGTGTTTCAATTGCATGCCCCACAGAAGGCTGCATGATCACCTTTAATATGACTGGAAAAGTTAATGTGGGCCGATCTGCCAGTATTGTAGCTGGCACAGTTGTTATTTCGGCCGCCAATTTAACCGTGGAAGACAACTCTTATATCAACACAACATCTTTGGGCGGATCACCACCACCTCAGACAAGTGGTACGCCAGTTGGGTATGATGGAGCTGGTGGAGGTCATGGTGGACGAGGCGCTTCCTGTTTGAAAAGTAACAAGACAAATTTTTGGGGTGGTGATATGTATGGTTGGTCAACTTTGTCTAGGCCTTGGAGCTATGGGAGCAAGGGTGGGGGCATATCCTCTGAAAATCAGTTTGGAGGGTGTGGTGGAGGTCGTGTCAAACTCCAAGTACAGGACATACTAACTCTGAATGGATTTGTCACTGCAGAGGGTGGCAATGGAGGATTAAAAGGGGGAGGTGGCTCTGGCGGAAGCATCTTTATACATGCTGTGAAACTGTGAGTACTTTTAAGCTGCTTTTATTGAAATTCATGCTTGTACTCTTTTGGACTGTTGGATCGTTTATACTTGTGCTTTTTTAAGGTGCTTGGTATTTTGGTAACCTGAGTTGTTTCCTCTTTTCCTTTTTGTCTCATTTTTCTCTCTAATTTAATGTTCAGAAATTCCCATATATTCCTTGTGATTTTGGTCATCCTACCATTTTCCAACCAAAAATGCACGTTAGGAACTTTTATATGCGCCATTTTTGTTCTTATCTTTCACTAAAACCAATGTAGCGTACGAAATTATTCTGGCCTCGTCAATGATTGTAGGAACTATGCTATACCTATGTATTTATCCTGTGCAATTGATCCCTGAGCCAGTCAAATGGGTATCCGTCCCCTGTAGGCAGGTGGTTCTTTTATTTTAGAGAGTGAACTTTGAAGTTAGGATTTAATTCATTACTTTCTTGTTCATCATCTTGGTTGAAGCTTACTACATCAACGTGATCTTTGATGGTTCACTGGCTTTGTCTGGTGTTATACGACGAACAAATATAGCCTACACTAGAGTTTGTTGCTCACACAGAATGCTTATTTTTGTCAAAATTTATTCAAAAATTGCTAAATATCTTCCTTTTTCTTGTCTTCCTCAATAGTGGTAGAAACAATTTGCGTAACAATTGTTTTACTATTTCCCCATTTCTGGCTATGGTACTACTATGCAAATTGTTTTAAGTGCATAGTTTTGTAATTTATTAACTGTTTGTGTCATATTTCTATGGCTTAGGAAAGGATATGGTACAATAAGTGCATCAGGTGGAAGAGGATGGGGTGGAGGTGGTGGTGGAAGAATTTCTCTGGATTGTTACAGCATTCAAGAAGATGTAAAAATTACTGTCCATGGTTGGTACCAATCACAAATCTGTATCTGGTAGTTGAAGCAATGATTAGTCAACTGCTAAATATTTCATTCTTACGTGTAAGGGTCCTTACTTGCTTTATAGGTGAAAATGAGTGGCTGCGTAAAGTTGTTACCTCTGGGGAGATATAAATGTAGTGACTAATTTGTTCAGTTATTTCTTTCTCATTATAAAAGACGCAAAGGATAATTTCATACGTTGAACATACTTGTCTGGTAACCCTTTCATGCTAGAAGGAACTGTAATTGTAGATGATTGATTCTCAACTCCATGGCCTCAACGACCTAGAGAACGGCTTGCTCGTGGTTCTAACTGTTGTACAATTTGTCAACTTGCTTATGCCACTATCCAAACTTGCAAATGGCATGTTCCTAAATTATGAAATAGTTCCATAGGCATGTTCTATTTAATCTGCATTGAGCATGAGCTTATTTTCTTCTATGATTTAAATTTTAGTTCTTGTGCATTGACTTCTTTCCCCCATCTTTGAATGTAAATGGCATGGTTTTTGTGTTTTTTTATTGCGCAAGCTGTTAAATATTTTAGCAAATGCTTGTTATATTTGTTTAATCTACCAGATGATCCTTCTATGTATTTAGTTCAGGCTTTTTTTTTTGCTTTTGGAATACAGGTGGTATGAGTCTTGGTTGTCCTGGGAATGCTGGAGCAGCTGGTACATTTTTTAATGCAGATTTGCAAAGTTTAAGAGTCAGCAATGACAATGCAACTACAGAAACAGAAACTCCATTGCTTGGTTTTCCTACCATACATCTATGGTCAAACGTTATTGTGGAAGATAATGCAAAAGCTTTGATTCCACTGCTTTGGACCAGAGTTCAGGTTTGTCTCCTTCAAGTTTGATTTTGTTTCATATTCCAGTTAGATAGTTGATGGCTATTTTCCTTGTCAGCTTGACATCATTGACTTAAGCTTATATTAACCATTTTGCAACTTTTTTTCGATTACTTTGGATTTTTTCAAAGTTTAGTGATTTCTATTTCTAGTAGTCCTTGTGGTTGCTCTCAACGGTTGGTGCAGGTTCTCAGATGCAATTCTTCCTGAATGTAGATCAGAACACTTGCTAGTTTCTTATTCTTTTAATAGTAAATGATGGTGCTTGAATATGCTTTCGTAGGATTCAAACAATAGACAGATTAATAGTTTATGTTCAAAAGTATTGAGCAATTATCTAATGTGACCGATGAGTCTTATTCTTTAAGAAATAAGCCTGCCCAGAGGCATATGGTTAGGGATACCAATTATATTAGCTGCCATTTTGTATATTTATGGATAAATTTAGTTTGCTAATATTTTGTAACTTCCCTCTTGAAAGACTTTAGCTTGGCATGCTTTGGCTTGATCAGGTATTTGAGATCAAACTTCGATGGCTGCAATGAATGCAAATGGCTACTCTGTAGTGAAGTTTATTAACAAGTATGAATTTTCTAGAAACCACATTTGCATGGGTGTGATTTTCATGGTTGAGCCTGTCAGGTGGGGCTTCATCTAAGGCTAGCCTTCTCTAGAAATCTGGACCTTAGGATTTGTTTGGGACCATTTCAGGTCAATTATGTAAGGAAAAGTTGATAGAGTCATAGGTTCTTCTCAAAACTACACATGATAGAGGTTAATTCCGAGTCTTGATGGAGATGCCATACATGTTTTACTCACTAGGTGCCTCATTTTTTGAACACTGAAATACAGAGCTTATTGAGGATTTCTAAATATTGAGGGCCAGAAAATATCAAAATTATTTTGTTTTAGCA
This sequence comes from Tripterygium wilfordii, assembly GCF_013401445.1. Taxonomy (NCBI): domain Eukaryota; kingdom Viridiplantae; phylum Streptophyta; class Magnoliopsida; order Celastrales; family Celastraceae; genus Tripterygium; species Tripterygium wilfordii. Next base: position 3,841,050 of record NC_052246.1, read on the forward strand.
TTGGCCAAAGCTGGAAGTGCTTTTGCTGTTTATCATGTTGAGTATGTCTATTCCAGTAAGTCTCCTTGTGAGATTTCCCTACATATCTTTCGTTCTTCCTCTTGTATATGAGATTCTTGTTGGTTTTGCTTTTTGATCGATTCTATCCCCAAAACCCAAATTATAAGATTCTCTTCTCTCTTGATTGTGAAGGTGAGAGGCCAATTTAGTTTATATCGTGGAGGCAGCATCGTCTTTGGATTGTCTGCTTATCCAGTCTCTGAGTTTGAGCTTGTTGCAGAAGAACTTTTGATGAGTGAGTCTATCATAAAGGCATGTTGCTTCTCATCTCTTTTATGTATCCGTTATTCTTGTGCTGTGTTTATTATATCTGTTGTAAAATTCTGTTTAGTACTTTTGTTCATTCAGATCGTTATCTTAACAGTTTCCTTTTTTTCTCTTTCATATGGGATTGGTCTTTAGTGATCCCTCAAAGTTATGAAGGTATTTTCGCCCTCTGTTTTTCACGTTTTAACACCTTTCCATTTCGAAATGAAGGTTTTTGGGGCATTTAGAGTTGCTGTCAAAATGTTGCTCATGTGGAATTCTGAAATTCAAATTGATGGTGGTGGAAATACTGTTGTTACTGCTTCTTTACTTGAAGTAAGGAATCTCGTTGTCCTAACGGTATGATGATTTCATTCGAGTCCTTGTGCTTGATTATTAGTATTGTATCCTGTTATGCATAATTTTCTTCCTTAATTTAGAATCTGAGATATCAAAATTACGTCTTTGCAGGAAAATTCAGTTATTAGTTCAAACACAAACTTGGGCTTGTATGGTCAGGGATTACTGAAGTTGACTGGTCTTGGTGATGCTATTAAAGGCCAGCGACTTTCCTTGTCTCTCTTTTATAACATAACTGTAAGCATTTGTAGATATTATTCATAAAGTGTGTTTTTTAGCTTGTAAACAATGTGCTTGGATTTCCCACCGGTAGTAGTAGTTTTGCAATTTGTATTCTCTTCCCTTCATTCTGTTTGTTTCTACAAGTTATATTTTTTCCTTTCTTTCTTTCTTTCTTTCTACAAGTTGTATTTGGATTTCAGCTTGTGTTTTGTTCAGATTCTTTCTTCCCATATAATAATATTCCTTCCTGACAATATTTCCCTGGTTATGTGTTACTAATTTTTTGATCTGATCACATGTTTGTTACCAAATAGTATCGTGCAAATGCGCAGTTCATTGAAATGGTTTCTTCAAGTTTGACTATTTCGTGTTCCATTTTTTAGTATTACTGATAACCCTTGTTAATAAAGTGCATTATTCTGTCTTCACATTTTGTGAATAGCTCTTTTTATCAATCCGTCACATTACAGGTTGGCCCTGGTGCTTTACTTCAAGCTCCCCTGGATGATGATGTGAGCAGAAGTGTGTGAGTATGAAGCTTTACATCCTTTTTTTTTACTTTGATATTCCAGTTAGCAATTCTTAATTCGTGAAGATTTCTTAATTTATGACTCCTCATTCATTCTGTTTTCTGTTTTTTTTATTTTTTATGTTTTTATATTCCTTTGTAGGGTTACGGATTCTCTCTGCAAGAGTCAGTCATGTCCAATAGATTTGATAACTCCTCCAGATGATTGCCATGTTAATTACACCCTTTCCTTTTCACTTCAAGTAAGCATCAGACTTTAAAGTTGAATTACTTGGGATGCTAATCTTTTTGTGTAATATTTGAGTTACATTGTAATTCCCTTTCCCACACATAGAAATACTCCCTCACTTTACTTCCCTGAATAATTGCCTGCAGCAATTCTGCAACATTTGTCTGACAATCACAATGTGTGCTCTTTATCTTGCTTTAATCCTTCCGCTCTTATGGATTCTTGTTATACATTGATGTTGTGGGTCTGAAACAGCTGAAATATAAGGTGTGACGGCCCTGATGGCAGATTCTTGATCATAGGTTTAAATCACATGTATTCTTTGAGAGAGATTCATCATCCATCACAATGAGTCAATATAGTTGTTGCATTACCCTGAATCTCTTATTGACTCTGTTGACTAACACGTGGGCTAATTTCACAAAGGAAGGCAGATTTAGGTTCTTGCTTCATTTTCCTGTGTCTTCTAAATGAGGAGGTTGTCTGATGAAGAAAAAAAAGATATACCTGGTTGTGAATCAAGATGCCCTTTAACGATTTTGTATAATAAAATGGAGGTAGAAACAAAAGAGATAACCACTAGATGGTATTGCTTGCTGGATAGTGGAATATGAACAAAACAGGTAAACAGAAATGAGCCATGGCTTGTATGAGTGTATGTCTGTAAGTTGTCAGTCGTTCATATGGGAAGAGCACCAGAAGTGAGCTTTAAATGGTTTCTGTTTGTTTTCCCTGCTTTGGAATTTCCAACCTACCTGTTAACATGAAGTATTTGCAAAAAAATGCTCGTGATATTATAATGGGCTAAGTACTGCTGTTGTTGAGTGTTTGAACTTAAAGTCGCTCTCGGTCTGCCTCAGTTTATTTGTGAGATACTAGTATGTGGTCCTTGTAACAACTTTTTATTATTGGACAGAAATGATACGCATGTGGACTTTTTTGAGAGATTAGTGGAGTCTACATCTTTTAGTTTTGAAAGTATGGGGGAGGGTATATGGGTTCGAACTAAATTTTTGAGAATAAGGCTTTGATGATGATAATGGCCTAATTGCCACTGTTCCAAAGTCTTCATGGAGTCATTGAATCTTTCCTTGTTGCTTTTTTTTCCACCTTGAACTCTTGATAAATGACACTTTGGAGTTATAAATAATGTTAGAAGACCTTACTGCTGTATTTTCTCTAAAGCATCCATCTGTTTTGCTCCTTATGATTGGATGTCTTGAACCCTGCGCTAATTTTAATCCGTTAACTTGGCATCTTCACATTGTCATGCTGAAAATTGATCAGCTTTAGATACTCTCTTAAGTAAAACTGTAAATATTCTAAAACTTACAGTACCAGTACGATTGGTTGTTCGAGATACTTTCATTTGGTATGATTATGTTTTGCTGAGTTAACAAGTTACTTTTGTTATTTCTTTTCATAGTGTGCTTTCTTTCTTAGTTTCATTCCAACTAAAATCACAGAAAATAGTTTCAGCTATTGTGGGAATGTATTTTTTTTTGGATCAGACTCGCATTATGGTCTTGGTTTAACCTGGCAGATCTGTCGTGTTGAGGACCTTCTTGTGAATGGCATTGTTCGGGGAAGTATAATTCACATCCACAGGTCAAGAACCATCATTGTTGATACTGATGGTTTGATTACAGCATCAGAGTTAGGTAATTATCCCCTTCATTACTGTCTTCATATGTTTTCTCACTGCGATTGTTTATTTCTTTTGCTGCACTCTCATTTTGTCCGTAGAGTTACTTGTCCTAAGGTAAATGATTTGTTGGTTCTATACATATTATTTTCAAGATACTCTTTTGTTCAGGTTGCAGTGAGGGTCTTGGAAAGGGAAAATACTCTAATGGAGCTGGTAGTGGCGCCGGGCATGGAGGACGAGGGGGCTCAGGATATTTCAATGGGACAATAAGCAATGGCGGTAGTGAATATGGTAACCCTGATCTGCCTTGTGAGTTGGGAAGTGGAACTGAGGGTCCTAGCTCATCTTATGGGCATGTTATTGGAGGGGGAATGATTGGTAAATGTCTATAAAAACCATAAATTTGCCTGAAGTTTCTGTTTGACTGTTTGTGCTAGTTATGTTTTCTTCTCTTCCGTGCTATTTATGTTTAATTGGAGTGCTGTAGTTTTCAGAGCTCCAGTTAATGTTACTGCTTTATTTATCACTTATTTTGTACTTTGGGCTGTATACTAATACTATGCTAAAAAATGTTTCCCAGTGATGGGCTCCCTCCAGTGGCCGTTGCTAAGGCTTGATCTCTACGGATCGTTGGGGGCTGATGGTGAAAGCTTTGATAAAGCAAGAACATATGGTGATGGTTCTTTGGTTGGTGGACTTGGTGGTGCCTCTGGTGGTACCATCCTTCTTTTCCTTCAAGAACTTGAGCTTGCTGGTAACTCATCTTTGTCGGCAATTGGGGGTGACGGTGGCCCTCATGGTGCTGGTGGGGGTGCGGGCGGGCGGATGCATTTTCATTGGTCAAAGATAGATGTTGGGGATGAATATGTCCCAGTTGCAGCTGTAAGCGGTTCTATTAATAATAGGTACGCCTTCTGACATTTTAAATTTCCCTTCAAGTATTTTGTGAAAGTACTATATGTTTGCAGGTAAAACATTGTTTTAGTGCATGGACCGATTCTACTGAATCTATTCCACTTACAAAGCTTTCTAACATCTTGGGGTAAATGTGTTAAGTATTCAATGCTCTTAGTTTTGCACCAACTAGATCTTAGTGTGCTATTACTCTTAAGCTTGACTAATTGAATTTCATTTGTGTCAAATCCCATATAGTGCGAAAATGCTGAATTAGAGATTTATTTCATCATCTAGTTTTCTCAGTAGTATTTAAATGGTAAAATGGTAAACAACAGTGCACAAGGCTCCCATAGTGGGGGAGTCAGGGAGAGGCAGGATGTACGCAGACCTTACCCTCGGTTGTTTTCAAGAATTGAACATGTGACCTCGAGTTGCACCCATACAATTCTACCTATGAGCCATATGTTCCCCTGTTCTCATTAGTATTTAAATGCGTTTTATATTGTTTGCTTCTTACTTATCAACCATGGTGATGTATATAAGTTATCATTTTTGTTGGGACCGCTTTATCCATGTAACCCTCAGTAAAACCATATACTTACTGCATATCAATTGTGACGTCTTACAGTGGAGGTGGTGGGGATAATGGTGGTCTTTTTGGAGAGAAGGGGACAGTCACTGGTAAGAAGTGTCCAAAGGGCCTCTATGGTATATTCTGCATGGTATGTTCCCCTTGATTTCTCCTATACCTTTCATTTGAAGCTTTATCTTGTTATTGAAATCTTATATAAGGACAAGTTGCTCTCTAAATTTATGAAAATTTCATGCCTTTGCATGCTTTTGATTACACTTGATATAGGGAAGGTTTTCTTTTTTAATTATCGTTAATGATAAAAAGTGTCTTGGAAAAAGGCATTAACACCTAATTACAGAAAATATATGATCTAGAAGCTTATTTATATCTATAACAAACTCACCTCCATGTCAAAGGTGCCTGTCATGCCAACAACCAAGATTCATTAACCCAACACTTCTTAATTCCCATATCAAAAATTTTCATCAAATGACTCTTATTCTTCTCCTCATAAACTCCAACAAGTATTGAATTTTGCATCTTTTTTTGGTTACTTTCATATACTTGATTTAAATCCCAATCACTCAATACATTTCTGCCAATTGAGCGACCATCTAAGACAATCCAAAGCATATCATATATGTACCTTATTTTCATTATATGTATCTTTATGATTTAAATTTACAGTGTATTGTACTAGCTTTATTTGTTGACTGTCGCTAAATTAGTATTAGGACACATTTTTGAAATGTTCAATATTTACCAATGCTGTTGATACTACTTACTTCTCCATATAATACTACACAATGATTGTAATTTGATTTACAGGAATGTCCAGTTGGGACTTACAAGGATATTGATGGCTCTGATCCAAATCTTTGCACCACTTGCCCCCTGGAACATCTTCCGAATCGTGCATATTACATATATGTACGAGGTACTTATTGTGGTTATAGTTCAAATTTTGGACCATAATTCCCATCCCTCATCTCTCCGCTTCCAATTGTTGGGCTTTTTATCTCAAACAGTTCATTCACTGCAGGTGGAGTTTCTCAACCATTTTGTCCCTATAAATGCATGTCTGATAAGTATAGAATGCCAAATTGCTATACACCTCTTGAGGAGCTACTGTATACATTTGGAGGCCCCTGGCCTTTTGCACTTCTTCTTTCATTCATGTTGTTACTCCTGGCATTGCTATTAAACACTTTGAGAGTTAAATTGGTTGGATCAAAATCTTCTTATGGAGAAGCTTCAATTGAACATCAAAGTCATCAGCGTTTCCCATATCTTCTTTCCCTTTCAGAGGTATATCATTAATAGCACAAATGTTTTGTTTTAATTTCTGTTATCTGCAGCTACAACAGGGGGTAAGTGTGGCTTCTTATGACCATACCCTATATTTTTTTTTAATTTTACCTAGGTACGGGGTGCCAGAGCTGAAGAAACCCAAAGCCATGTCTACAGAATGTATTTTATGGGTCCCAATACTTTTAGAGAACCTTGGCATCTTCCTTATTCTCCTCCCAATTCAATTATCGAGATTGTGTAAGAGAACATTCAATTGACTTGAGTAATTAACTTTGGTTCAATTGGATGCTGACATAATAGTGTGATTTTTTGTTTCAATATTGTATATCACAATAAGCATGAGTTGGGTGCACTGACCCTACAAATTACTTGTATTTTGCCTTGACCATTTAAGAAAACTTTTCCTTGTGACACACTTTTGACCATTCAAAAGATGGGTTCCGGGGATGTTTTTTCTTAGGGCTCTGTGGGTTGGTTGCTTTTTTTGATAATTGCTGGTGCCAGCCTATTGGACTAAGTGGTCATGCTCAGCACAGCAGTCTGCAGAGCCCATAGGGCACAATGTTATGTTAGCATCCAGTTGCTTATATTTTGTCTCTTAGTCTTAGTAACATGCAAGCCCTTCTGATCATCAGGTATGAAGATGCTTTTAATAGATTTATAGATGAGATCAACTCTGTTGCTGCATATGAATGGTGGGAAGGATCCGTGCACAGCATACTTTCTGTACTTGCTTATCCTTGTGCCTGGTCCTGGAAACAGTGGCGCCGAAGAACTAAAATTCACCGCCTTCAGGAATATGTCAAGTCTGAATATGATCACTCGTGTCTCCGTTCTTGTAGATCACGCGCTCTATACAAAGGGATGAAGGTTTGACCTATCATGCCATCCTATGACCTGGATTCATGAAATTGATAACTCCCCAAACTTATACTCATTTCTGCACGTTTATACTTTCTTATTGTTAGAATATGTATCAATGATGTGAAATGCCCAACCCAACAAGTTAACTTATTGGGTTGAATAGCAAAGTAACTAATATTAACATGGTATCAGAGCGGGAGGTCTTGGGTTCAAATCATTGCTTTCACAATTTAAACTACCATTTGTTGTTACCCCAAGTGTGGGCCTTTGTGTGAAACTAGCCTTAGTGTTGGGCCTTGTTTGTTGTTGCATGTTTTGGGCTGTTGGATTGTGCAGTCCACACGTAAGGGGAATGTGAATGCCCAACCCAACAAGTTAACTTATTGGGTTGAATGGCAAAATAACTTGTCCAGTCCACACGTAAGGGGGAATGTTAAAATATGTTAAAATGATGTGAAATGCCCAACCCAACAAGTTAACTTATTGTGTTGAATGGCATAGTAACTAATCTTAACACTTATATTCTTTTTAACTTGTTCTCTGAATTACAAATTCAATTGACTGGATAAGTAGAAGGGGTCTCCTTGACCTCTGAGAACTATGCATCTGATTTTACGCATGGGTATCCTAGATAAGTGAGTTCCTGAACTAGAAAGGGCTTGAGGATTATTCTATGGAAATGGAGGAAATCAGGGTCACTTCAGTGCTTGAAACTTGTATAATGTCTAATATTACCTATGAGTTTCACCACTAGGAAGAGTTTGGATCACCCTTTGGGGTTTGGGAATACCAGTCTAATGTCTTGCTAATAGGACTTGTAATCATGTCGAAGATCACTTGATCCGTAACTTCTTGTTGGTTATATATATAAAAGATCATCTCAAGAGCTAAATAATACAAACATGAAGTTTCTATGATATTGTTTTGCAGCATTTTTCATTTGAGGTATTGACTGAAAAAAAAAAAAAGAAGATACACCGTCGTGTATGTAATTATGTATTTCCTCTTTTTTATGCACTGATATAAATAAGAATGTAATGAATGTGAATACCAATTATAAGTATCGAATATGTATGCCAAGTATAAACCTTCTCTAGAAAATAGACAAATGGGAAGCAAGATTATTTTGGACTTTCATCAGCCTTCTGAAAATTCCACTGTAACTCAACCTAACCGGATTTTTCAACTTGGGTACCCAAACTATCATAACCAAAGATTTTCAAGGATTTGTTTACTTTTCTCTTATTCAAGCATAGGTTGATCAAAACTTCGACATATTTCATTCATTCCTTCCTTATATAAATGGCTTCATGCAGGTTGGAGCAACACCTGATTTAATGGTTGCATATATTGATTTTTTCCTTGGTGGTGATGAGAAGCGTTTAGATATGGTATCAATAATACAGAAAAGGTTTCCAATGTGCATAATTTTTGGTGGGGATGGCAACTATATGTCGCCTTATAATCTTCATAATGATACAATGTTGACTAATCTTCTTGGGCAGGTATTGGCTGTTTTTTATTTTCTTTTCTTGTAACATAATCACATATTGTTTTAGTATGAATATACAAAACATTTTCTATTTATTCTCAGCATGTCCCGCCGACAGTTTGGAATCGTTTGGTGGCTGGTTTAAATGCGCACTTGAGGACTGTGAGGCATGGGTCAATCCGATCTGCACTTGTTCCTGTTATTAATTGGATAAATAGTCATGGAAATCCACAACTTGAGTTCCATGGAGTTAAAATTGAGCTTGGATGGTTCCAAGCAACAGCTTCAGGTTACTATCAGTTAGGTATTGTGGTAGTGCTTGGTGATTATTCTCTCGAGAGCACACGCCGGTCTGATGTGTTAGATAGAAGCAGTGATAATTGCCCGAGGTAAACTTGATTATAACACCTACAATTGTCAGTTGGGTTCATCTTTCAGAAGTAATGTTTCTGCATTGAATAAAACAAATATGTTCCTGCTAGACTACTCCTGAACCATCTCAGAGTCTGTTGATAAGGAAGTATTTAATGTGCATAAAATTTTATTGAGATATGATAACAAATCCCTTAGAAGAACGAGAAAAAAATGAAATAAGGAACTATTTGAAGTAGATTGCACTGTCACTATTCAAAGAAATTTGTTCCAGTGATGCCAAATGCCTTTTTAACTTCCGTGTCAAACAACTAAATAGGCGACAAATAAAAAAATAAGTAACATTCATATAGCAGCCTTTAGTGCTACATTTTGTAGATGGTGAGAATTTAATGGGCTAGTCCCCCTGTACTGTTGCTGTTGGAGTGCTGTTAATATTGTAATTACTACACTTATTGAATTATGTGTTCAATCTTATCCCTATCTCTTGGGACTAACTGACCTTTGAGGAGCTTTGCAAGTTTTGATTGCTGGTTATTGGACCATGGTGATAGTTTGTTCAGCTAACATTATTGCAAGTGACTTAATCATTCATTAATTCATCTACTAGGGAAAATGCTGCATTTACAGCCTGTAGCCCTAATCAGCTTTGGCAACCTCGACCAAGCACAAGTCATGCTTTATCTCGTAAGAAGATTACTGGAGGAATAAATGGAGGGCTTATAGATAATGCTAGTTTGAGTTCCTTGGATTTTAAAAGGGACTTTCTCTTTCCGCTCTCTTTCTTATTGCACAATGCAAGACCTGTTGGTCGTCAGGTATTCAACCTAATTGTGTTACGCACCTTTATTTTGGCTGATTATTTGAAATTCTTCATCATCTAATTTTTCTAATTCTGTGTTTCAGGACACCCTTCAGCTTCTTATTACTGTCATGCTTTTGGCAGACCTTGCCACCACCCTCCTCTCATTGCTTCAGTTCTATTGGATTTCACTTGGGGCTTTCCTAGCTGTCCTGCTTATTCTACCTCTATCCATGCTTTCGCCTTTCCCAGCTGGATTGAATGCATTATTCAGTAGGGAACCTAGAAGGGCTTCACTTGCTCGTATATATGCATTGTGGAATGTTACCTCTCTCTCTAATATTGTAAGCAAACAATTATCTACATAGTTAGTAATTGCATCCATGTTCATGAACTTTCATTATTATCCATGAAGTAAGGAGTCTTAATGGATTGGGGATATCATGTTTGCCATCAAAATATTTGACCATTGCTAATGATTGCAGGCTGTGGCTTTTATTTGTGGGATAGTTCATTACGGATTAGCCCTTTTCCAGCCACCTGACAAGGCAAATACGTGGAACACCATGAGGTGAGGGTCTCAACTTCTTATTCCTATTAACAGTCTGTGTGTATTAACAGGGGATAAAAATTGGCAGATGACAGAACTCTGCGCTATATTTAACATGTGCACACTATTCATCTACGAAGTTAAATTTACCATTTACATAGTGTTATTTTCTTACATTAAGCATTCTTCTCAACATATTATTGCATCCATATGTATCGTATCATTGGTATACCAAGTAATTGTTCATTTTAGTAAATAATAACTGCATTAGAAGAGTACAGCAATGGCACAACCCACCGTACGCAGGATATGTGAGTGATAACCCTTTGGTGTTGGTAAAACTGAAGGGGAGGACTAGGGAAAATTCTAATAATGAAAATATGCTAAAGAAGGATTAAAAACAGCTTGTGACATTTTTGATGAATGGCAAGATATGTGTAGTCTTACCCCCAGTCCCCGGCTCTCAGCATAGTGGAGAGATTGGTTTAAACCATTACATCTTGGTTGTGGTGAAGCAACTTCTCACCAGTCAAGTGTTGACTAATCAAGAAATTAGAATTGGGGGAACAAATGATGCTGCTTACACATCGGAATCTCCACTTTATGTCCTTGCTCATTTTGTTGTGAAGAATTACATTCCATAACTGCAAAACCAGCAGGTAGGAAGGCAGACATTTGCTAGTGGCACAATTAAAAAATTAAAAGGATTGCACGCATGCTGTCTTCTTGCTGTAGTAATGTCTGTAATGCATATGCTCTATGAAGAAAAGAGCATCTTGAAATTATGTTGCTCCAGTATTTTTGTTTCATTTTTCATTTGAGTATTGTAATAGCAATTTTGAACTGTTTACCACACCAGGGAGGATGATAAGTGGTGGCTTTTGCCAACAATCCTTCTGCTGTTCAAGTCAATTCAAGCTCGTTTTGTTGACTGGCACATAGCTAATCTGGAAATCCATGATTTTTCTTTGTTCTGCCCTGATCCCGACGCTTTTTGGGCCCACGAGCCTAGTTTGTGAGCTGAAAGATGCTCGTCTTAAACTGGAAGTGCAGCTTCTGTGGTGTTTGTGCCGACAGCATGACAAAAGAGGCCTTTTTTTTCAGCATGGGCCCGATTCGGCCGGTGCTTTCCTGTGTAAATTTGTCCTAAGTTTTGTAAAGCATTGATTATAGGTGTGCAATTTCTTCCCTTCCCTTGCAAGCCTAGACATAGTGACACAAAACTTGAGAGGTCTTGTGAGTAGACAATAGTGTCTTCAGTCTATTGTTTGCTAGAAATAACTTCATATATTTGTACATTCTTTTGGTCCCCCAAACAATCCCTCTTGCTCCCATCTTTCAATGGCAGGAAGCTCATTTTGTTCAAGTTCCTGGTCGACGTCTGTAGTTTGATAATGTTAGTGCATCAGTTTTTCCACAGGCATACTATTGATGTTGCATGCAGCATGTTGGTATTGGAGGCAGATGTGTTTATTATCTGTCACAAGGTTCAGGGAGCCTGAGTTGATGTCCTGTTTCTCCTGTCTTTAGGGCAAGAGGTGATTGTGATTGAATGCCTAATTTGGTCTTCAAAAATCAAGCTCAATGTAGTGGGCCAGGCTTGGTCTTTTGGGCTTATTGACATACCCGAGCCCAACTTTGAAAAAACATTCAACTCGCACATCGTGGTTTTTGATGGCTTTGTGATTTTCTGCGTTAAAATTGTGCTCTTGGGTATGTTGATCTTTCATCTTTGATACATTAATCTCCAGTCTTGTCAGAAGCCTAAATCATCAGAAAAAGGAAAGGAAAGATGTGGAGCCAGGATCTATTTCAAAGCGATGATTATTGTGCCGCCATTAAGTATAAGAATTTATTTGGCAATATAAAAAACAAATAAGATATAATTAATGCAATTTTTTAATATCTTCGTTATTCATAAAGGAAATACATCTCTTTTGTTTTACATATAGGCCCAACATTAACAAATGTCAGGCCGAATTCGATTGGTTCGCTAAGGCCAAATTTAGATGGGCCTTAGCGTACTTAAAGAGGCCTCTTTGGAGCAATTTGGTGGGTCTGCATAACCCAAAATTGAATTAGGCCTGGGCTCATTTAAGTTGGGCCTTACTCGTCTACTGACATGGGCCTTTCGGCTCATATAACTTCTTTGGGCTTGTCTCGCTATATAGAGAAAAAAATAAATGAATAAAAGGTGACACCCGATACTGCGTCTATCGCGGCAATTCACAGCACTGACGCCTCTTCTTTTCGCACAAAGCAGAAAGGCCCAAAACACGATCGCCCACCATGCTCCGCCAAGCTTCACGGGTCTTGCTTCGACCGGCCCCGAGGATGGCTCGGGCCTTCTCGACGGACGTTCCGGCCACGACTACCGTGGATTCGACCTTCGTTGAGACGTGGAAGAAAGTGATACCGAACATTGAACCTCCCAAGACTCCATCGGCTTTCATGACACCTCGTCCGGCCACTCCCGCTTCGATCCCTTCCAAATTGACAGTCAACTTTGTGCTCCCTTACGCTTCTGAGCTGGCAACCAAAGAGGTTCGATTTGTTCCTTTTACTTGTGTTCATCGATTTATGTTCTTCAGTTAATTTTGTTAACTTAATTTTTCACCTAGGTCTCGCCCGGATTTGATTGCATCGTTCATTTGTTTTGCGTAATTTTCCGTTTCAGTTTTGTATTTGGTTATTGCGAATTTTTCTTATGTAGGTTTTGCTAGGTTTGATAGTTGTTCACTTGTCGCTCATTATGTTGTTTGGGTGTTTTGGTCTGGAGACATTCTTTTTGGGCTTTAATTTTGGATCATATTGTCTATTTCAGTATGCATTTTCTAGCTCTGTGGGATAATGTCATTCATCTATCTAAATGTCTTTGGCTTATACCCTCAAAAAAACTTTCTTCAGCTTAAATTTGCTAGTATCTGTGGATATATTAAGTTGTGTCCAGTTGGGGTCTTTTGTTTTATTTTATGTTTGGATTGTTTGGTTTCTGTGGTTTACTTCATGAGGGTAGTAGTGATAAATATGGAACTTTTTTTTTCTTGGCTGTTATTGTTTTATGTTTCAATGATTTGATTATCTTTTGGCTTTAATTGATGGGATGAGTTCTTATGGAATCCATAGATGGGCACTAGTCTGAGACTTTGATTGTATGTCCTGTCATAAAAAATCATATTAAATTTTGAACCAACAAAATCCCCGATGACCAACAATCAAGAAAGGATTGTGGACAGCTAACTTTCAATTTTGAAAGTGGAAAAATAGAAGGTTGTAAAGATGCTTTAAAAAACACATTTTTGGTGTATAAAAACCCGTGTAAAGGAAAGAAGATAATTCGACTTTGTTCACTTCTTTTCAAGTCTGCAACATTTGTTTTGGGAACCAAAGGCTGGAATAAAAGATGAAGGAATCTAAGTAACATGGATGTGAACCAAGTTAACCTTTGTACTTGCAATTTTGCTCTCAACTTCAATATTATGTACCAGCTGAAAGCAAATAGTATATTATTGATAGGTTTCTTGAAATGTATTCTAAAGTAGGTACTTGGCTACTTAATCATGAAAAAAAACACTCATACAAACCATGGGTTAATTCAGAAAGAGCAAACTGATAAAGCCTTCTACAAAGGCAAATCATATATGGGGAAAACTTTGATAAAATATTTCTGAATTCTGGTTCTCGGCCTTTTGTAATTACAATGTTAGTAACTTTGTAAATGATGTCTGTGTAGTTGCCTTGCTTCTTGATGTTCTTGGGCGACACCCCCTTGCTGCCCTTATAAATAAAATACTTTGTTGCATTAAAAAAAAAGGGCATCATTGTCTTAACTAAGCAGAACTGGTGGTAAAATCCTTTGCCCAATTCAGTACAGCAGAAGTGCATCTTTGGTAAAACTTATACTGAATTGTTGCGAGTGGGATTGAATTCTACTGCTGATGGAAGTGGGCCATAGAAAATTCATTGCTTCTACCATAGGGAAGATGTATAGGGTATAATCATTTTCTTTTGTTAATTAAGTACATTGCTTTGCTTTGAAGAATATTGAATTCATGCATATTTTTGCCAATAAGATGAGCTACTCACAAGCAGTTCATACTCAGTCAGTTTTCTCATTTTGAAACAATACAACCTAAGCTTTCGGGTTAGGCTTCTTTACCAAAGAATACCGAGTCCAATCTCATACAAATATGTCTTGTCAGCCACGAGTTCTGATCAGCTGGTGGCTTTGCTGTTCTGTTGTTCTGGTTAAGTTCTTTGTTAAAGTGTTCAGCTAAGATGACCCAGACATGCCACCTCAGTCATCATTATTTATTTTTTTCTTGAGTCTTACGTATGTGAAATTATGAACGAATAATAATTGTCTTTATTGATGCTTATCATACAGCCCAGATATGAAGTCTGTGCAAGTCTCTATTCATGCTAATTGCTTAGCATTTTTTCATGCTCAATTGCTTACCATACAGCCAGAAATGTGTTTGGATTTTTGATGATTTTTTGCTTTTGATCCTTGGCGCTCTAAAGAAATTTCTAGCAATGAGATACTTGGTATTTTTTATACTTCAAACACGTAACAATTTTGTCCTTGTGGCCCTCTGATAACCTTGTAAGATTTCATATTGTTATATATGCATTGCTGTCCAGGTTGACATGGTCATAATACCGGCAACAACAGGACAAATGGGTGTTTTGCCGGGACATGTTCCCACCATTGCAGAGCTGAAGCCTGGCATCTTATCAGTGCATGAAGGAAATGATACAAAAAAGTACTTCATTAGCAGCGGGTTTGCATTTATCCATGCAAACTCTGTTGCTGATGTAATTGCTGTGGAGGCTGTGCCAATTGATCAGATCGACTCGAACCTGGTCCAGAAGGGGCTTGCAGAGTTCACCCAAAAGCTAAGTTCAGCTTCTACCGATTTGGAGAAAGCTGAAGCTCAGATTGGGGTCGACGTCCACAGTGCTATGAACGCTGCCCTCTCTGGCTAAGGATTGTGTTCATTAAACCTTGTGGTTTTATCACTTCGAATCTGCTTTTTGGCTAAGTTTTTTATTTTGTGTCAATAAAACTTAGTGAATCTGTTGAGATATATTGACTGTAATTCCAGCAAGTCGAATAATTTTTTCACAAATTCAGAAACCCCATGTTATCTTTTTGTTCATGAAACACATTTGCGAATTGCGATTGGAGTTATGTACTTGTGTGTTCCGTTTGATTTGACTTTGCTTTACTCAGAGGGTCTTCTCTCATCTCCCTTTATTCTGTTTTGGTCCGCATACGTGTTTCACTGTTTTTTTGGGCCCATTGTCATCAAAAGTGGCTCAGTCTTGGTCGGCCCATTATCATCTTTTGGGATTGTTGCTTTGATTTGTTTTCCGTCTATAAACCATCCGTTATCGACATCCCGGTCGATCATCGTCGGCCCAAGCTGAATCTGCCAATTGCCGTAGTCCCCCGGCCGCTCGTGCAAGAAGTGGGAAAGAAAAACTATTAATAATAATTCCAAAAAAAACAATCTGAAATGAGCAAACGCGTACCAGAATTTCCTTTTGCAATTGGAAGTGGCTGTGGTAAGGGAGAAGGAACTATGTTAAGTTCCTAAGTAGTCGCCGGTGACGGATTATTTGTTTCGTGTCCCTCAGATTTCCTCTCTGCTTGATCACTCCAGCAATCTCTCACAATTACTCCTATCGGTTCTTCCTGAGTGCCGGCAACCCCCGGGGTTCTTTCAATTTGCCCCAACAGTTTCCTTTACCGCACCGTTGGTGGTTGATTTTGCGGAGGATTTACAAATTTTGTGTCTGGTATTGTCCTTGTAGTCGTCTTCGTATTCCAATCCCTCAAAGTTTAGAACAAATGGGTTGGCTTTGCTTCGTTTACTTTCTTATTTCACACCGATGCATAGGCGTGAACCGGAACCCAATGACCCCTCTACCCTTATGAAGGAGGATGGAGTGTCGGTTTGTTCCCAAATGTGGATTGAGAATTTTCGAGACCCAGATAGAATTGTGACAAACTTGAGTTCTTATCTTAGGAGATTTGAGCTATGGGTGTTAGCTCATAGCTTATCAGAAAGTGTGTGCTGATGAGATGGGGGCGTATATGCCCCGTAGCTCGATAACTAAATCAGCATTAGAAGACTTGTTAAAGTTGCGCAATGTGGTTCTGGATGAAAGGTTTAAGTGGGGAGCAAGGTTGGATTTCATCATTAAATCACCAAAAGATAAGACCGCACAACCTGCAGCTTTTCAAGATAAGATAGTTCACGAGGTGTTGTTTATGATTTTGGAGCCAATATACGAGGCAAGGTTCTCCCAGAAGTCGTTTGCGTTTAGGTCTGGGAGAAGCGTGCATTCAGTTTTGAGGGTTATTAGGAGGACCTCGGTGGGGTTTGGGATAAATGCATTGTTAAGGGATGTGAGGGATAAGAAGGTGATTGATTTGATAAAGTCAGCACTGGTTACACCGGTGATTACAACTCAGGTTGACGAGGGAGAGAAGAGAAAGAAGAAAAAGAGGAAATATCAGAAGAAAAGGGTGTTGGCAGTGAAAGGAATCGAACAACGATCAAGCAGCGGAAGAATAAAAATTTTCGATTCCTAATCCGAGGATCTGTTTAAAAACAACATTCGATTATGAGTTTAGAATAGTTACCCTTGTAGCGCGCCTTTCGTACTGCCGAAGCATACAACGAACACGAACTTTCTGATCGTGTCTCTACGGTATCCACACGAACGACGCAATCTTCGTGTACGTCTCACGTCCACAAACGAAACTCACGAGCCCTCCGGTTGCTAGACCGAAACGAACCCGCCGTATTCAAATCCGATTCAACACCTTGAATCAGTACAGTGAGCAAAATAGGAGAACTCCTTTCGAAAGACTCTCAGTCTTTTCTTAGAAAAACTCACGTATGACTTCTGTGTTTTCACAAAACCCTATATTCCCCTTCTTCTTCTTTTTTTTTTTCTCTTTGTCGAATCTCACTATATATGTGCAACGTACTATATATATATATGTATTATATTGATTATATATCTTTTTTATATATATTTGTAAACATATACATATATATATATAACACGTTCAAACCTTTTAAGTTTATATATATATCTATATCTATATATATAACGTGTGTATATATATATATATCTTTATATATGTAAAGAAAATGAGATAAAATAGAATTCCAAAACTGTTTGAGTCCTACTCAAATACTTCTCTTGGTTTCTAGAAATTTATCAATACCAAAGTCAAAATATCCTAGTCCAACTAGGACCAAAAATTGCTCACATTAAATATGAAATTCATCTCATGAATTTTACGTTCCGTATTGCTTATCATTCTTAGTGTGCGACCCTGTAGGTTCCCGTAATGTTGGTAGTAATTATAAAATCCTATTTTAGAATTACAAGCAGTGAGTGATGTCTAGCAACATATCACTGCTACCCAAATTACGAGAAAGTCAATGTTTTGACTCAACCTTTACCGCGACTAATGTTACCGTATTGTAAAATCCTTTTATCCTCGATATCTTGATTGAACACGAGACATGGATATGTCACCCTCGTATAGCTCAATCAACGTTTCCTGATTCCCGAATAAGCTAATCAAAACAAATGACATTGATATCATTATATCAACTCATTTGAGCATGGCCATGCATTTATCAGCTCTATTCAATCAAGAGGCCTTAGATATCAATCTCGTGTTATGAGAAGGACAAATTCCATCTTGATCACTCACATCCCTCTACATAATTTATTATACACCTGATCACCACCTTTATAGCCACCTTGTTAAGGGCAACGTTTGATAGTGTCAAAATGAACAATTTCTTATGTCGGGAACAATGGTGATCTCAGGTCGAAGGACTACAAAACACCATCATCACAATGAAATTATTTATGACATCCATAACACGATCCATGTAATGATTTCATGGTGGGTCGATCCAGTACATAAATTCTCCAATTTATGTACCTACATGTTGACTTAATATCATATATTAATCAAGCACATATTAGCCTCTACACATTATTGTCGTCCCTGTTAACAATAATATTTGGCTAAGGACATTTAAGAATATACATTATATTCTAGGGACATTATTACAATAATTCATACTACACAGATATAAATAATTGCAATAACTAAAAATAACTTTATTAATAAAATATCCATGATAATATAATGTGCTAAAGAATCATCATATGATTGACTTTAGTGCACACTCTCCAACAAACTCCCACTTGCACTAAAGCCAATCACTCATGTATCTAATACCTAGTGAATTGTTGTGTTGATCATGCTTCTGCTGTGTCAGAGGCTTGGTCAGTGGGTCGGCAATATTTTCGTTTGTGGAAACTCTGCATATCTTCACATCTCCTCGATTAATGATCTCTCGAATAAGATGGAAGCGCCGAAGTATATGTTTGGATCGTTGGTGAGATCGGGGTTCCTTAGCCTGTGCTATTGCTCCATTATTGTCACAATATAGCTCAATCGGATCAGCAATGCTAGGAACAACCTCTAGTTCAGCTATGAACTTTTTGATCCAAACAGCCTCCTTTGCTGCATCGGAAGCCGCTATATACTCAGACTCTGTTGTAGAGTCAGCTACTGTCTCTTGTTTTGAACTCTTCCAGCTCACAGCACCACCATTTAGGCAAAACACATATCCTGACTGTGATCGGAAGTTGTCCTTGTCGGACTGGAAGCTGGCATCAGTGTAACCCTTTACCCTGAGCTCTTCTTCACCTCCATAAACCAAAAACATATCCTTAGTCCTTCTCAAGTACTTAAGAATTGTCTTAACGGCCATCCAGTGACATTCACCAGGATTTCCTTGGTACCTACTCGTTACACTAAGTGCATACGAGACATCAGGACGTGTACATACCATGGCATACATGATAGACCCTATAGCTGACGCATAAGGTATCTTACTCATGCGTTCTCTCTCATCTTGTGTCTTAGGACACATGCCATTTGAGAGAGTAATGCCATGTGACATAGGGAGAAGTCCTCTCTTGGATTCTTGCATGTTAAACCGATTTAACACTTTGTCAATGTATGTACTTTGACTGAGGCCCAGCAATCTCCTTGATCTATCTCTATAGATCTTGATACCTAAAATATAGGTAGCCTCGCCTAAGTCCTTCATCGAAAAACAATTCCCTAACCAAACCTTAACAGATTGTAAGGCTGGAATATCATTCCCGATGAGCAGTATATCATCTACATACAACACCAGGAATATAATGGTACGCCCACTGAACTTTTTATATACACAAGGTTCATCTTCGTTCTTGATGAAACCAAACTCTTTGATTGCGTCATCAAAACGAAGATTCCAGTTCCGAGAAGCTTGTTTCAATCCATAAATGGATCGTTGCAATTTGCACACCTTTCCAGTAGCTTCTGGAGCTACAAAACCCTCAGGTTGTGTCATGTACACATCCTCAAGGAGCTTTCCATTAAGAAAAGCTGTTTTGACATCCATCTGCCAAATTTCATAATCTTGGTGTGCTGCAATAGCAAGCAAAATCCGAATGGATTTAAGCATCGCGACTGGTGAAAAAGTTTCGTCATAGTCTATACCATGAATTTGTTTGAAACCCTTAGCCACCAATCGCCCTTTGTAGGTTTGCACATTTCCGTCCATGTCGGTTTTCTTTTTGAAAACCCACTTACACCCAATAGGTTTTACTCCTTCAGGTGGGTCAACCAAGAACCAAACTTGGTTGGTGTACATGGACTCCATTTCGGATTTCATGGCTTCAAGCCATTTCTCAGACTCTGGGCCTGTTATTGCTTGGTCGTAAGTTGTAGGCTCATCTTGTTCCATGAGTAACACGTCTCCAGGTTGTGTAATGAGAAAATTATATCTCATAGGCAACCTACGTGACCTACTCGACCTACGCGAGCCTTGTGTCGCTTGAGCCGTTTCCTGTTCCACAACTACTCTTGGAGCGGGCTCAGGTTCCACAACTACTTGTGGAGCGGGCTCAGGTTCCACAACTATTTGTGGAGCTAACTCAGGTTCCATCAACGGTTCATTGTTTTCTTGTGGTTCTTGAACTGTTTCAAGTTCCACTCTCCTCTCACTGTTACCATGAGATACAAATTGTTTCTCTAGAAAGACTCCAGTTCTAGCGACAAACACTTTGCCCTCAGAAGGATTGTAGAAATAATATCCTTTGGTTTCCTTAGGATATCCTACAAAAAAACATTTATCAGATTTGGGTGCAAGCTTGTCGGAGGCTTGACGTTTTACATAAGCCTCACAACCCCAAATTCTGATGAAAGACATACTGGGACGTTTCCCAGTCCATAACTCGTATGGCGTCTTTTGAACCGCTTTAGATGGAACTCGGTTCAGTATAAAAGCAGCTGTGTCCAGAGCATATCCCCAAAAAGAGATAGGAAGATCTGTATGACTCATCATAGATCGAACCATGTCTAACAAGGTCCGATTCCTCCTTTCAGATACACCATTCAACTGTGGTGTAGCTGGTGGAGTGAGTTGTGAGACTATCCCACACTCTTTTAGAAAGTCACGAAACTCTTTGCTTAAGTATTCGCCACCTCGATCTGATCGAAGTACTTTAATACTTTTGCCAAGTTGGTTTTGTACTTCATTTCTGAATTCTTTGAATTTTTCAAATGATTCAGACTTGTGCCTCATTAGGTACACGTACCCATATCTACTGAAATCATCAGTAAATGTAATGAAATACAAATAACCTCCTCTAGCTTGTGCACTCATCGGCCCACATATATCACTATGTACTAAGCCTAATAAATCAGTGGCCCGTTCACTGTGTCCAGTGAATGGGACTTTAGTCATTTTTCCCAATAAACAAGATTCGCATGTCTCATATGATTCAAAATCAAATGAGTCCAAAAATCCATCTTTATGAAGCTTGGAAATGCGTTTCTCATTTATGTGGCCCAAACGACAGTGCCAAAGGTAGGTTGGGTTTGAATCTTTTGATTTAACCTTCTTTGTATTTATGTTATAAATGGGCATGTCAAGGTCTATAACATATAAACCATTCGACATTTGAGCATTACCGTAAAACATTTCATTGAAATAAATAGAACAACTTTTGTTCTTTATTATAAATGAAAAACCATCCTTGTCCAAACAAGAAATAGAAATAATGTTTCTAGTAATTGAAGGAACATAATAGCAATTATTAAGTTCTAAAACAAGCCCAGTGGGTAAAGACAAGAAATAAGTTCCTACAGCTAGGGCAGCAACTTTTGCTCCATTCCCAACTCGTAGGTCCACCTCGCCCTTGCCCAAACTCCTACTGCTTCTCAGTTCCTGCACATTTTGACAAATGTGAGAACCACATGCAGTATCTAATACACATGATGTAGGAGCAGAAAGATTTATCTCAATAACATAAATACCTATAGCAGAAGTCTCACTTCTTTTCTTCTTAAGATCTTCCAAGTACTTCTTGCAGTTCCTCTTCCAATGCCCGGTCTCACCGCAATGGAAGCATTTTGCATCCTTAGCAACCCCTCCTTTGGGTTTCAGTGCAGCAGATTTGGATTTGGACCTTTTATCTTTCTTTTTGCCCTTATCCATTTTCTTGCCCTTGCCTTTGCCTTTGTGGACCATCATGATGGACCCGGGCTTCTGCTTCTTCATGCTGGGCTCAGCTGTCTTCAGCATATTTAGAAGCTCTGGCAAAGTTTTTTCAAAACTATTCATGTTATAGTTTAGAACAAACTGACTATAATTGTCCGGCAACGATTGCAGCACTAAGTCAGTGGCTAAATCTTTATTTAGCTTGAAGCCCAATCTCTCAAGATCCTCAATGTACCCAATCATCTTGAGCACATGAGAATTGACAGAGCTTCCTTCTGCCATTCTGCACTGAAACAATGCCTTGGAAATGTCATACTTCTCCTGTCGAGCCTGCTCTTGAAACAATTTCTTGAGGTGCTCGATCATCTCAAAAGCTTCCATGTTCTCATGTTGCTTTTGAAGCTCAGAGTTCATGGTAGCCAACATGAGGCATCCAACATCCAAGGAATCATCTTGATGCTTCTTATAAACATCTTTTTCTGCCCTAGGGGCAGTAGCTGGAGGTTCCTCAGGAACAACACGCTCTAGGACATACAACTTCTTTTCATGTTTGAGAACAATTCTCAAATTTCTGTACCAATCGATGAAGTTTGTCCCATTCAGCTTGTCCTTCTCAAGGACAGATCGCAGAGATAAATTGTTTTGATTTTGTGATGCCATAGTGATCTACAACAGAAAATATGCAAAATAAATATCATGCTTTAAGATCATCTAATAGTACTTTAATTAAATGATGCTCCCACTATTTAATTCGAATTAATAACCCTCACATTAATTCGGAAAGTTCTAAACTTTCTAGTGGGCCAAGATCCATATTTCACTTACTCTTGAGACAGCTTTGGCTGAAAAACCCAAGACTAAGCTATTTAGGTAACCAACTTTTGCTAATTGCATCTCCATGCAATTCTTGGATCAGTTGGGTAAACAATTCTTGTTTAATCTCATCTTATGGATTAAACCCAACTCTTTGCCTCTAGGCTTCCAATCCTATTGGACTTGTCCCAGTTAAGTTGAACCCAATGATTAACAAGCGGAACAAGGCATCCTGCTTTGGCAGACTCTACCTTTTCCTTCATGCCTTCTACAAGATAGAATAAAGCACCCCACTTTGGCAGAAACTACTTATGTTCGATCGAGAGCTTGACAAGTGTTGATCATTGGAAGGCATCAACTTAATAATTTTATTGAGGGATTTCATCTCACCATATCATGAATTAATCTCATTAATTCTAATTAATTTGATCTCAACAAATTAAGTCCATATTACCTAATTGGCCTTTAAACTAGATGGATTAGCATGCACTATCATTATCTATTATCACATAATAATAATAAAAGAATAAAATTTAAACGTGACATGATTATAGCCCAGCTACATCAGTCCTCCCAAACCAATGAGAGAACCGACAAGTCAACCTAGGTAAACTTCGCAAGTCCTTTCTTCCGGTCATCTTTTCTTCATATGGTTAAGAAAACGCTCCATCCTCCAATGAAACTCTCCATTGCTTTAATCCTATTTTAATCTTAATTCTAATTACATCATATGTAATAGAAAACCTCGAGTTACATTCGAGGGGAGAAGAGATCAGAAAAGGAATTACAACGAGAAATAGGAGGTAAGGCACGACATGCAAACCGTATTTTCCATAAAAATATATTGAATAAATAAATCATTCACAAGGGTCATCAGGGCTATAATCATGCACCATGCTTCACCAAGCACACAAAAATGCATAAACTAATCAATTTATTTTAACCTTTAAAATAATATTTTATAGCCAATTGGATTTTATCAGATCCTTACATATGCAACTTTTGCACTATCAGATTAAATATATAATCCAATTCAATTAATCAAATCCTATATATCTAATATATATTTGAATCAATCAAAGCACACATGAAATCCTCCAAACATAATCGAATATGTTTTAAACATGGCTCCGATACCACTGAAAGGAATCGAACAACGATCAAGCAGCGGAAGAATAAAAATTTTCGATTCCTAATCCGAGGATCTGTTTAAAAACAACATTCGATTATGGGTTTAGAATAGTTACCCTTGTAGCGCGCCTTTCGTACTGCCGAAGCATACAACGAACACGAACTTTCTGATCGTGTCTCTACGGTATCCACACGAACGACGCAATCTTCGTGTACGTCTCACGTCCACGAACGAAACTCACGAGCCCTCCGGTTGCTAGACCGAAACGAACCCGCCGTATTCAAATCCGATTCAACACCTTGAATCAGTACAGTGAGCAAAATAGGAGAACTCCTTTCGAAAGACTCTCAGTCTTTTCTTAGAAAAATTCACGTATGACTTCTGTGTTTTCACAAAACCCTATATTCCCCTTCTTCTTCTTTTTTTTTTTCTCTTTGTCGAATCTCACTATATATGTGCAACGTACTATATATATATATGTATTATATTGATTATATATCTTTTTTATATATATTTGTAAACATATACATATATATATATAACACGTTCAAACCTTTTAAGTTTATATATATATCTATATCTATATACATAACGTGTGTATATATATATATATCTTTATATATGTAAAGAAAATGAGATAAAATAGAATTCCAAAACTGTTTGAGTCCTACTCAAATACTTCTCTTGGTTTCTAGAAATTTATCAATACCAAAGTCAAAATATCCTAGTCCAACTATGACCAAAAATTGCTCACATTAAATATGAAATTCATCTCATGAATTTTACGTTCCGTATTGCTTATCATTCTTAGTGTGCGACCCTGTAGGTTCCCGTAATGTTGGTAGTAATTATAAAATCCTATTTTAGAATTACAAGCAGTGAGTGATGTCTAGCAACATATCACTGCTACCCAAATTACGAGAAAGTCAATGTTTTGACTCAACCTTTACCGCGACTAATGTTACCGTATTGTAAAATCCTTTTATCCTCGATATCTTGATTGAACACGAGACATGGATATGTCACCCTCGTATAGCTCAATCAATGTTTCCTGATTCCCGAATAAGCTAATCAAAACAAATGACATTGATATCATTATATCAACTCATTTGAGCATGGTCATGCATTTATCAGCTCTATTCAATCAAGAGGCCTTAGATATCAATCTCGTGTTATGAGAAGGACAAATTCCATCTTGATCACTCACATCCCTCTACATAATTTATTATACACCTGATCACCACCTTTATAGCCACCTTGTTAAGGGCAACGTTTGATAGTGTCAAAATGAACAATTTCTTATGTCGGGAACAATGGTGATCTCAGGTCGAAGGACTACAAAACACCATCATCACAATGAAATTATTTATGACATCCATAACACGATCCATGTAATGATTTCATGGTGGGTCGATCCAGTACATAAATTCTCCAATTTATGTACCTACATGTTGACTTAATATCATATATTAATCAAGCACATATTAGCCTCTACACATTATTGTCGTCCCTGTTAACAATAATATTTGGCTAAGGACATTTAAGAATATACATTATATTCTAGGGACATTATTACAATAATTCATACTACACAGATATAAATAATTGCAATAACTAAAAATAACTTTATTAATAAAATATCCATGATAATATAATGTGCTAAAGAATCATCATATGATTGACTTTAGTGCACACTCTCCAACAGGCAGAAGATGAGCAAAGCCTGACCCTTATTGGTTAGAAACCTTTTTTGGTTTTGCTCCCGAGGAGGCAGGGATAGTTCCATCATGGGGACATTGTGGGATTCTTAGTCCCCTTTTGGCCAATTTTTGCCTGGATGAGTTTGATAGATGGATGGAGAGGAAGACGAAAGAATTCTATCGTCCATCAAAGAATGATGTGATATGGAACAGCCCTAGAGGGGAAGCCGAACATGGGAATACGTCTTGGCCAGAATTTGTTCGAACTAGCGGACCAGACAAGACCAGAAAGATGGACTACATAAGATATGGGGGTCACATTTTGATTGGTGTTCGGGGACCAAGAGCAGATGCAGCGAGATTGAGAAAGCAGTTAATTGAGTTTTGTGATCAGAAATACATGCTAAAGCTAGATAACAAGAGCCTCCCTATTGAACATATAACTAAGGGTATAACGTTTCTTGATCATGTATTGTGTCGAAGAGTTGTGTATTCAACTCTTAGGTACACTGCAACTGGGGGAAAGATCATTAGTGAAAAGGGCGTGGGCACTCTTTTGTCGGTCACAGCAAGCTTGAAACAATGCATCAAGCAATTTAGGAAGTTGAACTTTATCAAGGGGGATAGGGATCCAGACCCACAGCCTTGTTTTCAAATGTTCCATGCCACTCAAGCTCACATGAATGTGCAGATGAACAAGTTTTTGTCAACGATGGTTGAGTGGTATAGGTATGCTGACAATCGAAAGAAAATAGTGAACTTTTGTTCTTATATTGTAAGGGGATCCCTTGCTAAGCTTTATGCTGCTAAATATAAGCTTCATTCGCAAGCGAAAGTGTACAAGATTGGTGATCGTAATCTGAGCCGGCCTCTTAAGGAGAAGAAAGGGCAGTCACCAGAGTACCATAATTTGCTGAGGATGGGTCTTGTAGAGTCTATTGATGGCCTCCAGTATACCAGAATGTCTCTGGTACCCCGAAACTGACTACACTCCTTTTCCAAGTAACTGGAGACCTGATCACGAGATAGCATTGCGTGAGTATATAAGACTCGATGATCCCAAAACTGTTGAGGAGCAACGAAATAGCATTGGAGAACAATGTATAGTTTCACCGCAGGACTATATTTCGATGCTAGTTTGGAACTACAAGAGAAATGTTATTGTGATGGACCAGCTTTCCCCGGTAAAGACAGCTGACAATAACAAGGAAAAGGATCAACAATTGCTGTTGGGTTCAAATGACAGGCTCTATAATCAGGAAAACATGGAAGATGATGATGAACATATTAAAGGGTTTCGGGCAGCACATATGTAAGGTACATATCTTACACTCTGGTTTTTTTCGTAATTTTTTCCTTGTGACCAAGTTGACCTTTGTACTTGCAATTTTTCTCTCAACTTCAATATTAAGTACCAGCTGAAAGCAAATGGTATATTATTGATACGTTTCTTGAAATGTACTTTAAAGAAGGTACTTAGCTACTTAATCTTGAAATACACTCATACAAAAGATGGGTTAATTGGGAGAGAGCAAACTGATAAGGCCTTCTACAAAGGCAAATCATATATGGGGAAAAGCTATTTATAAACAGTTTCATACTTCTGAATACTGGTTCTCGGCTTATTGTAATTACAAATGATGTCTGTGTAGTTTCCTCTTGATCTTCTTGGGTGGCACTGGCACCCCCTTGCTGCCTTTGTAAATAAAATCCTTTGTTGCATTAAAAAAATAGGCATCATTGTCTTAACCAAGCAGAACTGGTGGTAACATCCATTGCCCAATTCGGTACAACAGAAGTGCATCGTTGGTAAAACTTCTTCTGAATTGTTGCCAGTGGGATTAAATTCTACTGCTGATGGAAGTAGGCCACAGAAAATTTTGTTTCTACCAAAGGGAAGAAGTATAGGGTATAATCATTTTCTTTTGTTAAATAAATACATTGCTTTATTTTGAAGAATATTTGAATTCGTGCATAGTTTTGCCTATAAGATGAGCTAGCTACTCACAAAGTTTTCAGGTTAGGCTCCTTTACCAAAGAAGACCGAGTCCAATCTCATACAAACATGTCTTGTTAGCCACGAGTTCTGATCAACTGGTGGCTTTGTTGTTCTTTTGTTCTTGTTTTAAGTTCTATGTGAATGACTAGTGTTCAGTTAAGCTACTGACACAGACATGCCATCTCAGTCATCATTATTTGATTTTTCTTGAGTCTTATGTGAAATTAAGGATGAATGATGATCGTCTTTATTGATGCTTATCATACAGCCCAGATATGAAGTCTGAGCAAGTCTTTATTCATGCTAAGTGCTTAAAGATGCAAACAAGTTGCATTCTACCATGTTCAAGTTTGTCCTTAATAAAAATTGAATTTGAGTTGTAGTTCCTGAAAATTTTATTCAAACTTGATTTCCAGACAATAGACATATCCTCGCAATTGTCCTATAACTGAGAGAATATATACACAGTAAGAGTGTAATTATACAAACAAAAACAAGAGAAACAACGAAGGGCATGCCGAGGGTTTGCTCTATGTATGTCAGCCAGAAGAGAATAATACACTTTCTTGAATGCCTGCAGGGAACAATAGATACCACCAATATCCATTTGATGCTTCTGAAATGGACTAAACCCTCTTAAGCTTCATAGTCCGAATATGATCAAATCAGCTCTAACAACTTTTTCCCGTCTCAGACCGATGGCCCACAAGTATTCAATCCGGATACAGCAGTATGCGGTCACAAGTAAAACAAAGCCTTTTGTGATAAATTCCTAGGGTATGCACATGTTTGGGTTCTCGTCATATTTTTGAGTGTCGTCTCCATGGGCAACCACCTTCAAATGCTTGCTCTAGCACGTCTTCCATTCGCTTGGCAAACAGGACCTGTGGAATGCGGGGATGCAAAATAGTGAAAGTTTGAGTTCACTGGTATGTTCAACATTAGAAACTAATGACCAACACAGTCAACCAATTCACATCTATGGAATAGCAATCCAAAATATTCTTCAAGGGTTATCAAGATAGAAAATCTGAACCTATTGTAATCTTCTACTCCCTTCAATCATCTAACTGAACCATAACTAGCTTGAAATATAAAACCATTTTCTGGCACGTAATTTGGGGAAGAGGATGGCCGACCATCAGCTACCCTCTAACATCCACGTTCTTTCAAACATATTTTCATAAGCAGTTTGTCTACCGCAAGAGTTCTTGCTGGATTAAAAAGAACCCCCAATTCTACATTTGTTTTCTCCCTATTAAGCTTTGAAATAACCCCAAAATGTTGGTCAAAGCTGAGAAGATCCAAATCTCATGCAAATTAACATGAATCTAAATCCAAGTCTAGAATGAGAACAGAGTAAAAGATGGATGCTGTGTTCCCAAAACACAGTATATCTCCATGATATGGTTCATTTATAAACGCGAGCTGCAATTTGCCATGAGTGAAACAAAATTACCTCCAGACTGGTAAGCACAGTAGCTGGTACTTCGGCCAAGTCCTTCAAATTTCTCTCCGGAATAATGACTCTTTTGATACCAAACCGGTGAGCTGCCAATATCTGCAAATTTTATATTCAAGAAAATGAACTGGGAAATTGCTTTGTGATTTTTCAAGAACTATACAGATATCCGCATAACTTCGCATTATCCTTATTGCATAATTGCAAAGTTTATATGATGTTTATGATGCTGATGAACCTCGTGGGCTATCTCAGATCCTAAAGTTAAAAGTTAGCTGACGCAGTTAAAGTTCCTTGGATGTCTTAAGGAACTTAATGTAGGTGAGTCTATCATAGTTCATATTTTCCCTGAGCAATAGCCTTAATATGCCTTCAAGAAATTGCATGCCCAAGTAAGTGGCCAATTCTCCACTATAAATAAAAAGGATCAAATGGTTTTCCTTTCTTTTTCTTTTTCTTTTTTTGATAAAGATCAAGAGAACATATATTAGTCAAGCTTCCAATGTCAAGGACTCTTCACCTTACCAAGTACTTTTGAGCCTCTTACTTTACTTTCTACTGCTCCTGCAGGTAACCGAGTACTGAAATATTCCCCCATCCTAACGAGAAAAGGAAGCTGATGAAATTGTCATTTTTTTTGTTATAGTGGATTTTACTTTCACTTTGTGGTTCTAAGGATGACTTTCTTGCTGAATTCCAGAGATGTATCAACAGTCCAGCTCTCTGGAGTTGAGTTATCTTCAGCCAGCAAGCATGATGGAAGACCAGTAAAAGATCTAATGCACTTTCACTCTTGGCATAAATCTAGAAATTAAAGAGAATAATATTTGAAAGACCTTTAATCAAAGTTGTTTTTATAATGATTTGTTTAACAGGGATGGGGAGCCTTCAACCCCAGCCCTCAGGACAAGGTGGTAAGGACTAAGGACTAAGGAGCCAACCACTAAATCAGAGATGATCCTCAGTTCCTCACCTTTAATCAAAGATTTAAATAGGTCAAAATGACGGGAACTTTAGACAAAGATTTATTTCAAATACTTTTATAATTTGATTTTATGCACAAGGTTTTAGTCAGACAGATTTTAAGACCTTAGGAATTTAAATCAGAATTTGGTCCAAGTCCGTATATGACTTAGTTGACACCCAGTACCTACATTTAAGAGCATCCTTTTATGTCTTAAGTAGAATGATTTTCAGGTTAATAAAAAATTCAAACTCTGGTTCTTGATAACCTTATCTTCTTTACTTCCTCAATTCTTTGTCCTCTATTCTCCCGTGTGTTAACATATTGTGCAGCCATGGGTTCAGCATGACCATTATCATGCATTTATGAAAAACGGAAACAGCAAGAAGAGACAATACACTGGAATATTTCAGATGCATAAGTGCAACGAAGTTCTAATTTACTGGATATTAGCAGTTCTACTTGATGAATAGATGTAAAATTTTATGAACTTAACAATACTAATTCATTGTGATATCCCATGCTACTTTCCCAACAAAAATTAAAAGGACTAGTTGACGAAGTGAAATATACCTTATCCTTGATACCACCAACAGGCAGCACAAGACCCCTTAAACTGATTTCCCCAGTCATTGCCGTATCTGCTCTTACACGTCTCTGACTCAACAGCGAAACCAGAGCTGTCACCATGGTTACACCAGCAGATGGCCCATCTTTGGGCACAGCTCCAGCAGGAAAATGTATATGAATATCCCGACTCTCCATAAGATTGACTTCCGCAGCAGATGCCAACATAAGATCTCTTGACCTAGCTCTAACCTATATAGATGAGAAATTCAGTAACAAATGTAGAACAATGCATGGAAAACAAATACAGGTTTCCAATGCATGGAAAACAAATGCAGAACAATGCAAGATAAGGCTTAAATGGCATCAGCAATAACCATTAATAAACAGAGTTGTATTAACTTTAAAAAAAAGAAAGGAAAAAAGAAAACCTAAAAGGCAATATAGCGAACACTAAATTACCCATGTCAATGCGATTTGCGCTGATTCTTTAATTACATCTCCAAGTTGTCCTGTCAGATGCAATTCACCCTTCCCAGCCATTTCTGTAGCTTCAACAAACTGAACCTCTCCACCAAAAGAGGTCCAAACAAGTCCCACCGACACCCCAGGAGTTGCAACACGTTCTGCAGCTTCTGTATCATCAAATCTTGGAGGCTGTATCACAGGATGTGTGAACAATATAATCAAATTTGCTGGAAACACGGGCAACCGCTACTAAACTAAATTTAATAACTGAAGATGTAACCAAACCAAGGTTGCTCCAGATCAAGAAAAAGACGCCTCATGCACAAGACTCACATTAATATGAGGCCTGGCAAGGGTCAAATGTACACATCCTTCCTATATCGTAAAGATGTTAGTAACTAATTTGAACCTGTCAAACCCAAATCGTAATGGGACAGCCTGACTATTGTGCAGAAGCCCAGATAATGCATGGAGAAGTCTATGCATTCATGGGCCAATGAAGCGGACAACAAACAAGATTTACTCATGCTACTTCCTAACTCCTTTATATCAATGTGAGAATAGATATAAATATGACAGCTACAAATTTAGCCCCTTTGGACTAGACCATTTCACCAAAACCAAAAAGGGGAACTAGATCTGAAGTACCAAAACCGCAAACTTAGTCCTTGACTTATTTTGTTGTTCT
The DNA here is from genome assembly GCF_013401445.1 of Tripterygium wilfordii. NCBI lineage: Eukaryota > Viridiplantae > Streptophyta > Magnoliopsida > Celastrales > Celastraceae > Tripterygium > Tripterygium wilfordii. Next base: position 3,872,608 of record NC_052246.1, read on the forward strand.
TAAGGACAATAAAACGAAATGGGAGAGAAAAAGGTCACCATAATTTTATACAAGTAAAATCCCAGTTAAGAGCTTTCAACTCAATTGCTAAGCTCTTGTGGTCTAGTGGTTGCCTGTTCCTCGTCACTTACATGAGGAGCAAGGTTATTTCCACTCAGTTAGAAAATTAATAATATAACCACAAGACTTATTATAATAAAAATATATTTTAATTCAATACTGTCATCAGAGAGCTACCTAAAGTCCCATGAACTCCCATAGAAGCACCGACATGAAATTGCTTTATCATGACACACTTTTATAAATGAAGGTCCAACAGCACAGCTTAACCACTCATACATATATTGGCCCATGATATACTTTCCAAATGGCACAGGTCGATGACATAATTTCCAAACGACATTATATTTAAAGACTAGAGACTTCCTCCCTCCGATGAATAAACCATAGCATTGAACCTATTAAGTCACTTGATTAGCACACATGAGGTATGACAAGATCTTTTAAATATGAAGCCTCTATGTAAAATGGGGAGATATTTTACAGAATAAATAAATATTACCCCCAATACTTTTTCCAGCATAGCCTCGTCAACAATCAAAGGCATGGCAATCTTGAATGCATTTGATATCTCATGATTGTTTAGACCCATAGGAATAACTTCCATTTCCACTTCAGCTCCATCAGCAAGTCTATTTTCCAGTAGTGGTGGAGCAAGCTGGTGAACGTCTTTGCTGAGTGGGACAGCTTGACCTTGCTCTGCAACTCTCACTGCTGCTGCACGTGCCAATGCAGCCAGGTTCCTCTCTAAATTCCTAACGCCAGCCTCCCTGGTGTACCTCCGAATGACGAGTTTCACCATAGCCTACCAAAATGAAGGTTTGATGAACATCTATCCAATATACCATGATGAGAACAAAAACGCAATTCAAAATCTAGATTTCTACTTCCACACTAACCATTTGTCTAATTTAAGACATTCTACGAAGATATATATAAGAAGTCAACATTTCAATCCATAAAAGCAGGAAGTGCCATTGGCCTAAATTTTACAGAGCACATGCTCGAGATTATTTCCTATGATAATTGAGCGGAACATTTAGAAGAAAATTTCACAATCAAGTAAGTTACCTTTCAAGGAGTTCAACGAAATTAAAAGCATTGACAAGTTCATGAACTGCCTAACCCGTGCATGTCAAAAACATATGCATAGATTATATCAAAACTAAAGCTTGTCGTAGTGACTACAGTTCCAGGAAATAAAATGCGTCTTTCCGACTTCCAAGGGTTGCTACACAGCTTTGTTAATATTGATGGAAACCTTTAAGCTGAGCACTTATAGAAACAATAGCTTTCATGGACATCAAAAGTTCACTCATTCAGATGTAAATATTTGTAGCTTGACTCATGTCAAATAAAAACACCCAATTTTATAAACTAAGCCAGCCTAATACCTTTATGGGCGGACATCTCTGTACAAATAAGAAAAATGTAAATGGTTAATATTTTTTGTAAGACTTCAGTACCTCTGGTATTTTAAGGAACTCATAACTCAAACCATGCTGATCCAGAACCCGAGGAATCAAATGTCGCATTGCTATTTTAAGCTTTTCTTCATAAGTGTATCCAGGCAGCTCGATGACTTCCATCCTGTCTAAGAGTGCTGGAGGGATAGGCTGCACCCTGTTTGCAGTTGCTACAAAGACCACCTTTGAAAGATCAAATGGAACATTCAAATAGCTGTAGAACTTCAGTTAAGGAGTTTTTGTACTGGCATTGATGAGATCATTATGGTGACAGCACTTCTAGGAAAATGTGTGATACCCACTAACACCTTTGCTGAAAACATAATTTAAACAAAATTTAAGATGTTCCGGAGTTGGGAAGTGAAAACAGGTTGTAAGTCAATAAACTACTAATTCATGCAGGGGATAAAAAAGTGAAACAGTGAAAGACACACTTGAGATATTCAGGAGTTGGGAAACAAAAACAGGTTTAAAGTCTTAAATTAATCATCAACAGAGCATTTATCCCTTTGAGATCATCGAAATGAATTCATAAGAGAGATCAGTTTGAATCCGGTACATAGGTTCTCTTCACCGTTTTCTCCTATCTAGAGCTCCACATCAGCTAATACTATACATCATATATCCTTTGTTATTACATATATACCCGCCCTTTTGGGTCTCTCTATACTATTTTTACAACTGTCTACTCTAGTTTTCTCAATCTTCTATCACCCCACTATTTCTATGTTGTACATATATGAATTAACAAATTCAATAGCCAAACAAAACGTAGTGAGGTCATTATGAAGGTTGACAAATAAATAACTAGAGAAAAGCTTACCATTCCAAAATCGTTCCTTTTCAATGTTATTTTAGTTCTCTCTCTCATTTTATTTTACTTTTTTTATAATTTAATTGACCATATACAATTTATTTTAATTTATGATTATTGCTAGTCTATCAAACCAATGTTTTTGAAACACAAGTAGCAGAAAAAAGGATACTGGTCATTGAATGTTTTGTTTTGCTCAGGGTCAAGAACCTCCAATAGGGCTGAAGCTGGATCACCACGCACATCAGAACCCGTCTTGTCAATCTCATCTAGCAACATGACTGGATTGCAAACCCCTACCCTCTAAAATCCAAAATACACAAAATTTTTAGTTAATAGACATGTAGACAAATCATTATGCAAACCCCTATCCTCTAAAACAAATTTTAAAGAAAAAAACTACTCAATCTGAATTTTATCCCCAGCACACATCATTACCAATAATAACAATTTTTCATTTCATCATCATCATCCAAGCCTAATCCCAAATAGTTTGGGGTCGGCTACATGAATCCAATTGAGAAATGAAGAAATCAATGCAAATTCATAACAAGGACTTGGAGGCCTATGATAGGGTGCCTAAGAAAGTATTATGGATTTTAGAGAAGAGATGAGTTGAGATTAATTTTATTACTATGATCAAGAATATGTATGAAGAAGTCATAGCTAGTGTTAGGACTAATGGAGGAGTTACAGGGGAGTTTCTCTTTACAATAGGTTTGCACCAAGGTCAACACTAAACTCGTTCCTATTTGTTATGGTGATGGATGAACTCATACGACATATCCAATGTGAGGTACCTTGGTGCATGTTGTTTGCGGATGATATAGTTCTAGTGGATGAGACAATAAGAGTTAACTGAAAACTCGAGATGTGGAGGTAAGTCTTAAAAAGATATGGCTTGAAGTAGTAAAAAGGATATGGATTCAATAGAAATTAATGAAAGTATGATCCTAAGTAGAAATGAATGGCAGAAACGAATAGACATAGTGGATTTCCGTTGATTTTCTCTTCTCATAAACTCAAGTAGCCAACCCCAAACTTTTGGGATAAAGGCTAAGATGATGATGATAATGTTGGGCTTTTCCTATTTCAGACCCACTACATAGTGTTTTTTTATTTATTTCTTCTGCATCCTAAACTATAACAACATCATCAAGAGAATGTCGGAATTCTGTCGGTATCCTCTTCTACGGAGAAAAGCTTTCTACCTTTACTCCATCAATAAGACGCCCAGGCATGCTGCCAATGTATGTTCTTCTATGCCCTCTAATGTCAGCCTCATCCTTAACACCACCAAGAGATATACGTATAAATTTTCTTCCCAAAGCAGCGGCAATAGATGATGCCAAAGATGTTTTCCCAACACCTGGTGGACCAACAAAGCACAATACTGGACCTCTTGCATCAGGTTTCAGCTGCAGCAGAAAGAATGAGAAAATAAAATGGCATTCCAGAGAATAACAATAATATATAGGAAGAATAACTAAAACAAAAAGGGTCACCTTGCGAACAGCCAGATATTCGATAACTCGTTGCTTGACCTTGACTAGACCATAGTGGTCACTGTCAAGTCGTTCTCTTGCACCTTTTAGGTCTAGATCCTGTTCTTCAGTGGTTTTTTCCCACGGAAGATCAGCAAGAAGCTCTAGGTACACACGTGAACTGTTATATCCTGGTTGCTGAGGCTGCATTTTCTTGAGCCTCCTGTGGAGGAGAAGGCCAAAAATTATGGGGGAGAGAGAGAGTTAACTGCAGAATAATAACAAAGATCCTTAGAGTTTAACATACAAATCAGTCCCTCGATAAGAGCACTGTAGGAAGGAGTATACAAGTAAAATCTTGCAAATTTGGAAGAGAACTTTGAAGGCTACTAAAATCGCTAGGGTGTTTCCTGAGCACATAAAAGTTACCTTCTGAGTCTCTGAGAATACATCCAGTCAAAGAAGTTCATTTTGAAGAAGCTTAGTAAAGGTGGCTTTGTGAATTGTGTTAACAGGATGCAATCTAGTGACTTTGTCATTATATTCAAATTCACAGATATTTTCCACCTTTTGTTCAGGATCTACTAACTTGTACATAGAGGTGGAATCATATTTTTCTCAATGCACACTCAAAAAGGCTCAACTATCTCAGGGAATATGAATAAGAAGTTAAGAACCCTCCCCCACCCCACCCCACCCCCACTCTCTTTTCTTCTGATGCATAGAGGAAGATCTTTCACTATTGAAAATAGAGCATCGTCGTCGCCAAAGAAACAGTGACATGAACCCACAATAAAAATCAATTTGAATTGTGTGAAGGAAAAAAGTTGTTGGGCTGCATCTGGCTGAAACTTGGGTGAAGGAAGCTTTCTTTCATATCGGAGAGAGAATTCTCCTCCCCTCAGACATGCCACTAGCCATGACTTGAAATCAAGAGAGTAAACTGCACTCCAACGACCGCAATTCTACTTTAACAAAGAGCTTGTCAATGCTGGACAAGAGACCTTGAAATTATCACATTCACACTAAAACTTTAACTCCTATGAAATCAGGTCCCTTATGCTCAAATATTCACCAATCTAAACTAGGCTCTCTTCTATCTGTTGTTACTTCTTTTCATCAGCCACCAGGCAATCTCATCAAAAGGATTCCACCCTAAAAGCACTGCCTCATGAGTTAAATTTAAAATCCAGGATAATCTATAAAAATAAAAATAAAAAATATATATATGGCTACAAAGAACATAGATAAACTAGCCATCTAGTGTCATGGTCTGTCCCAATTGAGTTTTCCATAATTTTTAAACGAAGGGATACTGTCGGGATCACTAGGTTAGCGGGAATTTCTAATTTTTTATTAATGTGTTGTTAATGAGGATGAAGTGAGCGCTGCCATAGGTCAGCCATCCTCAAAGATGTATCTCTCCAGATAGTGATTATGTTTGTTGTCCCAGTTTACTATAACAACATACCTCAACTCCCTCTGCGCATGCTTCCAGATATTTGAAGGCATTCCAGCAGTTTCCATCTTTCTTTCCAAGGCAGTAACATCATCCTCGTCATCATCATTGTCACCAAGCTCCTCTTTTATAGCCCTCATCTGAAAATTTTCATGTAAAACATGTAAATGTCTCCGGCACCCACACAAAGACAAGATGCCAAGAATGAGAAGCTACTTGCAAACCTCATTGCATTTAAACTATCCTCAGTGAACACCCACTCCATGCATATTTTTGGCGAGATGTATTTGCACTATAATTTATGTCACCGATTGTAATTTGAAGCAAAAACAAAATACCATTGTATCATTTTCCATAATTTCTACTTATCAATCCAGGCTATACATATATTGACAAGAATAAAATTTATATTACTTGCTGATGATGAAGTATTTTTATCGTACACTACATTCTCACCCGGGAAAATATGAAGTAAAAAATTAACCTGCTGGCGAAGAAGAAACTCTTTCTGAGATTTTGACAACTGTCCTTCAACCTTTTGAGAGATCTTCTCTGCTACACGTATTGACTGTCAGAGACAAAGACTAACATCATTCCACAAAGGCCAGATCAAGCAACAAGATAATTAAATGTTGAATGTATTACCAGTGAAAGAAGAGACTACCTGTAAATGCCTGTCAACCAATTCAGTGGCTTTTGAAAGTCTCACTTTCAGATCAACGGAGTCTAACATAGCTAGTTGTTCTTCAAAACTTATCTCGAAACTAGCAACAAATATATCTGCCAATTTCTGAACAGGAACCGTCTCCAGCAGAACTTTTGTCCTTCCACCGGTTTTTTGTTTCTATGGGAACAATCAACAATGGTTATTAACAAGTCAGAATGACTTCGTAATTGCAAAATATCAAAAAGATTAATAAAGTTTAATACTAGCAGCAAGATTCATTCTTCAATAGCATACTGATAGGGTCTTGCCCATACACACTCAGCACCCAAGGCCCAACCGACACCCACCCATATGGGCCGGCTGTACCCAAGGCCTCCTAGCCCATACTAGAAAACCTTGGGTACTAAGGGAGGCCCATACCTCCCCCCTATAAACAACACCTTAGCTCCCACATCTTTCGATGTGGGACAATCCTATCAATACCCTCCCCTTCAAGACCAACGCCCACGTTGGTCGTGCACCATGGCCGAACACTCCGGCAGGCGCACCCCCGTTGGTCGAGCACCATGGCCGGCCACTCCACAGGCGCGGCCCCAAGTTGAAGGCACAACAGGATCATGCTCCGATACCATTGATAGGGTCGTGCCCATACACACTCAGCACCCAAGGCCCAACCGACACCCACCCATATGGGCCGGCTGTACCCAAGGCCTCCTAGCCCATACTAGAAAACCTTGGGTACTAAGGGAGGCCCATACCTCCCCCCTATAAACAACACCTTAGCTCCCACATCTTTCGATGTGGGACAATCCTATCACATACATCTAACTCTCTCACTGAAGATTTTATAACAGCGAGATCTGGAACCAATGGCATCCAGATCATGACTTTCTGCTCCCACCTTACAAGTGATATCTCATCTACCTATCAGGAAATTTTACAGAATAATACAAAAATGAAGACCTTTGAAATCCGTTCTACTTTCCATGCCATCATATGCTTCTAAAAGACTAAAATAGCTTATTACTGAGTCCAAATACATGGCATTGCATGAGTTTCACAAATATTATTTCATTTTTTATTGCAAGTTCTCTACTTCTGGAAGAACCTCTCGCAGAAATCCACCGCCAATTTGCCTACTAAAAGGAGAAGTTACTAAAAGAGAAGAATAATGACATCAATAAAATGAGGAAAGGCTACTATATCATTCCTTCCATGCCATAGAGAACAGCTCACGACCAGCCAAGTTAACCGGGAAAAAATTTCTTCAAAAACATTGAAATGAGAAATTAAATAAAAGTCATACTTTGGAATTAAAAAGCAGTTATGCAGCATCTACACACTGATGACAGTGCCATCCAAATTATAAAAAATTAAGTCTAACAGACCGACAAAAAATCCAAGTGCATAATTTATCCATGAGAAGGTGTTACCACCTAAAGCCATTAGCTGCTGTAAGAAATATACGAGAATCTAATATATTGACATCAACAGCATCTCAGAATTTATCAAATGGAACAAGATGACAATTTTTTGAAATGAATTAAGTAACATTATAAGGCTAGCATGCAAGTAGCAACATTATAAGGCTGTTAACATAAAAGATTAAAGAACAACCTAGCATGCAAGTAGCAACATTATAAGGTTGTTAAAGTAAAGAACTATTGATGCAGTACACAATCAAAAAGAAGAAAAATGGTATACTGCCAAAAAGATGTCAGGTGTGCAAAGAACTGCTAGGAGGCACCCAAGCAGGCAGGTACAGCCATGCCCTCCAGTGAAACAATTAAATCACAAGCCAAAGAAAGAGTCACAGACATTTCCTGGTCTTCACTTCCTGGAGGTCACCATACAAAAGTTACCTGCTCAAGAAGAGTAATAAGCTCCATGGCAGTTGCTTTGAATTGGCGAGACAATGTTACAAATTCCGGATCTTGCTCCACTTGCTCCATCTCTAAATAAAATTAGACGAATAAAGAACAGGTAGTACTGGTGAATGAGGAAAAAGATCAAAGAACCATAAAAACAATGAATACTTGAATTCTTAACTAAACAAATCAGCAAAGTATCTATCGCAATGGACTGGAAGAAGTTGAATCCAATTTCTTACAGAGTCTAACTCACCAGCCTTGGTCATATCAAGTGGAGCTATACGTGCAGTATAATATGTTCCTCTCGTGCTAAGATCCTGCACATTGAATCTGCAAAGACCTTCAAGCACAACTATATATGTGACCCTCCCACTTGGTTTCTCCACCCCTCTTGACAAATGTAGAGCACGAGCAGCCACTCCCCTGAGAAATCAAAATTATATAACCACGTCTTAATTTAGAAACCAACTACAAGGGGGAAAAAGAGAGGGTTTAGCATCACATATTCTCCCAGAACAAGAAACAACAAAGAAATGTGGAATTTGACATGGACAATGATGCAAGAGGGAAGGGGTAGCCGTGCTAATATGGAATTTGTAGCAGGCAAGTGGTATACAACACATGGCATAAAAGATATGGGGAACCCATGATATCATTTGAAAACACTTCAAAATTTGCATGACCAATATATGAAATAGTAGATGCTACATCGGAGGATACCTGTTGTGCCAGTAGGTAACCTCTTGCAGGTTCTTCCCATCAAGCTTGTGAGCTTCTGGTGTAACAACGTGAGTTTTTGAGCTTCTTTCTGCAGCGTCATTTCCAGCACCTAAAATTAGAGATTACATAAGTATATCTCCAACATATCTGATCATTTTCCCTGGGACGCACCATTAAACAATGGCAAAGGAAACCCAACAAATCAACACATAAATAGAAGACAATTCATCACCTTGAGGTAAGGAGGGGCTTACAGACGCTGTCTCTGTGGCGTCGCGAACTGGCAGAATGCCTATTAATCCCTTCTCTTCTCGCTGCCATAACTCTTGCTCAACCAATTTCACACTGTATTAATGGAAGATTTTTTGATATCCTAATCCAGTGTATGAGATCCCAACATGCGATTCCACAGATAATTCACAACAAATTCAAACCAAACGCGTTCGAGAACTACTATCTAAACCAAAATACAACATTAAAATTCCTTACTCATATAAAAAATCGATTGATCAAGGCTCCCCGTGACAGGATATTCAAATACTAAATATGAAATCAAAAGCAAATCCATGTAAAAGACGATCGTAATATTTTTCCAGAGAAAAAAAACTGCAATACGCATACATAAATACACACATAAATACGAACTTACAGGAAATTCAAAATTCAAGCATCTAGTTCCTTGATCATCTCTCATGGAATAGTGTATTCATCTACCGAAGAATAAAGACTACAGGAAAAGAAAGACCTAGATTAAGCGAAAGATACAAGAATAGGAAGGAAGAACCTGCTAGGTGAAGTGCATCGAATTCGAATTATGGCGCCAGGCAAGAGGACCTTGTTTCGGAAGGGAAGGATCGCAAGCCGACTCGGTAGGTCCACCGATTCCTCCATCTCTGCAACTCAGATAGTGTGCGGTATGCACCCGAAAAACAGGGTTGAAGCGTTGAAGGTAGAATCTAGGCAATTAGGATTTTATAGGAAGAAAGCGCGAGAGAATCACGAGAACAAGAAGAGAAGAGGTTCGTTGGCATTACTTTTGTGCCACTAAAATTCCACATGTGCCTCTCCCGACAATGGAACTACACTCGTACAATCATTGAGCAGGTACGACAATATATCATCCATCATTGACTTCACCTATCTTGGTCATCGTTAATGACTCATCTACTAGTATAAATTATACACAAATTACTGAATTAAGCTCCAGCAGCTCCATACAGACCACGCCTCCATCATCTATTCTGAGGAACAAAGCTGGTTCAATTCTCTTTGATGTTTATTAAAGTGGTGTAGTTGATAGTTCCATTACTTTCGAGTTTTCGACAATCGACCAGCAACTTGAGCAATTCTTCCATGATCTCGATCAACAACTCGAGCCTTACTCCCATCCTGACCAACAATGCTTAGAGCTTGTTTTCGTAGAGGGGGTTTACCATAGTTTCTTTGATTTGGCAAGTAAATATGTATTATTTTCTATGGATTTACTTATTGTTTTTACTGAGAGGCTTTGCGCAACTTGTTAATACTTGATACTTCAAATTGTCATAAATTCATAATTGATGAATTACATAGGTATTTTAGGTAGTATTGATGGATGTATTATAAAACTTGCTAAGCAGGACAACATATATAATATTTATATAGAAATCATTGTTATACTATTTTACATTTATTTTTAAAATTTTGTAAAATCTTGACTTTATAATTCAATCTTGTCGGCTTTTATCGATCTTAGGTAATATATCAATTTTGACAACCTTAATTGTGATTTAATAATTTCATACATAACCCTAGTGAGAATAATCTTAATTTTTTATTCAATAGACTATTTATTTGTCTAAAAATAAAAGTTATTAGGCTCATATATTGCTTCGTGAAGGTTAAGTGATTTGGTTATAAAGTATAAACATGACCCAACATAACCACTCTTGGACGCCTATTAAAAAGACAAAGCCGAGCCAAGAGCTAAAGGTCGATTGGCCAAACGCTACATTTGATCCATGTGCTGGAAAAGTTTGATTGGGCCGCCAGACCTCTTACAAAAGTGGCTCAGACTAAGTCGGCAGATTATCATATTTTTGGGCCCATTACATAAAAAATGACACCTTCTGGGTCGGCCCATTATCATCTGTTGGGATTGTTATTTTAATTTGTTTCCCGACTATAAACCCTATCCGTCATTGGCATCACGGTCGATTATCGTCGCCGGTAACGGATTCTCTGTTCCGTGTTCCTCAGGTATCCTCTCTGCTCGATCACTCCAGCAATCTCTCACAATTACTCCGATGGGTTCTTCCTGAGTGCCAGTGACGTCGTTCTTTCAATTTGTCCAATAGTTTTCTTTATCGCATCGTCGGTGGTTGATTTTGCGGGGGGTTTACAAATTTTGTGTCTGGTATTGTCCTTGTTGTTTTCTTCTTATTCTACGTGCTACCTTTACGATTACTTTCTCGAATTCTACTGTTGAATTCATGATGAAACATAGTTATTTTGTTTGAAAATTTTCAGGCATAAGTGTGGAGGTAACAGCAAGTGAATTTATAGTTTGGGTGAAATTAACAGAACAGAGTCCTTGACGGGGTGCCCGTCGTCGGAATCCATATACGATCACAAACTCTCTCTTGAAATGCTCGTGAGCTTCAAGATAAGTCGCTTTGTTTGAGTACAATTTTGAGAAATTGTGATCCATGGCAGCTTCTTCACCGGCCCTAGGGAACAACTCCATCGGCGCGCCGCCCAAGACCCTTCGGGGTCTCAACAAGCCCAAGTGTAGTCAGTGCGGCAATGTTGCTCGCTCCAGGTATTCCATCCTCACCCGCTGAATATGTACAACTGTGTATTTGTACAGATTATGAAAATTGGAGTGTGCATGCAGATTGTGGAGCATACATATACATTTACTTGCGTGTTAGCAAAAGTGATTCTGGGTGGGTCTTCAACTTAGTAGCGCAAAGACATACTTAAATCTGAACTAGAATGATTGATACCTGTCATTTTAGAGGCTTATTATGTTCACGATTATTATTGCACACAGTTTTTTACCCGGTAGCAACTCACTTATAGTGGCCTCCAACCTGATGGACTTCTCTTATGGATTAATGTGGCTTTTTACTTGCTTTTTTGTATTTGTTATGTGGAGAATAAACAATGAGTTCCACGTCCACCTTTTGGTGAAGTTCTTCATGGTAAATGGTTAGGGGATATGGGAAAGAAAGAAATTTTCGTTCCGAAGGAATAATTTCGTTGTTAGTAAATATGGGAAGGTAGAGGTGATGGATATGTTGGAGGACTGGGTTGGGGTTTACAAATCTTTTCAACTTGGTTGGATGGATTTAGCGACATTTTTTTTGGGTCTTCAGCGAAGGTTTTGTTTTTTGGCATGACATTCTTTAAAGGATTTGTTTTTCTATGTGTTTGTTCTTGTTGTTGACAAGAAAGGGGCAATAGCAATGCCATATGGACACCAATTTTTGTATGTAACTTGTAAGACTGAGATTGAATCAACAGAGGACTTATCCCCAATTGTTTTTAGGCCTAATGACTATCGAGACCTAGAAGATGTTAGGCAATGGTGACGGAACATATAAGAAATTTAGTGTTAGATGTTTTTGGGATTCTTTCGAGGAATGTACAATTATTCTTTTTCCTTGGAAATTTGTTTGGAAGGTCTGTGTCCCCAATTAGTCTTGAGGTATGCCTTTAAATCCCCCTTCTTTAGCTGTTGAAGGGAAAAAAATACCCAGAGTTCCCTTCCCTTAGATAACCTTTCCTTTATAACTTTGCCCCTCCCATCATTGCAATATTTTTTCCTTAAAATCTACATTTTGACTGTTAATGATTTATTTGGAGGTAGGCATTTTACTTTTGGACCAGTTAGAGCCTTAGAGGGCTATAAATCTTTGTAACTGCTCTCTTTCCCTCTTTGTATTTGGTCAGACATTTTAGTTTTGTTTGGTTCACACCAAAAAAAGCGGTTTTGGATGTCAAGTCTTGTGTCAACCAGAACTAGGGATTGTAGTTCCTGTCTACCAATATGATTTTTTTAAATATACTATTTAAATTGTTGTGATAGAAAGTAACTGATGTCCAAATAAAATGTAATGGGTAAGTGTGAATATGTGATACACATGTTAATAATTTGGGGGCGAGGGTAGCATTAGAGGAAGGAGAAATAAGGTAGTTTATGTATTTCGTTATCTAAAGTTAAAAAGGAAGGAATGGGAGGTTGCAAAGTTGGTGAATTTCTATCTCTTCTGGTCATTGAGTAAGTCACGTCACAAATTGACATCTTAAGCTTTCATGGCTTTGTTCATGGGTGTTCAGGTTGGATTTGGTTGGTGCAATTACGATTAATTTACAGAACTCTAATTTCTGTTAGTTCTCTGCTATGTTTAGCAAAGGAAGTCTGGCAGATGCCACTTTTCAGTTATACACTGGTGTTTTGTGTTGAAGTCTTGAACTTTGAGGCTTGAAATAGCATATAAACTATGTTACGCTTGTTTTTTTTATGAGTATATTGCACTTTTTACGTACCTTATTTATTATTACTGTTGATGGGATGTATGAGAAATGCTAGATGCTCCCACCTTGGCTGTCTTGAATTCTTGATGAACTGAATCGTGTCTGCAGGTGCCCATTTCACTGTTGCAAGAGTTGCTGCTCCAAACTAGAAAATCCATGTCCTATTCACGGTATGTACACTTTATTGACGTGCTTAAAACTGTACAGTGATTCAAGGGGTGATGCCATTTTAATGTGTCATCGTTTCATTAAATAGACACATGAAATCTCAGCACTCGGTATAGATGAACTTTTCAGTCTTATTAATCGTTTGATTATCAAATGCCGCATATCTCTGCTGGATTAAAATAACGATTTAATGTTGTTTGTGGTATGTTATTTTTCTGGAGGCTTGCCCTTGCGAGTTGCGACTAGTTTTTTTTTACTGTGGATATTGGCTCTTTCCTATTCCAGTTTGTTTAGACTTTAGATAGCATAATGTTAAAATCAGGCTTGTTAAGATGGCTTCTATTCCTTGGGCTTGTTGGTTGAAAGATGTTGCTCTATAATACTTGCAACTAGTCAAGCATATGTGCTTCCTCACCAACCTACCCTGCCCTCAAGGCAGGGGTTTGAATATCCTCATACCCCCTCCGGTGGCGTTAGTAAGAAAATAAGAACAGTTGCACAGTAAAAAATGTATATAATGTGCATCTGGGGGGCTTATATGGAGATCTATCTGCTTCTCTTTTTCAAGTTTTTATCACTGTCATTTGACATTGTTCTTTTGTCCATTGTGTTATCTTGTGTATTATTGATGCAGTTTTGAAAGCCAATGCAACATTTACTGACAAAACGCCAACTTCAAGCAGTCCTTTGTTTGAGCAGCCATCAACTGAAGCATCGTCTGCAGGGTATGTGTGCAATTTCTTTTATTATTTTAAAATGAATTGCACTCTGGATGTATTCCTTGGGATGGTGTAATGAATGTCAGATTTGTGTATTTCATGGACTTGTGTAATAAAAGTCAGATTTGGAAAAATCCAGTTGATCTCATCTATATCACAAACAATGTTGGAATTGTGAAGATAGCATAATCTAGAATTTTTGGATTTCATCCTCCTATGCTCCAACAGAATAAGCTGCGAGGATAAGTGTAATCCAATAAATGGGAAGTGTTTGTATCAATATCTCAATCTGAAGAGCAAAGTGATGGATGCATAGACGTAAAATGCCTGGCATTGTCTATGTTCACTGCCTTGAATGCATGAATATGTAGTGAACCAGAAAACCTCTCTGTAGCTCAGACATGACCACTAGATTCATTTTTATAGGCATGTCTGCTTGCATGTTAGATGGATCACTGATCATATAAGTTTATCTTCTACTTGGTAACTTCACAAAGTGTTTGTGTTAGAGTTTAGCAAGTAGAACCAAGAAATTTGGCTTCCAGATGTTGCATTAAGTGTAGCAGTAAGGGAAGGATATATGGCTGCAGCTGTAAACTCGGCGGCCTTGATTTTACTATGCAAGGTGGGTCTAATGAGGCCCAACTATGAGGAGGTTCACATGTATATAATTTGAGAATAGGACGTCAATGTCTGTCAAATTTTCTGATTCACTGCTACGGATGCTTCTAACAAAACTAAAATTTTATTTGATGTTCTGCCATCAACTTCATGAAGTGTCATGCATTCTTTAACATTTGGCTTGCTCAGTAGTATCTTTCCGAGGTGCTCAAGGTTAGTTTTTCTGTTTTGTTATTTCGAACTTTGATTTTTCTCACCCATCTGTAATGAGCCATGTTACAGGAATGCACTTAGAGTTGCATCACTTCGACAACTTTCCAGCAATTTTGCCCAATTTAACAATTTGCAAGTTCCGCTTCGTTCAAGGAAGCCATTGACTAAAAAGGTGCTTACGTAAAACTTACATACTCATTGATGTTTGTTAGACCATGAAACAATGGTTTATTCTGACATGAAGTGCTATTTCAGGATGCTGCAGCTATAAATGAGTGGAGATTCGCCAAGATAAAGGAGTACAAGGACAGGAACATTGAAATTGAAAATGAAGCTTTTGACCGGTACATGCAGAATATTAGTATGCTGGAGGAGGTATTTTCAGTTGAACCAATGTTAGAAGGGTCTCCTGAGGATGGATCCCCTTTACTTGACACTTCTGCCACTGAACATGAAGTTGAGAAGAAGTATTTAGGGCAGAAGTCGGAACTGAGATCAAGTACAATGAGAAGCGACAAGTTAAGGAGGAGGATTCAACAAATTGTTAATCAAGGGTTAAGGAAGCTTCAGGAATGTGAGATGAATGAGGAAGTTGACGACACAAACAACAAAAATGAACATGATAGAAAACCAAAAAAGATGAAAAGTTGGCGTGCGGAGAGGTTTACTGCCTTAAGTGAGCTCCTAGACAAGCTAGACAAAGCCCGAAGTAATGAGGATCTTAAGGCTTGCTTGGAGATGAAATCCCAACTCCCTGATCTGCTTGCAAAGTCCATGGAAACAGAAACCAAGGAGGATGCTGAGGTTCCGAAGAATGACTCTGGCAAAACTGGTTGGTCACCTAGGATAGAGGGAAAACTGTTCAGAGCAATAGAAATTGATCAGGAAACCCTTAACAGTGTCAATCGGCACTTCTCTTCCCTGGAGGAGATAGAAGATTTGTAAACTATGGTTATAACTACATGTTAAGCAGGGAATTAAATTGTAAACTTTTTTTTTTTTTTGGTATTTTTCAAGAAAAATGTCACTCATCTGTCAGTGTTTGCACCTGGTATCTAGCCACTGCACTGATGTTTGAAGTATCAAAACGATTGAGTGATTCTGGGTTTCTTTGTTTTTTTTTTTGAGGGTGGGTGGTGTAACATTGCATATGTATCCGGTTACTGCACTTGATGTTGATATTGGATCAGGACGGGTCAACATAAGAGGTAAAAATACTTGAATGGAATGACGCACGTTTGTGGGCTTTGTGGTGGACTATTAGGCCTCGAGCAAAAAGGGGAAAAAATAGCTCAGGTAAGTTAATACTTAGATCTTAAAAGAAAGCCCATTCAGGGACGTGATTTTCACATGGACGCCCTCCATTTACATGAAAGTTGGCAGCTTTGTGTTTTACTTCTATACCATTTGATAGCTTGAAGAACTACCCTTTTTGAAATGAAAAGTTTTTTAGTGGAATCCACTAACAGTAAGGAAAAAGAAGAAGGCAGGCATTGATTTGTTCAACAAAAATGGGCATATATATACCCAATTGTGTGAGAAAACAAAGCAAGAGAGAAATATCATTATGATGGGACAACTGAACAAACACTTATTGAACATTATATTTGTCTTTGAATCAAAGGTCATAACAATGGAGATTGGTACATATATTGTTGGCGTCCATGAAAAAGGGATTGTTTTAAATTGGGTTCTAAAAGGCATAATAATACCATTATGACAAAAGCAGCTCCATCTTCACTGAATTTGCCTCGTCTCTCTCAAGTCTCTTTTGAAAACAATATGCATTGTAGCTAGGTTTCTTAATGGGTTGGTGCTTTCTTGCTTTTATATATTACATTTATACATTTTCAGAACCCACACCACACCTTTCTTGGTGGATATTTATCAATCTGTGTAGTGTAGACTCTAGCTAGTCTATTATATATATGTGGCTCTACCCCCATTATCATAGGCTACTACTAGATTTCTCAATCAATTAAGTTTAATCATGACTCTTGTAATATGATTTAGTTTTATACTTTTATTATTAACAATAAAATATTTGGCCAACAAAGAATTTTAGTAAACACTTATCAATTAGGTTCTTGATAATGTTAAAAGAAGAAAAAAAATACCACATCGGCTAGACTTACTTCTAGTAAATATCAATTTTTTTTTGCTAAATAAACACATGTCAGCCAATTAATTACTACTATTCATTTCCTCAATAGACTTCCACATATCACATGCTTAGGGTCTGAACTTTTTGTTGATTCAAATCAAGTTAATTGATTTGTTTAACTAAACCAATGGACAATAATTATGTTGGAGATCATAATTTAGTAGCCAGAGATGAGAGAAAAGGCTAGGAATATATATTGTAGTGGGTGATCTACACAGAGACCCATCAAAAGATGAAAAATAAACAATGTCTAGTGTCAGTAGTGGTGACAATGAAGAATTTATAGGTCATCTGATTGGGAAGGGAAGAATCATTTTCTGTGATGTTTGGTTATAGTTATACACATATTGACATATACATATATATACAAATACACATTGTTCATTTTCCCAAAAAGTATCCTTCACTACATGTGTATGTACAGTATACATAGACAAGAATCATGGCTTGAGTATTGGTACTGTCTAGAATATTGATGTCTATTACAGTGCTAATTAAGGTGATGGACTCAACTGTGCAATGCCCACAGAAAGATCTCATAATCAGTCATCACAACTCATGATCATTGATTCAGTTAATATTTATTTGCACTGATATGCACACACTATATCTATATATTATGTTTTTGGTAAAAATAAACAAGACTTGCTAACCCCATAACTTGCTGTTTCCTAGGTTAAGCTAATCAACCCCTTAGATAGTCGTCTTTTATATACACACACACACACAATATATGATATATATATATATATATATGCGCGCTTATGAAGGCACATAATCAGCTTATCTGCTATTCTTAAAATTGTATCTTTCAATTGCATAATTATCACGGAATTAGCTATGTCCATTAATTCAAATGTCATCATCCAAACAAGAAAGGACCCCGAAATTTATTATTATTATTTTTTTTTCTATTGTTTCGTCAAATCTAGCTATCAACTTCAATAACCTCAAATAATTGAATTTGATTGAGTATAAGTGATATATTAATCAAATCGATAAACACTAACTAGATTATGTTCAAATTATTTTAGTTTAAAGTCGTTGCCTTGCTAATTAAGCAGCCGGCCGAGGCACTTACCGTTGATTTTTTATATAGGTTAATTATACTTTTTTTGTTAACCGATAATGACATCAGCTAAACTCACACAAATTTCTCACCTGACAATATGATAAGTTTGGTCAAAACCAACGTATGGTCACAAGGATATTGCCGATCGATATGGTTTGACCACTTGGTTACGTAGATCACCATTATAAGAAAATCAGCCGACTCAGAGATTTGATTATGACCTACTTGAATTCAATATTTGTTTCTTTCTCTACCCTTCTTCTTTTATTTATTTTTTATTTTTTAATTAATCAAACGACATAAGATGCCAAAGATTGCAATAATAATGGACCCTTTTGAAAAAGAAAATAGGCACCATGTGTTTTTAGTGCATACACCCCACTTGGGCTGAGCAGACCTAATCCAACTAAAGCTAATTAATTATCCTAAGAAAATATATAGACAAAGCTGGTCATCATTTGCTTCTACTCCTAAACCACCATTTATGAAAGCGATCACAATTAATTATATATGCTTAATATTATTCTAATTAATTATTATCTTTACAACCAAGAAAACCTACCTCCAAGGTGTATGAAAAAGTACATATAATCCACAATGATCAAGCCAAAATTATGTATGCTTAAATATTATTATTCTAATTATTATTTGCAACCAAGAAAACCTACCTTCAAGGTGTATGAAGAAGTCCACAATGGTTATTAAGCCAAAATTATTTATTGAACATTAATTAAGATAAGTATAACTTAATTGAAATGTTAGATATATATATATGGTCATCTAATTAAAGGAGCAATGGAGTGGGTTCAAAGTTTGATACAAATGTACAATTGAACAAAAAACAAAATGGAGAATTACGAGTAACTCAGATGACACTCATATGTGTGGTATCTTATAAAGTTGTTGAGTTTCAACGTTCTCATCCCATCTCTTGTATTAAAAAGAAAAAAAAAATAAAATGGAGGGTTGAATTAAATAATCATTGATATTTTTGTCCCAAAGTCACATGAAGAGCACGTGATCTGTCTGATTTCAGTTGTCGCAAAACAGAGCGTTGCAAGAGCAACAGCCAACACGTGTATATACCGCTGTAGACGTGGTGAAAGATTGGGGCCCATCAAGCCCAATTAATGTGGCTGTTTCAATGGGTTCGGTACAAGTTTGGTCATATAAGTTTAGCCCAAATATCATTCCAGTGGGCCCAGGCCCGTTTCATGTTTTAGTCAAACCGCCTTTTTCCCAACTTGTTTTGTCCTTTTATTACAAAAGGAAATTACAGAAAGTGAATAATAAAAGAAATTTAAAAAACAATAAAGGGAAGACGAACCCACTATTCCTTCTATTGTTTTCAATTATAATTTGGACTTGTTTTGCTTTTCTTTGCTAACCAAATTTTTTTTTGTTGGAACCAGTGGTTTTTGACAAGAAAAGGTTTTTTTTTCCCTTTTTAAATTTACTAAAAAGTAATATTTTTGTGGATATATTAATACATATAACAAGTACTGTATCAGACCAACGAGAGGTGATATAGTTGACAATCGACTAGGTTAGGTATATGTGTCAAAAGTTTGATTCCAACTACAAACATATTTGTCTCTGTTATTTTTTTTTAAAAAAAAAAAAACAAGTACCCTATCAGTATGTGGTGAAATTATTGGGATGTGGTTACATATATTATTACCCATGTCAGAGAGATTTTCGATTTGTCATGTCTTACGTGAATTACTGATGGAATTGATGAACATATGAGTAGGACTTTACTTAGTTTTGGACTATCAATGATTTTCACATAAAAAAGTGAATTTGAAATACAAAAAAAGTAATAAAATGCTACTAACTTTAGATTTAGATTTAGATATATGGTCAAAGATTTTAGGTAATTAAATGATGAACGTATTGTCTAGCTAACCAAATTTCACAGCTTTTTTTATGAAAATTTTCACAGTTGATATGTGCCATCACCACCTAAAAAATTAGGTGATAATATATATATATATATGAATATGAGACGGTTGAAGTAGTAGCCAGGCATATAATTAGCTGCAAAGCAATTGATTATTGATGCATGTCACTTCCCACCTCAACATTATATTAATTAATACTTAATTTGTAGGTCATGCTATTCGGATTAATTATGACCTCTTTATCTCTATATGTACAAGGTAAAGTGAATCTATGACTTACCAATATAGTTGGTCAAGGGATTGGACCTTCTGGTAGGTTGGATCTTGTCCTTCGATTCTTTTTTCTCTTCTTTCGTATTTCAGTCTTCAGTTAGAAGGCTTATCTTGTATCTTTGATTTAATCTTAATAAAATCTTAGATTTGTCTAAAAAAAATGACTTACCAATATATAAATACATACACACAAATATAGGTCAGAAAACGAGAGAGAGGGGGGGTCGAAACTTTAAAACGAATACGAATCATGCATGTGATCATAAGAAGTTGGAAAAAAAGGAAAGAAAAAGGAAGATGAAGATTATTGCAGAATTAGCGGGTTTGAAAAAAACTAAGAAAGTGGAAACATTGTCTACAACCCCCCACTCAATTACTTAATAGCTCCTTGACCTTGAACCAAAAGATTGGAAAAAGATTATAGTAAAAAATCTATCCATCCATGCGTGTGTGACCCGGTGAACCGACCCCACTAAATTATTTTGTTCATACACACACATATATATATATATATATATATAATTTCATTTTGACTCTAATCATCTTTTATATTTCTTAATGTTTACATTAATTGGAATATAAGAAGTCTAAAACTAAAAGGTCAAATCCAGATAAAATAGGCATTACTTAGTTATCCACGTTCACTTACCTTTTATTATCTTATCTCTTCACCTTAGGCCTTAGCCCATTAGTCGGATTAGTGATACTACTGAGTTAGCCTTAGCCAATAACCAATTAGGTGATATTTGTTACTTAAATATTTGTAGGAAGTGAGGAGTATATAGTAATTAGATCCAATAGTAAGTAAGCTTATCAATTTTCATATCTAATTTATTTAATTTGAATTCATTGTTTATTTGTCTAAATTCATAGGGTTTTTTTTTATGTTTATAGTTCTTGTCATGGTCACTTCGTAATTAGATCCAATAGTAAGTAAGCTTATCAATTTTCATATCTAATTTATTTAATTTGAATTCATTGTTTATTTGTCTAAATTCATAGGGTTTTTTTTTTTATGTTTATAGTTCTTGTTATGCTCACTTCGTCAATAGTTGGTTATTTTTTGTTGTTTTCCATACTCTTGAAGATGTGATTAATAAATAATTCAAAAAATTCCGGGGAGCGATGCCCCCAAACCCCCCACAAAAACTTTTCACACCCGAAATAATTTTAAATAGTTTAGAGATCCGATCTCATATGCTGAAGAGGTTGGGCCCGCGCTGGTGTGTACATAAATACGTGTTTATATTTTAAGTTTTAACTAGTGGATGAAGAGAAGAGTGAGAGAGGTGATTCGAAATGGGGATATGTGCCAAAGAAAAAACCAAGTGTTGGTACGCAATAATGGGTCAAGACTACTCTCAATAGAGAAGCAACAAGAAAGCAAACCAACGTGGAGGGAAAGAAAAGAAAACACAACTCACTGACTCACTCACAATTATAAACCCTAAACCCCACACACACATTTTTATACACTTCAAGAGAAGTGTTTTGTTGTGTTGTGGAGTGGGTACGGTGTACCAATAAAGAGACTTTTCTCTCAACCGTACCTTTAATTGTTGATAATAATAATATTGTTGGTTGAGAAGGTGAATATATATACATAGGGAGAGAGAGAGAGGGAGGGGTGCTATTTGACCCAACACATTATATACCCACTTCCCCAAACAGTTACTCAAATCCACGATGATTGAATATAAATCTTTTTGTTCAAGTTTCTTCGCGTGCTCTCCTTTATTTATATAAATTCTCTCAAGAACATAAAATAAGGATAATTTTTTGATCATTGATTTAAGTTTAATGACAAGTGAAACTCATATGTTATAAATTAATAGTAAACAAATTGTACTTATTTTATGTTTTTTTTTTAATATTTTATGACACAAAGTTTATTTTATGTGTTTACTTTATGTCTTTATAAGAGAATATATATGTATAGCTACACGCACGCAGGACGTGTAAGGTGAAAGTTAGATGGTTCCAATCTTTTCCTATTAACAGTAAGAGCATCCACATGTGAAAAAAACTAATTAATCAAAAGAGCATCCACATAATTCTAAGCTAGATTTGAAAGTTCAAGTCTTTATCTTTCTTTCTTGACATAATGCAAAAGTTTGGTATCTTAAAGGTTAAGAAAGAGATGAAGAAAGAGTTTTGTATCTTAAACTTAAGGAGCATCTAGGAATTCATAACATAAATTAGAAATATACAAGTTTTTGGAGATACAAAGTGCATGCATGGACACATAATCTTTAAAAAAAAAAAAACACTTTGTTTTGGTGTTTAATCGCTTGATAATGTGCCAAGTGGCAACAAAATCCGACATTCAAAGGTTATTTAAATTTAGTTTTATTTGATGAAAGCATCTAATTAATTAAATACTTAGCCTACCGATAGATATGTCAAAGCAAACACCTAGCTATACGTGTACATATATCAGGATCATGCATTGACATTAACTTGTGATAATTTGGCAACTCAAATTTGGTTGATTACACAGTACTATGACCATACATTGAAAATGAAATGATAAGACTTTGCTTTTGAACTGGCACCCTCTTTTGTTTTCACCACCAACTTATGGATGTCTTACTCTTCAAATCTCTCTCTTTTGCATCACAATTTTGAATGCAAAGTATTTAAAACTCTCCCATCATATCATATATATATATATATATATATATGCTAATACAAATTAACCAAACTTTTCGTTTATATATATATATATATATAACCTCATGATTAGCCTCCATTGGATGATTTGATATATATGTGCGTGCGTGTGTATATGTATGTATGTATGAGGATATGCTATTGCTTATTCCAAACAAATTGACCTAACAAGATCGACCAATAAATATATCTAGATGGAGAGAGAGAGAGAGAATGTGATTTTTAATTTCATCTTCTTTTTTTTTATCTCTTCACTTTTTAACATGGAAGTTCTGCCGGAGATGCCATGATGATCTCGATGTAGTGTTATATATATAGATAGATGGTACAAAGATAAAGTTATGAGTGAGTTGTTCACTTGTTTGTTTGGAAGCTTTGACGGATTCTATATAGCAAGAAAAAGAAAGCGGTAAGAATATAACTCATGACAGAGAAAGAGAGAGACTGTGTTTGCTTTGTTTCGTTGTTTGTTATTTATTTCATGTGTGTATCTGACGCGTGAATGTAATTATTGTGGCCTCTGTCTCTCTCTTCTCTCTCGTTTTCCTAGCTAGAGAGGGATCGAGAGAAAGTGATGCAAAGAAGAAGAGAGGGAAACACAGAGAGAGAGAGAGAGAGTATATGTAATTATTGTAATTATATCGCTTACACTGCCTACCATAAGAGGCAACCATAAATTCCAAGTCCATTCTTCAAGAACACAACAAAACATAGAGATGCCTCAATTATTTAATTATAAAAACATGCATGCTGCAATCTCCATGCATGTATGCCTACATACATGATACACTGATACTTGTATATCTTTTTAGTTTTTATAGATTATATAGAAATTTATATAAATGTATATATATATATATATTGGATAAGGGATATCTAGAGTTTTCAACATCTATTATAGTGGCATCTAACTTTCTCCATACATTACACGCAAATACATACAAACAATCCGATCAATTCTAGAGATTTTGTTTTCATAACTAATTTTCCAGCTAACAATTTTATGAGTTATT
Source organism: Tripterygium wilfordii (assembly GCF_013401445.1). NCBI lineage: Eukaryota > Viridiplantae > Streptophyta > Magnoliopsida > Celastrales > Celastraceae > Tripterygium > Tripterygium wilfordii. The sequence goes on from NC_052246.1 coordinate 3,896,490, forward strand.
GGGGGCTGCTGTAAGTCCATTATCGCCTCGAATAAATTTTTTAAAAATTTCAAAAAAATTATATTTGTATTTTATCGTTTATACGAATCTAACGTTGTATCATTTGTTCTAAACAAAAATCAAATTCAACATAAAAAAGATATAATAATTATGAACAGTTAGATATAAATAATCAAAAAAATATACGGTTAGATTCGTTAAACAAAATACTACATATATATAATTTTTTTTATTAATTTTAAAAATACAATAAATTATCAAAATTGTTACAGCGGGGGCTGCTGCAATTTGATGTATAACAACCTCCAATAACTCCAATTTCATTCAACATTCAAAAGGAAATGCTATGATTGATCGATTAATTTAGTGTAGACAACAGTAAATCCTTTTGCTTTCAATAAATTTAATTTATATAATTAACTAATTGGATTTTGTACCGAATTACAATAGACCATCTTTTTTCGTGAGGGATGAGTCAAATTTGTCTACTAAATTAAAGAAACAACCTTTTTTTTTAATGTAATTTCTCTCACACTACTCTAAATGGAATATCCAAATCTAAAGAGCAAAAAGGAGGATGCTTTGTTGCAATAATTATAGTAATTACATATATTCCAGCCTTTCTTTTATATAATTTCTCTCACACTCTAAATGGAATATCCAAATATAAAGAGCAAAAAGGAGGAAGCTTTGTTGCAATGATTATAATAATTACATCTATTCCATTGGCGATGGCACCTTAGAAAAGAGAAGATTGAGAAGCTTCATTTACTTGTATTCAACAAGTCAACATATGTACATATTACATAAATATATATATATATATATATTGCAAATCAATATATAGTAATTGGTCCCCCATTGTTGAGAGATTATTGAAAGCTAAAGGAATATCAATTCATACACAAACATATTGCCATTAATAATTATGAGAGGGAACATTTTTTGGCTTGTGAGTGTGGACAGAACAAATTGAGTTGGTCATGGGTCGTGGCTCGTGTTCTCTAATACAACCATGTACTTTCTATATATATATATATGACATAATCGTTTGTTTTAATTTCCGACAATGTTCACTCATTAATTAATGCTCTCATAATAATCTTCAACCTTAGGAATTCTTTATATATAGAAATCCCATCAAAGTTTGACAAAAGATTTCCAATTATTTCATGGTCGACTACTCAAATATATATAACTTGTTAGGTTGTGAACAAGCTAGAGGATTTTCAATAAAAATTTCTTGAGTTATTTTGAATGTGCACATCTGATCTATAGATTGCTACTTTTGGTGTATGAAATCACGGAGAATATTTTTCCTCTCTTTTTTTCTTTCTTCAAATTAATTATGTACTTTCAATTTATTTATGTAGGACCTAATTAACAGTACCCTCAATTAATTCTCACCGATTGTACACTACATCATCTTCTAGAAGTAGGTGTCAACCCCAAAAAAAAAAAATTAAAAGCTGAAATTCATAATTTATATGTCGCGCCACATGTAGGTAGTTAAAAAGAAAATTTAGTATTAAGAAAAAAAAATAAAATAAAAATCTATATAATTTATAATGTAAGTGTGTTTGGACTCTATAAAGTATAAACATATATATATATATATATATAATGATATTTACTTAATTATAATTCTAAATTTCTAATAGGGGTATTTGTAATAGTTCTTATTATTAATTACTGTGATATTAGGGACCACTAGTTTTCAGTATTTATTTCTTTTGTTCTTAAGTTGCTCTCTTTCTCATCATGGTGTCTAAAATGACCTATTTTTGTTTCTCTTTTTTCAGAAAAAAATTGTTTATATTTGAATTCTTTTTTTCGATCCGTTGTTCATTATTAACAATGAAAAACCAAGCTTGTTTTTTGGAAAATCATTTCACAACCTTCTTCTTCTTTTTTTGTAAATATATATCCAAATATCTCATCTTTCCAATCTCAATCTCAATTGAATATTCAAATATTTTATTTATGTAGGCTAATGAGTTTTTTTTTTCCTCTCTCTCTAATGGAAAAATAGGACCAACTTTATGCTATTTACCGTCAAGCAAAGAATAATACTCATAAATGTCAAACTCAGTAGTCACACAACCCCCACTCACAATCACAAGATATGAAGGGATTTGGCATACCCAGATTTTGTTCATTAAATATTAAATAATTTAAAAAAGAAACTGACCATATATAATATAGATGGGCCGTAGATGGCTCCAAAATAGTGACCCGCAATGAATGAGAGGGGTGGGGGGGTTTGCAGAGTTAGTTTTGATTCTCTTACAGAAGCAAATACAAAGACGACCCACCACCACCCCCCACACTCTGCTGTTGCTTCTTCATTACCTCTCAATCTGATGTACCTGCAGGCTGCAGCTTTTCTTCTTTCAATTTTTGTCTCTGCCTCTTGTACGTTGTGACTTACTAATTTATCATAACCAGGAGAAAAAGAACAGATACCAAAGTACTTGTCCCCTCATAAATTGCGTTACCAACACTTCCCAACCCCCCCCCCCCCCCCCCCCCCCGATCTACTCACATTATTAAAGATATATATTAGTAATTAATTTTAATTAGTGATGACGCCATAATTGGATTAGATATATATCTTGATTTTAATTTGAATAAAAAAATTCGGATTTGTTGAAAAATAATAAACTTTGTTTGGTAACCGAGAATGACGTCATAAAAGTTTGTCATTTGAACATCCGATGATAAGCCCATTCGTACATAAGTTTCTCACTTGATGATAAGATATACAAGTTGGGATAAAGTCTAGCAAGTGATAACAAAAGAATTGCTCCCAGTGGAAATCGAATTCAGAAACTTATGAATTCACACAGTTTGATCCCATAGAGATTCACCGCTACATTATCACCCAAATGATTCGAAAAATAATGAACTTCTATCAGTATTTGTACCATACTATCAAATGGACAATGTACTAATTAACCCACCAAACCAAAAGATGGCAAACGTATAAGGTAATACTTAGCGACATATATATGTGTGCTTAGCTTAATTGGTTTGTATTATTAGGTAATAGGTACACCAAGTCTTCCACAAAGAATATAAGGATCCATCACCTCCACTAGGCCTCCATTTCCCCATCATTTGTTAGCTCATATTAAGTCCATGAACTTATGGGATAATGTATTATAATTTGCTTAAAATATTAAAGTTGATTTATATGATTATGATGAGCTCTAGATAGCTAGGTTAGCACCAAATTAATCCACCTTAATTTGGTTCCACTTTCTCATCAAATCATGTAGTGCTTTGTTTTCTATATGAAAGATGTATATGAGCTTCTTTTTTGACAAATTCCCCATTTAATCAGTCATTAAGTTATAACTGATATGGATTGACTTGTTAGATATGCATGGTAACAATAATGCACCAAAAAAGGAAGCCAAATACTAAATATATACAATTTTTTTTTTTGAAAAGATTCTAACACTTGCGGGTTGAGATTAATTAGGGTTGGTTAGGAGTGCTTTTGGTGTGAAGAAAAAGCACAATCAATGAAGCAGTGGGTAAACTATAGAAGGAATGGTTCTGGTTGAGTTGTGCAATAAATAAATAAATAAATAAATAAATAAATATAAATATATATATATATATATATATATATATATAACGAACAATAATACTAACAAACTCCAAGAAAAAAAATAGGGAAAAATTAATAGGGAAAAAGAAGAGAAAGTAGGATGGGAAAACCTAGAAATGATAAAAGGCAAGGTGTACGTGGTGTGGGTCAAGGAAATGGTTGGATTAGGTTTAAAGGAATTAAAGTTGGTTGTGTCTTCCGTTCTTCAACCAGAGAAAATTCGCCTCATTTCATGACACACTTTGGAAAATAATGGCTCCAATTTTTATCCAATCAAATTCACTAATTAAAATACATTTTAGATTTTATTTTGATATTAAAGGCATATTATATATATTATTTCAAAACTTGCCAAGCCAAATTTATTTAATTAGTTGTTCACGAACCTTGAATAAGTTAACATATTTTCTTAGTTGATTCAAATTGTCAATTGAAAGCTACAATGACCAACTTGAGGATCCAATTCAAATGTTCTAACTTTAAAAAAAGAAGAAGAAGAAGAGAGGGTGACCATGACTAGGCACATTTGTTTACTTTATATGATTCAATTGTTTAATTGTGTTGTTGTGGGAACTTGGGATCAAAGATATTTCTTTTTGTTTGTTAAGTAAGCATGGATAGGGACTCGAATTTGGATAGCACCAAATCGAGTATTTGATTCAACCACCTCGGTTGAGGGATTTGGGATGAGTTTTTACCCTCAATTACAAAAAGAGTAGGTTATTCTAGTGAGGTTTAAGTTTTGATAATCAAATTAATTAATCTATTGGTACGCCAAAATTGCCCAACAATACAAATATTTTGTTGTTTTACGAAATGTAGTACTAGCACGAGATGAAAGGGTAGACAAACTTTTATATACAAAAAATAAATAAATAAATATATATATAAATTGATGGTTTTGAAACAAACAAGCTAGACAGCTACTTATTCTACCCGTACAAAACTACAAATTAATAAATATATAAGATATATGACGTTTGTTTGGCCCCCAAAAGAAAAGACAAGATGTTGATTGATGAAGTTTCTACTCAATTACCTTCACCATTAAGGCATTAATCCATGGCCCAATCCCCAAGCATAAGTTACTTTTTTTTCTTTCTTTTTGATAATTCTGATTAATTTTATTGAGGAAGAAGACATACATATAACAAGCAAAGACCATACTACATCGTTTACTCAGACCCAGAGCAAACCTTCAAAACCAAAGAGTTGAGAAACCCTCTAAACAGGACCACATATACAAGAGATTTCCATAAAGTCTTATATTAGCTTTTGAATACTCTCATTACATGCATGCATGGATATTTTGTATTAATTGACTCCAAATATTTACACATTGTAAAGATTGTGTATATTACTTTGGTGACCACAAGTTCGAATCTCCCTTTCCCGTTTAAAAAAAAAAAAAAAACCTTAATTAAAAGTTACTTTTACAAATGAGTGAAATTACAATCATCCTTTAATATAGAATTTAGCAATTTACCCAATTTTTTTTGGTAAATCCCAGCGTATAGGGAATATAATTATATAATTAAATTAAATATAAATCTTCTGAAAGTATTAATTTCATGTACTTGCACATATTTTCGCTTGAATTTCTAGCTAGCTCAGATGTTCTAAAACATTCATCATCAACCAAACAATAATTAATGTAAAAGTCATTAGATTCTTATTGCTTTCTCTTGGTCCATCGACTTCTAGATTGCACCAAACTATATATATATATATATGCAGCGACCCAGCTGTAACCAACTAAGCTAATAAGTTTCGATTAATTAAACTTGTAAAAGTAAAACTAAGTTAGGCAATTCTGTCTGCTGATTCAATTGATACAGGTGGTCAATTAAAACAATATGGGTTCACACACCCCATCACATTATTCGTCACCTTGTCCAAAGTCTTATTTTCGTTCGATCTCGAAAGGACCATTTCATGAGCTCTAGTTGTGTGTCCTTTTTCTTTTCGGTTTTGAAATATATATATATATATATATGAGAATTATCGAGTAAAGGACGTTTGCTTTTAAGAATCTAATTAAATAATTGAGATTAAAATTGATTTAGGGTTTACGAGTTAGAATTAAGTGTTTAGGTAACAAAGAAGTTCTGGTTTGGATGATAAAGTTGATTATGCTAATTCCTTTAAATGCGGGAGGTCGCAAATTTAACTTTCACACCCATCAGTTTTGACGTTATTTCATGCACCAACTTTGGCCCGGTATTAACTGTCGCTTGAATAAAGCTAACTGGATTGGCTGCATGAGTTTAGAACTAGCTCAATTGTCCGATGAGTATGTTGGATTTGAAAACTCTCGATTATCAAATTTTTTTTTTTAGATTTTAGGGTTTAGGATTGTTACCAATAACTAAAATATGGGCATCATCATATGTTTGTATATATATGAATATATTTACACATATTTCAAACATAACAATTGCAATTTGCAAATTAGAATGACAATTTGTGAAGAAAACGATGAGAGAGAGGGTTACGAAGCACATACATGATACATCATATATGCCGCCGAGGGATGTAACATACGATGTGATTAAAGAAGTGGGACCTAAAAAACAAAGACAATTTTGTTTGATGCCATTTTACAATTTACAATTTACAGTTTACAAGCACTCTCTCTCTTTCTCTTTTCTTTTTTTTTTTTAATAAAATTTTCTTATTGGTTATTCTCTTTCTTTGGCTCTTTGCCACCCCTATATTAATTAGGCATCATTTTTCATGTATGCAGGTCTGCGTGGCATCTTTTTTTTTTTTTTTTCTGTTTTAATTTTACTTTATTTTTTTCGAATAAAACATGGAATTATATACTAATTAAAGGCATATACTTAAAACCGAACAAGAAAACGTTTTTAGTTTGTTTGATAATTACAAAATTGCAATAAAGCTTATTTAGCTTTAGTATTAATTAAACACGTGCTTGAATTAATTTTCACCGGATTTTTTTTATTATTTATTCTTAATTACTAACATGAATTGAAACTCCAAAATTAATTAATTTTGTGATTTATGGTTATTTTTTTAATTAATTTTGTTCTCAAGCGAACGTTTTATGGGATTTGAACTATTCTGGAGAGCTCTTCTCCGAATTATAAATGCTTGATTAATTAATCCAAAAATTATCATCCTTATCAGTTTCTCTATCAAATTAAAAATCAGTTTTTATTCAAATTTATTATAATTTTTCAGTAACAAAATTTAATTTATCTTTTTTGATCAAAAATTTAAAATATTCGGCTTTAAATTCTCTATAATCGGATAATTATTATTGTTTCAACTTTAAAAGAAAACCCCAATTTCGAAGGTTAATAACAATTCAATAGTTAGTTTTTCTTTTTCCAAAAAATATAGAATTCAAAATTCTTGAGCCCATAAATTGTGCTTCTTGACAAAATTTTCAGCCATTTAAAATGGAGTAAACATGGGCATTATAATATATATATATATATATATATAATTATAATTATACACAGTCAGTCAAATATCATATCAGTCTTGCATTGCTAAAAATCAGTTAATTTTATATATTGAATATTTCTTGTACCCCTAAATATAGGGGGCTAGAATAGTCATTTTGACCTAGTATGATGCATAAATCAAGAAATATTGCTAGAAAGAAAAAGAAAGACTCAGCTTGCAGCCATTCAATTAGGTGGGAATTGTAGGTTGTGATCTCTTCTCTATTTTCTAAGATAAGGAATGGAAACAAAAAGGGAAGAAAGCAACTGGTGGGTGTATGGATCAGCAAAAATAAAAAATAAAAAAAAATCCCAAAATATTAAATTAATTAAAAATTTTGCATTAATTTATGTGGATAACAGTTTGAAAACGTATAGGTATTAGCATATCCTCTATCTAGAACAGGCGTGATTCTCACTTTTCATCGATTCTTCCAAACAAACTTTTTTTTTTTTTAAATGTATACATTGATTTAATTTTTTTAAAATTAAAAGTGTCCATTTTGAGTGCTAATTAATCGTAAAACATGCATATCCTATTATAATTATAGGTTGATAAGAATGACTTGTGTTCGATGTGAAGACAAAAAAGTTTGTAATTAGTTTCTTGAAACAGAAAAAGGAAATTCGAACCCTGATTATCGAGTGATACATATCATTCTTATCACTTTAATTGATGGCTCGGGTATGACTTTATAATTATTTGATCCCTAAAACTAAACCACGAAAAACCATATTCGTGATAACACCTACAAATTTGTTGGTTCACATCTATAAATTCAAACTCTCTAGATTTATCTTTTTAAGTAAAAACTAGATATCTAATTTTAATTGAGAATAATAAATACAAAAAATAGGAGAGAGTGAGAAGAAGTGGGCAAAGGTGGGAAGAGACGCATGGGTCAAATACAAACAATCCCAGCGGCAGAGACCTGCCCTTACATATATATTATCACCAACGCCATTGATTTATTTTTTATTTTATATATATAATAAAACAATATATATTTATATATATAAATATTAAATATAAGGTAGGGTACGTTGTGTTGTGTAGATAACAAACACGAGACTCTGCCCCAAGAAAAAGCCAACCCTCCACACGCGGCGAAGAAGAGAAAGCAAAGCCAACAAACAAAACAAAGAAAGAGAGAACGAACGAAAGAGCAGAATAAGGCGTCTCTCCCTTGGACTGATTCGTTTCAATCGCATCTCTCCCCTCTTAAATTTCTCTCCCTCTCTCTACTCTCTCTCTCTCTCTCTCTCTCTCTCTCTCTCTCTCTCTCTATATCAAGATATATATATATATATATATAAATTCACAACAACAAAGCACAAGGAAGGAAGGAAGCCAGAGAAGAAAAGATAAGGCAGGGCATATGAATGGAAAAAAAAAAGTTAGGTGAAGAACAAAGAATATGATTATGATGATGACAAGGAAGACTAGTATTATTTCTTGATCATCAACAAGGGGCTTGTTTTGTGGTGGCATATCAAGTTTCTCTTCTATAGTGCCTGCCTGCGATACGCCTTGGCTTCTGGTTCATGCTTCTTTTGTGTTAGGCCTTCACATTGCTCCATATCCTCCCCTTATTTTGCTCATCTTTGGCACATAAACAACCTCCCAGTTAAGGCCTCTCACTTTTTGATTAATTCCTCGCATCTCCATTAATGGCCGTCCAAGCTCAATACCCCTCAAACGTCCTTCTCTTAAACAGGTTTAATTACTTTCCTTTCTCATCTAGCTTTTCCTTTCTCTCTGTTTTTTATTATTCTGTTATCTGTTCACTTTATCTGATTTTTGTTCTCTGTCGTTTCATATTGTGCAGAAACGAACAAGAACCGAATGATTATTCATTGCAACCGCAGCCAGGAGGATTTCTTGATCAATCTCACATGTTTTTCAACAATGGAGGTAATTAATTAGTTTGTATTTTCTGTTCATACATATCCATCTATATTTGGCACCCCAATTGCCGTCGAAATAGACCAAAACAGAGGTCCAAATTTGATGAGGATGTAATCTAAGATTACTCGTGTTTATCAACAGCAACTAATCCACGCAAAAGAGAGAGAGAAGTAGCAACACCCAGTACTGGGATCACGGCACCGATCAACACATACACTATGCAACAACAAACCCAACCTCTTCGGTTAATCGACCTCTCACAGCTTCACAATCACCCACAACAAAATATTGTCTCCACTGGCCTCCGCTTATCTTCTGGTGACCAACGACAGCAACAGCTACAACAAAATCACCATTACCAACAACAGCACCAGCAGCAACAACAGAATTTCGCATGTCAATCACCTGGCGGCGGCTTATTGTCTTCAGTATCAGAAGATTTGGCAATGCAAATCAAACGACAGCGAGACGAAATAGACCAATTTTTGCAAGCCCAGGTAATGATTTTACGTCTATTCAATTGGGCTTCTCTTTAACTTCGATAAGCTTTATTTCATTGGGATAATGGAGCCGATGATTTTTGTACAGGGAGAGCAACTGAGGCGCACATTAGCCGAGAAACAGCAGAGGCACTACCGTGAGCTGCTGGGCGCGGCAGAGGAATCCATAACCAGGAGACTGAGAGAGAAGGAGGGCGAAGTGGAGAAGGCCGCGCGTAGGAACGCCGAGTTGGAGGCACGCGCAACGCAACTTAGCGTTGAGGCTCAGGTTTGGCAGGCAAAGGCTAGGGCACAGGAGGCCACGGCGGCATCTTTGCAGGCGCAGCTTCAGCAAGCGATAATAAGCGGGGGAGTCACTCCGGATAGCAAGAGAGGGGAGGACGGGACGGGATGCGCTGTGGGCGTGGAGGGCAAGGCGGAGGACGCCGAGTCGGCTTACATAGACCCGGAACGAGTCACCGTGTCCGGCCCGAGTTGCAAGGCGTGCCGAAAACGAATCGCGTCGGTAGTGCTGCTGCCGTGTCGGCACCTTTGTCTCTGTACAGAATGCGACAAAGTGGCACATGCTTGCCCACTTTGCCTCTCCGTGAGAAATTCCAGTGTTGAAGTGTTTCTGTCTTAAGGCCCAAGCCCAATGCAGGGGAGCCCAAGGCCCAGAAACCCACCAATGACTAAACATGCATGGTAAAAAGAAGAAAAAAAGTATATAAAAATTTGAGGGTATTAAATAATAAAATGTTTAAAATAAAATTTTAATTTTAATTTTTGGTGCTTTTATTGGGTGAAGATGTTGTCTAGTAGCTCAACAATGACTCAGTTTTCTTTCTTTCTTTTCTTCATTTTTTGGATACCCTTTTGGAGTGAAGTAACCTAGAGGTAATGTACATGACCTAATGGATAGAGGCATTTTCTTTTCTTTTCTTTTTTGTGATGAAACTTAATTAATATATAAATTCTTTTATTTGATGATTGTTGCCCCCTTGTTATATGATATTGCTCATTGTCCATGATAAAGTGCTAATGAGGTATTTTCTGCTAATTAATTTTCATTAGGTTTTCTTTTTTTCACAAAGATGTTTCTATTTCCAAATTTGATTAGGAATAAATTATACCTGACAGAATTTTTCCACTATTTACATTTAAAACTATATTGTTTTTTAAAAACAAAAAAAAAAAAAAAAAGGTATGTAAAGTTTAGGATTGTATTGTACATTTTTTTTTTTTTTGAGTACAAGTACAAACACAATATACGACACACCACCAGATCAAGCCTCTGAAAGTACAGGTGTCAACAGGCCCCACGCAGGAGGCACAAATCAAGCCCACGCAGGGGCAGACGAAGCCCACACACCTCCTTGTAAATATTCGGAGGAGGTGAGACTAGAACCCATGACCTCAGTCAGGGACATGCAAAGTCATTGCCACTCAACCAATGGCTCATTTGCGGATTGTATTGTACATTAAACAATTATTAACTTACCAAGTGCATATTTTTGGTATTTTTCGTACCCTGTTTCTTAAATATTTTATTCCTAGTAATTTGCAAGATGCAAATTTAGTGTAAATCAGTTGATTTGTTTTAAAAAAAATGGCATTTGCTTCATTCAGTTATGCTCAGTCAATGCAGAAAATTACATGCTGCATGTATAGGCTCTTGAGTGCAAGTTATGGAGTTCAAAATAGTCCTATAATCTTTAAATGGTAAATGTTGAGTAATTTGTATTTTGCCCAAATTATTCACATAAGTCTTTTTTTTCCTTTCCCATATATTATTCACTTAAATCTTTTTCTTTTTACCTTTTTTGTTCAGAAGAACATAGCATGAATAGAGATAGAAGGCTGTGCTTTGGAAAGCATGATCCATGGCTTTCTTCTCTGGTATGGAATTAGTCCTTAAATGGGTGTAGTTTTGTTACAGCATAAAGTTATCCCATTTTGACCTCCTCTTGTGGTATTACTGTATATTGGTGGAATGTTGGATGGGGGTAGTTTAGGTATTCTGCATTCTTGTTTGTACAAATAAAAAAAATAAAAAATAACTCAGCCAGATTTTTCTGCTTCACAGAGAAGGCATAAAACAGTGATTTTAAAGAAAGTGATATTACTTGATTTGGTCAGCATTCAACATCTGAAACAAGTTTTGTCCAAAAACTTTTGACTACCAGTAGCAACGTTGAGTAGATTTCTCTAGGGCCATGACCACAATTAGCTGGAAAGAAAGTTTGAATATATATTATATTATATGTACATACATATACATATATATATATATATATGTGATTAGATTACAATCACAAATTCACAATATGTATTATTACATATTTCTGCAGAGCAGTAATAAAGAAGCACCCAATTATAATCAAAAGCAATGTCATAGTCATGCTCTGCTATGGCACACACACATTGGAAATCACCATGCTCACAAGTGCAGAAGCTTTTAAATTCACTTAGCTGTCATGGCTCTCAGTACAATAATCTCTTCAAATTGCTCATGGATATGTAAATTCAAGACAGACAAGATTGCTTGCAATATAGTTATTGTGTGTATATATATATATATCTTTTCATTTTTTCTTCAAAAGAATTCCAAACCTGCAAGATCCTTGCTTTATTAATTTGAGAGTGACAGAGAGTAGAATAAATAAAATTAATGACAATAGGTTCACATGATTGGTGGGCATGACAAGAGGAGCTAGCTATCGTTTATCAGATTCAAATTCATATTTTTTCTGATTGAATGTGTATGGGTGTTTTAGAAACTTAAAATGGTAGAACAAGTCATGCACAAGAAGTTAAAAAGATGCATAAAATCTAGGTGGTAGAGATATTGTGACAGATATATAAAGGTCTTCTTTATAAGTTCACATGGGAAGATAAGTCCATAAGGGTAAAAAGGAGGGTTATCAATTGTCACCATAAATAAATAAATAAATAATACTAATCTGATCATGAATTGTGTATGACAACACCATTTATGGGTTTTAACTTATTTTCAGGATTAGGCAATGATGTATGTATACTTTTGATGTAAGCAAAGTCAGCAGTAATTGTGGGTTTAGTCTTAATTACCACTTTAAAGTTTGAACACAAAAAAAAGTAAAAATGTTATTGATTTGGTCTTTAGAGGTTAGGTTCTCATCAATCAACGTACCGTAAATTAACTTATTCAAGACTTTCCACCCTATATGTATGTATAAATGAATTGATGTGTACATGAAAGGGAAGGGACCCTTGATATGATGCAAACCTATTTGATCTTGAAAATGAAGAGGAGCTTTCTTTCTTTTTTTGTTTCTTATTTTCTTTTATTGGTATGAAAGTGGAGTTAAAGACGTTTGTTTTTGGGTGAACTGAGTCCTCATTTTCATTAACCAAAGCCAACAAAATTGATTGATTCGTCCAACTTTCTTAATTTGTTGCTTATAGAGTTTATTGTTGTTGTGGGGGTAGTGGTAACTGGTAACCATCAGATTGAACAAACCTCCTCCTAATCAGTTCAACTTCCCCACACCACACACAACAAAAGAAAATCATAATTTATTTTACTCACAGTTGAGAAATTCCATGGTGAATTGCCTTACCAGCAAAGGCAAACTAATACCCAATCAAACACAACATGAGGCAGCAGCAAGTAGTATGGTGTAGTAGGGACCTCCCTTTTTTTGAGGGTTAGGATCAAGGCTCAAGTCACCATGAACAATGGGGTCCCTTGTTTATTACTACTTTGCTAAATTGGCTAATTTTGAATTCAATAGCAAGTCCCACAGGCAGGTGGGATGTGGGGGGGGGGGGGGGGGGGGGTGATTCTGGTCGACGAGTTGCGACGCATCAACACAATTTTAGGGTAGCTTTAGTCACACCCCGATGTTTTCTAAAAACACCCCGTCAACTGATTTTTACAAGGGATTGTCAACTTACATTGGGCTGTCTTTAGAAAAAACCGGAGTGTGACTAAAGTTACCCCAATTTTATCATGAGGATGGGCCTTCCTCTCAGAGTATTTTTCATGGCCTAACATTATTGGGCCGTAGTGATATTGGGCCTTACAATTACACTTTAGCTCCTAGTATTGGGCTGTAGAGTGAGACCTTACCTATTAAGATCCATCATAAACAGCCCAATTTTAAAAGCAAAAGCTGCAAAACAGCAACTGCAAGCAACTTGACTACTTGGACGATAAATTTTGCTCTCTCATTCACACAGTGTTCATTCAAAGGGTGCTAGATCGATCGTGCATTGACCTTGATATTTTCTACATTATGAACATCAACCACCTAAAACTGCCTCTCTCTCTTAATTGTTGAAATTCATCATCAAGGGCGGGTTTGGCAGATAATTTTGTAAACAACATATATGATAGCATATATGCTGTCTCATATGCCAAGTCTTGCTAGAAGAATCAAGAAAAATGAAAAAGGTGTTGCAGAATCTACCGGCATTGTTTATTGCCCTGTGAGGGAGACAGAGAGCTTTTTTTTTATTGTTGTTTTTTAAGTACTTTTTTAAAGTTTGGTGTTTACCTGTTTGGTGGCAACCTATCAAGAATAGTAGGGGAAGGCATGGTCGGGTGGTATCAAAGCACCACATCGCACGTGTACAGTGAGCAATCGCGCGCTCAGAGAGATGTGAGGGCCGTCCTGCTCACGACAACGTTAAAGCACTTGAATTCCCGTTATTTTTATTGGGTTAATAAAAATGTACGAGGTTTTGTGTATTTATTGATGTGGTTGTATTGAAATATGTGTTTTATTGATGTGATTATATTGGAAGACGTGTTTTATTGATGTGGATGTATTAAGATTTTGTGTATTGGTATAGTTTTGTTATGGATAACATAGAGACATGAGATATTGTTGGCCTCCATATTGGGTGAGAATAAATAATGTATATGAATTTATGTTTTACTGATGTGACTGTATTGAAAAAAGTAATTGACTTGATTTTTTATGTAATAAAGGTGAAACTTAATATTAATTTTTGTTGGGTCATTAGAAATATAACGATTGAAAGTGCTCTTTAGTATAGTTGGGGAAATAGATGCCTTGTAATCCGGATTTTATTTTATTTTCAGTGTAATTTACTTGTTTCAGCTGCAAACCGATCTGGATCAATGCACGATTGGAGTCTTGGTTTCTTGCCAGTTATATAATAGTCGATATCAGTATATCACACAAATGTACATAAGCATGCATTTATAAAACTATGATAACGTTCTCATTGTACAATTTCCCTTATCAAAAGAAAGCAAAAGTGCCTCGAAAACCAAAATAGAGGGGCCCAGTTGGGTCGTCATCGGTTCATCATGACAAGGATGGGCTGCGGGGCCCACGATCCACGAATTTCTCATTTGATGGGCCCACTGGTGTGAAAAGCGAGCCAGTGGATTTTGGAAGGGTGCATCTAAATACACACAACTTTTACTAGGTACACACAACACTGATTTCAATGTATTGCACACATAATTCGGAATTCTATGAATAAGAGACAGAGAAGAGGAGATGAGAGAGAGAGGCCAGTACTTTCTGCTTTGGTCATTGCCTTACATGGATGTGATGTGTCCCCCTCTCTCTTTATATACACACACATATATATCAAAACCCCATTAAACCTCTCTCTCTCACTGAAAACGTATCACACATATATTCATTCACGCGCATGCCTCTTTTTCCCTAGATTTTCCTTTGTTTATTTTTTTGTACATTTTTTTTATTATTTAGGTAATTTGAGGCAGATATTATAATTAATTAGATTTAGTTTGAATTAAATGGTCATGCAAAGTCCTTGATATTAATATTTAAAAATTTTCTTGAGTCATCATCAACAAAAATATGTTACTGTAAGTAGCAAACAAATGACAAGCTCTATATTTAGTATATTATATTCAACCTACCTACCATGACCAAGCAACAAGGTAACAAAGACTCTCAAATCCAGTGAATATGACGCATAAACATGAAAAAGACACATTTATTTTCTCATTCAACGCATGAAAAATAATGTGTAAAAACTAAATCACCAGTTGATAATAATTATAATTATAATGATAATAAGAAAGATAAGTATAGGGCTGCTGTAATGATTTTCAAACATATATGTCAAACACTTTCAACATGTAGTGAAAATTTCATAATCTCATATATTCCAATATCTAATATATATCAAAATACTATAATTTGGCCATGAACAACTTAAAGCATAAATCTGGCAACAAAGAAAGAATGTATGACACTGTATTATTATACATGTTGGCGGAAGATAGAGGAGGTCAAGTGAGGAAGGGGGTGTCACTAAAAGAAAATAGTAGGGGTGTTCATTTGGTTTATAAGACCGAGAGAAATAAAATGATCAAGAAAAAAAATAAAAGAAAATAAAACATACATGAAGATGTCTCCCCACTTTCACTTTAACAATAATCAATTTTAATTTAATGTATATAATGTTTGGATATTTATATAATATATATTAATATTTTTAGGTTTTTCGATTATAACCATATTTTTAGGTTTTTCGATTAGTCTCATAAACGTTTGTAATTCATTCATTTAGTTTTTTAATAAAATTCCTTGAGGTTTCCTCAATTGTTCTTGGAGAATTCTAAGATCTTGATTTCGTCGTGAACGAATTCAAGTGTTCTGATTCTGCGTTTGCGTCACAAATTGATTGTGTTGTGACTATGATGGCAAATTGAAAGTGTTGTTTGTTTTCTTGCTAGTTCAACGGGTTAGAGAAAGATTTTAAGAGATCAGGGCCAGGTTGGGTGTTCAAAAACCCTACCCAACCTGGCCCGTTGCCATCCCTATTAGTAAACCACAATCGATAAGTCCATAACTCCATAAGTCTATTAAAGTTATGATCAGTAAAATCGATAAGATTATAAAATTAGTAAGATGGTAAAATCAATAAGACCATATGGTAAGATCGATAGATCTTATCAATTTTGGGATTTTACATTTATTCGAATCGTTTTGGTTACCTAAGATCATACGATCTTACGATTAAAATCAGGATTTTGATAGCGGTTAAATAGTGTAAAATATATTTTGTTTATATTATTAATAGGTAAAAGTTATAATTACCTTAATTTAATATTAAAATAGTAATTTAATATTTAAAGTTTTTTAAGAATTGAGAGTGCAAGTTATTACAGTAGGAGAAGAAGGGGGACTTCTTGGGGTTGTGTTATCCGTACGGTTCTTAGACCAAGCTTTTTCTTTTTATTGGTAATCGGTAATAGAATGGAACAAAGTCGATGGTGATGTAATCATCAAACTGTTTGTACAGTGCTTTGCGCTGACCAAGGATCTAGGGACCCTATGCAATCAATCAGTCAGACCATAGACAGATAGACTTGTGTGCATTTAGCAAAAAAACCTGTGTATTTAGCAATTACCATTTTGGAATGGAGAGACTCACATCACAAAGTATTGGCTGTTGTGCTGGACAAAAAAAAAAAAAAAAGTATTGGCTGTTGTCCTATAACGAAAGACCCCGTGTACTACGAGACTGACTTGCATTAATGGCGCGTGTAAACAATTGTGTTGATTTCTCTATTCTCTACTCTATTTTCTTTCGTTGACAATGAATTTTTGAAAGAAACTTTTGCACTATAATAATGGACCAGAGATGGGGAAGTAAGCTGTGATCTTTTTATTAATTACATTATTTTTTAATTAATATTTCTAATAAATTACGTTGTTGAATCCGCTTTGTCCAAGCCAATCAATCGAGATATATATATATATATATATATTTTATTTTTTTTAAAGGGAGAAGAGTGGACGAACCAGTGGACTGATCGAGTGTGTTCGTTACGATAACGCCCGATGTATGAGCGTGGGACCTTTGCTAGAGGGGTTCGTGGAAAAGATCTTGGGTTGATGGGGTCCATATACGAGAATCTTAATTCCAACTTTCTCCTTTTGTTTCAATTAAACATCCAAATTGCACAAATATCCCACTCTTTTACCATTAGGGTATCTTCGCAAATTTTATAAAATATCGAGGCCAATGTGGTAATGTCGTTTAACTAAATATATTATATGAACTTGTTTGGTTTTATTTATAGGCGGTGGTCTGCTGCAGGTATTTGGTATTTATGCCAATGGATTCACTCGCACGGCTTCATCAATCCTCACGTTGTTTATAGCTTCTTTCTCCGAAATCTCTTTGTATTTTCAAGGGGTTCAAGTTTTGCTATAAACTTCTCTCTGTCATTTTTCGCCAACCCATCTCTCTGTACGCGAAACCCATCTCTCAAATTCTGAAAGGAAGGTCAAATTTCCAGCATAGTTTCGATCTTTTAAGGAAATGGACTCATGTTCAGGTACAAGGAAGACTTGTTTTAAAGAGGAAGATGATGGTTTGGCTTCATTAGCAGATGTGGAAGCTGGGTATTCTGGGAAGTCTCAGCATCCTTTCTTTTCAAGGTCAATCTGTTACTCAAGGAGCAGTGGTTTGAGGAATTTGACATCGTTGTCATCGACTGTGTCTTCTCCAAGATCTGTGAGGTTTTATGATGCTCGATTTGAAGACAATCAACCCCATTTCTTGGAATTTTGTTTTCATTGCAAGAAACCTCTTGGAGGCAACCGAGATATCTTCATGTACAGGTTAGCCAAAAAGATCTCCAACTTTTAATTAAAAGAAAGGATTCTGGTTTGATTTAATCTTTAGAGGTAGATGTGATTAATGAGAACTATTCATCAGTGATTCCATTTAATGTGCTAATTGTTTGTGATTGTTTTATGAGTGATGTGGGGACTAAATGGGTGCTTGTGTTTGATTCCAACTGTTGCAGAGGTGACACACCATTCTGTAGTGAAGAGTGCAGACAAGAACAAATAGAGATAGATGAAGCCAAAGAGAACTGGAATCTTTCTTCATCAATGAAGGCTTTGAGAAAGAAAGACCAAAAGAAGTCCTCTTCTCCCAGTAAAGCCCAGAACCACCCGTTCCGTACAGGCACTGTTGCAGCTGCTTAAATCAAGTTCATATTATGTATAACCAATCTCTCCCTACCAAAAAAAGAAGAAAAATATACAAAGTAAGAAGAGAAATACCATAAATAACTTTTAGATAGCTGTGTAAGAGATGGTGGTTTTGAAGTTTTATAGCCCATGAAGGGAAGTGGGAAGTGCTCAGGTAGTGGGAGGAGATTATGAGAAGGAAGAAGAGTAGAAGACCCAATGTCTTCTTTTTTCTGTTGTTGGCCTTTCCTTAACTGACTGTGAATGTTATATATTAAACAAAAAAATGCTTGTTTTGGAGAGCAGCTACTCAACTGTTTCTGTAATGGGGGTTGGGTATACTTGTTCTTTGCTTCTGATGATGTATAAATTAGCTTTTCTGGGTAAAGATTTTGTGGGGAGTCTTTATTTGCTTTGTTTTGGTCATGTGAAAAGCTATAATGCTTAATGAAGAACGATGATAGTGAAATTTCTCACATTCCAGCTTTCATTTCTATTGATTGTGGTGCGTCTTTTAGACTTTTAGTCAGGCAAGAGTTAGTGGGAAACATGAGGACGCTTTATGGTGATTGTTTGGAAGATTTTAGATTGTGGTATCCTAGTGGGTGGTTAAAGAATTTGAACCATTTTACCGTTGTTTTACTTTTAATTTTCACCCTATCTGGTATCAAGGAAGCTGAGGATTAGCAACTTTCACCTAATTAACCATTTCATGATAATCTAGTTGGTTATCTCTTTGGATTTAAGGACTACGATGTTTGAGGTCATGGTTCAAACCAATCAGTTATAATATTTTCTTGTGGAATTTTAGTTCTGTGGACTTGATCTACTTTCGGGCATCTACCCGCATAAAGTTAGACCTTGTTACCTGTCGTTAGTGTGGTGCGGGCTGATTTTGCGACCTGAGGTTTACGCACACTCAACTGTCCGAATAATATTTCGTACCAAGTGGTTTCTAGGTTACCAAAAAATTCTTTTTACCTAACCTGAATTTATTTTAGAAGTAGCACTCACCAGATTTGCTTGTAAGATGCTTAGCTTAAACATGTTAGCTGGCATGACAAAGCTCATGAATTTTAGGTTAATTAGAAATCAGGTATTGGTAAGTAGTTATAGATAGGTAAAAAGAAAAGCAATGAAAGCCAATTTGGTTGCAATAATATTAGAGACCCGTAAAATTTGACCCCCAAAAATTTCTTAAATCTATGTGGCATTAAAATAACCATTGATTAAAAACACGCATGTAGGACCCCACTTCATATCCAATACTCCACATTAAGGTTGTTCTCCATATCAAATATTTCTAAAAAAAAAAAAGTTTGCAGACCCAAGGATAGGGCTTGGCATTGGCTGCCCCGGAAATACGAGGCCCTGGCCCGATTTTGAGAGTCAGGCTTTTGGCTGGGCTTGACTCTCAAAATGAGGCCCATGCCCGCCCCGAGGCTTGGGTCGGGCTTCTGGTGGGTCGGGTCTGACTTTTTGACTATATAATATTTATATATGTATTTTTTTTGAGGAAAATGTATTATATATATGCATGTGTAATATGTATGTATCTGGATTATGTATATATATATACATACATACACATACATTACAACAATATATAGATATATATCCTATGTGGACCAAAAAGTGTGGACCAAAATCCAATGGTTGTAATAAAGCATAACATAAGTGGAAGACACAGATTTACTATGGAACCCATCACATTTATGGTTGAAAAACAAATCCACAAAGTTGGTCTACACTTTTAGTCCACATAGGAGAATTTTTGATGTGATTTTGGTCTACACTTTTTGATCCACATATGATAATTCCTATATATATATATATATATATATAAATAATGTATGTTGCCTAGTCGGATTGGGTCAAAATTGACTCAAAGTGTCGGACTTCGGGACCGGGCCCGGACCCATAAATGGAGCCCAAGCCCTCGGGTCAAATAGTGACCCCTACCCAGAGAGAAGATGATGGGCTGGGTTTGGGCCTATTTATCCAAGTAACTGGGCCGTAGGAAAGTTATGGGCTATTTTATATGGTGGCACGTGCCGCTTGCTAGTAAAGATTTATTAAGAGACGTGGCATAACGCCTGTTGGCGTAAGCATAATGCCACGTCACCACCCCACCGCCATTCTGATCATAAAAGTAAATATTCAGTGCAACCTTGCGTACGCTCCACTAAATAAAGCCGTTGAATAAACATTTCCTTGCTGGAGAAGAAAGAATTTCTATTTCCTAATTCCATAATTCAAACGTCATCCTTGATCGCAACAGTCAAAAACTCATAGGTCTCACCGTATATCCGTAAGATCGACAAGCAGAATATCATATCTCCCCACCTTCCAGTCTCACAATCCTAGCGTGTTCTCGCAGAAACGAGACGTGTCTAGGTGGCTTGGAACCGCGATTCTCTACATTCGCTGCAGGGGCGAAAAACTGCAAACCTTAAACCTTCTCTCAACTTGTATTTCTGTTAATCATGATGTTCAATCCTACTAACTTCTTCTTCTTCTTGGTTTGATAACTAGAGCGACTGAATCGACGATCAACCAACTTTCACGATGTTGGAGGACCAGGTAGCGTATCTGTTGCAGAGGTATTTGGGGAATTATGTGAGGGGCCTCAATAAAGAAGCTCTTAAAATTAGTGTCTGGCAAGGTTTGGCCCTTCCTTCTTCTTCTGTTCTATCTTCAGCATTGGATCTTATTTGACTTGCTAAATTTATAAATATTGATTAGAGTTGATTTGAATATGAAGTTGAATTTTTAATTTGCGTGGGGCTTAATTTTCTTGTGAAGTAGAGTTGGTAGTTGGTTTATTTAGGGCTTCAGAATGGTGTCTGAAACAAAGTTGTGGATGGACATCTTGACGGTTTGGTTTTAATTACTGAGCAGAATTGTTCTGTAGTAGCTGTGGCTTTGTGATGTGGTTTAATGGAAGTGTTTTATATAATGTGATTGAAGGATGGCGAAGAATGTGGGAGTATCCTTACCAAGAGAAATAACCAAGAGAAATACTGGCTCAAGCTTCTTGTATGTTTTTCGGTGCAGAGATGCAAGACTTTAATATAATAGTTAAAGCACCCTTACTGGAGAGATTTTTTTTGGGGTAATTGAAAAGTAGGAAAGCAAGAAAGTGCAAATTGGATGTGAATGGGTAAATTTGATACTAACCAGGGTTAAAGGAGGAGTTAGTGATAAATGAGAGAGAGGGGCAATGAGGAGAATATGGAAGATGTTTGATAAGACAGTGTGATGAATGATTAGGTTTGGGTTTGTTCTTTTGGACTTTGGAGTTAGCGATGGTCCGTCCTTTGAGGGACATTATCTATTTGAGCTTATAAGAATGCCTTCAAAATTTTTCCTAGCAATTCACTTCACATTGCCAGCTCCTAACATTAGTGAAAAACGAAAAATTCTAATATGGATGTTGATAAGATAACTAATTTGTTTTCTTTTCACTTAGAGGGTAAAAGAGAAGTAAAACCAATATTGCGAAATGCCAGCTTATTAGTTGTTTGGTTGGGTTTAATTTGCATTGTGTGCAGGTTTTCTGCCATTATTATCAAAATTATTTTCCACACTTTGGCACTAAAAATCCTTGTTATTCATCAAACTTCATATGGCTTTACTTATGACGTTTTGGCTACTTATGGGTGCTATAAAGATCTATTTTTGTAACTCAGAAAGCAAATAAGTTGAATGTTTAGTCCCTATTGCTAGTTAAGCCTTGATATATTGTGGTTTATATTAAAAGTGTCATTGCATGTGTATAACATTGATTGAGCTATGTTATGAGTGTCAAAATCTTATCATTGAGCTCAAAATATGATTATTGTGGTTCTTTACTTTACTGTAAGTTGTAAAACAGGGAATGTTGAGCTGACAAATATGCAACTGAAGCCTGAGGCGCTCAATGCCTTGAAGTTGCCAATAAAGGTTAAAGCAGGATTTATTGGATCAGTGAGGCTTAAGGTTTGTAAAGTTGTAGTCTTCACCTCATACTACTTTCTCAGTGTATAATCTTTTATGTGTAACAGCTATAATCATTAATGATGTTTAAGTGGCATTTGAACATGTGACATGAATTGTTTTCACCACATTGTTGTTCTCCTGAAGATCATTGTTAATGCTGCACTGTTGCTCCCAATTTTGGTCTTGATTTATTTCACATGTGAGCAATGGTGGTTGATGCGTTCTTGTTTTATAGAATGGTTTGAAGTGTGTAGGATGCCAACGTTTGAGGGGCTGTTTTATTTGGTTTAATGTATGAATTCATGGTGATAGAGGGATGGTTCAGTAGCTGATCACGTAGAAATCAATTTTCTTTCTAATTGAGTTATTTAAATAAATTTTATCTTTCATTGCTTATTTTATTATAGGGTTGAGGTCCAGCTGTATTAGCCTTTGTTTTTCCAAAATTTTAGTCCAGTTGCAGTTTACGTAGGTGTTAGTGTCGTTATTCTACTTCCATATGCCCTCCTATGATCAAGGGAGCATGTCTACTTTCCAATTTGTTTAGAGGATTGTTTTGTTTGTTAGTTGAATTGCATAATGAGATAACCCATACATGGGTTTTTTTTTTTGGTTACATTATTTAATTTCAGGTTCCTTGGAGCAGGCTTGGCCAAGATCCCGTTTTAGTTTACCTGGATCGCATTTTTTTATTAGCTGAACCTGCAACTCAAGTTGAAGGATGTAGTGAGGATGCAGTGCAAGAAGCTAAGAAAAACAGAGTACGGGTAAGAAGGACGAGCAAGACTTTTGTAGGTGTTGTTTCTGCTATGGGTATGCTTGAATGTTTTTTTTTGGGCAACAGGAAATGGAAATGAAACTGTTGGAGAGGACTCAACAACTGAAGTCAGAAATGGTATGACTAGCACGATTTTCTTTCTGGCCAGAGTATCATTATATGCTTGATGTTGTGTGCTATTCATTTACATCCAATCCATGGGTAACGTGCTTCACATGTTTCTAAATTTCATCACATGGGAGTTTAATATCATGGGTTTGTGGCTTTTATCCAAAGCAAGTATATGGTGAGCTACTAATGACAATAATTTACTTGATTATTTCATGCATGGTTTCAGTGTATGTTGTGCACTGCCTTTTTGACAGTTCCATGTATGAAGGGTGCCTTACTGCCTTATGACACCGGCCAAAGGGTGAAAAGTGTGACGCACATTTGCTCACCTGTTGATTTATCAATCTAATTATTCCTCATTCTTTTGTTGTTAGCCTTTTCTAATTTTGGATCTTTGTCAGCATTGGTATTTATGTTTTCCCCTTTGTTTCCATTGAAGAATAAATCTTGGTCAGGATCTTTGATCAACACGATTATTGGAAACCTGAAACTTTCAATTTCTAACATCCACATCAGATATGAGGATCAAGAGAGGTGATTTCCTGAATTATGAATGATTTTTCCTTTTCTGTGTGATGAACCCTTGTTACTTAAATTTTGCAGCAATCCTGGGCACCCTTTTGCAGCTGGTGTGACGTTAGAAAAACTTTCAGCTGTGACTGTTGATGATAATGGAAAGGAGGCTTTTGTTACTGGGGGATCACTAAACCGTATTCAGAAGGTTTCTTTTTATGCTATAGAATTTGGTCACCATCTTAATTATCTTCGTTTTAGAAAAATTCAAAAAGATTATTCAAGTCATTAATTGTTACAAACTAAGAAATTTGCTCTTAGTCACCTTCTATGTTGGACAAATTCAAAAGGAATATCGAAGGCTTAAATTGTTATAAATAAGAAATTTGGCACTGTTTTCCACTTGACATGTTAGGGTAATCTGAAGGGTTGATTGCATCTTTACATACACTCGATATGAAATTCCAGAATGTTTTATTTCTTGCTAAAGTAGTTCCTTAAGAAGAAGTAGAACTTCCGTGTATTACACTTCTCCTCTATCACAAATGACTCTTGGATCTTTGCTGTTTCCTTTGGTGGCTTATGCTTCTGTTCCTTGAATGTCGTGCAGTCTGTCGAACTTGATCAGCTTGCCTTTTATCTGGATTCTGATGCAAGTCCATGGTATGTTGACAGACCATGGGAGGATTTGCTTCCCCCGGAGTGGGATCAGGTTTTTTACGTCGCACTCGCTTCAATAACTTTGGCATCAATTATATTTTACATGATGCTTTTCTAGACTCAAGCTTATAGTCTTGGTGTTCTTCCACTAATGTTCAGGTTTTTAGATTTGGTACCAAGGATGGAAATCTAGCTAATTATCCAACTAAAAATCATGTGTATATCCTTCAACCTGTAAGTGGCAATGCAAAGTACATAAAGTCGAGGCCAGATGATTCTATCAACCACAATCAAGCTCTACAAAGAGCGGCAGTGAACTTAGATGATGTGACGCTCTGTTTGTCCAAGGTTCTTCCTCACATCTATATCACTTGCTTTAGCTTTTTCAATGAGTAATATTAAGACAACATTAAATTATTTGTTTTTGCAGGATGGATATAGGGATGTTTTAAAGTTAGCTGATAATTTTACTGCCTTCAATCAAAGATTGAAATATGCTCATTACCGTCCTTGTGGCTTGGTGAAGTCTAATCCAAGGTCTTGGTGGAAATATGCTTATAAAGTTGTTTCTGAGCAGATAAAGAAGGCAAGGTATGCATAAGACAAACTTCAATTATGTGACATTTAGATTGACAATCATCGAACTGGAGCGTCATCTCTCCCAACTGGTGGCTCATGGAGGACAGACATTTACATGATAAACAAAAAAATGCAGGAAAAAAATTCTAAAATTGATGGCATGTCTTGAGCACAGTAGAAATTAGCTGTATGCATATATGCATAGGAATGGATTGTATGTATATATTCATATTATTTAGGACTTCAGTTGCATGAATGGTTAGTTTGTAATTTTTTCTAAGACATTTTTTCCATTATCATTGTCATTAATATTAGAAAAAGGATGTCAAAGATATAACCAGTGATGAAAATAGCTCTAACTTTTATTGTGTTAATGAGTAAGAAAATCTTCACAGATAATTGGCTCAACACTTTGAAATCTTAGTTAAGCCTTCAGATTTGTTAGCAATAGCAATAGTCTAGAAGCCATTATTTGTTGTAACCTTTGTTTGTTCTTTTTCTTGTACGGCTGCATATCATTTGTGCCATTTTCAACTAAATTTAGTCCATTAGAGAAAAGCTCTAAATTTTAGTCTAGACGAGAAGGCATACCATTATAAAATAGTTACCGTAACTTAGAGAAATAACCTCTTCTTTTTATTTTTTATTTAAATTTTATAGTTTCTGATTTTGAACTTCAAGAAAAAAGTATTATTTAAGCTACTTGTAAAGTCAAAATTCAAAAAAAGTAAAAAACTAATATTTTGTATTTAAGATTTGTCAAATAACTGTCCTGCGTGCTGTAAAACTCCAGATGTGTACAAACATGTACGAGGCATGTGTACGTTAAACCTGTGTCATAGCGAAGAAGGTATTAGAGACAGATTATGACATTATTTGAATTTGCATGAGAGGCGCATATATCCAATACCTTGTCAATTGTTATCCTTTAAATTTTGTGAAGTAAAGCATGTTCCTTTTGCAGCTGACTAGTTCTTGGTTTTGCAAACAAAATTTGGTTTTTGTTTCTGCTTTTCATGAGAGTATGATCTTTGTGTCAGTGGAAAGTTATCATGGGAGCAGGTTCTTAGGTATGCAAGTTTACGCAAGAGATATATCTCTTTATATGCTTCATTGCTTAAATCTGACCTCAACCGGGTAGTAGTTGATGACAACCAAGAGATTGAGGATCTAGATCGTGAGCTTGATATTGAACTCATCCTGCAGTGGAGGTAAGGATGTTATTGCTGTATGATTTCCAATAATTACATCGATCATTATCTTGACAAGTGGATAGATTAGTTCTCTTGTACTTGTAGCCTTACCTGCCTAATGACAACGAATATTGGGGATCTAATTTTTCAGAAACTAGCTTCTTTAGTTATATTTATAATTTGTCCTTATAGAGCTGGTTGCGTACATAGGTAAAAAGGTAAACAACTCTTTTGCACAAGGCTCCCGCAATGGGCGGGGGTGGGGAAATGCAGAATGTACGCATACTTTATCCTCCATAATATGTGGAAAAGCCATTTCTAGGAATTGAACCTGTGACATCTAGGTTGCATCACGGCAACTCTACCATTGGGCCACATGTTCACCTATATGCTTCCATAATATGAAAAATTAAATCCCCCTGAACTCATATATTTAGAATTTATGCCAAGGCTCCTGCATTAATTGTTTTGCTGCATGGTTGCTGCTGGTAGAGAGATGCAAGGCACAACCTGGTCCGTAAATGTGGCGAGTGGCAGGGCTGATGAAGCATTTAAAAGTTTGTGGTAAAGCCAAAATGCAAAGACTGTAGTTTTGGTACTCCAACTTATTGAACATACTTTCAAATTAGTGTTTTTTTTTTGAATGGTTAAACTAGTAGTTTCATACTGTCAACATCAGATATCCTATTCACTTCTGAATACAAATGAAATTTTATGCTGGATTCAAATCGCGAGAATCCTAATCGCTAATGTTATTTATTTCAATTTAGATTAACCTAGAAATTCTAATCACAGTAGGATTTTTAGTAAAAACTTTGGCAATCTTACATTCCAGAAAATATATTTAACATATTGCAATGGTATTTTCAAGACAGTATTAGGAAGAACTTTCATCTTACTTGTAAGGAACAGTAATTCTTAGAGCAAGAATGACCTATCTTTGAGGAAACTAAGCATGAACGAAAGAAACATCACATCATGGAAAGTAAAAAATACATGCAGATGACTTAAACACTTAATTATTTGTCTTGCATACAAACAGCAACGAATCTACATCCACGATCTTTTTAATTTCGACTCTTGAGACTTTATTTTACAATTTACATTGTAATCTTGTGTTCTTATCTGCCAATCTTCTTTCTGAGTTGTTATACTTTGTATACTGATTCTGCCAGGATGTTGGCTCACAAGTTTGTGGAGCAATCCATAGAGTCAGATGCTTACTCAAGAACTCAGAAAGAGAAGAAATCCTGGTGGCCATTTGGGGGGTGAATATTTCTTGGTTTTACATATATTTTCTGACTTCATATTGATCTATGTATTTCTGTCTATTTGGGCCAAAGAAGAAGCATGGTTTTATATCTGTATGTACTATTTCAGGACTGGTCAATCTGAGAGAGATGAAAGTGAACCATTCCAAATGAGTGATGAGGACTGGGACCAATTGAATAAAATCATAGGGTACAAGGAAGGCTTTGATGAGGAGTCGGTAATACATGATGAGAAGGCAGATACTCTTCATACTTCTTTGGAGGTTCACATGAAGCATAATGCTTCAAAGCTTCTTGATGGAGCTTTATCTTGTCTAGCTGAGTTATCATGTGAAAGCCTTGTTTGCTCCATCAAATTGTATCCAGAAACAAAAGTTTTTGATGTGAAATTGGGTTCTTATCGGTTATCATCACCGACTGGTCTCCTTGCTGAGGTCTGCTCTCTTACCTCTGTGATTGATGCCTTAAATGGGTTAATTCTTTCGTGGTTGTGGTCATTGTGGCACCTGATTTCATCCCCTGGATTATGCAGAGTGCTACTGCATTTGATTCTTTAATTGGTGCATTCTGTCATAAACCTTTTGATGCAAAAGTAGACTGGAGTTTGGTAGCAAAAGCTTCTCCATGTTATGTGACGGTATGTTTCTATTTTCTGATTCTGTAAATTATAATTTTGTTAAGACTTGTTCATGGATTCTTATAATTTGTTTTTTGGCCAGTATCTGAAGGATGCCATTGATGTAATTGTTGAATTTTTTGAGAGCAATACTGCTGTCAGTCAGACTGTCGCGTTGGAAACAGCAGCTGCTGTGCAGGTTTTGCCTTTTTGTTTCTTAGTTTTTTTTAAATGCCCACCATTTAGGTTAATGTTGTAAGGTAGCTAGAGGTGCCAGCCAAGGTTGCTGGGATACTGCGCTTTGACAGTTGAGGTTTGTGAGCTAACCAATGTGGTTGTTAGGGTGTAAGTTATTGATGAACGTGTTTGGTTCATTGTACTGTTTATGAGGTGAAAACGTGCATTTTTCTTGAGGAAATTTTTTGTTTCATATTTTGCTAATAAACTGGCATTTCATCGGTTGAGATTCATCTTAGGTTTTTGTCTTGGAACAAAGAGGTTATGTTAGAAGTAGAATACAAACCCATTTAATGATGGTGTGAATCCATCATCATTGTTATCATCCGAGCCTTGTCCCATATTGTTTGGAGTCTGCTTGGGATTAGTCACAGTGGATATTAGATTATTAATTATTCATTTTGGTTTCCATGAGTTTAATGAAAATAAGAATTACAGTTGTAGCTTTAGATGAAACTTTCATGGTTAAAGGGATAAATGAAAACTGGTGTGCTACTTGTCTCATGTTTATTATATTATAAATTGTGCATTTTGCTAATTTTAGAAAGGGTAATGATGTTAATTTGCTGCAATACTTTCGTGTAGAGTTTTTCATCACCTTATTTGGGTGTGCCAGTCACTGTCTAGCAAGCGTGCTTTGCTTGATGTTGGTTTTTTTTTTTAAATGACAAATGGATTTGTTGATAGTCAGTCTCTTTTGGTTACTAGATGACAATTGACGGAGTCAAGCGCACTGCACAGCAGCAAGTGAACAAAGCATTGAAGCATCATGCCAGGTGCGCAAGAATTTTACTCAGATTATTTATTTTGTTAGTTTCGATATAGCAGTAATTGTGAAAACATCAGCTGATGTTATAAAATATAATATTGCATGTACCTGGTCACTGAGTGATAAAATGTTCGAGAGATCCCCATTTATGCTTTGTTTTAAATGTGTAGCCTGATGAACCACCTCATTGTGGTATAGTGTAAGTGTGGTTGCCATTGACTTGCTACATGATAAAAAATTTCGAATTTTGTTTCCCATGGATTGTTTTTGTGTCGTTCCTTTAGAGTTTGGATGCTATAAAGTGATATTGTTGTGGATAGATGTAATGTGAAATGCATACTGCTAGCTAGCCAGTATGTAATCATTACAAAATGACACCCAATATTTACATGGTTGTAGGTTTCTTCTAGACTTGGACATTGCTGCCCCAAAGATTACCGTTCCTACTAACTTTTGTCCAGACAACATCCATTCAACAAAACTTCTGCTTGACTTGGGGAATTTGGTGATACGTTCTCGGGTAATTCGCAAACCTGATCTTAGTTTCATAACCTTGGATTGCTGAATTTGGGATAGAATTTGTCATATTCATGCAGGACAATGAACAAAATTTATTGGCAGAGAAAGATTTGTACTTACAGTTTGATTTGGTACTGAGTGATGTTTCTGCATTTTTGGTGGATGGTGACTACCATTGGAGCCAAACGTCTTTAGATGTATCTGCTGCTTCTGCTCATTTAAGTGGGGTTTCCTTCTTGCCTGTTATTGATAAGTGCGGTGTGATCATAAAGCTTCAACAGGTAATACTCTCAATATTTTCTTTATTTTTTGGCATATATTTTGGTTATATATGTTTTGATGATGTTCACAGATGAATCTGATGTTACTAAATATAACAGATTCGATTAGAGAATCCGTCTTCTCCTTCTACAAGACTTGCTGTGCGGTTGCCATCTTTAGGATTTCATTTCTCTCCAGCTCGATATCATCGATTGATGCAAGTAGCTAAAGTTTTTCAGGATGAGAATAGTGAGAAATTGGACCTCATTCAACCGTGGAAACAAGCTGATTTTGAAGGGTGGCTGTCTCGTCTAGCTCGAAAGGTTCCCCTATCACCCCCATGTTCAATCTTTTCCTTGCTACATTTTATTGCATATAAGATATACGTATTTTATTAGATCAAATCTTTTTCTTGTGATAGGGTGTGGGAAATAGGGAAGCTGTGTGGCAGCGGCGATACCTTTGTTTGGTTGGGCCTTTTCTCTATGTGTTAGAAAGCCCCGACGCCAAATCATATAAGCAGTGTCTCAGGTTAGTATGTGAACTTTTATATTTGGTTTTGGCATAAAAAATAGAAATAAATGAGGATTTGTCCAAAAATTGATATTTTAAGTTTGGAACACGATCCATGGAAAAAGATTATTTTAAAACAAACTGTAGAATTTCGGAGCAATACAAACATGTAGTAGTTGTAAGCTTGGGCAACTGCTTTATAATCCACTTAAACAAACTACTGATTCTTTATGAGACTCTTTCAGTTTGGTCACGTACAAGTACAATGCAAACTCAAATTTGTTAAGACCGAGAAATAGATCCAGTGGGAGGAAGAAAACAAGTTGTCAATTTTTTTGTTTGATTAGCCTCCATCCAGCATGGTTGGGTACCAGCCCCTGCAAGAATCATAAATGAAGTTTATTTGCAAAACAATGGCATGGCATGATAGTTAGGAACTTGATCAAAGGGAATATGTTCTCATTTTCCTTACCTAAATTTATATATTTCTGTATACTGGTGATATTTCCATGTACTTGTGAAATTATGTAAATTTTTTGGCAGATATTGGCGTAGCTTATTGATCTACTTGTTACAATGTTAACCAAAATAGTCCGAAAATTTTTGGAGGACTATGTTATTGTGAAGCCCTGAAGGAGAGGGTTGCTTTGGTTTAGTGACTGGAATTTTGAACTTAAAATTTTATGGAAGAGATTAAGGCCTTCCTCTGGATTCTCTTTGGCTTACTCTTTGTTTATTTGTTACTATTTGTGTGCATTTTATGCTGCAGTATGCTATAGTGTGATTCATTAGACCTGGTTACAAGATTGTTGATATTTGAAATGTTCTTAATAGATTGTTAAAAAGACCAATATGAGCGGTACCATTGTGTAACAGAACTACAGAAAAAATGAAACGAAATATGGTAACAAACAAACAAGCTTCTTGTTTCTTGAATGGATTAAAAAGTCCAAGTATAATTGGAAGCCATAAACGGCCTCTTTGGAACCATTGTTTTTTTCTTCTAAATGAATAATAATGGTATTTGTTGAAGAGAGCTCCAAGGGGATGCAACCCAGATATATATTTTGATGGCCAAGTTAATCGCATCAAGAATATTACCAGAGTTTGAACTACAGTGAGTGGAATTCAGATTTTTAGTTGACCTTTTCAGCATTGGAGACCAGAATTTAACAGTCTTGGCAAAAACCATCAATTCTCTTATCCAAAGTATTTTCTTATTTTCTGCAGGCCCTCTTGTTTCTTTGGGACCCATATGTTCCAACAAATGGAAAGAGGAATGTTCTCTGTAGTTTTCTTCTTCTGGTTATAGTTGCTATTTGAGTGCAGACTTTTGTTTCCTTTTTCACAGAGTTACTCATGAGCCAATTGAAACCCATTTATTTCCAGGCTACTGTCCACATATACTTGTCTAACTACAGTGAAAAGGATGATCAATTGTCTTGTCCTTTTGTTTCAATCCGCTTAGGTGTAGGTTTTTGATGTGGGTAATTTTGGGGGGCACCGTAGATTTCCAGATGCAATTACAAGGAATTCTTTTTTACTGAGATGCCACTTTTTATCTTGCTACTCCTTGTAGCAAGACCATATACTGAACTGTTTGCCACTTGATGGTTTCCACATGGTTTCATCTTACACTTGCTTATTTAAGGAGGCTCCATAGATTAGATCCCAGAACTTGTAGAACCTCTGCAGCTCATGATTTTTTGGAATTGCAGTTGAGACTCTATGTTTTAGGAACTGTTTATCAAATCCATGAAAGTAGCTTCTTTTTAGTGGCTAAAATGAGATTTGGGAAAGGAAGCTCTACTGGAGAGTTAGCAAGCGATAAGTGATGCCAAAAGTTTATTTAAGATCTTGCCTGTATGAAATTAATAAATTTTTTGGATAGTTGCACTTTTGCAGATTCTTGAGTATGACCGTGTGTGAAGCGATCTGACCAGTTATTGCTTACAAAATTCTATTGTAATATCTTGCTTGATATATGGAGTGTGCTAATTTTTTATTCTGATCTCTTTGTAGCTTACGAGGGAAACAGATATATCAACTTCCCGCTGAATTGGTTGGCGATGGGGAGCATGTATTAGCTGTTTCTGATGCTGCACGAACCACCAACAAGGTTTGAGATTTCTCTATTAATTTCATACAATTTCTGCTTATTGTTTGAGTTTATACATGTTTGTTAAATGCCACTTTTTCCCCTTTAATATGTAGGTTGTGGAAGATGTGAATGCACTAATACTAAGATGTGATTCTGATGATTCAAGGCGAATCTGGCAAAGCCGCTTGCAGGGGGCTATTTATCATGCTTCAGTAATTCTTTGACTTGGCTTAGTTTACCAAATTGTTCTTCAATCCCCTGTAAAAAGTGACACTTTATGTTTTAAGATACTTCAATTTGGGCATTTTTAAAAAGATTGTCTGCAATTTTTTAAACATTTTCACTTGAATATGTGTTCTTAGTCTAGTTTGCTATGCTTGATTTTATGTTTAACATCATCTTGATGTTTCTAATGGAAAGTTCTCGCTTAATTACTTTAATGCTCAACTGCATGACGGTTTGATTCTTATTTTTGAACTTCAAATTTCATCAGTGGTTATTTTGACCAAGTTCTTGATTGCACTTATTTTCTCGTAGGGCCTTTGTATTCTCCCTATGGAATGATTTGTACATCGGCTACCTCTTTATAATAATTGTAGTTATTAGAAAAACATTTATCTTGGCAAACAAAATGTTGTTTTTTTATTTTTGAGAGTAGTTTGACATGCTGTTGATTTATGTCACTTCGAACCTTAAAACGTGTTTTCTTTTAATGTTTGTTGTCGAATTTTATTGTTCATACCTTTGGCTATTGACAATAATATTAAATAAGATTTGGGGGTCCGAGCACTCTGCTACAGTATTTTAATGCTAAACATGTAGGTGCTTTAGATATTTTCTAAACTGCTGCAGAACAGAAAGGACATTTATTTTTGCGATCTGTTTCAAGCATCTCTTATTCTTTGGGAGTTTATGCTCCTCTGTATTTTAAGCTACTTTTTGATAACCTAGGAGCGTATCTGGGAACAAAATTTGTTGATTTTATATTTTCCCCTTTCTACATAGTTTACATTTCCAAGCTTGCTGGGATTTACAGCTTGTTTTTCATGCAGGGCTCTGCCCCTATCACTAGCCTCTCTGAGACTTCATCGGACACTGAGGAATTTGTGACAGAACCTGCTGACAACTATGATGAACTTGATAATTTGAAGATGGAGAAAGTTTTCATAACTGGTGTTCTTGATGAACTAAAGGTTTGCCTTGGTTATCATCAGGTATGCCAGGATTTTCCTGTCATTGAAATGTGTTCCTATGACCAGTATTTCTGTTGGATCTGACAAATATAACTTGTCTTCCAGCATGACCAGAGTTTGATGAATGTGCTTCTAGCCACTGAGAGTCGCCTGTGTGAATTAAGAGCAATAGGTGGCCAGGTAAATTTTTCATTGAGTGATGCTGTGCTATGGATTTATACATGCTTTCTAATAGAATATATGTTTGTAAAATCAGGTTGAAGTTTCAATTAGAGCAAATGAAATGTTCATCGGCACTATTTTAAAGTCTTTAGAGCTTGAAGATCTAGTTTGTGGCAGCCCAGCATCTCGACCTTGTTACCTAGCAAGGTCATACATCCGGATTGCAGATGCACATTTATCCTCTGATGATTCTGGAAATCAGATATTTGACTGTGATGATTCTACTCCAAGTGAAGGAGATGATAGGTTCTATGAGGCATCCGAAAACTTAAGCGATTCCGTTGATCATACCAATCAATCACCCAGAATCACCTACGAGTTTTCAAGTTCCCGAGATCAGCTTCCACTCGAGAATATGTCATTCAAGACCCCTAGTTTTAGCCGTGTAGCTGGTTTACTCCCAGTTGATGCTTTTCGAATTAAAGGAGAGGGCGAACTAACAGATACATTTGACAGTTTTGTTAAGGCTCAAATTTGTATCTTTGATCGGAACTCTCCTCTATATAATAACATTGACATGCGGGTGGGTACCTTTCTGTCTATTTTTGATATTCATCCTTGACTCCACCATATGTTTTTCTGACCAGTTTCTTTATAAATGGTTGTTTCAGGTCACAGTGACCCTGGCTACCTTGTCCTTTTTCTGTCGTAGACCAACAATTCTTGCCATCATGGAATTTGTCAATGCAATTAATGTTGATGATGAAAGCTGTGAATCTTCTACTGATAATTCTTCTGCAGCTGTTGTTAAACATGATGTATCTGGGGTTGATGATCAACAGCTGAAACCACTTGAAGAGCCTGTCGGTCTACTGGGAAAAGGGAAATCCAGAGTTGTTTTTAATTTGACATTAAATATGGTTCGTGCTCAGATTTTGTTGATGAATGAGAATGAGACTGTGCTTGCAACTTTGTCTCAAGATAATTTGCTCACAGATATTAAGGTCCGTCTAAGCTTTTGTTCATTCTCTCATGAGTGTTCCTGTTCTCTCGCCTGTGTCATGTTCAGGTTTCATAAACTTATATTATTCTGAAACTTCTACTATTCTGTTTACAAGGTTTTCCCATCCTCTTTTAGCATAAAGGCAGCACTCGGAAATCTAAGGATAAGCGACAACAGTCTACCTAGCAGCCACATATATTTTTGGGTGTGTGACATGAGGAACCCTGGGGGCAGTTCGTTTGTAGAGGTATGTGCATTATTAACGTTTTATTGCTTTTGTTTATTTATTCCACTCCCGTCTCTTCATCTTCGATTTTGACATTTCCCTTCAGACTATTGATGTTAGACCTTGTTGAACAACCTTTGAGATTATGAACTTTACACTCTCCAACTAATATGTGGTCAATAAAATCCCATTTCCTACTTCCCGGAGTTGATGGAATCCCAAGTTTTTTGGGCAAGACTTGTGAGTTCAATTAAGATGGTTTGTTGTGGGGTTGAAAATTTGAACTACACTGCATGAATGAATTTATCAATAAAAGGTACAATAGGACTGCCCTATTTGAAAGATTTTTTAAGTAGTTTATCAATTCAAAGAACTGGCCCTGGGGATGGAGAGAGGGACAGAAGAAAGAGGAGGCAAGAGGTTCGGTTTGGAAGATCTTTAAGGGCAAGGAAAGTGGGTTAAGAAGGTTATAAATCGCTTTTTACATCAGTTAACTTCTGCGGGGCCGTGGTTCCTGTTGAATTCTATTTGTATCTATAAGCAAGTTTTGTTCGCTTAAGTATTGAAGTGTGTGATGATTAATTTCACTTGACATCGTATTTTTTTCGTTTGTTTATCCTTTAAGCAAACAAGGGAACTGATGCATGCTCTTCTCCTTTTCTGTGATTGCAACTTTCATAATATTTTCTGCTTTATCTTTGTCACTTGGTATGTCTTCATTATCCAACTATTTTTTTTTCTTTTCATCCTATTCTCATTTGTAATAGAATACTTGCCTCCTTGAAATCAAGGGGATCAATGCATCTCATTTACTATTTTATTGCAATCATCCTTTTTATGCAAATTGTTTGGAAGAAACCAAATTAACTGGCTTTCACAGAGTAGTGAGCTACTTATCAGAGAGCAACTTACATCTTCATCTTCATCTTCAGAAGCACATGCCATTACTACTGATGTATAAACTTTCAACTCATGAATATGCAGTTAGTTTTTACTTCATTCTCTGATGATGATGAAGACTATGAAGGTTATGACTATAACCTAATTGGACAGCTTTCAGAAGTGCGCATAGTTTATTTAAATCGCTTTGTCCAAGAGGTAAATTTGTAAGTTTATGAATCATGATAATCTTATTTCTTTGTCTTTAGCCTTTAAATTTCATATGTAGGTTGTTAGTTACTTTATGGGTCTTGTTCCCAATGATGCCAAAAGTGCTGTCAAATTAAGAGATCAAGTCACAAATTCAGAGAAATGGTTTACAACTAGTGAAGTTGAAGGATCGCCTGCTATAAAGTTGGATCTTTCACTTAAGAAGCCTATAATATTAATGCCTCGGAGAACAGACAGTTCAGAGTGAGTTTATTTTGGCATTTGAGTTGAATTAAACTTTGTATTTCTATAAGGTAGCTGCTAATCCATGTCCCATTTATCTTTTAACTACAGTTACCAGATTAAAACTGTTTGTGTCTTTTGTTTTCCCTTGCAGTTATCTGAAGCTTGATGTCGTTCATATAACTGTGCAAAACACGTTCCGTTGGCTTTGTGGCAGTAGAGGTGACATGAATGCTGTCCATTTGGAAATTCTAAGGATTATGGTGAGGACAGCCGAAGGAAAACTTTGTTAATTGACCTTATTGTATTGGCTGATCTGTAAAAAAGATTACAATGTATTTTATCCCAATGAGTGCTTGTCTTATGAAATACGGCTATGCTTTCAGTTTAAAATGGAAAAAATACACTTTTTGACCCTCAAATGTTACTGACATCACTTTCGACTGACAATTACTTTTCGTTCCAATATCGTTCCGCACCTTCCATTTTGTTCCTTGTTTTCTTCCTCATCACTGTACGGAGTCTCCATAA
Organism: Tripterygium wilfordii; assembly: GCF_013401445.1. Classification (NCBI taxonomy): domain Eukaryota; kingdom Viridiplantae; phylum Streptophyta; class Magnoliopsida; order Celastrales; family Celastraceae; genus Tripterygium; species Tripterygium wilfordii. The sequence continues at coordinate 3,933,506 of NC_052246.1, forward strand.
TGGAATATGCATAGGTGCACATCATATTTTAATGCCAAATGGCACAAATGTATGAATAATGTATGAATTTTCGCATGAGGAGACTGACTTTTGTGATTGGGAGAAAAAATGAACACAAATGAAAGTTTTAGCATGAATTTTGTATAAAAAATTAGTTTATGGGTTAGCGTGAAGACTCGATAGTTTTGGGACAAGAAGGATATTTGTGCCTTTTAAATTCATCCTGTATCTGTCAATACTCATGTTGCAGCTATTGTGTTTCTCTTGTCGAACTCATATGGATACAGCCACTGGCAGATTATCCCATGTTTCCTATTTATGTCGATGCTATAGTGCTTGACTTTGTACTTTTTCCTTGTTTACCTGCATCTTTATCTTCTTTTTCATGCATGGTAGGTGGAGGACATCAATCTAAATGTTGGTACGGGTACAGAGTTGGGCGAAAGCATAATCCAAGATGTGAAGGGGGTTTCTCTAGTCATTCAGAGGTCACTTCGGGACTTGTTGCATCAAATACCAGATGTAGAAGCTTTAATCACGGTAATGTTTTTTTTCATGTTTCTCAGTTCTGGTTCTCAGGAATAAGGTTTTTTTTTTTTTAAAATTTTTCTTCATTAATTTTTCTTTTTTATAGAAATATAAACTATGCCATGTGAAAATATGCACATCAATTTGATGACGTGTTTCTGCAGATAGAGGAGTTAAAAGCGGCTCTATCGAGCAGGGAATACCGGATTATTACTGAATGTGCCCTCTCTAATATATCTGAGACTCCACATACCGTGCCACCATTGAACCATGGTTATCTGACTTCTTCAGTTGACACAATAGAACTTGCTGCCCCTCAAGATCTTGTTGGCGTTGAATCTGAAACCTCGGAGAGAGAAGCCTGGACTACAGTGAAAGTTTCTGTTGACGTCAATTTGGTTGAATTTTCCTTATTTACAGGGGTTGAAAGAGATGCATCTCTTGCCACTCTACAGGTAATGTATGCTCATTAAAATTTAACCTTTTGGGAACAGTATTGTAAGGTTTCTTCTATTTGAGCTGTTGAAATTTTTCTTGCCCAATTTTTACCATGTTTATGGTTTGAGAACTGGCGTAACATCAATCATCAGTCTGGTATAATATCTTAGAATGTCAGATGATTCTACAACTCTTTATTTTACTAAAGTAACCCACCAGAGAATCATTTTTGTCTTCGCTGGAAAGAATATGGCTATAATACTGGTTGGTGTTAACGATTTGTAGCCTTTTTATATTGTCCCCTTCCATGAATGGTGATCACTGATAATAAATGGCAACCTGCTACTATCAACAACTACCCCTTTCTATCCATTCTTTTGCTGTCTGAATGACAAATATTGTGAGGGAAAACTGAAATGTTTCTTTTGTCTCTTTCTGAAACTTAATTTATCAAAATAATTTGCTAAAAATAAAGGGATCCCAATTTAATGGAAAATGCTCTGAAAACAACGAAGCTGTAAACAACTTATCATTCTCCCTATTATCATACCCTACATAATGTGCAAAAGCCAACTAGTTGCTGTTTGGATCCTATCACAAGCCATGGATTTTTGGGTTTGCTCATTTACATTATAAGCCAGTTATTTATCTGTCTGAATGATAACTGCTTGCATAATCTTTTTCACTAGCATGTAGACTGATGGTGTTATGGTTCGTGGTCCATTATTTTATTGAAATTTTGAAGAACATTGACATTCTTTTTGCCTGCTTCTCTTTAGGAGGCCTTGCAATTTTTCTGTTTTGTCACAGTGAAGATTGGTTAACATTTCCATTATTCGTCAACCTTGCCATCATCTGGCTGACTGCTCAGCCGTGTCTCAGATGTCAGAGGGTTTAAGTGAGGCGTATTGTGTTGGAGTTTGTAGCATTGTATTTTTTGAGTTTATTATAAACAGTAGTAGTTAGGTAATTTAGCTGAAGGCATGCCCGATAAGGCGATAACCTTCACTGCTCCTTTCTGTGAACCCTCTTCCTGAATTCTTCTTTTTCACTGTGGAACTGCCTCAACAGCCAGCATCCTCTGTCAAACCAACTATTTTCACAATTTATTATCTTCTATCCTGTTCCAATTTGGATTTACCTATTGCTTATGTGGGGGCGTGTATGTCCTTCTCTCTCTATATGCATTATACAAATATATTATTGATTATTGATAATTCATGGAGGTGCATTAATTTTTTGAGGGGATTCTTGCACCTTGTGCAAGTGATAAGAAGCAAGCCACCAGTAGGTCAATTTTTCGCCTTGGGGTGTATTTGTATGTGTATTGTGTAAACTCTGTAGGTGGTCTAATGCGATATATTTGGGGATCTGATTGTTTTCTAAACGTGGATTTTTATACTCTCTCATGAGACTCCAGGATCTAACATTTAGTGTCCATCCGATCAAATTTTTTTGGAGGTCTTGGTAAATTTGGGGTTTGAGCCTTTAACATTCTTTTTGCAGGTTACTGGTGCATGGCTTCTCTACAAATCTAATAGCCGTGGGGACGGTTTTCTCTCTGCAACCCTCAAGGGTTTCACTGTATTTGATGATCGTGAGGGAATTGAACAAGAATTTAGGCTAGCAATAGGAAAGCCTGAGAACATTGGTTATGGTGTTATACGTGATGATGAAAGCCAACACAAGGCTGATGCAAGTGTGAGAAAAGAAAATGAGGGTGAACCTATTTCTACAATGCTTATTCTTGATGCAAAATTTGGTCAATACGAAACTTTTGTTTCTCTATGTGTTCAAAGGCCGCAGCTGCTTGTTGCACTTGATTTTCTGCTTGCTGTTGTTGAGTTTTTTGTTCCAACAGTCAGTGGTATGCTGTCCAATGAGGAAGATAAGAATTCGAAGCATATAGTTGATGGAATTATTATTGATCAGCCGACTTACTTGCAACCTTCAGCTGAAATCTCACTTTCTCCATTGAGACCGTTAATAGTTGATGATGAAAGATTTGATCATTTCGTTTATGATGGTAGAGATGGAATATTGCATCTGAGAAACAGACGGGGACTTGATCTCACTGCACCGAGCTCTGAGGCCATAATATTTGTAGCAAATGGAAAAAGATTGCAGTTCAAAAATGTTACTATCAAGGTATGTTTCTTATGTGTTCCTTTTCTCCTGCAGTTCTATACTAGTAAATTATACTCTTGCCTAGAGCATTGCTGAATCTCTCCACTTTGGTTGGTGTAGAATGGGAAATATTTGGATTCCTGTATTTTTCTGGGAACCAATAGCAGCTATTCTGTTTCAAAAGATGATCGGGTCCACTTGGATGGTGGGGATGAAGAAGCTTCTCTGGAGCCAGCAAGAGGAAGTAGTAATGATTTTCCATCCCAAAATACTGTGGTTGAAAGGTCCATAGAGTTTATCATTGAATTGCAGGTATTACACGTAATTATTTCAATTTGTAATTTCAGTATTCTTCTCTTTAGCGATAACTAGGACAGGTTCATTAGGTGTAGTGTGATTTTTGTTGGAAAATAGTTCACAAGGATAAGAGGGTGGCAGAAATATTTTCAGAAAAAAGGGCATTGGCACGTAAGATTAAACCATATTTATTTGTACGATCTTTTTTTTTTTTTTTGGTTTTTTGGGCGGGGGATTATAATGAATTGCATGTGGCCATTTTCACCAAGCAATCCTTCTGAGGGCGCCCAAAGTTATTCTGCCTGAATGTATTTAGATTTTCGTGCATTTTTTTTATCTCATGGATTCTTCCTGCATCAAATTTGTTCCTCAAGTTCTTCTGCCTGAATGTATTTAGATTTTTCTTGTTAATTTTTTTTGATCCCACGGATTCTTCCTGCATCAAATTTGTTACTCTGTGTGTGTGTGTAAGGGTGTGATATTCCTTTATCTGTGAGAGAATTTTTAGTGTGAACAATGTACATGCTTCCCTTTACTCCATTGACCTATAATCTGCTTCACATTATGATTCGTATTTAGATAACGTGGTTCATATTTAGATATCATTCTGAGAGTTCTATTACTCTCTATGTGCTAAATTATTATAGTTAATAATACTCTTTTTCATTTGTTACCTTATTAGTGTTAGAATATATATAAATGATGTGAAATGCCCCAATCCAACAAGTTAACTTATTGGGTTGAATTACAAAGTAACTAATCTTGACACGGTATTGGAGCTGAGGTCTTGGGTTCAAACCTTAGCCTTCACAATTCAAACCCTCATTTGTTGTTGTTTCAAGTGTGGGCCTTTGTGTTGCCAAGTGATGGCCTTGGTGTTGGGCATCGTTTGTTGTGCACGTGTTGGGTCGTCGAATTGTCCAGCCCACATGTGCGGGGGAGTGTTAGAATATATATAACCCAAGTAGTTAACTTATTAGGTTGAATGACAATGTAACTAATCTTTAACAATTAGAATCGGCTAACATTTTTCTCTGATCATCAACAGCATGATATTTGGATCTCTTTTTAAAATGACAATGGACTAAGAAATTTGAATTGTTGTTCCAAGCATTTATCCTATTTTCTTTATATAGAATTAGTATATTTGGTTCATTTATGTGAGGAAATTATTTTGCTTGGTGTATTTCTTCTGTGATAAATAATTATTCTTTGTTTGAACATTAGAATGTGCAGAACATAATTCAAGTAATGTGTTTTCCGTATTGCTCAACTTGTGATAATGATTTCTAATATGGTACGGTTTTATCTATTAGCCATTTTACTAAATAAATTGTATGAGATATTTTTTGCATTCATTACATAGAATGCATCTCTCTATACAGAGATCATTTGGTTTAAACAAATGTCATATGCTATCGTCTGACTCTTGTTTCAAGCCTAAGCATGCAATTAAGCTTTTGGGAAGGGTTCTTAGTAAGTCCCCTGTACAAGGCTTCTGCAGCAGTGAAAGTAGGATCAAGGAAGGGCAAGACATGTGCTTTTGGGAAGGTTGTATATCATTATGATTGGGCCAGGGTTGGCCCTAAATTGGTGCAACACTTGGGGCTGAACAAGTATGGCAGATGTGTTACTTTTTTTTTGAATGAAAAAATTTATTAAAGCACCAAGAAAGTGCAACCCAGAAAATTACAGGGAGGATAACTTCATAAGATAAAAAATGTTCCATGAGAGAAAAACACCATGATTTAAGGCAGTCAAACCAGCAGTCTATGAAACTGTCTAAATTAGTTTCGATGTTGTTGAAAGTCCTATTATTTCTTTCGATCCAGATCAGCCACATCACAGACATCGGGATCAGCTGAACAAAGCTCCTTTGATACTTGTCATTGCCTTTAGAGATCCAAGCTAACAACTCTTTGTCCACAGAGGAGTGCGAGACCCAGCAGATGCCCAAATGCTATAATTTAACATTCCATGTGCAATCTTGGACTGTACTTTTTGTGACCGGTGGGCACCGACTTTTTTGTAGGATTCAAATCTGAGGGTTGAGTCTGGTCATATGAGTCTAATTCCTTGTTCAAGCTCTTAAAAGATGAGTCCAGGCTGTTAGTGTTATATTATGTAGTTAGGTTTTTTAGTCTTTTCCATAGTTCTGTATATAGAGTTTACACACTCAGCTTTGTGTAGATGTTACGATTGTAGCTCTGAATAAGTTGGCTTTCCTCTGTTGAGTGCACCTCTTGTCTCATACGTCAATTATTACATGCATTGATCAATTGCTATCTGGTAGTACCTAAGAGGCTAAGACAAGGAACAAGCATAACAGAGTTCGAGAAAAAAGGAGGCTGATTTCTATTTTCAAAGCTTGTGGCAGTTCCCTATATCTGCCATAGTTTTTTTTTTAATTTCTTATTCTTAATTAGTGGCTGATTCGTTTTGTGCAGGCTATTGGTCCTGAGCTGACCTTTTACAATACGTCAAAAGATGTGGGGGAGTCATCACTCCTCTCCAACCAACTATTGCATGCACAGTTGGATGCATTTGGCAGGTCAATGTTCTTTTAATTGCTATTTTTATTTGTTGTATTCTTTCTTTGTGTTGAACTTTTGACATACAGTTGGCCCTCTACTAGTAAATGAGCAGGAGAGAATGAGTACTGGTTTGAGTCTATTTTCACAAGGATATTTAATTTATTGCTTTACAAAGGATCTTGTAAACAAAAATACATCTTCTACTCTGAATATAGATATATCCTGGGAGGACTTAGTCTAACTGTTATGTTTATTTACGCATGAAATTTTGGTGCAAGCGTCATATCAAAAAAGTAAATATAAGATTATAATATAATCTCTATTTCTTAGTTTGAAATTGAATAAGATGTTGTAGTATTATTTTTGGTCTCATTCTATGAAATTATCTCATGTCTTTCATTTGCTTTGGTCTTGTGGTGTTGTCTTCTAATATGTACGCACTACACAGTTCTTACCTGATAACCTTTGTGTGGCTTTAAACAACTTTTAATGCTCATGGCAGCTTTAGTAAGTGCTTTTACTTTCTTTTGCATTTTTTATAGTATTTCGAAGAGTCAACTTCCTAATTTTATATATTGTAGCCTTGTTTGTTTAATTCCTCTGGCCCCAATTTCCATCCAGTTTATATGTTGGAAATTTTAGTTCCGTAGGCGCAGATGTACACATCCCTATTGTTTTCTCATTTTTTGTTGGTCTTCGTGCTTGTTTAAATTCTTAGCACTGTTTTCATTTCAATTCTATGTGTTCATTGGATGAATCATCCCTTGATTTCATGATGCATGATGCTTAGTGGTCTTTTACATGCCTTAAGATTTTTTTCCTTTGGAATTCCGGGAATACGTCTTGCATTATCTTTGTATCTGATATTATCTTTGTATGCTTAGTGGTCTTCTACACGCCTTATGTTTGGCTGAACCAGTATATGATGAGATCCACTATTAGCCATTCCTTAGGATTTCAAAATATTATTCTTCAATTGAAAGAATGACAAGACGTTCTTTTGAGGATGATTTCGTGGGAAAGTTGTCATATTTAAATAACTTACCTTCATTTTTCTTATATAAAAAAGGCCTTATCTCATTTTCCAGCTTGCTTTTTGCATAGTTTTATTCAGGAATAGAAGAAATGAATCTTTCAATTAGTTTTTGTTGCTTTAAAGTTCAGTAGTTCATAATATATAATGGGAGGATTACATCTGATGTGTCCGTCCTTGTTGTTAGACTTGTTCTGAAAGGAGATACCATTGAAATGACTGCAAATATATTGGATTTGACGATGGAGAGCAATGGAATCAGAATTTTGGAGCCTCTTGACACCTCTATAAAGTATTCAAATGCTTCTGGGAAGATGAATATACATTTCTCTGTTTCAGATATATTCATGAACTTCTCATTCAGCATTTTGAGATTGTTTTTAGCTGTTGAAGAGGACTTATTGGCATTTCTGAGAATGACATCAAAACAAATGACTGTGGTCTGCTCAGAATTTGACAAAGTTGGAACAATTACAAGTATGTGGATACACCGAGGCATTCTTCCGTCTTGTGAGTACTGAAAGCATAAAATTGCATTAAGTTTTCGATTGATTGACTGCCTTGTATTTAGCAGATCCCTTCAGTGACCAGATATACGCCTTTTGGAGGGCTCGTGCACCACCCGGTTTTGCAGTCCTGGGTGACTATGTGACACCAATGTGAGTGAAGACGTATCTAGCTTTCTTCAGGGTTCCATTTTCATAATTCTTTTATAGATATTGAATTTATTGCTTATGATGTGACAGGGACAAGCCACCTACAAAAGGAGTTCATGCTGTCAATACTAGTTTTGCCAGAGTCAAACGACCCTTATCTTTCAAACTAATTTGGCCACCTAACAATGTTCCTGATCAAGGTTTAAGCAGTTCTAACTTATCACGAAATGGCGACCCTGGCAAAGAAGAGAGCTTTTGTTCTATTTGGTTCCCTGAAGCACCCAGGGGTTATGTTGCTTTGGGCTGTGTGGTTTCCCAAGGAAGAAAACAGCCTTCACTTTCCTCTACCTTTTGTATCTTGGCTTCTTTGATTTCTCCTTGTCCCCTGAGGGATTGTATCACTATCCAAACTACCAATCAGTATGTGGCAGTTTCCTGTGTGCTTGCATGCATATGGATGTCAAACAAACCATAACCCTTCATTTTCATCCATTTCAGATTTTGCATGTTATTTATCTGATCATGGCATGTTTTTGAGTTGTACTTATTGTGCGTAAATTTCAGATATCCCTCAGCTTTAGCATTTTGGCGGGTGGACAATTCTGTTGGCACTTTCCTGCCAGCAGATCCCATGACTTTTAGCCTGATCGGTAAAGCATATGAATTGCGCCATATGATATTTGCATATGCGGAAGACTCTTCAAAAGCTTCAGTAAGCTCACCTGTCCGAGCCTCTCTTTCTGGCCAAGCAGAAAACTCGGCTGCTGCAAACTCAGGTCGGCATTTTGAAGCAGTTGCTACTTTTCAGTTGATATGGTGGAATCGAGGTTCTAACTCAAGGAAGAAAGTATCCATATGGCGCCCAGTAGTTCCCCAGGGGATGGTATATTTTGGTGATTGTGCTGTTAAAGGGTATGCAATGCTTGCCTACTGTTCTCTCTCTCTCTCTCTCTCACAATCCCCCCCCCCCCCACCCTCTTCTTCATTCTCAATTACATAAAATTTACAACTAAATTACTTTTGGAAGTTAGGTATGAGCCTCCGAATACCTGCATTGCATTTCATGATCTTGGAGATGAAGAGCTTCTTAAGGCCCCTTTGGACTTCCAGCTTGTTGGGCAGATTAAGAAACAGCGGGGAACTGAAAGTATTTCTTTTTGGATGCCCCTAGCTCCTCCAGGCTTCGTTTCCTTAGGCTGTATTGCCTGCAAAGGCTCACCGAAGCAATATGATTTCAGCAAATTAAGATGCATGCGCAGTGATATGGTTACTGGTGATCAGTTCTTGGAAGAAAGTGTGTGGGATACGTCTGATGCCAAGACTACAACAGAACCATTTAGTTTATGGGCAGTTGGTAATGAGTTGGGGACATTCATCGTCCGCTGTGGTTTTAAAAAACCTCCTAGAAGGTTTGCTTTAAAGCTTGCAGATACTAGTTTAGCAAGTGGTTCAGATGATACTGTGGTTGATGCAGAAATCAGAACCTTCTCTGCGGCACTTTTTGACGACTATGGTGGCTTGGTGAGAGTTCTCATAGAGTAGATTCATTGAAATCTTTTGCAATATTGTGGAACCGACTTCTTTGTGTAAAGATGTTGGCTTCAGAGTTGTACTATATAGTCATCTCACTGCAGTTATTTTATAATGTTTCTATTTTCTGAAACTCTGCAGATGGTTCCCCTGTTTAATGTATCTTTTAGTGGAATTGGGTTCAGTTTGCATGGAAAGACTGACTACTTGAATTCCACTGTGAGCTTCTCTCTTGCTGCTCGATCGTACAATGACAAGTATGAAACATGGGAGCCACTTGTTGAGCCAGTAGACGGTTTTTTGGGGTAATCTTTTCATTGTCGATACCTAAAGTCATATTTGTCATTGTTTCTTCAAAATAATGGCAGGATATACAACGACTGCATTTCCTATGGCTAGATGTTGAAACAATATCATATCATGCACACATAAAGAGATAAATCTTAGTGAAACTGTGAGGAAGGGGTTTACTAAATTTAAGTATTGAAGATGGTTGGTGTTTTTTTTGGTAAAGTGCATATTGACATTTGGCGAGAGAGAATACTTCAATTTTTGCAAATCAAATTGATGGTGGATGAAGCCTATCTCTTTTGAACTCATAACTTTATTCCAGTGGCTAATTCATCATGGTCTTTTGCAGGTATCAGTACGATCTTAGTGCACCTGGTGCAACTTCTCAGTTGCGCCTTACTTCAACTAGGGATTTGAACTTGAATGTTTCTGTATCTAATGCTAACATGGTAATTCAAGCTTATGCGAGTTGGAACAACCTTAATCGTGTCCATGAACAATACAACAAAAGAGTAAGTTTCATCGGTTCTTTTTATAATATTTTCATAATTTCAATGTATCTTAATCCATTTATCCATGTTTCATTTTGTATCTGTTGGCTTGATGACATTCCTCCATGTCTCATATTGAGTAGGAATCATTTTCTCCAAGTCATGCTGGGAGATCTATTATTGATGTCCATCACAAGAGAAACTATTACATAGTTCCTCAGAACAAATTGGGTCAGGACATTTTTATTCGAACCTCTGAAATGGAGGGGCTGTCAAACATAATTAGGATGCCATCTGGAGACATGAAGCCTGTCAAAGTTCCTGTTTTGAAAAATATGGTAGACTCTCACTTGAAAGGAAAATTTTGCAGAAAAGTTAGAACAATGGTTACGATTATTATAGTGGATGCACAGGTATGAGTTGATTTTCTTTTTCATGTTTCTGTACCATGTGTTTTTATTTACATCATTGTAAACTTGCCCCTGGTAATTAAGCATTTCATCTATTTAATTGGTTCAGTTGAAATAGCTCTAATGAAGATCTTGGTTACATTGTTTGCCTTATTTTGAGTTCATGGTTCCTGCATAAACGAGTGTTAAAAAATGCGCTTACCAAAAAAAAAGACAGTTTAAAATGCTGCTACACCAAGGCTGTAAGAATGTCTTTCGTTAAACTCTTCTTAACTAAGTGTATGAGTAGATCAGATAATTAAAACCTGTTCATGGTCCATTTTGAAGGAATCGGCTCTGAAAACACTTTATGAGTGGAAGAGAGACAATAGATGGATGGCATGACAGGGAATTGTGGATAAATTTTTTGTTCTAAGAGTAGGGTCTTGTGATTTGCAAATTGGTTGATGATTCTCTAAATGCCGTCTTCCTTTTACTTTTGAAGGCATTTGTCCTTTAAAGGAACTGGCTGTTTCCATAGCTCAAATAGGCGCTATGAAACTAAGAAAAGAATAAGTAACAGCTCAGCTCTTTTTAATGCTGCCATCCGAGTCTCTCAACTTCTTTTTATTCTTTGTTGATGTCTGCATTACTTTTTATGTTCCTTGGAGAGTAGTTGCCTTTTAATTTTGCAATTGCTTCTCTCCTTTTGTCATTTTCTGTCCTAGGCTTCAACAGCCAATGATCAAGGTTAACTTTCTTTTTTTCCTACTTCCTCTCCCTCCCCACCGCCCACAATTTTTTTTATCCTGATTGGAGGCCTTGTAGTTTGGATAGAATGATGTGGTTGAAAATGATTATAACATGTTTCTCAAGTTCTCTGTTGTGGAAGTTAATATTCAGGTAGCAGTTGTGTATTTTGTGCTTCCTTTTTGCCATAATATTAACAATTATTTTGTTAATTGCCAGTATCAAATAGTTACTGGAAAGATGTGATTAAAAAATGAATATTTTGAGGTGACAATATTTTTGTTCATATCTTTGTCTCTCAGAAGGACAACTTTGTTATTTGAATCATCCTTTTTTGTTGTAATCCTTTTTGTATTTCAATTGTAGTTCCCCAGAGTTAGAGGGTTGAGTTCTAACCAATATACCGTGGCCATCCGTCTTAATCCCAACCGAAACATTCTTGGAGTATCACTGCTACATCAACAAAGTGCACGCACCTGTGGAAGCATCTCACAGGACTCATCTTCTGAGCTTGAATTGATAAAGTGGAATGAAAATTTTTCCTTCAAAATTGATAATCCGGTATGTGAAGATATTTTTGGTGTTGATGGACCAATTTGTATATTTTCTTTGACTAGGTGGTGGAGAGATCAAAATAAGTGAGCTGCTTAATTGAATATCTTACTCTCTCTTATTGAAGCTTATAATTGAATATTTTACTACCGATTTTGCACGATTTCAGACAAGTTACGACTTCAATCCGATTTCCATATTTTTAGGCACCTAACAACATAAAATCTCACAATTTTACAATTTACATAGCGATTTTAACTGCCTTTTCTGTATGCCGTTGACCATCAAAATCAACTTCAGTGGATAAGTTAAGTGAGCTCATTTCGGTCCCCCCCCTTCACATTGTATTGTTCTATCCTTGGCATATTGGTAAGATTTCCCTATTGCGATTTGTCTCGCCAGACCTCGCAGTGGTAGCAGTAGCTTATTGCAATTGATTTGACAAAAACTAATATCCTTTAGTGGTTGCTAATTTAGCGTTTACATCCCATTTTTGTTGTTATAGGGAAGGGTGGGCTTACAAGACCTAAATAAGATGAAGAACCTCAGTGTATGCTATGTATAGATGATTTTTTCTTAGTGGACAAATCGATATCAGCAGTTCATTTGAAGCTAGAAACATATAAACATCCTTTATAATAAAAACATTTAAGAATGAGTAGGACTAAAATAGAATATGTGAAGTGTAAGTTTAGTGAAGGTAGGAGAGGAGATGTGAAACCAACTAAAATAGATGGGAAAGAGGTACTAAAAAGTTGGATTTTTAAATATCTTGGGTCAACGAGTCAAAATGATGGAGAGGTTAAGGATGTAGCCCACAAGATTAAAGTTGGTTGAATACCATGGAGGAGTGTATTCCATGTTTTTTGTGATATAGGATATCTTGAAGTTAAGAGGGTAATCTTTATAGATATACTGTACACTCCACAATGATATACGATGTGGAAAGTGGCTGTTAAAAGACGACAAAAGAAATCATGAAAATTTCGTTCTTAGAATTCAACTTTTTTTTTACTTGTAAACATTTGGTAATCCTCTGATTGACAATTACACTTGGCTTTTACTCCCTCCTCCTCGTCCTTTCCCTATCCCTCTTCATCTCAAATATCCTTTTCATGGAGTTATGGTGTTGTGCCTGTATTACATAATTATATTCTAATTTTTAAAATTTGTGCAGGAGTCCTACATGTTGGAATTAATTGTCAGTGACATGGGGAAGGGTATGCCTTTTGATTTCTGAATAGTTATTGGTTTACCATGGTTGTATCTCAATCATTTTGAAGACATTTTTCTGGCAGAATTTTCCTGAAGTTTGGATAGTGGATGTATGATGTGTGGTTCTAGAAGGCACAAAAACTTTTCATTATTGGCTTCATTTAACTGATAAATAAATAAGTTATTGACTCTGTTTTACGTTTCCATAGGTGAAGCTGTTGGGTTCTTTTCAGCTCCTTTGAATGGGATGGCAAGAAATGTCCAAAGCAGTCTTGTCCAATACGATTACCTGAATAACTTAACCTGGATCGAGTTGTCCTCTGAAAAATCTGTGGTGAATATCATGTCACATATCTTAAGATTTTATTTTCCTTATATCCTTCGTGTATGAGTGGACACATATATCACTGTTTTGGTTGGATATGTATCTCGGTATCCTTTTTCAGATGTAGTTCTTATGAAATAACTTTTGTAGAATGCAACACAAGGAGACAAATTCCAAGGGTCAGCTGGGAGATTAAGATGTGCTGCATTCTTGTCACCTGCTTCTGAAGTAGATGATGAAAATGATTCCTTCGTTGGTGGCAGAAAATCTGGATTTATTCAGATCAGTCCAAGCATGGAGGGACCTTGGACTACAGTGAGGCTAAACTATGCTGCACCTGCTGCTTGTTGGCGGTTTGGGAATGATGTTATTGCAGGTGAAGTAAGTTTGAATGATGGCAACAGATACGTGAACATTAGGTCTCTCGTTTCAGTAAAGAACAATACAGATTTTATACTTAATCTGCGACTTGTATCCAAAGCTTCGAATGTAAACAAATATCCACTAAATGATGCTAGCATGCCTGAAGGTTCACATATTGATGAGAACAGTATACAGACAGATGAGTTCTTTGAAACAGAGAAATATTATCCATCTGTTGGCTGGGCTGCTGTATCGGTGCAACCTTGGCAAACTTACTCTGGAGGTAGAGTCTCATATGAGGTAAACGATTTCTGAAAGTTTTTCCTTGTGTGCGTTGAATGTCTAAAATATGGTATGCTTTTTTAGAATTGTTATTTTGTCTCTCTTGAGGTCACATTGAAGCGTCTAAGAGTCATGGACCATGGTCACTTATTATGTGATGTCAGTGGTGGTGTTTGTTCAAATGAATGACATGAAGTGAATCACTCTGGTTAATGGTCGATTGGAGTCGTTGGACAGCCCTACCCGCATGTGCACGGCGAGTTGGAGGGAGCACCTAGCTTTAAAAAGCATATCAGTGGATGCCCAACAGCCCATGCGTCTTGTTTTCCGAGAATTCCTAACTCGTGCTGTTTGTTGTTATTAGGTAAAGGTAAACAACTCCATGCACAGGAGTCCCGCAGTGGCGGGGTTGGGGACAGACACTAACCGTACCCCCACGTAATATGTTTAGAGGTGGTTTCTAGAAATTAAATTTGTGACCTCTAGTTTGCACCCTGCAACTATACCACTGGTCCACATGCTCACACGTGCTGTTTATTGTTATTCCCTAAAAAGAGGACTACTTGTTTTGAGCATAACGATTCGACTGACCTATAAAAAGTGTGGGCCTAACCCTTGGGGATGCGGTACTACATTCTTCACTAGTTCGTTTGGATAATATTTATTGTGGAACTGTTGATCTTAAAATTGTGTGTTTTTTTTTTTAAATGCAGCCTCACTTCTTTACCATAAAGCATGGATCACAATCACATTTATGGTGTAAATGTTGATCTTTTATGAAAACAGTTGAAGTGAATTTTGTTAATGCAATGTTGTTTGCTGAAAAGTATTGAATGTCTTGGGAGCTGCTGCTGCAGTGACTTTTATTTAAGGCAGTTGTATTTACCTAGTCTAGGATCCTTGGTAGCTCTCTCAGTGGCTCAAACAGAGATGCATTACTTGCCCCCATTGGTCAATTTTGCGACCTTGATCTTACACGAGAATTCTTTGGACCATCAAATGTCGAGAAGCGAGTATGCCTTTTTACTAATTGTTTCCCAGACCTTTCATTGTTCTTCCAGGAGCTTTTGTTTTATGTGCGAGTCTTGTGACTGTCAAGTTTCAGCATACTTTTCCTCGTTCATGTTGTGCTTTCATCTTTCAACGGTCTTTAGGTCCTAAGTAAATTAATTGTACACCGCTTAGAGGCAATGCTAATTGCTGCATTTATCTTTATTTATATGCCCATTCATATAAACAGAACATATTACAAATCATTTGTAGTTGCATAGAAGATCAATCTGCATCAAGCTACTGGGCAATGTCAAAATTTATCCATGAGGGAAAATATTGATAAGGTGTCCTTGAGCTAGAAACACTCAAATCATGCAAAGATTTCCTTATATAGCATCTCATATAGCATCTCTAAACTTGCTTTTAGTTTCCCAATTTGTTGGGAGCTCTGTCACTATTTTTTGTATAAAAAAAGCAATGGAAGTTGAATGGTGTATTTTGATTTATTCCTAACCATTTGCATTAATTTATTGCAGGTATGCAAATCAGAATATTCTATTGAGCTCTTATAATTCAATTGTTTTTAGCCATTTCCAGTTGTGTTTCCTAGAATATTGGCATTTCTTGATAACCTTCCAGTTATGGAGATTATGTTTAACCCTACATCTTACGTTGCATTCCTGTTCAAAATACAGGCAAATGGAGTTGAATTGCCAACTGGTTGGGAATGGATTGATGATTGGCACTTAGATACATCTTCTGTTAATAGCGATGATGATTGGGTCTACGCTCCAGATATTGAAAGTCTAAAGTGGCCCGACTCATTTGATAATTTAAAATTTGGGAATCATGCCAGGCAAAGGAGATGGATTAGGAATCGAAAACCTATTTTGGCTAATGAAAATCTGGAGATAAATGTTGGAATACTGAAACCTGGAAACTCTCTGCCTCTTCCTTTATCAGGCTTGACACAATCTACACCATATGTCTTGCAGTTAAGGCCGTCAAATGTCGGTGGTCCCGAAGAGTATTCATGGAGTGATGTGGTGGATAAACCTACTCAGTCAGAGGATCGTGGAAAACCAGGTGGTCATTCTGAAGTGTGCATCTCACATCTCACCGAGTCTGTTGAACTGTTATGCTGCACCCAGACAAGTGGCACCTCTTCCAGTAGTTCTCATAAACTCTGGTATTATATCAGCATTCAACCGACGGAGATTGCAAAAGATGTTCACTCTGATCCTATTCATGATTGGAGTATTGTGGTCAAATCTCCATTATCTGTCACCAACTATCTTCCCCTTCCTGCTGAATTCTCAGTTTTTGAGATGCAAGCAAGTGGTCATTTTGTTGCTTGTTCTAGGGGAGTTATTCACCCTGGAAAAACGTCAAAGGTTTATGAGGCTGACATAAGAAACCCTTTATTCTTATCTCTATTTCCACAAAGAGGTTGGCTTCCAATACATGTAAGATTTGAAGGTCAATTTGATCCTTGTTCATTTATTGCTGAACTGCTGTTTACATATGCATGCAATATTTATCATATCTAAAACTTTTGTGTTCTTGGTTTCCTGCAGGAAGCTGTACTTATATCACATCCTCAGAGAACTCCATCTAAAACAATAAGCTTAAGAAGTTCAATTTCTGGAAGGTCTAATAAAATGTGGCATTAGTTCTTTTGCATGTTCCCCCTCCTTTTCCTTCTTTCTTCTTTGGAGTTCTCTGATATGGTGAATAACATATTTTTTGTTTGATATGTCTCCAAATTACCAAATTTTCAGGATCGTCCAAGTTATTCTTGAACAAAATTATGACGAGGAGAAACCTTTCCTGGCAAAGGTCATTAGAGTCTATGCCTCTTATTGGTTGGAGATTGCCAGATGTCCTCCACTTACTTTCAGATTTATCGGGGAAAATTATGCACAGAAGGTTGCTTTTCCTTTTCAGTCTAAAAAGAACAATGAAGTAATCCATGAGGAAATAACTGAGGAGGAAATATATGAAGGCCGTACCATTGCTTCGGCTTTGAACTTCAATTTGCTGAGCCTCTGTGTCTCTATTACTCAATCTGGTGGGGAGCGCTTTGGACCTGCCAAGGATCTTTCTTCCCTTGGTGACATGGTAGACACTTATAACTTATTAAGTCATTGCTTTTCCTACTGACTTGGCTGTTTTGGTACTCATTTTTTATCTTGGTTTTCTTTTTCCCCTTCGCCGTTAGGATGGATCATTGGATCTTTATGCTTATGATGCTGATGGAAATGGCATGAGGCTTTGTATTTCTACCAAGCCATGCCCCTATCAATCGGTCCCAACAAAGGTATTAAATGAACTTTTAGCTTCTACAAGTTATTCAAGGTATGAAGGGTTTGACACATTTTTATACTTTTAGGTCATTTCTGTTCGACCTTTTATGACTTTTACAAACAGAATAGGGCAAGATATATACATAAAGTTGAATAGTGAAGATATACCAAAGGTTCTTCATGCTTCTGATTCAAGAATATCCTTTGTGAATAGAGAAGCAGCTGCAACTGACAAACTTCAGGTTGGTGAACTACATTGAGTGCAAGTTTATCAATACTTCATGTTTTGTGGCTGCGTTTCTTTAGAGTGATTAAAATAAGATGGAAAGAATAGAGTACAAATAATTAAGGGAAAAACACCGAAGAAATCCGCGTGACGGTACACATACTCTTGAAAATAGTGATTTTTTTTTTCTTGAAGGAATAAAATTGTTAATGGCTGAAACAATAGGTTAGTTAGGGCAGTGCCCTGGTTCTAATAAATTTTCATGAATTTGTTATGCGATTCTGGAGATATTCTTTTAGATGAAAGGTTTTAGATGTACACAAACAGTGACAATTTATCTTAACTATAGAAAATTTCTGCTTTGAATGGAGGTTTTAGTGAGCTCAGAACGTTATATTCCAACTGAATATCAGGAAAATTCTGTTGATGTTTCATTCTGGGGTATAGTTTATTGTTTAGGTGTCTAGCTTTTGAAGATTGAAAATTTCAGGGTTTGAATGAGTGTGACTGATTGAAAGTGCTTGAATTGTAGACGTTAAAGAATTAAATAAGATGAAAAAAAGAAATTTCTAACCATGGGAGCTTGCATGTACAAGGGATATGATAAAATGAGTTAGCAACACTCGACCTAAATTCTTAAGCTCAGGAAGACTCCTATGATACCATATCAATCTCAAGACTTGGGACCTCAAAAAAATTGTGCCATTTTGCCACATTTCTTTTTGTTCAACTGTGCAATTTACCTATTTACGTATCGCGTATATGTGTCTGTGTTTATGCACACGAAAATTTGTCTATTTAATTTTCTGCATTGAAAATTTATCCATATTCTTTTGTGAATTTACGACATTTGCGCTCCCAGGTTCGACTTGAGCACACAGAATGGTCTTTTCCTCTTCAAATAACAAAAGAGGACACTATCTCCCTGGTTTTGAGGAGACATGATGGTACTAGGATGTTTTTGAGGGCTGAAATACGGGGCTACCAAGAAGGATCACGTTTTATTGTTGTATTCCGCCTTGGATCTGCTAATGGTCCAATGAGGTGCTCCTCTTACTCTAATCACACACTTGCATGTTTGGATGTATTTTATGAAAGAAATTTTTGACTAACTAATAAAGCTTAACATAACAGGATTGAGAACAGAACGATGAACAAAACAATCAGCATTCGTCAGTCTGGATTCTCTGACAATACTTGGATTCAGTTAGAACCCTTGTCAACGACGAGCTTCACTTGGGAAGATCCATATGGCCAAAAGTCTATTGATGCTACGATTGTTAGTGGTTGTCATACGCAAGTTTTCAAACTCGATCTAGAAACCACTGGGTTGTGCTTGCTTGAGGAAGGGGAACTAGGTGTACAATTCCTTGTCACGAAAATTGGTCCTATTAAGGTTGCCAGGTTCACTGATTGCAGAATGTTGCCGTCATGCTCACATGGTCAAGGTAAGTCTTCAGTGTCTACTGGGAACTGGGCAGGTTCTTACATGCAGAGTGAGATGCAGACAAATAGCACACCACTAGAGCTGGTAGTGGAGTTGGGAGTTTTCGGGATTTCTGTGGTGGATCATAGACCAAAAGAGTTGTCTTACTTATACTTTGAGAGAGTCTTCATTTCATATTCGACTGGATATGATTGTGGGAGAACAAGCAGGTAATTCTGTATCACCCTCTATGCTCGAGTCGCTCGTTCTTTACATGGGAAGACTTCGGGCATAACCTCCTTTCGTTTAGCAGTCTAATGATCGCTTTATAGGTTTGTTTGCGTCACTAAAATTTTCAACAATTCATATGTGATGTTCCTTTAGAGCAAGTGGCGGTAGGTGGCTCAAGATAACTGCATCCTTCTACTGATATAAAGAAGAATCTATGTTTGTCCCTTTGGACCCTACTAATAATTAGGAACGATGTCTCATCTTATTTCTCTCTTTTGCATGAATGTGATCTAGCAAAAATCTTTGACAGATGAAATGCAGATTTGCGGAGATTGAATTTAATATTTTGCCAGTGTTGGATCATAGATTTGATCTAATCTGTGGGATCATAAAGACCTCCCCTCTTATAATTTACATTGTCATTCCACCCAATAAGCTAACTTGTTAGGTTGGGGCATTTCAAATCATTTATATCATATTCTAACATTCTAAATGACGAGGACTGGACGATGTTTAGTGTATGAAGTACCCCAGAACCTGGACGAGTATTATCTGATTGCATGCTTCGATGTTTGAGTAACCAACCACTCCAAAATAATATCTGCGGGTTAATTGCAGGGATAGTTTTTTCAGTTGCCATGCTTATAGAACAGTGAAAAGGAAGTCTTTTACAAAATCTTTCGTAGAAGTAAGCTAAGAGCATGTGGGAATTCACCATTGCTTTTCTAGATTATGTTGTCATAAAGGGAATGGCCTATTAGTTCAAAACAATCGGAGCTAGTCCAAGTAGTGATATTATAAAACGTTTTCTTTTCCCAGCACCTGTCCTTCCTCTCTCTTCCCAAGAAAAAGTGAAAAGAAACTAAAAAAAAAAAAAACTAAACTAAAGAGCTTTAAGTAATTGAGACAGGTCTGCCTCCGTTTAGGTGCATGTTGCTGATCTTTTTTTCTTTTTCATCTCTCTTTTTTTATATGATATAGGCAGTGTCCACATGCTCAGGAGGCTTTTTTTTTATTCTTTTGCTGTTAAGGGCTTGACAGAGTGACCTTTTGCGACATCTGATGCATATTTTATGAAAAACCAATCACTTTGATTAATATGGATACATGAAACTGGTTATTTGTTTTAGCCTTTATTAATGCATATCATCTTGTTGAATTAATGCCTTTTGTGTAAAATAGACGTAGTGGCTAGTGCTGATGGTGGTTCTTGCCAGGTTCAAACTCATATTGGGTCGGTTGCAGATCGACAATCAGCTTCCTCTTACAATAATGCCAGTGCTTTTGGCTCCTGAGCAAATTCCTGACTTACAGCATTCTGTGTTCAAGATGACTATTACAACACGTAATGAGAAGATTGATAGTGTCCAGGTTTACCCCTATGTGTATATAAGGGTAATACTTCGAACATAATACTTTGCCATATAGTTATTGGATATAGTTAGACCGGCATGCATCCAAATCATGAAAACTTGTTATGGCATTACAGGTGACTGATAAGTGTTGGAGGATTAATATCCATGAACCAATCATCTGGACCTTGGTGGATTTCTATAACAATCTTCGTCTAGATCGCGTACCCCACAGTTCTAGTGTCACACAAGTTGATCCAGAGATACAAATTGAGTAAGATTCCTGTTTTTTCCGTCTATTACTGAAAAGTGGAACTTTAGTAGATTTTCCTGGAAATAGATTTGGTATACGTGTTGGCTGAACTCTGAAGTGTTGGCTAGGTAAGAGACTTTGTTGCCTGAGTTGGATTTTTCAGATCAATATTACGTTTTTTGTTACCACAGCTCTACTAACCTCTCCTTCCCTCCTCTCTCTGACACACTTCACACACTTGCACATGCACACCGAGTATTTCTTTAAGATGTAACTAAGATTTTACTTTCTATATGGATTTAAATGTTATCTGTTTATAATGCCTTTATTGATCTTAATTTTAATCATCCATTTTTGCTGTTAGTTTCATAGATGATTTCTTGCTTTCCCGAACTTTAGTAGTGTAATACAAATGATTTGAATGCTTTAAGTCTTTTTGTAGCTTCACCTCATCATCTTATGTAACTTTTTTTTGCACAATTTCTCTCCCCTTTCCTCCCTCTTCTTTTAGCAGCAAAATAAGAATGCAGATTTATAGTGGAGCCAAACTTTGCCAGAATCTTTTATTTATTCCAATAATGCCGATTTACGTCATCGTACATTTCAATTTGTTTTGTTTTGGAATCTGAGCATGTTTATGTCTCACAGTTCTCAATTGTAATAGAAGATATTTTTGGAGTCTTTTTTTTCTCTCTTCTCGTGCCCTTACCCTATATTATTTGACTGGGCTTGTAATAACCTTGTGAATTCATGTTAGGAGTTCTATTTTCTCCTTTAGCTAAATCAATGCAACTATGTGTGCTGTATCATCATACTGCAGCTTTCGTATATCTTACAATGATTTTATGGGTTTACATGTTTGTTTTGTTGAGTTATGTAACTTCGAAATCTGTTGAGCTAATGTAATTTTGGGACATGATTTGGATAGAGTATGATATATATGCTCGTGTACATGATTTTTCAGCCTAATAGATGTGTCAGAAGTAAGGCTGAAGGTGTCGCTAGTAACAGCACCGGCTCAAAGACCCCATGGAGTTCTAGGGATGTGGAGCCCCATATTATCTGCAGTTGGAAATGCTTTCAAAATTCAGGTAAAAAAACCAGCCCTGGAAGTATTGGAAATGAGACTTCTAACCAAGACTTCTTATATTCTAAAAGTTCAAACGCAAAAAAAGAAAAGAAAAACAAAAAAGCTTTGTAGTTGATATTTGAGATGATATAGGTTGTAATTTGAGTCATTTGACGGGCGCTAAAATTCCTCCCATTTAACTATTTATTTAAATTGGACTACTGGCAAATTAGATCATCTGGTGCATAATTTCCATATTATTGATTTTTAATGGTTAAAATTGATGCATTGTGAATAAATGCTCCTTTGGTTTATGCCCGTTATTGGCTGAGAACCTAGAATTCCAACAAGTAGTATCTTGGCCCTTAAATTGATAAACCTAGGCTTTTATGATATGGTAATAAAGTAAATAAAAAGCATTTGAAATACAATAGCTATAACTGAATAAGAAAACTATATTGTGCTGCAATACTTGCTAAACTGTTGGTTAACAAAATCTTTTCCTTAGCTTCTGTATCACACGTTATCTTTTTTGGGTGTTCTAATGTTTCTTAAGACCTGGTTTCGGTCTTAGTTGCTCTTGTACGAGAAAAGATACCGATTTGTTCTCAATACTTGGGTCTGAGTTATCACATTTTGGTACTGTTAAAAGGGTCAGTGATAGAACGTACTTGTTTATGAAAGACAGACAGCAGCAGTCAATTCCTTTTCCTTTTTTGCTTCAGTCTCTTATTCATTCTCTTATCTTGTGACATGTTTCAGACCTTGTTAGTTGTATAAATGAATTGAAATGCCCTCACCGATTAGGTTAGCCTTTTGGTCAAATGGCAAAGTAGAAAATTTTACGAGAACTAAATACTTTTGGCTCAACCAGGGTCTGTATCTTATTGTAATGTCTAATTCTGAGCATATGCCGTGTTGGTTTCTCTACCAAAACACATTCGGTGGCACAAGGCCTCAACGAACTTTTCTATGGTAATGTTATTGATATTAAGTTACTACTAGACACAATCGTGATGGAAAGCTACCATTCTATGTAATACTCTGATCTCTTCATCTCAGGTGCACCTCAGGAGGGTAATGCACAGAAACAGATTTATGCGAAGAAGTTCCATTCTTCCTGCGATTGGAAACCGTATATGGAGAGATCTTATCCATAACCCTTTGCACCTGATTTTTTCAGTAGATGTACTCGGTATGACGAGTTCAACTTTGGCCTCTCTTAGTAAAGGGTTTGCTGAGCTTTCAACTGATGGACAGTTTCTGCAGCTACGGTCTAAGCAGGTATTTACATATATGCATACATGCATTTATAGTTCTGTAACAACTTCAGTTATGCAATTAATATGGAGTATAACGCCATATTGGATCAGGTATGGTCAAGGAGAATCACTGGGGTTGGTGATGGGATTATTCAAGGGACAGAAGCCCTGGCACAAGGTGTAGCTTTTGGGGTATCTGGAATGGTTAGAAAGCCTGTGGAAAGTGCCCGGCAGAATGGTCTCCTAGGACTTGCTCATGGGCTTGGACACGCCTTTGTAGGATTTATTGTGCAACCAGTTAGTGGTGCATTGGATTTTTTCTCATTGACTGTTGACGGAATTGGAGCAAGTTGTTCCAAGTTCTTAGAGTTTCTGAATAACAAAACCACCTTTCAAAGAATCAGAAATCCCAGGACCATTCATGCTGATGGTGTACTGAGAGAATATTGTGAGAGAGAAGCTATTGGCCAGGTAACAATTGCTTTTTCGTCTCACTGAATGCTGTGTGACTTGTTAAGACGTACTTTATAGTTCAAGATTGAAGCTGAAGTTGAGTTGAGGTATGAATGTGGTTTAACATGTTTTTGTCAATGCACATGAAGATTCTGATGAGAATCACTGCTAAAACTTCTGGGCTTCATGTTTTCTGTTTGAGGGGGTTCAACTCTCTCATCAAATAGGCATTTTGACAGAAATTTGACATCATTCACTTTGTTTTACTTTTGGTGATGGCTTGGAATTCATGCACTTGCCATTCGTGCGGTTATTGTAAATTCATATTTTTAGATCCTAATAAAGTAAGACTGGATTTAAAATACTAAGTCCAGTTGATGGGATGGGGTCTTATTATGCTCAGTTGGACGGTGTTGTATTTCCACTAGGAATATCTTTCCATTTGCAGTATTAAAATGGTGTAAATTAACTTGGTATGTTGTTGAATTAAAACAATGTTGACGCTCTTACATATTCTTGCAGCATGCTGTTTATTGTAAAAAAATGTTCATCATTGTTTTTGAACTGTGTAAAATTGCCACACAGGTAATGCTGTGAAAGTAAATTTTAATGTAAGTATGGCATTATATCCCTCTGATTCTCAAAATAGTGTATATATATATGCAAGTGCTCAAGATTTGATATCAATCAATAACTACTCGCTTTGTAAGTTCTTGACAAAGCTTATTTGTATATTTGTTGATGTGGCTCCATTTAATTAAAAATGTATCTTCTTTATTTTTTTTCTGTGTTTGATTTCAGATGATACTACACCTCGCCGAGGCAAGTCGACATTTTGGTTGTACTGAAATATTCAAGGAGCCCTCGAAATTTGCTTTGTCAGACTATTATGAAGAATATTTTATAGTGCCTTACCAAAGGATTGTCTTGGTGACCAACAAACGCGTCATGTTATTGCAGGTTGTAAAGGATATTTGCATGTATATAACTATATGATGATGGTGTTCTAATTGATTACTGCATGTTTTCTAAGTCATTTGCTTCGCTGCCTTCTCTTCTTTCATCTAGTGTCCAGCTCCAGACAAGATGGATAAAAAGCCTTGCAAAATCATGTGGGATGTGCCATGGCAAGAGCTCTTGGCAATAGAATTGGCAAAAGCAGGCTGCCAACAGCCCTCTCACCTGATCCTCCATCTCAAGAATTTCAGGAGATCAGAAAATTTTGTGCGAGTTATAAAGTGCAGTGTCGAAGAAGCTCTGGAAGGACGAGAACCACAAGCCATTAAGATATGTTCAGTAGTGCATAAGATGTGGAAATCATATCAATCTCACATGAAATGCTTACCTTTAAAGGTTGTCACTGCACATTGGACTGTTTTGTTTCTAAGATAACGTATATGTAATCTGAAAGAACTACCCATTAGCAGGTTCCTTCAAGCCAAAGACATGTCTATTTTGCTTGGAGTGAGACTGATGGGAATGGACCACGTACCCCACGCAAAAAGATTGTCGAATCAAGAGAGCTCTTATTACTCAGCTCAGCCACGGAGAAAAGCAGATTTGTTAAACACAGTATTAACTTTGCAAAGATCTGGAGCAGCGAGCGAGAGTCAAAAAGTCGATGCACATTGTGTAAAAAGCAGGTTTTTTTTTTTTACTTTGCTTACCATCCTCAATGCATTTCATTATTTTCACTTACCGTTATCCAGATTTCTGCATGTGACCAAGACTGTCATTTTAAAACATGATTTTTTTTTTTCCAGATTTCAGGTAATGATGGAATATGTAGCATTTGGAGACCCATTTGTCCAGAGGGGTAATTGCTGTTTTTCATCTAATGTCCCATGTCTCAATTATTTCTCTCTTGTTGGAGTGATTATAATTTCTTTTATCTTCTAATATGCTTTACAGTAATCATATTTGTTCTTCAACATTTTGATGTTGCCACAAATCACCGCTTTGTGTTTGCACCATAATGCTAAGACAAGTGCTTGAAAAGCGTGATTTTTTTTTCCTTGAGTGGCCAAGATATTTGTAAAATTTGATACTTGCCCATCATACATGGAACCTGGATGATCTTAAGTTGACAACATTCAACGATGGAAAGTGGGATGGAGTTGGTGCTGTTACAAATTAATATACAGCTCAAGCAACCAAGGGGCATGTTGTTTAGATTTTAGTTTCATTCCAGACCAATATCCTCTCCTGTAACCGTGCCTTGCAGTGACGGTTATTTGTAGATTCTGTCGTCATTTATAGAAGCCCTGGCATTGAAGTTGGATACTGGTTCCATGATGAGTTCTCTTGGCCTGTTTTAAATGTTGTCCTTTGCAGCTTTAATCTTCATACTCATTGTGATCTGAAGTTTTTTTAACTACCGTTGATGTATGAACTCAAATCTGGAAAAGGCTCTAAATGTTGGGAATAGAACGGTGTGTTTGCTGATATCCAGGTCCAGTTGTTGGAAGTGTTTTATAGTTGAAGAAAAATGTTTCAATGTCATTGTGTCTGGAGAGAGAGCTCTCTTTCATCTTAAGACATTTAAAGATTAGACTGCTGATTTGAGGTGGAGGAATTTTTCCTTGTATTTATTGATCTACAACCTCCTTTGTTTTTAAAATTGTCATTTTAATATTTATATTATAATTTTTAGAACTGTGACATAGTATTTTTTCTTTATCGTAGGTATGTCTCCATCGGAGATATAGCTCATGTTGGCAGCCATCCTCCAAATGTTGCTGCAGTTTATGGTTACATTGATGGACTGTTTGCAGTTCCTGTGGGTTATGACCTGGTAACTATTAAATGTTGGCATTGAAGTTGATACTTGAAGTTAAAAAATGATGTTAACTGTATGGAGATTTGTAGGTGTGGAGGAACTGCTTGGATGACTACATAACTCCGGTATCAATTTGGCATCCACGAGCTCCAGAAGGATTTGTCTCGCCTGGCTGTGTTGCCATAGCTGGTTTTGAAGAACCAGAAACCAATTTGGTTTACTGTGTGGCAGAGTCACTTGAAGAGGAGACTGAGTTTGAAGAGCAAAAGGTCTGGTCTGCTCCAGATTCGTATCCTTGGGCATGCCATATTTATCAAGTCCACAGCGACGCTCTTCACTTTGTTGCTTTAAGACAATTGAAAGAAGAATCTGACTGGAAACCCATGAGGGTCCGTGATGATCCCCAGGCCCAGCCTTCGTTGTCGTCAGGATCTCAGTGATTCTATGTTTCACATAGTGGGGTTCTTTCACAAAATTTCAGTGTACCTAGACTTCTCTCCAGCTACCTGTTTTTGCTGATTGCAGTACAGAAGGTTGGATCACCATGGAGCAGACATGAATCCGTCACAGTTTTGTGGCTCTAGAAATTATATTTACATACTACATGATGGAGGAACAGAATTTCCCTTCGTTTTTGGTCTAGGGGCACTCCATTGTACCTATTGTAGGTGTCCCTGCAGTTTTTAAATCTGTTGTGTTGTATCCCATTTCAAAACACAGCTGAAGAGCGGGTTGGGGCATCGAAATTTTTCTGCAGTTCTGATGATCCAGTGACTGGTTATATCTCCTTGCAGAGAACGAAATGAGCAATGACAGCTTATTGGGTGGGATACTTTTCCGGTGTTTATGAATCGAGTCTAGCACCGAGTCTAGTATCTTTGTTCTTATATAAGTTTAATAGCTGATGAATCTTGTGATTTTTGTTTTGAGGGCGAGGGTGACTGTCGCCAGTTGCTTGCTGATGGAGCCCTCGAGCATGCTTGGCTTTATACTATTTGTAGCTTAAGAGTGCTCGGTGCACTCGCCTAGGTTATTTGGTCTCTCTAGCAAAGTGATTGATGGTATTGCTTAATATGTTGCTCGTTTGTACAAGTATACAAAAAAAGTCACTTTGGTTTGTGTTGGGGACAAAATTAACAAAGAGAATTGAACCCAATCTTCACTTTTAAACTTTCAAAAGACTGGCTATGGACTTTATTTCCTGAGTGATTGCGTCTCTTTGTACAGCTGTGCCAAAAAATATACGGGAAGGAAAGGTATAGAACTTGTTTGTTCATTTGGCGACGTGGCACGGTTACTGCCATCCAAGTGTTGACGATTTTGTGGATTGAACGTCTGCGTCTCACTGAATGGATAATTACAAATGCTGCCATTACCAATCCCCGCCAATCTGTCGCAGCAATTGACATTGTTCAGCTGTGAGAGTGGAATGACCAGTCTGTTCTGTGGTGCTCTTTCTTCTTCTCTCCCAATCTGTCGAAAATGGAGGGCCTGATCAAGGGTTTGTTGGACGTTGCGCTTGGCGGAGACAACAGGGACAATGATTCACGAGATGAACGGTCCCGATCCACTTGGGCAGAGGTTCGAATCTGCGTCGAAATAAAATTATATTATGATCTCTCTTTGTTGCTACTGGATGATCCGTTCTTCTGTGTTGGTGGTAAAACGAGCAGGTGGTATCCGGTGAAGATGATAAGGATCAGGATCTGGATCGCGATCGGAGTCGTTGGAACAGACAGGTTTTAGTTTGGCTTCGATTTTTTATTTTGATTTTTTCAGGTATTTGAAATCTATATGCGATTGCGATTTTCGTTATTTTAATATTTTGTTATTGCAGGAACAGAATCAAGGCAAAAATGACCAGTGGGGGAGTGAATGTTCTAGACCTTCAAGGCGTCCCCAAAAGGTTGTTCTCGATTTTTCATTTTATTAATTAGTAGATATGTGTGGGTGACTTGATTCATGATCGAGGTGCTAGATCTAGCATGCGACGGCATTGTTAAAATTTAGCAAGAACTTGGAATTCTTTTACAAATAATTGGTACTGCCTTACTGTCTTTTTTAATCAATAATATTCAGAAAATGTGTTTCATTCTTTCAGAATTTCTGTTACTGGTATTTGCTAATAAATGTCAAGAAGTTAGATGATTCTACTCATGGAAAGCTGGATGTGGATGAGAAAGATAGATTTGTAAATTTTCTATCATCTAGATCCTTCTATGGTTATTCAACAATATGTCTTTTTGTAAATATCTCCCATATAGGCTGTGCATGAAGAGAGTGAAGAGATTGAAGGTGACAAGAAAGACAATTATGGTCAAAACCAATGGCACGGAAAGGTTAATTATCCATCTTCTCTTTAACATTTTCATCCTTTTCTTATCTCATGCGATGGTCTTTGGAAATTTTTGTAAGTAAAAGCATTTGAAATATAACTTTAATGTAGGATAATGAAGAAGGGAGTAACGATGGTTGGACCACTGTTGGCAAAAAGTCTCCGAGGAGACCCCAGAAAGTTAGTTCCTCTTCATTTTATCACTTTTAAATACTTTTTGGTCCTCAATTTATTTTATTTGGTTAGTCACAGATTGTCGTGTTTGGTAGATATTTGGGGCCTATTTATTTTTGGGAGTTTCATCTTAAACTTTGCTTTGTATGTATTACATCTTCAAACTTACAATCCATCTTAGTGAGTTGCAACATCCTCAATAAGACTTTGGTCATGGAAATTTTACCTTTGTGTTCAATAAATAAGCCTATGCCATATCACTCTTCTTTTGGATGTGAAAGATATTGGAGATATGACTTAGAGAGAGAATTCTTCTAATTTATAAAACATGTGAAGTTGTAATGTTGTATGATGCCATGTGTGAAGAAACTTACTTTTATTGTGACTTTTGTGTTTGACATTTTTTTATTAATGCATTGCCACTTTGCCAGGTGCAGACGGATCAATGGAATGGCTACAAACGGCCACCTAGTGAGCAAGATTACTCCGAGGATGTTGAACTTGGTGCTAGTTTAGTGCCATCTGAATTAGAACTCGCTGACCTGTCTAATGCTTGCTACAAGCTTTGGGAACTTGATTTAAACCGTTTAACACCTGGAAAGGACTATGAGATTGACATTGGTGAAGGAAAGAAGGTTTACCAGAAAGAAGATATGGCACAAGGAAGCCTGTTTTCCTGGCTAAGCAAAGATGTGTTCAGGAGGCCTACTTTTTCTCGTTTTTGTTCTCTGCTAGATAATTATAATCCAAATGAAGGGGCCAAAGAAGTTGTCACATCTGAAGAGAGACAAGAGCAAGATGCTTTTATAGAAGAAATCAGTAGAACTGCGCCAATTAAATATCTTCACAAGTACCTCGCACTCAAAGGCATGGTGTCTGAAAACTATCAGGATTTTAAAAGAACGATGACAAGTCTCTGGTTTGATCTTTATAGACGAGGCGGTACATTTGGTTCCTCCTCTGCTTTTGAACATGTTTTTGTTGGGGAAATCAAGCGAGAAGGAGACGTTTCTGGCTTCCATAATTGGGTTCAGGTTAGTCTTTTTCTTATTTAATACGTTTTTGCCTTATATTGAATGCAACCTGTCATGCCATAATGAAATTAATATCAATAGGATTCAAGTGATTTCTCACACTGTTATTTATATATCTGTAGCCTATGAGGATCTTGTTTCTTATCTCGTTTACTTCAATGGAATAGTAGATTAGAGAAATGCTGAGAGATTTGGCAGTCAACAATTAAATGGGCATGCATTATGCTATCACTGTAGCTCTAAATAGATTTGAAATAGAGCAATTGGTCAATGGTTGTTATTTGCAGTGAAAGTTTGTCGTAATGCTCTTAAAAAGTACAAAACAAGTGATCTTAAAATTTGTATGGACCTTAACCTGGCAGTGTTGTTAAGCTAGCAGTCCAGGATTTCTTGATGAACAAAATTCTTTTTAGATACCAACGAAGAACTAACTTGTTTTCATTCTTTTTTTCTATATTTGTTATCTGTTTTGTCCAGTTTTACCTAGAGGAAGTAAAAGGGAGGGTCGACTATCAAGGATTCATTTTCCCAAGACGTCGAGGAGAGATTGTGAGTATTATCCTTTTTGATCTTTCATATGGAAGATGACAAACTGGCGTATGAGAAGGAGATTGAAGCTATGCTAGAAACTTTTATATATCAGCAGCACCATTCTATTCATTCTTTTCAAATATTTTTGCTGCTGAGGTGGAATCATTTCCTAATGTATCTGCACCTTTTTAGTCTTGAGTTTCTTCGCCATTTACCACAGTGATCAACTTTGCGCCAGATTGATGAATATGATAAGTTACCGCTGTTATGCATGCATTAATATGGACGTCATTTCTTGTTATTGTCTCTTATGCACGTATAAATTTGTCCAAGAAACCAAGTTCATGTCATTGCTTGTTTGTGCCTCGTATGCATGTATAAATTTGTCCAAGAAACCTAGTTTTTTCCTTTTCATTTCTGATTGTGTTTACGAAGAAAGTTTTCCCTTTCTACCAAGCTCGGATCTAAATATAACTTTGCTCATCCCGAGTGTTTCTTGTGCAATACATCATTCTTTGCTTGATGTTTTCCCCATTTTATCTTGCAGCCGGACTCTGAGACCCAATTGCTCACAATTCAGTTTGAATGGAATGGTGTACTAAAATCTGTTTCAAGCACTCTAGTTGGTGTGAGCCCGGAGTTTGAAATTGCATTATACACTCTGTGTTTCTATGTTGGTGGAGAGGACAACCATATTCAGCTGGGTCCATGCCCAGTCAATATAAAGTGCTACCGATTTGGAGAGAGAATAGGTTCCGTATTTCCGGTAGCAGAGTCTTGAGTTTATGCTTTCCTTCAACCCCCAAGTAATCCAGGTAAAATGAAATATTGAGTGCTCTAACATGTTTGAAATCATTTTGTTACGGAAGTCTACATATTATCACTATTTATGATACTGGAGACCAATCATATTTATATTTATTTTTGTTTTGAATGAAATGTTTGTATTTATTAAAAGTGTGCTCATACACTGATTGATATTCGTCTGTTATTGAACGCAATACACTCTCTTTTTTCCCTCTTTTTTGCCCTTCTTTTTGAATAGAATAGAACTTAGATAAAATGCATTTCCATTGTTGATTTTTTTGCCCCTTTTGGTGAGTTGAGTCTTCAAGCTTCTTGTGACTCATGTGAGGCACAAAATCTGACCCTTTGTTTATATAGCTTTTCGTACTACGGTTTTTTTTTCCCCTTTCGTGTCTGATTTTTGTTAGTCAGATAGATACGTAGATTCAGAACTTGCCATTCTTTTTTGCTGTGTGAACCTCATACCTCCGTTGAATGAGACACTGGCACATATCTGATTGTAGCTTATATGGAAAGGAACTAGGTGGAAGAATTGTTTATTATTTCATGGTAACATATCAAATACATTTGATCTTCCCTAAGCGAAGATTTGGTAAGACGCAATGTCTGCTAAATTTTTTTGCGCGCACACGTCCAAACAGAATTGAAAAGGATGGATGAGAAGCTCGCCGAAATTATCTTGTCAAAAATATATTTTGGTTAGTATGATAATGATAATAAAAAAGGAAACGTTCATCAAAATATCTAATGAAAACTCTCGAGATATTTCGAAAGCAGGATGGGATTACAATTCTCCTTCAAAACTATCTTAAATAATGCATTAAAAATGTGTTTTTTAGTATTTTTTATTTTTATAATGTTTGAATATAATAGATTTTAGGGAAAAAAATAAAAACCCGTTAAACCCTAAACTCTAAACACTAATACTCAACACCTAAACTCTAAACACTAATACTTAACTTGTAAACTTACATCATTTTCAAACAAATAAAATCATGATTTAACATGATTTGAGGCTACAACCATAGCAAAAAATTGAAGCTCCTCCCAACCCTTTCAAAGTTGAAATGCTCCCAGACATATATGGCATCCAAAAGTGTGCCCAGTCTGTAGTATCCTAAAAGACACGGCAGATTTAGTTTCAACTAGAAAAGTGTGTCGGCAGAGGCAGGTTTGCACCGACAAGACCCAACTACATTTAGTAATTACGACAATTCAACCGCAAGTACTCATCCGAGAAAAAATTGTCCCTATTAGATTATACCATTTATCCCCACAAATTCCTCCCAGCAATCACGCAAATAAATAAATTCCCCCCACAAACAGGGCTTGATCGGCTGCTGAGGTGCTAAGAAAACTTATGTGGCATAGGAATGAATACGTTGCAACAACGTAGAACCACTAGCAAGAAGGCATAATTGGGGACCTCTGGCACAAATTGCCACACAAGAAGACAACACCGAGTTGCCCAAAGAGGCTCAAAACTTGCCTCCTCCCAGTTCAGCCTTCTACTACTTTGACAACGTGAGTGAACAAGACACTGATACCAACACCTACTTCACCAATTCCTTCACCTTTCCTTCATTGACTATTAGCCGTTCGCTATTGCCTTTTTTTCTTCCATTTTTTTTGGCAGGTGTGAATCAACCTTTCATAAATCACACAAACTGCAAAATAGTTCTTGTGGGGCCATTAAAAGGCCCACACAATTTGGTCACGCTTGGCATTATAGTTCAGTACATAATGAACTTTCTATTCCCTTCAGATTTTCACTATACTTCGTTTCCCTTTCAAAGTTATTGTCCATCCTCGCCAGTCCTCTACCCCACTCATGAGCCCTGAGACAGAGAGAATTGAAGCGATAAGGTCTAATGTCCATCACAAGAAAGAATTTACACGGCCTGCTGACTACCAAGCATAATCGACCCTACTAGAACAAAAGCAAGCTATCATCTTCTGTAGTTTCAATTCAATAAAAGAAGCCACGCATAATTCTCAACCAAACTTGCAGTTAGGCTTCCAATGTGTCCATTTTCTACTTCAGTCTTATATATTTTAAACTTGTCTAAGACTTCATCTTTAGAATGCATAAGATAAAAAGGTTAAGGTCAGATAGAGGAGGCGAATATCAATTTTATGATTTTTGTGAAAATGTTGGTATTATACATGAATTCACTGCACCTTACACACCACAACAAAATGGAGTAGCGGAAAGGAAAAATAGGACTTTCAATGAAATGATTAATGCTACGTTATGTTACTCTGGTTTAAGTAATGGTTATTGGGGTGAGGCATTACTCACGGCTTGTCATATATTAAATAGAGTACCATTAAAGAAGAAAGATATCACTCCATACGAATTGTGGAAAAATAAGAAACCTAACCTAAGTTATTTAAGAACTTGGGGTTGTAGAGCAATTGTGAGGTTACCTGATCCAAAAAGGAAGAAGTTGGGTACCAAAGGAATAGAATGTATATTCCTTGGGTATGCTCTACATAGTAAAGCATATAGGTTTCTTGTAATAGAACCAAATGATTCAATTGGTGTAAATACCATCATTGAATCATGAGATGCAGTGTTCTATGAGAAGATATTCTCTTCTTTGATCAAAAAATCTATAAATGAGTCAAAACTCAATAACAACAATAGGTTAGCAATAGAAACTAATGAAAATGAATTTGTAGAGCAAGATGAGTCAAATGAACCTATTGATCGAGTTGAACCATGGACGATTCTTGCCCACAAGAAACCTCAGAAATGGTGAGGATGATTGTGAAAATCATAATCAGATCTGAAAGGACAATATTTGAAATACTCAAATAGGCTATTTTCAATCTAGTTGAAGCATTGATGCTAGTTCTTTTTAGCAAAACTAATATACACTAGGACAAGTTATTCAAGTAAATTAATTGACACACAATAATAACACCTGCTTGAAAAGAATATTATGCGTAATACTTACCGTTACAAGAGCTAGTTTACATAGCTAATTATACATGGATGCCAAATTTAAAATTGCTTCTGGAGCCCAAAGTATTATTACTCAAAAGATTTTTAACTCCCGAATAACAACACCAAGACCTGAATCTTATCACATACGACTATAGGAGGAGTATACAGCATTGGTCCTGTTGACAATTCTAATGGAGCCCACTCAAAAAAATTCGGCAAGTCTTGCACAATGAATCAGTGGAGCAGCTAAGCTAGCAATAGTTCAGGATAAACCAAAAAAAAAATGAAGGAAATCAAGGATTTAATTGCAGCCACAAGCATTCAAGCTGAAAAAACCACCTCCGGTCTACTTATCCTAAACCTACCAAAACAAAAAAAATTTAAAACAGCTAAAAAAATTCTATAGGCCACAGAGAGCCATTTTGTAGAAGAAAATAAGGACAAACTTGTACCAAGCTTAGAGTGTAGTTTTCCGAGAGTTGAAAACCAAAACAATTCATTGCATCAAATCGTCCATCACCAGCAGATATAGACACTTAATCATATGTAATTCACCCTTCATCAAAATTTACTGATAGGAATCTCTAAAGTAAATGAGCCATTCTGGGTTAAATTTTCCAACCAAAACTACAGAAAGACTACAATACACTTCAGAGAGTAGTTAAAGTAACAAAATAGACTTATCAGCCATAATAGCAAGTAAAACTCGTTGTTCAAACCTTTATCTAAGACACGCAAACTAACAGCAGAGTTGTTCAAAAATTAGTGATTTCCATCACTCAAGATATTTTACTGTCCGATAAACAAAATTTCAAAGTCTATGGCATAATGGATGGCACACATGGAAAAGGGTTTAAAGATTGTGAAAAATTATAAATACATGCATCGCAAAAAAATGAAGGAAAATTGACTCAGACAACCATAACTGGCAGTCTGGCACCTATTTTCGTTTTAAGATAAGAATTGCTAACGTGTAACCAAGGACACCAAAAGTGACTTTGAAAAGGGTGAGCTGACTAGTTCTGATCTTTTGCACTTTTTCTCTTTTAAACTAGAGCCCACCAAAATTGTCTTGTTCGTAACCATAAACCTAAATTTCCTTTTATAAATGAAGGCACGACACCTTCATTAGTCCTGCATCTCTTTTCCGCCTTCTTCATCTCAAAACATCAAACAGAAACATGACTTTAACATTACGTTTTTCAACTTCCTTAATCCATTTAAACGACGCCAACAGCCTCAAAAGTTCAGATGAATTCAAGGGCACAATTGTCTGCTCCCAGATCAAACCATCCTGCCATCTAAGAACAAAGGCTTCAACGCCAGAACGGCTCTCTTATGAGAGAGCCTTGACCATGCAAGGGAGAACTGAGAAAAGGGAGAAGCTCCACAGTTTATCAGGTGCTCGTGGTAGCAATGACTCTAGGGTGCCCGTATTTGTCATGCTGCCACTTGACACAGTAACACTTGGTGGGCATTTGAATAGGCCACAGGCAATGAATGCTAGCTTGATGGCCCTGAAGAGTGCAGGAGTCGAAGGAGTAATGGTAGATGCCTGGTGGGGTTTGGTGGAGAAAGATGGACCTCTAGAGTATAACTGGGAAGGGTATGTCCAGCTTGTGAGAATGGTGCAAAAACATGGCTTGAAGCTCCAAGTCGTTATGTCCTTTCATCAGTGCGGAGGAAATGTAGGAGACTCTTGCAGGTATGAAGAAACCAAATAAACTTTCATATTTTAACCATTTTATTTGATGGTATGCAACAGGAGAATGCCTCAATGAAGTATATGCTATTTGTTTTAATTTAGATACTTATAGTCTACTTTTGGAGAGATGACTCTAATGTTTTAATTCACACGCATCTCAATACATAAGATAGCTCTAATGATTTAGTCCCTTTTCTTTTCTTTTCACAAATTTTATCTGCAATATGTCATATAAGGAGGTAAATATGTCATTATTTCAGGTAACTAAAAAGCTTAAAACCTTCATAGTAGACAATAGACATGGTTGGAGATTTTCATAACCTTTTTCTTCTTGAATGTGAAGTATTCCCCTACCTCCATGGGTTCTCGAAGAGATCAGCATGAATCCTGATCTTGTCTACACAGACAGATCAGGCCGGAGGAATCCTGAGTATATATCCCTGGGTTGTGACTCATTACCAGTACTTAGAGGAAGAACACCCATCCAGGTGTACAGTGATTACATGAGGAGCTTCCATAACAGATTCAGAGATTATTTAGGAGAAGTTATCGAGGTAAGCATCTCAAACACAACTTAGTGATACTATATTTTAGGATAGGTGGTGAGGAGAAACCTTTACCTCTTACCAAATTATTTTATCAAAAGAAACAAGGGGATGGACTAAATCTCGTTTTCATTCTTCTTAAACAAAAAATAGAAGTTTTATCTGAACACGAGTACCTTCTTCACATACCAGTGCAGCTAAACAACATCTTAAAGAACGGATCTCGTTATCACTTCTAGAACAATTTGTAGTTATAAACTTATAAATAGAAGACTTGTCCATAAAAAATAAAAATAAAAAAGGGTAAACAACACCAGTCAAAATAATATTG
Source organism: Tripterygium wilfordii (assembly GCF_013401445.1). Taxonomy (NCBI): domain Eukaryota; kingdom Viridiplantae; phylum Streptophyta; class Magnoliopsida; order Celastrales; family Celastraceae; genus Tripterygium; species Tripterygium wilfordii. The sequence continues at coordinate 3,970,072 of NC_052246.1, forward strand.
TTCAGAAACCAAGAATAAGATTAATCAAATGAGTGTAATAGTAAAGACAATAATATTGTTCAGAAACCAAATAAAACAAAATTATCTGTTATCACAGAGCATAATATTCATAACACACGAGCTGTTAGGACATAAGCCTTGCTCCAAAAACACACTTCACCAGTTAGGCACTTGAGCAGGCACAAAGTAGTTTATTACTCAAATTTAATCAGCACAGGTAAATTACACCATTATCGTTCTAATAATAGTTTTTTAGGAGACTAAACTACATTCCACGCTTGACTTATTTTTTATTTATTCAGAATAATTTATGTACACATAATTTCATGTCATTTATCATTCTTATAACAGTTGTCTAATCTAAATTTTTCTACCAATTCCCCCAACTCTTCAACTACAAATTGCTGGTCATAAGTCACTCGCAATGCTTGACAAAGATCACAGTTGTGTGGCTCAATTAATATATACCAAAAGTGACAGGAACAATAGCAGTAAGCAAAAAATAAAACATGTCAACACTTTGTAATACATAAAACAAGGGCATTGCCTATTTAATGGGGGACTGCCAGCAGTTTGAAACACATTAAATATCACACATCAGTACCTGGGGATAACTCATTTCATATTAAACCCTTCCTTATTTTCTACATTGTAGAAACTCATATCCAAATTCTGTTGCAGGAAATTCAAGTGGGGATGGGTCCTTGTGGAGAGTTGAGATACCCATCTTATCCAGAAAGCAACGGTACATGGAAGTTTCCCGGAATAGGAGAGTTTCAATGCTATGACAAGGTGAACTTTGCAATCTAAATGGCGTGTTGTCAAGAATAGTAACCTATCAAATTCTCCCACAAAGAAATATTATTTTATCAAGGGCCAACTTTGTAGATCAATAATTGTAGCAAAACCCATTGGGGGGAAGGGGTTGGGGACAACAATTATAGCAATGCAAAAGTTAGAGGGTAGCAAGTTATAACAAAGAACAAGGTATAAAAATCAATTTTTTCGGAGAACTTTATTGTTAACCATGCTTTTTCATTTTCTTTTCTCTTTTATTTAAACAGTACATGAGAGCTTCCCTGGAAGCATCAGCAGAGGCAAAGGGAAAGAAAGACTGGGGAAGAAGTGGACCCCATGATTCTGGCCAATACAAACAATTCCCAGAGGAGACTGGATTTTTCCAGAGAGATGGAACATGGAACACTGAGTATGGACAGTTCTTCCTAGAATGGTACTCCAGGAAGCTACTAGAGCATGGTGATAGAATCCTAGCTGCGGCTCAAGGGGTATTTCAGGGAACAGGAGCAAAACTCTCCGGGAAAGTAGCAGGAATTCACTGGCATTACAGAACAAGATCCCATGCAGCAGAATTAACTGCTGGGTACTATAATACAAGATACAGAGATGGTTACCTACAAATTGCGCAGATGTTTAGTAAACATAGAATCATATTCAACTTCACCTGCATGGAAATGAGAGATGGAGAACAGCCTGAGAATGCAAATTGCTCACCAGAAGGGCTAGTTCAGCAAGTAAAAAAGGCAACAAAGGCTTCTGGAATAGAACTTGCTGGGGAAAACGCACTGGAGAGGTATGATACAGGTGCTTTTAAACAAATTTTGGCCACAAGTATGTCAGACTCCGGCAACAGATTGAGTGCATTTACATATCTAAGAATGAATAAAAAGCTGTTTGAAGCAAACAATTGGCGGCACTTAGTGGAATTTGTTAGAAGTATGTCAGAAGGTGGTCGTAATCAAAGGCTGGCAGAGGATGACACAAACAGAACTAACCTGTACATTGGCTTTATCAAAGACAAGAACATGAAGATCAGCAAGGAAGCTGCTCTGGTGTAGATTAGTAGATGCATGTACATGAAAAAGAGTGTATTATTTAGTGTATTATAGACTAGAGCGAACAGGTTATACAGAACGTATATATATACAACAAAATATTCAACAAGCTATCATAGATTGAGAGGACCGAAATAACAGAGACTCATATTACTGTCTCCATGCCATCTATTACATTGAAACTAATATTCTTTCAATAAGTTGGTTCATTATTTTATAGCATGCTCTAAGTCTCCGAAGTTATTGATTAACATATGTTGTGTTTCTACAAAAACTCCGGTGCCTACACTTCAAGACAACAATTCATAACTCAGGTGACTTACATACCAATATGAAAAGCAACTTATGTACCAATATGAAAAGCATTCCATGCTAAATATTATCAGAAAATGCTGAAATATGTAACTGTAAATCAGCCGATGCTTCCACGCTTAAAAGTTTCAAACAAACTTCAAAAAAAATAATATAGTAATACAGTATAAAGAGGTAAAGTTAAAATATTGAATAGCTGGCACAACGCTATTCACTTGCATTCAGTGCAGCAATATGCATAAAGGAAAGCTATCATTGTGGAGCGGAAAAGACTCCCTTAAGTATACAAAATCAAAATATAGCATTCAAAATAACTGTTATCCTTTCATCGCGAGTCCATATCACAGAAATTCTTTAGAAATAACAAAATCACATCAGAGGTGTAGCACATTCTGGCTCAAATTAAGCCACGTTGCCTGGTAGCAAAGAAGCAAGTTCAACTAAAAAAATTTCCGATAAATGATCGACACCTATTTGCGTTCAGTTCGGTGCTCACCTTATTTAGCAAATGCACTTCCATGTGGACAAAGCACGGAAATCAAAATCGAACCATCTAGTTTTCCACCACAATATACAGTATGCCTCAACAAAATATACTTTTCTATACACAAAAAGGAAAAGAAAATAATGAAGAAGAAAAGGAGAGAATAGATTACCACATAATCAAGCTCAATGTGAAGGCGGCGAGGAGGCGGAGTTCCCACGGCGAAGATCTTCAATCAAATCTCCGAGCTCTTTCCGAGAGGACTCTCTACCGATCACGAAGCCGTACCTGAAGAAACAGAAACGAAGATTGCTCGGAATAGTGTATTACTTCGAAAGAACAAACGCGAGAGAAGAAGCGAAATTAGCCGGGAAAGCGAAGAAACTGAAGGAATTACCAGAACGCAGCGCCAGAGAAGAGTCCTGCAAACGCAATTGTTTGAATCAGAGTGACTGATTTCGTCATTCCTTCCAGTCGGATTGAGATGGGAGCGCAAACTGAAACTAAATCGCGTTTTAAGGTTTTATTCCCACCCACTTCACTTGGAACGGCGTCGTATGATTCAAACTTCGAAGTTCTAACCTTAACTGAAATATTACACTCCCAAAAGCACCTATGTTAGTTGTGCTCTAGTCAAAGGCTCAAAGCAAGCATAAGATTTTGACTACTTTATTTGTATTTTTATTTTGTATGGTGGAGATTAGTTGGACTAGACTAGAGCCTTCTAAAAGGCTTGTAAATCTTTGGTGATGTATGTATGGTGACTATGCTGAAAGTGAGCGTGATAAACCATTTGTTTATTTCTGCCCAAGGTGCGAAGTTTAAATCATGCGGGCAGCATATTATGAATATTTGCGAGTGTGTTGTTCCATGTGTTTGAGTTCTATGTGCCATAAAATAAAAATAAAAAGGTGATGTTAAAACTGCTCTCAAAAACTTCTTTGATTTATGTTTATGGTGCGTGTGTTCTTGAAGCTCCAAGCTGAACTAAAGGGGACATATAGCTTACAGAACTTCTCAAACATATAAGACATGCACTAAGAGCAACTCACAAGTGTTTCAATAATATAAATTTATACTAAAAAGAATGAGCATTATATCAAATTCTCTACTTTTATAATGCCAATCACAACTAAAGTTAGATATGGAGATTTACAATCCTCTACTGATCTCTTCAAATGCCTTATTTCTTAGTCTCTCATGTTGTTGAACAAGCCTTGCTCATTTGAGTTCAGCAGAATCAACACCTAGACCTATCAACAAACGAGAGGAGAGGAGAAGGGGGGAAAAAACTCAACAGATGTTAAGTCAGCAGACAAGTTTTGGTTCATGCTGGCTTTCTTTAAGAGAACAAAGATCTCTTTACACGACCTTAATTGGTTTGCGCTGAACAACTTGAGATCCAGGTGATCTGGTGCTTCCATTCAGAGAAGTGTTTCCCACGTCCGAATCTCTTATTGCTTGCTTCAAGCTCTCAACCACCTGATCAATTGATGGCCGTTCCTTTTGATTTCTGTTCAAGCAGCTATCTGCCAACTTGGCAATTTTACGAGCTGCATTTATTGAGTACTGGTTTCTGAGTTTTGGGTCTATTATCATGCTGAATCTTTTACTCTCAGCAGGAAATCGTTTCACCCACTCAAGGAGCTTCTGCTCCAACGTTGGGCGGTTTCTTTCCAAAGTACGCCTACCAGTGAGGATTTCGTATAGCACCACACCAAAACTCCATATATCAGAGTGGGTCGAGAGATGGCCGGTTTCTATGTATTCCGGGTCTGCATACCCATAAGTCCCAACCACCTGCAACAGAACCAAAATCTGACATTGTTAAGATAGCTTCATCAGATTGAAATGGAAAATTATTGGCAAAACAGAAATAATTGCAAAACGACCATGAAAACAAAAACAAGCAAAATGAGTCATTACTTGGCTTCTCATATACATCATTTCGAGCATTAAGCGTTTCAAAACTAACACAAAATGGGGATTGCCATCGTATATTCATAATTTTCACTATAGCATCCATGAAATGCACCCCATTATGAAATCCACTATTTACCTACCCCTGTTGACACGTGAGTACGGTCACCAGTTGGCCCTTCCCTTGCAAGCCCAAAATCTGAGAGCTTTGGTTTAAAGTCCTTATCTAACAGTACATTCGAAGCCTTGAAATCTCGATATATGACCTGTCAAGAAGCAAAAGAGAAAACAGCATCAGTTCATATGATCAGCTAAATCATCTTTCATTTACTTTTACTTTTGTAGAACAACTTGTTGGTACAATATGCAGCTGGCAGTTAAAACTGCTGTGTTTTCATATATTTTGAATGTCGAGATAAAATGGTACCTGGACCTCCAGTCCCGAATGTAAATATGCTAATCCTTGAGCTGCGCCAAGGATAATCTCTAATCTTGTTTTCCATGGGAGAGTAGGTAAAGCCCGGTTGAAAAGATGATCTTCCAAGCTTTTGTTAGCCATGAATTCATATACCAAAAGCCGTTGGATCCCTCTCTCATCATCTGCTGAACAGTATCCTAGAAGTTTTACCAGGTTTGGGTGGTTAACAACACCGAGAAACTGAACTTCCGCAAGCCATTCTTTATGACCCTGCATGAGACAAGAACTTTACCATGAGAAACACATATCAATCTGTTGATAAAGATACTCTACAAGTGTACAACTCATATGGCAGCTATAAATAATGCAAGGGAGCAACAACTACACCAAACAGATTACCTTACCCTTTTCTGAATCAGACTACTATGAAGTATGAACAACCACAAAATCGGCTTCCAACTATTTTAACCAAGTACATATTCAACTATCGTCTTTGAGTTTTTCCCTTTTTCATATAACCAACTACAATCAAGCCAAGATAAACAAGAACCTGCATTGATCCCCTAAAAGCAAATTTCAGGAATCAGCCACAGTTCATCAGTAATTCTACTTGAGATATTCAGGCACTACATATTGAGAGCTAAGCAAATACATTCAGCATTACCCTAGTCTAGAAATATCTCTCTTTGTTGCTATATTTTACCAAGAGTTCCAACTTTCTTGCTGATCGGCAACATTCTCTTTACTTGCTGTATACTCTCAGGTATCAACACCAACAGATTCAATATCTAAAATTTTCACTATCACCAATATAAGATCACTAACTAAAGAAGGCAACCATCAACCATTTGATAAGGAAAAAGGGATTTCCCTGCTCGGAATTTAGGGGTAATTCTTCAACCAACCCATAAAATGTCATCCTTTTGATACTAAATTCTGAGAAAGATCCAACACAAAACTAATTCATACAATTTTCAAATGATATCAGCAAAATATGTCAACCATTGCTACTAACATTTAAAATGCTTAATAAACCACAAATATTATATGACAATAAAGGGTAACCGTGACAATAACAAAGAGAACAGAACCTCATACCTGTTGGCCTCGACTGTTCAGTCTCTTAATGGCAACGATCATAGGATCACCTTTCCCATTAGCAGGGTTAATCTGACCCTTATACACACTACCAAAACCACCTTCTCCAATCTTCAACAATCTGCTAAAACCATTTGTTGCCTCTCTGAGCTCCTGAACAGAGAAAACTCTCAAATTGTGTTCATTCTCTTTGTACAATTCCGGTATGCTCCGTGGAGATGGCAGCGATCTCGCTGATGGAGCCAAAGCTGAATCATTTGATTTACTGGTTTGGTTTTTCAAAGCTGAGGCAGTTTGTCTTCCCTTCTTTTCCTTGGTTTTGTCCTTGAATATGAAAAAGCACTTCATTCTCCAAGCTTTTAACTTTCAATCCCAAAACCAAAACTCAACTATGACAAAATCCTGCAACTAACCACTAAATAAGCAGGTTTTCTTCGAGGAATTTGATCAAGTAGATAGCGAACAAACTAACACATGTAGACGGATTGGAAGGGAGGATAATGGAAGAAAAATGAAGGACCTTCAATGTGAAGAAGCCAAACAGGAGAAGAATCAGAACCAGATGGAAAAATAATCAAAACAAGCCAATTATGCAGGAATCAAAGACAACAAGAAAACCCAGATGCAAATTGGATGAGAGAACCCATGATAAGAAAAAAAAAACAGATAAGAAAACAATTTATAAGAATTGAAGAGGTGTTCAACGGGACAATTGGGTATTGACGTATCGTCGCTTAAGACGAGTATGAGCAAGAACCCAAGACCCAAAAGAGAAGCCAAATACTGTTTCAAATCCAGAAAAGTATAGAACTGTCACATTACAAATTTGCACACAAAGAGACAAGAAAACTGTGGCAACTGGCTAGTGTGAAACGAAAATAAAACAGATTGAAAAAAGACAGATGTTTAAGACTGGAAGATGATCAGTCCACAAGTTATAAGACCAAGAAGAACATTCTTCAAGGGGTATGGCTTCATATATGCATTTGTTTCTTCTTGCTTGCTTTCCACAAAGTTTTTATTACATCACGGTCTGCGCGTATAGTTCCTGTAACAAAAGACTTTTTGACCTTTGATTTTCTCTTTTTTTTGTCCTAACAAGTATCTGTAATTAATCCATTTCATTGATTTTGTCAAGGAGTTTTAAGCTTTTAAAAGAAAGAATCATTTATCTGCATTAAAGTATATGAACTGTCAACGATAATGCCTCAGCTAACTCGTGAGTCAGAGTCACCCATGATGTAATTATTACATTCTTATCTCTTATTTTAAAAAAATAATATAGAGAATGTGTTCCTTTGGAAATGGGTTGTTAAGAATAAATGAATAATACATTAAATAAAGAACACGAATATTTTTAAAAATTATCTGAATTTATCATTTAATATTTCACTCCTTTTGCTCTCAAAACAATGACAGATTTATAATTTTACAAACAAAGGTTGTTACTCCATTTGAATAAACCTAAACAATCAGCATCAACTCCCTAAAATAAGTTGGTAATTTTGAACAAATTTATCGTCAACATCTTTCAAATAGATTCTCCGATTTAGGAAGAAAAAAACTCGTATTAATATCTCAATTTCAACTCAAATATGGGTTTGATTAACACTTCATTCTCATAAATATTTATCATCCAAAAAGAAAAAGAAAACGAAAACGAAAACGGAGTTTTTGTCTAAACAAATGCGTGTTAAAACCCTTGACCCACCAAGATTAAGTGTACGCATAGTAATCCATCTATTTGACCTTCTTGGTCTTGGTCTTTCGCAGACATTTCATTTTATTTTAATTTATTTTATTTTGTTGGAGACAAATTTGTCTGTGTACGTCATTTTGACCTTTCATCATCATGCTTCCATGATTAAAAAATCTCACTAATCTGAATAAATTGATTTTTGGTTCGAAACAGAATGTTATTGGAAGAATTATTACCCCATTTTTATTTTATTGTTTTTTCCACACACGCCCTCATAATACAAATGGGACTTTTCATTATTGATTTCTTGATTGGAAGTGCTTTTAAGGTTTTTGGGTGACTTCTGACTTAATTGAAATGGCATTTAGACCTCTTTTTAACTTTTGGAAGAAAAAAAATTTCTTACCTAAAAAGTTGAATTTTACAAAGATGAATGAAACCCTTACCTACTGAGAAATTTAATTAGCAGTATTAATTCCTCATTTTCTTCTTCTTTGTAGAGAAAAGCAGCACCACCCAGTTGGTACTCCTAAGAGCACTTGCATTGGTTACTCTAAAACACTGTCTGTTGCTACTTAGCGAGAGATCGGTATAGAATTTCATCCAATCCCACTTGTATTGGTATCTGTTCAAAATACATAAAATTCAGACATCCGACTTTTGTCAATAACTCTGGCGCACTCTTATTGAGTCGGTAGGATTAAAAAAATACTATTATATTGGCTCGCTTTTGGGAAAAAATTGCCCAGATGGTTTTCTACATAACAATTTTTTATTCTGATATCATTTCATTAAAATATTCATTCTTCATTAAAATATTCAAGCATTAAGAGATACATTAATTATTTGTACTAATATATTTTTATTTATATTTAATATTAATTATTTTGTCTAAAATTAATATATAAACTATAATATATTTCGTAAACATTTTAATTCTTACTTGAAATGATATAATATACATAAGGAATAATAAAATAAGAAGAAACTAATATTTTAATGCTGTAGAGTTTTAGAATAGAGATACCGATGCAGTGGTTGTTGTATAGAGAATCTGTAAACTATTAAAAAGTGACATTTTGTAGATAAAATAGAGAATCTGTTAAGAGATACCAATGTGAATGCTCTAAGTCATTAGTCAACCAATTCATCTTTCAACTTTCAAATACCACCTCCTTTTTTTTTTGTAGCTTTATGAAACACCATCTATTCAAAAAACTAAAAATAAGATTGGAAGACTTAACTGATATTAGAAACAATAAGATTTCCTTTGCCTGATAAAAAAAAAAGAAGCAATAATTTCATGGGGTGAGAGGGGCTCTAATTTCCATCAAAAAATAATGATAAATCTTTTTTTTTTCAACATTACATTAGAGTTTAGGAGTTAGAAATTAATGTTTAGGGTTTAGAGTTAGAATTTTGGATTTAGGACTTAATCTTTAGTGTTTATGATTTAGAATTTTTTTTTTCAAAATTTATTATATTCTAACAGTTTTTTGACGAGGAAATCCTCAAGAAACATTAGAAGATAAATGTCCACCTAAATCAAGAGTAAATGATTGACCCAAAACAATAGCAAATGCCACATACAAGCTAAAATAGACATAAAACTCGTTTGAAGAGACAGGCAAGGCCTTGGAGCAACAAATGCACGATGAGGGATTGCCTTAAAACCTCGTCAAAGAACGGAGCATGTGTTGTAGCCTTGAGACATAACCCTCGCAACCTTGATCATGAAGATCAAAAGACGAACGTCACCGTCGGATAAAACCTTATCATCCCCCAAGAAAATCAAATTTGAACGAGAGAGGTGGAGGTGGAATGGGTATGGAGTTGGGGATGGGGGTGGGGGAGAAGGGTCCTCTCCTCCTCAAAACTCTGTATTCGGAAGATTGAGAGAATTGAGGAGAGAGGGGATGAGTCAATGAGATATCTACTCCTTATTCTAACATTATGAATACCAACATACTTAATCACACATTTTAATTCATAATTTAACATAATTTTGATGGAGAATTGGAGCCAAAATTGAAGCTAGAAATTAGAAACTCATCCCCATTTCATGGAAAATTTTGATAGAGAGAGAAATAAATTCAAGACAAGAAAAGAAAGATCCTGGACATTACTCATTTTCTTCGCATCCACTTTAGTCATCAGAACCCACCAACCCAGTCAAACCAAATCCCATGTCTTAACTTTTGACTCAACACTTGCCATGCAAACAAGATCTCTCTCGTCATATCTAAACAGAAATGGCAAGCCCTAGATTGGACTCTCTCCTGCCTCGCAATAGTGAAAGAGCCCTTATATAGACCTCAAATATGAAGCTATTTAAAACAGAATTAATATACTAAAGAAAAATATCATGCTAACCCTACATAGGAGGCGATGGACAAATAAAGCAACTTATCAATATGCAACAAATTTCAGCCCGAAAAGAATGATCAAGGTGGAATTACACGAGATGGACCTAAACAATCTTGAATACACACTCTATAGTCTATATTTTCACATCTTCAATAGGGCATGATCTTTTAGTCAAGGGAACATAATTAATCATACAGAAGTTGTTACAAAAATAAATTCAGTGACTACAACAACAAATAACGTTTCACACACCTAGCAGAACTACCCGAGCTCTTCTGAAAAATTCAGATAATCCGCTAAACGGACTTGGTCAACGCAGGGTGATCCGCTTGGATTTCTGATAATCCTGAAATCTTGTGAGATGGGCCACTTCCTTGCTCTTTAATTAGGATTCCAGAGTAATCTTCGATTCATCGCAGGTGGTGCTAATCCTGGAATATCTCGAATATCCTTGTTGTTTGGGTTTACAAGCTGAATAATCAAAGAAAGATCAAATAACCTGCTTAACAATGATGTTGGAAAGAAAACCTCTCTAACATTATTTTTTATTTTTTAATATGTAACAGTAGTTATTCTTCTCTCCTGTTCTTTATTTTTTATTTTTGTGGTTAAGATCTAAGATTCACAAGAGAGTTAGAATTAAACAACAATCTACTTAGGGTTAGGGATAAAGATATATCATCAAAACAGAGGGGGTGTTTTGGAACATCCCAGATGTTCTTGTTATTCGGGTTTACATGCTGAATAATCAAAGAAATAGGCAAGCATGTGACCCAGTGGTAGAATTGTGGGAGTGCAACTTGGAAATTATAGGTTCAATTCCTGAAAACAGCCTCTCTACATATCATGTGAAGGTAAGATCTACGTACATCACATCTATCCCCGACCCGTCCATTGCGGGAGCCTTGTACACGGGAATTGTTTACCTTTACTTTTACCTCTGACAGTAGTTACATGCAAACATATGACTTTGTGATAGAGTTACGGTGGTACAACCTAGAAGGCGTAGGTTCAATTACTCCAAACAACCTCACAAGAGTTGCAGTGGGAGTTGTTTATCTTTTACCTATGTATCAGTAGTTAGTTCTTCTCTCCTTTTTTTTTTTTTTCCCTTTTTGTGGTTAGGATCTAAGACTCGTAAGAGTGTTAGAATTAAACAACAATCTACTTGGAGATAAAGAGACCATCAAAACAGAGGGGGGTGTGCTTGCCCAGCAATTAACTACCGTTGGGAAAAGATCAGAGACCACCTTGGTTGCCACAAAGTTTTTTTAAAACGACAAAAGGCCTCATACGAATGGTTGAATAGGTCACATATAACACAAAATTGGATGATGTAACTAAAACAGGAAAAATTCCATCTCTAATAAGATATCAAGTAATGCATCAAATGGACGAAACTCCTGCCAGAAAGAGAGCATAAAGCCTGGGATGCCAACTATCAGTTGTGAGCACCTATGCAAAGTACATACTATACCTACAGTAATTTTATTAGATATTATGCTTGCTATTAGTCTATTACATTAAAACAATGCAAAATGTCTGCCAGACAAAAAGGGGGAGAGGGGGAAGCTTCAGCAAATCTGAGGCAAAAATTTACTATTCATGTTGACAGGTATAAAAGAAGAGAAATGGGTATAGTAGGAAAAATAGCCCCCTTGTATGCTCTTTCCTTCTCAATAAATTGTGCTTTTCAAACAAAGTATAGTAAAATGATTAATTGGGTCCAAGAAGGTGCAGTCAGGAAAAAAAATTCAACCAAAAAAAAAACCCCCTAAAGCTGTATTTATATTGAGAAGAATCATATAAGTTAGACTCCAACTACTGACAATAGATGACGGAGACCAAGATCTTTCGAAGTTTGCAAGTAATGAAAAACATAAAAAAGTATGTGGAAGACATACCTTCACGATGATAATGGCTACAACTCCAATGACAATAAGGAAGAGCAATGCCATAATGCACTTGTCAGTTGCAACCTATTGGAACATACTCAAGTAAGTTAACTGTATTACAACTAAACAGAATAACTTTAAGAAATGGTGGCAAAATTTCAGATATTAACCTGCCTACCAATTTCCTTGACCAGTTTTGAAGCTTTCTTGATTGAAAAGTGGATAGAGTCCAGCTCATTAACAATTCTACTCATTTGTTCTGTCTGAACTTAGAAGAATTGAATGTCTTAGCTCTGCGTGCTACTGAATTTTTAAAGAGAGGAACGGGGAAAAAGAAACCACAAACTGAATCCAAGATACAATAAAGTACCACAATATCTGATTTTCTAAAGACTTCAAATAAAGTACCTGTGCCTTCAGAGATGCTGCTGTCTCTGTTCCAACATTGATTGTATCATGCACAACCTGCCATAAACATGAACAATTGTCAATCTTATTTGAACAAAGTCTACAAATCATACTTACGGAAAGGAAAATTTGTTTGGAGTTTTCCCATGATTCTTTGTTGGAGCTTGAATATATACACATTCACTTTTTAAGGTTTCTCGGTTATTTTGACCATACAAATAACAGCAGTGTTTGAAGCTGGGTTGAGCCACTAGAATCTGCTATAAGCTCAAAAATTTGATCTAAATTGGTATACCCTCAAACCAGAAAAAAAAGAGATATGGAAACTGGAAAGGAGAAGTGTTTAACTTTCTTCATGGCAATAAAATTCGGAAAAAGCTTATATTGGCCCTAATAAGTCAATTCTGAGAAAACTGAAAGTGTGGATGAAATTGCTTCCTGCTGCATCAAACAAGTTTCACTCAAATAGAAAACTTCTTGAATGCCAAAAAAAGGGATTTGTTAGAAACTTCAAGTTCTTAAACTTAAGAGAGACCAAAAAAAAGGCACTATACACCAACTGGTTATCCCAAAAACACAGATTTGCTAATATCACTGTAATGAATAGGAAAAGGAAAAAGATTATTCAGTATAACCACAATTGACCGTGAAACATTCATCTCAAAAGCCAGCTTGGAATTCAAGAAAAATGCAAAATATGAGCCAATCTTCTGCCTTACATAGATATACACACAGACACGAGCTAACCTTTTTTGCCCTGTCAATTGCTTGATCGGTCTCATCCATCGTCCTGTTTCCATCATCTATTAACTGTTGATTTGTCATAGCTGAAAATAAAAAGCTTGTTATCAAGCATAGTTCAAATGAGAATGAGAAAACAATGTCTCAGATCAAACCTACTATAGGGGCCAAGGTCTAATCGGACAAAGAATATTATGAAATTATAAAAGGGGCTAAAAACAATGCCTTGGTTTAGCTTGTAGATTCAGCACCAACATGGATAATAGTTTGACAAATTTGAGATACTCTAGAGCCTATGAAGCATGCTAGTAAGAACAAAACTGTCTTTGTTATGGCAAACAAGAGAGTGACATTCACTACATGCATTTCCGTTTTCTTAATTTACATAAAGGAGAATTCTTGGAGAACTCGGTCCCAGTATTTAGAAAATTTACATCATTGAAGTACTAATCTTTATCTAACAGAAGATCATATACTTACATGAAGCTAGCAACACATTTTCTTCCGCAAACCCATCATTAGGTCCTTGATCAAAGAGATCAACTCGCTTGTTGCTTTCGAGATTAGCTGCATGCCTGTTCCACCACAGTAGGAAAGTCAAACAAGTACAGAAAAAAAATATCAGATGCATTGCATGGGAAACAAAGAACTAATAGCTGAATGAAACATATATGATGATAACACTAAACAGAATTAAAAAGTTTTTGAGGAATGGCACAAAAAACGTAATAACTATGGAGGAAATGTGAATTTCACGTACATAACAAAGAAACTTGAAAAGGACACTGAATATAGTGATTACAGAACAGATTTTCAGGCAATGAACCGTTGACAATGAAATTGTCAAACTAAACTAGGCATTTCAACTACCAAGAGAAGTGCAGAAGTTAGTGGCAATTCAAAACTTAAATAAAGGCATATTATTGTTTGTGGATTCCATTATTTATAATGGTGAAATATAGCGTTCCATCATCTTGCTTTTCTTTTTTCATCAGGAAAAATTGAAGAGGGCAACAAAAGAATGAAAAGCCCAAACATTTTAATAAAGTTAACTCGAATTATTTTTAAAACAAAATGCTTCTGCTTCACTGTTAAATTTATTAGTCACCTACTTAACCTTCGATCTTCTGTCCTTCAAAATCAGTTTTCTGAGAAAATGTATACAGTTTTCAAGAATTTAACCTACAAACTCTATCCCATTGAAATCCGCAAACTAAGAAAAAGTTGACACAGTAAAGAGAAATTAAGACTAGTGCCTTTACAGAGTAACTGAACAACTAAACATCTTATCCTAGATATCACCCTCAAGTAATCATACTGCTCTGAGAGATTCTTTATCTGAAGTTCAGCAACATATTAGCTCTTTGATCTTAACTCACTTTGTCCATGAATGCCATGTCCCACACTCCCATCTGGTGTTTTCTTTTTTCACTTCTATCATTTGTTACAAAATTTAAATGCAGGAGAGAGAGGGAGAAGGAAAGCAGAAGAGATAAGCTATCACTTGGAAACAGAAAACAAGGCACATATCTGACAGTACACTTTGACTCTTTCGATGGAAAGATATACCACTTACTGCTTCTTAAGAGCAACATATGAATTCAACTCTTTGACCTGCGAGGAAATGCCAGATATATTCAACAACTCATTGACTGGTTAACATGTAAGAAGATAACCAAATTATATTTAAAGCATACAGATCAACATCCTACCATTGATTGTTTTTTCTCATTAAGCATTTTGTTGGTGTCAGGATCATTTCTAATTTCCATATCCTTCACTTCTCTGTCGAACTCCTTGATAAGCCTGCAAGTAAATTTTAGAATAAGAAAATCACTATAGACTAACTTTTACCAGAAACAAACCCACATAAAGGAAAAGAATAATAAGAAATGCAAAGCTTTGACAACAATATAAGAGTCCGTTAATTCTAATGTCTACAGACATTCACAGAATGTTCTTCCCACTGCAGAAATTGGAACTCCTGAAGAATACAAAAGCTAACCACATGCATGGATGAATATATTGAACTCCACTATGACTCTAAGCAAATAAAAAGAACCAAGTAATGAAAGATTAACATATTACTCTTCGTCTTGAATGGCAAAAGCTATAATCAAGAGTAAGAAGAAGAAAAACAAAGAAGACCACTGTGAAATACCTCTTACACTCCCGCATCTTCCCCGTAAGCTCCTCCAACTGTCGGCTCTGCCTATTAACATCTTTAATCTTCTCCAATTTCTGGAACCCAGTTCTGGAGCACATTGCATTACAATTTACATTAAAAACACCATGAAATGGTGCATCATTCTAAGCAAAACAAGAGTGCATAAGCTCATAAAAAAGTACATACATCAACAAACAGTACCAACACTGAAATAACAAAAACACAACGGTAGTTTTCAACTTTAGTCTTACAATTATCGGTTTCAGTCCTAGATAATAAAAAATATGAGCAAACGCGATAAAACATACTGTATATTTTCATTTGAAAAAAAATTACTAGAGCAACCAATGCACAATAAATCTGATTGCAACATGAACACTATGAACAACAGAGAAAATTCAAAATTCTTACGATAGTGCGCGAAAAACGTCAGCTATTTGTCCGTCCATCTCTGCTAGCTCTTCACTGATCGCCGATAACGGATCCATCATAAAAATTTAAACTAAAAAGTTCAAAGTCAGATGCGTAACCTTCCCTCCAAAATCCAAATCGGAATGAACACGGAAACTGACAAATGTCCTCCTCAAAAACAAACGTAATTGAACCAGCTATATACACAAATGGCAATCAACACTCGGCATTAAACAATGAGATGGCACATTCCCTTCCCGATCCGATCCTCGTAATGCTGAAAACCGAATCACGCAATCATCGTAGCAAGCTCGAACAAAATGGAACAAATGCAGCTCAAATGAAATCAAAAAACAACTTCAATCACGAAATCTGTGGCATCGAATTCTACAAAATGAACGGATTCCAAAATTCGAAACATAAATAATTAAAAAGTCAGATCAGATCCGTAAAATGTAGGTTCTGGAAAGCGATCAGGGAGACCGAAATTGATCATTTACTTTGTCTCCCGACCTATAGAGCCTCTATACCATCACAAAAACAATACAGGCCTTCTCTCGTGATGAACAAAATATTTTTTTTATATTTTTTAAAAATTTTCTGCTCACGACAGAGTGGCGTTTAAAAATCACCGATCTTTTGGCCCGTTTAAACCGCCAATGACGGTCTGATCATGTGTAATATGCGCCGGTGTAAAGCTTTACAGATGATCTCGTCCATCCGATTAAATTTTTACAATTACCTGTCAGTCGGCTGTCACGATCTCTCCTCCAAATGGGCCAATCATTGTACGGTTATTCTTTTTTTCCTTTTACATCCGGACCCACAATTTTTGTATATCTCCAACTAATTTAAAATCCCAAATCAAGTATTTAAGGGAATGGGCCGTGTTGTGATGGATATAATGGGCCACATGATCGATGGAGTTAAAATAATCATTTGACCCATGGTTTTGTCACGTGGGTCAGGTGCGCACCGGTTAAAACTTGTCGAACTGTATATTAACCCACAAACTAACTCGGAAACCAAATACGCACATGGTAAATATATGTGTGAGTTCATGCTTTCAAAGAGGATTGAACCATGATTATGTTTTATTTTGACTGATGATATCATATGGATTCAAATATTAGAAACAATCTTTTTCTAGTCCAAAGATCTAAAAAAAAGAGAGCTTAATATGCAACTTAAAACACTGGAATAACTTGGATAATCAATCTGTAAAGCACAACTTCAAAGGAAATTATATATATCATGGCAAATTATGTTTGGGGGTATCATGGATTTTACCTTCAGCAAAAGCGATTAAACGTCTAATTGTTCCACAATTCAAATAATTCATGCATAGTCTAAATTCTTATATATTTAAATTACAAAATATATTACATATTTAAAATAAAATAAAAATATTTTATTAGATATTTTTAAATTTAAAAAACGAGCATAATGCGGCATTCGAAAGTTGTTTGGCAAATTGAATACCGAGTTTCAAAGGAGCTATTGGCAGAGTTGGGTATGGAGGAGAGTGAGATTGCTAGACTTGAAAGCCAAACAAGCAAACTTAAGCTTGGAATGAAACATGAACAGGAAGCCACTGAGCAAACCAAATCAAGAGTGCAATGGCAACCTGGAACTCCAAGCATGAAAAGCAACAACATCCATGGGATTTCATCAAAGACAATGACAACTTCAAACCCCATAAACAATGCAGCTGGAAGTGGGCATGAAAAGTCGGCATTTGAGACAAAATTGTTTTGAGAAAAAGGAGGAAATTCATCAATGCTAAAAAGAACCATCAGAACCAGAGATAAGACCTAGCCTACTAACATAAGCATTACAGGGATTCACACTGAGAAAACATTCGTAGCCAAGTGTTGACCACTGAGGGATGATAGGGATCAATGTAGAAATTGCAGCAAGCATAACATTAAGCAGTTCAAAACCAGGCCACTAAAGGCTTCTTTTCACCTGTTTCTCCTTTTCTATATTTTTACGATGCTTTTCTTCAGACATAAGATGAAATGGGCAGAAATAAGCAATGGCAAACCCAAGTACCCAACCTAAGCTTCACCTTTAAATAATAAGCTCTCTCAAAACTATCGGGCTTACACACATATGGCTGTCTACTTGCTGACCATGGCATTTCAGCCAGAAACCTATGCTCCTCCTACTACAATATCAAGAAAGAAGAAAGACGGGGGGCACTAGTGGCATTTAATAAAGTGACTGAAAGAAAATTATAAATATATAAATCTGTACAGTCTACACACAAAGGATCAAAGTTAGGGCAAATATTTGACACTAGGCAGATGTTACGCTAAGTGATGCCAGAAAGGTAACTAGAAGCTAAATCAGATAACCTGTCTTTAGTCTTCGTCAAAATATTTTTCCTCTGCATCAAGACCGACTTCCCTAAGCCAGTGATCATCCAAGGTCTCATTGTTATCTATTTGCGAGTAATCTAAGTGCTGGTGATCTTCGCCTGAAAGAAACTTCTGGTGCATGATATAGGTAAACTGCTCCATCATCTCATCCTTCTCTTCTGCTGATAAAGTCGGTCCCTCATCATTTCCTGCCACAGTGGGTAGGGTGGCACTGTTCCCATCACCAGGATCCGAGAGCATCTGTAAGTGACACAGAAAACAAACCTAATGCTAAGAAGAGCTTACTGGTGAATAAACAATCCAAAGTCACACGACATAATTTATCAATTGTTACACATGGTCCTCTGCAAAGATAAAGCACACAGGGGTACAGCAAAACACAAGATAAGCGGCACTCTTTAGATGCATATCCTCATCATCAACAAAGCATTCGCGCCAAACAATTCAGCGTTGGCTACATGATCCATAAGACTATATAAGACAAATCAATATGACGGATGCACATAAAATAATACATAAAATATAATCAAGCAGCTCAATACATTGGACCTTTCTTATTTTGTTGACATGTGATACGGTTGATAGTTCTTTTTGAGCTATACTAAGGGAAAGAAGAACCATGCTGAAAGAAAAGAGAGCTTTCAAACTTCAGGTACCAGCATCTGTAGCACAAAATTCATTAAGACATAATCAACATAACATACTTTTTTTTAGGGTTTTGACAAAGATAGACGGTTGCTGATAACAATGCAAAACAGTGGAAGAATTCCTAGAAAAATCATCCATGTGACAGCTAAGCTCGTATGTGAATCGTTCCTAATGCAGTAAAAAGAATACGTGGCTAATATTGGTCAAATTTCTCAGCATTGAAATGTAGAGACTAAGTTACTGAATGACTCCAATAACCTAAAATTAAAGCATGGACTCTTGCAATAACACACATAGACAAGAGAAGAAGGTATCATTTCAAAGAGCTCAACAATAGATCCAAGACAGGGGAATCCAAATGAAAATTCATATTTAAATATTTTAACTATGAGAGAAGTTAGAACAGGAAAATGCAGGCGCTCAAAATTAGTTGGTCATCACAGACTCATAATTGATGCACCAATTGCTTATGTAATCATGTAGGTCAAACACATTACATGGGCTCAACTTAAATAAAAACTTTCTGTATCAATGTATCATGATTAAAATCTAAACTCCAATGGCAATATAAATTTCATAAATTTAGCAAAAGGAGCAGACATCGTATGGCACCTTCCACTCATGGTGTAAAAATTGCAACACCACCACGAAGTCAGGTAAATAAGCTACATCTAATATAGTCCTGAGAACAGTATCATATTTGTACATCTAATTAGCAGAGAGTATTCTTTTGATTCAAAATTATTGGAGTCTATCACAAAGACACGAACTATAAGTCTATAACCCAAAGACAATAAGTAAGTTTCGCCTATAATAAAAAAGCTAAACAGCCACATGGTAGATGGCAGAGAAATTGAGCCACTCAATCCAAATACAGGGCATGCTACAGCATTTACATTCATTGAGAATTTGAGACATGCAAATGAAGAATTAAGAGACAAGGTTACTTCACCGAGCATGCAAAATAAATACAAAATAATACCTCTGTCGGACGTGCGATGCCATTAACTTTTTGTTGCTCCTCCTCCTCCTCCTCCTCCTCCTCCTCTTCTTCTTCCTCTACTTGGCTTCTCTCATTACAAATCCAGTCCCTTTCAGCAACACCCAACTTCTGCTGTTCCTCCCTAATCTTTTCAACCAACCTTGCTTCCTCACACCTTCTCATCAATGTATCTGACCACCGTTCACCAGGCCTCGCCATTCCCCTGCCACTTATATCCTGAAATTTCCCCACATACTCATGATGCAAATATGGTTCTCTCCCCCTCATTGCATCCTCTGAAAAGTACTGTCCATCACATATCAGCTTATTTAAGAATGCCCGCCTCCGATTTTTTACTATTAGTGATCTTGACCGCAATTCTTCTGAAGTTGGATTCATTTTGCTTCTGAGTTGCTTTAAGTGCCAATTTATCTCATAATCATCATTAAAAACATCAAATTCCTGAAGCTCATCGCCAGTTAATTGTGATCCATACCGCTCTGAATCGATACATAAGAAAACCGATGTGAGAAACCAATAGAAGCAGTAACTCAACAAATGAAATATAACTTGGCAACATTTATTTTCTTTTTATTTTTGTGGGAAAGGTAGAAAGGTATAAGAAATTAAAGGAATAAAGTCAACAGAAATTATTGTCTTACAATTTCTTTTTGAACCCAACCAAAGAACCATACGTTTGTTTCATGAGAGAACAGGCTTCGTCAACCAGAATCTTAATTGATTCAATAGCGAAAAACAAGTAAATGTATAATCGCAAGTTATTTTCACCTAATGCTTCCCTAGCAAACACAAGTAGAAATTTAAGCAACTTAGACCCTCGAATCGGTGGTTCCTCTAAGCTACAAATTTTCGTTCGTTCATCCATTAAGATTACAACAAGAGATTACAAGTAATACGATATTCATACACCAAAACAACAATTCATCTCTTTCCCATCCGTTTCTGTCAGCAACTAAAGACAAAATCGGTGACTGAGAAGGAAACAATTGATTAAAGAAATTGATGGGGAGAGAGACCGATAAATACCTAAGAAAACGGCAGCGTCACGGGAAAGGAGGTCAAGGAGGATGGACTTGCGTTGAGAGGGAGTTGTGGTTGCTAATTGTAGGGCGCGAGGGAAGTAGAGACCCTCGAGAGACGAAAGCCTCTCTGTTATGCTCTCCTTGGCTTCGCTACTCACTCGTCTCTCCATTTTATTTTATTTTTCTTTTCTCCGGTTTCGAATTACACCGTATCTGCGATCTTCTCTTCTTTCCTTTATATATACAGTCTAGAGCCGGTGTCTAGTTTCTCGGTCGGTAATCGAGCACGTGTCTATCACGTGACTTGTAGGGGTCTCAATTCTCACGAAAAATTCATGTGCCCGAAAAATTTTACGTAGGAAAGTATACATATAAATATAATCTGACAACTAGGTTGTTAAGGTCAGTGATTTCTACTAACATCACACATCACAAGTCCAATTATTTGATATTAATTGATGAATCATGTTAGAAATAAGCTCATGATCCAAAATACAGAACTTTTATAATGTGAGTAGTAGATAAAAATCGAGTTTGATTGAAAGATTTTCCTTCTTATTTCAATTATGATATTGCTCGTTTATCGAGAAAAAAAAAACTATGTTGTTTCTGTAGATGGTGGAAATTGTTCCAAGCAATGAAATTCTTTTAGTTTCCTTATAATGCAAACACACGGCCTAAATGAAGATGACCGTCTCATATAAGAAATTAGGAACTTCATAGGGACCTTTTCTTCTCTCAAGTTTATGTTTTGCCCATGAAGTACAAACAAAGTTGCTCAATTTACTCTCAAATCTCCAATTCCATATGAATGAATATCGTCATTTAAGCCTAGTCGGCTCCATGAGATTGTAACGGCAAATATGCTATCGATTTATCCTTAATAAAATACAAACCTTCTCTTTCAAAACACACAAATGAGTTTTATATACCAATATAATAAAAAAAAATCCAAACCTAAATATAAGTTTCTTTAGATGGAGAAAAATTAAGATAAAAGCTCTATCATCATCAACTCATGATAAAGACCATATTGTTAATGTAAATCTAAATAATTAGAAGGGAAATTTTATCTACACACCACTAATGTACTATCTTCACACCACTTTTTAAATATTATAAGTTTACACCAGAACATTCTAAGTTTACAAATAAAATTTTGATGAATTTATGAAAATACCCTTGTTTTGTACAATAGTAGGAAGGAGTTTGTTAAGTTTACACACAAATTGACCACAACTCAATATTCTCCTTCCTCACCGATTTCATTAACGGATAATAATGTTGAAATTTTAATGGGTAAAATTATCAATAACAAAACCAAACTTTTCAATGGTGGCTATCAATCACTAAATAAATTGCTTCACTGACGACATTAAAGAGAAAGCTTCTTATAAACTAAAATATCCTAATTGATGATAATTATCAAAATAAAAGTCTTATTAATATCAGTCTTCTCTATTATAGTTTTGAGTAAAAGGACGGAAAGTAGTTCCAGGAGTCAAAAAGGAAACTCCAGAGAGAAAGCAATTGATCTGTAGAAATGTGGATTCAAGGGTGTATTAGGCATTCCACGTTGGGATATGAATGTAAATAAAAAAAAAAATTCAAAAGTGGTGTAAACTTAAAAAGTTTGGGGTGTAAATAAAATTTCCCTAATTAGAATTCCCACATTTAGGAAGGAGAGGCCCATGGGCTTTAAAGTCCATGTCAAAAAGGCCCAACTACTTCTTGCGGAAGTTGTTCCGATGAGAAAAGCAAAATAACCCCCTTCCCCGTAATTTCGACTCCCATCATCTCCTTCGCCGTTATAAATTGATAGTATACCCATCAACAACTTCTGATCATCTTCCCAAAAATGGCTCAAGAACCCATCTCGAGTATCGACTGTGTCGATGATTTTTACTTCTCAGCCCTCTTTGAGGAAGACCAAGAAGAAATCTTGCAAGTCTCCGATGCCAAATATGCTGAAGAATTGCAGCTTCAGGAGGCTCTAATGGGGTCAGTCAATGTCAGTAATTCAGTCGTGAATCACGATCTTTCTTCCCCATCTCCGATTCTGAGTATTCAGTTCACTCCAGTCGTGCCAACGGAGCTCGTAATCAAGATGCGTGAAGATTCAGGGGAGGGTTTTGGGGAGTCCTCTATGAGCTTCTGCAATATTTGCATCGAAAGGAAAGAAAGTGGCGAAATCTTCACAATTGACGGGTGCGATCACTCATTCTGCTCGGATTGTGTAGGCAAACATGTTCAGGCGAAGATTGAAGAGAGTTTGAACGTTGTATGTCCAGAATTGGGCTGCAAGAATATTCTTCAACTTGAAGCCTGTAGGCCTGTGATTTCCAAGGAAGCGATCGATCTTTGGGAGACGGCGTTATGTGAGGACTTAATTAGTGAGACCCAGAAATTCTATTGCCCGTTCAAGGACTGTTCGGCTATGTTGTTGATTGAGAATGTGGAAGGGGAAGTGATTAGGGAATCTGAGTGTCCATTCTGTCACAGATTGTTCTGTGCCCAGTGTAATGCTGGTTGGCATCCAGGGGTTGAGTGTGAGGAGTACCAGAAGCTGAATGAGGATGAGAGAGGAAGAGAGGATCTTATGGTGCGAGAGCTTGCTAATAAGAAGAAATGGAGTAGATGCCCCAAATGCAGATTCTATGTGGAGAGAACAGCAGGTTGCCCTCACATTACTTGCAGGTTAGTGTGTGTTTTTCATCATCATTATATATATAGTTGGGTCTGGCTCTAATTGTATATATATATATACTCCACAAACTTGAGATATTTGGACAGCGAATGCAGGACTTCACAAACTATTATTAAGGCATTTTAAGATGTTATGTGATTTTGATTTCAGGTGCAAGTATCAGTTTTGCTATGGATGTGAGGCTGAATGGGGTCTGTTTCATGGGGGCTGCCACAAACAGTGAAGAAGTATGCAGCAGCATAAGCAGGGCACGGTTCCCTTCTTAATCTTTGATCTTTGATGAATTACTATGTTATTGGTTCTGTTATATCATCAATATTGAGTTCTTTTCGATCTTTCACAGAAAACCCGTGTCGAGACTGGGTTTGAATGTTTGATGATATAGGGGAAAAAAAAAACTGCATGTATTTTTTTCTCCCTCTTGGGTCTGTTTTTGTTTGTTCTCATGGTTTGCCGACCCTCCTGGGCTTGATGATACAATTTGCTTGTACTTACGTATATATACATATGTGCCTGAGTTGTGGAAGTATGTGCATATCCCTAATCCGTTGCTGTATGAATATCTCGATCCATCTTCCCTCTTAAGCAGGATTTATTGAAGAAAATTATACAATCACGCGTAAGCTTTCGTGTTCTTAAACCATGGAAATCTTTAGGAGCTCTGAGTCTGAGTGCATATGAAATTTGTAGTAGCAGCAAGCTTGATTCCTTATAAGGTATACAAAGCACGTAAGAGACTTAGATCTTGAGTGGATGATCACATATTGGTCAGAGAATGAGATGGTGAGATATGTGTCATTGAGGGGGCAAATGCAATGTGAAGCAGCTACTCCGTTTCCAAGAAAAGAGAATTTATGATTAGAAAAACTGGCAAACAGTATCAAAATGAATATACAGTGAACTTGCATTCCTAATTTATATGCAGCTGCTACCCCAATTGATGTAGAGAGCTATGCTCTAACATCCCAAAAATAAAAATAAAAAAAAATCAACGGCATCCTTTGCACATAGTTATTGTGTGTGTACAAGTCAAGCCAAAAATTGCCTTCCAACAATCATATAAATTTACTAAGCATGACATGAATTTTCCTAGGTTGCAACCTCTTCGACCTCGGAATTGAAAACAAAGCTTGGAAATGTTGTCGTTATGTCCCTGCAATATTACATTATAAGTTGAAGTTCTCTGTAGCAGTGCAAATTACAACTTGAGATTAACAAAAAAATTTACTACATACCTGAGATAAGAAAGGGTCATAATTTTCAGTAATGATGGATTCCGGGAAACAAAATTCTGCCACTCACTTCTATCTATCTTTCCATCCTGATTAACATCAGCATCCAAGAACGTCTATTCAACAAAAATGACACAATGAGAATTGAGAACTTGTTATTCGTTTACATAAGAATAAGCCAAAATGAAGGTCTAATAGCATATCAACAAATTACTGTGCATGCATGGACTACGATATCAACCTAACCCCCCCCCCCCAAAAAAAAAAAAAAAAAAAAAAAAAAAAAACACCAGAAACTCATGGCCTGGGAATGAATTCAATCATATCTAAACAGCCAATGGAAGGCTGTCCAAGAGATATTCTCAATGAGTGTTACCTTGGAGAAGTCATCAAAAACCTTAAATTAGAGAAAACAACTCAACTCAAATAGAATTACTACATTTGAATGTCCAGAAAAGGATAGGGTAAAACATCTAAATATTTACGGATTCAATTGATTACTACCCTAGCAGACCAATAAGGCCACAAGGATTCAGTGACAGTGCTACAAGTAACTACACACCTTATCAAGAATTGCCTCGACGGTTTCATCAGCCAACTTCATCTCAGATTCACACAGCAGTGCAATTAACATCTGCTTTACCTGTCCAAAATCACATAAAATGAATTCCTGTAAGAATTTGATACAATAGATATACAATGGTAAGTCGCAGTTTCCAACATCGATATATTCACAAGAAACATTATAAATAAATCTAGAAAAAATGGCAGGACATATGACCTAAAATCGTTAAACAAAATGGAATTATTAATATAAGTATATATATATATACTTGTTTATATTGCACGTGCATGAACGTTCTTTGAACATGTGTTATGAGAAGATGAATCATTATTCTCACAGTAGCACACCACAAACAAACTTTAAGATAACTCGCAAGGCGCTCTCATATGTTTCCTTGCATTCTAGTTCTTCACTGGAACAGCAAGAAATTATAAATGCTAACATATGAGAGGTGTAAACTCAACATCATGATTATGACGCATTGTAGAGTATAGCCAAGGAATCAGCCCAAGCATACCAGAAAGACATGGGAGAGTCAACTAGTCAAGCACTGGCATCTTCCCGTATTTCGTATCTTCTCATCATTGAACATATGGATTCATAATCTCAATAATTTCATATAAGGTATATCTCTATACGTAGTCAACCCTAACATTGTTCATAGTTAAGGCTTTGACGATTACGATTTGAAAGAAATTTAAAAAAAAATGAAGTTTAATACTTTACAT
Source organism: Tripterygium wilfordii (assembly GCF_013401445.1). Taxonomy (NCBI): domain Eukaryota; kingdom Viridiplantae; phylum Streptophyta; class Magnoliopsida; order Celastrales; family Celastraceae; genus Tripterygium; species Tripterygium wilfordii. Next base: position 3,996,134 of record NC_052246.1, read on the forward strand.
ATAGTAGAGAGCCCACAAACATACCTCATGTCGCTCAATACATCCTGTACTGTCCATATCATAGAGTTTAAATGTAACTGCAAAATAATGTCAAAAGGCTTCAATGAATCCGCATTAAATTGTAGAACGATGCACAAAGTATGCAACGCGCAAACTGGTAAAATAATGGAAAATGAAATTGCATGCACTCCAAAATTATTTTAATACTTGTCAAATTACAATCAAATCTTTCTTTCTTTTTTTTGTAAAAGATGCACGAAGTATGCAAAGCACAATCAATCTTACTACTCTCAACTTACAATCAATCTTGTCTTCTTGAGGGGCATTAGGATGGAAGACATTGAGTGAACGAACAAAGTCTCCAAAATCAATTACTCCCTTTTGCTTAACATCAAAAAGATCAAATATCTGCATTACAAATTCCACACATATCCAAAGTCAAAAGGGGTAAAGAGCGTAGAACTAATACTGCCAAGTGCCAACAAGAAGCTTTACCCGATTTGCAAACAGATTCTCTTTCTTCCTGTTCTTAAACAGAGCTAACTGAAACTCTTCCTGCATAAAGAAACAAAAAATTCCAGCACCATGACGATAACCAAAATCTACAGAAAATCATCAAACATTACCATATGCATGCAAAATTGCACTCCAGCATAGGGATGGACATAAAATACAACATATGCATCACATAAACATAGAAAAACAGAAATGGTTGTCCGATTGAGTGATTGTCCCATATGTAACTTGGCTAATAGATATAAAATTCAAATAAGTTGGAACTTTTAATCTACCCCCTAATTTCATGCAAAGGCAAAGCACTGCCAATAGATTCAATGCTTCAAAAATTCCAAATAACTTTTTTTCTTTAATAGTAGGGCTGCAAATGACTGCTACTGGATGAAAATTTTTTCTTGGGTATGCCCATTTACCAAATTATAGCCAAGCCGTTTAATTTGTTAATGAGGCCAGTCAAGTGAGGGTTCATGAGCCTATGCCCCTTCCACTTTCAATTGACATTTTTATTTTCAAAGAAAAAAAATGTTTTTCCCATGATCATCTCAAAATCAAGCCTAATAATATGATGCCAAAAAAGTATATAACGCCAAGTGATCAATCATAAATTAGTTATTTTTATACTATATTTGGAAGCAACCCACATATCTGCATAGCTTTTAGGGTACTTCCAAGCTCTGTGTGATGTAAATAGAAGTAGTATGTTCGTGTGTATTTTTGTTTTTTTTTTTTGCGCACATTTGAAATTGTGATAGGCTGGATTCAAAGAACCACCAACAGAGAGTGACATGAAAAAAGAGCAAACTAAATACCATGAAGTGTCAAAGAAAGTAATTGAAAGATTACACAAATTAATAATAACACAGATCAAAAGGAAAAATGGAGAAATTGTTTTTGCAAAAAAAGCAAAGACGTGTGAAGCAAAACAAGAGGGCAAGGCTAAAAAAGCAAAGATGGCTTTACTGTTATACAAGTCCAGGTAAGTGATATACCTTGTTGATCAGCCCATCGTCTATCAAGGAACTGCTAATGCTCTTGAATAACTCGAACAAAGCTTCAACTTCACTAACAGTGACTGAGGTAACAAAAAAACACAATGATCAAAATTCATGTAAACGACAAGTAAAAAAATGTAACCTTGGGACAGTTCATAAATTAAGTGCAGTAACTCCAGGAAACAAGTTACTGGGACAACTGCAAAAGAAAATAAACAGCGACAACTCGTTGCTTGTTAATATGCATAGATGAGCTTCAGAATGTCAATATAGCATTTTTGATGCATAAGGAACAGAACAAACACTGGAAGAATTTCTTTACCCTAAACTGTCCAATTTGCAAGCTATGAGGCTTACCAACCCATATGAAGAATTTGCATCCTGCTTTTTTCTGCCCTTCCCTCCAAATGAAAGGGAAGTATCATCACCATTGGTGAGGACTGAGGAGCACCACTAGTTCAATGATTTGCACCTCACTTTCAAGGCAGAAGTTCGCATCCCCCCATCCCTATTGAATAATCGACAAAGAAATGGGATGTACGATACATTCCACCTCAGCCTCCTAAAAAAAGTGTTGACCTCTCACTTTTACCTCCTTCAAATTATAGTCTTGAAGTATATAAAAAACCTAAGAATCCCTTGAATTTGACACGGCATCTTAAAGACTATTATCCAGTCGTCTTAGCAGATGATAAAAACATATTGGCTTATCGGTTAAAATCTTAAAATATCTTAAATTATGATGACCTTATTATAATGTTCTAAGCTGTTACATAAATAAAATCAAGATTCTTCATGATGGTGGAAGCGGTATAGTTTGCATTTACTCATTATCTCACGTTTATGCACGGGCATCACTAAAACTCATCAGAAAGCCACGTAAACTGTCTGGATTTATTTTCTGCAAAGTGGATTCGTCAAAAGAAATCCAACTCCGCTATATGCCTTAAGGAACTCTATTATATATATAGACACACACACATAATTATATAAAGGTACACACGTGTTTAGAGGGAGGGGGGAGAGGGGAATTTGAACTCTCCGGCTCTAACATCCTGGGCAAGGAGATTTGGCTGCAGGGCTCAGACCACTCATCCATCTAAACCAATTATTTAATATCAAAAGATGAGATTGGTGCTATGTAATCCCATAATGGTGGATCCCATTCATTACCTATGGCACATGCTGACTTAGCTGATCATGCTCACTAAAATTAAGTTAACAGTTAAGACCATGAATTCTACCCCACAAGTAAAAGGAGAATAAATAAATATTAGTTAAAATATTTGGTCTCCCCTAAATAGCCAATCCATAACCTAGAAACAGAGGACATCATAATCTACAACGTCCAAAGCATGAAAATTTGTACCATATGGATTGAGGGCAACAAATAAAGACGAAGAGAGAAGTCACATAATAACTACTTACAAGCTGTTTGTGAAGCAAGAATTACAGGGTCTTCGTGTCCAGGGAATTGCTTAGTCACTTTCGAGTGGAAGCAGCCCATTTACCAGCAGCAGAAAACTCAAAAACACCCGCCGCTAGACAAGTGTCTATGCTTTCCTACTGTTTATCATCAAAGCCATCATAACCTTGCATATTCAGAACCAATATCCACATCACAAGCTCAAATTAATCAGCACAACAATAGCATTAAACTCCAACAACTAAAACATGGACAGATTTAAAGGAGTCACCAGAACATATAAAAAAATTATAACCTTATCTATCCAAAGATGAGAAGTGTGAGTATGTAATACAGAAACAATATTTATATTCAACCATGAATATTAAAAGAAAATTTTTTAAAATGCTTACAAGAATAATAAAGTCCATTGCACAAATTCAGCTTTCCACAATATTATAAATAAAGCAAAATAAAGATTGAAAAAAAAAACACAAAACTAGGAGCCATAACTCTGATTGATTTAGTTTCCTAATTTCCTTTATTTCCATTGGTTACCGATTGAATCTTGCATGCAAAGAAAAGTAACAATTGAAACTACAAAATCAAAAACATGAAATCGCAATCAAACGATCATAAAAAATTCAGGAACCGCACCTTCCAATCCCTCAAACAGAAAGAAAAACTCGGGGAAAAAAAAGGACAGGCACAAAAGCATTGGAAACAAACCAAACCAAACCAAATTAAGACACAAAAAAAGAGGCCGGCTGAGATACATACCGACCGGAGAACTTTCCGGGAAATGACACTACGGCAAGTAAATACAGCTTCCTTTTTCTCCAGTTACTTGTTCTATCGAGGAAGAGAGCGTAAAAGGAAGGGACAATGAGGCGTCTCTGGAGGGGGTCAGATCTGACGGCTGAGAAGGATTGAATCAAGGAAGAGATTCTTCGGCCGATTTTTTCTAAGGACGGCAAAGTTGGAGACAGAGAGATGAAGTTGAAATCCCAATTTAAATAGGCAAGGTAGGCAGGCAGGTAGGTGATGAGTGTGTTACGCGCTAAAAGAACGAGTGGTGGAATACTTGTCGAATATTCCGCAAAGGCGGAAATGAAATGTCTAAATAAGGAAAACAATAAACAAAAAAGAAACGTTTTTGTTCGTTTTTGGAAACAAAATAACTGTTTCTGCTAATTAAATTTTAAGAAACATTTACCAAGAAAAGAGACTAATTTGGTTACTTTTCTAAGTATTAATTAATTTTAATTATTTTTTTCTTTTTTTGGGGGGGCTTTTTTAATAAGAATTTCTTCAAACTAAGAAAATTTATATTTATATGTGTATTATTATTTGATTTGATTCTTCAAATAGTATATATATATATACTATGAACTAAACCCTAGTCGCCTCCTCTCTCTCTCAAAATTTCTCTCAACCAAAATTTCTCTCATAGTACATATATAAGGAGGAGGAGACCACCATCTCTTTCTTCTCCATACACCTTTTATAGTATGTCATTTTAGTTTTGCTAGTTCGCCGATCTAGTCTATGATATCTATTTTGTTCAATAAAGAATATGCAATGTTTCTGCACCACACCGTCTCCTATAATGATGAAATTTGGTTTTTCTTATTCATCTATCATGAATTCTTCACAACACCGGTTCTGCTAGTGTGTTCCAACAACACATATTTGGTACACAATGATGAGGCTCATAGATCTGGTGGAGATGGTCTTTCTTCAAGAAGGGGAAATCAAGAATCTTCATCCAATCCATGTGTATTTTTGTTTAGTATGTCCTCAAGACAGTGTTATTCGGAAACATCTCAGTGTTGCCCGGTTTTAGTCTGTTGTTTGCTCTTTGATTTTGTAATTTCCCTATTAGTGTTTGTAAATTTATATAGGTTGCTAACATGGCGTTAAGGGTAACGATTGTTAATATGGGATGAAGAGTTGGGGTTTAATCGCTTTATAAAAGAAAAGTATAAAAAATAAAAATATTCAAAGCAATCTATAGTGAAGTCACTATATAACAAATGTTGCAAATTTGACAAAATGCCATTAGTTTTAAAAAAATTTAATTTCAAAGATCACTTCTTTGTTTTCAAATAAAAAAATTAGTCATATCATCTTTGATTCTTTAATGTTGTGAATGACTGAGCCTATGAGATAAAGAAAATGGAATTGAAAATAAAATCTTATCCACTGAAATCCCAACTTTACTTTGAAATTAAGAGTTAATTGCAAAATCATTTCAAATATATTAGAGATTATGGACTCTATCATAAAAATTGAATTAATTGTAGTTTTGGGTGAATTAGATTAATAGGGTCATAATGCATGAAAATCTCTAATCCCCAAAGAAGTTGTTGGACATAAATTTTGTGCTAAAAAATTGCACAAAAAGCAATATCAGAAGCATATGAAAATTAAACTATCTTTTCTTCCATTTTTTCCATAATGAGTTGCCTCTTCTTTTTAAGGCAAAATAATAATATAATTAGGACAAAATTTGGTAAAATGTGATGCAAATTAACATAAGACCTGGCACCAAATCACATGTTTCCTGCTTTATTTTTATGCCAACATTTGATTTCTAATAATCTTTTACATGTAGTAGTATTTTCAGTTTTAACGATATCAATGAAGCCTCACACACATGGCCTTGTTTGGTCATTTTTTTACTATACTTAAAATTAATTAAGTAATTATATTTTTAGTACTTATTTTTAAATTAAACGCATTGGAGGATGTGATTAATAGTAGTCTAGCAACATCAATCCCTATGAACTTTATTCAAAATGAAGAACAATAGATAAATAAAAGTCCATTGATAATGCATAATATTTTCTAATGAATATATAAATTTTAATATTTTATAATTTAGGAGGGTTCCAATCTTCAATATCTTAAGAAGCGAGTACCACTAGATCAAGAGCTCCATGCACAATACTACTTTGTCACTATTGATAATGCCTAGATTTATTGAAGAATGCATACAACACTATTTTTGTCACAAAATACATCTATAATTTCTTGTATCGATTTTTTCAGACTAACATTACCCGGCATTCGATAATACTTACTCGACGTTTTATAATACTAATTAATAATAATTATACACCCGTCACTAATTAGAGTAATAAGAATTGTGTGTATCACTTTGATGATCAGGGTTTGAATCCCTCTCTCCGTTTAAAAAAAAATTAAAAAAAATTGTTGTCTACGTGTTCATGATTGCAACCTAATACACTATGATAGTTTTAATGTTTTTATTATTGTCTCTATCATGACTTTGTTTGGATTACGGCTAACAAAGTAACATGCGCAAATTAAACAAATAGAGAGAAAAGATAATATAATTAAGCTCAATGAATCATTGAATTGTAGTATTTTGTCGACAACCATCGGTAACTAAGCTAAAGTATCTTAATTATGTTACTAATATAATCATCATCATCATTGGTTAATTAGGAATATTTTTCAATTAATGTATGTGATTTTTTAGTTGTATGTGTTAATTAATTAAATGTTGATGTGTATTGTACTACACTATGAGATTCAGGAGCTATAGATGCAACCATATATATATGTATATGCACATGCCCATGTTTCATGTTTGATCATTTTGAAGATGTATCACATGCATGCAAATGATGCAACCTCTTTTTTTTTTTTTTAATAAGAACACAATACCCTATAAATTTGTCATTTGAATTTAAAATACAAGTCTAAGCTTGTATCATCAAGCATGCGTATACAAAAGTTTTTCGCTTGACGATAAGGTAAGTTGAGCAAAACCTAGTACATGGCTATAAGGATATATGAGAATTTAACTCAAGAATTTTCGAATCTAGACGGTTCTGTCTCAGAAAGATGCACCGCTAAACTATCACCCAAATAGTAGATGCTTTTGAGTAACGTGTGCAAAAAAGTTTCCAAAAGAATGTCTAGACATTAAGAGTGTGTTTGGATTGAGGGATTTGGGGGGAAGGGAAGAGAAAGGAGGGGAGGGGAAGGGAAGGGAAGGGAGGGGAAAGGGGACTATTTTCCCCTCTCAAATGTTTGGATAGATAAAAAAAAGAAGGAAAGAAAATTTGTTTAATTTACTAATTTATCCTTATTTTTATGTTAAAATATTATGTACAAGGGTAAAATAGATATTTAACTTACAAATGACTTAATTAGTAATCCATTCCCTCCAAATGACTCCATTTTGGAGAGAAAGAATTTTAATAAAAATTTAATGAAATCTTTCTTCCAAATCCCCTCAAATCCCTCCCTTTAATTTTTAATAAACTATCCAAACAAGGGAATTGGAAGGAAACTCTATTTCCCTTCCATTCTCTTCCCTCCAAATCCCTCAATCCAAACACACTCTAATAGCAAAAACCAAATCATATGTTGTTGGAATGTCATTTTAAACCAAAACAAAGAAAAAACTTTGTTACATCATAAAATTATTGAGTGAGCACAATTATAAATGTTACCAAAAAAAAAAAAAGAGAGAATAAATCATAATAGTGATAAATTTGATATATAGACAAATAAAAAGATAAAATAAATGTTGAGGAAAACATACAGAAGAATAACAGATTTAAGAGACTGAACTAAATATTGCTAGCTGGACAAAAAAAAAAAAAAAAACTAAATATTGCTATAGGTTATTCATAAGTGAAAATAAGTCATTATTATTTTTGAATGATTTTTTGTTATTTAAACCTGTAATTTATAATGCTAATTGAGTTGGCTCTCATTTTATTTTATGTATTACTATTAATTTATTATAGATTATAGGTTTGGATATGTCAACGAGAAATGTTGTAAATCCACCCCCATACACACCAACAATATATATTGTCCGCTTTGGGTTGTCCGATTCCCGTGGATACATCGAGCTCGCACAACTTTGTTTCTCCTTAGACCCAAGCAAGTGAGTTAGACCCAACTCATTTAAACCTAGGAAAAGGCCTTGTAAAGGGTTAAGGGTGGGCTTGCTCTTATAAATAAGGCATTAGTGCCCACATCTTTCGACGTGGTACTTTAACAAGAAATGTTGAGTAATATATTCCATAAATTATATATATATTTTGCTGAATATATATATATATATATATATATATATATATATATATATATATATATACACACACATATGCATATGTATGGTATATTTGTAAAAACTGTAAAGCGTGGCGTCTCGACCGTGACCGAGCTGGTCAGTAGAGTTGGTCAGAAAATTATATGTACACCATGCCAAAGACATACGTACCTACATTTGACAAATCGTAATGATAATAGGTTTTCTGAATTATGGTATCAAAAATTTTCAGGCAATTATAAAGCCTGTAATATGTAGATTCCATGCACATTTCTGTTTCATTATGGTAAATGACCCAACTAAATATTCAAGTCTTTATGAACAATAATAGGCCGGGTTGAATAGAAGTGTCAAAAACCACCACGAATACGCTGTTTGTATGTGCGAGTCTCCTTAGAAAACACATGTTTTGGACCAAAACAAGGCCAACCCAATTAAGCAAACCATAGTTCAGTCAATCTCCAATAAATTGTTTTTATTGAGATTTATACTTTTAAAATTCATTAAACAATTCTAAATTTTATTTCGTAACCCAAAATTCCCTAGTCCAATATGCCTACAGGACAACTGGATCATCTCTAAATTCGAACCGTCAACCTGGCTCGCTTAACACTGACAACAGATAAGACTTGACCGAAACTCATGTGGGGAGAACGAGGCCGAAGCCCACAAATGAGAGTTAACTCCACAAGCCTCCCATTGGGCCTTTGACCCATTCATGAAAATAATGCCGAAACTACTAGGCGTAGAGTTAAACACTTAAACTTGCGACCTCCCGCATTCACAAAAAGTTACTGCAGTCAAAGCTTAAACACCAAAACCTAATGCTCGTTGTTCATGTACACTAAACTAAAATCATAAACACCAAAACTTAAATTCTAAATCCTAAATCCTAAAAATAGGGACTTAAAAATTAGATGTATTTATATTATTCTAATAAAGATATCCTTACCAGAGAATGCAAACAAAAAATTCAGATCCTTTTTGTTGGGTAGGCTCCGATTTGATTTCTCAATGGGTTAATACTTGGGCCACGTTCAATGCAATGGGAAATGGAAAACTTTAATCACACCCCACATTTTAGTAAGGACACCCCTTGTTAAGCACAACCCATAAAAATTACATTTTTATAAATACATCTGAAGTACCAAAAAACTTGAAATTTTTAGAAGTGCACCCCAACAGTAAAAAACAGAGCAAAACAGGGGTTATAAGCCAATATAACTGAACTTGTCAATTCTTTGCCAAAACAGATCAAATACACTTTATAACTGCCAAAACAGATCAAATACACTTCTAAAACAGATCAAAACAGATCAGTCAATTATCTCCATTGTAGCCATGTTGGTCTTCCTTCCAACATCAACAACAAGTACCCGTGGCCTCTTAGCACGCTTCTTCCTGCCCCTGACATCAATTTTTTTGGTTGGCTCTGATGCATCTGCAATCACTGGTTTGGCAAGAAGCTGGAGCTGTTTCTTAAGTTCAAGCTTCTGTGGAATGGTTGAATCCTTACCATCTGTGCTTTCAACCTAAACGGGCAATCACAATGTTTTTACTATCAAACACTAAATCAGTTGTGAAAGCAAGGGAAGTGTCATTGTTAACCTCACCGCCAACTGTTCCCCCAACCTGCAACACGAAATCGAGAAACCCTAACCCACATATCTACAAAACCCATACTACTGAAAAGAACACCAAAAAAACCCGAACAACTTACCATTATGATGGAGTGTTGTTCCAAGCAAAGATCTCTGTTGGCTTCGTTGGCTCTCCTCCGTGCTTTGGAATCTCGTTTTCTTCTACTCTCAGATGACAGCGTCTTCATCATTTTAGAGGAAGGAGAGAGACTCTGTTTTTTGAAGCAATGGAGTGGGGTGTTATGAGCCAGTTATCAAAGAAACACAAAGTCAAAGGAAAGTGAATGGGGGTCGGGGCGTCCTTAGTAAAGAGCGAGATGTGACTAAAGTTTTCCATGGGACATAGCCCATTAAGGCCGATTTGATTTCCTGATGACAGGATGTGGTCCATAAAGTTAAACACCCACGTCCTTTTGGGAAACATCACTAATTAACTAGATAATGGACATGCCTAAACAATGCCAAACCAGAGTCGATTAAAAAAAAAAAAACCATGATTTCATGTTGGGGGACTGTTACAAGTTGAACTGTTGAAGGGGTTCGGGACAGCGCCCCCGATTTTGTTTAAGATTATTTACAATATTAAAAGGTGGAAGAAGAAGCAACATGATAATCTTAACTTGCTTAACGTATACAATAGCTAAAAACCTATTTCAATTATAAATGTGTACCGTATACAAAAGGTGAATAATACTAATAAATGATTTACAAATATTGAGTGATTATTAAGTTGTGGGTTCTCAAGACTTGTGAATGGTACAAGACCAAAGAGGCAAAGAGGAAGAAATAGGCCCAACCAACATAACCATGAAGGTCCAAAATAACTAAGATCCGTATGACTAAAATGATTCTTCAAGGTGGTGAAGATCAAGCCTCTAGGGTTTATAGAATAGTATATTATCACTATAATATATATGAAATTAGGGGCTACATTCTAGTGTAGTCCCATGGTACCGCCCCAGGCTGTAGCCACCCAGGTACCGCCCCTGCATGGTTGTCGAGGTTAGGTGAGTTTCTGAGGGTCTACTTTAATCCTTTGGGATCGTTGGTCGTCAGTTCTGCTTGGGGATACGAGTCCACGACATAGAGAGAGGGCAACAAAAGTACAAAACCCACCAAACTCTGTGTGAATACTGTGCAATTTTTCAAAGTCGAGGTCTTCGTCAATGACTTTAATACTTTCACTGAGTCAAAAATTCCGCAAAGCAACTAAGAAGGAATCTTCCTGGCTTCGACCACATGGATTCGCCGACAAGTAAGGGGAGGAGGAGAAGGTGTGCATCATCATTCATCCACATTTTTCTACATCTATGATCATGAAAAGAAACTGCAAGACCTTCCTCAAGTCACTATCCTCACTTAGGAAGGCAACAACGTGTCTGTAAGCCTAAAATATTGAAAGTCAAAGAAACCCACAACTTACCCTCCAAGCCTCTTCACATGTACATATATATATATATATATATATATATATATATATATATATACAGGAACTAGCATTGAAGGCACTGTGAGTGTGGCAAATCAAAAAGATGGAGACTTTGAAGGCGATTGTTGTTGTTGTTCTGATACTTGGGGTTCTGGGGGTGTGGGAGGTGAAGATGGCTAGTGCAGGTCCAAGTGCTGCACAGTGCAAAGAAGAGAGAAGGATTGGTGTTAATGCATGCAAGCCAGTTCTGTATGGGAAGCTGCCGTCCCCGGAATGTTGCCAACGAGTAAGGGTAACACATATTGAATGTGTGTGCCCCGTTATCACTCCTAAGTTGGCTGCTCTTATCGACCTTAATCGCGCTGTCCGGCTGGTTGAGGGATGTGGAAGGAGGGTTCCTCGCCATTACAAGTGTGGAAGTAAGCTCTATGCAACTTAAAATTGATTAGCTAGTTCACAGTATTAGATTAACCTTGACACTTAATCTATTTAGCATGATGAACTTCTACTGACAAAATTTTCTTGTTGCAGGTATCACAACTCCCTGAATGTTCGTCTCTATTCAATCGCTGCATTTAGGTAGATGGAGAAGAGGGAATGAAATAAATTGTATCAAACTATGAATAAAAGAATAGCTATATATGAAGTGGTGGTATATGAGTTTTACTTACCTTGCCATATTGAATGTTGTCTAGAGTACTATCTTTAATCTGCTTCCATGTGTTGCACTCTGCATGATGTTTTCTTACTAAACTTGGAAGAGAGACCATAATACAGAAACCCCATAAGTCGATGGAGAAGAGAGCATGTTCTGCAACGCTCTTACACCCAGCCATTATAGCTCAGTAGTTAGAATCCGTCACTCCAGGAAGTCGTCTAAGGAACTCAACTGCTGAGGTATTGTAGTTCTCGGCTCTAAAATGGGGATGGTAATAAAAGTATAAAACAAATGTTAAATCCATGAAGCAGTAAAAGGGCGAGGAGGGCATACATCGAGAAAAATAAATCAAGATTATAAGTTATTACCTCACATCATTTTCCACCATACCCTCTTCCGAGGAACGCCAACTCTAATTGCCTTCGACTCATCAGAAAATCACATTTGCTCAAAAATATATGGTGGCTAAGGCGATAGGACTTGGATGTGTGAAAATTACAACCCCATATTCTTATGTTTTCGCTTTCCATCCTGTGATTCTGGTCTATGCATGTTCATGCCAATCTTATCTGATCCATCTTTTTGCCACCACTACCCACTTCAGTCATTGCTGATGACTGAAAGCCAGAACCATGCAAATATCCAAACAGAGCGAGAACATGCAATTGAGTTTATCAGGTACTCTATGTTTTTTGCTTGGAGGGATTTTCAAATAAATGAACGAGGATTCGAAATGACAAAACATGCAATTGAGTTTATCAGGATGGAATCCAATATGATCGTGGGTTTGACGGGCAATTGAGCATTTTTCTTCGTAATTTCTATGTCCCAAGGAAGAACATGCAAAATCAAATAAAATGTATGCGTTCCTCCATTCCTGATGATTGTCTAGGCCTATGAAAAATTCCGAGCCAGAACCAAACCATGCAACCAAACCCCTTGCCCAAATCTCCCTCGGCATCACCACCACTACCCACTTCAGTCAATGCTGATGACTGAAAGCCAGAACCTGATGAGGGAAGTGTTGTTTGTTTGGGTTTAAGATAACAGAGAGAACAATGAAAACCAAAGCGCAGGAGTTAGCAAAAACATATGGCTAATAGTGAATCGAGAGACGAGAGTTCCTAGCGGATCCGTGGCGCAATGGTAGCGCGTCTGACTCCAGATCAGAAGGTTGCGTGTTCGATTCACGTCGGGTTCAACGTTTTTTGTCCTTTTCCTTCCTTTTGGCCTTTTTGGTATTTTCACACAATCACGTCAAAGAGGGAGAGGCCGGTTGAAAGTAGTTGTCGTAGTTAGGGCGTGTCTGGTGGCGGAGTTGTTGGGAATTTCCGTGTGCGTGGGCTCACAGCGCGTCATCCGGCGCATTCTAGCATCTCTCGCGCCTCCACCCAACCCATCGAGGCGGTTGTCTCTCTCTATCTCTCTATTATCACCTCTTCCAGCTCATCGACAATGTTCACAACTTTTATTACCTCGTCTACTTCTCCACCACCGCTTCTCCTAAACCTAGAAGGATGTCATCTCCTCCTGCATCCGCCGCGACACGGAGGGTCCCCTCTCCGTGCTGGGCCCACGAAGAGACGCTGGCTCTCATCAAGGCATACCGCGATCGGTGGTTCTCAGTCAGCCGCGGCAACCTCCGCGCCTCCGATTGGGAGGACGTGGCTGCTGCCCTAGCTTCTGCTGGGGCTACTGATGGTGCCCCTAAGACTTCCATCCAGTGCCGCCACAAGATCGAGAAGCTAAGGAAACGGTACCGTGCCGAGAAGCAGCGCGCTCTTTCTAAACCAGGTCGGTTCTTCTCTAGTTGGGATTTGTTTCCTGTTTTAGATTCTATGGAGATTGGAGTCGTTGGATCTGTTCAGGATAAGCATATTGATAAAGCTGTTAAATCTGGAAATATTGGTGGGAATCATAACCCTAATGTTGAAATTGGGATTGAACCTGTGTTGCCTGGATTCACGGCGAAGAGTAATCGGGTGGTTAAGCCCACTCTCACCTTTGATTGCAACTATGGAGGTGGGTTTAGTGTGAAATCTCGAGATAATGAGCTTCCTCCGCCTCCTGGGTTGGCTTATCGTTCTAGAGCTTTTCCTGACTTCGATGATAGTGATGATGACAGTATGTATGGGTTCCCTGTAAAATCCTTAGGTGATAGGAACGTGATGCCTCTAGCGTCTAGATCAGTGCATCATGGGAAAATTAGCAGTGATAGAAATCGTAAACCTAGCATCCATTGTGACCATGATAGTGAGAGTGATGTTGATGAAGGATGTGGGTTTGGGAGGAGAATTTCTGGGGATTGGAAATCAGGGCCTTCAGGGTTGAGGTCAAATAGCCATTACACGAAACATGGGAATACTGGTTCTCATATGGATCATGGTGTTTTGAATGGCGTCAGTTATTCTACAAGACCAGGTATTGTAAAGAAGAGTGAAGGTGGAGTCAAGAGAGGAAGGGGTGCAGTCAGTGAGGTAGTTTCATCAATTAAGCGATTGGGAGAAGTGTTTGTGAAGATGGAGAAGATGAAGATGGAAGCTATGCGGGAGATTGAACAAATGCGAATGGAGATAGAGATGAAACATAATCAGATGATACTCAAGTCGCAGCAACAAGTTGTCAATGCATTTGCAGAAGCATTTGTGGAAAAGACAGAGAAGAAGAAAGTGAAGATGGTGTCAACTAATGGGGATTCTGATGGGTATGAACTCTGAAGTAGAGGCAATGTCCAACATGGTAGCAGGTTCAGTCTCTTTTTTCCCTTCTAGGGTTTCATATATAGTTTAGTCCGTCTATAACTGCATCTTGGAAGTGGCAATTTTTTGATTGCAGATGGAGTAGTGGATTTTGATGCTTGTGCCAGTTATTTTATGTAAGTTAATGAAGTGCTTAAAACTACCTTTGATCTTACTGACCTGGATTTCCATGTTACTAACATTTTAACAACCCAACAAACCAAATGACGATGTTGTAGGGCTGCAATGGTGTTGCCTTTGGAAGGTTGAACAAAGTATGATGATAATATTGATAATTTAGGTTAAATTCTGTATGTGCCCACCATGAAGACAAAGACTAGTAATCTTGAGTGTCATTGGCTTGTCTGCCGAGCATAATTGAAACCAAACTTGTCTCAAACGATGCTCGGTTGTTAGCTTTTGAAATGTTGTAATGATTCTTCAACACTCAAAGCCAGTTCCAACCAAGTGTTCAGACATACAAAAACTTGGATTCGTCTCTCTTTTCACCTTTTAGCAAGGTAAGTTTGCATAGTCCAACAAATTGGAATATGGCGCTCCCCATGTTTCCAGTGGTTTGACGAGGATAGGGAGATACTGATACAAGAATTTCAGGAGGGCAGACAATAGACAGAATGAGAGAACAGAGCAAAAGAGAGCAGAGACGGACAGAGAGAGAGAAAAAGAAGGGGAACACAGAACAAAGGAACGCGGGAAAAGGGAAGGAGAAGATAGATGACAGAATAGAGCAGTAAATGGCAGGGTAGAGCAGCCGAATCAAACAAATGGATTGCACAAATCTATTCATAGAATGTTGGCAATGGCAATTCCATCAGCTAGTAAGTCAGTCCCCATATCATTGGTTTTCCGATTACAAAATTATAGGCTACACGGTGACGACTTGTTGAATCTGCAGGCTTGTCACCGTTGACACAATCTTTAACCTTTCCTTCTCAAGTATATCTGGTGTTGTCGCATCATGTCAATAAGCTTCACGGCCACATTTCATGCATACAGCGGATTCCTGTTTACATCTTTGTATAGCAAATACCGAGAACGAGTTTTACCCAGGGCAGCATACCTAAAAGTGAGAGAATTGGCATTCTCATTAGAGTCTATATTTATGCAAATTTCATCAGATTCTTTAGAGAAAGGTCTCACCATTGTGGTAAAAATGGCGCCATCCAAATTGCATCACCCGTTTGGACTGGATACCTGATGAAAACAAGTACAATCATGTTACAAAGACGGGCATTAGAGAAGTTGTAAGCGATGCTGCTGGAAAGAACCATCTAAGGCTAATCTACCATGTTGAATACACAATATTTTAGCATTGGGCAACAGCTAATTCCAATTGCAATCATAGGACCTAGGTCCACAAAAATTCCAGCAAGAGTATCAGTTGCATTGGATCTTCCTAGGATATAACCATCAATGAATGCTTAATCCTACGAGAAGACCATAACATGGACATAGATATTAAACAATTGAGCAGATGACTTTAGACAGTAGCTGCACCTCAATGCTTCCATGCAAAATCTAAATCCTGAATGAAACTCTTACCAGGAGAGCTCAATTGGGGTGTTTTTGAATAGATGGCTTTCTGTTCTTAAGCTTTTGTTGAATGAAACTTGCTCTAATTTGTTTGATTGTATTAAAAACCATGTAATTCTAGCTGTTTCAGCTTTCTTTGGGCTGCACCCCCTGGGTGCTGTTAATAAAGTTTTCATTAAAAATAAGAAGAAAGAAACTCTTACCAGCTGTCACCCAAGCGATAGATCCCCTGCCCATCTAAAAGTAACAAGCCATGCTGATTATAATGAACCTCCTGCAAAAGCACAAGTCCAAATGTGTGATATAGTTTTTTCACCTGTATGATTTGTGTCTTACATCTTCAAAAGGAAAACATCCTCAAGAAGCTAACATGAGTACCAAAATTGTCGAAAGAACAACGAATCATAATAGAGAGAGCAAATACTTCATATAAAATGTTTGACATCCAACAATTTCAACTTTAGTTGCCTTTAAACATCAAATGCTTCCATAGTCAAAGTTCTGAATGAGATATTATTTACATTAGCACAAAATAGGAAAACTTACCTTAACATTTAGGAATTCTCCAGGTTGAAAATCCATGATCTGCCAGCATGGGGGGAACCATTAGTTCAAAACAAGTTATCCTCTCCAATTCTTTAGTTGAAAGAATATATGATCCCTTACTTAACAAATGATAACAAAAATTCAACGAGAAGGCAAATATATCAAGGTTTAATGCATGAAAATAGAGGTTAGCATGAAATAGGAGGTTATAGCAATCACATTAAAATGTGGATTAGCGCATATAGTCCCCAAATTCACTTTATGAAAGTTTCCTCAGATTCCTCCATCTAGGGCCTGCTGCGATTCGGCTTAGACACCAATTAAGAAATCATCAATGAACATAGGTTAGGACAAATTTCCATATACAATGTGATTTAGGAGTGCAGCTATATAGGTATCCTTTCAATCTTCATTCAATCCTTGATTGTTTATCAACCAAGGGGGATACAAGTTCAATTATTTGTGTGTAACTAATTTACTTTGGTAGCATATCAAAATTGCTAACAGTTCATAGCCTATGGGAGATTTCGGTTTGCAGCTTATCATAGAAACACTTATAACTTTTGTTTAAAGCATCTCATTCAGATTCAAAGGTCGAAATGTTATAGCATTAACCTTCATTTAGTGTTAAGCACATGCAGTCAATGTTAATGAGTTACTTAAATAGAAAATTGAACTTTGAAATAGAAAATGTGGCTCACATGGATGTTGAAATCATACGGCACTGATTGAGGAAGAAGTTTTCTTAGCTGAAATACCTGTTAACAACAACAAAAGGAAATAGTTTGGTTACAAAAAGAAGTATGGACACATACCTCATACACGTTCTCTAAATATAGTAGCGAAAACCGAGAAATCATCATAAGGAGCTGCCAGGAATATCCATTACTTTTAGGCTTTCAATAGAAAAATTCAAACGTATTGTCAGAAGAAATATATTAAAATGTAAAGATGATCCATAGGTCTTGACTTTCACACGCTGATTCACGAAGACCCAAAGATAAACAAAAACAAATCTCTTTCTCAATATCCCAGGACTTGAACTTGGAAAGTGAAACTAAGAGGGGAAAAATCACCTTTAGAAAAAAAGCATCTAAAAGAATAAAAGAAAGAGTATTAATAAACCAATTACCTCCCCTGGAGTCTCTAGAAGTGGCTGCTTGTCTGTTGAACCAACAATAAACTCAGAAATATGATTTCCCAGACCGGCATACCTAAGAGGAAAAAAATTCTTGTCACTCATAAGAGTATCTTGACATCAATACCTAAACAATAAGCAAATGATAGTTTGACTAAAAAGACACCAATAATCATAAGTCCTGCAGCACTTGGGGTCTTAAAGACATCTTCATGCTATGCCTTTAACAGCTAAACAGATTTTTCAGTTAATTTTACTACCTCAAGTACTCATAAAAATGAGTATACCAAGTTGTTAGAGCTAAGAAGGGAAAGGAAGTGGGGAACAAACCTTCGTTCAAATACAACAAGAGTAGCAGATGAATCACACTGGAGAGAATGTTCAAAATTTGGGGGCAGATAGGCATATGAATCAACCTAGAAAAAAAAGCATCAAATTTTTTGGAGCCCTTCACTGAAATCAAATAGTTCACCACTAAAATTGAGAGGGATAAATACCTACTAAATAATAAAATTAATAAAATGTGCTAGTGTATGACATATATTTGTCCATGTACGTATGATTATAAGAACTTGACATGCCTAGATAAAAAACTGAAATTACTGCTGTCATCAAAATAACAAAGTTTGCATAATAATTTTCCAAGAATTCCAGCGTTCACACCATGGTGTTGTATTTTTGCCTTAATGAGGTTAACATGGTGTAAATTCTGGCATTCTTGGAAGTATTACATGAATGAACACAAATGATTAAAAGCCTATAGAAGTACGTAGGGCAGTCAATGAATGCAAATAATAAGCTCTTACCGTCAACTTGTGGCTAATTCCGTAAGCATCAGTGAGTGTTACAGTACCCTCAATTGTGAATAAAAACCTAATAAATGAACATAATAAACATTATACAGGTGACAGACACAGAAAAACCTGATTATGACGGTCTTTGGATTACTTCCAATAACGCTGAAAAATGAAAAATCTGGAAATATATTTGGACCTCTCTATATCGTGAGGGGGCTCCCTTGATCTTGCATTCTCTGCACATAGTAGGCTTCTATTAGTTGCCTAGTAAACAGTGTCATTGAACATGCAAAAATTTAACATTTTGGTTTTGACAAGAACTCAGACACCAATGTCACACAGGAATTACAAGATCACTGATAGAGTAAAACAAATAACAAGCTCGATTTAGCTTCAAAAATAGTATTTAAGAGCATAAATATGACTGGAACCTTGCATCTTTGCCAGGTACATAACAAAATGTGCACCCATTGCAGGAGTGATTAAATATGCTCCCAATGTGTTTGTCCTGCAAACAAGGACAGATGATTATACCAGCAAACAAATTCAGCTCTAAGAAAGATAAAAAAATTGAGATGAAAAGTTGATGGTACCAGTCGGGCAAAGGGCTGAATACTTGACTTTCGGGTGTTATTAAAGCATGGTCTCTTTTGTAGACACTGCGTGTGAAACCGGGCAAATCTGCCAAGAGAAAACCATGGGGCGGTTCAAGGTATTTATACATTCTTTCTGGACCTAAGACAATTGGAATATTGAAGTACGCAGTTCTCAATTCCTAAGCATCATGTAATAGCCAATGAACCATACAAGATTGCCTTCTGTATGATTGCTGGTTATTAGGAGAGTCAGTTTTAATTTTTCCTTCTCCCATTAGGACTTAGGAGTATCCTTTTTGTATATGTATTAAGCAATCTTCGACTCTGTTTGTTTCGAGGAAAATCATGCTTTTGGAAAATATATAGTTTTTCAACATATGTTTTATGGGAATTATGAGTGTTCCAAAAACTCGATCTTCCTTGAAACAAACGGAGCACTAGTGTTACTAGGAATTCTAGTCCAGCTGTAAAAGCTCTACTCTTTTTAATTGTTTTCCTAACCTTGAAGATGCTGAGGCGATAGAGTGGGATTCGTGACCTTCCAGTACAGTGGTTTCTCACTTCTATCGCCATTGACAATGGAAGGCGCCGCGCAAAACCCTCCATCACTCCACCCAAATCCAATCAAACCTTGTAGAAACAAAGAAATCAATCATTCAATACCATATAACCAAAACCCAACTGCACAAAAATGTCAAATTTTTTTATCTGATGAGTTTTCTAGGCATCCAAACAGAAAGCAAGTTGAGGAGATAAAAAGGGAAGGCGACAGTACCTATTAGAGTGAACGAGAGACAGAGAAAATAATACCGCGAGAATGACAACGGGTTTTGCATTTTGTTTGTGTGAGTTTGTAGATCTTCGTTGGTCTCCTTTACTCCCAAAAGCATGTTAAATACTTTTTCTTCACAAATCCCATATTAGGAATTAGGATTTACGAGTAATGATTTTACTATTAAGTATTTAGGGTTCTGAGCTTTATGGGATATTGGGCTAGTTTGAGCTCAGTTCACTTGGGACCCTATTGGGATTAAGAGCTTATGGGCTTCACTTATGGGCCAGTCATATGCCACTACTTTCTTGGGCCCCTGTCTTTGTTTTCAGTACGAGGGTTGCTTTTAAGAGAGTTTAATACAAATAAAGAAGGGGCGGAAATACAAATAAAGAAAGTGAACAGCCGCGCAGAAGAAGCGAGGGTTTAATGGAATAGGGTTTATCATTCGATCTGCAAATTCAATAGGCCCGAGTGCTCTCTGCGATATACGTGTAGTATGGAGAGCAATTCGATGGCTTCTTTAGCATCTTCACTGTCAAACAGCTTTCAACAAGTACCGCCGGCGGCTATTCCGCCAATGTTGGATTGTATTTTGGCGACTACGGAGTCATCTCCATTGCGGCTTTTCGAATCGCTTCTCCATGAGTTGATTAATACTGTACTTCCTTTACCTCATCAAAACTAATTTGACGGAAGTTCGTTTTTTAGAAGAATTTATGTGTTCAGTTTGATTATTCGGGGTAACAACTATAGGATGTTAGTGAAAACGGATGAAGCATAATTATAAATCACTTGACTTTCAATTCTTTTGCCAAGTTCACGTACTGAGTTGGGCGTGGAAGTATATGCGTTGAAATACAATTATTTGATTGGCTAGTTCGGATTTTTCTTTGACAATATCATAAGCATAAACTTGAACCTTTTGTTTTTTAGAAAACAAAGAAGAGATTTCTTTTGCCTAGTTTGATTTGCTACATAAATTGCGTGACTTAATTGCAGTAATGATTTGGGTCTGCTTGATTCACTTAGGATTTTTTCAAGGACGAGAATGTTGACTCTGATCGGCGCAACCATCTTGTATCATTCGTGGATGCCCTTTGTCATCTTTTAAAGAAACTTGGTGATTCTGGTAAAATTCAGTGTAATTCTTTTTCCCCCTTCAATTTATGTGAAAGCATTGTGTCGTAGGAACAGGATTTGTTATTTATGGTGTCTTTATATGCTATGCATTTTGAATGACAATAGGGCTCCTGTTGGTTAATCTGGAATGAGCGTAACTCTAGAATTTTTCTCGATATGGAGTGTTCGATTGGGATTATCCTGGATAAGTGGCTTTCAGAGCTCAAGCTCTGGTTGATTAGAATTTGTTCTAATATTTTCGATTATTTCAAGCTTATTGCACCCTCTTGGTGCCGTTAATAAAATTTTCTGTTAAAAAAAAATGAAAGTAGAAAAAATTTCGTTTTCCATCTTTTTTTACTTGTTTATATATGCATATCTATGTGAGAAACTGTATGTTCAATCTCAGGAATGCACAGTTTACCACCAACTTTTTATAAGGTGTTGTTTTCCATTCTTTGATGCTTTTATTCGAAACTTACTGCTTGTTTGTTATATGATTGTAGACCATTAGAACCTTCACTAATGTTATACAGATTTGATACTTGATGGGAGCATCTTGCATCTGGTTGATGCAGAGAAAATCGTACGTCATGAGTCGGACATAAGATGTCTTAATGTACCCTACCAGAGAAATTTTAGGGCAAAGACAACAGCCAAATTGGTTAAATAGTGAATGGGACTCCTTGTGCTATCACTGCTATGCTATGCTCTGTGTGTGTGTGTCTGGATCTGTGTGGTGTGTGTGTGTGTGTTTTTCCTCTCTCTCTCTCTCTCAAATGTTCACATATTTTCTTGAGTTTAAAAACACTTTCAATGTGTTTACTAATTAAGCTTTCTCCAGGGACTAATCGTGGTGCTTTGCAGTCCTTTTTGTGGAGATGTTTTCTTCCACTAATGAAGATGGTTCATGCAGTTGATCGCGAAATTCTTAATCTGGTTAGGGCGCTGAAGTTGATAAGTCTTGGGATTTATTTTACCCTTAACTGTAAAATCGTTGCTTACTATCTACCTTGTTTCTTGTTTTGCTTTGTTTCTTAAAAAAATCTCAAGAGTATAGAATCTTTTTTAGATGTTGTTAACAAGACTGGTGCCTGGGAGGTTTTAAAAGCAACCATGGTACCCTTTCTTCTAAGATCTATTGGTATCTCTATGGGTATGGTTCAAAATGAAGAATTAAATGAATCGGGTTCAAGCTCTACATTCCAGGGTTCAAACAACTGGATAAATAAGGAGTACATGCTATCTCTGTCTGAATCTTTTCCGCTGCCTGTGTCATGCCATATTTTAGCCTCACTATTGGATGCTGTTGTCCAAAGTCTCCAACGATCCTCAAAGATAACAGAATTGATGTCAGCGAACCAATGCTCTTACTTAGAGAAATTTTCGTGTAGCTTACTTTTGGACCTCTGTAATATGGCAGAGCAGTTTCTTTCACAAAGTTTGGAACACCGTTCTTGTACAATTAGCCTTCTCCTCCCATGCATTTTGAGAGCTTTCAATTCTACCTATGCATATGGAATCTCAGTTGATGGCCAGACCTGTGTATTATCTAGGTAATATCTATAGCCTTAATTGCTTCATGGAGAAGAGTTTCATTGGAATTGCTCTTTTCTTACCTGATTTTTCATGCATTTTCTATCTTCATTCTTTATACTTCTGACAGCATCTTATTGCCATCCAGGAATTTCTTCATCATGAATATTTGGAAGCGCTGCAGATCACTGTTTTCTCTTGGACCTTTTGAGAGAAGAGATGCCTATACCACTCTCTCTCTGTGCTTGTCTTCTTATTCAGAAGGATGCAAAAGTGATGACATGAATGATAGAGTTGAAGAATTCGACATAAGAGCTGAAAATGAATTTTGGGATGAAATAAAAAGAGGCTTGGTACTTAAGCACAATTACTTAAGCATTTATTGCTAATTCATTTTATCTCACCACGATGCAGGGCAGTTTAGAATCACTCTGACTTCTGCTTTTGCCTTTGCATTATCTATGTGTGTTTTGCCTTGCCAGGTTGATGAAGAGAGCTTGGTTAGGAAGCAGTCATTATATATCTTGAAGAAAGTATTATGCATAAGCGGGGAAAGGCAGAGCAAGGTTGGACTGTCAGAAAGGAAAATGAAGGAGAAAAGATCCAATCCCGGTGGTATGACAAAGAGGGAAATTTGGGCTGATAAGGAGGCCAAGTCGTTGGGGGTAGGAAACTTTTGTGATTCAGTTGATTCCTATTTAAACAATCAGCAGCAATGGGAGGCGTTCATACTTTTGTTTGAAATGCTTGAAGAGTATGGCACTCATCTGGTGGAAGCTGCTTGGAATCATCAGGTTTTTCGGGTTTAACCCTTTCTATTTTGTTGGCAAGATACCCTAAAGGCACTATCCATTCTTTATGTTAGGAGAGTAAAATCGGAAATCTTATCATTAGGGCCATACCTATTTCCAAAATCTGAAGTTTGGTTGATCTGAAATGTGTGGTGATTATTGGATGCTAATGAGAAATAATTTTGATGAAACAAAGAGTCTCGGAAAGGAGACTTATTGGAAAAAGATAATTTTTGTTAACTTCTCTAAAATCGTTATGGCTGTGGTTTTAGATTGTACAACTTGTTCAAAAAAGGGGGCTATTGTTGATTTTTTTTTATGTGCAAGGTTTGGTTAAAGAGACTGGCTGATTTTCTAATCCAATGACTGGTTTTTCTGTTGTAATTGAATTCCTCTATTCGTAGTGTGGATGTCCTCTTGCTGGAAACTAAGCTTGGCAAAGTACAGGAATAGGGAGTGTTTGTAGCAGTTATTTTTTGTTGTCGGAAATCATTTTTTTGGTGGAATCTTTTGTATTGGAAAAACTGTTATACTTTTGAAAGGCTTGGTAAATGTGCACTATGTTGTGTATTTTTATGTTTTGCTATATATGACTTCATACGTTTACAGTACATACGCAAAATATTTAATACTTTCTTTCAGGTAACCTTGTTACTTCAGAGTTCCAATTCGCTTAATAACTTTGCAAGATGTAAGAGTGGGGGAGTGCATCAGAATCAGATGGAAACATTAACTGAGGTCATTGGTTGGTTAGTGATCTTGTGGGAACGAGGTTTTCGTCATGATAATCCTCAGGGTATTTGTGATCTGTTTTTATGCTCATACTTTTCGAATTAATTCCTGGGGAAGTCAGTGGATAGTAAACTATGCTATCTATTACTTCATGCAGTTTATTTGCCTTCCTGGTGTAGTTCTTTTTTCCCATATCCTTCTTTTCTTTTCCATAATGCAGTCAGGTGCTTGATTATGCAGTCATTCTTGGGCGTTGAATGGATAACATATGGAATGTGTGGGAAATTGGTACCTGAAAGTTTTGTTCTGGGTCCATTTGTAAAAGCTCTGGATGACCCTGTACATCATACTGGTTTTGGTATGTTCTGAACTTTTGCAGATCATGATGCTATATTTTTGCTTTCTCCTAGTTTTATTATAGTTGATTGGAGCTTAATACCTTGACTTTTTGCTATACATGAGTAACATCACACTGCTTAATACCTTGACCTTTTGCTATAAACTACACTGCTATAAGCATGCATAGTGCTTTCCATGGCCAACTTTGCACTAAATCTCTTCTATTCATGTTATGGTGGATGATTCACTGTTGTGATATCGCTGTGATGATATGCTGTCAATGATATGTTTGGCAAATTGTACTGGACCAGTATCTGGTGTCAATTTTAGCAATTTTAGCAGTTCCATCGTTGTTAAATTGAGAAGAATTGAAGTTGTGAGCTACGAACTTTGAGTCATTATAGATTAGCAGAGCAGCCAAAGAAAAACTCGATATGGAAGTAGTACTATTTTCTTGTCTAAGCAAAGGGAACCAACAAGAACAGGTGGTCCAATCCTGGAAAGTTTATGACGAAGTTACAAAATGATAAAAGGGTGAAATTTTTTTTTAAAATGCAACCTAAAATCTATAAGCTTAAAGTATTCCTGAAATCAAAGAATAAGTGGTAGACTGGCAGTATGTGATGATTTAATACCCTCTTAATGTGATGATTTGATGAACCAATTCTTGCTATTGCCAGTAATAAGTTGGATATATGTTTTCCTTGTGAGTGCCATTGTATTGGGCATGACTCTAGGGTGTGTGAGGTGAGAAAACTGTGATTCACTATTGTTTGTCATTTATAGGACTCTGTCTTTTTTAGGAGTCAAAGGAGTTTATACTTCAAGGACCATTGAGGGTGCAACTCATTTTCTGCGTAAATATGCAAGTTGCTTAAACACAAGGTATGATATATCGAGCCAGACAAATTTTATCTGGTAAAAAACATGTTTATATCTTGTTACGAGAGAAGCTCTTTCTTGAAAGCTTTCATCTTTCTTTTTTTTTATTTTTCACTTTCTTTCGATTCCTTTTACTGCACTAAATACAATCTAGTATATTCTAAAATACATGTACAATGACTCAATTACCCCCATATATTCTAACACCCCCCTTCAAGTTGGAGCATAGATATCAATCATGCCCAACTTGTTACAAATATCAGTTATTCGGCTCCCTGGTAGAGCTTTAGTAAATATGTCGGCTATTTTGATCTCCAGTTCTAACATGGTTAAGACGAACCATTCCTTGTTGGAGTTTCTCTCGAATAAAGTGACAATCAACTTCGATATGTTTCGTACGCTCATGAAACACTGAGTTAGAAGCAATATGAATAGCTGCTTGATTATCACACCACAATCGCATGGGAGTCGAGTCTTTCATACCAATTTCCTCAAGCAAGTGACGCACCCACATAAGTTCACAAATAGATTGAGCCATGGCTCTATATTCAGACTCAGCACTCGACCGTGCAATTACATTTTGTTTCTTACTTTTCCATGATATCAAATTCCCTCCAATAAAGACACAATAACCTGTAGTAGACCGCCTGTCTATAGGACATCCCGCCCAATCAGCATCAGAGAATCCTTCTACTCCAAGATTATCATGATCTTTATAAAGAAAACCACAACCTGTTCCTTCTACTCTACTGTGACCACGATTCCTATAAACAATACCTCGACCTGGAGCACCCTTAAGATACTTCAAGATATGAATAACTGCATCCCAGTGAGATGCTCGAGGAGATGACATAAACTGACTAACCACACTTACTGGGAAAGCAATATCTGGACGCGTCACTGTAAGGTAATTAAGTTTCCCAACTAATCGCCTATATTGTTCTGGATCAGCAAGTAGAACACCATCTTCAGCAGCCAGTTTCACATTAGGCACCATAGGTGCCTCACAAGGTTTAACATCAGTCAAACCTGTCTCACTAAGTATATCAAGGACATATTTCCTCTGAGATAGGAAGATACCTTGCTTGCTACGTGACACTTCAATGCCCAAGAAGTATCTGAGAGGTCCAAGATCCTTTGTTTGAAATTTAGTGTGAAGAAAGGACTTAAGAGCACTAATACCCATACTATCACTCCCAGTAATCACAATATCATCAACATAAACCACTAGAAGAATACAACCGAACTCAGATTGTCTGTAGAAGACAGAGTGATCAAGAGCACTTCGGCACATCCCAAACTCAATGACCACTTCACTGAATCTACCAAACCAAGCACGGGGAGACTGTTTCAACCCATATAATGATTTCCGAAGAAAACATACTTTCCCAGACTCCCCCTGAGCAACAAACCCAGGTGGTTGCTCCATGTAGACCTCTTCAAGCAAATCACCATGCAGAAATGCATTCTTAACATCTAACTGATGTAAAGGCCAGTGATAGATAGCAGCAAGAGAAATAAATAAGCGAATAGAAGCAATCTTGGCAACTGGAGAAAAAGTCTCCAAATAATCAACGCCATATGTCTGAGCATAGCCTTTTGCCACTAACCGAGCCTTCAAACGGGCCACAGAACCATCGGGATTCACTTTAATAGTGAAAACCCACTTACAACCAATAGCATGTTTGTCTTTGGGGAGAGAAACAAGATCCCATGTACCATTCTCCTTAAGAGCAAACATCTCATCCTCCATTGCTTGCCGCCACCCAGAATGATCAAGAGCCTCTGAAACAGACTTAGGAACAGGAGTAGAATCGAGAGAAGAAATAGTAGATTGGGAGACAAGAGATAGACTGTTATAAGAAACAAATGAAGAGATAGGATAAGTACAAGAACGTTTACCTTTACGAAGAGCAATAGGTAAATCAAGACTAGCATCAGGAGCAGGAGGATTCGGATCTGGAGATGAAGATGTAGGTGAAGGTTGAGTGTCAAGGTCGTCCGTAGGTGCCACTGGAGAATTCACTATTGATGGTGCCGCAGGACGATGCCAGCTATGTCGAGAATATGTCTGAGTAATAGGAGGACGAGAAGACTCAGGAAGAAAAGGTTCTCCAGATACACGGTAGACAAGAAAATCATCGTCGGGAGCAAAAAAGGATGCAGAAGCACCACTGACATAAGGGGTAGATTCAAAGAAGGTAACATCAGCTGAGATTAAATATCGACCTAGATCAGGAGAGAAACAACGATACCCTTTTTGATGACGAGAGTATCCCAAGAAAATACATTTCAGAGAACGCGGGTCAAGTTTAGTAACCTTAGGTCGGATATCCTGCACAAAACACACACAACCAAATATACGTGGGGGAAGACGAAAGAGAGGCTGAGAGGGAACCAGAGCAGAATAAGGTATATGACCATCTAGAATCGAAGAGGGCATACGATTGATTAAATAACATGCAGTATGGACAGCATCAGCCCAAAAAATCTTAGAAACTTTCATATGAAATAATAAGGCTCTGGCAACTTCCATCAAATGACGATTTTTTCTTTCAGCCACTCCATTTTGTTGTGGAGTGACAACACATGATGACTGATGAACAATACCATTCTGAACAAGATAAGAAGAAAGAGGGTCAGAGAAATACTCTTTGGCATTGTCACTACGTAGAATGCGAAGAGAACCATTATTTTGAGTTTTAATTTCAGCATGAAAGGCACAAAATATAGAATATAACTCAGAACGTTTTTTCATTAAATATAACCAAGTTACTCGGGAAAAGTCATCAACAAAAGTAACAAAATAACGAAATCCAGATTGAGACACAACTGGACAAGGACCCCAAATATCTGAATGAACTAGTTCAAAGGGGGACGCAGCCCGTTTATTGACTCGAGGAATGTAAGACGCCCTATGATGTTTAGCAAACTGACACGCCTCACACTCTAATGGAGACACTGAACCTAAAGACGGACAAAGACACTTTAAAACATTTAACGAAGGATGTCCAAACTGGCAATGCAATTGATAGACTGAGGTAGCACTAATGGAAGCAATTGGTCGTGGCACTGGTGAACAATCAGCAGCAAGAACGTATAGACCATTAGACACACGACCTCTACCAATAATCTTCTTCGTCACCAGATCCTGGAACACACAATGATCAGGAAAGAAATGAACAGAACAATGTAAAGTGTTATGAGAAGTATAAAAGGGTACTATGGTAATTACAGTAATAAGTGTAATTCTGTATATATATTGAAGTATGGTAAATAAGGAATAAGATAACACGAGAGAACTCTCTCCTTTCTGCTATTCCTTCTACAGCTGTACTCTGCTCTTCTTTCTGCAGCTGTGCTCTTCTTTCTGCAGCTATGCTCTGCTTCATATCACAACCCATACATCTGAATACGTCTGATCCAGTTTCATTGCTTTGTTACATGGTATCGGAGCTTTCCTGGTAGACAT
Organism: Tripterygium wilfordii; assembly: GCF_013401445.1. Lineage (NCBI taxonomy): Eukaryota > Viridiplantae > Streptophyta > Magnoliopsida > Celastrales > Celastraceae > Tripterygium > Tripterygium wilfordii. Next base: position 4,024,890 of record NC_052246.1, read on the forward strand.
CTGCGCTGGTTGTCCACTTCATCAAAATCTGATCTGGTTGTTCATTTCCTCGATCTACGTTGATCCAACGGTCGGATCAGCAAACCTCATCTTACAAAGATCTTCGTCGGAGGTTAGTGAGTCCCGGCGGAAGGTCAGCGACCTCATCGCAGAGGCGCGCACTGTTCACGCGGCGCGCACTGTTCACGCGGCGCGCACTGTTCACGCATGATGGCTGGTAGACATGCCGTTGTCGGGATGTGAGTTCGAAAACTTGCTGGAAATCCACATCTTGGTCTTCTTCTTCCGCTGTGAATGGGGCTATTGGTGTGTGTTGGAATGGTTTGCCCAGCTCTGTGAAGTGGGTCTTTGTGTTGATCTGTATTTCAGTTTTGTTTGGTAGTGGAAGTGTAGCAACTGAGACTTTATTATGAGTGAGACAGAACACAAAATGGGATCTACTGAGGTGGTTGCGGCTTCTACCAAGTTGACTGACCAGAGACTGGTTGGTCCTAATTATCAACACTGGCGGAAAATTATCCAAGTTACCATTCGGGGAATGGATAAGGAAGACCATCTTACTGGTACAGCACCTGATTCTACTAATCATGCTACTGACTATAAGGTGTGGATGCGTGATGATGCACGGCTGTATGGCCAACTGTTGAATTCCATGGACCGGAAGGTCTCTGAATTGGTGACACACTGTGATACTGTGAAGGAAATATGGGAATATCTGGGAGTTTTGTATTCGGGAAAAAATGATATGAATCGACTCTATGATGTAGCATTATCTTTCTTTCGGCCTGAACAAAAGGACTCGAATCTTAGTGAGTATTTTGCTTCTTTCAAGAGCATTTATGAAGAGTTTAATACTTTGATGTCTTTAGATTTAGATCTGGAAAAGAGGAGACAACAACGAGAGAAGTTGGCTATCATTGCCTTCCTTAGTGGGATGAGGTCTGAGTATGATTCTGCACGTTCCCAGATTCTTGCTAGTGGCGAGACCTCCCTTACAGAAGCTTTTTCGCGGGCTAACCGTTCGGTTAGGCCTACCTCTTTCAACCCCGATCTCTCTGAGAGGTCTGGATTAGTTGGTCATGCTTCTTATGATGCTGGTGGTAGCCGTGGGGGTCGTGGTGGCCGTGGGGGTCGTGGTGGTCGTAGTGGTCGGGGTTTAGATGGTAAATTTACATGTTATCATTGTGGGGGAGTGGGTCACACTCGTGACAGGTGCTGGAAGTTGCATGGCAAACCACCACAGGTTCGCTCTGCAAATGTAGCTTCTGGAATGGATATGGGCATCCAAGATTTGAGTATTAATTCTGAGTCCCCAAGTGAGGGACGAGTGAGTTTGTCTGCGGCTGAATATTCTCATCTTATGAGTCAGATATCTACTTCTGCTCCCGCTACTACGTCTGCTACTACGAATGCTTCGGCATTCATGTCAGTTTCTCCTCATACGTGGGTGATTGATTCTGGCGCTTCCGATCACATGACTGGGAACACAGGTATCCTTACTTCATATTCCTCTACATCGTCGTATCCTGCGGTGCGTGTTGCTAATGGCATGTTTGTGGAAGTCAAAGGAGTTGGCAGTGCATCTCCTACATCTAGTTTGCAATTGGATTCTGTTTTGACTTTACCTTCATTCCCATTCAATTTACTATCTGTGGGTGCTCTTACGAAGGCACTTAAATGTTCAGTAACATTTTTCGATGATCATTGTGTTTTTCAGGACCGGTCTACGAAGCAGATGATTGGTAGAGGTTCTCTTACTTCCGGGGGATTGTACGTCTTGGATGTTAGACCTTCTTCCTTGTTCGTGTCAAGTCCTTCTTCTCCTATGGAGCTTCACAATCGTCTTGGTCATCCTGCTCTTCCTAGTTTAAAGCTTATGTGCCCATCTTTATCCTCTTTAAAGCAGCTGTTTTGTGAGTCTTGTCAATTTGCGAAACATCATCGCAGGTCTTATGTGTCTAGGAGTGTTAAACGAGCTTGTGCTCCTTTTGACTTGGTTCATTCCGATATCTGGGGTCCATGTCCTGTTATGTCGAAATCTGGATTTCACTATTTTGTTATTTTTGTGGATGACTATTCTCGTGCTACTTGGGTATATTTAATGAAAAAGCGTTCAGATCTCTTTTCTATTTTTTGTTCCTTCTATGCTGAAATTAATACTCAGTTTTCTTTATGTATCCGTACTCTTCGGAGTGACAATGCGAAAGAATATGTGTCCACAGCTATGTCCACTTTCTTGTCAAATAAGGGTATTATTCATCAATCTTCGTGTCCTGATACCCCTCAACAAAATGGGGTTGCTGAGCGTAAAAATCGCCACCTTATGGAAGTTGCCCGTGCCCTTATGTTCCACATGAAAGTTCCCAAACAATTCTGGGGTGATGCTGTACTCACTGCAGCCTATTTAATTAATAGGATGCCATCATCTGTTCTTCATGGTAAAACTCCCTATCAAATCTTATTTCCTCACGAAGTGCCTCATCCTCTCCCTGTTCGAGTATTTGGTTGTGTTTGTTATGTTCGGGATATTCGTCCTCATCTTACGAAATTGGATCCTAAATCTTTGCGGTGTATGTTTTTGGGATATTCTCGGACACAAAAGGGTTATAGGTGTTTCTCTCCTGACTTGGGTAGATATCTTGTTTCCTCTGATGTCATTTTCGATGAGTCGATTTCCTTTTCCTCCCATTCTTCTTCTTCCTCCTCATCATCAGTCTCACCAGATCTTGATGAATGTCTTGTTTATGATCTTGTCAGCGTACCTGCTCCGTCTTCACCTTCTCTTGGTCCTCCGCCAAGTCCTAGACCTCCAGTGTTGCAAACCTATACCCGTGGCCCTCGCTCGGTGTTTCGTTATCCTTCTTCGAGTCCTCCGGAAGTGGTCCCCTCTCCATCTTCTGCTCTACCGACTGATCCTGACCCTGATCCTGATTCTGCTCCTGCACCCGTGGTTCAGTCCAATGTTGATCTACCTATTGCTCTTCGCAAAGGGAAACGTCAGTGTGCCACTTATCCTTTATCTGCTAGTATATCTTATGCAGGGATCTCCCAATCCCTTCGGACATTTGCTCTGGCTATTGACTCTATTACCATTCCTCGGTCTGTGTCTGAGGCTCTTTCTGATCCTGGGTGGCTCACTGCTATGAAGGATGAAATGTCTGCTTTGGAACAGAATCAGACCTGGGATCTCGTGCCTCTACCTCCTGGCAAGAGGTCTATTGGTAGCAAATGGGTGTACACTATCAAAACTAATCCAGATGGTTCTATTGCTCGCCTTAAGGCGAGGCTTGTGGCCAAAGGGTATGCCCAGACCTATGGCGTTGACTATACTGACACCTTTTCTCCAGTGGCCAAGTTTACTTCTGTTCGTCTTCTTATCTCCCTTGCTGCCACTTATGATTGGCCTTTACATCAATTAGATGTGAAGAATGCGTTTCTTCATGGCAATCTCCATGAAGAGGTTTATTTGGAGCAACCCCCTGGGTTTGTTGCTCAGGGGGAGTCGGGGTTGGTGTGCAAATTGAAGAAAGCGTTATATGGTTTGAAGCAATCTCCCCGGGCTTGGTTTGGTCGGTTTACCGAAGTAGTACAAAAGTTTGGTATGAGACGGTCTGCCAAAGATCATTCAGTATTTTATCAACAATCTAGTGCAGGGAGTATTTTACTGGTAGTGTATGTGGATGATATTGTGATTACGGGGAGCAATACAGATGGTATATCTGCAGTGAAGACATTTCTTCAACGTCACTTTCAAACTAAGGACCTAGGTCCTCTTCGGTATTTTCTAGGTGTGGAGGTAGCCAGATGTAGGCGTGGGATATTTTTGTCCCAGAGGAAGTATGTCTTAAATTTACTACAGGATACAGGGATGGTTGATGCGAAGCCATGTGATTCTCCTATGATGGTTGGAATGAAACTTCATTCTGATGAGGGTGAAATGTTTGATGATCCTGAACAATATCGACGTCTTGTGGGTCGATTGAATTACCTTGGAGTGACTCGTCCTGATATAGCTTTCTCAGTTAGTGTGGTGAGTCGGTTTATGTCTAGTCCACGAGTACCTCATTGGGAGGCTGTTTTACATATCCTTCGGTACCTTAAGGGTGCCCCTGGTCTAGGTTTGTTATATGCAAATCACAATCATGTGCGGATTGAGGCATTTTCTGATGCTGATTGGGCAGGGTCACTAAGTGATCGAAAATCTACTACTGGATATTGTGTGTTTGTCGGTGGTAATCTCGTTTCTTGGAAGAGCAAGAAACAATTGGTGGTAGCTCGATCTAGTGCCGAATCAGAGTATAGGGCTATGGCTCACACGGTAGCTGAAATATGTTATGTGAGACAACTAATGAAGGAGTTAGGCTATGGACAGCAGGCTGGGTCTAACTTATGGTGTGATAACCAAGCTGCGATTCATATTGCTTCAAATCCAGTGTTTCACGAGAGGACAAAACATATTGAAGTAGATTGTTACTTTGTGCGTGAGAAGGTACAAATGAAGAAAGTTGTTTTAAAGTCTGTACAAACCAATGATCAGCTGGCCGATATTCATACCAAAGCTCTAGCTGGTGCTCGGGTTAATTTCATATGTAACAAGTTGGGCATGATTAACATCTATGCTCCAACTTGAGGGGGAGTGTTATGAGAAGTATAAAAGGGTACTATGGTAATTACAGTAATAAGTGTAATTCTGTATATATATTGAAGTATGGTAAATAAGGAATAAGATAACACGAGAGAACTCTCTCCTTTCTGCTATTCCTTCTACAGCTGTACTCTGCTCTTCTTTCTGCAGCTGTGCTCTTCTTTCTGCAGCTATGCTCTGCTTCATATCACAACCCATACATCTGAATACGTCTGATCCAGTTTCATTGCTTTGTTACATAAAGCATGAGTGATTCTACTCACTGATAATAGATTAAAAGGAAAATGAGGCAAGCACAAAACAGAAGATAGAGATAAGGTGGAAGTAGGTGAGGCTGTACCACTACCAAGTACAGGAACATTAGAACCATCAGCTAGAGTAACATTTGGCAGAGTGGGAGAGGATTGAAATGAAGAAAGAATACCTGTATTGCTAGTCATGTGATCGGTGGCTCCAGAGTCAATGACCCAAGCACCGGAGGACGAAGAAAGACATGCAGTTGGATTACCTGACTGAACAAGGTTGGCAGTAGACTGGGTAGCTTGAAACTGAGCAAACCGAGCATACTCATCAGTTGAAATCATGATATGACCATCAGGTCTAGGTGCTATGGAAGAAGGCACAGCCCCAGTAGGAGTAGGCAAAAGACCCTCCTGAGTAACAGCATTGGCAAACCGCGGTGATGGTTTACCATTCAATTTCCAACAATTTTTCTTCAAATGACCCTGCTCTCCACAATAATAGCATGTCCTGGGACCTCCACGTCCTCCATTGTCACGACCCCCTCCACGTACTCCTCGACCACTACTACGACCACCTCTATTACCACCAACTGGTGGTGTCCAGCCCAATAAAGCAGAAGTATCACCAGAACCAGCAGAGACTCCAGATTCTTTACCATCCTTACAGACTTTGCGCAGCCGAGAGAACACCTCAGCTAGTGACGGAAGAGTGGAGCCTGTAAGGATTTGAGACCGAGCCACATCATACTCGGATTCCAACCCTGCAAGGAAGCACTGAACCATGATCTCCTCCTCTTGTTCTTGCATTTTCTTCACATCAGCTATTATGGGATATAAGGTCCTCTTCTCCTCAAACATTCGCTTAAAATCAGTATAATATTCAACCAAGGTTCGCCCCTTCTGATCAGCACGATACAAACCAGATAACAAATCATGAACATGGGACAAGTTCTGCTTGCTGGAATATAGGGACTCCAAATATTGCCATAACTCACAGACAGTATCACAATGCCCGACCATGTCGTCAACAGAATGTTCCATAGTGTGCTGAATCATGGTAAACAATTTATCATCTTCTTTCTGCCATTGAGTCCTTGCTCGAGGCTCTGTTGGTGGGTTTTCAGTCAAGTGGTTCTCCATATCAATGCTTGAAAGATATCTTCTAATCACCCTTTTCCATTGACTATAATTGACACCATTTAGTTTTCTATCAGTAATACGATGCCCAGTGGTGATAATCTCAGTAAATGTCTTCGTCTCACTAGGACCAGCCATGACAAACAGATCAAAGAAATCAATAGTCTGTGTAATAAAAACAACCAGAACAACCAGAAATCAATTCACTAGCTTTGACTTTGAGTTGCAACCACTGTCACTAACCCACAGAAATCACCAGCTTTGATTTTGAGTTGCAAACACTGTCACTAACTTGCAAACACTGTTACTAACCCACAGAAATCACCAGCTTTGATTTTGAGTTGCAAACACTGTCACTAACTTGCAAACACTGTCACTAACCCACAGAAATCACCAGCTTTGATTTTGAGTTGCAAACACTGTCACTAACCCACAGAAATCACCAGCACTCACAGAAATACACACAGAATTCACCAGCACTTATTTGGACTTGCAAACACTCTCACTATCCCACAGAAATAAATCACCAGCACCCACAGAAATACACACAGAATTCACCAGCACTGATTTGGACTTGCAAACACTCTCACTATCCCACAGAAATAAATCACCAGCACCCACAGAAATCACCAGCACCCACAGAAATACACACACCCACAGAAATCACCAGCAGAAATACACACAGAAATCACCAGCACAAATATCTGCTCACACACCCGAATAAAGCCGAGAAACAGAACACACAAAGATTTGTGCAACTGCGCAGAAAAAATGCACAACCAGATCAGTCGCACTAGGCACTGAATCTGAGTCGAATCCACCACTGGAAACAGAAACCAGACTCCAGAAACAGAACCAAGAAGAGAGAAGGTGATTGCTTCAACACTTCCAGATCCGAACAGAGAAGAGAACTAAGACTGTGAGTTCTTCAACGCTACCAGACCAGAACGAAGAAGAAAACCAAAACCAAACAGAAACTTACTTGCAACCACCAAGGCACAATCGCGATCGACGCAATCGGCTCCGATACCATGTTACGAGAGAAGCTCTTTCTTGAAAGCTTTCATCTTTCTTTTTTTTTATTTTTCACTTTCTTTCGATTCCTTTTACTGCACTAAATACAATCTAGTATATTCTAAAATACATGTACAATGACTCAATTACCCCCATATATTCTAACATATCTTATCTCTAATAGAACTACTGTGGTTTTTTTAATCTTTATTATTATTGATAAGTACAGTTGTAATTTAATTATTAGACATAGTTTATTATTATGTATAGAGAAAAGGAATTCTATTGAATTATCACTATTTTTTTATTTTTTAAAGTTACATGAAACATAATCAAATGAGTAATCTAGCTCTAATAAATTAATATCTATTTTTCCTTTTTAAATATGATTAAGTATATTCTAGGTAATTGAATTCTAATTTAACTACTTTTTAAGTTTTTCCTTTTTTATTTCTTTTATTTGGTGCCATGCGGCTCAATGTTTGAGCTGAAATTTCTTTTGTTTTTAAGTAGTAGTATAGATTCGATTACTTATATAGGGGCTAGAAAATGGCTGATATGGGTGGATCTCATTTGCTTACAGGGAAAGAATCACATTTTTGTTCAAATTAGCTTCTGTTGCTAAGGATCATTCCTTTGGTAGAGCTGGGTTCATGGCCCTTGCAGATTGCATTGCTTCAGCTTCTTGTGGAATCAGTACTTTTGATGACAGTGAAACAGAAGGGCGTGAAGATGTTTTTCCTGATGAATTCCAGGATAAGCCTACTCATGGATATTCTGATGATAAAACAGACTTGCTTGGTGCTTTGAGATTTCTTATTCAAAGCAGCAAACAGCATTTCAATCCTAATTATCGTCTTCGAGGTCTCTAATCACTAATCTGGTTAGATGATTATATAGTTGTCTTATATCTGATAATTTATCATCCTATTCAGTAAAGGCCATATCAGTGCTTTGCGAGTCATCTTTTCTTTTCTTTTTTTGTGTAAAATATCAGTTTGTATGAAAATCCTAGAGGCTGCTGCTTCAGTGGTTTGTTCATTTGTCGTGCCTCTTGAAATACTCTTGAACTTCATTTCAACATTGCCACGGGAGTTTACTGACTACGGCGGTGAGTATGTTCTCATGGTTCAATATATTGACTATTTACTACTGGTTTCCATTTTACTTCTCCTTTAATCTGTTTACATTCTGTTATATTCTTAATTTCTCACCAATTTTGCTGAAGTCATCCTCTATCTTGTCACTCCTTACACTGTAAACTGAAATTTCTTAAAATCAATATTTTCAGTACTCTATCTTGTCACTCCTTTATTCTGTTATATTCTCAATCTGAAATTTCTGTTATATTCTTAATTCTCACCAATTTCTGTTATATTCTTAATTTCACCAATTTTGCTGAAGTTTCCTCTATATTGTCACTCCTTACTGCTGTTATATTGTGTTAAGTTTAGTTATGTTTGTAATGTCATTGTCAACTTAAGCAATAATGTTGTGTAAATATGTCAATCGGGGACTAAATTTTGTTTTACCAATTTATTCAGCTCAGTAGAGCGAGGAGTTGAAAACTCACACCTCAAACTTAGTTTAGTTAATTTCTTGTTGGCTTTTTGGTTAATTTTAGTTTGTCCATTAAATAACTTATGGATGTCTGCCATCTCCTGATTGTAGGCTCTTTGAGATTAAAATTACAAGAATGGCTATTGGGTTGTGGTCAGAAGCATTGCAGTGTTGGTTGCCGCAGTAACGAGTTTCACCTTCTGAAGAGTTTTCAGGACTTCCCAGTAGGCTTTTCAAGTTGTCATATTCTGGTAGATACTTGTAAAGATTTTGATAATGAAGACTTGAATGCATGGGAATCTGAAGCCAAAAGATGGGCAAGAGCACTTTTTGTTGTGATCAAGGAGGACCATCAATTGGATCCTATATTATCGGTACATCTTTGTTAGTTCACCTTCTTCTGCCCATTGCTAATATTGGCAGACTTATTATGTCATCCTAACTATTTTTTTGATAACAAATGTTGAAATTATTGACGACTCCTGAAAGTAAAGAGACATTACGAATGCGAATTGAAATATTGAGCATATTACTCGTAGGTACTAGGTAGTGGATTTATGATAAGAGCCTGTCATGGATTCAAGATGTCAATGTCACAAAACATCAATTAGTGGAGTTTATAATGGTATATCAATGTATCAATCTTGCTTCCATGAGACAATCTTCTTGAGGTTTGGTCTTGTCTGATTGTTTCTTCTTTCATCTGGCAACAATTATCAATTTCAGTCCCGAAATATTTGCATTTGGCTATATCATATAAGTCTTAGCCAAATTAACCGGAATCCTACGATGTGAATTGGTTTTCATTACTTAATTATTTTTAGTCCTGTCTAAGGCAACACGTGCAACTAATATATATTCTTCCTTATGACTTTACCCTTGTCTTTGGATACTTCTCTTGGCTTTTCAAAAGCTTTTTCAGCTCCATGATCTGGGGCATTTGCATTTATTATTGTTCACAATTTCTCTGATCTTATCTCTCGTTGAAGCTAAATGTCCCTGAGATTGAATATTGTCATTTGGGACTCAGACACTGGACACAAAGTTGAAGGCTCAGCTCTCCAGACTGAGTTAGAAAGTGTCATTGATTTTCGCTTTTTATTATTTAACATCCTGCTAATATTCGTGAGGGGGTGCTTCTTTTATTCCAGGATCACATAAGCTATATGTTTTTGAAACTGCCAAGGATTGTAGTTGCTTTATCACATATTTTTGAGGAACACTTTAAGCATTGTTGTTACTTGTTATGAGTTCTTTCAGTTGTCATGAATAATCTTTATCACCCATAATTTTCGTACAAAAGATGTTATCGTCAAGGGTTTATTGTGCTTGGACTGATTGGACATTGCTGTGAACTTATCAACGGGTGGTGTGCTATTTATTTTTTGTACTTTATCTTTATTTTCTACTAATTTTTGTGCTACAATTGTCAGAAATGATTTATCATCATTGGTAGTAGGAGTTTCTGATTACTGCTGTATACTGGATTTTCACAGTTCATTGAATGTCGTGGTATTAACATGTGCGAACAATGCAACCATTCGGGGTTAGTACCTGTAAAGTTTCTCATCATCACTATCAGTTTGGTCTCGGAGATTCAAATATTGCAGGAGAGAGCTGCTGAACGTGGTATTCGAAATAGAATGAAGTCAGATATGGGCTTGATCAAGATTGTGGATCATCTGGCTTATGAAGATGCTTCCACAATCAGTGAAAAGTTTGCAAAGCTTTATTGTCTTATATTGGTATCTTTACTCGAACCAGACGAGCATTTTGAAGTGTGATAAAATAATTAGTCTTCCATATAACATGTTTTGATGGAATATTATCCAAGATTATTTTTGTATGGCATGCAGGGGGAGCTGGTCTCTTTCGCTAACTTGTCTTGCTCACTACTCTGGTCCAGCACTGTAGGGCACAACTTTGCCTAATTCTGTTACAGGAAAACTTGGAGGTCCTAGTCAACGCCGGTTGTCGTCTTCTAATGCCTCAGCTGTGTTGCAAGCAGTATGTTTCCTTTGTTCTATTTTATCTTTGGTTGATTTACTTTTAATAACAACAGAATATTGGTATATTATGTAAGTATAAATTGGGGAATAGTTTCTTTTGACACTTTATTTTGGTCACTTTAACTCGTGATGGTCTGTTTACCAGTGATTCTTGTACTATTGACGATTTTTGTAGATGTTGCATTGCAATAACAGCTGTAAAAACTGCTGTCTTGCATAATTTTTCATTTCTTGATGCAGTGGCTGTTGGATGACCTTTGAATGTCATACAGAGTCAAGTTAGTTTTTATTTGGAACCATTCCTACATACTTGTGTATTTGCTCAATTCTACATATTTGTTACCTCTTATCGTTTTCTTATTTTTTTGCTTCGTATGGAATGCAATGTTGGATATTAAGAGACTACATACACAGAGAACGAATGTAGTAGTAATGAGTGTTGTGGAAAGAAATAAGGCTATTCGATCTTGGTTAGTGGTAACATTGTGAAAATGGTTTAAGATGGTTTGGGCATGTGCAGAAATGGAGATATATGTGTGGCAGTGCAAAGAGTCAAAGAAATTCAACTAGATATATGTAAAAAGAAGAGAAGGATACCAAAAAAAACATGGTGGAAGTGATAAGAACATGAATTTAATAGGAATAATGGATAGTGTACATTTAGACAGAAACAATTGGCAGAGGAGAATCTAGGTGGTGGGCTCCAACTCTGGGTCAACTTCTGTTTTAGTGGGACATCTAATCATTTGGGGTAAAGACTTTGATAACGATGGTGGTGATATTTGTGAACTTCTGTAGGCATTGCTTGTGAATCTCAATTGTATATTTATCTGTTGATTTCTGCTGATTGTAGTTTTAAATTGCTTCATCCAGTTACTACTTTTTCCCTTTTAGAAGCATTCCTTGTAATCAACTTTATTTCTTTCTTTCTAGGTTTTTGTTGTTTTTCAAACTTATGCTGGCACTTTTTGTTGATGAACAGATAACATCCATGAAAGCTGTTGCATATGTTTCATCATGGTGTGGACAGTTTTCAAATAATGGCACTATTGATTCTGCTTTCACATTTTTATGGAATTTCTTCAAGAAGACCATATCATCTCCAACTTGTGCGTCTGAGGTAGGCTGTAAACTGAATGCACTTTTTATTGTAAAATATGACTGATGATGAAGATTCTAGATTTTTTGAAACTTTTGATCGGTTTTAGCTGTCTCACTGACTTATGAAAGCCCTGTATCAGACTGGAGCAGAGATTCGTCTAGCAGCATATGAAGCATTAGCTCATGTTTTAAGAGCTCTAGTGTCTGCATTCTCTACACAAACTTTGAATCTTATTAGGGACAATAATAGAATGCTTCAACCGGCCGTTAAGGTCAAACCTTGGCTAGATCTTTTGGTTCTCTCTTTTCTTCGGAATGTCAACGATCTTCTTGCCGTTGGAGTGTTAGCTCGAACACGACGGGCAGTCCTACTGAACTGGAAGGTGATGAATCGGTATACTTGCTTTCTAGAAGTAACTTTGTATTTCAATAATGTTTTAGTTTCTTCTTGAAGGACTATCAATTTCTCAATTTGTTTCTATGTCTTTTGAGTTTTGTCAAGGTTCTAGATGGTTGACATCTTTTGTTTTAACGAAGTGTTCATATCTAATGGCATGCTTGTGTATTGAACTTCTATTTATGTGAATGTTTTAGTTAGCTTAGCCAGGTTGTACACATCATGTAAGCACGTTCTGCTTTCACAGATGACAATCTTAAGGAAATTGATTAGTTAAACGAAAATCTAACCGAGTTCTTGGGATGATTCAGTGGCTTTGCCTAGAATCCCTGTTGTCTATTCCGTGCTTTGCTCTTGAGGAGGGTCTTCAAATGGATGGTGCTAGCTTCTTCCTCTCTGAGATGGCTCTTAAATGCATTTTCAGTGATCTTGTGGAGAGGTGAGAAAGATACAAGCTTTTCTGGCTCTGATATTTTGTTCTATTTTTAAATCTTCTGGTCGATGTGTGCAATTTGTTTGTGCTGTTGATTAATTTCTATCTTGTTAACCAGTATTGTGCATTTATTTATCCTTATCGAAGTTACGTCTGTCTGCTGCCTTGACATTGTTGCTCCCCAATTCCAAAAAATTTACTCCTAGCTTGTCTATGCACTATTTGAAATGCAGCATTTCCTTTTTATTCATCAATTCCTTGAATAAATGTTTGCAGCCTCGAGAATGCTGCGGAAAGTTCTGTTCTGCCCATGCTGAGATCAGTCAGATTGGCTGTAGGGATGTTTGCTTCTGGAAGTTCAAGTTCAATTGTTTTGTCATGCAGTGGAGTGGATGTCCAGGTTCACTTTACAAATCTCATGCCAAACTTTTTTGATGCACTTGATAGTCAATTGTTATGTGGAAACTTTAGTAATCTGTTGTAGGTCACACTAATTTGTTTGTTTTGGAACTTTGGTGTTCTTTTTTTTAGCTGGTGGCAATTTCCCACATGACATTCTTCTATCGTCTAATATTACTATATTAAGAATGCTTATAAACCATGAGATTTTGAATCTGCTCAGAAGTTTGTTAGATATATTGGTTGATAACTTTTGTACTGTTTTCATCCCTCAATCCAGTTGTTGGTACTTCGCCTGTTGCTTTTGTTTGTTCTTAAGATGTGTTTCGAGTTTATGTGGGCTAGAATCACAATGATGGACAATCTATTAAGAGGCAGTCTTAAAGGAGTTGGGTCTTAATGTTTGCAAGTCCACCTCGTGGGTGTATGCTCTATTGGGCTCAGCATGAGGGATGTAGGTAGCTATTGACTGTTAATCCGTCAATTCTTTTAGTGAGTGTCTTGCAACCAAAAAACATATTTTAAACTGTTTTACTATCGATAAATACCAGTGGAGAACTTCAAAATTTTGCCATGTCATTTAGTTTCTGTTTTTTATAATATGTGGTTGTGCTTGTGCCAATCTTGACTGTAGAAGCAACTGTAATAATAAATTAGTGGATTCTACTCTTCTTATTTATTTTTTATTTTTTTGAGAAGGAAAAAGTTAAACATTAAAGGCAAAGAGGGGGTGTTGCCCATGCCTTTTCCTTACATAATTTTCTATGCTATCTTTGCATAAAATTTCTGATCTGATTTCATATTATCTTTGTTCCTTTATAAGTGATGTCTTATTACTCGTTTAACTTTGTTTAATATATTAAGATTTTTCGTTTGTCTTTCTAACGGGCAGCTTCAGTTCAGACAAACTTATACCTGGCGGCATAGTACATGAAATGCTTCTTTTATGTTTGAGTTTTCTAAAGCATAGCTGCAGCAAAAAGTCACGTCACTTTCTTGTGTTATATCAATAAGTTGCATTAGGGTTAAGGTCCCTCGGAGATGTCAGTATTTTTCACTTACGTTTTCATGCTTTTTGCGTGGCTGCATAACTTTCAATTGATGCAGATGATGTGGCATTTGGTTCGTTCCTCTTGGATATTGCATGTCAGCTGCAACAAGCGAAGGGTGGCATCTATTGCTGCACTTCTGTCCTCTGTGTTACATCCTTCTGTATTTGGTGATGAGTGCATGCATTTAGATAACGCTTCACCTGGACCTCTGAAATGGGTGTGTATTTCCCATCTCCGAGTTTTTTTGTGAGTTTGTTTTCAGACATGGATGTGTGTGATGGATCTGCTGATGCTGCACAGCCTTTCATTAGTTGTACTAATCGTTGCCTTTTAATACCATTCTGTCAGTTTATTGAAAAAGTTATCGAGGAAGGTACAAAAAGTCCACGCACAATTCGTCTTTCAGCATTACATTTAACAGGGCTCTGGCTCTCACATCCAAGGACGATTAAATACTACATAAAAGAACTGAAGCTGCTAACACTCTATGGTTCTGGTGTGTCACATATTTGTCTTGTTGATGTCAAAATCTTGTAGTTTTGCTTATCTGATACTCTTAAACAACATTCAGTCTGATAAATTTCTCCATCAGTTGCATTTGATGAGGATTTTGAAGCTGAATTAGCTGACAACCAAGACGGAAGGTTGGAAGTTTCATTATTGGCTAAAAGCCCAAACCCTGAGCTGACTGAGGTAAGCTATCTAATTATTCTTTTAGATGCTACTTCAATAGTATTTGACCTATGGTGTGATATCTAGTTAAATATATTGTAATAGACATCTCTTAACTTGAGCTTGTTTTCAATTACGGTTCAAATGAAAATTATTATAATGCTTCATATACTTTTTCAATATGCAGAATTGATTGGTGACTCATCTTTTCAGGAATTTATCAACACAGAGTTGTATGCTCGTGTGTCTGTTGCTGTTTTATTTTACAAGTTAGCAAATTTAGCTGATGTGGTGAAATCGGCGAATGAGAATGAAGATAGTTATGCCGCTCTGGAATCTGGAAAATTGTTTCTGCTGGAGCTTCTTGATTCTGTGGTATTAACTCTTAAATTATCCAGAACAAAGATATGAGTCCATGTCTGGAAAGAAATGCAAGCATTAACTTCGACCTAATGAAAACCCTTAAAAATAAATCACATAGCCTTTCTTTTATTTTTTTTTTTGCATATTTTATCGTTAACCTGGATTCTTTTTTGTTTTGGGGAATGTCTACCATCTCTGATCAGTTGGGTTGTTTAATTGTTTTCCACTTCATTGAAGTCAATAACTTTCACTAGCCTAAACTATCCCATAAATTTATTTTATGAGATCTTCTGAAGTTTGTTGCATCATGAACGAAATACCTGCAAATCCAAAGTTCTCAGTTTATTTCTTCCATAAACTGTACCCATCTATGATGCTAAAATAAAGTGAAAGCTATATATATGTACCCTCGTGTGCTTAGAAAACACCTTAATTGAAACAAGTTGTTTCAATTGTTTTTGAGAACTATTTTTGAAAACCAAAAGAAATTCCTTGTGCTTTCGTTTTGGTTCAGAAATGAGAAGAAAACAAACTAAAACTTCTTGAACTTTCTTTTACTTGTTACAGTTAATGAATTATAGATTCCAAAACTGATATAGAACTTTTCTTGTTTGGCCTTTTTTTTTTCTTCCTGTTTTCCTGTTTGAAATTTAGAAGCTGCTTTTAGAACTGTTACCAACCAGGCCCTAAGCTTCTCTATATACTTTCAGCCAATGCAGGCAGTCTTGTCAAATAGTTTGGTTTTGATCGATTTTATGCTTTGTTATCATTGGATAATGAAGTCAGAATATTTAAGCGGAAGAGCTGATTAATATTCAGAATGAAGGATGTGATATGGACCACTTTGTTTGAACAATCTATTAGCTGCTTATCATAAGAATATAATTCCCTTTTCAGCTTAGTCATTCTCTTCATATCTGTGAACTGTTTAATGTCACTTTCTTTGCCATAGCAGGTCAAATTTATCCCTTATGGGATTGTGGTGTTGATTACATTAAATATTGATGCAGGTAAATGACAAGGATCTTGCAAAGGAGTTGTATAAAAAATATAGTGCGGTGGGTTAAGTCTTTCCTTTTAATCTCTTGTCCCAAATTGTGAGTTGTAAAAGTTCTGGAATTGTTTGGAGCTGAGTAAGTTGAGTTGATGCTTTAAAAAAAGGAGACCAGAGTTAACTTGAGATATGATATGGGACGCTAATGGCATACAACTAGAGCAACAAATTAAATAAGACGCGAAGAGATGTGAACTAGTACATATTCCTTTGGAGTTGACTAGAATTAGTAAATTTCTTGATTAGACTCATGAAGAATTATATTAGATACAATAAAAATGTGTTCTAAATGAAAATTAAAGCAGTATGGCTTGTTGGATCATTAAAAACCAAAATACTTGGTTATCTTTCAGAATTGGTTCTCTCTTTATTTATTCTCTTAATCTTTTTTAGATGCTAGACTGATAGTTGGTCAATTATTTTTCACAGGTCCATAGGCGTAAAATACGTGCTTGGCAAATGATATGTGTTTTATCACGATTTGTTCGTCACGACATAATTGAGCAAGTTACACATAGCCTCCACATATCCCTAAATGTAAGTTTATGTTGCTCAAAACTTATGGTACTTTTTTCCTTTATTTAATTAAGAAGAAATACAGTTATCAATATCCTATGAACCAATAGATCTATTTTTTGAGTGTATACATTCTTTTTGGTATTGTCTTATTGCCATGCACACACACATACTGGCACATGTAAATATCGTTCTTTTAAGTTTTAGCCCTCATTTTGTAATTTATTTGACTTTTTTTTTAGCTTACTTTAATCTATTAACTTGGCTACAGAAGCAAAACACCCAAAGATTTAACTTTGTTACGATTAGTTATTTTACCATTCAGCCAAATAAGTTAACTTGTTGGTTTGGAGCATTTCACATCATTTATATATATTCTAACGTTCCCCCTCACGTGTGGGCTGGACTATCCAATGGCCCAATACGTGGATAACAAACGAGGCACTACACTAGGGCTACTCACACAAGGCCCTCACTTGGGGCAACAACAAACACACACAAAGGCTCACACTTGGGGCAACAATAAATGTTGGTTTAAATTGCAAAAGCTAAGGTTTGAACCCGTTACCTCCCGCTCCGATACGATGTTAAGATAAGTTACTTTGCCGTTCTACCCAATAAGTTAACTTCTTAGTTTGGGGCATTTCACATCATTTATACCATATTCTCACACTCTCCTTCATGTGTGGGCTGGACAATCCGATGGCCCTATACGTGCACAACAAACAAGCCCCAACACTAGGGCTACTCTCACATGCCCTCACTTGGGGAAATAACAAACATATAGAAGGCCCACATTTGGGCGACAACAAATGAGGATTTTAAGAAGCTAAGGTTTGAACCCAAGATCTCTTGCTCCGATATCATGTTAATATTAGTTACTTTTCCATTCAACCCAATAAGTTAGCTTCTTGGGATGGGACATTTCATGTCAATTATACACATCCTAACAAACTTCATGGCACTTCTATATCAAGTTCTACTCTGATGATGCTGCTGTTGTTGCACTTGTGTGGCCACCTTTTAGATTGTTTCACTTATATAGGATGTAGTGGATGTGTTGAAGGAGATGAGCTATAGTTTGCAAGATCTAAATGATATGGATGTCTTAGAAGTTTGGTTTGGAATAGGGATGTAATTGTGGATAATAAATTAATAATCCCTTTTTAACTATGGTGATGTCCGCATGTCTTGGTTGTCTTTTCATGAAGAGACAAGAGACTGTGGTCACACTATATTCTTTTAGTGATATCGCTGTGCACCATTGCTCGTGAGCCTAGATGCAGATGACACCACATGGTCAACTTGTATTATATCTTAACTAAAGACATCATCACTGCACTTTCTTTATTGACCTTGAAATGAGTGGAATAGTCTTTATGGATGATGTGGTGCAATGCACAGACAATTTGAAATGACTCGTCGTCATCTTCTTTCTTTTTTTCTAATTTGTTTTGTTGTTTCAGTCATATGACAATTGAGTGCCATTCCGCCGCAATATGAGCTTGTCATTTATTGCATGTGTGACTTAAATGGAAGTCTGAGCTCAGATTGTTTTCATGCAACGGTGACTTTCATTTTCCCTGGTACAGAACCCCTAATGACTTGCTTCATACCTCTTGCAGAGAAACAACCTGCCTGCCGTGCGTCAGTACTTGGAAACTTTTGCAATAAGTATATACTTGAAGTTTCCATCATTGGTGAGAATTCTTGTGAACTTCGTCACAATTCCATACGGCTTACTTGTTTTTCTAAATAAGCTAGGAATTTGGTGTACAGCAGCTACGAGGCGTTAGTACTTACAATATGATTCTAATTGTTATATTTTCTCCACATGTATATCATAAACATGCTAACTTTTAGGATATCTTCCGAATTTCTATATTATTTAAGTTAACATGCAAGTAGGAGAAAAAAGTTAAATCTTGAATAAACTTTAACCGAAAGAGGACATACGGGCATTGTTACATGAACGGGAATAATGTCTGATTTGTTTTTGCAGTTAGTAGGATATTTCCGTGTAAGTGTGCAATATGTTTCTTGATTCTTGTACATGGTAATTATTATTACATACAAACTCCAGACATCAATAATCACGATCTGTAATGATTTATGGGATTTTCATCTTCATCATTCATGATAGTGTAAACAGTTGCTTCTTTTAAGTGGTTCCAGTGTTGTCAAAGGCATGCCCTATGCTCTGAGGCTCAAGGGTAGCGCCTCAAGCTGCCCTCAGGCACTGCTCTTCAACTAGGCACGCACCTGACCTTTGGCGCACGTCTCTCTTATCTGCAATATGGGTTTGTTTTTCTTGGCCTTATATAATAGAACTTCTTTAGGGATTAGGGAAAAAGAAAATGGATAGATAAATTAAGGAAAACATATCAGATAAAGATGTACAAGTTAAAAAAAAAATTAAAGAAAACATATCAGATACAGAAGTACAAATTAAGAAAAAAGAAAAAGAAAATCGATAAAGTTAATAGAAAAGTAAGACTTTTTGATCACTGACTGAACATATACCATACTCATTTGCTCTTTCATTATAATTAGTTAATTTATTATTTATACTCTCTTTTTGTGTGCATGCCTATGTGCTCCTTGCGCCTCAAGGCAATTGGAGGCCTTTGCGCATTTAACAACACTGAGTGGTTCCCTGATTTAAAAGGCTCCATATTAATTATTGAATTGATGTTTATGTGACAGGTCAGGGAGCAGTTGGTTCCTATATTGCGAGACTATGACATGAGACCTCAGGTAAATACCATGTTGGGGTACATCTCTTGCTCTGCACCATGTTTACACATTTCTTATTTGAAGAGAATTTTGCTGCTATCTTATAACATCATTGTCTTCAGCTATAAAATATACATGATGGAATTTATTGAGAATTAGGAATTACAAAACCTAATCAAATTGTATGTATAAGAATTCAGTTCATTCGACACAATTAATTCTTTTCATTCAGTGAATATTCCATATCTTTGTTCTTTTGATTGGTGAGTATCTCAAGCACTGAAGTGGCATCAAGCTCGTCCTCAAAATCCTTTCCATTTTATGGGGAGAGGAGAGGCTATTGCTGAAGGCAATATAATGAGGGATGCAGCACAATGACTTCCCTGCAAATTGCAAATCATGGTACTTTTGGTTAATCACAGTAATTGCACAACCCTGATGGGTCCGGTGCTGGTATGATGGCACCTATCAATCTTATGCCCATTATATGTTGCATTTGTTGAATTGTGAAACATAATTACACTCCATAAACATTATGGGTACTTTTAAATAGGCCCTTTCTCCAAGTACTATCATTTATGCTTTATGCAGTACTTTACATCCTCAATGTTCATAACTTGCATGTTTGATTTTTTTTTTCCCATTTATCTGTTAACAATTTCTAGCAATTCCCTCAAAATGTTGTGTGTCAAATGCAGGCACTGTCGTCCTATGTGTTTGTCGCAGCTAATGTCATCCTTCATGCATCCAAGGATGATCAATCTAGGCATGTGGATGAATTACTTCCTCCTATAGTTCCATTATTAACCTCACATCATCATAGCTTACGAGGTTTTACCCAGGTCAGTTTCTATGAATCTTATGACTTATGAGTGCTCTGGTTTCCTTATAATTATTTGTTCAGGTTATTTTCTTAATGCATGTTTGCCATTTTTTCCCAGTTGTTAGTGCACCAAGTTCTTTCTAAAGTTTGTCCTCCAATAGACTGTGGATCATCTTTAGTTACGGCTCTAGAAAAAAGGTGCTTTGTAGATTTGAAATTGTACCTTGCAAATAACTATGACTGTACCAGGTATGACATATTTTTACGCTCTTATATATCATTAGCCTCAAACAGCATATGGAGTTCAACTCTTATCGTTATATTTTTTGCCTTTGTCTTGGTGAAACCAAATTGAAGAAACATCTCCTTGATCACTTAATATATCTAAGTCATATACTGATCTCTAAAGCCTTTTCTGCAATTTTTATGCCTCTTTTATGTGAGACATCCTGATCTCCTATTTTTATGTCTATATTTTTTTAATTTCCATGTGCTGCTTGTGTGTACAACTGTACATGTTTTCCGACTTTTATGTAGCTCCTTCTTGATGATTGTACTCTCAAAAATCTTTCTGTCATATGTGGGCACATCTTTCTGTGACCTTTATATTATGTAATGTGATGATATCCTTGTGATCATATTAAATAACTTGTTACATCGGTGGCATATTAACATAAGTTATGTTTAATTTAATTAGTGTTGATTTGTCTGGCTATGCATGACTAAGTGTTCTTGTTCCTGGAAATTTTTGAGAATGGGGTTTTTGACGGATATGGAGAGATAAACCATTTTATATCAGATGTCTGATGCGAAAATTAAAGAGAGATGGAGAGTGCTTAGGTAGGATATCATTCAAATGTAAATGATAAGGCGATTACTTGGAGTATACTGTAGACACTCAATTAGAGAAGCAATAGAATGGTAATTTCCAATCCATGTCTTTAACACCAGTTACAAATGTTACATCAAGTTTAATGTTGAAGAGTGCTTACATAAAGTGGTGCTATCTTGAAAATTAAAAGACAAATTCCACAAAGTTGGAGGTTGATGTTTCTCTAAACTTTAGTAGCATTAGATATTGAAGAGTTGTGTTGTTGTTTCTTTCGTCCACTGCATCTTCTACGCATACATTCTACTCCAGAGTAAAAGGTAAACAACACTCGTGCACAAGACTCTTATAGTGGACGGAATCTGGGACAAGTAATATGTGCGTAGACCTTACCTTTCATATTATGTGGGAGGCTGTTTCCAAAAATTAAATCTATGACCTCTAGATTGCACCTCTGCAACTCTATCAAAAAGGGATATAAGTAAAAAAATATGGGGTTGAGAAATAACAAAAGGAAAACAAAGCAATAAGTGGTTCTGCAATTTGATAATTCTTATCTGAATCTCAACACAAAAACAAGTAGTAATAGATAGTCATAAAGCCGATTCAACTTCTAATACAATTGAAACTACTAATAAAGGTGTGACATCTCCTCGGTAACATCTAAAACCTCTACTACGACCAACTTGTTTCAGTTTTTATAATTCTGACTATAGGGATGCTAGCGTGTGTATATGGATGTTAAGAAATAATGTATCTTTTCAGTTTTAAACATCTGTTCATACATTATACAGCTTACATGTTTTTGTTATAGAGGTGTGTGTATTTCAAGTCTACTTTTTTTTTTTTTTTTTTTGATTTTGTGAAATCTGGAAAGCTTATTATGCATTTGTACAATTACCCAATCCCCTTCTCTCCTCCAGGTTACGGGCCTCAATGGAAGGTTATCTTGATGCCTATGATCCCAAAGTCTCTGTCACTCCTGCCGGAATTTTTGTCAACCGAGTTGAGGTGAAGCATGTTATATTCAAGTTCATTTATAATGTTGGCCATTGAGGAATGTGGGCATCAAGTTGAAGAAAAGTGCTATCTACTGTAACTTACAAGTATCATATAGATATTGTTGTTACTCCACATGCAAATACATTAACTAAAATAAACTAATTCGAAGATGTTTTATCAGTTAGGGACCTGGGTGTTTACATATATCAATGTGCAATTTTTTAATAAAGTTCTTGAACAAAAGGAGGTCAATTGTTGGGGCTATGTGGGTTTTTCTTCTTTGTAATGGCTGTATAGTGGCAAGTTACTTTTCTTGGCCTTTGGAGTAATATTACATCATGTACTTGAAAAGCAACTGAGCATTTGTTACTGAAAGAGTTCCTTATGAATGCAAAAAAGTACTATATTAGAAATTTATACTTTCTGCAAATATTTTGGCTATAATATTATTCAAGACATTGAAGTATGTGAATCAAGAATGTGTTCCTTGATTTGTATTGCTGACTGGTCATACACACAAGTTTAGCTGAAAATTTTACATCATTTAAGGATATATTTTTTGGTTATCTTATTTTCTTCTCTTTTAGTTTTTCCAATCATCAAAACTCCTTTATGGAAAAAGTTTTTTTTTACCGCATTATGCCATTATCTGATTTCACTTTCTGTTTTTGGTGATTCTTTGTTTTCCTTTAATTTTCTTTTTCTGTTTATCTTATCGGATTTTTCCTGTTGTGGGTTGGGGTGGGAGGGCTCCAAAATGTAAGGGCTAATTTTCTTTCTGTATTCATGCCGCCAAGCTTCAAAATGTTTGGCATTACGTATCTGACGGTAATCATGATGAGTGGGAGTGGGGGTGTGGGGGCACCGACCTTTATAAGTATCATGTCTATTATATGAATTCCTGGGTTGTAAAACTAGTTAGATCAGGAAACTTGTTGAACAAATTGCTAAAGGAAGGGTTTTCTCTTCTTCTTTTTTTATGCATGGTTTGCATTGAAGGGTCTTATTTCTTGTTATTATGAGTAAATTTAAGTTTGCAAATGTTATGAAATATATTTTACTTTACTGAGTTGTTTTCTTTTATTTTTTTAATGATGCAGGACGTTGAGTTTGAATGTGTTCCAACGTCCCTTATGGAGAGAGTTCTCAATTTCCTAAATGTAAGTTCTCACTTTCTCCTTTTCTCCTTTTTTCCTGGTTGGTATCTCATTTTCCAGTCTTGCAGGATGTCAGGGAAGACCTTAGATCTTCAATGGCGAAAGATGCAGTGACCATAAAAAATGAAAGCTTAAAAATTGCTGAAGAGTCTAAATGTGTGGAGAATTTGTTTAATTTCCATATGTATAAAGATACAGCAATGGATTTTCAGAAAAAGGTTACGATCTCTAAACCTGAGAGGCTTGATGCAAATTCCAGGTCCATCTTGGCAAATGAAGAAACCTACGAACTGCTTGCAGGTATCTATAGAGTTCGAAAAGTGACTGTTCTAGGTGAAAGACAGGTTTTTGATACTCTATTTATACAGTAGTAGTTGAAATGTCATTAAGAAGAGCACTGTGACACTGCTTGTTGACTGACATTGCTTCTTTTTTTACCTATAAGTCATGGGGTTGTATCACTATGCCACAAACTCCTTTTTTCCCTATTGAAATTTCTTCTTGGTCAAAGTGCTATACTGGTTTCTTTGTTTTTGGGTGCTCACTATACTTTTGGATGAGAGAGACATGATATTGTATACCCCTTGATTGAACGAGTTATGTTTCACATATTGAAATTGCTACATTTAATGATACTGACGTATCATATTTGTATTCTGGGTCAGTAACATTAAATTGACTTGTTGCAAGATAAAAATGCTAATTATGGTCAATTAAGCATGTTGTGGCATCACCATGCACCTCATATTTTGGGTTTTCTGTGCATGTAATAGTACCAGGCATTTAGTGAGCTACTTTTCGAAACTTAATATATCTCTACTGAAACACAAGGATAGGATAGGATAAGAACGACTTCAATATAGGTTACTTGATACACTAATTGAGGATAACATGCGAGAAAATCATTGAAATCGATGAAAGAGTTAGGACACTGACTTTCTAGTAATAGTGGAGAGTGTAGCTTTAGGCATAGGAATGAATGACTGGAGAGGTTTGAAAGGCTCCAGAAATAATCAGGTAAGGATTGTGGCAAGGCTAGGTGGTGGAAAAGTTCCCTATGTTATGATTAACCTGAATGTCATTTACAATGGATATGACTTTAGCCATAAAATAAATGTACCTGAAACGAGAATGTTACAATGAATGTGCAGCAGTAGGAGGATAGGATAACAACAAATGAGGCTGTTCAACTTCAGGTAGGGGTTTTCCAATCAAAGACAAAATAAGGGAAAATGGTAGAGATCATTTCAGCTTGTAAAACATAGAGATGTTGCCATATTGGTGCTCTACAGGAAAAAATTGTGGCTGGTAGGAGATGCTAAAAAAGGAGAGAGTGGTCAACTTTCTCAAACTTCAGTTAGACTATGAGAGAAGCTCATTGAGTTTTAAGAAGTTCTCCATATGTTCTATGGAAACAATAAACAAAGTGTCTACTTTCTCAAACTTCAATTAGACTATGAGAGAAGCTCATTGAGTTTTAAGTCGTTCTCCATATGTTCTTTGGAAACAATAAACCAATATACTTTGTTTTGAGTTTTATCCTTTTCTGGGCCTTTATGTTTTTGTTAACTGACCATTCATTTCCCAGGAGCTGTTCCCCCTTTCTTCACCCTGATTTTCATTTAAATTCTCTCCGGTGCCTCAAGTCTTTGGTGAATTGTTACTTTTTGTTGACTGAAGATTTTACTGCTGAATTAAGTTTGGAATTTATGCTTAATGCAGACATGGAGAAGGAAGATGAGCTTCTGGAACAGTCACTTCATTGTAGTGGTTTGGCTATTGAAAAAATGAGAAGAAGCCGACAGCAGTTTATTCTTGTAGCATCGCTGCTTGATCGCATACCCAACCTTGCTGGATTGGCTCGGACATGTGAGGTATGCCATAGGCATTCATAATATTATTTCTCTTTTTGTATGTTGATTTTGGAAATTCTCTAACTATCCTTTCTTCTTTACTACTCATATCTTTCTCTTTTCTTCTTTGGAAATTTTATTTGCTCTTTTTCATTGCAATTATTCTTACTTCCAGGTATTTAAGGCCTCACACTTAGCCATTGCAGATATGAATGTGTTACGTGACAAACAGTTCCAACTCATCAGGTTTTCACTTATACACATCTGTGACTCCATACTGTACTTGCTCTGGCATTCTCATACTATATGCTCAGCATTCAGCAATTAATTGCTTGAAATCTTGTAATGTGCTTGATATCTTGCAATGAAGCGAGATTTGGGGTTTCATCAATTCTAGCGAGGGATAGAGTTCTCGTGGCAATCGAGAATGAATTTATCCTAAGATTTAAAAAATAAAAAATGAAGATCAGAAAACATAATTTATTATCTGATAGAGGAAGTAGTATTGACTGTTCCTAATCATAGTGGCTCTAATCAATTTAATTTAATAAGGGAGCTGTGGCAATAAATTGTAATTTAAGCTGAGAGCTCGAAAAGGTAATTGATGATACTTTGATTTGCTCTTGGGTGGCTGCTGGTTATTTTTCTTACTTTTTCTGTGTGTATAGCCTTTTTAGCTGTATAATAAATAGATAAGACGGGGTTGCCTAAACTTTATTTGGGTCAAGTTAAATTTCTTATTTAATTTGGGGTTTCGGGCAAAAATGTCAGTAGTTCTTGTAAACATTGAATTGATCCAATCTATGCAATGGTGAGGAGAAGATCTCGAATTAGAACAATCACGCAAAACTTCGTAATTTTATGTTGTTTGGCCATTTGCCTAATGGCAGTGCATATATTTATATTCATACTTGACACCCTAGGGGGTTACTTACCAAGCCAACTTATGATGGTCTTGCTGAAAAGGCTAATGGTGTCCGCTCAGCTCTGTCCTCTTGCTCCTTTTCCTACCGTACTCAACTGTGTTGTTAAATGAAGTATTATGAGATGCTTGTAATAATAAGAAAGCTTACCTTTCTAAGATTTAATATTAGATTTCCATATTTTGTATCGCGTATAGAATGTGTAGAACTAGCATCTAGCTTATATTTATTCTTGTCTGTAAAATATATGCTCCTTTGATAACAATGTCTTTTCATGAAGGTAATTTTAAAATGCATCACAAATTATACTCACTTGTAGCTAATGACTCTCATTGTATTTGCTAGCCAATTATTTTCAAATTGCTCTCTTTTTTCTTCACCAGTGTGACTGCAGAGAAGTGGGTACCTATTATAGAAGTCCCAGTAGACAGTGTAAAGCATTTCCTAGAGAAAAAGAAGCGAGAAGGTTTTTCTATCTTTGGATTGGAGCAGACTGCAAATAGTGTACCTCTTGATCAGTTTATCTTCCCAAAAAAGACGGTATCTCTCTCTCAAACTCACCTTCCGGTACTTTACGTTAGGTTATTAGGATTACCCCCATAAATATACACTAGGAAAGCAAGAACAGATCAGTTGAGCTTGTCACTTCAGTTATTCTCCGATACTTAGACGAAACTTATCTGTTTTTATGAAGTCTTAATAATCTGTAAAGAAAGTTCTAAAGTTCACTTACGCCACGGTGCAGAGGTAGAGGAAAATATTAATAATCGGGGATGCAAACAAGAAAGCAGTAGCATTCTTTTTTTTTAGCACTCTGTTGTTGTGGGTATATTGGGGGAACTAGTCTAATTTCATTGTTTTGACAGGTACTTGTTCTTGGGCGTGAAAAGGAAGGGATACCAGTTGATATAATTCATGTCCTGGATGCATGTGTTGAGATACCACAGTTGGGAGTTGTTAGGTCCCTCAATGTCCATGTGAGTGGTGCCATAGCTCTCTGGGAATATACTCGACAGCAAAGATCATAATAGTTGTCTTAGATATGGAATTTTTTCGAGCATTCCGTGAAATCAAACTCTACCTTAGTATTCAGTCTCTACAAATCACGAGCTGATTTATGCAATTTAGTTTCAGTGACACGATTTCTGTGGTTTAAGAGGTTCTGTCACCAAAATTTACTTTCATTTGCCTCTGTTTATAAACGAGGGAACTGTGGGGCACAATTGCATGTTTAATTTACATGTTGTAAAAGTCTTGATTCTTCTGTTGAATAATTTGTCCGGCTCTCTTGTCAAAGCAACCTTCTGTTTTGTGGTTCAAATTTGAAAAATAGACGTTGAAGCTTGAGTTGATCATTGTTCATTTCATTATCATATTTGTAAGTGGATTAATCTCAAGAATATTTGGATGGCTAACAATACAATAGTGTACAAGCATGAATGGTTCAGGTAACGTGCAAAATGCCCAACAATAACATAACAATCCACAAGCCAAGACTAAGAAACTTAAGCCTAAATTCCAACCCAACCCTAGTTTGAAGTTGTTAATCCTTCATTATAACCTATGATAGATATTGATTTCAGGGTTCGGTTCCCCGCTAGAACGGGGCACCGGGATAATACAGCACTAGAAAATGCGAAGAACAAACTGACGGAACTTATGATAATGTATTGAGCCTACTCAATTTGACTATTTCTTGGAACTGGTAGAGGTTTCATCCAGCCAGGTTGCTTGCCATTGCTTATCATAAAAGGTTGTCTCTTCAACAAGCTTCTTCAGTTTATCTAAATCCTCATTCTTTCTGATTAGAAGTACTCCCACCACAGCTACAAACAATAGAGTCTTGCAGAAAAAGTTACTCGTTTGATCGACCAGACCAACCCCTGTCAAACTATCAACCAGATACGCCATGAAAAAACCTATCATTGCAGCACGACCTACAACACAAACAACACGAGTCAGGCAACATGCTATAGCAGCGCTGCTTCCTGATCTATACAATGCAGTGAAAAAGAAAGACTTTAACAAACCATTAAGTAATTCGGCTTCTGGTAGATGGAACCTTTTGACCCATGCCCACCAAGGTATGATGGAGGTGTCGAAGAGGATAGGTTCATCATTACGGGTTGACTCTGGATTATCCTCGAGCCACTTTCTCCTCTTAACCTCTAGAATATATGAAGACAGGCCACTTAAATATCAAGTGAATTCTGATGTACCAAGAGATGTAATAAAGACAAAACATCAGGGGTGTAAATATACTTGAACCACGACCACCCTTGTAAAAACAAAGTTTGTATAAATTTCAGCCAAAATAGAAGGGTCGCACTAGAAGCCAACTTAGATGTCTAATCCAATTATGATGGCAGATTTGAGGATGCAGTCAAGGCAACATCCACTCACAAGCTAGAAGGTTGATTCAAAAACCTCAGAGATTCTTCTACTTACCAAGGGTGGTGCATTCCCAGCTTTCCATATTAGGATTCCGGAAATAATATGATACAGCTCATTGGAGGAACAAATTGTGAATGAACAAAATTTAAGTCCATAACAATAAAGTACCTTCAACTCAAATGAACAAAGCATTGGCAGCAAAGATATTGAGAAGTTGATAAACCACTTCGGTTGGGAATTGTCAGTTCAGCTAATAAGCAAAATTGGGGGTTTGCAAGAAAAATAACATAATTCCATTAACCAAATGGCTCTAGCTTTTGCTAATAATTCAACTACACAACTATTTCAAAGGCTCCAATTCTCAAACTTGCTTTTCTCATCAAGTCCTAAAACAAAATATCAAAATCAGCAAGACTACATCACATGATCATGACCAAAATATGTCACTTTGCTAGTTTGCACAGATAAAACAAAATCAAGTGAACCATGACCATTACCAGTATCAATAACCGCATCCCAATCAGTTTTGCCATCCTTCTGGAACTGTCCGAGGTCCCATGTCCCTCCAACCCACTTGGGGTCTACAAATGTCCGTACCTCCACCTCTCCATTAGACCCCGCGGAGATCTCATCGGTCTTCGAAACCCCAGCAGAAGAAGATTCTGCAACTATCTGCTGAGGTTTTGGGTCGTCCACGGTGGCAGAAATTCCAATCCCATCGTGTGTGGAGGCCTTGGGGACTGACGGGAAGGGAAAATAGGTAGTGGGTCTGGTGGTAAAATGGGTTTTGGGGGAGAAGGTTGGTAGTGACGGCGGAGAAAACAAGGACATGGATGCGGGCATTGTTGATTGTGGAGAAGATTGTCAGAGTGTCAAAGCAAGGCTTGGGATCGATGGCTGAACGGACGGGTAATGACTGTAGAAGTAACCTGATCCTTTGCGGGCATTTTGTTTTGTTTTGTTTTGTTTGTTTGTACTTCACATCTGTAAAGTCCCACATCATAATTCCTTATTTATAACTAAAATGTTATATGTCTATAATTTTTCTGTTCGTAAATATCATAATCTAGGTAACATGAACAGAAGTGTGAGAACCATTTTATATTAAATGGTCTCCACACTTCTCCTGATGTCACTTAGATTATATACACCAAAATTATGGACATATAGTGTTTTCGTATTTATAAAGACCAAACTCACCCTTAACCATTAACAAAAAATTTTCCTAAGGTTCAGTTAGTTGGACTTAACCCATTTGTTTGGGTCTAAGAAGAAACAAAGCCTTGCGGGCCCAATATATTCACGAAAATCGGACAAACCAAAGCAAACAATACTGTTGATGTGTATGGGGGTATGGATTTACAACATGGTATCGAAGCAATTCGGTCCAGTTGGACATAACCTCTACTCCACTTGTTGGGTCTAGCATAACCTAGCTCACAAGTGCGAGGGAGTGTTAAGTCCCACATCGGTAAGATGTGGGAACAATTCCTTATTTATAGGGACCAAGCCCACCATTAACCACTAACAATGTCTTTTCTTAGGCTTGAGTAAGTTGGGTCTAGCCCACTTGCTTGGGTCTAAGGAGAAACAAAACCGTGCAAGCCTGATGTATCTACGAGAATCTAACAACCCAAAGAAGGCAATATTGTTGATGTGTATGGGGGTGTGGATTTACAACATATCCACATGCATATTGAGGATTAAAATTGATGAAATAATGTAGGAGTCGTTATCTAGTTATGATAAAAGCCATGCTCTCTTACGACTCCATGGGCTATGGGCCCGCTTCATTGTTCGTGTTTAGGGTTCGTTTGGCCCGAATTTAGCTTATGGAGTCGGGTTTCAAGTAAGGCCCACCCATAAATAGGCAAGATGTCTTTTCGGGATTTGCTCTCAAGCTCACGCTAGGACCCCCACTCATTTAAATCAAGAACACTGACTACTTATGTCAATCTATAATGGAGTTTCATGACATCTCTCGCATGACGATCTCATCTTGAATCAAGTTTATGTTTATGTTTTTATTTTTATTTAGGTACACAAGCAAACAAAATGTCAAATTTATGTTTATATTTTCTATTTTCTATTTTTAATTTCATAATTTTTTAAAGTGATACCAAACAGGATGTTAGGGTTTTTTAACATTTGTTTAAAAAGTCAAAGAAGAGAAGATGGGCATAGTTGGAATATCATTAATAAAGTGGAGGTATTTCAAGTAGATTAAAAAAAATTGCCATTCAAATGCTCCAAATTTAACAATTTGAAAAAGCTTTCCGAAATGCCACTAAAATGCTACTTCCAAATGAGCGTTTGTCTTTAGGAAACTATAAGGTGGTTTCGATTGTGTTTAGGAAACTAAACTATAATCTAGCGGCAGCGCTACGTATCCCTAACAAATTCAGTCATAACATGTAATTAGACAACGTAATAACGAAAGTCAATGTAATTAGACAACATAATAACATAATTTAAAGTAATTAAATGAAATAATACTGTTATGGTCGATTATGGAAGAAATTATTAGGAGTAGAAAGAGTTTTTGATAATCTAGTGCTAGTTATGTTGTTAGTCTTTTATCAAGTTGTGCGCTTGCACTCTTTTAGCAGTCGTCAGCATATCCATGTAAGCATGCATAGAGTGTGTACAAATGGAGGAGAGTTGAAGAGATATTTTACCTAACCCATTACAAAATTTCCTCAACTATAGACTTCGAAATTGGAATTCCCTCTCTTTAATTAATTAATTATTAGGTATAATAATAATAATAATTACAGAAGAGTCGGAGTAGTGTCAAATGTTTTTTTTTTCTTCTAAATAATTGAAAGTGGGAGTTATAATATAGGTATATACTCTGTTTCTATACCAAGTGGAAGAAAAAGGTGGCATGGGAATGCATTAATTAATAATTTACATGAAGAGCTAGCCGCCTCATGAGTGTAGTATAAGTATGGGGGGATCGATCCAACTTCTCTGCAATTCCCATCTCTCGACTCTTCATTCATCATCTTTTGGATGATTATTATAAATCAAAAAATGGGGTCTGATGCTGCTCTTACATTTGCTTACTTTATTTTCATTTGCATTGTGGTGGTCTTCCCTCCACCATCTTACTCAGCTGGAGACACCTTTACACACTCAAGAGCTACCTATCATGGTAGCCCTGATGGCCTAGGAACTCCAAGTAAGTACTCTTAAATGTTTATTCATTCCATCATTTATATATATATATATATAGCTCTCATGCAATATTTATCAACTATTTATATATATATATATATATATGTATGTATATAATGCATGATACTTGAGATTTATAATGTTGTGTTGTGTAGCCGGCGCATGTGGGTTTGGAGAATATGGAAGGACAGTGAATGATGGAAAGGTAGCTGGGGTTTCAAGACTTTTCAGGGCTGGACGTGGCTGTGGTGCATGCTATCAGGTCCTTGCTAATATTCATATCTCATAACGCTAAACATCCCATGTTTTGTTGTTATCCCATCTATTGAAATGGATATCTATGATATGATCCACGTGAAATTGTGGGTTGTACATGATGCATATGAAATCGTGTGCATCCATCTTAGTTTTTGGTATAGTTGAGGCAAAAAAAAAACACACACGCTAAGATCTGTAATACTGTTGTTTTTGTTCCAGATATCCCAAATATTGAAATGGACATACATAATCCACGTGAAATCATGAACCCTACATAATCCATGTGAAATCGTGTGTGTCTATCTCATCATTTGGAATAGCTGAGGAAAAAAAAAACACATTAAAATCCATAATACTGTTGTTTTTGTTCCAGATATCCCAAATATTGAAATGGACATACATGATTCACGTGAAATCGTGTGTGTCTATCTCATCATTTGGAATAGCTGCGACAAAAAAAAAACACTGGAATAAGACTAATTATTAGCTACACCAAGGGTTTGTTTATTTTGATGGGTGATCACTTTGTAGTTAATTAATTTGCAGCTAAATTAATAAATTAATTCAGGTTAGGTGCAAGGCACCCTACTTATGCAGTGACGATGGGGTAGAAGTGGTGGCGACTGACTACGGCGAGGGCGACCACACGGACTTTATAATGAGCCCGACTGCCTTCTCAAGGATGGGATATAATCCGACGGCCTCACATGAGTTATTCGCATATGGTGTGGTGGACGTAGAATTCCAGAGAATCCCATGCCGAGGATATGGTGTTCTGTTCAAGATCCATGAGCAAACCAGATATCCACACTACTTGGCCATAGTCATTCTCTCTGTCGCCGGCAAAAGCGACGTCGTAGATGTAGATTTCTGGGATGAGGAACGCAACGAATGGAGTGGGATGAGAAGGCCATATGGTGCTGTGTTTGACACCACCCCACCACCAAAGTCTACTTCCATCAAGCTCAGGTTCCATGTGAGTGGGAGTGAAGGGCTAACATGGCTGGAGGCACCCAATGCAATCCCATCTGGTTGGAAGCTTGGTGCTACTTATCAATCCAACGTTAACCTCAATTGAACTATTAGGACCATCTATCTCTTTCTACATTCCAACTAGGAGTGGAAAAATAAAAGAGACTTTACACTTATCTTCCATGTGATGTGAATGTGAGTATTATGTATGAATAATAACATATGGCAGTCCTTGTCATTGGGATGTACATTAATACAATAATATGTGTGTGTTTTAAGAACATTCACATCAGTTATTCATAACAGATCCTCTAAAATACTAAAATTTACCGCAACAAAACTTCTATCATACACGAACAAAACTTAGATGAAAGGATTCATCCCTAGCCAACATTTTAGTTCACACATTAAAAACATTTTCTTGGGAACAATCTTTTAGAATAATCGTGTTTCATACTGAAAAATATATATATATATATATATGAAAACTATTTTCCTCGAAATATAGCTCCTCGGCGCCAAAACCTAATCCATCCATCCTACGACATAATCACATATAAGGATCAATGACATTAAACTTCGCAAGTTTCAATACAGCATCAGCTGAACCATCTCAAAAATTAGATGGGTAAGTTCAAATTTTGTTTACAGTTGCTCCCAAAACAGCCACAGATTTCCCTGTATTCAAACAATTAAAAGTTAGTAGATACAATTTCGTCAAGTGTCGTAATCTCTAGTAATCGAGGAGAGAGCTAACCATCCAACTGTAATTAGCTAATCTCTTGGACAAAGTTTTGACGAAGATCCGGAATTGAAGAGATCTGAATTCTGAAAAAGAAAACAAAAGGAGAAGAAAATTCAACTTCTTATTTCAAGTACTGAGTAGAGAGCAATGACATCTAAACTGCATTCAGAACATCACAATGCCTGCCTACTTCCTCTTTGAGTAGAAAATTTTAATCAAGTGGCACCAAGCTGCTACATAGCAGAGCTTACTCAGTGACTAAATATATAGCCTCAAGAACATTGTTACAAAGGGCAGATACAACCTAAAAACAAAACCTAATTTTATACATCAAGCACAAACCCAATACTACAAGGAGATGAAAATTTTATAAGGAGATCTAAAGTAATATTACCAACAGTAACCTAAAGGTAACTGCTGGATGATAACAACACAGAGGTCCAAACCGAACCAGAGTGCACAACCAGTTCATTACCTTTATTAATACTAATAGCCATGAACATATTGCCCATGCATATAAAAGACACGAGAGTGTTCAGAACAATAAGTTGTCATATTTGACTGGCTTGCCTAACGTGGATGAGAATATGCAAGCAACTGTCCCCAAAGAGACCGTGGCATTCCATAGCTCCAACATTCATGAATATAAAACCACGAAATATAGAAGCACTAGAAATAGAGCAAGGCCGCAACCAAATTATTTAGTGATTAATAATGACAGTCTGTATGTCTCTGCAACTTACATGATTGCCCTGTACCTGTATTCGCATGCCTGCACAAGTAGAATGACAATGCAAATTCAGACCACGTTAAGCATTCAAAGAGAATTAACTTGTTACAAAAGATAGGTAAACCAAGACAAACGCATATAATTAGCAGTTCCATGACTACAGAAAAGCTAGTGCTGTACTTAACAGTGGTGATAATTACCAATGCTCAACTAAATTCACACATTATCTTCTCCCTGCCTCAGTACATCCGACCAGTGCACTCTGACGAGCCACAGTAACAAGTCTTCTTCTTAATATTGCCATCAGAATCATAAACCTGATCTATCATGTAATTGTAATGGTAAGTCAACTCCTTCAGTGGACGAATGTTCTCCGCGGCAAACAGCATAATGTGGGGAATCCTCTTGTCCTCGTGATCATAAAGGACATTTTGGGCATAAAGATTAGGAGAACAGCTATGGTTGATGAATCTCCCAACATTTCCATACTTTGCGGCATCAATGGTGAAGCCAACACATTCGACAACTTCATGGGAAGTTGATTGTGTCTCATGCATCATAGTTGAAAGTTCATTCCAAAGATTACCATCATTGTAGTTGTCCCCAATATCAAACAGATACTCATCATTACCAGTTCTTTTTTCAGCTTCATTCTCTTCAAGGAGCTCTCCTGCATACTCGCATATGAAACTACCTGAAGGAATAAAATCTAGAGATCTCACACCCCAGCCCCGAGATTCAGTTTTAAAAATCTCAAGCTGAAATTTGATACCTAGTTGGCTGACTCTATTATGGCAAGAGTGCGGACACTTGCAAGATGGACCACACTCATAGACAAGGGACTTTGCTTCAACAATAGCACCATTGTGGTTATATGGAATCTCACCTCCATTCTTGGCCACGCAACAACATTTTCCCGATTCTAAGCATCCATTCAAACAATCACATCCCTTGGGAGGAAGAGAGTGATACCAATCTGGATACATCATGCAAGTCACATACTCGAAGGATGGGGGCTTTTCATCATCTATTGTATTAACAGCAGATATGGGAATTGGCTCTTTCCCTAGTGAAATATCATCTACACAGATACCCTTGCGCACCTTAAATTTTTTTGACTGCTTAACTTCTTTCCATGCAAGCTCTGGCTGCCCTGGAATACGTGTTAACCTAAATTTAAAGACCTTACTACCATGTGGCTCTATTTGCTCCCAATAATGTTCAACCAAATATAACCCATCATATACATAAGTCCGACCTCTTGCATCCGAAGTACCAAAGGCCCAATCCTCACCGCGGATAACCCTTATGGGATTCTGTGCATTCTTACTATTTGCCAAAGCAAGATTCCCTTTTTCAAGCTTCTGATCTACATGTTCCTTATTGCCCACATTCCCGCCTGAGCCTGTATAAATTAAGACATCTGAGTCCAACTCATTATCATAGCCGCCAGAAGCTACAACACTTACAGCAAGAGAAATTCCTCCTTGCTTCACATAGTCTATGCCACCTTGAGTTAGTCGATGCATACCAATAATATTAAGCTCCACCCTGTACTGAAACTCATCACCAACTTCAACTCCTGGGACAGATCCAATTATTCTGTCTGGGTTAATATATCTGTTTTTATCCTTGAGAATTTTCGCTGCTTGACAATCAATCCTCTTGTGTCGATCTGCTGGCTTTGCTTCAGCTTCCTGCAAGAGCTTCCGACAGATAGCTTGGAACAGACGCAATGTCTCCCTCACCTTGTTTCGAGTGACAATCCCGTCACTATCATTACTTCTACCAATCAAACTAATGGGGCAGGATGGAGGAAGGCTCACATCAATATTATGTGCACCCACATGAGACACTTCATCCTGCCATGTAGAATTTTTAAAATCTGAGACAACTAGTTGATGGATAACTTGAAAAGCATTTTGAGTGGAAGATGAACTGGGCATAGCAAATGTCCCTCCAGATTTTACTGCTTTAACATTCCTTGGCTCAACAGCAGATTTAAATCTTTCTAGCAATAAAGGACGATGTTTCTTCCCTGTACTTTTAGCTATACCTCCAGCCACATTAGCTTTGGAGGGTCCTTTAGCCCGCCTCGAAGGAGAATTTGATGCAGCTATGAGACCTATTATGATCCTTCTTTCTGAGGTAAATTTCAAAACTTTAGAATCTTCATCTTGCAAATGATTATCAGATCCAGACACATCAGCAACATTCTGGTCAACAGTTTTAGCCCTCGTGAAACCAACAAAGTCTTTCCCGGCAACACTCTCATCCATTCTGACAGCAGTCTTCGGCTTTGTATTCTCCAGTGAGGAAATAATTTTATCTTGCTTCCTTATTCTTTTAGAAGGCCTCCCTTCAGATTCAACTTTAACTTCGTCCTTGACAGATTTAGGATAATATCCTTCCAATTTGCTAGCCTCATCATCTTCTCCGCCTACATCCACTCCCATTCCCTTCACATTAGTCTGAATTGTCCCTTTCAGTGGCTCATCTTCGCTATCAAATTTTTCTTGTCCCAAACACCTGTGTTCAGAAGAATCTAGAACTTCCATATCCTTTTCCTTGCTAAGACATGAAACATTTCTTCCACAATTTGGAGGGAAGTCTCTAACAGCAGAAACTCGTCTTCGAGGAGGATAACTTCTAACCAAAGTTTTCTCCAGATCATTCCCATTACGGTAAGCAGCGGAATCATCATGAAGTGGCAACAATCCCAAATCATTTGGTGGAACCAACTCTTCATCCAGAGCAGCATCATCAACCTGGCAAACATCATTTACTACGTCACATGTTTCTTGTTCAAAAGCTTTCAGTGGTGTAATCATTCTGGCATCATCCAAAGCTCCCACCCCCTCTGACAAATCTACTGCTTGCATTTGTTTCATATCCATTGACGTAAGCCCATATTTGGGATGTTCTGAACTCTTAAGCCTTTCAAATTCAGATTCAGAAGCATTTTGCTGCCCAGGCATTTCCTCACGAACTAAACTTTGCAGTACACTGGTGGACTGGGTCCCAAACCCAGTTTCAGATAGTTGAATATTACCATCTTTATACCTACCCTCTAATTCCTCGACGGCATTGTTAGGGGCCTCTTCTTTGTCTGGTCTCAAACTGATCCCAGCAGCAAAACGTCCACACCCTGGTGGGAAATCTCGAACAGCAGAAACTCTTCTCTGCTTGTACTTGGGCAGACCGATGTGTGAAGCAACATTATCATTTTCCATCATTTTTCTTCCTGAACTCCTCTCTGAAGAGCTACCACTGCTCAAGTTACCCACTCTTGTTGACTTTGCATGCACCACACTGTCCACAAACCCCATACCAACTCATGAAATAAACAATGAAGTGCCCAAAACCAACCTAAAAGCCAAAATAATTATCATTGACATAAGAGGAAGTCCCAGATTAAACAGAAATCAACACAAAACTTGCCACGATGCCCAATAAATCTAAAATTAAAAATAATTTTTTTTTTTCGAAATGAGGAAAAGCTTATGTTTTGCACAATTGAACCTCAGAGACTTGAAGTGGCCCCCCACCACCAGCATTAGTAAGACTGCAGGCCTATTCTTGCTATGGAGATTCTAACCAGGGTTGTCTCCAAGCTAGTCCAATTGATCCAGCCCTCGGGAGACAAGGGCCAAAGGTGCTATTAGTCCACAAATAGTTTATGACAAAAGAAGAAAATCCAATCAACTCAGTTGTTAATATCATGAGTTCCATTACTTTCACCAGCACCAGCCCATCACCATATACACCATGTAAATGTTGATTAACTCACACTCTCATAGCACCTGAGACAACCAAAAACCTAATCTCAAAGACTTGAATTCTGTTATTATTCCCGCATCCACTGGGATGGAGGACTTAAAATACAATATGAAACATAAGAATATAAAACTTATGAAATGTATGCAGGAGAAAAAAAAAACTGTTCAAAACGATGCGTAAAATACTTTGTGATACTCATACAAAAATACTTTGGTGTTATGATCAAACGCATAGCGAGGACATCAATACTGAGGGCGACAACGCAAACACCACGCCACCAACTAAATTTTCAATCCAACAAAAAATAGGAGACAAAATTCCCTAGAAAGAAACGAAAGCCGAATTAGATCTAGGGCATGAAGCATAAAGCGAGAATTGCAGAAAGCAAGTCACACAAGTAGACACACAATCAGAGAGAGGCAGAGAGACCGTACCGATGACCGCTATTGAGGAAAACTGACCGCCAGGGGAATATAGGGGAGTAAATCCAGATATTGAAACGGAAATGTATCGGTGAGAACGAGCTTGCAAGTTTTTTCCCAAGCCAGGAGCCAATTTCTGGTTTTCAAGATACAGACAGACGGACGGACATGACCAAAAATGGAAACAGCTTTATGCCTTTCGGTCTTCACTCTTCAGTAACCATGGGCTAGACTTGATGGGCTAAGCCCACTTATGTAAAATGAGCCCGAACCCAACTAGCGCCAACTTCACGGGCCTCTTTGTTGGTTTCTAACCGCCAGTTACATCGTCCAACGGCAACGCATCAAAATGGCGGGAACCGTTTTTTCAAAAAAAACCCCTAAAACGGCGGAAAAAGAAACCCAAATGGATGAGACGCAAGTGTCCTTTGGATATTAAGGATTTTTCGAGAAGACGAAGAACAGTGATCGGCTCAGCCAAGTATCATCATCTCGAGAAAACTGCTTTCCTCGGTCCCGCTTCCCCGGAGAGAGCGACGAATCCGTCTTCAGAGACGACCAAGAGGAGGAGTTCGAAGAGCTTCCCGTGGAATCCATGGCATCTTGATGGTCTCGCTACCAGAAAGCTCGGAGGGAAAGGAGGCTGATTATGGTAGCTAGCAGGATCCACTAGAAGGATCGATCCTTGCTGGCTCTGAGGAGCTGCGGTCGATCTAGAGTGGAACTGTGGAAGGAGAGCTCAAAAGCCAATAAAGTTATCGAATCCTCCATCTTCATATGAAACATTTGTTTCTACTCCTTTTTCCTCCTTGGGAATGAACTCCTGCGGAATAAGGGGCTTCCGTTTTCAAATCCAATAAAGTTACGGCCATCGAGCATTTTGTTTAGTTCAATGACCCGTGTGTTTGAAATTTGAATCTCATTTTCCTTTACGTACGTAACACAAAATTAAACTGCTGGGCATGCGGGTGGAGCTGATCTTGCATTATCACAATTAACTTCATCATCCCAACCTAAACTCCTCATCTCGCTCTACTAAAGTAATAAAACTGAAAAGCAAGCGAAGGGTGTTATTTACAAGTAATTTCTGCAATACCCAAGAACGAAAATTGCATCCATAACTCAGAATATTACCACCTCTTTTGCACTTTTGAGTTTTGAGCAATATATTACATCCTGTTGTCAACCTATACAAAAAAAAAAAAAAAAAAAAAAATCCACCCGAATTCATCTCTTGAAGCATTAAAGTGTTTGAGAAGATTGGGGGGAATTAAAAAGCAACCATCAAACCTCATTCACAAGCTTTTATGGACTTGATATGCAAAACAAGTTGCCCCTGTCATAACATCCAGCAGAACTGCATCTATTATTAGGCCAACTTACCAGGTATCATTTTAAAAACATCGCTAGGGACGAACAAGATGTGGGTATATACTGCTACTGCTAGTGCTCGCCTGTTGGCCAAAACTCATAGTTGGATTAAGGAGCTCTGCCTGTGGGAATGAGCTGTTAGAGGGCACATCCAGCAGCAGATCCTGATCAGGGCTTTCATCGACAAAATGGAGAGAGTCCAGCATAAGAGAGCTACTCTCAGGAGGCAATGCAAATAGGCTTCTTGGACTAAAGCAAGAGCCATCATTGTCTATGGGTTCTTTGCTTTCATAGGACGCTTTCGTGATAACCCTTTTAGGGCTCCTCATCACACCCTTTGCTTCTGAAAGATGAAATATAATTTTGAGAACAGTTCCATGCAAACTATGTATATGTTTAAGCACTCAGCATTAATATTCACTGAAAAGAAGAAGCAAGTTCTATAGAATAACATAAAAATTGTCTCAAACAAATCCCTATCATTTGAACTATAGGAAAGGATGCGAAGCACTGTTCATTTTTTCCGATGAAAAGAGATATATAAACCATCAATATCAATGGCCGTATATTGCTGCTCCATTAGAAAAGCTATCAGTCTTATCTTTCAAGACCTGAAACATTGTGATGTCAATACTAATGTCAGCTCCAGAAGGATGATTAGGATGGATTTACATATGCAATCTCAGTTTTAGCTGGTTATGTGTCATCGGTGTTCAACTACGCTTCATTTTACAATACATGTTTTTCCTTCAAATTGAAAACCAGGATACCCAAAGATGATAAACGAAAGGTAACAGAAATGATGACAGATTGTTTTCGGAAATCTAGCTTCAGTCATTTCGGTCCAATGTCACACAGATTGACACTTGAATCCATACAAAATATACATTATAATCAAGCAGACACTCTTCCAGCTATTTGCTGTGAGACGTGTTATTTAACCTTTTGAAATGTCAAAGCTTAGCCCATGCTAGCATATTTGCTTCAACCTTAGGTCCTCAACAATAAGCTCAACTCCATTATATGATATACTCAGGCCAAAGATTTGACTGACCTGGAATTTTATAATTTTGACTGTCACGTGATCTCTTGACGATAACTGAACTATGCCATGCT
The DNA here is from genome assembly GCF_013401445.1 of Tripterygium wilfordii. Classification (NCBI taxonomy): domain Eukaryota; kingdom Viridiplantae; phylum Streptophyta; class Magnoliopsida; order Celastrales; family Celastraceae; genus Tripterygium; species Tripterygium wilfordii. Next base: position 4,065,775 of record NC_052246.1, read on the forward strand.
ATGCCATTTGGACCTGTTCCAACAAGTTTTCCAGGGCAATTCTTAAGTTTCTGCAGTCAAAAAAAAAAAGAAAGAACGGTAGGTAGGTAGCAATGCAACTTGATTCCACTCTCCAAATAATTATTGGTAGATGTTATTTTCATCCAATAAAACTTGTATGTGCAGAAAGCAACTCAAACCTTCAGCTGATGATAATGTTCCACCCATTTGTATTTCGTTAAATTGAATAACGCAAGCCTTTTCAAAGTCTTACAGTCTTCAGTCTTTACACCTGAAAAGGAGATATCAAACACTCCTTCTGCCAGTAGTTGCTGAAAGGAAGACAAGTTCTCTTTGAATTGAGGACTATCGAACATGTTTCCAAGGCTGCAAATGCAACAATACAGCGGAATTAATAGATCACGCCTCAACTTCTTGGGAACTTGCTTATTCAGTTTCATGAAATTGATTGGACATAAATTCTATCCTTGTACAGTAAAAAATCTACACTTATTTTTTTCAGTTGACATAAACCCCTTCTGAAATATTATATTTGAATGCAAAGTCCTAGGGCAATTGAATGTCAAGACTCAAGAGTTATTGAATGTCAAGACTCAAGAGTTATGACTCAAGCTACACTTAACACTGCAAATATTGAAGTAATACACCTATAAGTGCAACTTTGAATAGGATAGCTAACCTAAAAACAATGCATTTTGTCTCTTAAATGACTTACAATTCAGAAAATACTGGCAGTGATTAAAAAATAGAAAATCGAATGAATGTCATATACCAACCTATCAGGGACTTTGGCGGTATCAGGTGAAGGTAAATATTTAAATAACTGCTGCTGCTCCTCACTTGACAAGTTTTTTGCGAACTCCTCGAAGTTAAGAATATCCTACACCAAAATCAAACAATAACTATGATATGCTAAAGCGCACTAAAGATGAACATGTTTCGAACATTACTCAATTCAAGAATAAATATCACTTTCCAGCTGGAGAAACGCTAAGAGATAGGCAAGAACCACAAATATCATTTGAGAGAGAGAGAATGTTATATTCAGATATTACAATGGACAACAAATATACACCATTGAAAACATTTTTTTAGGTGATGATACAAGTTTTTCTCTTCTGAAGAACATTCACATCAATATAGACACTAACTTCCAGATTATTGAGAAACCATGTGCAATGTTCAAAAACAGTTCACAGTATCAGATAGTACGTAAGTAATAACTCATGCTCTATATGATTCTAAAAGAGCCACTTATTACTTAGTCGATATTTTCTTTTGCTAAAAGCAAGCATATCATCAGATAATAACATGATGTTTGACAAAATTGGCACCAAAGGATGAAAGCTTACATTGAAATCTATATTACACAGTGGTGAACTACGACTTCCCAAAAGTTGTTGTTTCTCTTGCTGAATCTTGTCCCTGAAATTCCAAAAAAAAAAAAGGAACAATTAACCATGTTGAGAGTAATATTCTTTTTTCAATTTCTTCTTTTCTTGTATAGTAGGAATAACTAAAATGTATCTCTTCTGCTTTTACTTCAGGCCAATGCTTCAAAAACATTTGCATCCCATATCATGCAATAAATCCACAAACCAACCTCCTTGTAACATGATTCACAACTTACAATAACTCTAGAATTTGTCGAAAATTACACAACCGAGGCAGTCCAGTATTTTTGCTCCATGTTTAAAGCCTATATAACCAGTGACCACCAATCCCCATGTATGTATTAATTGATGTGTTGCATTGTATCTTTCAGAGACAGCATGGATTACAATTTCATATTTGAGCTAAAAGCTAAAACCTAATTTACAATTACTAACAAACAATTGGCTAAAATTCTTCTGCAAGTCCTAATACTATGTATCAATACCTTTTCGGTTGCTGTAGTTGCATCCCTTGTCCCATAGCTTGCTTAGCCTTTTCAATCACATAACTTGATGCGTTGACACTCGTATTCACATTATCTATAGGAAGGGTAACAGAACGTGAATATGCCTCATTTGACGAGTATTGTCTGTTTTCAACTGACAGAGAACTTGCTTCAGATTCCTCATCTTTAGCTATTGAGCTAGGATGTCTAATGAGAACGCTTCCATGTCCTATCTCAACCGAAACCATTGGTGTTTCGCTCTCAAAAAGCAAATCCTCTTCAGAAGATCCAGAGAAGTATGAAGACTGTTGCTCATGCAAAATAGTATACAAGTCCCTTGTAAGTTTCTCAACAGGAGAAGGCTTTGGACGATTGAAACAGGTCCTCTTCCTAGAGGGAACTGTGGAGTCCCACACAACTGACTGAGCTGGACCTGCAAAAATGTCGAAGAAGCTGCTTAAAGACAACATAATGGGGCAAAATAGTAATGCAAATTTACATCAGAGTCCTTTACCATCAAAAATTGTGCTGACAAAGAAAGCAATAAGTCCTGAGCTACTTACTGAATCTGCTTACAGTAATAGACTGCCTTAAATAGGTATGCCTTAGGGAAAGCCTGAGAATATGCTACCGTTAAATAATCAATTAATTAAAAAATCTTTGATTAAGAAACCTCAAGGACACATTTTGGCTCCTGTTAGCAACGGAAATCATCATTGGCGAAGGCATGTGCAGTGTGCCACAATGATAATTACAAGGATTAAAAATAGTTCAACTCCCATATGCAGATTTTCCATAGTATGCAACATATAACTAACTAAACTTCATTCTATCAGTCAAAATAAAAAAAATTATCTCAGTTGTAGAGTCAAGCAGATGCTAATGCAAATTTTCAGCTGATATTTAACCTGTCAAATCACTAGCATCCCCACTGCCAAATTGAGCACAGCTTTCAGAGTTAGATATCGCTGAACCAGAACTTGATCCATTACCAGTATCTTCATCTACAACCTTCCGGAAACCCTGGCTGTAGTCAGGGGCAAACCCTCCATTTATGATGCTATCAGGATTTAGCTTTCGTTTTAGAAGTTTCAGTTCTTTGTTCTTATTTATAGATATGCTCTTCATTCTAGACACCCTATGATCCTCATAATCATCAGGGTCGGCACGAGCATGAAGTGGAGTATAGTTTGCAAGAGTTCCCTTTGTCCGCCATCGAGATCCACATGCATTGCACAATACTGGCTTGTCAGGAGGCCCATTGCGCCAGAGAGGGGTGCCTGTTCCAAAGCTTGGTTGTCAACAATTGATGCATATTTAAAAAAACACTGTTTACAAGAATTCCTAAACTTAAAGCTGTAATGTCTGTGGAAAAAGAGAACTAGGCTCATCCACAACAAGAAAAAGAATACAAGAGTCAAGTAATACAGAAAATCACTAAAACAAATATTCAAAGAAAGTGAATTGTGTTTATCGATATCAGAGAAGCAAAGGTTCAAAATAAGAGAAGTAGCTGCATGCCATGGAACAAGCACTAGTCAGCTATTGCTTATGTGTGAATTTTTTTTTTTTTCGTTCACACTGCAGTTGGAAAATACATCTAGCATTTTATTCAACTGAACATGCCATGAAACAAGCACTAGTTGTAACCACTTGCTTCCCACACATACTACCAGCTTAGATGGCTAACCGGCCATGTTGTGGTGTTCAGTATCAGTAGAACCTGCAGAAAAAATATTCAGCAGTGCCAGATGTTGCTTGTCCAAAGCTTCAAAACTCTATCAAAAGGGAGGTTAAAGCATAAAAGTATGATGCGGAAATTATAGGTCTTTGTATAAGAAACAACACCTACTTATAAAGAGGATGATGGACCGAAAGAAAGATACTTTAGGAATTTGGTAACAAGAATAAAGCTTTCTTGCAGCATTGAACACAAATAACTTCAAGAAGTGGCTTCCAGATGAGTTGGGGTGTTGAGGGTGCAGTAGAGAGAATGGTTTTGGAATGATTAGCTCATTGTGTAGTTACTCCAACATTTAGAACCCATAGAAAGCTCTATCCCACTACTTTTTCAGAAATTGAACTGAAGTGCTTCAAGAAACAAAGCCACAAGCCTAAAAAAGAGGCTCACAAGTCCAGTGCACAGGGAGAGAAAATGGTTCAGAACAACTCGTGGACTAATTGCTTAGCAGTACCAATCGCCCAGACTATAATTTTAAGAAAAAGAACACGAGAAATGTCTATCAAAGAACTAAAATGAATGTGGAAAGTTGTGTCATAGGGGTTAATCTTTCTGGGATTGATCCTTGATTTAGTGAAACAAAACGCAATCAAGAACAGCATTCTAACTTGGTATTTTGGGGTTTATAAGCCATTTAAGAGGCAATGTGAAGACTATACAAATCAAATATAGACTTTGTAAATCCCCAGTATCCAACGAACTGAAGACTCAATTTGGCCTGGTAGGATATGTTGAAATTTCGACCAAAAACTGCAACCAAGAGATAAAAGGTTGAGAAAATGCAATTAGAGGAATTGGAAGCAACTGAATTCAATAACTAAGTCAAGCTCAATCCAATATAAGTATCCAAATACACTTGGACACCTCTGCTTCAAAACACATATAGCAACACAATTAACATACAGAAACAACTCATTCTAAATTTATTGACTTTGCCCAGTTAAAATCCTCTCTTTTGCGTATAATTATTCATTTCATGGCAGAACATTTTTCAAGCAGACATTCATTCAGATGAAACGAAATAGACAACCCAGGTTTTCCTCGTATATTAAAAGAAACAAAATGGAGAAACAATAACTCACTGGTAACTCCACAGTGATAGCAAGGCCCTTGCTTGCCCATCTTTCTCTCTTTTCCTTATCGTGAAAAGGTAAAAATCCGAAGAAATTCACAACAAAAAGGAAGAAAAACTAATTTATATCCAAAGAGGCTACAGGAGAAAATCAAAAAATAAATAGAAAATTTGTGAGAAATACTATGGTTATCTTGAAGCCTCTTATAGCATACTTCTGGGTTAGAACTTAGAAGGCCTTTTGGCAACAAACCCGGAAAGAGAATTCACAAAAGAGAGCAAAAGCCAAGAAACCCAGAAGAGTTTGTGTCAAACAGTCCAAAGAAAATCAAAAAACAGCCAAAAAAAAAATCAATCACTCGGAAATAAACAGGAATTTTCTTTGTTTCTATGGAGATCTCTTAGCTGGGAATCTGTACAATCCAATTGAGAAAAGAAAAGTCCATTGAGAGAGGAATCTAATAAATGGCAGTGAAAAGGAGGAAGGTGAAATTGAGGGAGGAGAGTGTGTCTGTATGTATAATGCAATGTATGACCTGACTTGACCTCCTTGTGGTTGCATTGTTTATGAAGTAAATGTTTCAGCTTTTTTTGCTTTATTTATTTGTTATTATTATTGAAAGGATTTAGTTTTTTTTTTCCCATCTTATTCAGAAAAAAAAATATATTAATTATCTTTTAACTGATAAGAGGGTAGAGGAATATTATTGCACATATCCTGCTGACTATGGACTTTTTCTCCACTATTGCTAATAACTTTTCAAGACTCCATAAAATAAATCAAAATTCTCAAGGCATTGTTTTCTAAGTGGGGTCTACAATTTTTTAGCTAAAACTCACTACAATTCATTCCAAAATCATGTTAAATTATAAATATTTTTTTCCCAAAAATGACATATTAGAGTTTAGAATTTAATGTTTAAAATTTAAGATAATTTAGAGAATCAATTGGGTGATAATCTAGTGGTCAATCTCTTTGGATCAAATTATATGGATTCGCAAGACCATGAATTTGATTTCTATTAGGAGAAATATCATTGTAGTCACTCGTTGAGCTTTGGTCAACTTACTATATTGTTAGGTGATAAATTTTTGTATGCGTATATCAGACTGCTCGAGTTTAGGCATATATTCATGATTTTCTTAGTATCAATGAAAGAGATTTAGAAAGAAAATTTGAAAATGCGAAAAGCAGAAAAAGGAGAGAGAAAGTGGAAACAAGAGGATTTTGTTTTTGGTTGGGTTCCCTACTTATCTCTCTATCTAATTTTCGAGGAATAATAAAAAAAAATGGTAATTTCTTACGTGTATGTGGTGACATTGTGTTGATAAATACTGAGTAGTGAGTGGGTCTCTTAAAACAAAAAATAAAATAAAAAAGAAAAGCGGACATTTTGCCTTAAAGTCACCGCCCCCGCGTGATGATTCGTGGTGACAAGTGACAACCCCCATTTTGTCACCGTTCGATTTGGTTTAAGAATTGTAAATTTGGGACCCACATAGCTTAATTTGCGTCGTCATTTTGGACCAATTAAGCAATCAATAGCGGCTGTTACTCATAATATTCAAATCCTATGTGGTTTTAGTATAACCACAGCAAAAGACCAATCTCCAAGGCAACAAACACCATAAAAAATAAATAAAAATAAAAATAAAAAAGACAGAATTACTAATTTCCCCTTCCCCAAAATTTATTTTTTGCCAAAATTTTTTTTTAAAAAATGAAAAAAAAAAAGAGAGAGAAAAAAATATTTGTTTTGTCCATTATGCATAGTGGGTATCACCTCTTTTGTTAGCTTTTTTAACTGCTTCTTCTTTTATTAAATATCACAGTATTGATGGGATTTTGGAGTTGGCATAAAGTCTAAAAATTTCACTATGAGGAGAGGGGAGGGTCCATTCAAAGTTTTCTAACCACTGGATTCGACTGGACCGGACTGGACTGGGAAGGGGAAGGTTCCTTTTCATCAAAGGATTTTGACCCCAACAAAACCAGCAAGCACACGACTCACCATGTCTGTTATTATCATATTAGATAATCTATGATTCACATTGGACGGCTGTGATTGAATTATCAACCACTGGAGGAGTGGGTCAAATAAGCCAAAAGGTTAAGCCAAGGAGTAATATGACTTGATGATCCTATTTATTATAAAATAATCAACTCTACACAAATGCGAAGAGGGAGAGGCATACCATATTGTTATGTGTGTGTATGTATGTATGTATGAAGAAGAATATGCTGAGATGTTGAAACGGACGGTCCAGATTGGTTCAATTATGACTTTATTGGTGGGTGAATTGGTGATCCAGATGGAATCCGGGTTGTGTAGATTTTTTACGAAGATGACTTCAGCGGGTCCCACATGATCAATCAAAGATCTATCTTTTATGGGACCAGTGCATTGTAGGGCTACGAAGCTGGAGTGCATGATTAAAGCAGTGAGGTGCCCCATAGAGAAGCCTTTGTATCTTTCAATATTAATTTTAGGTGGAACCAGAAAGAAAGAAGCCGTGGCTGCGATGATGAAGACCTAATCCCATTCTCCAGTAAAACCAATGACTGACCCCCAATTTCAGATAAAATTATATATAATAATTTGAACAAATACAATTAGACGTATCTGCCGGTGTTCCTAGTTTTGACCTTATATTTCACTTTATTATTCCCCCTCTTTGTGTTTGGTTGAACGTTAGCTTCTTCAATAAGTGTGGATGAGTACGTGATGGGGGATGGTGTCTCCAACGTCCTTTTGATACGTAATATAATATATAATTATATATTTGGTCGATTGAATATAGTCAATATACTATATTAATTGTGGTGAATAAATCTTACCCTCTTGGACCAATCTGTAAAACGAGTCTTTTGAAAGTTTGGTCTCACTTTTTTTTTTTTTTTTAAACGAGGGAGGAGATTCAAACCTTGATTACTAAGGTAATACACATCAATCTTATCACCATAACAAATGGCTTGGGTGTAATTTGGTCTCACCTTTGATTGCTCAAACTTTTAGGTAGTATTCATCCAGTCATGCTATATAGTGTGCATTTTCAGAAATCTTAAAATCTTCCTTGATTTCCTTATTTAGCGGCCGATTCTATAAATTGTCACACCTGTTATAGGCCATTTGGTTTGACCTTTTACTTGGGTGATTTTATTCCTCTACATTGATGATGCTCCGACTATATATTGTACAGTAAGCAGGGAAAGCAAAAAAGAGAGGCAGAATTGTATAGCGATGATGTTTAGTGCAAGCAGAGGAGAGAATGATATAGCAAGGATTAATACACAATACCCCACTCTTCCAACAAGAAAATGAAATCCCAAGGATTATCTGAACATTCATGTTGTGATGTATAGACAACTCATTTAACTTTTTACAGGCCAAAACAAAGATACGAGCAAGTAAGAGTGGCTTCACTACCCCCCACACACAGAAATTCAGTCCCTCCTTTTCTTCTTCTTCTCACCCTTCTCCATCGAGTTCTTCAACTGCAATACCAATGAATGAACACTTGTTACTATACAAGCAGAGACAACAACTCTGTTGAGAACTGCAAGAGAAACACTACTAAGCAAAGATTGCTGTATATATATTTTAGCCCCCTACTCACCATGATTATCAGAATTCGGACAAATACAGCAACAAAATCTGAGAAGAGGGTCAAGGCATGCTTCACATAGTCAAGATCACCAAGGTGTGCTTTCTCAACGATGTCCTGCGTGTCCACTACTATGTAGCCAACAAAAATCAACAGTCCAAAGTAAAGCTGCGGAAAGAAACAATGTTATCAGCAAATTAAATTAAAGGGCCAACGAACACAGGAAAAAGAAATGGAGAACGGGAAAAAGCATGGGACAGTGTTGCCTCACCTCAAACTTAAAGATGGCTGCGGAACCTCCAAAGATAGAGGAGGCAAAGTGCAACCATAAGAGCATCGACAGGCCTGACGAAAGCAAGCCACCAAGGTAAAGGTACTCTCTACGCCTTGCCAACATGGCTGCCACCGTGAAACAACCAAAAGCCAACCCAGTTCCCACAAACGCGGTAATCAGAATGCTGAAACACAGGAGGAAGCATAAACAAGTTTGCATAAATTTATAAGCACATCTTCAAATGGAACCCATCACTTTGATATTAAGCGCATATTCTAGAAAAATAGATCTCCACATGGATGAATGGATCAATATACGAAGGAAAGGAAAAGCACAGACCATGAAGATTCTGGATTTCCAAACAAAGTAAAGCTTTCTCAAGTACAAAAGGTTCCTATAAAATGGAGCTACTGTTTTCAAGTATGAGATAACACAAGTGTTACAAGACTGCATGAAGGTAATCGAAACCTTACAGCAAGTCCAGCAAGACCCTCTAAACAAACTAAGCATGGAAAATAACAAAGACAAGTCAAATTGAGGAGAAGAATGGTTCAATTTCTCAAATACAAAAGCCAGAGCAAGATAAAGTAGATATTGGAAAGTTACTACTACCTTAAAGCCAACATTAATGTTTTGTGTTAACACAAAAGAGAATGCCAACAAAAAAAAGTAGATAGATGGTCAACTACCTTGGGTCAATTTCAATGGCCAAATCAACCAAAGGACCAATTGAAGCCCCTTCAAAAAGTGCAGCTGCCATCAAAAGAGCAACCCTTTTCCGCTGCTTATGAACAAACACCATAAATCAAAAAAAAGAAAAAGAAAAAGAAAAGAGTGAGAACCAGAAACATTGACCACATAGATGGCAGTGGAAAACAATTAAATGACAAAACAAATAATCTATACCTCTTCATAAGGAGGTGTAGAGAGAAGCCAAACAATACTTCCCACGCATGCAAATGTTGTAAGAAGGCCACCAATATTCCATAAGAGATGAAGATAAGCTCCTACAGCCGAGGCAACAAGTGCACAACACAGAGACAGATAGACCTGGAAATTTGGGCAATGAGACTTAACCTTTGGAAGGTAATATGGGAGAAAAGGGGAAAAAAATCATGTATGCAAACAAACAAAAACTAGATAAATACTTCAACAGGTGATCAAGCCAAAACTTTATGGATGGTAACATGAAGCAAGGGTCAAACTGAACAATGCGGTTTAAGTCAAACAATGCCACGTATAACAGTAAAACAAGAAAGCAGTTATAGCGTGACTGATCACAAATCCCTTGCGTTACTGAAAAGCAATTAAGACAATATTTATTGAAGACTGAATGAGAATTATGATATTAGAAAGAAAAAAAAAATCTTCTTTGATCTCAGCCTGACATCCAATTTTAATGAAAATATAACAAAATCCCCAATAAAATAGAGAATCAAAACAATGAAACAGCCTTTGCTTTCCAGGGGGAAAGGATTCAACGTCCCAACTCAAGCCGTAAATATTAAATGGGAGAGAAGACATTTTACAATCGTTCTAGCATCTTGATTCTTGCATCTCCTCCGCCCTAAATTGGCAACTCCTGCAAACCAGCCATACCTCAGGAAAAAAAGAACAATCCCCAGATCACAACATCTGATTGTTTCTTCTTCTCATATGGGACTTGTAGGGCTCAAAATCAGGGTAAAGAAACCCAACTTCCAATTCAAATACTCGTTACGATTGGATGGGATTCTTAGTTACCATTATTACAAGTGTGCTAGCTCATAAGATCCATAATTTATCTCTCGTTCCTTCGTAGGATTGTCATTAACAAGGCAAATTTACAACTGAAGATCAAGGCACCCCTTTGATCCAAGAAATTACTTCCGCAAAATTTAAGAAACAAAAAAAAAAAAAAAAGAAATAACTAAATACGATGATCATGTTCTTCGTCTTTTTCTTCAACGCAACAAAACAATTATCTACAAATCTATACTTGACGACAATTGATAGAATATAATACAAAAAAACCTATAACCCAAACCCTAGGGAGGAAGAAAAAGAACTTTCCGGGAAACATACCTGTTTAAGATGAGTCTGGACGAGCGGAGAGATCTGACGGAAGTTCTTGAGGGTATCGGAGGTCCAGCCACCCCTGGACGCCGATCGGGAATCAAAGAAAGCAGAGAACGTGTCCATTCCTTCACAATAGAGAAATCGCTAGAAAACGAGAGAAACCTCCAACTAATTATCTTTTGCTTGTTCGTATTGTATGCGTCGGGGAATCTATAGCAAATTTTATACGAGTTTACGAGGAAATTTCTAGATTGCTCCAGTTACTATAATGCCCTTCTGACGATATCCAATATATTAATATCACCAGAGCAATGAGGAATTCAAATATTTATTATTTTATGGTTTGACTTTGTAACTCTTTCTTATTTGTTAAACTGTCCCGCAACCGGACCGGGCAAGTACACAAACATGAAAGCAAATGAGCCATTGGTTGAGTGGCAATGACTTTGCATGTTCCTGACTGAGGTCATGGGTTCTAGTCTCACCTCCTCCGAATATTTACAAAGAGGTGTGTGGGCTTCGTCTGCCCCTTCGTGGGCTTGATAGTCTGCCCCTGCGTGGGCTTGATTTGTGCCTCCTGCGTGGGGCCTGTTGACACCTGTACTTTCAGAGGCTTGATCTGGTGGTGTGTCGTATATTGTATTAGTACTTGTACTCAAAAAAAAAAAAAAAAAAAAGTACACAAACATGAAACATTTTGCTTTTGTCACCAGGGAAAGACGCTTCAACCCTGAAGTGTAGTATTATTATACTCCATATGCCACGTATTATGTCCAATCAAATTCTGCCACATCATATAATTATTATACTTTGAAAAAACCAAGGACGGCTTTCCTGCGAAGTTTCCACTCCAATCGTTTAAAAAAAAAAAAAAAGGCGATTCACCATCCTTGGCCCTTGCTGCTACGTTGGAGGCATGTGAGATTACCTATGTCTGACCCTGATGGCATCTCTTGTAAACTCCAAGTACCAGAGATGTCAAGATGCTGTAAGTTCACTAGATTCTCCAGCAGGTAACTTCCCAAGTCATTCACAATGATCCAGTATCAACAATTGTAAATTGACAAGAAAGCATTAGAACAAGTGTGAAGTCACAACAGGCATTCTTACAAGGTTCCAGCATTCTTTGTCCATATACAGGATGGGTCATTCCTGGCTCTGAACTGATTCACTACCTGAGCATTCTCTTCTTCCTTAGGACCTCATGACATGGAGCAAAAAACTCGTGCTTTAGAGCATCATCTGCGCTGATCCTCAGTCTTGGGTTCACTGTCAAGCACTTATCCACCAGATCAAAAAGCGAGCTAGGGAACACATCAAGGAAATCTTTTCTCTTTGTGTTCATTTTCCACCAATTCTCTAGTGTCATGTATGGCAAATATTGTGTATCATATAGTTCCTGAGGTGAGTTGGCAAGCGTTAGTTCAAATTCGTAATTCAGATAGATTTATATCAAAATTTTGTCTTTACCTCTGGGAATGCACATTCTCGGTCATGCAGCTTCGCAAGTTCCCATAAATCTTCACTGCCCTTTAACTTAGCAATATCCTTTATGTTCCTGAAAGGAGTGATTTGATCAGCAAAATATCGAAACAAACTAGGTCCTCAGACATTTCTAGATTAAACGTGAGAATCCTTACTCTTCAGGATCACCGTAAAACGGTGTTCTTCCAAGCATTAGGTAAAGTAAGGAGACCCCAGCAGACCAGATATCAATCTTGGGACCTTGATGAGGACATCTGAACAAGACCTGTGTGAACCGCTACACGATGCTTCATTTGCTCCAATGGAGAAAAAATCAAGAGAACTGAATATGTTATAGTGAAGCACATAGTTCTAGTCAAATCTTCTTACATTACCATGGGAACTAGAACTAACTGCAAGGGAGTGAGGCACAAATGTGCTAAAAGAAAGAGTAAACAATCTTGCTGTGCTGCAATGGGCATTACCACATTAGTGAGGCCAACTACTTACAAAAGTTGATCATACCATGGTTCTAGTTTGGACTTTGGAGGACAAATGAATCCAAGAAAATCAACTCACAAGTTGTCAGATGTACACCTGAGAAGGTGGTAGTAGGCCAGCCTGATTGAACTAAATTTTTGTTTTCGCTTTTGACAGAAACTGTTGAGTCGGCCTTTCATCATTTTGAGAGTAACCCACTCCAATAGGTACTAGAGGCAATATTTATGGAAAAGGTAGATCTTTGAATCTTTCAGCATTGTATACTATCACTTGTTACTTTAGCCATCCTAAAGCGCTGACATTCAGTATGTTCTTCAGTACTACTAGAGAAACATTCTCAAATCTCTCAAACAATGTTATTAAAATCAATATTGCACTTGAATGGGTTGAGGATAACCTCATTTAAGTAACTTTCTTGTTTGCTTTTTGAGCAAGAGAAAATATACGTTGAAGCTGGAGAATTTGGATAATCCAGGCTCAAAGCAGCGGCATTCCTCACATTGGTTTTAAATTTAAACTCATTTTCGTCATAATGATTTTTTTCCTTATATCCAACTAAATGACTTGACTTCCATCTCACCTTGTTCATATAAGTAAAATAATTCAAAGAAACGAATTCCGAATGCTGTTTTAGTACCTCTATGCGGTAAAAGAATTATGATCTAACCGTAATATCAGAATACATCTGTAACAAGTCCTCTTTAGCTTAATTAATTTAGAAGGACAATTATCCATTTCTTTCCCTCTGACACAATTTTCATGAAACATTATTTGAGTGATAGTTATTAGCAAATAATATGAGGATTGAGGGATCATCATTGTGGTAGCCTAAGAGCATATCTAAATCAATGCAGTCATAGTAAACTCATTTCAGTTACTCACCTCTGGAGCCCGGAAACCTTTGGTTCCAACACAAGGACCTTCTTTCTTCTGCTTTGAATCTCCTGAATGCAAGTTAAGAAATGAATACTTGTAGCAAAGAAACTTCTCGTCTAACCAAAGTGTTCACGCCATGCTAATATTAAAATCACACCTTTGCTCTTGACTGAACCAGCACCGGTAACAGCCAAGCCATTTGAGTGCAGTGGCATTGGAGTGAGATAAATAAATTTCAAATCCACATTTGATGGGGTGGCAGCAATCCTTTTCCTCATAGGAGCTGGAATGTGTGATGCTTCATGATTTGGACGTTGCATTGTTTCCTGCAACAGGCTGATTAACTCCTTCCTACCTTGACAAGGAAAAGGTTCTCTCGGCCTCTCTGCTGAAGGAGTTCTAGTACTTGTCACTTCCTTGACAGAGGTCACCCCAGAACCATCTGGACCCCGACTTTTTACAACACTACGACTGAACAAATGGGTGGCCTTTGTTTGGTCCACAACCTTCCTTTTTAGGTTCTTGGGTTCTAAGGTTGACTTGGAGCCTTTTGTTTCCTCTGGATTGATAGGCCTTGATTTAGCACTTTGGAGAATCCTAGTTTTTGTGGGAGCTGCCTTGGTGCTGGGGAGCATGACCTTATCAAAGCTTAGAGCATTCCCCACCTTTAGTTTGCCTGAAATAAGTTGACATTAGTTTTAATTTCTTAAATTTTGGACAGTAATATTGCATCACTTTGAACAACACAAAGTAGATTCTATAGCAGATGTTGGTTTCCCTAGTCAATACTATCCAGAATTCCAGATAGAAAAAGCAGCATTGATCTAGAGAAGTATGAGTTAAAGGAAATATCTTAGACAGCATTCATATCAGTAAAAAATTTATTTATTTTGATAATTTTATGGTTGATCACTCATAGTTTTTATTGGAGCAGACCCATCTGCAAGGCAAGACCACATCAGACCTATCACTGCAGAGAAAACCTACAATTAGCAATCACCCGGAAACCACTAATGTTGATTAAACTTAAGGTACCTGAGATAGGATTTTATTCACTGATTAATAGGCAGCACAATATAAGAAAAAGGAAGAAATAAAGCATTAATTCTATAAATAAATGTATGTCATTCTACTTGTAATAAGTAATAAGAGGCTCAGAAAAAGAAAAGGGAGCTTACTAGGAATCCCATACTTCTGATGCAGGTCCTGGAAAATAATAGAAAAGGAGCAAAAATATGCATCAGATTCCAACAATTTGATAAGCTTTATCTATTGAAAAAAGGAAAGGAAAAAAAGAAGAGTAATTGGCAGGACCAAATCAAATTGTCATCCAAATATACTGACAAGTACCACTAACCACTGCAAGATTAAAATCAATAAGATAGCCTTTATTGGCCTTGCGAGAGAAAAGAAAGTTTCCAGGTTTAACATCCCTGTGAATTACTCCCTGCATAGATGAAAAGGACAGATGAGGATCATTACTCTTTATTGGTCTTCCAAGAGAAAAGAAAGTTGCAGGTTTAACATCCCTATTGGTCAAAAGTATGCTTGCCTGCTTATGAAGACTTAAAAGGGCTCTGAACATGCAATAGCCATACCACTGAAGTTGAGAAACATCTATTTCTTTCTTCAAAACCTAGAAATAATAAAGCATATGCGATGTTGAAGAATTCGACCAACAAAAATCTTGCAATCCAATTAGTTAAAATCTACCTCAGGTCTGTCATGTTGAACATGCTCTAAAACAAAGCAATCAAAATTTCCACTCTTGATGCAGCCTTCATATTTGATAACAAAGTTTCTACCCCTGAATGAGCATCACTTGCATATTAAAAACATGGCAACCTTTAAATAAAATCAACACGATTGCAAGCACTTCAAAGCAAAGAGAACTTCCTCATAATCCTTACCCAAATCTCTCCAGCATCTTCATCTCATTGTTGACATGGTGTCTATGTGCCTCTGCATGAGGGCCTGAGGAGTTGAAAATACAATTGGGAGAGTAAATTGCTCTGACTAAATATCAGTATAGCTTCAGTAAACAATACATAGAATTTTTAAGAAATTTAAAAATATTGCAAGGAAAGCATTGTTGTTCATGTAGATACATAATTGCAAGTCTAGGGACAGTCACCTTATAAAATCACAATGCAGTCTGAGGCCAAAACCCTTTTTGCATTGAATTCAAAATTTTAAATGATATCTAGGAACTTCAGCATATTTAGTCCAACACTATGTCTACATATTCCAACACTATGTCTACACAGACCAACACTAAGTCTACATAGCCCAACACTATGTCTAGTGGCCATCAAAAAATTCAGAAATCAAAAGGGACAAAAAAAATGCCACAGAATACGTCATCTCACATTTAATGGCAACTGTAGCTCCATCGTTTTTCCTTCGAGCCCTGTAAACAGTTCCATAACCACCTGGCAGTTTAACAGTATGCTATCAATAAATCCCAAGAACAACTGGGTTGGCATGGATGAGTGCAGAATACTGAAAAAATAACAAATAATTTTAATACCTGAACCTTCTTCCTCTTCTATGGCATAAGATTCAAAATGCGGGAGAACCTTGAGCTCTCGTTGATCCTACAGAGCAAGCATCAACAGCTCTAGGCTTACAAGAAACATAATTGAAACTAACAACTTACAGTCAATTAAATGCAGTAGCACATACCTTAAGAAAAACTGAGTTATCATTTTTCTGTCCTTTGTTACAACTTTGCCTTAAAATCTGCCTACTTCTGATTGCCATCTTCTCTCTTTCCCAATACTGGTTTTCTTTTAGGGTGCTGTCATCCTTCTGGTGTTGTAAATATTTGCTCAGACCTTGCTGTTTTGGAGCCATTGCATCCTTAAGGGTAATCTTCGTCTTAGTAGAGGGTTGCGACAACCGCTTTTGAGCAAGAGTGGAGTCAGTTGCCAGCCTCTTTGAATGACTAGGTGTAGGCTCCTCATCCAAACATAGTACTTTACTATTACAACTCATCTTATTCATTCTTTTAAACTTACTCTCCACTGTTCGTTTCAAAAGGCCACTATTAGCTGGCTGGAAACAATTTTGTCCTTCTCCTTTAACATCAATGCAATCAACTAACCACTCATCCATACATTCCACAATTCTCATGTGTTCAATACTATCAATTGTAGCATCACAGCCATCATTAACAAGTTCAGCAGCCTCCAGGTCCTCCACCAGTGATGTATGGCTCTTTGCATCTTCTGAGCAAATCATGGCATTGATATTTCTTATGCCCAAGAAATCTGTCTCATCAGTGCCTGATTCTTTGCACGAAACTTGGTTAGTCACCCTTTTAACTGGACTCACAGATCCAATATCAAAATCTCTTGTCAGTGTTGTCTTATGTACCTTCCTCTGCACAACTATGCTTTTATTCATTTCATCAGACAAGTAGTGTGCCAGCATCATTCCATTTATCATGACTGGTTTGTCACAAGGCTGCCAAAATATACTCCTGCTAAAGTATTCAGTTCTGTGAAAATTTACCTGCATGACAAATACAATTTAACAAATTAGTAGAGGAGTGAACTTACTATATCACATATTATAATATTATAAAAAGAATTCTTGCAGCAAGTAGCAAGTAGAGAGCAGAAATTTTAAAATCATTTTATCAAAAAAGAGAGTGATGACTTGGAACTTGGGTCCATATAAGTATGACAAAAATATAGCAAACTCTAAGCGCTGAAAGTCTATTTTCTTTCCTTTTTTCTTTTCCCGGTAAACTAAGGCCCTTTCCTTTCAATGCAAAACACAATCATGTTCATAGATAAGTATGGAACAACTGGACTTTAGCATTGCATGATTTCCTTTTGTTAAAATTTTTGCAGGATAAATGGTTAAATTAGGCAAATTGAGCTGGCACCCCCTAACAGACATTAATTTTCAGCATCAGTAAATTGCTAAAGTTTACTTTAAACTCGACTAGATATCAATTACTATAAAGCTGAGATGTGGGATTGCTTGTGAGCCCTCCTTTTCCAATATCCTTTCATGTGATGTATAAAGGAACATAATTACATTCAACAATGTAGCTAAATTAACCACAAAGCAAAATTCAAAATCAAAGAAAAAAATCAAGCTAATGTATTAGTAAAAGAGTTAAAAGAAAAAAAGAGATTGCTACACAGATACTACTTTCTGACGATGGTATTCCCGACAAATCAGCAACAAGAACATCGATACCATACAGATTTTATTTTTTTTTTGAATTAGTTTGGAAGTACCTCTGCATAGTTACTTCGACTTCTTTTGGACATTAGCACCTTCCTTTCCTCTGCAATCAATAGCCAAGTAAACAAATCAAAACCCCAAATCATAGACAAAAATGAAAAACCATCAAGGATCAGATCAGGAACGTGAATTTACCATTACAACCTTCTGCGAAGTCCAACAGTAACCGCTTTCGCTTCCTAGCAAAACAAATTTTCCAAAAGTCGTTCCACAGTGCATAATCATTGATCGCCACCCGACGCACAAACGCATCCATCGAGTTTAAGTTTAAATTGGATGCCAAATTTTTTAGAGCTATTAGACCTGGTAGCGAAATCGTTACAAAGAAGTTATGGTTGTTGTTGTCCTCTGTCAAGGCCACCGGCGAGTTAGGGAGAAAGCAGAGAAACTCGATGAGATCAGGGGACGCAGGGAAGAGAGAGCATCGGGACGCAAGCTCACGGGGAAGAGATGGGCGGCCGATTTGGACGATGAGAGCGACGAGATGCCATGCTTTTCGCTGCAAGTCAGTGACGGAGAGTGAGTCTACAGCGAGTAGTGGCGATTGGAAGTGAGTTTCCATACCGACTTTGTGAGAGCGAGGCCTAGGGCTTGAGCAACGGAATGAAGAAGATGAGAGGGATTTCCAGAGAGAGGCGCGGATATGCTGAGTTTTGAGTTTTTGCACGTGTAAAGTTCCCGCTATTATTTTTCCGCGCGTGATCTACTAAGCCTAAGATTAATAAAATTGGGAGAAACTAATCGGGATAGTCCTCTTGGCTAAATAATAAATTTGATCCCTCACGCTTCAAACTAACAATTTGGTCATTGGTTTTTGTGGCATGTAACACAGTCAGTTTTCAATATTTCATGCAAATTCGAAGAGTCAAATTGCTGATCTGTCATAAAAAGTCAAAAATACTATTTTTTTCAATTAATATTTGCTTACATGGAATAGAGAAACAGAGGACAATGATGCGTGATCTCAACACACGAGAGATCGAACCTATAAACCAAATCAAACCCATAAAGTAAATCAAACTCAGTCTCTCAACTACTACACGAACAGATCATGGTGCTCGATCGAAGATGATGTAGAAGAAAGTGAGAATGATTGACTAAAGAAATTGTGTTTTTTTTCCCAACAAAAAAAAATCCATAAAATTTCCACATATGCAATAAATAGTAAAAAAAATTGGTTTTTTTTACTTTTTGCCTATCAATGCATTGATTGATCGGATTTGCATGAAAACTGACTATGTTACACATCGCAAAGGCCAATGACCAAATTGTTACGTTTGAAACGTGAGGGACTGAGTTATTACACAACCCATATATGAAGGACTAAATGTATCATTTACCTAGTCTCTCAAACTTCACTCCCTAAAAAGCTCTTATGGGAAGGAGGTGACATCCAACATTTTTCTCCTCATCTCCATATGCAAATCTCTCTCTAGTTGTTCTATCTTTTTAAATTTGTTTTTCGAAGAATAAGGTCTATGGTGGGTTAGATTTTTTCTCCGATTTGGATTTAGATTTCCTCCTGCTTTTGAGCTTTCTTGATATTTGTTTTCAAGTGTGGTCCACCAACACAAATCCATAGTGTAAAGTGATCCATTGACACTAATTCGGAACAACGTTTGTCCGATTTCATCCTGATGTAACTAGGATATATTCCAATGTTGTTAGTTGTTCTTGGGTCCTCGTGTATTTGTAATTTCCTAAGTTGCTCTATCGGTGCGTTAGAATGAAATGTCGGAGTTTATACCCTTTAATAAAAAAAAAGAAAAAAGGATTGATAAAATTGGAACGATTTCAGTCTCGGGCCAAACTCATCCAGTGAGTAAACTAAATCCTAAAGCACGAAAATGTACACAAATCTCAATCAAGTAAATTCTTCAACGAAAAATGAGAAGACTATGCACTCTCAGTCATACTACCCTAACACATCAATGGGTCCGAAGAAAGAAAGATCTAGCAAACCAGCTTATTAAGGACATGCTTGCAATAACTAACATACATAAAGAAATGCCAAATTCCCACCCAAAAGACGCCCAGAAATTGTAAAAAATACAAGAAAATATGTCTTCCGTTGTGCATATATGTAGTCAAGTCATTCTGTTGCTGGGGAAGACAAGGAAAGATTCAAGAGGAGACCAACCAACATTCCTATGATTCCCACAAAGATTGCAAATTTGAAGGAGAAGCCGGGGTCGCTTCTCCGATATCTTCGTCGCTTCAGCATGTCCTGCAGAGGGAAAGAGACAAAATTATGCACTAAAACAATCATCAGCTGTCCTGCATTACATCTGATTCTACAGATATGACTGCGCCCACATTATAAAGACATGCTCGACAAACAAGAAGTGAAAACTGATCCAAGGGAAATTTGTTATTAAATCGTCTCAACAAAATATAATCTTTTAATCCATCCAATCCATCTTCAACCTTCTAGGAATCCTCTTTATCAAGCTTGTAGATACGAGATGATTGGCAAGCTCAGTTTCACAATGGAGCAGCGTGGGAACACATGCAAACTCAAGAGGAATTGCAACAGCATAATCAGAAGGAAAACCAAAAAAAAAAAAAAAAAAAAGCGGAAAGAACAATACTTCTGAAAGCCTCTTCTATTGATGCAATCAGATGCCATTTGATATTTTGATTGAATAATGAAAAATGGCGGATCGTCAATTATGTAAGCCC
The DNA here is from genome assembly GCF_013401445.1 of Tripterygium wilfordii. Lineage (NCBI taxonomy): Eukaryota > Viridiplantae > Streptophyta > Magnoliopsida > Celastrales > Celastraceae > Tripterygium > Tripterygium wilfordii. The sequence continues at coordinate 4,086,191 of NC_052246.1, forward strand.
TAGTCATGCATCTTAGGACTGAGTAGATTTTATGCAGTTATCAGTAAGGAAAGGGATAAACACATGCTCCTTAGTAAGTACACAAGGGAATCATGGGTATCACAAGTTTCCAATCCTATCTTTTGCCAGTTAAGAACACATCTTGCTGCTCGAAAAATACTTAAGCAAACAAACCAAACCAAGGCACTAATCTACACATAGGGTGAAATAAATGGTGGGCACAAACCAGTTCCTGTTGCAGTTGTGCTGTTTGTTGGGCGGCAGCATCTCTTTCTTCCTTTAGACGCCGTAAGGTCTGATACAACATACAGAATCAAGTTAACAGAATATTCAAAATATGAAGTAATTTGTGAAGCACTGATAAGGCTATAATTAATTGAGCAGTAGGGAAATCGTAGTAATGAGCCTTCTTTAATGAGTGTTTCCCTACATACTATACGGTATGTAAAGTAGAATGCCAATATGATGAATTAACTATAGAGGCATGACACATTGTTGATTTCATTTTCCTGCCCCCAAACTTCAGTTTGTCAAATAGTATGTGGAATAATGGATGTATCTCAAATCATTTATACTCAAGTTAGCCAATGCCAGAATCTACTATCTAGTCATAAGTTCGAAAGAATGAAGTGACAAGGTAAAGGCCGAGTACTGCTGGTAAAAATTTAACTGAAAAAAAAGCTAAATAAAACACCGGAGAAGATATCACTGAAACAGCAAAGAATCACAAAGGGCCTTCCTGTTGCAAGCACCAATCCCACTACCAAGCCAACAGTAAAGAATAAATGATTCAATTCTGGAGTGGTGTGTGCAACTCAAAGGTCTGCAAAGGCTTCTTGTTATTATGTCTTCCTATCTACTAGTCAAATTTATAGGGGGATACTGTTAAGCAAAAGTAAGATAATAAAAACATGCACACACATAGGCACAAACTTTCTAGGAAATCCCCACTACGAATACGAAAATAGAAGAACAATACAACTTACAGAGTCAGTATCAGGACTATGTGTGGAACTGTGTAATGTAAAATCTCCTGAGTTTCTTTGATCTGAAGTGGGATTGTTGAACACAACTCTAAGCTTGCACTCCTCTACTGTCTTTCCACTATCCTTGTTAAACTGGATTCAAAATCACTAATCCAGTTCATTTCAAGAATTGTAGCCAGGCAAACAAAGGATGAAACCATTCTCAAGTTCACAACTTACTGTATCTTGTGGAAGCTCATCAACATCAGAATGTGGAGGCACTACTGTACTCTGTATCATGAACTTGTCTTTACATTGCATGTTTGGAGGATATTCTTGTTGTGCTTGGAGAGTAACTGAAAACCCAACATTTAATTTTTTTTTGATAAGTTAACCAAGAAGTTAGTAAAAGACTGAAATAACTTAATTAACCAGTAAGGAAACGTTATAAGGATGGCTGTGTGTTGCACAAGTAGTTTCATATAATTGCTTAAAGCTAGTTGTAACACTCCGCAACCCCAGAACATGTCTTTTTTTAGATTCAAACGATTGTAACTTCAGGAGAATATAAAATTTTCTTGATAGAGCAGGAAACATGAAACCTCTGATAACAGATGAATCCCAGGGCTGTATAACTCCAGTGTTGGGTCGAACAAAGTATTTCTTAGGAGAAGTGGTTTTAACCTGTCCACCAAGGGAAAAAGGAAATCATCAGAATCACAATTTATAAGTAATACTAGCTTCATCATAAAAAAATGATAATAAAAATAATAACAATAATACTAGCTTCAAAAATATGCATTCAGAAGCGTTGGAAGAAGTTTGTACTTCTCCAAAGTCTAAACTAATAGAGGTGTTACCTTAAAAGCAACATGGTGTTCTGTCTTGTTTACAACTTTAAGATCGCAATAGCTTGGCTTCTCGAGCTCAACTGCTTGCATAAACCATTGTCATAAGTTGTGAGAGTGAAACTCTTGAGAAATTTATTATATAAGTAAAGAAGCAAACATATTTATCCCATCCAGAAAAAAAAAAATTATCAAGTCTGTCACTTTCCAACTAGTAACAAATAGATATCATATTTTGTGACAAACTTTATATGGGTTCATCCTGTGAAGAAAGGTTGTCAAGAATGGTTGGCTAGAAACATGGAATATCCAAATCTAATTTGGCTTTGAGAATGGTGGCTTGAGTATGTAAAAGATGGCAACAGTATTCCTTTGGTGGCTACACTATTCCCTTTGACGACTTGCACTATTCCTTTGATGGATAATCCATTTCATATAAATAGATGAGCTTCATTTCAATTGAAGTAGAGAGTGGGGGAGTGGAGAGCTAAGCTCAGAAAGTGAGCAGAGAGAGTTGTGTAAAATTGGGTTATGGTCTTGTATTGAAAACTTGGACAATTTTCTCCCGTAAGTGAAAGAACTGCTGTAGCCCATGGGCGAAATTATATATCTTTTATTTGTTTGAATGGATTCAAATAATCTATCTACATTCATAGATCTTCCAAAAAAAAAACTTTGCTAACAAATTTCGCCCACCTTGTTTTTCACCACTAATTATCAGTTTATCACAACAAGAGCAGTTTTTTTCTGAGAGCTTAACATCCACTTTCATCAGCTACAATTGTTTGAAAATATATTCCATGGAAAATAAACTCTAATAAATGAAGAGCAGCATCTCCCAAAGTATAATCGATGCTGCATGAAGACAACAAGAAGACGGTCACTAGTAGACATTGAGTTCTCAGGCCTACAGCCTACAGGTGAAAAAGAAATCACATACATCAAGTATAAATGTTCTGGATTTGCCTTGGTACAAAATATCTATTTCAAGGAATAGATGGACGTACTGTGTGAAAGCCAGTGATATATGATCACTGCTAGAATCATCACACATGAAAAATGTATTGCATGACAAAAAACAGCATAAATGACTTTGACTTGGAATGTCATAGAACGGAATTTAACAAATTTCATTCTCTTCACCAACTTTGATAGCCAAACCAAGCTACAATTCTTCGATAGATATAGATAGAGGGGAAAGGATATACGTACAAATGAACTTGAGCTCATCGGGATGAACGGAGATGAATTGATTATTACTACCTGCGGCAGTCATGGCGGCCCCAGCGCACACCAGATCAAACTCCGGAATCCGTGAAAATCAAATCAGTGGCTCCACAACTCAATCGTCAATCACCTTAATCAAACCGAGTTGAGCACAATATTCCGAATGATCGAAGAGATGGAGAGGAAAGGAGAGAGAAAAGTAGAGAACGAGTGGCGCAACGAATGGCAAGGGAAGAACGAGTGGCTTGGTCCTAACTTGGTATTCGAAATGTTAGGCGGCGAGATCGGGTCCTTGTAGTTGTATTTGGTCCATTACCTACATAGAGAGGCAAGGCCAGTCCCGCGGGATGGGAACGGCAGAGGTTCAGAGAGAGATGGAGGATGAAGGAGGTGACACGTGTGACGGACGCCCTCTTGTTAATCGGTTGATTAATAAATAATAAGCAAAATAAAATCTTTTTACAATTAATAAAAAATTGAACATTAAATTATAAATCAAGTGATTGCCGATTGGGGAAAATAAATCATTAGAGGGGATGGGGTTAATGAGGGAAATCATCGATAATCTCAACCAAGAGATATAACAATCTCAGACACGGCTACTTGCCTACTTGGTACAAGTGTCCATCTCTGCTATCTTTCGAAAATGATAAACATCTCATCATTTGATATCTCAATGACTAAATCATATGCGTCCAACTCGACCCCGTTGAGATACCACTAGATATCTCGGTGGCTAAATTATGTGCATCGATTTTAACCCCTGAGATACCAACTCATGGGATACCTATATCATAACTGGCCATCTTTTTATCTCAAGACTGAAATTTATAAAATAAAATATCAAATGCGTGCTTCACTTTGCTAAGAAAGGAGATAAAAAATGGTTGCTTGATTACTTGAAAGCAATCAACATCATCAAGCTTTCATCATTAAGAAATATGAAAGGTAGGTTTGGACTTGGTTCGAAATCTGGTTGCCTGTTAGTACAAGAAATTTCACAATCCCCGAAGAAGATCGAATCGGATTTTACGATATCTCAGGCAGCTAGGGCATAGGGGACTCCTTCACTTTGAATAGAAGAACCAAAAAGCAGGACTGCTTCTTCCTTGTCTCTCATTTGAAAGTTGAGAACCTGGGAAGCTTGTCTCTCAGATAGTATAGCCTTGCTCTTCTTACCTTCCTATGCTGGAGTACTTTTATCTCCTTAATATTTGGCGAGTACCTGTCATTAAAACAAGTGCAGATAGGTCAGGATACTCAGTATTCTTTTCCACAAAGGATTTCCTCACAGAAAAATAGCAATTACGATGAAAATGAATACATAATTGACAGAAAACTTTAGCAGATCAATCCAATGAGGATAGTTTCTTTTCCCCCTTGTCGGGAGCAGCAGCAATGCAGCATCACTATCATGAATCTACTCAACTGTCATCAGGTGAATTCTTGACATCATTACACCATCGTTATACCAACATCATATCCTCCATTCCTCCTCATATGTTGAAGTTCAAACTGCTTGTGTGTTTCCAATAATATGTGGAATCAGATCAAGGTAGCCAACAAGAAACTACTTGTTGACGCATTAACACATCATCAGCATCAGCTATGGCTTGAGATGGTGTAACTTTCATTTCCATCCAAGCACATGACTAATAAGGTCATAAAACTTTCAGACTGGGATTTATCCAGTATATGATATCTTTACCAAGTGATTTGTTTTGGGAATGTGCTACTTCACCATTTAATGTTTAAATCATGTGGTGTCTACAAATTCTATAATGTAACTCCTAAACCAGAGCATTTGTATCTAAATCAAGCTACAGCTAATCAGGCAACATAAATATGGTTTATAATCCCCACTAACAAAAGAATAAAAGATGACAGCCCAATATCCTAAACGCTGCTTCAGCGTTAGTGCAGTAAGAAAATGCACCATAGTATAACCATGGACAATCCATAAAATGTAATGCAAAATCACAGGTACTTTCGTTTCTACTCAGAAATGTGCAGTTAAAAAGTGATAATCATGGAGAAATAAGTCTTTTATGCGTATAAGGCCCACCTTTCCCCTCACCAAATTTCCAAATTATAAGGCTAACTTAGACATGGTTAACTACAAACAAAACAGTCTAGAGTGAGCACAAGTCAACCAACTGCACTCTTAATGATTGGAGAGCAACACGCAGATTTCCCATTCCTGTACGATCATACCTATTCATAGCAACTATCATTAAATTTTCTTTTCAAAGTTCAAACATGTAAGCATTCATTGCCATGGAAACACCAGACTGGCCTTTTCCATGTTCAGCAGCACAAATGTACATTTTATCACATAATTCATCAAACAAAATTATCTGGCCAAAGATAACTTAGCTATTATTTTTTCTAGCCAGCTCAAACAAATAGTCATCACCTAAGCCTTGGTAATGATGGGAGGGAAATACTTACAGAGGGAAGACGATTTCTACCCCTACGCCAGCAACAATTCTCCGAATCCGAATGGTGGTGTGGATGCCAGCATTTTGTCTAGACATAACAATACCTTTGTAGACAGACAATCTACGCTTATTTTCAGGAACTTCCTGTAAGTTAACCAAACAAACCAATCTCAAGAGGATTTCCTTCGAAAGACATATATAAGAAATAGAGTAAAGTAATTACCAATTTAATCTCCACAACATCCCCAGTTCTTATATCAGGAACAGGCCGTTCCTTTTCCGCAGCCTCAACTGCTCTTTTGTTCAATATCTACTCAAGAACAGCAAACACATCCCAAAAGTAGAATGAATTTCAAGAATAAACATAATATTTTCAAAATTCACTTTATAAGCTCAAATGTTCTGCTTTAAAATAAATCGAAACATCAACTCCTTATTCAAAAACCAGAAAAGGGTTTACACAGGAGAGCCCCTTTAGTATCCTAAGATTCTGAATAGGGAAAATTCACAATGGTAACCCTTCTTTCTTCACATTTTGTCAGCCCCCCTGTTTCACGAATATTGTATACGTGCTTGGAATAGTGAAAATTTCAAGAATAATACAAGACAGCACTGTTTTTATATTCTAAATCAATAAATTTTCCTGCACTTTCTTGACCATCAAACAAGAAGAAAAAAAATTAAAACCAGACCAATGGCGACCATATACCTACCCCCATTATATCTCCGAGCTTAATTCGAGGCTTTCTCGGAGACCTCGCTTCTTTGACCACGGCCTCCCCTTCCACATCTGCTTGAGCTTCTGTTTCTGCTTCCGTATCCTCTTCAGCACCACTTGCCTCCGTCTGTTCCTCAACATTTCCAGTTTCACCTCCAGCCTCGGAATTTGCTCTCACATAAAAATCTCGCTTCCCCGGCACTGCAATGATTGGACCAAAATTCGATCCTACCGAGCAAGAAAACACCTTGGGAATCGAGACGCGATGACTGAATAAAGGTCCTCGACGGGGAATCGGAGAAAACCCTAAAAGCAACTTCTTCGGAGGAAGAGGAGCGTGGCTAATTGGGTTTACATGTAGAGCCTGAAGAGTAAGTAAATTAGAGTATCGATAAGTAATCAAGCATCAAAATTGCATAATCTATAGACTTATGTAAGTTTACGTACGCGTATATAACTCGATAAGAGAGAGATAGAAAGGAAAATGGTACCTTGGAGAAAACAGCGGACGCCATGCTAGAGAGAAAAATGAGAACTTGGAGAGAGAGCGAGCGAGCGAGCTAGAGAGTGGAAGTCATGGAGTGTTAAGCTATCGGGTGCTATCGTAGTGTAGCCTTATCTGTTTGAAACGGGGACCCATCACCCATTCGATTTCGGAGGTTGAGGCCTTGTTTGGCATGTTTTTTATGGGGTATAATTTTGTTTTTGTGAGAATGTTTTTATTAGTATAATTTTGTGTTCCATACGTTTTGAGTTCAATACAATGTTGTTATACGATTTTCATGTTGAAATTTAGTCAAATTTTATATTCTTTTTTATTTGAAATTCTCACATCCTAAATTTAGGGCTTTGATTACTATTTTTAGAAACAATTTTATGTTTTTTAATTTAAAAAAAAAGTTCAATGGAAGCATAATTGTGCAGATGCTTTTAATTAATTGTAAAAAAATGGTTTTCTTACCGTCCAACTAAGGTCTTGTATGTTTTGGACTCTTATAAGTAACGAACCACAATAATCATATTTACAAATAATTTCAATTTTCTACCACAAAAATTAAACGAGCTGAAACAATATGAATTAGAATAATATAACTAGAGAGTTAATAACGCATTATAATCGATTTTGATAATGTCACGAAAAATTTGAACAAAATAGTTAAGAAATTTGAAAATACGTTATACCCGAAGACACATTTTTAAAGCAATTCGGTAAATCAAACGATATTCTAAACGTCATCAAACATAAAAAATTAAAATAAAAAATTAAAAAAAAACGAAAACAAAAGGAAGAGATAAAGATCGGGAGAAGAAATTGAAATTTTTGTGTGAAACACTGAAACTATTAAGGTAAATAGTTATTTTTAAAAAAATATATAGTTATTACTGGATAAGTAAAAACTAAAAATTCTTAAAAGACGAGATCAATTCAGAATTACTCCGGTTTTTTAAATGAAATGCATCAGTCTGTACTATTAGTACCGACTCTCCAATCTCAGTGACTAGCAATGCACGCAAGTATGATGGTATGGAGCCGGGCTCGCTAATCATACAAATATAAACACGCAAGTTAAACTGGATTCATACACTATTCATTTTTGGGCTGCTGCACTAGCTAAATTGGGCCAGCTTCTGGCCAATCGATTGACCCTCCTATCATGATTCTGGGCTCGGCCCTTCTCTTTGGAAGTGTAGATTCGTAATGCGGCCGGCAAGGCAGTGAGCTACAGTCGTCAGTCGTCACCGCTGCGTGGCGTCTAAGCGTGATTAGTTCCGTTTCAAGTTCCCACAGAGCGCCACCTGTTCCCCGTGATGATGCAAACTATGCCTTTTCTCGTTTACCTCCCGCCATTCTCTCTCCCCCTTTCATCTCTCCCCTCTCTTATCTTCTCTTCATTGTTTCTGTCTTAACCAAAACAATTCCCAATACTCTTCCTATTTTTGTACGGAAAATTAGTAACTGGTCAATCCTCTCGTGCCTCTACGATCCTTTAATGGTTCTAACTCTTCTTGAAAGGTGATTATAATGAGGGTATTTTGCCTCAAGTTTCTGCCTTTCTTGTTTTTGTACAGCGTGTCATCGATCAATTTTCATAAAAAGTTTGGACTTTTGCCTTTTATTTGTCGGTTAATTAGGTATGGTGGATAAATTTTGTTTGTCATTTCTACAGATGTCTCACGCTTTTGATGCCATGAGAGGAACGCCACCTGGGATTTTGCTTATAAGAAGAATACGAGGCAAGGATTGGAGCCTAACCACATACAGATATGTTGTTTTGTTGATTACATTCATAGCATATGCTTGTTACCATGCCTCTAGAAAACCCAGTAGCATAGTCAAGAGTGTATTGGATCCTGAACCCGATAAGGCTCCAGCTCCAGAACTGATCCCCTGGCCTGTTGGCAAATTTTTTATCAAGGAAGATTCCTATAGTGAAAATTTTGATAGAATCAAAAATAAGGGTTGGGCTCCTTTTAATGGCACCGATGGGACCTCCAAATTGGGTGAGATTGATGTTGCATTTCTTGCTTGCTATTCCCTGGGGATGTACGTTGCTGGCCATTTAGGTGATACTTTGGACCTCAGGTTGTTTTTGACATCTGGGATGATTGGTAGTGGCATCTTCGTGGCGTTATTTGGGATGGGATATTTCTGGAACATTCATGCATTTTGGTTCTATCTTGTGATGCAAATGGTTGCTGGGTTATTTCAAGCCACAGGGTGGCCTTCAGTTGTTGCTGTCATTGGTAATTGGTTTGGGAAAAGGAAGAGGGGATTGATAATGGGTATTTGGAACGCACATACTTCAGTCGGTAACATTAGTGGGTCACTTCTTGCTGCTAGTGTCTTAGAGTACGGTTGGGGATGGTCTTTTATCGTTCCTGGCTCATTCATTGCTTTGGGAGGGATAATGGTTTACCTGTACCTTGCTGCATATCCTGAGGATGTTGGGTTTCCTTGCCCAAATGGTGCAACAGCTGTGAATGTGGACACGGTGCCTTGTGACGAGGAAGCTCAGACACACAAAGGAAGTGTTGTGGAACACAAGAATAATACTGGTTCAGGGAGTAGGAAAAGCGTAGGGATGCTTGAAGCTTTTTTGATTCCAGGAGTCATACCATTTGCATTGTGTCTATTCTTCTCAAAGCTTGTGGCTTACACATTTCTATACTGGTTGCCATTTTACTTAAGTCAAACAGGTAAAATGGATACTCTGGTGATGAAAATGGAGCTAAAATGGTTTAATTTTCTTTTGATTGATCATCTTCTTTTTTGGTGGTTTCTTTTGATTATAATTGATGGTATGTATTTATTGTATTGTTCTTAGAACCAGAAAAAAAGATATTGGAAATACAATTATAAAGAATTCTCAGGCACTGTCAAAGAATATAAGTTAGAAATAGCAGAAATTTTATGTATAGACTTGTGGTAAGGTGTATGTTATTGGGACTGTGGCTTTGATGATTATCATGAGCTACAGCCTTTTTTCTGTATGTTGTGATTCTCCTTTTATGTTGTATGTAACTCCTGTTAATTCAGAAGCTTTGAGTTTTCATTTTATCATTTGACAGCAGTGTTATTTATTTTGCAAATTCCTGCTCCATTGAAGTGTAATTGCAGCTGTAGAATTTGAAGGAAACATATTTTGTCTAACTTCATTGTTTTGCATGTCATAACAGTCTTAATTCATTAACTATATGTATGTATGTGCAAGCCTGTGTTGACTTATTGTAGTCACAGTGCAAGGTAATTATGTGAAGAGGTTAATTGCCTGATCGCAATGTAGCTCCTATCAGACATGGTTAATACGGATCATATTGCGACAAGCCGACAACACACCTTTACATTGTGCCTTAAGGTGATGAGTTGCATAAATTATGAGGCTAGGGGTTCAAATCCACCCTCCCCGAAATGCTTTTGTAGGAATAAAACGTTGTTACTCCTTCAAAGTCAATGTAGCTTTCTATGCCTGTATTGATTATATATATAACTCTTCATTGTTGCCCTTTTCTAGATTTATACTTCCGCAAAGTTGTGGTTGTGGACTCTACTATAGCCATTAGTTTAAGATAATTAGGTTGGAAAAAAAAACTCGATTATACTAAGAAGCTGCATCTGTTTTAAAGTTTTTTCATGTTCAGTTTCTTTACCCTGCATCTAGCATAACATTTTTCCTTTTTTCCCTTCAGAAATTGGAGGAGAGCGTATCTCTGTCAAGTCTGCTGGAAACCTCTCTACGTTGTTCGATGTAGGGGGAATTGTTGGCGGAATCCTTGCGGGATACATATCTGATAAACTTAATGCACGGGCTATTACAGCTGCGAGCTTCATGTATGCTGCAATTCCTTCCTTGCTCTTATACCGTTTCTATGGAAGTGTCTCGAAGACAGTTAACATAGCACTTATGATGATTGCTGGCTTATTTGTTAACGGGCCATATGCACTCATCACGACTGCAGTTTCTGCTGACCTGGGTACACACAAGTCACTTAGAGGCGATTCCCGTGCACTTGCAACAGTAACTGCAATTATTGATGGTACGGGATCTGTTGGCGCAGCTTTTGGCCCTCTCTTGACCGGGTTCCTTTCAGCAATTGGATGGGACGCAGTTTTTGTCATGCTAGTGATTGCCGCTCTTACAGCAGGGCTTCTTTTATCACGTCTGGTTATAGCTGAAATTACTGAGAAAACTGGCAAACCTGTGCCTTCATCTGGTGTTCAGCCCTTTCCTGAAGGTATGTGATGATCCACAAACACTCATTAATGCTCAAATATACAATAAGATTAGATCTCGCTATTTAGTCCTTTGTTGTTTACGAGCTATCATCCAAACTGGAATAGTCACTGCAAATTAAGCCCCTCTATTGATAGTGGTAGCGAATAGTTATATTAAGAGTCGTTTTTTGAAATGCTGAAGTAACTAAACCAATGTTAAAAGAAACAGTCAGTGTTTCGAGTGACACCATAAAAGTAGCAAACATCATGCCGATAACTTATTACTGAGACATGTGATTAAGAATGTGGGGGACTTCGAAACCTGCATCTATCAGCATTAAAATATAAGTTCTTTTTTTCTTTGTTAGGTCTAACGTTCATTATTGAAAGCCGGAGTTTGTGTTTGTGTTGATTGGCCGGCCAGTAATTAGCTAGTTAGAACGACAACTGGCAGATTGTTTTTGAATGTAACAACCCTCAGTTTTTTAAACCAACCGGACCACAATCCGTCATACTCTTCTTCTTTTTTCCCTTTCCTTTCTCTTTGGGGGTTGGGGGAGTTGTGTAACATGTACAAATTTCCAGCGTCCCTGTCATCATCGAATGTAGGAATATTATCGATCCTTGAAAAATAATGATCACTATTCTGGCTGTGCTAAAACTTCTTTCCTAGCAGTGTTTTAGTTTTGGACTAACTTCTATCATATGTACTCATTTGCAGCTTCACCATCCCGGCCACTTCTGACTGACCAAAGGTGACAATCAGGTAAGGCCCTATAGTTTTGTTCTAATATGCAGACAAGATCAAGCCATAAACATAGTTTCCAGTCAAATAACAGTGTAAGATAGCAGACACAATGTTTCTAATTATGTGCTTTTCTACTTTTAAGTGGTATAGAGGCTTGTATATCAACCAGAATCCATTATCTATCATATAAATTTACTGATAAAGCAATGTCTGCAGTTTGTTAACTTTTATTTATTGTACATTATTCCAGTATTTCTACTGTTTTTTTCCTCCCAATTTGTGAACTTCAAGTGAAAAGGTAAGACACACTAGGATGAAAACGGTAGAAAGAAAAAGTAAATCACAGGAAGTAGCTTAATATATTTCAACAAACAACCAGTTTTGGCATTCTTGCAACTTCTGCAAAACTGGAATCATATGGAAGAAATCAACAATTGAAGAAAGTTTTCAGTTCATGTGGTGCCTTTTCTTGTTCATTGTGGAAAGGCAAGGATAATGTTCATTTCAGTTGTGCTCTCATTAGGAGATGGAAATGCCATCACAATCCCTTCTCCTCCAGGATAAGTTGTTCCAAACCAATATGAGGCATGAGCAGGTTTGTTCCCTTCACTGAAAGCAACCTCATTGCCTCCTAAATCATCCCAACTTGAATCTTCCACTTCACTGCTAAGCCTCCAGTGTTTCTGTACCATCACCTCGTTCCTAACACTTTCCACCTTGATTACTTGAGTGGATTCTCTCGAGAACAAACAAAATTCACCATAGATTTTGCGACCAGTTTTCAATTCCGCCTCCTCAATGCACACCATTGCCACTTCTTTAGCCGGGTATACGGTTTTAGAGGTGAAGACCATGGTTTGGCCACCATTTTTGCTCTGGCTGGAGGGGAAGAAGCTGGCAGGAGAAGTGTTCGTCTTCTTCAGATTTGGAAAGTAGAAAGTGGGTACTCTAGCAACAGCTTCAGTCTTGGAGACTAAATCATTGTGAATCTCAGCCCATTGTTTGAGGAACTTGTTCTTGAATAGAAGATCTGCCAGAAGAAGGCTGCAGCTGATCCCAACCGAGTATCCGCCGCACCGGAAATTGGTCACCTGGATCAATAGAACACACATACAAAGCATCAATGGATCCAGTTGAGTACTGCAAGTCTGCAAGCCTCTTGTCTTAAATAAGCAGCTTAGATCTATAGATTTTTATTTAGGAACCTGAACATAGAGCAGTGGAGAGTACTGAGGATTCTGTTCATCAATGTCCTTCCAGAAGACAAGTTGAGTCCCTGCATCCTTGTCCCCCTCCTTCACATCAAGAAACTCTGCCATAGTTACTGGAATTTTTGCTTCAACAAGTCTAACTCCAGAATCATTTGTCACAATCTCTAGATCTCCACGTCCATCTTCCCCTCTGCGTAGGCGTCCGCTAAGCGCAGGTTGCTCTGCCTGAGCCCTGGCCAGCGACTCCTTGATCCATCCGGCAGCTAACCACCCAGAATCCTCATCCGCCACCTGGTTGTAGTAAAACACAATGTTAAGGCACCTCTGGAAAACACCGGGAGGAACCGGGTCAGCCACGGAGACTCGGTGTACTTGTCGTGGCTCGGTCACCTTGAATGGTGACACTGTCTGAACAGCTTCAATGTGTATTTCCATTGCCATCTTTAGCAGAGCTTGAGATAACAAAAAGCTTGGTTCACTGATAAGTTATTCATGGATTCAACTGCCCAGGACCCAATTTATTGTGGAGAAATTAACACAGTGAAGATGGAAAAAAGGAATGGTTGGTCCCATTCCATTTAAAGCAATTTCAAGTCCTCAACTACTCAACTGTATTATAGATATTAGATAGATGAGCAATCAATTATTGATGCTAAGTTCCTCCGGATGGGGGGAGAACCGGTATAACATGTACTGGTCATTAATCCAATCCTGCGCTTCATTAGTCCTGCGCAGGATGTGGACGGTTGGACTATAATAATGTGACGGTTGGATTTTAAAAATTCAATTCAACCGTCCACGTCAAATGTTTAGTTTAGTTCATGTATGGTTTCACTATGACGATAGTCAATTTCCAGCGAGCTCAAAACTCAATACTACCCAACAATAACAGCAAGCAAAAAAAGCAAGTTGGGTTCTTGACAAGAAAGACTTTTTAAAACAAAACCTAGTCAAATAGACAAAGGGTGTGTTCTAAAGAGGGTGTCCGTCAAGAAGACAAATAGAGTTTATATCAAGTCGTCAACTATGAGTTGAGACAAGAACAAATTGTCATGCAAGGTTACTTGTTTGATTGAAGCGAGAAAATGGAGAGTATGCAGTATATGATTTTGTTGCTGAACATAATCGTCAACTTCATCTTCTACAAACCATGTATATGATGAGATTGCAAAGGAGAATGTCTGAAGTGCAAGCTCGTGCTATTAATTTAGTACATAGTGCTGGAATCAAGTTTAAGGATGCCCATGAATTGATGAGTAGAGAGACTGGTGGGAGGGCGCCTTAAATACATTGCAAGTGATCAGAAAACTTATCTCAGAAAAAGATGAGAGAAAGCGGCAATGAAATATGGGGAAACGAGAGCAAACAATCTTAAGGTACTTTAATTTCATGATGAACAAATTAAAAATTCATCATTTCATTATGTTGTTTAATGGGATAACGAAGAGGAAATTACTAATATTTTATGCGTTGATGTAAAAATTATTGTTGATTACGGTTATTTTGGGTCGAGGAGAATCGTTTGTCCTTATTCCTACCCGCGGGGAATCCACTTTCGAGTCATAGCTCTACTGACAGTGATGAAGTGATGGAGCCAAAGATTTCAGTCAAACGGAAGGGAAGAGGGAAGAAGAAAGAGGGAAAAAAGAATGGAATCAGAGTTGAGTGTAGGGAGATACACGGTTGTAGAGTTTGGGGTATTTTAGCCTATTTTTTTAGTTTTCTTTTTTGACAGAGAATTAAAATGATGAATTATCTACATGTCATTTTTTTATCACCGTTAGATCAAATGAAGGGTTGTGATTAAAAAGATTGTAGGTTATTTTAAGGAAACAGATTGCAGCCCCCAATCCCGTGTCATTCCCAACTTCTTAAAACAGTCACGACAAATCGGGTTCGCTAAAAAACAACACGCATCCCCACACCCTCTTCTCTTCCTCTCTCGATTTCGTCTTCCAATTTCACAATCCTCTCTCTCCCCGACGATCACCGGTTACTGTAAGTATTCGGCCGGAATATCTATCCGCTCTCCGTCGTCTAACTTCGTAGTTCTCCCGTTTCTTCTCGATCCGTAAGCGACATGAATCCCGAATAGTAAGTTCCAATTTTTCCGTGGAATCTCTTTAAGACCTTCGAATATATGGATTTGTTTTGCTTCCCTTTGTATGAGTTGATCACTGTTTGCGCGGATCCGTTATTTTTAATTTGCACATGTCGTCGTGTTTTAGTTTCTGCTCTTTGATTTCGTAGTTTTGACGTTTCTGTCTTTCGATTTAAAGATTCGAACCTCGACGTGGTCTAAATTGCCTTCGTTGTTTAGATCTTGGTGGTTTTATCTTTACACATGGATATGTCTACCAGCTTTTGTCTCTTAAATAGCATTTGTTTGATTTGACTAGTTTGTCAATGAAGTTTGTCTTCGAACCGGAACCATCAAGGCTTGGCAGTGCGAGCAGTTTTTTCAGATTTCATTGTTAATTTTATACTTTGGACCTAAAGACATAGCCATATAGGTAATAATGGTGAAGAAAGTAGGGGGTTTGGTTGATTTGGTTTACTAATTCATATAAGCTGCTCCATTGTAACTTTGGAGTATTGTATCGATTGAAGCAATTTTTGAATCAAGAATTTATGAGGTATGATTTGACATCCTTTGTTACTAGACAAGCTTTATGGACTTCTTTTTTTGTAGCCATTTTTTGGCTGCTAAAAAGTTTGAGATTGCATATTGTCACATAAATGATTCATTTTATAGAGGTGTTGTATTTCCTTTTTCCTTTGGTCATCTCAGAGGTATGAAATGCGATTAGTGTAGTTGAAGTATGGGTAAAGTCTTACATAATCATATAGGTTGATGTACTTCCGTTATGCTTGTTGGGGCAAAAGAATTGCATGTAATCCACCACTGTTTTTGTGATGTAGGATGTGATGTGCCTGAATACCCTTTGTGTGGCAAGTTGGTTTGTTTTATGATTTGAATATATGTTCATCACTTGTATGAGAAATTGAGAATGTATTTAATATTCTTTGTTCTGCTATTTTCAGCGACTATTTGTTCAAGCTTTTGCTCATCGGAGACTCTGGTGTTGGAAAATCATGTCTACTTCTGAGGTTTGCTGTAAGTTCTTATTGTCCTTTCCCGTCTCTACTAAGGAATATCTTACAATGTTAGTAGTCATATTCAGAAAGTATTTAGTTATTTACATTTGTGCAACTGAAACTGGTGTATTTGTGATTGTCACTTTGGTGAGTGCAATTTCATCAACTTGTAAAAGTATAACATGCTTTATTCTTGTTAACATATTGGGCCCCTTGTCCAACCCCTTAAAAGGCCTATTAGGAGGTAGGAGGAAACCCTCATTTAAACCACACACCAGCCCTCTTTCCAACCGATGTGGGATACTCAACATCCCCCCTCACGTGTGGGTTGGTCCAACTCCGAGAAGCCCACCACGTGAAAGCCCATCGCGTTGGACTGGCTCCGATACCATGTTAACATATTGGGCCCCTTGTCCAACCCCTTAAAAGGCCTATTAGGAGGTAGGAGGAAACCCTCATTTAAACCACACACCAGCCCTCTTTCCAACCGATGTGGGATACTCAACAATTCTTTCCATGGAATACATACTATAGAAAATTTTCCATTAGGGAAATTTAACCTTGGTACTGAATAATTTTTCTGTTAAACTAACTTTTTCCGAATTTGTATGTCTTTAATGACGCCAGTGTTTTCAAATGCGAAAACGTAATGTGATGTGTTTTTTCCTTAACAAGGCGAGGCATAAGTATTGATGTGTTGAGGCATAAGTTTTTCGGATTACATTAAAAATAATTCTATATGTGAAATATTCATGTAAAATAAATCTATGGTGCTAAAATAGTCATGACTGATTGATTTCTCTCTAAAATGGCAACATTAGATACAAAAATGAATAAACAAATATGAATTCAAACAAAGGTAGTTGTATGAACTGTACCGTTTTAAATTTTTAATAAGAAGAGATGTGGGCTAGTAATAGAAGAACCCAATTGATTAACATGCAAGAAAGCGAGCCCAAGGCAAGACACTGTCCTTTAGATAACACAAGGCTCCATACAAATAATGCCCTAAACCCACTGAAGAAGAAGAAGAATGCAGAGAGATCACGAAATGAGATGATGGCAGCAATGGAAGCTTTCCACGACCGCCCGCCAAGCCCATGACCCACCCAAACTCCGCATACCTGCCTACTCTGGGATGATTGAAGATGCAGATTGCAGGTGGTCGGCACCTGCAGCTTGCAGATTGTTGGGAATCGGAGGTGGCACAAGATGGGTTTCGAGTATGATCGAATTTGGTCGCAGATTGTCGTTACTTAGGGATGATCGAAGGTGTAGATCGAGTATTTCGGCCTAATTTCACGCAAGATAGGTTTCACTTTTGAGTATGTTTTCGATTTTGTTTGTGTTTATTAACAAAAATTGGTAAAACGATGTAGTATTGGCACGAACTTGTGAAGCGACCGTATCTACAAGCATTGCGCATCACATCCACAATACGCGTTACGTCCAAAGTACAAATACATACGCATTGGTTCCTTTTGAGTCCATTTCGCATCAAAAATGCATTTCAAAACACTGAATGATGCTATGGTTGCAGCAAGATGGGCTATCCTGGCTCAGCATTTTTGCTACTAGATTTCAGAATTGGTACTTGAGGCTTTGGCCAACTGAAAAATTAAAGAGCTGTAATTTTTCCCTTTTTTTTGTTAAGATGTAAATTTATAGAAGAAATGGTTGTGATTTTCCTTCTTGCTGCCACACTATTGCTTTCTAGTATCCTGAGGAAATGTATGTTTTATGTAATTACAAAGTTGATTGATTTTTGATCTCTGTGTTCTCTTGTTTCCTTGCGAAGAATATGATGATTTAAGCAGATATTGTTTCTTTTTTCTTATTGTCATTTTCTTTGTTTATCAGGATGATTCATATCTTGAGAGCTACATCAGTACTATTGGAGTTGATTTTGTAAGTCATCATTCCCCATTTTTCTGGCTTTGTCTGTTCTCTCCATTATTGGATGGAGATTAGCATATACGTAGAGTAACTGTCAAAAAGTAATTTTTTATTCTTTTATATAGAAAATCCGCACCGTGGAACAGGATGGAAAGACCATTAAACTCCAAATTGTAAGTTTTTGAATTTGTTATCTCTTGCTTCATATTTCAAGGTTTAACTTTACCGTCAGCGGTAGTGGTTTTTTGGCTATGATCACGGCATATTGGAGAATATTAAAAATTGGAAGCATCTTATCTAGACATATTTGGGGAGTTTTGTGCAAGGATAGTAATAGTCTCTGTCATTTGATATCTACCAGTCATATTATGTTTTGAATTTAATCTTTTTTAGCAGTTTTTGCCTTTTGTCAGCCATACAACTTCCAATTTATCTGTCTTGGCTATGCTTTGTTGCTGATATTTTTTCCTTGCTTTACTGGATATTTAGTGGGATACGGCTGGCCAAGAACGTTTTAGAACAATCACAAGCAGCTACTATCGTGGGGCTCATGGCATCATTGTAAGTACTGCAATTTATATCTTCAATATTTTTTTGGTGTGTGCATGCATTGTCCATGTTTTGATTTATTCATGAAGATTGATTTTATCTGGTGGCTCTTTTGCCAGGTTGTTTATGATGTCACGGACCAAGAGAGCTTCAATAACGTCAAGCAATGGTTGAATGAAATTGACCGCTATGCAAGTGAAAATGTTAACAAGCTTTTGGTTGGGAACAAGAGTGATCTCACAGCAAACAAAGTTGTCTCCTCTGAGACAGCAAAGGTAATGTTTATTGTTCCCATCCCATTTTTCCATATTTACTGAAGTGAAGGAGTGCTCTCCTATTGAATATATGCATTCATAATTTTTATTCTTTGAGTTCTTTCCCTTGTATAGGCATTTGCTGATGAAATTGGGATCCCTTTTATGGAAACAAGTGCAAAAAATTCCACCAATGTTGAACAGGCTTTCATGGCCATGGCTGCTGAGATCAAGAATAGGTACCGAGACTTATTTTTCTTATTAGTGTCCTGCACTTGAGCAAGAGGAAGATAGTGGTGCTGCTAGGCTGAGCACCTTTGTGTTCCTTGTGCTGATATATACTTCTTCTTGTTTAATCTGTTTATGAAGTTGCATTCAAAAAATAAATAGATAAGTCCATGAATGCATTTAGAGATGATTGATTAATTGGTTTTCTTGCAGGATGGCAAGCCAACCGTCCATGAACAACGCCAGGCCTCCAACAGTGCAGATTCGAGGACAGCCCGTTAACCAGAAGTCTGGCTGCTGCTCTTCTTGAAGAAAGATTTAGCCTTATTGGGGTTGTGATGTTTAGTTCTTTTTCCCTGTGGCATGTAAAACCAGCTACCAAATTGGCTCAGTTGTGTAGAAGATTATTGCTATGAATTTCTGGGTTGCCAATTCAACACTTTGTTAGAACTTTAAGTGTATTTGATTTAAAGTAACATTTGTGCAAAGCAGTCATAATAATGCGTTGCAGAATTTCACCCGTAATTCTCTTATCATCATTGCTAATGAGATTCAATATTCGTAGTTGATGATATTGATTATTCAGTTGATGATTAAAAGAGATTAAAAGAGAGAACTTGCTAGAGCTCCCAGCTATTCAGCTTCTCGGTTCAATCATGAGTTTGACGATGGTATAATGGGGTAGGCAGAGAAGTTTGGGTAAAGTGTCTCCCCCCTGACTTTTAACATTCCCTTTCTTGACATTACTTGATTCTTCTCCTAAGTAATTGATTATTTAGTTGTTGATTAAAAGAGAGAACTTGTTAGAGGTTCCAGCTATTCAACCTCTCTGTTCAATCATGAGTTCGACAGTGGTGTAACGGTGTCAGCAGAGAAGTTTGGGTCATTTTCCAATCCAAGCAAAACCCAAGTTCGCCAAATAACCAAATATAACATATAAAGCCAGACTGCGTGAATAAACATAAATAAACGGGGAATGCAGCTGCTGCCACCCTTTTGACCTAAGTACAGATCACCCATGCCGGGGTTGTGAAAGAGAGAACCCAAATCGGAAAAGAATGGAACATACCTCGAGGCTAGGTTTAAGGCAATCCGCTTGCACAAGAACTTGTATTGAGATCCACCAAAATTTGCCATCTAGGACTGAAAACGCACCGTTGGGCTGTTGGAGTTGTATTTCCCCAAATATAAGCCTGCAAAAGAAACAAGTTTTCGTCGCAACATGCCAATTGGCCATAGAAGTGTTTCATAGAGAAGCCACAACTCACAAGCACATATCCTCATAAAAACAACTTGAACAACAAATTAAAAGTCATTCAACACAAAAATTAGATAAAAGCTGAGCAATTATTCAACCTACAACAAAACAAAACTGAAGCCACTGCTACAAACTTTGAGAGAGAATGACGATCCCAATGTGACCTAATTGAATATATAAAGAGTAACAATAACAATGCATGTCAGGAAGATATCCCCAGGCATTCACAGCTAGGAAGGATATCTAAAATATACACCCACAAACTTAAAACCAGTTCTTCAACACAGGACACCATTCCTGTTGATAAATGTTGACTTAAAACTCTGGATAGATCACAAGGAATTTCTGATGCAGCATTCATAAATTTTCACTTAGCACCCAAAGAAGGAAAATGCCCAGGATCCTCAATTGAAGGAGCTCCAACATTGCTAGGGAAGCTGCCTCCTCCAAAGCCACCTCTACGACCCCGCCCTCGGCCACGACCACCAGGATTGTAGGACCTCTCTCCTTCAGCAGGCTTCAGAAACTCATTGATGCTTACAGACTGCAATTAACAAGAAGTTGAGAACGTCCCCAATAAAAAAAGTTAGAGAAGACATCAGTAGAGGGGCCATGGCAACATCAACAACAAACAAAATCTCTCTTAAAAGATGAGATGGAATCAACTCCATAACACAAACAAATACACAACAATTAAGTAGAAAAAAAATTTAAAATTGAAATTATCGCTCAATATATATGACAATTCACAACAGATCAGAAAAATTACATAAATCTGGTTCAACTTGAATTAATACCATTACCATATGCAGTTCCAAAAGCAGTATGTCCAACTTTGTTAAAGAAATCACAAGGCCTAGCGGCATATGGATGTTGAGAAACAAAGAGCATGCCCCACTAGATAAGTGAAAAAGGAAAGACACGTCCAAGAACAAACAGGAAATAATGATTATACATAAAACTTAATTTGTGAAAATTTGGCAAACCTTCTTGACTTTCTCTTCCTTATCAGCAGCGTCTTTACGTTTGTCCTTCTCAGAACCCTAGCAGAAAAGGCAAACAAATCAATATCCTTTAACACCTTTGCACACTAAAAAAATTCAGAAGTATTAATTTGAATTACCAGTTTGATGAAAACATCAACATTATTCTTCTTATTTGAAAGCGGTTGCATGGACCCAAACTCTTTGTCTGCATCAACTTTCCTTTCCTCAGTCTTGAGAGCAAGTAGAGTCTTTCTCTTCTCTTCCAATAGCTTCTCATACTCCTCCAAAGTCATCTCCTGTTGATGGAAAATAAAATTGAAGGATTTAACAGAAAATAAATTTTCCAACAAACAAGAAGAAAACTGAATTAGACTATCCTGATACCTATCTAAAATTAAATTCATAAAGTTACAATCTTTCATCAACAGAGCTTAACTATAGTAACTCTGCGATCAACAGCATAAATTAAAAAGGAAATCGATGAAGTTCATAAATAGCGGAGTTTGACTGTTATTAAGGCCATTCAATTGCACCTTGGGGGTAGTTTAAGTAAAAGATGACGGACCATTGGCAAACATGATCCCTAAACAATTGTGGCCTTCAATTGAGGATTGAGTGGTCAACAACAATATAAATCAATCAAAAGGGAAAAAAAAAAAGTTCCAAGGCTACCACAACATGGAAGTGGTGAAATTACAGATTCACGAAACAAAAGCACGACCGGAGCCAAAAGTATAGAAGTTACCTTCTCGTCTGGCTCTTTCTCTTCTGGCTCATCCACAGGATTCTCCTTCTTAACATCAGCAGCACCTTCCTCTCCGGACTGCTTCTCAGCAATGACCTTCTTCTCAGTTTCAACTGTAGGTTCTTCAGCGTCACTTTGGAAATAAGAGGAAATTAATCAACATATTTAATATTTCCCACACTGAAATGCACAATACAATAATCGCATGCGTTGGCCCATATCACGGGTACTCACGGAGAAATTTCATCAGAAGCTGTTCCCCAGTTACCACGACCAGCCCCATCACGTTTGAACTCATTCCTAGAAACAAGGCAACAAAAGTTGACGCGAAAAACAAAGAAACAGATTACAGTCACTTGGTTAACTAAGAAAACAGTAAAAAAATTACTAACCCGTGTCCAGTCCCACTGCGACGTTCATATATCCTGCGAGGACGCTCCCCTTCTCCAGCTTCTCCATTGTTAAAACCACCGCGACGACCCCCACGGAAAGAGCCACGAGGCGTGCTATAGCCACGTCTTTCAGAGGGCTCGCGCCTTTCAGAGGGCTTCTCTGAATCCCCCTCTTCTGAAGGTCTGTATCCTCTGACAGAGCTGTTGTTGTTGCCAAAGCTACTCTTATTATTGCTTGAATCTCGATAAAATCTACCACCACGTCCACCACCACGGCCAGGATCAGTCTTTGCCTCCCTCACTAAATAAGTAAAATGAAACATATTAATAAAATTGACAAACATGACATACACGAATTACTGAAACTCCAAACACAAATATTACCACCTTCATTTCCTTTTTAAGTCGGTAGATATAAAATTTTAAAACGAATAAACTATTTTATCACATATCCTGCACCTCATAGACAAAATGAATGAGATTGAGTTCAAGAATATGTTGACTTGTTAGCGACACAATTAAGCCATCCACAAGCAACCAAAAGAATGTGAAGAGAGTTAGAATAATGAAGTGGTGCGCATCAAAAGAAGACAACTCAACAGCATCAAAATAAAAGCTTCAGAGTTCAGAATAATTGAAGCTAGGTTCAAAGATATGGCAACTTAAAAATATGTAAAGTGTATCCAAAGATGAGAAAACTCTAATTGAATGAAAATAAAACATCCCAAAGCCAGAAAATGGATCAATAAATGATCTTCACCTCCAGTGTATTTAGCAAATAGGGAGAGGTAGATCCACTTTTACTAAGTACCGGTAGGATAGAAATGTGCAGATCAAATTGAAAACCGCAAAAGACAGATGATTAGAGTACCTTAACACTAGACTATTTGAAAAAAGAAAACAAGACCTCATGCTACAAAAAGAGAGGATGGTAAACACTTTTGTTAACCCACACACTTTTTAATTTCTCAAATCTTTACCCACACTTCATTTCTCTTATTCACTTCCTTCAACAACCAACTACCAAGACAATGTCAATTGAATCTCACGTAAGGCAAATAAGAAACAAACAAATCTCTAATGGAAGAACCTGATACAAGGAGTCAATGGACATTGAAGTGAATAAATTTCTAGTCTTTTTCTAAGCATCAGGGATGAATTATGGACATTGAAGTGAATAAATTTCTTGTCTTTTTCTAATCATCAGAAATGAATTAACAGATACAAAGTACAAGTCAGTCACATCAAGGAGTGCAATGGAGATTAGAATCTCCATCAACAAGTCCACACAAAAGCCAGGAGACACAAATTATTAAAAACAGAGAATAGCAAAAATGTAAAGTCTCACCAGCTTGAGATGGAGGGGGCGGCTTGGTGGGCAACTTAGCTGGCTTAGCAGTGTTGACCTGAGTGATAGGAGCCGGCTTCTTGGTCTTCTCCACCTTCTGTGCCGCCGCGATGAGTTGAGTGGGGTCCTCGTTGCCATCAACGTCATCGTTGAGGAGGTCAAAAGGGTTCATGGTTGCCATTCTTTTGAAGCTCACAGAGTGTTAGAGCCACAAAGATACACACAAAAATCAACCTTCAAAAGAAACTGCGAATAGCAACCACGAAACCCCTATAACTTACTTAAGTCCATGAATAATGATGATAATAGATCAGAGATTAAGCAGAGAACAGTGTTCGGGATGTCAGAAAATGGAAAGGAATCGAGAGCAAAATGAAGATAGCAAGTACAGAAGGAAAACCCTAGCCAATGCGGCTGAGAAATGGAACTGACCCGAACCTAATGTTAAAAACCCTACTGAACAATGATACGCTACGGGCGAGTCCATTACTTGACAAGTAGGCTTGTTTTTATCAACCTACTAAAAACAATGATTCCGGATCAGACAACAATAGGGAATGTAAGAGTGCGTTTGGTTTAGTTGTTTTCCAATTATTTTCTGTTTTTATTTTCTGAAAAACATAAAACATCCCAAAAAAAGCGTTTGGTAAGGTATTTTAGAAAATACAGAAATGGAAAATAATCAGAAAATAGAAAAGCAATAAAAATTGTTTTCTAATTTAGAAAACACGGAGTCTTCCGTCTTCGTATCTTTTTTCTAACAACTTCCGTCTTCGTATCTGTCTTTCGTGTTCTCCGTCTTTCGTCTTCCTCTTTGGGCGTAGCTCTTGCGATCCTCTGCTCCCTGTCTTCCGATATCATTCTGAGATTCATTCTCGCCCAATTCGCGGCTGTAAACCAGCGACGGTCAAGGAATCCAATCTCAAGAAGCGATGTGGAGCTGGCGCTGCAATCTTTGATACGAGGTAGGCTTTCCATTGTGGGTATTTGTTCTTTCATGCCAAATAATTTTTGATTTTGAACTTTTTGTTGTTGTTGTTGGGGGGGCTCAATGATACCACCAAGGTTTAAGAGAAAACTGTAATCGACAAGTACGGCGAGATGGTCTCAGATGGGAGTATGGAACCCTAGCCAAGATTAAAACCTTTGAGAAAAAAAAAATTCAAACCCATTGTGCCCCTTGTGAATTCGGTGGACATTGTTTATCAAATTTTTTTGGCAAACCCAACTGAGTTTTGACAGATTTGGGATTGCTCTGACCCAGAGGCGTTTGATGAGACTGCGATGTTCGAGACTTGGAGAATAGAGTGGAATAGAGTATTTATCTCTAGCTGAATGGGTACTTGATATGTAGACATATATGGTCCTTGCCTTTTCTTTTAAAGAATATATGTATAGCACTTGCTTGATACATCCTACAGTCTGTTTTTTTAATGCCCTGAGACTTTGGTTTATTTTAATTTGTTTTATCAAGATGGAGTTGAACCATGAATCTGTTATAGACATTGGAGTAAATCTGGGTGGACAATGTATATTGCCATCATTCATGGTGATGATGATGATTTCAAGAATTATAATCACAATGAAATGCGCAAGATAGTGATGATTCATCGATGCTTCTTCTGGTCCTAGTTATCAAGGAATGTTGATTCATGATAATATTATTGGTAAATACATAATATGTTTAATTGAAAATAGAAAACAGTTTTTCAATATTTTAAACCAAACATGTTTCTATTCTTAGAAAATAGAAACAGAAAATGAAAATATAAAACAAAAAATGAAAATAGAAAATATTTTCTAAACCAAACGCACTCTAAATATTTACATTTCTAAATCTTAACCCTTATTGAATTTTGAACATATTTAATTGCTCAAATTTGGATCAATTTAAATCTGAAGAGATAATCGAACAACAATCTAATCTAAGTTAAGGTTCAGATAAGTAAATCGAACGAGATTTATCTGTTTGGATCAAGAACTAGTTTTAAATTGGATAAAACTTGTGTTTGGATATAAATTTTGAACATAAAATTTATGTCAAACTTCATTTAATCTAGATCGGACAAATTCGATTATTCGGATGGGACAGAGTTTTACTTTCCTTACAGTACATAATTTTTTTTTATATATTTTAAGTGTGATGTTTCTTTCTTTCTCTCTATTTTACTTTTGTTTTTCCTAATATGCAAAAGAACTTTTTTTATAGAAATAGTAAAAAGAAAATTATCAAAAATGAAATATAGGCGAGGGCAGTCCACCGTGGCTTTCAAGGTTCAATCAAAGTCAAGGCCTTTGCCTGGCTGGTAGCCAATTGTTTTCCATGAGCTGAATGTAACGAGTCGTCGCCGATTGTCTGTAATTCCTGTCACGTCCTTCGGCGAACTTCCCGACGGGATCACGATTGGTAAATCTCTCGAACCTAGCTTCTTTTCTTTATTTTTTTCCCAAAATTTTACTAAAACCGAAAAGTTTCCTTTCGACAATCTATGAATGAATTGTATACTTGTAGCGAAGTAATTTTATGTGATTAATTTGTAGAATTTGAGCTAATGCTTCTGTCGTACATCCTTCTGATTCAGAATAATTTCTTACATGTAATTAAGGATGGAAACAACCTTCGTTTTATTCTTTTAGCCTACTTTTAACGTTTTTGTCCAATTTGGAACAAAACTCGGTTTTTTGGCGTCCTGGTACGTATTTAGGTTACAGTTCATGCTGATAAAAGCAAATTTGGTTTCACAATGAAAGGTTTGGTTTGTATCTTCTCGGCTTTGTAATGGTGACGGTTTTCTGTAATTTTGTGAAATTTTGTTAACTATTTTCTTTATATGTTATCATTGCTTAACTATAACTATCTTTCTCTCTCATTGTCAATTAATTTATTTTTTAAAAAAGAGGACAAAGAAAAAAATATATGGATACGCAAAAATGGAGTATGATAACTAATTAGCTATTGAATCAAATTTTCGATAGTCATCTTGACAGAGTAATCCTGGTTACAGGTGCATTGGTCATTTAAGTACAAATATAGCATGTGCCGTCAAAACTCTTGTGTTCGTCCATCAGTGGGAGACCCTGTCACATCTGATGAAAGTCTCTTGGTATATTGCAAGCCAGTGGAACTGTACAATATTCTTCACCGCCGAGCTAGGCACAATGTAATTTCTCCCCTCCCCTGGTTTTTTTAAAGTTAAAAATTTATTAGAACCTCTGATGAAGGTGAGTCTTTTCATATTGTAAAGTTACTCAATTGCAATATTAGTATCACAGATTTGGACTACACAACCTGCCTTTCTGTAATAGGGGATTGCACTGTGTAGTGATGGTGGGAGCCTTATACTCTATGTTCGAATGAAAAATGATGACGAGGTGCCACCCTTTATAGGAGACCCAAAGAAGATGCACTTTCTCTTGTGGAACCAATATCTGTTATTTCTTTGTTTATTTTCTATAAAAATGCCGAATGTTTGAAAGTAACTTTTTGCTTGAATATGGTGTTTAAGATAACAGGCACTGTACTTCGGGCTTTTCTTGGTTACTATTAGTAATAAAAGCAATTCATATGGCCCTCCCAGGAGAAGTGAGAATCTTAAGTTGAGAGAGTGTGATTACTTTTGAGATGGTGTTGATTATGGAATTTTGATTTTTTTTTGAAATTTGAGTGACGATTTGTTCAATTGCTTACTTTCTGTGTCTTTTTTCAGCCTTCATTTCTCCAAAGATGTTTGCGTTTCAAAGTAGAAGCAAGGCGTCAAAGGAGGTATAAATAGTCATCTTATTATTATTATCTCTCTAGGAACTTTTCTGGAAATGAATCTTGTTAATATTTTAATTTTTGTACGCATAAATGCTAAGAAAGTTATTGCATTTTTGTATCAGTTACCTACCGTCATCCTGAATCCACATACATTTTCCAGAATAA
The DNA here is from genome assembly GCF_013401445.1 of Tripterygium wilfordii. Lineage (NCBI taxonomy): Eukaryota > Viridiplantae > Streptophyta > Magnoliopsida > Celastrales > Celastraceae > Tripterygium > Tripterygium wilfordii. Next base: position 4,113,743 of record NC_052246.1, read on the forward strand.
AACAACTAGTTTGAACAGGGGCAGGCTGAACAAACACATGTTGAATTGTGCTAGGAAAGCAATAGATCTATGTATGTGTGGGAAATCGTGAATGACATAGGGAATACTCTAGGAATTGTATGCTTAAAGTTTGTCTGTCTCAACCTTGTCCTAGTATCTAGCAACTGCAAACCTTCATTACCTACCAGATGCAAAATAAATAGATAAATCCTGTGCCCTGTGGATTCTTATTTTGCATTGAGTGGTGGTGAATATGTTGCTGCTTATATTTGTCCAGGTTGAAGGCTGGAGTTGTAATTTTCAACTACAAAGACTACAACAACAAGCTACAAAAGACTGAAGGTATGTCAAACTTCTTTTTCCAGTCAAAACGTTTTCTACATTTCTTATTCTGCCAGAGCGAAAGTCGTACTTAGTCAGTCTTGTATCTTTAATCATTCAAAACTTTTAAGGATATTTTTTCTTCCTCAATTCTTCTCTTCTACCTAAGTCTCTATTTATTAAATATACACTTATTTTTGTTCTCCCTCGAGTATATTATGTCAACTGAGGATTTAACTGTGGTACTATTAAGGTACATTGGATGCCTTATATTGCGGATTTAAGTTAAAATAGGATGATGTTGTTAATAAGCTGAAGTCAAACACTTACATTGCTTCTGTTTAACTCTTGGTTTTCCTTTACGAAAAACATAAGACCAACCTTAGTGCCACCACAGCAGCTTACTATATTAGCCAATCCCTAAGCAACTGATACCTTAACAAAGAATTTATGCCCTTGATTTCTATTTTGCATGTTGCCGTTTTATATTTTGAGTCCATTTTTGTCCAGTGTATTGATAACTATTTAGTTTGGTTAAATATCTAGATGTGCAACTATTTTGGAATGCATTTTGTTAATTTCAGGTTAAAAGTTACAATTTGACGTAATTATATATGGTGTTTGTGAGAGTATTAAATTGTGTTTTCTGCTTTGTTTTCTTTTTACCTCAATCACAACTCACAAGGCCTTAAAAAAGTTTATTTCAGACATCTTAAGCAGTTCAATTGGTTGATATTTGATCCAAGAGTTTAGCCCAATATGGTACCAAATAAGGGATCTTATTTGGACCAATGAAAGTGTGCACCATTTTTTTTTTCTTGTTAGTGAATGAGGCAGGAGGGGGATATGCATTTGTTGAAATTTGATGTTTAGTTATTAACTTCTTGTTAGTGCTCATGCACTGTGAGAGGAAAGATAAAGGTAGTAACAAAAGAGTCCTTCAGTGATGTTTGTGTATGGTGTGTGATGGCTGCATAGGTCAGTCGATTATGAGGTCAATTTAGGCCTTTCTTGCATATGTGCTTTGGCTACTTTTTTCTTGTTGCTTGTGATATCTTATTTTTCATTTTCTTTTTTCTTTTTGAATTATTTTTAGTCGCAATAATGCAAGCATGTGACAAATTGAGCTCTAATTGTTATAATTTCTTTTGGAATTGCAGTTACTGAAGATTTCTCATGTCCATTTTGCTTGATGCAATGTGCAAGCTTCAAGGTGCCTATCTAAATTATTTCCTTCCCCTTCCTTCCATTAGTAGCCACACAATGTCATGTAGTATCATAAAATACGAAGTTTTATGCAATGCTAATGATTATGAGAATAGAAAATGATCCAGAAGAGAAATATTATGTATTCTTGATAAAGCTTTGCCAGTTTTTACAGTCTTGGCAAAATTTATTTTAGCATTCGGTCATCAATCTTGCCATCACCCCCCTCCTCCCCCCCCGGCCACCTTCCCTTTGGCGGAAGACTTCCGCGGTTTTCACTATTTTCGAAGGAATTCATTTTATTATTGCTTCAATGCTATTTAAAGTTAGCCTACTTTGATAACTTGCTATTTTAATACTCTTGGAACCTTCACTTTGTATGCAGGGTCTACGGTATCATTTGTGCTCTTCACACGATCTATTCAATTTTGAGTTTTGGGTTAGTTCTTAGAACTCAGTCTTTTGCTGCTCTCTTACCCTTTTGGAAACACACTAACAGAGAAGCATTTTTCTTGTAGGCAACTGAAGAATATCAAGCAGTAAATGTGTCTGTGAAAGTTGATACATTGGGATCTGAGGTAAGAGTGCTATGATGGGATGTTCAAGGAAATTATTTTCTTCTGCTTTGGATGAAACAACTCCAAAGTTGAGTGGAGGGCTGGTGATTGGGAAACATTTGCACAAAAGTACTCCTCTTGGTGAGGCACATAGGATTAAAATATGGGATCCCCTGGTCATTAAAAACTCCCGTATGCCGCAGATAATCAAAGAACATGAAAATTTTTAATCTTCTTTTGCTATTTTTTTGGAGAAATATGTCTCATCTAACGGTTTACTCGGTTCTCAGTTGGTGACATGGTCATGTGAAAAATAGTGTTCAATCTATGACACTTATATGTTTGCTCTCTTGATTCGTGCATTTTTTTTGGATATTGTATGTGTTGCTAGTGGCCTAGTGGTAGAGTTACAGGGGTGCAACATGCATCTAAAGGTCACATTTTCAATTTTTGGAAACCACTTCTCCGCATATTATGTGGGGGTAAGATATATGTTCATCTTACCTGTCCCCGACTCCGCCCACTGCCAGAGCCTTATGTATGCGAGTTATTTGTATTGTATGTGTTGCCAGTTTTTAGGTTCCAGGATGAGAATTTTAGTCCTCAAGTATTGAGGAAACTATGTTTTCCTTAAACAAACGTGAACAAATTATTCCTTATCCTTTCCATATGTTATTATACGCAGACTATTGCAAATGGAGTAGACCAAAGGCAAAGCAGATTCTTATTTTGGTAAGTTTATGTCCCTGGCTAAGCTTTCTTGTTTTTGTCTTCTTTCTTCCCCTCCCTATAATACACCTGAGAATGTGAAATAATTGTATTTACAGCTCAAGGCCACGGAGCTACAGGCCTAGAAAGGCCGTTCAAAATGGAACACATGTCTGCGTACAATTTTTGGAAGTAGATTTACCAAAGCTAACAGTGGAAGGCGTGCACAAGGAATACCCGGAGAAGAATGAGGGTAATTTTTTCCCCCTTAGGAGTGCAATTTTAAGGGTAATTTTTTTTTAATTTCTTATTACTACAATTGTAAAGTATCTTATCATTAAAATTTTCTGTTTTCAAGAGGTGATACCAAAGTTCCTACCGTTCTATGCATTACTTCTTGACTAACTACTCTTTTAATCTGTAAGAACTTTGTTCTCCATTTAGTTGGTTGCTTGAATTAAAAATACCAATTTGCCTTAATCCCAATTTTTTCCGTTCGCATGAATCTTGTTGTCAAGAAATAGTTTGAGTTTATCATGTGGATTCTTTTTGTCATCCAATACTACACTGTGCACTGATCCATTTATATTCATACACTTCTTATCACTTCCATGCATGTTTTTTGATTTCTCTAATCTAGTAATCTTCTCAAATCTCGTACTTAAAATTTTTATCCACTATACCCATATCGTATTATTTGTGTACCTATAGTATAATGTCAAATCCTGTAAGGGGATTTTCCATTATCTTATATTCAATCTGCCTTTACTATGGAAGCTATATCTTCAATTTATTCGTTTTTCGAAATCACTCTCTCTTAAAAGCCCAATATGTAGCACCATGAAGAATAACGGGATGAGCACTACACCTGTAAAAGTCATCCTTTTTCGCTTAGTAGACAACAGAACTGTCTTATGAAGTGTTTTTTTGATAAGCCACAATAAATATGGATATTCCTATTTCTTCAGCTTTCCCTCAAATGCACAATACCTTATTAACTATTTAGATATATTTTGGGTGATACACAATCCCTTACATTAACCTAGAGGTCACATGTTCAATTCCTGAAAACATCCTTTCCACAATTATGTGAGGGTAAAGTATGGGTACATCGTGCCTGGCTCGACCTCTGCGGGAGCCTTGTGCATAAGAGTTGTTTACCTTTTTTCACATTCCCTTAATTTTTGCCTTTCACACATCAATCTTCTACATGAAATACTGAAAATTTACTACTGTTTTAGATTCTGAATCTTATCAAGATCAAAACGCTTCCAAGTCATCATATAGTGAGAAACACCACATGAATGGAGAAGAGAACCATGCGGATGACTCAATAGAACATGTTGCATCCAGTTTTAATCTTTCTGGCGTTCCAATTGCCTCTGCTCAATCTTCCGGGGAGAATGAATGGGGTAAATTGCTACCTGGAAGTGATTCTTCCCTCCCTGCCACGCTACATGTTGCCAAAACAAGGAAGATTTCCATGGAACGGTCAGATCCTAGAAAGTATGTTTACCTGGCTCAGTATGTCCTGGCATAATTCAGCAGCATTTAAAAATCTTATGAAATTTCTCATTTCCTTTTCCTTTGGTTATTGAATCTTTGTGCACTTCGGCAGAAGAATGCAGTCAGTGTGTAGCTATATATTTTGGCAAACCAGTTTGGTAGTTTATTACAGAAGGGTAGGATGCTTTTTACCTACTGCTTGAACTCAGATTCATTTTATACTTTCCAGCCATATAAGGCTAAGTAGTGACACTTCAGATTCGGAATTAATCTTGTCTTGAAACAATGTTCTGGGGCTTTGCTTTTTCATTGCAGTGGCTCCATTGTGAACCAACGTCTCTTTAATGGAATCACTAGTCTTCTGACCAATTTCTGTTGGCAATTTCTTATTGAGTTCTCTTGCCTTCATTTGTTTTGTATTCTTCTTTTTTCCCTTGGACTGTTATATATTAAGTTCTGTAGATATTTGACTGCCTTTGTTTGGTTTTCCTACTATCATTTTTTACTAATTGAACATTTTTATTGCATCAAAATATAAGGTATCAAAGGAATAAAGAAGCTTCAAGTTTAATTGAAAGCCTTTTACAACTTTTCATTGTTAAAAAAAGGACTGATAGATAATTTTTATTTTTTACGGGGTACTTCTCTTTTCTAACCCATAGATATATAGAACATTTTGGGGGATGATGCTGATTGGACATGGTTTATGGCTTTGGGTTTGGCCAATTCACGTCCATTGAGTTATGTACATTACAATCAATCAGGAATGGTTTGTCACTCCTGTTCGTTGAATGTGAATTCATGATTTTCAAATATAATATAAGTTAACAATAGTGGTCACTAATCCTAAAGCTAAAGGATCATAAATTAGCACTGAGCCGTTGGTGAATTGGCTTGTACTCATCCTACTTTGTTCAAGGTTTGAGTCTCCTCTAGTATGCTTTCTAGATCTGGATATGAATCTTCTTGGCTTGAGGGGTGCAGTCATGTCTCGGCACTCCCTGTCAGCTCCCCCAAAAGTGAGGGGCTGATCCATCTTCTCCTTGTATCAATTTTGTCCCCGGGCATGATAATTTAGATATCTTGATTGGGCTTGGAAGAACTGTAAAATATTGGATAACAGTAAGTACAAGGAAAGCTGATATGCACCTGAGAGAACACTGATTACTAGCTAAAGTTTCAAATTATTTTGAGGTAATTAGTTTTTTTTGTAGGACTCTATAGCCCTAATTTACTTCTGGTGTCTCTTCTGGAGAATAGTTATAATTTCTTTTTGTTCTGTGGGTGCTTTTGGCTTTATACATTCATCACTTTATATTTAGACTTTCTTTAAAATGCTATGATTATCCAGATACTATTGATCTCTTGAAAATCTGCGGGTTCAAAACGTTGATTTATTATTTTACTTTTGAATTTCTGTTTTTCCAGCCGTGCACTCCTGCTGAAACGACAATTCTATCATTCTCATAGAGTTCAGGTGATGATTATTCTTCGACGCATTTGAGATTTTTCTTTCCTCATGTAATTGCATGTTGATAAGTGATAACTAATGTCACTCACTTCATTCTCAAATTTCCTAATTGTTATGTTATTTCTGTCCTTAAGATATATCTACAATTAAGCTTATATATCATTCCAAGACTCTGGGAAAATATGATCAGAACTTCTTTTAGAAAATTTGACAATTTCAGGTGTATCCTACTGTGTAGAAAGCACACTGCATGGTTTCTTGATAGAATAAATGACATTATAGGGGTTTTCTGATATATTGTTTTGATGGAAAGGTTACTTGAGAGCTGATTGAATTTTCTTATGGCTTATCTACCATATATGTTTTATTTGTTTCTACATCAAATTTATTCAACAATGTGTCTCAATTTGTGCCTGAAGCCAATGGCATTGGACCAAGTTATGTCGGAACGAGATAGTGAAGATGAAGTTGATGATGACATCGCAGATTTAGAAGACAGAAGGGTATTTTTCTGATTTTTTTCACATTTTTTCAAGTTGGGATTCTTCATTCAAAACAGAATTTCTGTTTATATATTTAATGTTCCATTGAGATTGTTTGAATTTCTATTTCAGAAGTAGAATGTTTTTTTCCCTATTTTTGTATCAGAATTACTATTCATCGACGCATACTTGTTCAGTACTATTGCTACACTTTTGTAAGGCCAAAGGTCAAATTTTATTGCAGATGCTTGATGATTTTGTGGATGTTAGTAAAGATGAAAAGGAGCTTATGCATCTATGGAACTCATTTGTGAGGAAGCAAAGGTAGTATGGCTTAGCATGTCAAATTTGTTTCTTTCTGTAATATGAACTGTGAACAGGTATATAAGCATGCACATGCAAGCGCGCACGTGCAGCAGTCTATGAGGTGCTATTTGATCTTGGTATCTTATGATCTGGTTTAATCAGAATGCACCTTTATTTTTTGCATTGGCAGGGTATTGGCCGACGGTCATGTTCCTTGGGCGTGCGAGGCTTTTACAAAACTTCATGGACAGAAGCTCATCCAGTCTCCACCTCTCTTTTGGTAATACCTGCACAGTACAGTTCTTGTGCTTTAGAAAATTCTTGAGTGCAAGTTCTTGGTATTTGCTCTATTAATAAGGCGTGACCAAGTAAATAATGTTATCCTTGATGCCTAGGGAAAGTACTTTGAGTTGGCCAATCACATGTCAATCTTTATGATTATACCCATGCTGTGCAAAACTCGTGCCACTTCATTACATTTTCTTTGAATGATCAGCATATTACTTGTATCATTTTGTAAAGTGATACAATAGAAGCACTCGAAAATTGCGACTCTCTTGTCGTGTCATGGTTATCTAAGTGAAAATATAGGTTCTCTGCTAAATGATCAGATTATCAGAAATTCAGAATACTGTGCCACATGTGTTGAAAATCAATTTTGCTGGTGGTTAGATTAATTGGTTATTTGTATTGACTAATTTCTCAACCTAAAAATTGAATGTAGATAGTGTTGCTTAGTCCTAAACTTTGTTAATGCGGTTCTTTTTCAATTAATGATTTATGATTTCCTATGCTATTTCTTTGTTTTCCTTTCATAAGGATATTTATTATGCAGTATGCTTAGCTTCAGATGTTGATGTCCCCCCTCTCTTCCTGAGTGCTTGGAAAATTTTGTGGGAGTTTAGATTATATTGTTACTATTTACTTGGAAAATTCCACTGCTTAGAAACTAGGGCGATCAGATGTTGCTGATTAACTGAATATATCAGCTGTACCAATTATTGTGCAAAACTCAAGCCAGCATACCAATGAATATCAGTTGTACTCTTCTTTAGCAGTTTGTCTCTTAATAAAACCCAATATTCGGTATGTACGTCGCCGTGTGGCATATAGCAGACCTATAGAGTTTTCTTTTAACAATTTTTCAGTGCCACAAAACCCCCGACGCACTCTTTTCCTTCATCCAACTAGCTTTAATCATATTTGCTACATTCTTCTTGTTTGCTTTAAATGTCGTCTCCCCTCTATGATCAATGGGTTTATGTGGTCTTCATCCACAATTTGTCTGCTTTTTTGCAATGCTTATGATAGTTATAACCAATTGTACTGAATCTGCATTTATTAAGTATTGCAAAGTATCATGGATATCGACATCTTATCTGAAGAATGCTTGTTGAATCAGGTGTTGGAGGTTATTCATGATCAAACTTTGGAATCATGGCCTTCTTGATGCTGGCACGATGAACAGCTGTAGTATAATTCTTGAAAGTTGCCGTATTGAGTGATCTGCTGCGCTGAAAGATTTAGATGGAGATGATTAATTGTTTTGCATCGTAGAGTAAATAGATGATATAATACTTACATACTATCTTTTGTTTATCGCCGTTTACTTTCTTCTTCCACATTGTTTATGGCCCCATTCTTGGAGATTTATTCATGATCACTTGAGCCAGAAGGATTTTCCTGCTCGTCTGAATGTATTTGTCATTAGATTCGTTACAATAGAGCTAATTATTACAATTGGTTAAGATGGCAAAATATCAAATTTAGTAGATAGTTCTTTTCAAATAATGAATATGTATAGGAGAGGGGAAGCCCCAGGCAATTGAATCATGTTTGAGACTCCCAAATATGATTTTCATTGTATCTTCAATCAATGTAAAGTTAAAGTGTTTGTGATAAGTTAGTCGTTGGTTGAATAACAATCATATTACATGTAAAAGATCATCCACCTATTAGATCATGGGTTTGAATCCTACTCCTCCCCTTTCAAAAAAAAAAGAAATTAAGTGTTTGTGTATAATTAATGGTTATTTCACATATTACGGGTAAAGTGGGAGCATATGTTGGGCCAGAACCTTAATAGGCTTTCTATTTCTTGGGCCAACAAATTTGCCAAACGGGCTTGTTAGTCTTTCCCAGAATGACTTGAACGGATCACAAAATTAACCAGGCCTTGTAGTCAGCCCTGCTTCTCTTTCTGGCTTCTGCCTCCGTCCCTTTGCGCGCCAAAATCCCTCGTTTATTTTGCAATTTCAACTTTCAATTTTTAAGTGGAATATATTTTTCCCGTTTGATTCCTGAGAGAATATTGCAGAAAAAAGAAAAAGAAGGGATCCCTTGAACTCGTTGTCTAAGTTTTAGGGTTTCTGACTGCTAAAACCATTATTTTCTTTCTTCCGGATTATGGGCTCTTTCGGCTCCCTTTCACCCTCTTCTGGTAGGGATTCAAGTTTCGTTTTTTTTGTTTTCTCTTTTATTTCTCTGAATAAGGTTTTGGTTTGTAAGGAAATTTCGAGTTTTTGTGGTATTTCTAAACCAAGAAGTTGTAATTTCTGCTTGCTTTTAGAGGTTTCAGATATAAGAAGATGGTTTCCGAGCTATGTCTATGAATCCTTTGTTTTGGACACTGGTGATGGTTTTGGTGATTCTGTTTTCAAAGAGGATGAGACTGAGGAAGATGGACGCATTGCGGAAGGACTTAGAAATGGAGAGAATTTTGGTGGTTTTACAACTACAATAAACCTTGACGATGAGAAGACAAGCCCAAATGACGAAAATAACAATAGTCTCCAGCCTTCAGCAAAGGTGATTCTCTCAATCTGGATTTCCTCCGTTTTTCGTAGTTACAACAATAATCTAAACACATTTTCCCTTTTCCTTGCTGTAGATGCCAGATTCTGTGCACTCGCCCTCACAATTAAGCGGTTTGTCTCTTCTTTAGGAAATACTCGTCTACTTAATGAAATTTGAGTTATTGTCTGGTTGCTTGTCAAAAATATTGGGCAAAATCTGGCAGCTTCGTATTCTGTTTGGCTTTGTTTATTGTGATTCCACTTTCGCATTGTTAAATGGAAGATATGTAATTTAATATGGCTGTTGTGGCTAATTTTCTTGGTCTTCCATCTTCCATCAGATCCGCCTTCCATCAAAAAGTTGTTCTCAAACTATGAGTATGAGTCTCCTGTATTGGGTCTAAGCGATGATGGTCTTAGTGATACTGATTCTAAAGAAAACAAGTGTGATAAAGAGCAGGGTGTTGTGGAGAACAACAGAGAAAAAGAAGAGGGTAGATTGGAGCATGGAGATATCACAAATAGCAAACATGATGTTGGTGCAGGAAAGTGTGAATGTGACGGCTTTTTGGGAGCTTCCAAGCTTGAGAAGCAAGTTGTAAGTAGGAAGTGGCATGAGCTTGTAAACCTCTTTGTACTCTCAGTTTCTCATTTCTAACGAATTGTTTCTTTTGCAGATTTCAGATTCTCTGCTCTCATCCTCACTCATATCTGGTACGTGTCTTTTCTTCTGAAAGTTCTTCTTAGAGTTGTACACAATTTGACCTGTTGTTCGGCTGCTGAGAAGAAGAAAAATCTTGGGGAAAGGAAGAACTTTTCTTAAATTTTTTTGGTTTGTCAGCAATCAAACAGAATGTTGACAAACTAATCTAAGTAGAGTACAAAGAAGAAATCATAACATTTTTTTCGTCTTGTTTCTTTTAGCAGACCCACCTGACGTTCGAAACTGGTTTCCAAATTACACATATGAATCTCCTATATTGGACACAGTTGATGGCAATGAAGATTCTATTACAAGTGAATGTGTGAATGAAAAATTTGTCATTGAAGACAGGATCGAAGACAAAAAAGTAAACTTGAGGACATTTCAACAAAACAAGTTTTATGTTCCAAAGAAAACCAAGCCTTTAATTTGTAACAGCTCTTTTGGAGACTTCAAGGAGGAGAATAAACTTTTATGTGAGGTACTGTTCTATACATTTTTCTTCTCTCCATGGTGATACTGATATCTGATCATGATAAGGATACATTTTGATATATTTTGATGCATGGTGATAGCTTTGATGCTAGTTTCTTTGTTTCAACATTTTTGTCGAGCCATTACTTTGATATTCTGCTATGCATTGTTCATTTATCGTAATAGTATCCAATCACCAGAAGAATCCATATGATTTTATTGCAAGCCATTCATTTCATCATAAGCAAATTTAGTTACAGTTAAAAAGAATGTGTCAATGTAACGATGTCAAAGACTCAAGCTTGATTGTTGAAGATTCTCTATGTGCAGAAACAGAATCTTCCCCCAGATGCCAGTTTTCAGTCCTTAAAAGTGGATACTAGTTCAAGAAATATGGAAAGGAAATCTCCAAGGAAGGAAATTTGCAGGAAGGATTTTGGAGAGAGCTCATTTTCCAAGGAGCAAGCATGGTTTGCGTCAACAACTACAATGAGCAACTCAAAGTTAGCCAAAGTTGATGTAGATTCTATGACAACAACTTGGGGAAGGAATGACAAAGAATTTGAAGGAAAACACAATTCAGAGAATGGTTTTGTTACCATGAGGAAGAACAAACCAAATGATGAAAATTCAAGACCAGAAGAGATTTTACTAGGAGGTTCCAGAAATAAGAGCAGAGTTCCGCTTCATCAAACTAAGCGGATAAATTCTGCTGAATTGGATATTGCTAGTAATTCAGTTGAAGGAAGAAATATATTGGCAGAAAGAAGTAATTTTCAGCATCCTGATGTGATGGGTGTCACTGGGAAATGGCGGTGTCCACAGAAGAACAAGCCTAATATTGGACCTCCCATGAAGCAGCTGAGACTGGAGCGATGGGTTAACAGGCATTAGGCATTTGTGAGGATTTTGGGACGAAACCTGTACAATCTGTATTCTGTACAAGTCCTGCTAAAAGGTGGCTTCCTCTTGAAGCTAACCCTGATTTCATGAACCATTCATGTCCCTTCTGCTAAGAGGTAGCTTTCCATTGGAGGCAGTAATTATGTGGCTTGAACTCCTTGAGTCTGATTTTTTGGCCAGTCAGCTAGCAAATTCATGGTGTAAGAAAGGGGTGATAATAATTTTCCCTTGACAGGTAATTCTTACAAGAAGTTCATTCCCTTGGCAAGTTACAATTATCTAGATTATGTGAAAAAGAGAATTCTATCATGTCAAAGGCATTATCAAAGTTTCTATGGAGTTTTAGAAGTTGAGAACTGTTCTGATTGAAAATGTCCAAATGTGGGGGGGACACATTATGATGCAATTTATTTAATTGTGTTTTCTTTGATATCTCAATTCTTTGGCGGTTGTTTTCTGGCATTTATTACTCTTTGTAGATGTAGGGATATTAATATAATTGTAATTTGCAAACCACATATTTATTTGTCAATCCCTTTCTTTGCTCTATGAACAGAACTTTCTGATAAAATGCTATTTCATTATCTCAATCTAACAGTACCATCCTGGCTTAACATGCTTAGTTCTTTTCTCTCCCTTCATGGTTGTTAGTCCTTCTTTCTTTTCTTTATACTGGTTAATTGAACTGGAAATTACTATGCATTAGGTGACCCAATTTTATCGTTAAGTGAAAAACTTAAGTTTAAGTTTTCGCAGAGTAGATTGATCCACAATTTGGCATTGACAATCACCTCTTACATTATTGGACCTGTTAGTGTAAGTACCAATATATATATATATATCCCCGTGTTGACGTTGACAGTAAACTCTCACATTGATTGACCTGAAATAGCAAAAAAAGAAAAAAATATCTCATGTCTAGGTCTTATTTCCCCCTTATGCTTTACACTTTTTTTTTTTTTTAATGCCTGTATTAGTGTGTAGTCATCCACAAATTGTATTTTTGGTAGGCCTCACAGGGTCACAAAATGTGAAAAAACAAGCAATGGTAAAGATTGATTAGATATCTTGCACTGTCTTGTTCCTTTCAGCCTGGGCCTACCCACTCTTAACTCTTCATGTTCTATTATTTAGGATCACAATCCACTGTGGTTTGTGGATGGGTTAATATCACTTTTGGTCACTGAAAGATTGGTTGTGTTTCAAATTGGTCACTGACTCTCAAATTGTGTCACTTCAACCATCGAAAGTTCAATTTGTTCCAATTAAATCACTCGGGTATAAATTTCCCAATTTCGGTCAATCAACCTGCCTGCGTGGCAGCTTGACTGTTAACTCATTTTATCCACGTGGATAATAATATCCAAGGTGGATATTATTAAATTATTTTGAAAATAAAATTACACATGCACAAATCAGTGCCGTACATGTTGACAAATCAGCAATTTTGTACCATATTTTCTATTGATAAGTCTGAATTATTATTTTTTGCATAATTCGACTAAATCAATGGCGATTGGGAAATAGGAACTCGCATCGAAAAATTGGAGTTCCGTTGAGGTGGATGAGCGAAATTCCTAACCAGTAAATGCCCATCAACGTTTGCGACTTCTAAAAGCGGCGATTCAACGTCGGAGTGGCCGGAGAGGACCATTATCACAATCCACTTTGGTTTATGGATAAACAGCTGACCCATGCACACCAATTTTTAACTGGTGAAACTCGTTAAGAGTAATCACAATAGTTGTGAGTATGATACAAATGAGCCTCGTGTGTTGGAACCAATAAGGAGGACACCAATCTTCCCTTCTCTCATGTCGTTCCCAATAAAATTGGGACAACAAAATTATTCTATTGCGCCCATTTTTATATTCATGCTCCATTCAAATCTCACCCAGACGGCCAGACCCCATTAGGTTAGCACCATTAGAGCAATTACAGTAGTCATAATTTGCTGGGCCAATAAAATTTTATATTGGGTCCCACTTTTATTACATAAAAAGTCAAGTCAAACACATCTCTCAATACAGCCATATCAACAAAACACATCTCCCAATATAACCACATCAACAAAACACAAATTTCTATACATTTTCCTTCCCACCCAACATGTCAACATGGTGGCCAACAAATTCTCATGCCCTCCATGTTCTCCCCAATAAAACTACATCAAAACACAATCTTTCAATATAAAACACATCTCCCAATATAGTCACGTCAACAAAACACAAAACTCAATACAACCACATCAACAAAAAACAAAACCCCATACATATTTGTTGGCGCACACAAAATAACATCATTGCAATTGCTCTAAATATCTTATATTTGTGATACAGTAAGCTTATAAAGTCTCACAATCGCCCTCATTTCTTCATTCCATTATTGCTCTTAGAATAAAAGCAGACTTACAGACGTCCACATGGATGCCTTCTCTTCTTCCTTTCTCTCTGCATCACCACCTTCAAAGCTCCTCTTCTCCTCACCCCCATCTCCTTATAATAAACTTCGTCAGCCTCTTCAGATTTCCTCCGTTCACTTGGAAGAGAAGCCCGCCACACCCACAGCAAGACCACCAAGCACCACCACCTCTAACGGCAGAGCACCAAAACCATCACCTTCACCTTCTTTGCCTGCAAAATCAAAGTTATCTCCTCCGATAAAGAGACGGGTGGAGCCAAAAGTACCCGCAATCATACTCAATGCCTTTGATGATATCATCAACAACTTCATAGACCCTCCTCTCCGACCATCCGTCGACCCAAGATATGTGCTGTCCGATAACTTTGCTCCAGTCTCCGAGCTTCCTCCGACGGAGTGTGAGGTGATAGAGGGATCCCTCCCTCCATGTCTAGACGGTGCATATATTCGCAACGGCCCAAATCCCCAGTACCTTCCACGCGGCCCTTACCACCTATTTGACGGCGATGGCATGCTTCATTCCATTCGAATCTCTCAAGGGAAAGCTACCCTTTGCAGCCGCTACGTTAACACGTATAAGTACAAAATCGAGTGTGATGCTGGCGTTCCTCTAATTCCCAATGTATTCTCCGGCTTCAATGGTCTCACAGCCTCCGCCGCACGGGGAGCTGTCACCGCAGCTCGAGTTCTCACTGGTCAATTCAACCCGGCGAATGGAATTGGTTTAGCAAACACGAGTTTGGCTTTCTTTGGGAACCGCTTGTACGCACTAGGGGAGTCTGATCTTCCCTATGCCGTTCGGTTAACGCCAGACGGAGACATAGAGACGGTGGGTCGCCATGATTTCGAGGGGAAGCTCGTGATGAGCATGACGGCACATCCCAAGTTAGAGCCTGAAACAGGGGAGGCCTTCGCGTTCCGGTATGGTCCAGTGCCACCCTTTTTAACCTTCTTCTGGTTCGACAAGAAGGGGAACAAGCAGCCAGACGTGCCCATATTCTCCATGACTCGTCCTTCTTTCCTCCATGACTTCGCCATCACCAAGAAGTACGCCATCTTCGCCGACATACAGATCGTGATGAACCCAGTTGAAATGATCAACGGTGGAGCCCCTGTTGGCTCCGACCCCTCCAAAGTCTGTAGAATTGGAATCATCCCCAGATACGCCAGGGACGAATCAGAGATAAGGTGGTTCGATGTGCCGGGATTCAACATCATACACGCCATCAATGCTTGGGATGAAGAAGAGGAGGACGCCGTGGTGATGATCGCACCCAACATACTTTCAGTCGAGCATACTCTGGAGCGGATGGATCTGGTTCATGCCTTGGTGGAGAAAGTGAGAATCGACCTCAAAACAGGCATTGTAACAAGGCATCCAGTGTCGGCAAGGAATCTGGACTTCGCAGTGATAAATCAGGCTTTCACGGGAAGAAAGAATAAATACGTGTATGCAGGAGTAGGCGATCCAATGCCAAAGATATCAGGAGTGGTGAAGCTCGACGTCTCGAAAGGAGAGCGGCAGGAGTGCACGGTGGCTACCCGGATGTTCGGGCCGGGTTGCTACGGAGGAGAGCCCTTCTTCGTGGCCAGGGAACAGAAAAATCCAGAGGCAGAAGAGGATGATGGGTACGTGATGTCGTATGTCCACAATGAGAAAACAGGGGAGTCGAAGTTCCTGGTGATGGATGCAAAGACGCCGGACCTTGAAATAGTGGCCGCCGTTAAACTGCCACAAAGGGTGCCTTACGGCTTCCATGGACTCTTCATCAGGGAAAGTGACCTAAAAAGGCTGTAGCCATCAACCATTTGATTATCTCGATTTTACATGTACCCATATACAGAAATCGGTATAAAAAGACTACAGTATCTTTCTCTTGCTCTGATTTTTTCTGTAATCTCAAACAGAACACTTCATTATCACTTGCAGAAAAATAAACAAAAAAAAATGTATTGGCAGAAAAAAAAAAGGGATAAATTCTGCTGAATTGGATATTGCTAGTAACTCAGTTGAAGAACGAAATATATTGGCAGAAAGAAGTAATTTTCAACATCCTGACGTGATGGCCGTCACTGGGATGGGTTAACATACAGTAGTGGCTTTCCATTGGAGGCAATTGTGAGGATTTTGGGACGGGACCTGTACAATCTCTAGTCTGTACAAGTCCTTCTGCTAAGAGGTGGCTTCCTCTTGAAGCTAACCCTGATTTCATGAACCATGCATGTCCCTTCTGCTAAGCGGTGGCTTTCCATTGGAGGCAGAAATTATGTGGCCTGAATTCCTTGAGTCCGAATAATTCATGGTGTAAGAAACGGTTGATAATCATTGTCCCTTGACCGGTAATGCTGAAAGAAAGTTCATTCCCTTGGCAAGTTACAATTATCTTTAGATTATGTGTAAAAAGAGAATTCTGTCATGTCAATGTTAAGTCTCATATCAGTAAGAGGTAGGAACAATTCCTTGTTTATAAGGATCAAACTCACCTTTATCAATGCATTTTTCTAGGTTTGAGTGGATTGAGCTTAACTCACTTGTTTGGGTTTAAGAAAGAAACAAAGTCATGCGGGACCGACGTATCAATTGGAACTAAACAACCTAAAGCGGACAATATTGCTTGTGTGTATGAGGGTGTGAATTTACAACAGTCGATGAAGTTTTAGAAGTTGAGAACTGTTCTGATTGAAAATGTCCAATTGTAGTTGATGGCATTATCAAGGTTTGTTTGGAGTTTTAGAAGTTGATAATTGTTCTGATTGAAAATGTCCAAATGTAGTCGATGGCGTTTTATCAAGGTTTCTATGGAGTTTTAGAAGTTGAGAATTGTTTTGATTGAAAATGTTCAAATGTAGTCAATGGCATTATCAAGGATTCTATGGAGTTTTAGAAGTGGAGAACTGTTCTGATTGAGAATGTCAAAATGTGGGGAGACACATTGTGATGCAACTTATTTCATTGTGTTTTGATGTTTTCTTAGATATCTCAATTCTTTGGCATTTATCACTCTTTGTAGAAGTAGGGATATTAATATAAGTGCAGACCACATATTTAGTTATCAATCCCTTTATTTGCTCTAGGAACAGGACCAACCTGGTTGGAGAGTATTGCATTCTTTTCTTTATACTGCTTAATTGGACTGGAATGGAAATTACTACAAGTTGAGATTTGGTCCAATTGATCTTATCTCAAGTGAGAAACCTAGGTTTTCGCTGATCTAATAATTTAAGTTTAGGTTCATAGCGGATGCTTAAATTACAAACGTACCGTTCTTAGTTAGTTAAGTCTGGCAGGATTGGAAGGCCTTGCTTGCGTTGAAAAGGCAGAGAACACATCGCATGGGGCAGGGTAGATTGATCGACAATTTCGCATTGACAATGGCCTCTTACATTATTGGACCTGTTAGTGTAAAAAGTACACAAAAAAAATATCCCCCTGTCGACATTGACAGGTAACCCTTGCATTGATGGACCTGAAATAGCAACAAAAAAAAAAAATCTCATGTCTAGGTCTTATTTCCACCTTATGCTTTACTCTCTTTTTTTTCCTTTTTTCTGTTTTTTTTTTTGGCCTGTGTTTTAATTTGTCATCCACAAATTTTATTTTTGGTAGGCCTCACAGGGTCGCAAAAAACAGGCAATGGTAAAGATTGATTAGATATCTTACATTTTCTTCTTGATTCAGCTTGGTCCTACCCACTCTTCCATTATTTGAGGATCACAATCCACTGTGGTTTGTGGATAAATGGGCTGACCCACAGGTCCCACGCACATTAACGTATGAATGTGTCACTCCAGCTTTGCTTTTCTTTTCTTTTTCTTTTTCTTTTTCTTTCTTTTTGAATATGTTCTTCCAGCTTTAGAACAAACAGGGCATGTGTTTCTCTTTGTAAGCGTAACTCCAAGAGGAGTGTTAAATGTGATGTTACTATATGGTTTTAACTATCAAAATAGCACTTTAACTTCAAAAAATCATCACTCTAAAAGCAGTGCTAAAATAACACTTTGTGTGGTGGGATGCTAAATTTAGCATGAAAGGAATGAGAGGGGAGGTATAAATTGAGGGAAAGTTGGTTAAGAGTGAAGATAGTGGATTTTAAATGGGTTTGGTCCAAAAAAAATCTTCTAGCATCTCGAGTTGGAATCAATAAATTATAATCATTTGAGTAACTCAAATGATATTTATACGTATAGTATTTCATAGCGATCTCAAGTTAGAGCCTCCTCCGTCCTTATTTCCTTGTATTAAAAAAATTTATAACAATCCACTATTACACTATTTAAGATGCTAAAATATAATTTTAGTATTGCTCTAAGGTGCTTTAAAGCCTGTGTGAACTGTGAAGAGATAAAAAAATAAAAAAAATAAATACATATATAAGATAGATTCTTTTTATTGCTTTGCTTTTACGCCTTGCAATTTTTAGGTGGGGTTGGTGCTTGACAAGTCTGTCTGAAGAAAACCTATGAGCTATCCAAGGCCTAATATTCCCAGCTAATCGATGTTGTCGTAATGTATGACATTTACCCGATCCACTCTATTTGGTGCCTGACTTGGATGTGCATGTTGAAAATTTCAATTCTATTCGAATTAATGATATTATCCGTTTTGGGTTATCTGAATTATGAGGATATATCGGATCCGCACAACTTTATTCTTCATGGGCCGTCTTACTTGATGAACCTAAGTTGAGTAGCCCACTCCAATCTCTTAATACCATTCTCCCATGTTGATAAATGGTTGCTTCAAAGATCCAAAAAGACATTATTAATTGTTTTGCACATCATGTAGTGCAAATTATCATTGAAGAATTTAGAAATGATTTTTTTCATGTAGAAACACAAAAAAAAAAAACCGAACGTGCTATCCTCGGACCATTTTTCGTGTCTCCAGTGATTTTGATTCCTAAGTCCACCATTGCTCATCCTTAACCTTTGGTTATCGTCAATAACCACCCACTTCGTCGGAATCTCTCCTTAAAATAACGATCAACCGAAACTTTTAGAGTTCGATCTACCCACTGTAGACCACCCCTCCCCGCAAAAAATTAAGGAGGTTTTTGTCCAATCATTTACCTAGTAATATTGTCACATAACTTTGGTTGAATTGAGCTACTAAAAGTTGAGATCCCTACCATTACCGTTACTAACATTCACTATCATCTTTCATGTTGCTCGCAATGTGTGTCAAATGCTTGTTTATGATTTCAATATCATAAAAATGACACGTGCAAAAGATGCATGAATACATGTACGAAAATATTTGCCACATGCGTGTGCAATGTGTGCCTGTGGTGGGAAAGTATTCAAATTGAGTGTTAATAATTTACGCTCCATGATTTAATTACCAAAAGCATATCAAATCTTTATTAAAATGCCTCATGATTTATTTACTCGTTAATTATAAATTTCATCAAACACCTAACGATTTATTTCATAATTTGTAAACTACATTATTTTCATAGTTTATAAACTCTATCAAACACACGACGTAACTTTTTTTTTTTAATTTAAACGGAAGAGGAATTTAAAAATGGAGGAAGAATATTCGAACTTTGATCATTAGAATGAAACACAACATTATTACGACAGCAATGTAACTTTTACTTGGTGAAACTCGTTATAATGTGGGTGTTTGGCAGTGCGTTTGCACTGCGTTCAGTTGCAACACACCTCACAGCACCACAGTTTTTTGTGACACGCCAAACAGCTTTTGCGTTCCAACTCACCTCACAGCACCACAACTTTTTACCTCACAGCACCTCACCACACCTCACAGCACTCCCAAACGCTTACAATGTATGTTGAATTGTCCTACGTAATCAAATTAGGTCAATTATTTTATTTTAGATTAATGTACAATATAAACATTAAGTTATTTTATATTAATATTATTAGTCATCTAATATAACCGTAATTTAGATACGCCAAACGCACCTCACAGCACCACACCGCACCGCACCACAGTTTTAAAAGTGATGCGCCAAACAGCTTTTTGCGTTCCAACTCACCTCACAGCACCACAGTTTTATAACTCACAGCACCACACCACACCTCACAGCACCTCACAGCATTCCCAAACAAGCCCAATATCTCCTATTTGTAATCCAGTAAAGCTTATAAAAACTGTGAATAACCCTCATTTGTTCATTCCATTATTGCTACTGAACAAAAAACAAACATCCACATGGATGCTTTCTCTTCTTCGTTTTTCTCTGCATCACCACGTTCAAAGCTCCTTTTCTCCTCACCATCATCTCCTTTTAACAAACTTCGTCGGCCTCTTCAGATTTCCTCCGTTCAATTGGAAGAGAAGCCCGCCACACCCACAGCAAGACCACCAAGCACCACCACCTCTAACGGCAGAGCACCAAAACCATCATCTTCTTTGGCTGCAAAATCGAAATTCTCTCCTCCGATAAAGAGACCGGTGGAGGTAAAATTACCAGCTCTCATATTCAATGCCTTTGATGATATCATCAACAACTTCATAGACCCTCCACTCCGATTCTCCGTCGACCCAAGATACGTGCTCTCCGAGAACTTTGCTCCGGTCTCCGAGCTTCCTCCAACGGAGTGTGAGGTGATAGAGGGATCCCTCCCTCCATCTCTAGACGGTGCGTACATTCGCAATGGCCCAAATCCGCAGTACCTTCCACGCGGACCTTACCACCTATTTGATGGCGACGGCATGCTTCATTCCATTCGAATTTCCCAAGGGAAAGCTACCCTTTGCAGCCGCTACGTTAAGACGTATAAGTACAACATCGAGTGTGATGCCGGCTCTCCTCTAATTCCCAATGTATTTGTACACACCAAATTCCTCAGTGTAAATTAAAATACACTTAAAATTTGATACAAATTACAAATATTTAAATCAAAGTGGACTTGATCTCTTCTTTTGACGTATTCCACACGAATACAAAATCCTCTGATTTTTAGTTGAGTGCTTCAAACAAATTCTACGAATTTGTAATAAAATCCAGTTGGATTTGAGTGTTGGACTTGAATTTGGGATTTGATTATCGGACTTGAGACTTGATGGAATTCTAAGAATTCTGGATTTAGAGAACTTGAACTTCACTTCCGGGACTTGACTTAGACTTGAGACTTGAAGGAATTCTAAGAATTCCGGATTTAAAGAACTTGGACTTTTCACTTCCGGGACTTGACTTGGATTTGAGACTTGAAGGAATTCTAAGAATTCCGGATTTAAAGAACTTGGACTTTTCACTTCCGGGACTTGACTTGGATTTGAGACTTGAAAGAATTCTAAGAATTCCGGATTTAGAGAAGAAATTTGAGAGAGTCTTTATATAGTTTCTCTCTACTCCTCCTCTTCTTCTTCTTTTTTTTTTTTTTTTCCAAATGAGCTTGGTATTTATAGGCAAAGGGAGAAGTGGAATTTACTTATGTACCCTTGGCCTTAACCCTTGACATTAAGGGTATTGTAGAGAAATCACTTAATCAATGATTATCCCTTTAATTTTATTTTATTTGAATTTGATTTGATTTGTATTTATCTTAGATTTTATCCATTTAACAATATTTTGGGCTTCATAAATTATTTTAATTTAGAGCCCACTATTTTATTTAATTGGGCTGCAAATTTTTTTGTGTCTACAAATGCCCCCTCAAGACTTAAGTTATCAAAGACTAGATAATTTAAGTCTTGAATTATCTAATAAAATTTGCTTTATATAATCACAATTTGATTTGTATTTGATAACTTATAACTAATCTCACTTGATATAGGAGAGTTAGACTTATATAAAGCCAACATGTGCTATAGAGTTTGTATACTCACTCTTTCAACATCACGCATAAAAGGTGAGACAACTTTAGTTTTTTTTTTTTTTCATCACCCAGCCGTGATTATTTTTAGAAATTTTCATCTCATACATATATATATGATATATATATATGTTTTGTTTTTAAAGCAACCAACCTTGACTTTCATGGCTGTGATGTTGCATGGCGCCTACGCCATAACTATACATATACATATACACACATGTGCATATGTATTCTTTCTTCGGCAGCTGAAATTTATTTATTTTTTCCTTCTTTCGGAAGCTGATTTTTTATTTTTTTATTTTTTTAATTTAGATATGGCCTCCCGCAAACCGTGTTCAGCCCCGAAGACGGATTCTGAGAGTAGCTCAAACTCGAATCCACAATGGATTACAGAATCTAGTAATCCCAAATTTAAAGGGAAAACAATTCGTTTTCCGATGGCTTTTGTTGGACTTCACTCTTCTACAGGCATGCAGGGTCATCTTAAATTTCACGTCAATAGTGCAATGACTGGCCGTTTTGCTATCCCCGGTGTCAATCGATTTCAAGGTTTGGATATGTCTTTAATTAGCAGATCCAAGGAATTGGCATCCACGGATGCCCGTCATCTTGGCCTACCTTACTTGTGTATTGCACCACATCATAATGAGGATGACTTCATCCCACGACCTTTGATTGCCGAGAATATTGGGAACAAATTTATTAGATGGGGGACATCTTTGAATCCCAGAGGAGAGATTTCATATCTAAATGGCTTTTGGGAGTGGTCCAGACGGGTTGCTGGACTCCTTAAGGATAGAGGCTTGGAAGATTTATCATTAGCAGTCCAAGCAGCAACGATGGAATATCATCGTCCCCCTTCAGCATATCGGGCTTTATGTGAGGTATGGTGTCCTGAAACCAGTACCTTTGTGACGAGGCATGGAGAAATTGGCATTTCTCTTTGGGAAATGCGAGATATTTCCGGATTGTCTATACTTGGTGATTATTATGAAGAGGTTATTCCGAGTTTTAGGGAACTCACTGATGGAAAATCTCTTCCAGATTCTTGTCTTCATCTCTTTAAGGCTTTTCAACATATAGCCGGAGAAAAGGTTATTGATCGAATCAAGCATGCAGATTGGCTCAATTTTTGGCTTAATGGGGTTTCTCGGAAACCCAATCCTCGAGGAGACTCGAAATATAAGAAATTATCAAACTTGGGAAAGTATGAATTTCTAAAAAGTGGAACAACAACAAAAGTGTGGAGACCCATAGTCATTCCCAACCAAAGTGTGTCTTCTGAAGACATCAGAGATCTAAAATGTTTACAGGCGTTAGATCTTGAATTATCTACCACCAAGATTGATGAGTTGGAGATAGCTGCATATCTCTCTATTTGGCTTTGTAGATTTGTCCTTCCATCAGGCGATGACCACTTAAGACCCGCAACTTTTAAAGTTGCTTCCCGGATGGCTGCAGGTGTAAGATATAGTCTGGTTCCACCTATTTTAGCAAGTATTTATAAAGGTCTTACACAGACCTTTTCTTCTGAAAGAAATGATCTTGGAAGAATTACTCAATCATTTCCAGGGCACTTTCTTTATGGCTGGGTAGCATTGCATTTCCCTCGTGGTATATTTGATATCATTGACACATCTTTTGGGCGTCCTACACTTAGGAGATATTCTGGAATTTTAAATGTCTATCAATTTTGGGAGCCTAACATGATAGACTGTCGGAAACTTCTTCGTGGAAACATGGACTCAAAAAACTTTAAGTGGGTCGTGAGTCATCCTCCGAAACAAGTTGGTGACCAAACAGATGTTGGAGACTTGTCCGAAGAGATTCAAGAATTTATGATGAGTATTCGACCTGGCTATTTACCATGTCGTCGGGGGTCGTCATACACTTTGGAAGCGTATAGTCCACACCGGTTTTCAAGACAGCATGGATTCAAACAAATCAATCCTGGGTCTCCGAATATACATTCTTTTGAATTGAATCCAAGTACTCTTTACAGTTGTTGGTTATCTCTAACAAGAGTAGGGAGTAAGGCAAAATTTCATATTCCGGGGCCTTGTACTAATATGTGCGATCAAATTGATCGAAAGTATGAGAATTGGTGGGACACCACGGTGGCTCCCATATTGCTTAACGTTTCTACTACTGTTTTGGAGAGTAGTGAACGTGCTGATTTTAAACTTGTTGAGAATATTGCATCTACACTTTCTCGGAGGAAAAGAAAAGCTGGAGAAGATGACTCCATCCCATTGCCACCGAAAGAGAAACCTCTCATTGTGGATTTAGACGTTCCAGAGGAACGTGCTTTAAAGAAATCTAAAGCTGGACCTTCAAAGGCCAAGACAAAGAAAACTTCAGTTGATGAAATAGTGCCAAAGGTAAAGTCTGCAATTGTTGCAGTTGCACCTGAAGGAGCACATACTGATTTTGAATCTAACTTTGATTCTGACGATATACCACTGGTTAGGAGATCTACTCGTTTACGTTCCGGAAAACAAATTGATCTCAAAACTAATACCAAGGACATTCCTGCGGAAGCAAAGAGTGATATGAATCTCTCTCCATGTTCTTGGAATAAAGGTATTCCTTTATTTTTCTCTGTCTTGTTATCTATTATTTGCCCATTTATTGATAATAAATTTTTTTTTTTTTTTTTTTTTGGGTAGCTTTCGATAAAATTCCTATGAGTGAGATGATTGGTGCCCTTGAGGGCTTTGCTGATGAAGGTAGCCCAAATGATTGTCTATTAGGTGAACTTCCCGATAGTGTTGGAGAAGGTATTATTCCATCCACACATTCTTTAGAGAATAGAAGCCTAAACTTGACAGATGATGGGGCTACTTCAGGGACATTGGGTCAGAAAGTTTCCAGCACCAAATCCCAACAATTGACTGTTGTTTTATCCGCATCAGCGAATCCTGAAGATAAGTCACCAAATCTTTTAAATGAGCATGAAGAGATGCTCCGTGAAGCAATGACGGCATATCTTGAGAAGGAATTTACCAAGGCATTGCATGGAGGCCTATCCGACTTGAGAGGATGGTGGACTCGGAAGTCATCTTGTTATAAAGACTTCTGTAGTCAATTTTTTCACATTGATATTTCTCCTTTAATGGCAAAGGTGGTTGAATACTTGAATGACATTGATGACTTCCTTCACGAGGAGAATGACACCATGCGTTTTCCATCTTTAGAAGAAAAGCAAAAGCAGTTGGCTTCTTTGGAAGATCTTATTTCTGCTCGTATGCTTATTGTTCCAGACTTGACCAAGGAACGTTGCAAGATAGAAGCAGAACAAAAGGAAGTTAGACTTGAAATTTCTCGTCTAGAGAAGCGAGATAATGTTTTGTCATCCCAACTTGACTCCTTTGATGAGAAAATGAAGAAAGAAAGTGATGACCTTAATCAATTGAAGGAATCACATTCAAAGCTAGAGAAGCTCCAAGTTAAGGATGCCACTACAACTAAGTCGATTGCTAAACGGAAGGCAACTTTGGAAGATGGATTCCGTGGGCTAGCGAATTGGATCAAGAAGAATTAGACTTCTCTATTTATTTATTCTTTGTCATTTCGATTAGTTTTTTTTTATTTTTTATTTTTTATGTAATGAACATTCATATCAATGAATTCATTTGCTCCTTTTTTAATGCTATAACTTGGCGCACCATCAAGTATGCACATATAAGCATCAAAGGTATTCTCATTAAAGAAAGGAACCTTAAATCATAACATGAATGTACATCTTACATGCTTTGATTTTGTCTTTTCGAAATGACAATACAAAGAAATTTTTTTCTTTGAATTTGACTGAACTTGAAAATAAAAGACAAAGTCTTCTATTTTTATTTGGATTTGAACTAAAAGACAAAGTCTTTTTTTTTTTATTTGATTTGACTGAACTTGGAATTTCCCAAGCTGCCTACGTACTCCTTTTGAGGAGATCAAGTCAAACGTAGTTCCAAGGAAATTTTTTTTTTTAACTCTTATTTTTGCCTAGACCGCCCTTTCGGGTTTTCAATCTAGCGAGTTTTTTTTTTTTTTTTTTTTTTTTTGATGCCATTCATAGTTTATACTCATATGGGCAAGGAGTATTACAATTTAATTCTAAGCGTAAAAACGCTTCAAGAATTTTCCATTGATAGGTCCGATCCGTAGACCGTCCTTGTCGATAATTTTATAAGCACCATTTGTGTAGACTTCTGTGACTACATATGGTCCATCCCATTTGGGTAGGAACTTGCCCCCAGTCCGTCGAGTGATCACAATCGGCCTCCTTATAGCTAAGACCAAGTCTCCTATTTGAAATGATCGAGGATGTACTTTTTTATTGAAAGCTCTGGACATACGAGCTTGATAGCATTCCAGTCGCTTTTGAGCTTCCAATCTTCTTTCGTCTAAGGACTCAAGTTCTTCCAACCTTAATTGAGCATTTTGCTCTGTAGTAAGGCCTTCTTGAATAGCAATCCTGAGAGACGGAATTTGACATTCCAGTGGTATTACTGCTTCAACGCCATAAACCAAAGAATATGGTGTGGCATCGTCCAGCAAGGTTTGAAATAAACCTTCTAATATACGCGAGCTTCCCTTGCAAGCTTTTTAGCTCGTGTAAGTTAGTCGGTTCTGGCATTTTTAAAATGGCATCGATTTTTGTTCGATCAATTTCAATACCTCGATGCCTTACGATGAAGCCAAGAAATTTTCCAGAAGTGACACCAAAGGCGCACTTGAGAGGATTCATCTTTAATTGAAATCGACGAAGTCTTTCAAAGATAACCCGTAAATCATCTAAATGATTTTTTCGGTTTTTGGTCTTTACGACTAAGTCGTCCACATAACATTCCACCTTTTTATGCAATATATCATCAAAGATCTTCTGCATGGCACGTTGATATGTGGCTCCGGCATTCTTCAATCCAAAAGGCATAACTTTGTAACAATATATTCCTTTTGGAGTACGGAATGCAGTGAATTCCTCATCCTTTGGGTTCATCCGAATTTGATTGTATCCAGACGAACCATCCATGAAGGATAACACTTCGTGTCCGGTAGTTGCATCAACCATTAGCTCCGTGATGGGCAATGAAAAATCATCCTTTGGACATGCTTTATTTAAATCTCGGAAGTCAACACAGACCCGTAATTGCCCATTTTTCTTCATCACTGGGACAATATTGGCAATCCATGTCGGGTATTTAACTTCTCGAATGAATCCAGCTTCAATAAGTTTATTGACTTCATTTTCAATTTTCGGGACTAATTCCGGTCGGAATCGTCTTTGAGCTTGTTTTATGGGACGTACTCCATGTTTGATAGACAAGTGATGGACAACAATCTTTGGATCTAGTCCTGGCATTTCTTTGTAAGTCCATGCAAAGACATCCATATATTCTTGCAAAAGCTGGATGTATTTTGTTTCTTCTTCTGGACTTAGAAGTGCGCTTACAAATGTTGGCCTTGGATCAGCTTCAGTTCCTAGATTGATCTCCTTGAGTTCATCAACCGTAGCTTGCCCCCCATCTTCTAAGGTAGATGGTGCCGATATGGGTTCTTCATCAGAAGATGAGTCGGAACTGAATTCTTTTTCAGTCACTTCCTCAATTGTGATGTGATTGACAGAAACAATCACCTTGTTTTTACCTTTATCTTTAGCTAGAGCATTACGTCTACGACGTCTTTGTCTCCTTCGTTTCTTCGGATCCTCTTTCTGGACTTTTGGCCCAAGCCTAGAAAATACAGAGACTTTTTGTACAGACTCCATTTGGTTTGATGTTGACGGATTATCACCAATCCGTTCAAATACTGAAATTCGAGTATTTTGCTTTTGTATTTGGCTTTGAGCAAGAGGCTCTACGGGCTTGTCATCATTATACTCAAAAATCTGTATCATGATTGGATTGGCCGATGCTTTCTTTGCTCTAATTCGGATAGGGTGTGAGTCACGAGATTCATGTCCCAATCCGTGTTTTGGTTGTGGAATAGATATTCCTTGTTTATTTATCACCGGAGCTTTTCCACTAGACAGAACGGAATCAAGGTCGCCAAGTTTGCATGGCTTCCCTTTTCCGTATCCAGCGTTCTCCATGAGCTTCTTTACACGTGGATCAAACCACCCATTTGAGTGGTTTCCCAAAGTTTTAGGAAGCTCAGCTTCCTCGGCATTTTCTTGTATAGAATTTAAGTCCACAATTTTCCCAATAGAAGGAATCGGAAGGATTAGGTCTTCCTTGAGAATGTCAACATCTCTCTTTGACAACTCAATTTTTGATGATTCCTTTACAAAGGTTCTTGATAAGATGTCCTCAATTGAGTCATCTTTTACGTCATTTTTTTGATTCCGGAATCAACACTGGAAGGGCTTCTTGGGGCATATCTTCCTTTTGGTAAAATTTTGCATCCGCAAAATGAGATTCTTCACTTGCGAATGGCTTTGATTCGGCTACAATGCATTTTTCCTTGCCATTTCGACTGTACTTGAAGCATTGGTGCCATGTTGAAGGAATTACTCCATTTTCATGTAACCAAACACGTCCCAAAAGTAATTCATAGGATGTTTTGGAGTCGATTACATGAAATAAAGCTGATGATATCAAATCATCCATCTCAATCTTTAACCGGACTGTGCCAATGGCACGTTGTCCTTTTTGATTGAAACCTTGGATTGTGAGTTTGCTTTTAGAAAGCTCATTCACTGAGATTCCAATCTTTCTCATTGTATGAATCGGCATAACATTTACAGCAGATCCACAGTCAATGAGGATTCGAGATATTTTGTGTTCTCGAATAATTCCACTAACATAAAGTGGCCTGTTGTGAAGTCTCGTCCCAAGCTGTAAGTCATCGTCCGTAAAGGTAATTGTTGCCATACAATCACCGGGACTAACTTTTCTTATTTGGGAAAATATTTTCCCTTTGTATTCTTCCGGATTGAGCAGTGTTTGAACTAGCGCAAAACGAGTATCTATTGGGAGTTCAAGGACTTCCGAGATGTTCATGTCAGAGGGAATTTCTTGGAGTGAAATAACAACTCCTTTCTTCTCAATGCTTGAGGCTTCCATCTTAGAACCATCTCTTTCTTCATGTGACTCTTTAGAGTCTATTGCACTGATCACATATGATGTCATATGTTCATCTAGAAAGTAATCTTTCGGAAAGTACTCCTTAAGAGTTACTTTCTTTCGGGGAGTTGAATGAGTGCTTTCATTCTCAACCTCAACATGTGTCTTTCTTCGATTTCTTCTTAATCGATTCTTAGACCGAGATTTTTTATTTTCTCTCCTTCCGAGAATAGGTATTGGACTTGGAAGAGACCGGATTGGTGAAGAGTATTGTCTTTTACTTTTCACCTCTATCCAACCTTCATCTTCACTTTCAGAAGATGAATCATACATTTCTGGTGATGAATCCCACACATCCAGATCATCCGTCATGATTTCATATAACGTTGGCCTATTTGGAGCTTGTGGCCTCGGCATTCCGGGATATGCATAGACAGTGGTGGCTTCTCCATCTACAATGAACTGGACTCTTACAGCTCCTTCAGGAAGCTCAGCAGTCAGTTCTATATTTGATGATTCCTCGTTAGTTATGGACGAGGGCATCGTTTGAGCTTCCATTGATATTGGAATGGGGTCAAATGACCCAAAAGCCACCATTCCGCAATTGACCTCAACATTGTCAGTAAGATCGAGATCGATCTTGTTTTCCCTATTCAACCGCATGATTATGTCTTTGAAGACAAAACATTTCTCAATCGGATGACCAATGATCCGATGATACTTGCAGTACTTAGGATTATCAGTTTGGCCAATTTCTTCCGGCCGCTTTGAAGTAGGAAGCTCTATGAGCTTCTGTTCAAGTAATTGGTCTAGAATCCCAGACACTTCGGAATCCGCAAATGGGTATTCCTTCTCTTGCATTTGTTTCAAGGTTGGTCGCTCCTTGACTTGAGTTTGATCTTTACGAGTCTTGGACTCGAATTTAGATTTAGATTTCTGTGTAGAAATCTTAACTGGGTCAGTAGTAACAGCCATGGATTCTTTAGTCCGTGAAGGCTTTGAATCCTTTTTCACTTCTTTCTTTAATTCTCGAGGGTCACTTGGCAAATGGCTTCCATGCCTTGCTATTTGGATTTCCAAGTCATGAGCTCGGGTTGCAAGTTCCTCGAAGGAATGTGGCATATTAGCTTGAAGATTGTAAAGTAACCCCCAATGCATTCCTTGAACACACATATCGATGGAGGAACTTTCGCTTATATGTTCCTTGCAATTTAGGACAAGGTTCCTCCAGCGTTCAATATACTCGACCACAGCTTCTTCTTTATTCTACCTCATTCTGGCGAGTTCCGGGAGGCTAACTGTCCGTCGGGTGCTATAAAAGCGAGTTAGAAACTCGCGCTCAAGTTGATCCCAACCTTCAATGAAACCAGCCGGAAGGTCAGTATACCATTCAAATGCAGCTCCTTTTAGGGAATGCACGAATTGTTTTACCATGGAATCACCAAATGTACCCGCATTATTGCAGGTTTCGATGAAATGAGCAACATGTTGCTTTGGGTTGCCTTTCCCATCAAATTGTTGGAACTTAGGGGGTTGATAACCCCATGGCATACGGATTTCATCAATCCGGCGACTATATGGCTTTGCATACACTAGAGATGATTGTGGGGCTCCACCATACTAAGCTCGGATGGTGTCTACAATCATGTTTTGGAGTTGATTCACAGAGAGTGAAGCAACAGATAAGTTGGTAGAATCGCGGAGAGCATTTTGAGCTATCAAGCGATCTTGCTCTTCTTGCTTTTGTTGAGCTTTAAGAGAATTTGAACTTTCTGGAGCTTTACCTTCTCGTGAAACAAAGGTTTCACGGCTCGGTTCCGTGATTGATCCTAGGGAATCCAATCGGTTTATGAGGGCAGCAATTTGTTTGTCCTTCTCTTCTAAGGACTTTGTTAATTGATCAATGGTGACATTCATTTGTTTCACCTGATCTCTGGAACTTGTAGTTTCGGTCA
This sequence comes from Tripterygium wilfordii, assembly GCF_013401445.1. NCBI lineage: Eukaryota > Viridiplantae > Streptophyta > Magnoliopsida > Celastrales > Celastraceae > Tripterygium > Tripterygium wilfordii. The sequence goes on from NC_052246.1 coordinate 4,144,400, forward strand.
TCATAACCGGTACAGGAATATCTGATTCCGACATTGGGATGTAATTATCCCACTTCTGTGATGTGGATTCCTCATATGAGGGGTTGGAATATACGTATTCCATTCCTTTTGACTTAGGAGATTTAGATTCGGATTCAGCCTCCGAAGGAGAGGTGTAATCACCCCACTTTCATGATGCCAACTTCACGGAATGAGATTTAGACTTGGATTCATCATCCGAGGAGCTGGAATATACATATTCCGCCTCTTTTGATATATGGGATTTGGATTTGGATTTACTCACATGGGACTTCTTTTGACCCTTTTTTGAGAATTTCTTAAGAGGAGAAATCTATTGTGATTCTCCGGCTTTAACTCGCGTACGAGTTGCGTGAGAGACATCATCAGTGACATCAATCTCCTTCGAAGGAATCGTGGATTCCATAGTTTTGACTTAGATTGAATCTAATAAATTCAACTGAAAGATAAGAGGAGAAGAGTGTCCCACCGAGCGTGCCAGAAATTTGTACACACCAAATTCCTCAGTGTAAATTAAAATACACTTAAAATTTGATACAAATTACAAATATTTAAATCAAAGTGGACTTGATCTCTTCTTTTGACGTATTCCACACGAATACAAAATCCTCTGATTTTTAGTTGAGTGCTTCAAACAAATTCTACGAATTTGTAATAAAATCCAGTTGGATTTGAGTGTTGGACTTGAATTTGGGATTTGATTATCGGACTTGAGACTTGATGGAATTCTAAGAATTCTGGATTTAGAGAACTTGAACTTCACTTCCGGGACTTGACTTAGACTTGAGACTTGAAGGAATTCTAAGAATTCCGGATTTAAAGAACTTGGACTTTTCACTTCCGGGACTTGACTTGGATTTGAGACTTGAAGGAATTCTAAGAATTCCGGATTTAAAGAACTTGGACTTTTCACTTCCGGGACTTGACTTGGATTTGAGACTTGAAAGAATTCTAAGAATTCCGGATTTAGAGAAGAAATTTGAGAGAGTCTTTATATAGTTTCTCTCTACTCCTCCTCTTCTTCTTCTTTTTTTTTTTTTTTTTCCAAATGAGCTTGGTATTTATAGGCAAAGGGAGAAGTGGAATTTACTTATGTACCCTTGGCCTTAACCCTTGACATTAAGGGTATTGTAGAGAAATCACTTAATCAATGATTATCCCTTTAATTTTATTTTATTTGAATTTGATTTGATTTGTATTTATCTTAGATTTTATCCATTTAACAATATTTTGGGCTTCATAAATTATTTTAATTTAGAGCCCACTATTTTATTTAATTGGGCTGCAAATTTTTTTGTGTCTACAGTATTCTCCGGCTTCAATGGTCTCACAGCCTCTGCCGCACGGGGCGCTGTCACCGCAGCTCGAGTTCTCACGGGTCAATTCAACCCGGCGAATGGGATTGGTTTAGCAAACACGAGCTTGGCTTTCTTTGGGAACCGCCTGTATGCACTAGGGGAGTCTGATCTTCCCTATGCCGTTCGGTTAACGCGAGACGGAGACATAGAGACCGTGGGTCGCCATGATTTCGAGGGGAAGTTGGTGATGAGCATGACGGCACATCCCAAGTTAGAGCCTGAAACAGGGGAGGCCTTCGCGTTCCGGTATGGTCCAATGCCCCCTTTTTTAACCTTCTTCTGGTTCGACAAGAAGGGGAACAAGCAGCCGGACGTGCCCATATTCTCCATGACTCGTCCTTCCTTCCTCCATGACTTCGCCATCACCAAGAAGTACGCCATCTTCGCCGACATACAGATCGTGATGAACCCAGTTGAAATGATTAGCGGTGGAGCCCCTGTTGGCTCCGACCCATCCAAAGTCTGTAGAATTGGAATCATTCCCAGGTACGCCAAGGATGAATCAGAGATGAGGTGGTTCGATGTGCCAGGGTTCAACATCATACATGCCATCAATGCTTGGGATGAAGAAGAGGAGGACGTCGTGGTGATGATCGCACCCAGCATGCTTTCAGTCGAGCATACTCTGGAGCGGATGGATCTGGTTCATGCCTTGGTGGAGAAAGTGAGAATCGACCTCAAAACAGGCACTGTAACAAGGCATCCATTGTCGGCAAGGAATCTGGACTTCGCAGTGATAAATCAGGATTTCACAGGAAGAAAGAATAGATACGTGTATGCAGGAGTAGGCGATCCAATGCCAAAGATATCAGGAGTGGTGAAGCTGGACGTCTCGAAAGGAGAGCGGCAGGAGTGTACGGTGGCTAGCCGGATGTTCGGGCCGGGATGCTACGGAGGAGAGCCCTTCTTCGTGGCCAGGGAACAGAAAAATCCAGAGGCAGAAGAGGATGATGGGTACGTGATGTCGTATGTCCACGATGAGAAAACAGGGGAGTCGAAGTTCCTGGTTATGGATGCAAAGACGCCGGATCTTGAAATTGTGGCCGCCGTTAAACTGCCACAGAGGGTTCCTTACGGCTTCCACGGACTCTTCGTCAGGGAAAGCGACTTGAAAAGGCTGTAGCCATCAACCATTTGATTATCTCGATTGTACATATACCCATAGACAGAAATTGGTATAAGAAAGACTTACACTATCTTTCTCATGCTCTGATTTTTTTTCTTTCTGTAATCTCAAACAGAACACTTCATTATCACTTGCAGAGAATTAACAAAAAAATGTGGAGGCATCAGTAAGTATGGCAGAACATGGATCAAGTACATAGCCAGTGATGGCAGTAACAATGGCATCTCGAGAAATCAGTCAACATCTATGATCAAATCAGGTCAGTGTTAGTGCCAATCACTGCTCGACAAACCCTATAATGCAAGAAACAAGTGCAGAAAATGTCATGGAATTAGTTCATGTGTGGTCATATAAAAAGTACCAAACTGCTTCAATTTCTTAGCGATATATTAAACAGGTGAGAGGGAAACTGTTCATCATTATATTTCCTGAGCCAAATGGTCTTTGTTGGCCACCGGCCACAGTTGGACTTTAGTGTATCTTCACTCTTCCATCCCCTGAAACATCATCTAATACCCAAGCGATGTGAAATTTCGTCTTAACACTCCCCGCATGTGTGAGTTGGATTATGTTAGCCTAACACGTGAGCAAAGTAGAGGTCAGGATTCCCCATCAAGACCTTGGACTTGTTCCGATACCACGTAAAAAATATGAACCCTAATAACTTTTTACAAATCCGCTTGCATGGGAGGTAGGACACCCCATTTAATATACTAGCCCAACGAGCTAATACCCAATTAATTTATGTGGGATTTTTCGTTTTAACAAAAGTTAAGAAGGGAGGGGAAAAACAAAGAATTATATGTAAAAGCACACAAATTTTGCTCTTTTTTTGGTGATAGAGAAGAGAACCCAAGAGTTGACCATCCAGTATGGTAAATTTCAGATACAAGGGTACGTCCCAACTCTCAATGCATATCCCGTTTCCCTGTTTAGTCATAAATATAATTTCAATTACCAAATCGAACTCGAACTCGAACTCGGATATATGCGCCTAACTCACACATATCAAAGTCCGCCTTGCCACCAAGACTACTGAATGACTACTGAATGGGGCACACAAATTTTGTTACTTTGACACATGTTACATAACCATTGCGAAACATTTCAAAAGATGCAGTAAATAGCTCCACCAGAACTGATGGGACTCCAACGCTGGAAGTGGAAAGGTGATGGAATGCTAAGAACAGATGTGGCTGAAAAGTGGGAGACTAGTAAAATCAATGAAATAAGACAAATTAAAACAAGAACTAATGGATTTATCTTCATTTGAGTTTAGGGGTTGTTTCTGAGCCCTTGACTATCATCTATTGCCAATTCATTCTGTATTCTTCAAATCTCTTTTGATCAACTATTATATGCACAAGGAAATTCTTGGCAAGCTGAGCTGTTAAAAACTTTCCTATAAAATAATCATTTAATCAAATCTTCAGTTAAGTTGTGAATTATGGCCAAAATTGTCGGTTTAATAAACATTTATGTAGGGGTGGCAAAAAATCAGTTTTGGGTCGGTTTCGGGTAGGACAATATCACGTGCTTACGAAATATTTATATGTCCGAACCCTAATCCAGATTGGATTTCGGACGTACTTAATTGACATACCCGGATTGGTTTAAATTCAGACAAGTAAATCGAACAACAAATTAATCTTGGTTAGGGTATGCACAACTAAACTGAACAATATTTATGTGTTTGGACACTAAGCCGATTTTAAATCGGACAAAAATTTTATGTTTGAACCCATATTTCGAACATATAACTTATGTTTAAACTTGGTTTATCCTAATCGGACAAATTCGATTATTCGATCGGACCGAACAGAATTTTGCCACCCTACATTTGTCTTCACTCAATTTTGGTTATAGAATGTAAGCCAAGCCAAAGGCCTCACACGTGTGTCAACCGACTAGGAGCTGAATGCGGGTCGGATCCACATCTCACAGTCACAGACACCACAGCGAAACCCTAAATAGCTTTTCCCTTTTTGGATGTGGCTTCTACGCTTATTCTCTGAAAGCGTTCCCAGCACACGTCCCTCTTTCCCGACTTCTCTCAATTTCTCTTCTATTCCCAAAACCTCAACGTCGATCAGTTTTGCATCAGGTGTGTACCATTTTTGTTTCTTTTTAATTCTTTTGATTTCAATTTCAATTAAATTGCTGCGGTTGATTGTTAGGAAAATCATAAAATCTGCGGCATCGTCATGTAGATTTAAATTTTTAGCTTAAATGCTCGTTAGTTGATGAATGATTTTTCTTTTATATTTATATAGTACATAATCTCTGAACATAGTCGGTCTGTTGAGAGGAGACGAGGGAGATGGCGGACAGGTTGACGCGTATAGCTATAGTGAGTTCGGACAGGTGCAAGCCAAAAAAGTGCCGTCAGGAGTGCAAGAAGAGCTGCCCAGTCGTCAAAACTGGTATTTCTCCCTCCCCTCTCTCTCAGTGGATCAATTTCTAGGTGTTCTCTAATTGTCCAATATTCTGCTTTGGTGTATTAGTCACCTGTTCATGTGAATTTTTGTCATGTAATATCATTATGACTCTTTCTTTGTTTTTCAATATGTTTTTTAAGGTTATTTTTTCGTTCTCTGTGTGGGCATAGAAATTATTGAAAATCGGATGGGGAAAGAAAGGCAGGAAGTGGAGGAATAGAAGCATCGGCAGCAGTAGTTAGTGAGATATTCACGTCTAGTCTACAACGTAAAATAATTGATTATTTGAATTCCGATCATATACCAGAGGTTAATGCTGAGATGCACATAGAATCAGCATCAATCCATACAATTCCAATGACATGGAATGTGTATTGTTTGTGCAATATGTCTGCATATAAAATTTTGACTGCAATTGTTCATACATACGCAAGTTTGAAAATACCTGGAATTTTAAAGTTTGATGTAACAATTAAAAAAAAATGAAATTAAGAAAATCTGAGTAGGAGCAAATTGTAGACGAGTGTGGTCCATGAGGCATAGAAGTTGGAAAAGTCATGTAGTCTCACAATGGCTAGTTCTCATAGAGTTGGGGTTTGTAAGCCTATGTACAGATGCAAGAGTAGTTGTGTTATAGATAATTGATTTTTTCCCTTAATTATGTTGTAATCTAGATTTTTCCTTGTGGATTTAAGGGGAACAATTAATCGTTTAGCAGAATGCCAGTTTTTGCTAACAGTAACTTGCATTAATCACAAACAGAACCTCTCTAATTTGTATACAGGGAAACTGTGTATCGAGGTTACTCCTGCGTCTAAGATTGCTTTTATCTCAGAGGAGTTGTGCATTGGATGTGGTATCTGTGTTAAGGTTTGTATATTGAAGATGGCATCTTTGTCAGATTTTGTAAGTTTTTTCTACAGGAGGATATGAACTGTTAAGTTGATCCACTGGTACAGAAATGTCCATTTGAAGCAATCCAGATCATCAACTTGCCGAAAGATTTGGATAAAGATACAACTCATAGATATGGCCCCAACACGTTTAAATTGCACAGGTTAATTATCAACTTTTCTCCATTTAAATGCCAGATTATTTTTTCTATTGGTTGAGACAGTGAAATTAAAATTACAGGTTGCCAGTCCCAAGGCCTGGGCAAGTTCTCGGGTTGGTTGGAACAAATGGCATTGGGAAGTCTACTGCTCTTAAAGTTTTGGCTGGAAAACTGAAACCAAATTTGGGTCGTTTCAATGTACCATCACTCACTTATCTATTATTTCTTCTTTAATCATATATCTGTTCACCGATTTCTCGCTTTTATTTTCCAGAACCCCCCAGATTGGCAAGAAATATTGACATATTTCCGAGGTTCAGAGCTGCAGAATTATTTTACTCGTATCCTGGAAGACAATTTGAAGGTAGGTTTCTGTTTAATTTGTTTAAGGCATGTGTTTGAGTTACTGTTTTTGTTGCTCAGTAATACATTTTCAGAAACAAAGACAATTTTTATGGAGGGGGGTGTCATATGAGCTTATAACTGCATTCTTAAGATATTTATGTGGTCTACATTGCAAATCCGTGTTTCCTAAGCACTTTTATTTTGGCACATATTTTATTGGTTTATTTATCACGCTGATCCTTTTACCTTTTTAACTGGGATAATCAATACTTGCTAGTCCTTGGAAGTTAGAACAGTCTTGTAGATAATAACACTAAGAGCTATAAGCCTCTGAATAGGTTGCATAGATATGAGTGTGACTACCTTATTAAAGATTCTTTGATTTCTATCCATATGATGGTTTTTTCATTCAAGCTATGAAAATGGTAAAACAGAAGTTACAGTTGGAGGTTGGTTAGGACCTGTCGGTGGGAGCTGGCAAACATGCTGTATGATCTGTATTGCAGTCAGTATGGTTGCCCGAGTAGTTAAGCCTATTTTTTACAGTTTTATTTTGTTCATAAGGTTGTGGCAATCTTGAATTTTGGATCTTGAGATTTCCTCCCCTTCTTATTCTTGAATTATTGCTTTGTTGTGTTGCTCTTCCTTGCCAAAACAAGTCCTGTATAATTAAATACCAGAGAATGTATTTTGATGATGGAGGATGCTAATAGTGGTTTCTTTGTTACTGTGTATTTGCCTGTAAATTTGTAGAACAAGAATCCGAAATCTCATATTTTCCATACTACCTGCTTTTGCATCTCTGTGTGGCAACATTTTGACCTCTTTGCTTCTACTATTTGACTCTTATTTGCCTATTATCCTCCTCGTGGCTGGAAATAATTTAAAGAAATTGATTGGCTATTCTTTCGGAATGGTAAAATTGAATTTAATAGGCTATTATCAAGCCCCAGTATGTTGATCACATTCCAAAAGCAGTTCAAGGCAATGTGGGGCAGGTGCTTGACCAAAAAGATGAGAGAGATATGAAGGCAGAACTTTGTGCTGATCTTCAGTTGAACCAAGTGATAGATCGCAATGTGGGGGATTTGTCTGGTGGAGAACTCCAGAGGTTTGCCATTGCTGTTGTGGCGATACAGAATGCAGAGATATATATGTTTGATGAACCCTCTAGTTATCTTGATGTGAAACAAAGGCTAAAAGCTGCCCAAGTTGTCCGATCTTTGCTGAGGCCTAATAGGTCTGGTTTGATTTTCCTATTTATTTATTTTATTTCGCACTTTGTTTCTTTTAACCTTAGATTTGGGTGACACAATCACCACATTTACTCACTTTTTTTTTCCAGCTATGTAATTGTTGTGGAGCATGACCTTAGTGTCTTGGATTACCTATCAGATTTCATTTGCTGCCTGTATGGGAAACCAGGTGCATATGGGGTTGTCACTCTTCCCTTCTCTGTTAGGGAAGGAATCAACATATTCTTGGCTGGATTTGTACCTACCGAAAATTTGAGGTTCCGGGATGAGTCTCTCACCTTCAAGGTAAACCTGTTAAGTCATTTTATATCCCTGACCTCATCTCTTGACATTTACTTATTATTATTATTATCATCATCATTTCATAGGTTGCTGAGACACCTCAAGAGAGTGCCGAGGAGATTGAGACATATGCACGATATAAATATCCAACCATGGCTAAAACTCAGGGTAATTTTAAGCTTCGCGTAATTGAGGGTGAATTTACTGATTCTCAGATTATCGTAATGCTGGGTGAGAATGGAACAGGGAAGACAACGTTTATTCGTATGCTGGTATTTTCTCTTTCAACCATTTTTGTGCTCTCGGTGATATAGCTCTTGCGATTATTTTTTTTAATGTAAGCAAAATGTATAGCCTATATAATTTGCTGTTGGATATTTGAATGTACAGGCTGGTTTATTGAAGCCTGATACTGTTGAAGGTACTGATGTGGAGATTCCTGAGTTTAATGTATCTTACAAGCCCCAGAAGATTAGTCCAAAATTCCAGTCGACTGTCCGACACTTGCTACATCAAAAGATTCGTGATTCATATACTCATCCTCAGTTTATGTCAGATGTTATGAAGCCGCTGTTAATTGAACAACTAATGGATCAGGAAGTCGTGAATCTCTCTGGCGGAGAGTTGCAAAGAGTTGCGTTATGTCTCTGCCTTGGAAAGGTAAAATGTTAACTAATCCTGCTGATAAATTCTGATACTCTCTTTGTTGTGTTGGTAGTCTATTGAGTTTGAGCGAAAAATAGGGTGGTGTTTTGATTGCTCGATCCCATTGATGGTCGAAAAAGTAATTGTTGACTCATCCTCCTTTTCTACGATTGTAATGAACGAGGAGAAGAGTGTCCATGCAAAGTGCAATAGGAGCATGATAAGAGCGAGTTTAATGAGATGATTGGAAGATTGGTTTGCTGAGGATGTTGATTTGAGTATTAGCTTCATGCATTGAAATGGAGGGGCTTTAGAGCAAATCATATTTCTTATCTCTCTTGTTCTTATAGAAGGAGATTTTGAAGGCTGAAGCCATATGATCCCTCTGATCTTGTGACTCACCAGTTTTATTACATGTGAATTAGCAATAAAACTTTTAAGAGTGTGGGTGTAGTCTTCTAATGTTTTGTCTTCCAATTTAAAAAGAAAAAGTTTGATTTATCGGGTCAGGGCTATTGCACTGGGATCCTTTAAAAATTGTTGGTTGGTCAGCTAGCTAATGATGCTCTTGGTATCCTTCATTCTTTATTGGTGAGAAAGTCTCCACGCATGAAGGCCTGACCTGATAAGAATTGGGCACAACTCTTGATAACATAAGGCAAGAGTTTGAACTTTCTAATGCCCCACCAATAAAATGGTTGGGCCAGAGTCTTTTTTTATGGAAATTTAAGGATAGAGTTTTTGGTTTGAAATTTTCATTGGTTGTGATCAAAATTTATTGGAGCACCAAGAAGGTGCGTGGAGAGCTATATCTTTATCTTCTGTTGGCAATATATTTTGTTGGAACGAGCTTGGGTTTGCTCCGTTGAGGCCCAGTTTAATTATTGGGCATGGATGTGAGGCCTTTAGTTCTTTGTTGTACTATATCTAGTTTGCTCTCTGAAACTACTTATCTGAGGTAGAGGAAGCTTGGGGATGCGAGTGTTATGGTGTGAAAAGAGGAGAATCAGAAGATTTGAAGGAGATGAGAGGAAGGCTCAAAGGGCTTAGATGAGAGTGACAAGGATACAAAAGAGATCAGTAAATAGTGTAACTATATATCAAATTGAATGGCAAAAGAGAATTCCTCTAGTGGAAGGGAGGGATCGTTTTATTGAAACTTGGTTATTCTCTATCAAATCTCTGCTCTCTTGACATTGTAACAATGTTTTCAACCAAGAGTAGCCTTGTTTTCCTTCCAGTTGTTTTTTCTTTTCTTTCTTTTCTATAGTTCAAATATAAACATCTATCTATTTGTCTCATTGGATAATCCTTTTGAGGATAATGTTTCTGGTATCTGGGAATCTTAACACTGTTCATTATAAACCAACCTCTCTCTGTCTCTTACACTTAACGTAATATCTGCTGTCTTGCTTGTGTGGTTTGCGAAGTTTAGTTGCTTCTAACTCTTATCCATCACTGATGGAAATTCTTGGATTTAGATATGGTGTTAGGGTCATGAGTTTTTGGTTCTTCATAACTTGAGCAATTGCCCTGCAAAATCCCCTTTGTTATATCTGTCTGCAAAACTAGGAGCAAGTGGTGACTAATTACCTATGTTTGCTTATAGAATGAGAAAATTTCCCGAAGAGATCTAACTGTTAGTTTTTCTTTTCATTTATATTGTCTAATCTGGGTTTGCTTTGTATATGCAGCCTGCAGACATTTATTTGATAGACGAACCAAGTGCATATCTTGATTCTGAGCAGCGCATTGTTGCTTCCAAAGTCATAAAGAGGTTTATTCTTCATGCAAAGAAGACTGCATTTGTGGTGGAGCATGACTTTATAATGGCGACTTACCTGGCAGACAGAGTTATTGTATACGAGGGAAAGCCGTCTTTGGATTGTATTGCAAACTCTCCACAATCATTGTTGACTGGGATGAATCTATTCCTATCAGTAAGTCTCTTTCATTATTTACAGTCCCTTTCTAATTAGTAAAGTGAAAAAATATTTAAGATTGAAATATTTAGTACCGGACTTCAAAGTAGGAAATTATTTTTTCTCTGGTAGGCAGTTATTATTTTTTTAATGGGAAGATCATCCTAGACTTATCCTTTTTATTTGGGCCTTAATCTGTGGCCCTAAAACTCCATGCTGGCTTAACTTTCGCTTGTTTTGACATTTCTCTCTTTTAATGCTCCCTTCCCTAAGCTACCACAATCCCTAGTGGGGAAAAATTAAAAATGAAAAGAACCGGTGGACCAGTGGCAGTAAAACCATGCTCACTTTCCAATTTGTTGCACTTAATGCAGCATCTGGATATCACATTTAGACGGGATCCAACAAATTTCCGGCCACGAATCAACAAGCTGGAATCAACAAAGGACCGGGAGCAGAAATCTGCTGGATCTTATTATTACCTGGATGATTGAAAGTAGTGCTGACAGGTTTAAATTAACTATGTTCCACTTGTCACTCTCTTTATGCACTTTCTCTTGGAGTAGCTAAAGTTTGCCTGTTATCATTTTGTTTGCAGCAGATGGTTTATGCGTAACTTTTTAAGGCATTGGCATGAGCAAAACAAAGAGAGCTGGGGCGTGGGATTTTTGCAGAATTATTCATAAATTGACTAAAGATGGATGTCATGACTTGGTGAAAGGGTCAATGTTCATCCCTTTGCGTAGAGTTTCAGGGCCTCTATGGCGCTGTCGCGTGATTGTCTTTTGACGTGCTATATGTTCTCCAGTTTTGGTTAGACTCGCGCTGCTAGGCGAGTGTATTTCATATGATTTGCTGCAGCCACCTTTGTGTTTGATCATACATCTTAAAATATGCTGATGACATGAAAATAATGTCGAACAAAATGCGTTGGATTTTTCATAATCATTGGAAAATTTTGAAGCATTATTCTGCTGACTTTCCAAGTATTGGAGTATTTTCAACTGTTATTCTTACAAAGCTTTAGAGCATGTGAAAGGTCGGTTTTTTGTATGTGTTGCTGATGGCAATGAAGGATTACAGATTTTACATATTGAATCAACAGAAACTGAGGGCTTCAGGACCTTATAATATTACAGATATGAGTTTTGATCAAAGCATATTCTCCTGTTCCATGCACACCTGAACAAAGGTTCTATCTTCAGGCAGTCTTGCCAACAAGTTCCGAAGAGGGGTTTTATCCAACCACCAAAATCTGAAAGGGGGCTCTGGGCAAGTACAGTTGAATTGTTCAGGCAGTTGTGCCAACAGGGTGTTTCTCCAACCCCCATAATCTAAAAGGGTGGCCAGGGCAAGTGCAGTGGTAATAAGCAACTATGGGGTGCTCCGAGCCAACCGCTAGCCCTAGTAGGGTCACTGCCTATGCCAATGATCCTCCTTTGGTCCCTACCTTCCTGGCTAGAATAGCCTATGAAATTGAATAGTCAAACCAAACTCCTTGAAAACTTATCAAAATGACTTGCACATTGGACAGGAGAATTACCTCCATGAAGTCAGCTAATAGTACATATCTAACAGGCCCGTAGCAATGAACTTAAAAGACATGATCTGCAGCTCAAAGAAGGTAGCTTCTATCAATTTTTCCTTTCTTGAATAATGGGAAGTCCACTACAGAGTCAAAATTTTTCGAGTTACACTGAATGAAAACTAGAAGTACATCAACCTTCCTCTACCTCGAAGCGTGTTCTCGGTTTATACGTATTGATACAATTACTTCCCATCTACACATATCAAAAATATGCTCTTGCTTTTAACAACAGTATATTTCTCTCTATGATTCCTTGCTGCTCTGGTACAACGTCAATAAATATATATATTTCTTTCTATGATCCCTTGCTGGTCTGGTACATCGTCGATAAATATATATATTTGAGGTTAGGCCTTGCTCACCAGGGCGGGTGATCTTCCTTTGCAGTTTGGGGTGGAAGTGGTTTCCAATCAGGTTTTTCATCCCAGTACATGTCATAGTATATGTGACCGGGAGTATGATTCTCCACACAGCACCATATACCAACATAGCGCTTCACACGGTTCCTGAATTTCTCTTCCCTTGTCTGAGCATAGAAATCATAAAAGCATCAGTATGGCAACCAGATGTACTTTTGATATATAACAGGGTGCAAGATAAGGGCTCACCTTGTCAATGAAACCTGTGAAAGCATCTTGCATCGAAGAGAACTGGATGACTTTGAAATCCTTGAATGAGGAGAATACTGATTTGAACTGCAGAATTAAGTAAAATTTAACGAGGACACGAGGAACTAGAGGGGTGGAACATCTTAACTTGAAAAGACAACCATGTCGAGACATGTAAACTGATTCACTGGAATTACAAAGGGCTTATTAGCTAAGATGCCAACGCTAAGTTGGTGCAGTAATTATAATAATTTAAAAAATTGACTAGGGAGTCTGAAAATGCTAATCACAGTGCTAATAACCGCACTTCCTAGGTAGCATAGCTTTACTTCTTTCAATTCATTTAATACTTTCCTTGCAGAATAAAACGCTGTTATATTGATTAGATACCAAAATGATACTTTGATTGTTTTGAACCAACTTTTAGTATATGACAGAAAGATCATGATTCTATTACCATCAAATTCCAAGCACATATCACATACATTATCCCTAGAGTCCACTGTTTCAACTTAAAGACCATGCTTCAGACTTCAAATGAGACAGCATTCCAAAGGACATCGTAACAGGAAATCAATTAATTAACCTATAACCAAGTCTAACATTCTGGCCTCAACTAATAAAAAGAGGAAGAGCACCCACAAGTAGGCATGAGCCATAAAGAATCTGGAAAGAATTGTGAATAGATAATCATGATGGTATACAGACTTGATTAAGGATATAAATCACCTTTTCTTCATCGCTGTGCTTGGGAAATTTTAGTTGTCTTGTCGGACTTGTATTGTTAGACGCATGGCAATCCTTGGTCCCTTCTTGACACAGCTGAACATCAAGCCATGACTCTTTCATCTGAAATCAATACCAAAAGACATTACCACTAGATGAACAATATGAGGAAAAAGTGACTCTAATCTAAGTGTTGGTGATTGTCATTTACATGTCTTGGCAAAGAAGGATTGTCCAAAAAGGAGTACTCTCTAATGCTGATCCCAGGACCGAATTCCTCTTGTGCCAGATCTTTCAGCATTACGTTTACCTGCATTTCAGTCCAATTGTGAATGTTATAAGGCAGTCATGTTAAGAAACAAGAAATCACACCACCACCATACAACATTTCGATCCCTTGATATTCTCTCCCAACACAAATCAAAAACTGAGCTTTATATAGAACTAACTTGGCAACATCTAGAAGGCCTTGTTTTGGCCTTATTGTTTCTAAAAACTGTCAAGATTAGTTACTTTGTCATTCAACCCAATAAGTTAACTCGTTGGAATGGGGTGTTTCACATCATTTATACATATTCTAACACTCCCCCTCACGTGTGGGCTGGGCAATCCGACAGCCCAACATGTACACAACAAACGAGGCCAAAGGCTAGGGCTACTCTCACACAAGGCAAACACTTGGGGCAACAACAAACACACACAAAAGTCCACACTTGGAGCAATGATAATTGGGGCGTTAAATTGCAGGAGCTAATGTTTGACCCCAAGACCACTTGCTCAAATACCGTGTTAAGATTAATTACTTTGTCATTCAACCGAATAAGTTAACTTGTTGGGTTGGGGCGTTCCACATCATTTATGCATATTCTAACAATACCATTGTTTTAAAATTTCCTTGGTTTTTTTGGTAAGATGAAATTCTAGTTGCAAAGCTATGTCTTGTATATATTCTCTGTAATACCAGGGGATGAATGTAGAATAAATCATTTATGGTGAAGAAAAGCAATCTCATAATCTTGAGCCTTCGAATAATCAGTCACATCTCCACCTGTACTTTAATGATAGAATTTTTTCCGTCTAAATCACTCTATAGAATAGCCAGCTTTTCAATATCCTAGGGTTACTATCCCTGTGACTCTCGCTTAGCCGCAGCCCTACCAGGCATTCAAAATTTCAGTGCATAAGTCCGCAGCTGAAAGTTTTACACTCGAAGGTGCCAGCACTAATAGATGCAGAAACTAGTAAATGATCAACCACAAGAGCAGATAAAGATTATGGCTTTCAACAAGTACCTCAAACACATGATCTAATGGGCAGAGAAAAGGTTGCCTAGTCATAGACCTCTCCAGAACTCCAGGATGTGCAAACCATAGCCTATCCAACCTACACCATAATGGAGGCATGACCTGAAATCATACGAACGCAAAAACCGTTATGTTTGATAATGTTAAAAAGATGTGTCAGAAAAGCTAAAACAACCATAAAACATTGAGTTCAACATGTTAAATGTTACGAGTACTCACCAGTGTACGATTCAACAGTGTGGCAATAGCAAGTGCGGACCTAATTTGTTTCATCTGAAAGAGTTACCAACAACATAAGTTCAGAAACACAATAAAGCATCCATCAAGTCGCAAAAAATGATAGGATTAAGTCATGTGTGCATACTTGGTAATTAACAAGAGCAAAGTGTGATTCTACAGTATGTGGCCCATCTAGTAACATGCTCTTTGGGATAGATGGTTTAAATGACAAGAAGCCTCCTGCATAGTTTCCCTAAAGAAGTTAAAACAGCAGCAATAATCTTAAAGGACACGATGAAGCCACCAAGAAAACAGATGATGTCACATATGAACAATTGTTAAGGTGCAAGCTTTTCAAAGTACCAGGTTTTCGATTCCAGTTTAGTTGCTGAGAAAATTGAATACATTCATTAAGCTAATCATTTATTAGTAAAAATGAAAGTAAATATCAGGCATTGCGTGTCTAGCAGTGTACGAACATGGAGGTCCAACCGTCTAAAATCCCACTACTTACAATCATCATTCTCAGTGGACAAGCGCAGATGAGGTCAAGAGCAAAGGTGCAGCCATTAATGATATATAATCAGTTGCAAGAAAACATGCACACCAGAGAGAGAATGAAAGACAATCATCATCTTATCAAGTGTATCTCCGTTAAGGGAATGGCAAGAAGAATACAAGTATCAATAAAGACTTGCAGGATATATAACAAACACAGAATACCTGGTGAATCATAATATTCTGGTGGATCATAGAAGGCCATGGCTTCTCGTAGGCGATGACGCTTTCCATCTGTACCTGCATACTGGAACGTGGTATGCACTGCATATGGGTCCAATCTGAGTTGTTGATACATGGCCTGTCAATATACAATCTGAGCTCAGGAAACAGTTAACAGTCTACATATAATTTTTTTTCCTCATCTAATTTAACTACGCAAGGTCCTCCAAAATTCGAAAGCATTATTGTATAAAGGAAATATCATTGGGATTAAACTTACTGGTCACACAAAATATACAGGACGCAATAATGTCAGCATTGAAGATATAGCACACGAATCCTACCTGGACAAAATAAGTATGACCACTGCAGAATATACTTGCTGGCAAAATTCCCAGCTTCAGGTTCCCATCAAAAGCATATACCAGTCCACTCTCCTCATCAACAGATGGTCCTAATTGCCTGCGTACAAGGTCATTGAACCCATTCTGATCCCATATAGTATCATCAGCTAGAAGCATATCTTTCCACTGTTTTGCTAACTTTTTTGAAGACTCTGAGGGTCGCCAGTGGAAAATTCCTATGTTATAGGCAGCACCAACTTTGACATATGGAGACACAATCTTGTCAGTACAATACTATAAAGAAACAACCATATTCCAATTTCCAACTAAGATGAAAGTAACTTAATAGTATTCAGAAAAGAAAAAATAACCAAAAACAATGATTCAGAAGTATACAGACAACAGAAAAGAATAATTTGGACTTAAAGAATTCAAGGTGAGAGGGAAAACTAGATAGTTCTACAACAAAGTGGACGTGGTGCAATCCTCAAAAATCGCGAAGGATTCAATCCAGCCACAGGTTCCCCTACGGCTACCTTGTTACGACTTCACCCCAGTCGAAGACCCCACCGTGGTATGCGCCAATAAGACCACCAAAAGCCTTTGTAGCACTAGTGGTACACAGAAGTCATGGGTGATCCTTGGTCCGATGCTTCGGGCGAAACCAAGTCCCAGGGTGTGACGGGTGGCGGATACAAAGAAAGCAATGTGTGAGTGCTTTCCAGACTCTATTCTATTGGTATGCACCAGGTAGACATGTATCTTTGTTTCACAATGCACACGTAGGAGGACAATTGAGAATAAAATTGGCTACAAGAAACAAATTATAATAGGCTCATTCCGAAAATTCTGTGTGTTTCACTAGTTATCTTGTGATATATGGACAATAAAAATTTTCTGATTAAATTTTTAGGATGATGGTTAATTTCCTTCCAGTTCAAAAAAAAGAAAAAGGGCACGGTGCTGATCTATTCAAGTTAACAAGATTTTGGTGCACAATCAATCCAATGATGTTTTGCAAATTTAGGTGTTGTGCATGACAAGTTTGCTTGGAACTAAACGAAGTAACAATGAGCACACATGGAATGAGATAATAAGAAAATAGTTCTATTAATTAATTTCACCTTGTTTCCAGTTGTCCAAGCTGTCATCAACAACTGTTGGCTCGACTGAATCACTTGAAGTCAAAACATCAGCATCAGGATAACGAGCAAGATAGGGTAGAGGGTTCTGTACCAAGGACAATAAAAAAAATTAACTTTTTCCTCTTTGTTTCTTTTTTTTCTTCCAAAATAATTAAGGAAAAAGAAGGGATGGAGAGAACAAAATAGATTATTCTAAAAAGTCTTCCAATAGGTACTGCTTGAAATTATTAAAAGTCCTTATATTATTATATTGAAAGATGATGTAGATCTTATGGTTAAAGGAAAAATGTCTACAGGCGTATGCATCATTTTTCATATGCATTGAGGACATAGCAGACACTACAGAAGAAACTAGAAGATTAAACTTGTTGACCACCAAATCAGGTGCATCACAAAACAGAATATACTTAACCATGTGACATTTTTTTACTAAGATGAAAGTGCACTCATTGGATGTTCTGAAAGGAAAATTTTAACTGAAACAACTGCATATTAAATTGGGAGATAGATGACCTAAAGCCCAACCATGTTAAAGTGACAATAAAGTCCTATAATGTTCAATATTCATGCACCAAAGCATGCTCAGAAAAGGTACAGCACGCTAATAAATAAATCCAAACTATTTATTCAATAAGGAAAGGAAAACAACTAATGCAACTGTTATTAAGGCAACAAAGAAGAGGAATGAACCCACCAGGAAAAATCAAGTAGCAAGGAAGATGGTACCTTCAGCCAAACCATGTCAGTATCACACATCAATAGCTCATAGCCATAAGGAAGAATTGCATCTATCAGAATAACTTTTTCTCGCCCCATTTTGTGAAATGTCGGAGAACCCCAACCGACGTCAACAGTGCTCATGTGGCTGCCCATGTCAAATACAGGTACACCTCTCCAGTACAAGGCCTCCAACAGCTTGTTGTCCATGGCACCTTGACAAAATTTTCAATTTCAATTTTCTTAACGAGCAAAATTTTTTAATAGTAAGATGCGAGTTTAAGCTTCAAGAAAGCAGTAAGACAGAATGTCGGTACGAGGTTCCTACCAACAATAAGATTGGAAAGCCCAAGATCCGTCAAATGTTTAACCCAAGTCAGGATGAAATCCATAAATGCATAATTGCCAAATGTTACAATTATGACGTTGTCTTTTACCCTTTTCTCAATCAATTCCTTTGTTAGCTTAAAGCTCTTCAAAGGTGGCATTTTCTTAGTACGCGGAACATCCCAAATAGATTTTTCCGATATGCTTCGAGGCTGTAATGGAGGTGGTGGCGCCTCCATGGCTGTCGTTGGTTGAAAAAGATTGGGCATCTGATTTATGTTGTGATCATCTACATCTGAAATAAGCAGTAAATAGAGAAGAGAGAGCTTTAGACGAATGCAGACTGTAAGCTCAATTATTAAAGCAGAACAATCGGAAAGGAAAAAAAAGGTCTCCGTGGAGAAATAGGATCTATAGACTTTGTCATCTAATGTAATAACATATTGCTTAGCTGACTTCGAACCCCCAGTTCTCTATTGGGAAAAGACCTTCAGCATAAAGTCAATGATGCAGCAACTAGACAGCATCAATAAACATGGGAAAGCAAAGAACACATCATTATTGCAAATGAAGGATAGCTAAGAATGCATAAGGGAAAAGAAATCATTCGAAAGGGTTTTACAGATCACACATAATACCAACCGAGCATGGAACAACTCTCAGTAGTCCCTAGGCCATTATCACTGCATTTGGAAAAGTAGACTGGAATTGGAGCAATCAACGATAGGTCTCGGCTCTCTTGTGCAGCCACATAAATAATGGTAGAATAACCACGACATAGACCAATGCCTACTCTCAAACCATAGTTCTAACCAACCATGATGCAGTAAGAAGCACCAACACCCACATTCAAAAACCAGCCTTTGATAGTAAGAGTAAAATGACTGTTACATCTGGGTTCTGAGACTGAAATGGACTTGAAGCGCCAAACCTTAACGATCTAAAAGAAAATGCTTTTTAGACAGTTGTTTATAACAATCGATCTAATATCCTAGAAGGGACAACAACATTAAAAAGCAATGTTTTCCCTCCAGAAAAAGAAAAAGTTGGGTCCACCATCATATACAGCGAACCATTCCTTAGAAGACACCAAAAAATATGAGCCAAGTTAACGAAGCGCCCACTAACATTAACATAGGCAGTCATCTAAAACAATCTTCGATCATCCAAAGCTGTTATTTTTTTTTTTGAAATTTCATTAATAGGAAGAGAGAATGAAAACATACGCGAAGAGGAGATTGACGGAGGAGAGGAGAGCCAGGAGGAGCCAGAACCAGAGTAGATAGCGGAGAAGACATAGAAGGAGGAGACAACAATTCCAACAATAACGGTGGTGTAGATCGTCAGGAACAGCGGCTTAGAGCCGGCCACCTCCTGACAGGAATTCCTCCACCACCGACTGCCCATTCTTTCCTTTTTATCTAGTCACAAATACCCAAAATCGCACTCCACCATCACATGAAGATTTGCGGGATCTTCAATCGGCTTCTGGGTATCAAAGAAGGTTCATCAATTCAGAAACGCAAGAAGAGCTTTTCTCAAATTCTTGGCTGTTCAGATCAAAATCATCAGATCACTATTGGGTATTCATTCGTCAACGGTGCTTCAGCTGCTCCCACCCCCATAGCCAGCCACCTTAGCCTGGTCAACTATGCCACGATTGTCTTAAATTTACAAATAATCTCCCGTTCCACCCTTTTCTTGTTTTCTCATTAGTTTTTTAATCGAATGATTGTTTTTTAAAAAATAAATTAAAAAAATTGTGCAAATCAAAGCAATAGTTGTAGTATTAAAATTGTAATAATCATTGAGTTTTAAATGGATTAAAGTTTCAAGTACATGACCCAGATCATCAGATTTGAAAAGTTGGCGAAAAATTGCGTTTGATAAGGTTGTTTATTAGTAATTATTTAACACACAAATTGAGCAATAATGGGATCTTTGCATGTGCACCGCACCATCTTCCCATCTTGTGGCAACTCCCACTCATACTATTTTATTTACATTGTCTATCTGGATTTTCAATAAAGAATTAAGTCCAAACATGTGATATTAGATTTGACCCCCATCTTCCGAAGATGCGGTACTCATTAACGAGCTTATGATATATGGTCAAGACATTCATAGAACTTTTCACATACGGAAACATGATAAGGCAATGTCTTAGATCTTAATATACATATTTCTAATTAGTTACAAATGATTTAACTAAACTAACCCGGAAATATTATTTCATTTTTACACATATATGATCCACCGCATCTATGGATCAAAAATAAATTTTTAAAATTGGTTCACACTTTGGCTTCACGTGTGAGAATTGATGTATATATATACATATAATTATAGTAGCAGACCAACGTCTTCTACTCGACTACGGTTCCACGGGAATTCTCCTATAAAAACACAAAGGAAGAACATAAAATAAGGATGCATGTTTTCATCATTTTATATCCTTACTTTTGTGACATTATGGGAGAATTCCTGTACAGTTGCGTTCAACAATACAGTAATACACACTATGGACTAGACATGAATCACGCCGGCCCAAGCTTGCATAATTTTGGGCCTTTGTAATTGGGCTATTAACAAGCCATGGCCCACTAAGACGTACTAATAGACGGGCCTGGTGTCGCCTATAGCGCTCTGATTAGTGATTACAGATTTACAGCACTGGCAGAATGGGCCTTTGAATCCAGAAAATGCAGAGATTTGGGCCAGCCCCGGGTCTTGATTGTTTGAAAGTTTTGAAGCACGTCAGATTTGTTGCATGGGAAGCCAACCCTGCCAGTATAAATTAATATTATAGCTATATAGCTTGCATATACTACATATGCATACGGTGTCACATTAGTATCCCGAAAATGATAAAGATCCCCGCAATTGATATCCTAATTATTCTAGTAGCTAAGTTGAATACACAGAATCCAAGTAAATTTGTGGGATCCAAATGTCCCACATTGATGCACATAAAATCATGTGCGTACAATTCAACTGGTGGGATAACTGGATACCGACCGTTGGAATCCACATCATAACTGTTACTACATTGGTCGTTATTTCAACCCTGATCATTATTTCTATAGGTAATTCACACACACACACATATAGGAGCAGATAAATCATTTGTTGTAATCGATCTTAGATTTATTTCCCTTACCAATTTTCTTTAAAAAATTAGTGTTGTTAATTAATTATTATGGCAAAGGATGCACTGAAGAGGAGACTGTGGGGAGAATTACGAGTAACTCAGATGAGACTCATATGTATGGTATCTATAGAGGTTTTGAGTTCAAACATCCCCATCCCCTTCCCTTGTATTCAAAAAAAAAAGAGGAGACTCTGAGATTCATGATTTGAATTATTCGCAGCTTCTAACATATTGACACACACAAAACATTTTATGATTATAAATTGTTGTAATTAATTAGCTATCGAGTATACATTTCTAAAGATGAAGCATGCTTAATTGAAAAATTAATGAAATATATTGACGTGATGTAATAAGTTTATTCTAATTAATTGATGGAGTGAGAAAACTAGTTTTAATATTCGAGAATCAGATGTTTATATATTTCTTTTACTAAATATGATAACAGAATTAAAATTTAATAATATTAATTTGTTTATTCTACGTATTGTACAGTCTTACGTACTTGACGATGCATCCATGTGTGTGTTGCAGTTGCATGCATGGGCTCTCCCGCGAAATTAAATATTATGTATATCTATATGTATATGTTAATAAGAAAAAGACAAAGATACCTATATAGAATATTCATGCATATATGTTAACGATGGATGATTGTTAGATATATTGTGCTAATCTCATATTTGAACTTATAAATAGCAATTTTATTATTGTATTTTATTTATGAAATAGAAGTATATATATTCAGTGTAGAGGAATATTTTCTTATGGAGTTTCAGCATTGGTTGGACAGTGATCATGATCCTTCGATCATTATCTTGGTTTGGATTGATGTGATTTGTAATCTGTTCTTACTTGTGCCGAGAAAAAAAAATATAGGTCATCGAGTGGGGTCGTACATCATGCATATGAAACCACGTGCGTACAACTCAACAACTGAAATAATTGAGATATTAACTCTGTTGGGATCCCTTATCAAAATTGAATTAAAAAATGTGTTAGTGTAAATGGGGAGGGATAAAGTAGTGAAGTGTGATATTGAACCACATCGAAAACAGCTATTCCTTATCTGTAAAGTAATAGAAATGATCACTCAATTGCTTTTCAGCTTATAAAGTGACCGCGACTACTAATTTTGTATGATTAATTAATTTAGGACATAATTATATTAATTAATTATGCAAATATCTTCTTAATTATCTTTTGAAGAAAAAAACTGTCAAATCTTTTTCTGGGTAAGGTCATGCTTGGTGTCAAAATTTATTGTCTCACTGGAAAGGTAGTCTCAACTTTATATATATATTGCCAAAGGACAAAAAAAACTTTATCTATATATAAGGTGGTTTCAACTTACAGTGGTTTTTCCACTCCTGATGTAGAGATGCTGCTAGGCTACAAATACAAAACGTAATAAATCAATGTGGGGTATAGGAGTAGAACAACATAACTTGTTATATTATATATATATATATATATATATATATATTTCCCACCCCCATCAATATATATTGTCGCGTTCAGAGTCTTCAGACTATATAAAGAACATGTAAATTAAAGCAAAACCTATATAGGGAGAGAGAGAGAGGAGTTGGACTTGTTTCTTTCGACATATATAGCAAGGGATGAATTTCTTTTTTCGTTTTTAGAAAAAGGGGGCATGGACTCCCAACGTTAGCAACTCTCTAGGCGTGATCGCAAGGATACTCCCCGTTATGAAATGTATGATTTGAGCCATAACTAATATCTTAAGAGTATCATAGCTAGCCCCATTAAAATGGTAAAAACCGCTCTCAACAGCATTTGGTTCACGAAATTTGGCCCAATAAGCAACTTGATATTCTGGATTCAAACATAGCAAGTGAAGTGATGATTAAATGCAGTCTACGCATTTAAATTATAATAGAGACCAAATTTGTGTTGAGGGGGGGGGGGGGGGGCAAACCCCGTACGTAGTGATGAAGATTTGGTAGACTTGCCTTGAAAACTTATCACATTAATTCCAAAACCAAGTAGCAAGTTGGAACAACTGATTAATTGCATGAACTGATGGCTTTGCTTTTCAAAGTACTGGTTTTCCATGAACTGGGGGTCTCACCCCGGTTTTGTTTTGCCGCTAGACACTCTCATTGTCATATATATATATTTGTGCGGATGTATCTAGTCACTTCTGACGTCCATTAATATATGTCGGGCTATATTATGGCTATACAATAACAAAAGTACTAAATATTACTGTATACATGTATACAATTATCTAATATATGAGCCTGCATTCAAATGCTTCCATCCTTCGTATATTACTGTACAAAATATTCACTCATATATATATACATATGAGTGAACATTTTGGAATGAATTATCCACCATCTGTAGACACGAGCCGCCGGTTTAAGTGGTAATTAAGGAATATATACACTCTTCGCATGGTGAAAGGTGGAATCCCTATCCTCTCCCCTTCCCATTAGGGCCTTAGTTACTAAAAGAAAGTGAAAATATCCAAATCGACCAATCTAATATTTCAAGAAAAAAAAATCTAATGGTTCAAGAAACTAGAAGCTAGCAGGTTTATATATATCCCTTAATTTTCTTTAGACAAAATAATGAAATATATTGCATCCCTCAAACTATATATTTTAAGAAATTCTTTTCTAAACTGCCTTATTAATTTGGTGGCTGGCTCCCAGACTCGATTAGTTCCAAAATATTATATACAATCAGGGGCGGACACAAGAATTTATGTCAGGATATGCAAAGTTAAGTAGGGTCCGAGGACAACTCCACAGAATTTTTTTTGAGTTATTTATTAATTATGCCTATGAAAGCATGAAAAGTAACATTAAAAACAAAAGTTATATAGATAGCGTGCGACCAATGATGATAATTGACAGCTAATTTACAAAGCCCTCGACGAAAAATCATATTTTGAAATCGTTTCATGATTATATTATATGGAATAACATCAAAAGAGGTGGCAGAGAGACTTGCGTGAGAAAGGTTGCCAAAAGAGGTAGAAGAGAAGAGGGGAAAAGCTAGGCTAGGCCAAAGCATACCAGGAAGTGCAAAGGCTGGGTTCCAGGGTGGACAAAAATGTACTAAAGGCCCAATTTTTTTTCCCTATAACGGAAAAAGAATTTGTGGGTGTGTCCGCCTCTGTATACAATAAGGAACTTATGTGATTAGACTTTGTTCTTTTTAGGTACATCTTGTGTCCACGCACACATACACATGCGATAATTCTCAAGTGCAGTAGTCCATAAATAGTTAAATACTACTGTTTTAATTTTAACCGTTGATTCTGATCAATGGCTGAGCTGAGATACCTTTCATTTCTCTTTCCTCCCCATCTCTTTCCTTCTTGTCTCTCCCTGTCTCCGTTTCCAATAACTTCTCCTGCCGACCAAGGGTTGGGTTAGGTCGAATTGGGGTTGTTCTGCCTCGTGGTGGTATTATGCATCTTTCGGGCTTGATTGTGATCGTGCTGATATGGAATTTAATATGATGGGTCAATCGTCGAAAGCCAGAGCCATCAAAACGAGAGACGGTAAAAAGAGAAAATGGTATCGTTTTTGTGGGCCGTAAATATTATCCTATACGGATGTCTATAAAGGATAACGACTCTCTCTCTCTATATTTAGCTATGGCCGGCTCTAATATAATAGTAGCTTTTGCATAGTAATGAAAATAAGACAAAAGGTTGTGATTTTGTAAGAGAAAAAGGTCATGTGACGTCAGTATCTCCAACAGAATATAAATATTCATGGATGTTTGGTATCCAAAATCTTTAGTATATGTATGACCCGATCGCGTATAAATTTAATTTGCACTTTACTTGGTGCATAAAATCATATCTACATATACATATGTATGAGTTTAATTAGTCCAACTATTCATGGATGGACGTGCATGGTGCTGTGTATAATATATATATATATATACAATATTATAGACACGAAAGTTGAGTGTCGTCTTCAAATGCCACACTAGCTTAGTGGGCATGCAGTACTACTAGTTAGTGGAAGATATAAAAGCAAATATTGATGTAATAAAGGGAAGTTATAGCAGCTGGCGCCAAGTATCATACGTGTAATATGATTATTAATTGACACACCTAAAATGCCATTGATTGGCTTGTTAGGCTTTCTATATATACATATTTCTAGTTATATCAGCGTAAAATGCATAATACCCTGCACATAATTTACCACAGAATGTTATACAGTATATATATTATCAATAAAAATTGAACCAAACACTACCAGCATCAATATTTTAGACAGTATATATGCTAACTAGCTAGCATATATGTTACAAGCGATATTGTCTGTCAAACGAAGTCTAAACCTATAAATATATAAGTGGTAGTTATATATGTCAGGCTAATTGGGCCAACTGTTAACAGATTTTCACATAAGACAACAAATTACTACAAAATTAATTAAGGTAAACGAGTGTCCTGGCCTGGCTTATTAGTTAAGTTTGCCCTAAATTCAACTAAAATGCAAAATCAAGGAGGAAAAATCCTAACAGAAAGCTCGTGAAAACGCGTAGGCCAATGGACCCCCACTGGAAGGGCTGCTCAATAATTAGCCAAAAATAGAAAGAAAACAATAACATCAACCAAAAAGGATAAGGACGCATGCAAAAACAGACATAAATAGGACCCATATATATATATATATAGTAGTCGACATATATATTACATCTTGCTGCTCCGATATTATGAGTCATGGTCGAGTTTTGAAAGACTTGTTCTGATACCATGTAATAATTCAAAGAAGCAATAGAACTTTGAAAATGGTTTGCATTGATTCAAAGAAAGAAGGTTTATGCTAGGATTTATTATCCCACATCGGTTGTTGAGGGATTTGGTGTCTAGCATATAAGCTAGCCTAAGTCTTTAAACCAATGTCCAGCCTTTTTCAAATGGAGGGGTTGGGAATTGCCATGGCCCAAAGGGTTGAGATGGTGGGGAGGCTGGGTTTGGGTTTGTGCTATCATGGGATTTTCTACAGTTTACAATTCTAGAAGCTTAACCTCTACAGATCGAGAAGAAGAGAACCATATATTACAAAGTGTCAAAGTAGATGATCAACGGTCATCTCTGGTTTGAATAAATTAAATATAAAAAATACTAACTGTCTAATAATAATGCCTTCAACGGTCATAAGAAGAGCAAGACGACGTCGTACTGTTGATTAAAGTAGTTGGTATAATAATTAAAATAATTGCATGTGAAAGTTGACGCAATATATGTTTCTAATTAATTAACCAACTAGAGGTGGTTCAGTAAGCTCGGTTGACAATCTACTGGATTAGACATATATGCACTCAACGTTCTATTTCAATGAGAATCATATTTCTTAGGTTGTTTTTGGTTTTACCCATTTTTGTGCATGATTTTACCCTTTCCGTCTCAAGCTTCCAAATAAATGCTAATAATGAGGAACTTGACTTCACCCAAAAGGCCAGCATTCTAGTTTGGGACCATAATACATTCAACACCACCAAAATGGATACGTTACTTTTCTCGGCCGAACATTTAATCCGTTGAAAAAAACAAACATGGTGTGGAAATTAAAGAACGGACACGTGTTACAATATGTGAATCTTTTCTTTAATATTTCTGATTGGGATATCAATTATATCCTCACCTTAGGTACCTGCAAAGCCGACTTACAATTCCAATTGAATCGTACTTATGTGAAGTTCAGTACCCGTTTTAATCGGTTCAATCGACATGTACCAACCGATATTTAAAACATTGATTATAATCAACTTCAATTCACAATTACATCCCAACTACTTGAGCCATAGTCCAATGTCAATTCCCACACAAAAAAGGTACATTAACGTTCTTAACTTACTCAAAAAAAAAATGGTGATTCGAGACTTGGAGATAATAACGAATAACACGTTACGTAGTTATTCACAGTTCTCCTACAATTTTATGAATATGTTTTAGCGCATATGAGTGCTATGGCGAATGGAAGAGGGTAAATTAAAAGTGAGGGTATGGTAAAAAAATATTGTACGGACCCGTATGAGAAAGTGAGGTAAACTATGAAGGTGAGAGTGCAGATAAGGGATACCCTACTCAAACCCTCCCTTTGTTGACATCCCTAATTATTATTTTTTTTCCCGAGTCAATACAAATAATAAAAATATGAAGGTCCCATATGTATCATCCACCTCCAAGGTCGAAGCCCACACGTAACGTACATATATACTTGACAAATGTTCCAATGGGTGATGTATTGACTGTCTCTGAAAAAATAAAATCATTTTCTTCAAATTCAAACATGACATATTAATTCGCACGCCCAAATTGAAGTATTGAACCCTTAAGAAAAGAAAGAAAAAAGAAAGAAAGAAAGAAAGAAAGAAGAAGAAGCACATCTATATATTTATATGGTCTATTTTGTTCGGGTAAATCGAACTAAATTAAGTTCAGGATTAGCTTGGTATTTAAATTTGTAAAAAAAAGAGGTTATTAGAGATAATAAAAGGTAAACTTAGATCCATAATGCTGGTCAATGATTGTAATCAATTTGCATTAGATTACATAATTACGACGGAATAATAATAATAAAAAAAATGGTACGGAAAGGGACCAAAAACTCAAAAAAAACTCAATCTAACAACACCGAGTTAACCCTACCAAATTCCTCCAAATTCTTCTCCTCTCTCCAGTGTTCCTTCTCCCTTTCTCCTCTCTCAAGTTCTCCTCCTTCTCTTTCTCTCCTTCTCCTCCCTTCTCTTGTCCCCTATCATTCCTCTCTCTGAAACACCTACTTGAGACGAAGAAGATGAGATTCAACGGGAGAATGAACAAGACTGCAACTTTCTTCTTACTTCATCATGGGTTTTAGCTATGGAACATAAAAACTTCAGTTTCAATGGCTCTTTATGAGATTAAACACCTGCAAGATCGAAACTTTTATGTTTCAAGACTTGATGAGAGGGAAACTTTTATTCAATGGCTGCTTTAGCCAAAGAAATACCCACGGCTGAAGAAGAAGAATTTAGGGTTATGAAGAAAATTGTTTTTTTTTTAAAAATTTTCTTTAATCTCAACCGTTGGTGAGATCCAACGGCTGAGATTATGGGGTGTAGATTGTTAAATTTGAGAATAACTGAAATTGGGGTGTACTCATAAATATTATGTTTTTGGTTGGGGTTTATTTAGAATGGAGTGTGCTTAGTTAAGTAAGGGGTGCAAATAGTCCTCATCCTAATTTAAGCTTTAAATAGATTTGAGTTTTGGGTGGGGACGTGGGGTGGGCAGAAAGTAGGGTGTAGATGTGTTTATAGTGTATATACGGTATCTGTATGATAAAATATGTATATATATTATGACTATATTTGGTCTTGCTCAAGCGGCATTTCCTGTTAAGATCATATAAACCATATTAGCTGAGTAGTCTTTATTGATAAAGTCCCTCTTGTATATATTCAACTACATTTGATTTTTCATGGGTTTAGTGACTTGTGTCAAGGCTTAATTGCTAGGTTCATGAGAAATAAACCCATAAGGATAATCGATATGTCTACGGAGATTGAATTTTAAAACGGACAATATAATTAATGTGTAAGAGGGCGTGGATTTTTGATATTTCTCATTTTTATTTTTATTTTTATTTTTATTTTTAAACAGGAAGAAAAGCAAACGATGCGTTTTGAGGGCCCATTGGGTCAAAAATATATTTCTTTCACACACGCTCTTGCACTTCTCCTTCAACTTTGCTGCCACGTACTACTTTCTCTGCAAACAATGAATGAGCTGGAGGGAGATTCCGTGTGTGGGATTCAAGCTGTATTCGAAATCCACTCTCTCTCTCTCTATCTCTCTATTTCTTTCCCCTTTCTCTTCACTTGCTCTGCTTCAATATGCCTATATATACCGCTTCGCTTCACCTGGTTTTCTCCACACCACAACCCAACTAGTTACTGACACTAGTAGACCAACCAGACTATAAACAAGAAGAAAATTTAGGAAGGATGTTTATCTTCTGGTTCTCATTTGCTTCAATTCTATTAATCTTCCTTCTCCATTCCCTTGTCAAATTCTTCAATCCCAACCCACGGAAACTCCCTCTTCCTCCTGGTTCCTTGGGTTGGCCTTACATCGGCGAGACCTTCCAACTCTACTCTCAAGACCCAAATGTATTCTTTGCCTCTAAACAACTCAGGTCCCTATATCAATCCCACTTCTTTCTCCTCTATTGAATTTTTCTTCATTAATTTTATCTGTCTAATGGTTTATTATATATGCTTCTTCTTTCTCGACAGGTATGGCTCCATCTTCAAAACCCACATCTTGGGATGTCCTTGCGTGATGATTTCGAGCCCGGAAGCAGCCAAATTCGTTCTTGTCACAAAAGCTAATCTCTTTAAGCCGACATTTCCAGCTAGTAAAGAGAGGATGCTAGGCAAGCAAGCCATCTTCTTCCACCAGGGAGACTACCATGCCAAGTTAAGGAAGCTTGTCCTTCGAGCTTTCATGCCCGAATCAATCAAGAACATAGTCGGAGACATAGAGTCCCTTGCCGTCGACTCCCTTAATTCTTTGGAAGGCAGATTGATCAACACTTTTCAAGAAATGAAAACAGTAAGAGAGAGCCCCAATCTCTCATTAAAAACAGAGCAAAACAGAACAGAACAGAACAGAACAGAACAGAACTACTCTGTTCTTTAAATTTTCAACTTTTCTTTTCTTCCCCTGTTTCTTACGTTGTCAATTTGATGCAGTATGCATTCAATGTTGCACTGCTCTCAATACTTGGCAAGGACGAAGTCCTGTACAGAGAAGATCTGAAGAAGTGCTACTACATTCTCGAGAAGGGATACAACTCCATGCCCATTAATCTTCCGGGAACACTCTTCCACAAATCAATGAAAGCAAGACAGGGACTTGCCCAGATCTTGGCCAAAATCCTGTCCAAAAGGAGACAGATGAAGCTCCAACACAACGACTTACTGGGATCTTTCATGGGTGATAAAGAAGACCTCACTGACCAACAGATAGCTGACAACATAATTGGAGTGATATTCGCCGCCCGTGACACCACAGCCAGTGTTTTGACATGGATTCTCAAGTACCTTGGAGAGAACCAGAGTGTTCTCCAAGCTGTCACTGTAAGAATTCCTCTTTCCCAGTTCAATTATTTAGATTTTTTGTATCTTCAAAGTGGGGACCTCGAAAATGATTGTTCCTGGCTTTTGGTTTTGGCTTCACAGGAAGAGCAAGAGAGTATAAGACAGAGTAAAGAGAAATTTCTGAGGTGGGAGGATACCAAGAAAATGCCAATGACTTCAAGGGTTATCCAAGAGACACTCAGAGTTGCTTCAATTTTATCTTTTACCTTCAGAGAGGCTGTTGAAGATGTTGAATATGAAGGTCAGCCAGTACTCAGTAATAATACAAAAATGATAAAAGAACTAGCAGTTGGGTATCCCAATTATCCCGTTATCCAAGTTGTTGAATTATACGCATATGATTGAATTCGTGAACTCCACACGATACACATGAAATCTCGTGCATATAATTCAACAGTGGGATAACTACGGATTCTTATCATAACTTATAGTAATATAAACCTATTGATTTCTCTGGTTTTTCTTTTTGTCTTTTCCAGAAAGATTTGTATAAACTGACCTTTATCAATGTGCATATCCAGGATATCTTATCCCAAAAGGGTGGAAAGTGTTACCCCTCTTCAGAAACATTCACCATAACCCGGAAATCTTCCCAGGTCCTGAAAAGTTTGATCCATCCAGATTTGAGGTAAAAGCTTTAATCATTATTTTTCTTGCTGAAATTTTCGTAGTTTAATTACTTGATTAAATGGGTGATTAATTAAATTAATATTGAACAGGTCTCTCCAAAACCCAATACATTTATGCCTTTTGGCAATGGGGTCCACTCATGCCCAGGAAATGAGTTAGCCAAGCTGGAGATTTCGGTTCTTCTCCACCACCTGACCACCAAGTACAGGTTGGTAAAACTTCAACTCAAGAAATAATTACTCCATTTTAACAGTTACCCAGGGTTGCCTTTTCTGGATGTGGGTGAAATTATATGGAATATCAGTTGCCAAATATGGAAATATATATATTTATTACATGCTGACAAGGGCAATTCTGATGCATATTTTTTTTTGTTTTTTTTTTTTGCAGGTGGTCTATGGTTGGTTCACATAATGGGATTCAGTATGGCCCTTTTGCTCTTCCCCAGAATGGCCTTCCCATCAAATTACACAGGAAGAAAGACTGATTACTTTCTAAATATAGAGAAAATGGATTGTCTACTTTCTTGAGAAGAGGAATAATGGCTTCCTTAGAGACAAAACAAAAAAGAAACAAAGAAATGAAGCCATGCAAGTGTACAGAAAAGTCTTCATATATACTTTTAGGATATTAATATCATAAGAGACCAAAATGATAAAATTTTTGTAACTAGATTTTCCCCCAGTTTATATCCTACTGCTTGTACTATTACAAACTCCCCCCAAGGGCAGGAGTGTTGAAACTTTCAATCAACATAAAGTTCTGTTATTTATTTATTTATTATTGTTTCTACTGTTTGCAAGAGAGGGGTTTAGAGTATCTGAAAACACCCAAACATTCACAATTCATGCTCTTTACAGAGGCTATATTAGTGTTAGAAAGTCCATCCCAAACACTACAAATCCACACGACTTTGTTTCTTGGGTTGTCGCCATTAGTTCTTATGCCCAGAAAATGCTTTGGTGGTGTGAGAGTGAATAAATCTTTGTTTATATGCCACTCAGTTGGATTTTACCAATTCGACGTGGGATAAGATCTAACAACGCGTTTCTGTTTTTATTTTGCGCTATAAGTAACCTATGATCATTAGTTCATTATACCTGTGACTAACATAGGAGAGTATTAACCCAAAGTCAAGTGCATGATCTATGCATTTATCATGAAATTTTATTGTATTAGTCATAGCTCATAGGTCTTTAGTCTAGTAAACCTAATGAAAAATTTTTACTCTTTTCAAAATCGAAATTTCATTCTATTATTGAAAACCATTGATGATTCGTACTATCTTCATTACTTTCTTCTTGGGGGAAAGAAAAACAAAGGGAGGAAAAAAGTCATAATTAACGGCTACAATATTTGACAAGAGAAACTCCATTGATATTCTGTAATTTTCACAAGAAAGTGAAGCATATATATAATTTTCAACATAGTTGAAATCGTGAAACGTGAACGAGGAGAAGAAGAAGACAGAGCTCGTGATTTAAGGTATGTCGTGTACGGTCATGTTGAAAGGAGAGTGATAGGAATCGGTCCGTATGAAGATGAAAAACGTTGGGAACTCGTCGGGAGAAGGCCCTAAAAACTCAAGAATAGAATAAAGTAATGATATATATATATATATATACATATATAATATTCAATCAATGAAAATCTGACAGCTCGGTTACATTGTTTGAATTTGGTCACTTGGAATTGTTCAATTACAAACATAACTTCCTTCCTGTCTCCTTCTGTGCCACGCAACACAATCTCCATCATCAATCTGTCAAGACTCCATCATCATCTGTCAATATTGAAATCCCACATCGGTTTTGTATAACTAAGTCGAGTGATTTATAAGCGAAAGCCAACTCCTTCCACATTAAAAACGTGTTTTCTAGGCGTAAGTATCAACGATGATGGCACCGTGAAAAGCATATTTGTGTGTACTCGTGATCCAAAACAAACAATATGTCAATGTGTTTGGGCTGATAATTTTAACATCCAAAGAATTGCATTGCGGCAGCTTTCTCCATTGGACTGTACATAAATAAAACCTTAGCAGATATTAATTTCTCGTAACCAAAGCACATGTGTCCTCCATTCCTTCTTTTGATGTGATCTTACCTGGGTTGATTATGATAGCTAATTAAAGCATGTTTTGTCACGTCATGAATCCTGCTAGCTGCTAGCGGGTTTACTTCTTCTCTTTCAGATCATCATCACCATCATCATCTACAAATTTGTTGGCAGGTTTCATTCATAGATGTCGAAATTCAGAAGATGATGGTCATCTGAAAGAGATTTCAACAGATACATATATACATACATACATACATACATACATATATATATGTATGGTTCATGAATTTGCAATCAAAGATCTTTTAATACCCAATGACATCCCAACAGCCAGCCAGTTTTTCTGACTATGAACAACCCAAAATGCATTATAATTCAATACTCTGCTTTCCTTTGTTGACTTTCTTTTTTAAACAAGTATAAAGAGTTTCAAAAAGCATGGGTGGACTTCATGGTGCCAGATGTTAACTCATTTTAAGGAAGTTGACAAATCTAATCCCTCTCCCCATGTTTTATAATACTAGCAACGATGAATTTTGTTTGATTTGCATGTGATGTGAACCAACATTGTCAACCATTTACAACCTGTTCCCCCTGTTTTGTGTTAATAATAGATAACTAGAGAGTTTGGTTATCTCTCCGTACTTAGGGTCTACAATGCCCTAGGTCGGGAGTTCAAACCAACTGGTTGAATATTGATTCCGTGGGTTGTCCACTTCTAGAGTCTTACCCGCATGGGTTTCAACCTAGTCTTATCTGTTGCTAGCGTGGTGCGAGCTATTCTGGTGGTCCGAAGTTTATGCCCACTCAGATGTTCAAAGGATATGTTGCGCTGGGTACTTCCTCGATTATCAAAATAAAATCTTGATTCCTTGAGCTTATCCTACTTTCGAACCCCTACCCGCATAAGTTTTAACCTAGTCTTACATGTCCTCAGCATGGTGCGAACTATTCTATTTGCCCAAAACTTACGTCCACTCAGCAATCCGACGGATATGTTTGGCTGGTGATTTCTCGGTTATCGAAAAAAAGAGAGAGCTTTTCTTGCTCTACCTGATCACCATCACTCAAGAAGTTGTGTGGTGTGAAATCAATTACTATTTCTTGCCAACGTTTTTGAAGATAGATCACTCAACATGTTTTGCTTTTACAATTTTTATAACCAACTATGAACACCTCAGCATTGCTTCAAGGAAATCATTGTTTCTATGGTTCTTGTCAATGGGTTTTTGAAAACAAGGAGGAACTGGAACCAAACACTCAAATCCTTCATAAGCAGAAAGTTGACTTGAGATTTTTATTTTAGACTAAACACATCTCACTGACACCAAACCAATATGCATGGAAACTACTAATCATCATTAAAATACCATAAACAAAAAATATTCATTGACTAACAAACTTTTTAACCAGTCACCTATGCCATGGCAAAATCAACTATTCCATATTTCATCAGAAGCAGTGTACATTCACAAAGAAATCAGTATTGGTTTCAGTAGAGCAATGTATTCAAATTACATAACAAGAAGCAATCTTTGAACTTTGAATTGTGTACAACACTTGCAGTCTCTTATACGTTCTTTTACTCGAAGAACGGCTTTTTGAGCATCTGTACATCGCTAGAACCTACGTTCATAACATCCTTCCAGATGGACTTCAAAATATCAAGCAATTTACAAGCCTGATTCAGTGTGTCCCACAATTAAATCCTGTTTCTCACCTGCTAAATGACAGGATAAGGTTCAGCTTGAAAAAAAGCTCAGCCATTTAGAATACTGATAGCTAGTTCATCCACCGAGTATGTGGCTTCAAAGCCAACATTCAGGTTAGCTCACTCTCATATATGATCTTATCCCATTTTTCCTTCGAATGCATGGCCAACTGTAAGAGATAACATATCTCACATCTTCTCAAGACATCATTCCTTCGTTTCTTTGGCACTTCACTCCTGGTTTGCATGACATGTTTTTGTTCCTAGTCCAAGTATAAACGAAGCAGGATTAGAACTCTCCTTAAATATGAAGAACAAAGAACATCAAATGAATCCCATTTGGATGCCCAACTACGCTAGCCATACAACCTTATCATCTAAGTAAACAAAGGATAGATTTTTATTTAGTTTGACAACCGCACTGGAGCAGAAGATTTGCATTTTTCAAATTACCAGTGGAAGCCAGTTCAAATCTCACAAAAAGATTCTATAGAAAAGAATAGCATTCTGTCTGAGACAAAAATGAAACGTTGAGCAAAATGCAGCAGTGATGTGTTCAGAAGTAGCCAAGGGTGTTTCCCAATCCTGGTCCTGTAAGGAAAACCCAATGTCGGTGTAAGATGCATGTATAGCAAGAATCACACAGTCAAGGAAATACTTATCAACCAAACTGCTGCAAAAGCAATTGCATAAATTGTACAATATAGATGATTCGCTGTTTCATGTTTCTGGTAAACCTCAATTTATCATCTTCTATCCTAAACGGCAAACTGATTAATTTAACTGCAAAAGTTAAGCAGGATCTACCAGACACCTCTTTGAGCTCTGGTTTATTTCATCATAGTCAATACATAAAAGCTTTATCAATATGAATGGAGTCTTGGGTTTATTCCACAAATTTTCACTAAAACAGGAACATTTATTATCTATAATCTTCTAAACTAATTAGCAAAAGAACTGTATCCACCACATATTGCTAGTGTCAGCTACAATCTCATCTTAGCACGTACGGTCTTCAGCTTTGATTAATATTCACACACACAAAAGGCAAACAACCTGCCTCTTCTTCTTTTCTCACCTCTTCCACTTATCACTTCCTCTTCCAGTGATGTTCTAAACAAGATAAAAAGATCTATCATATTTTCGTTCATTATTCCTAAATGCTGTTCAAGTATCAGCAATGCTACTTATAAACAAGAGACAGAAGAAAGAAAGAGTCTTTTAAAAATTGAAATAATAATCAGGGAAAGTTTATACCATACCCCGGCCCCAGCATACCTATGGCGTATTGCAAATATGGATGATGAACAATCCAAATCCAGGACTCCCTAAAGGTTTTGATGCTAATTACTTTCATTGAATTTCAGAGAGCAACTACAGCACTATATCTACAAAGACTCAACACTCGAATTACAACGGTCACTGAGCAAGACAGAGACCAGAAACATCAGAATAAAATAAGTCTTGACACAAATACAAGTATACAAAACTAGTTGTTGGGAGATGAAGTGGATATGTACTAGTGGGCTGAATGGACTTGGGCTTGGGCTGGAGAGAACAAGCATTCTCTTTACTCTCGGCCTCATTATCCCAAAACTGCAACTAAATCCAGAGAGTTTAGCAAAAATGGGAACCAAGTATAGGTTTTAGGTTTTGAGAGAGGATCCCACTTTTTTAATAAGGAGTGGTAAGAAGAGTAGCTTGTCAAGGTTTTGCTGCTTCCATAAGGAGATATTGATCCACATACGACAAAATCCTTTAGGCAATACTGTTAGGTGTACCACCGGCAGAAAGAGTGGAAGTTACTCAGTAAACTAGACATCAATAACTGCATTTAAATTCTTAAGCAAGAGAGAGCAATTTGGAGGATAATAAATATGCTAAATACATGCAACTGTCTATATAACAATGTTACTGCTTAAGTAAGTTTGGTTTATGCCAAAAACTCTGCCATTGCATGCAGCCGCAAAATCAATGCACTACAATAGGAAGTAAATCCTCAAAAGCTAAAATAACTACAGTGAAACATAGATGTTGCCATGGTTAGAGTGGTGTTTCTGCAGTCAATGGCAAGCAATTGGCTTCGAGGAAGAAGGCTTTTCAAGAGGAGACTGATTGCACTTTGAGCAATAACCTTGTGATTCCAGGAACTTACCTTTCTTGCGCGAGGCTATTTACCTTCTTATTTTCTTTGTGCTCTTCCAGAGCACTCATAAGAATATTTGCATACGAAGTGTACACTGATGCCAGCACAACAGCCCTAATCCTTCCTTTGGGCGGATTACTAAACCCATAAAGAAGTGTGCACTAATTCTAATTCTGTTTGAAACATATTACTTCAGTCCAAAGAACCATTGCCTAAAATTACCATCCCTAGGCTTAGATCCATTCAAGGTTTCAGGATTCAAAAAAATTCTATCACACACATTGATTTCTTAACACAGTAAGCACAACATCCAAGGAACACACATTAAGTTCTTAAGCCTTCAAAATATAGTATTTAATGTTCTGAACATGTATTGAAGACAGTAAACTTGAATTACCTAAACAAAAAGCTGGTGATAGAATTTTTGATTCGAATTCGATGAAGAAAGGGAAACAAAAGAAGGAAAGAAACACTGAATCTCAAGAGAATGTAACAGAACAAAAGCATCTTCATGACTATGTCTTTGCGGTAAGAAGGCAAGTGATAGTAAGCAATGTAGAACTCAACTTATTATTTCGATTGCATAGACTGATCCAGTAAAATTAACAACTTCACAACCATATCCATAAAAAAAAATAAAGAAAAAATGCCATAGATGCAAACCCAATACCAGCAGTATTACCGGATCTCTAAATTACCCAACCAGCTCATTGAGAAGAAGCAGAGAATTGACTGAAGTTAAAAAAAAAAACAAAAAAAGTTACCATGGTAAGCCCCAGTAGGTAGCAGTCCAGTCTTTCGAATAAAGTTCCTTCTTTTGAAAGCAAAGAGGAGTGGCCGTGGCGAATGGCGATGGCTACTTTAGAATGCAGCAATCTCAGTATGCTCAGACATTGACAGAATTAGTGCCCTGTCTTCTGGAGTTCTCAACGAAGCTGCCGGATCCCGGAAGAGTCCAGAGAAGTTAAGGGGGACCGTTCCAAGTCCCACCCCAATCCCGTCAGAATATACGGACAGTGAATATTGAAGATGAAATCCAGTAGATGACTACATTGACGAGAAAATCAAAGCGAATCACGTTTAAAACCTGCAACGAAAATAACGTTTCAAAATATTTTCTTTACTAGGAAAATTTAAAAAGAAGTATAATTATAATAAAACTAAAAATTCTTGTGGAAATTTACATAATAGATTCTAGCATATAGCCTTACCTAAAAATAGTTAAATAATGATATCTTAGAAATATAATTGCAGTTATATTGAACGAAGAAATTATAATTGCTTAAAAAAACAAATATAAATACAATTATCCTTCTAAAAATTCAAATTCGTATGTATATATAAAGCTGTTTGTCTTTTTCTAATGAATTTTTCTTCTCAAAAAAAAAAATTCATATATATATATAAATAAATAAAATAATCCTTTCTTATTTAGTTTTTACGGCTCTGTTGCCTTCCTCTGTTCAGCAACACTTGCCCCTCTCTCTCTCTCTGAGTCTCTGTTAGTCTGTACCCGTCAAAAAAAGGAACCAATTTTCAGTCTTTCCAGATCAAATCTAAGCGTTGATGCTCCAAAATTCGACTCCAAAACCCTAAAAAGAGATAACCCAGATCGAGAATCGAAAGAATGGAGCAATTAAAAACGATTGGGAGAGAGCTGGCGATGGGGTCGCAGGGGGGCTTCGGTCAATCCAAGGAGTTCAGGGATCTGGTTAAGTCGATCGGCGAGGCCCGCTCCAAGGCAGAGGAGGATCGAATTGTCCTCCACGAGATCGACACTCTCAAGCGCCGCATCTCCGAGCCCGACATCCCAAAGCGCAAGATGAAGGAGTACATCATCCGCCTCGTCTACATCGAGATGCTTGGCCACGACGCCTCGTTCGGCTATATCCATGCCGTTAAGATGACTCACGACGACAATCTACCCCTCAAGCGAACTGGATACCTCGCTGTCACTCTCTTCTTGAACGAGGACCACGACCTTATCATTCTCATTGTCAATACCATACAGAAGGACCTCAAATCCGACAATTACCTTGTAGTTTGTGCAGCTCTTAATGCTGTGTGCAAGCTCATCAACGAGGAGACCATCCCCGCCGTGCTCCCCCAGGTGGTGGAGCTCCTCAGCCACCCCAAGGACGCTGTCAGAAAGAAGGCAATCATGGCTCTCCATAGATTCTACCGCAAATCACCCTTCTCTGTCTCCCATCTTCTATCCAATTTCCGCATGGTAGGTCAGCCTTATACACATCTTTGATGAATTCCAAGTAAAACAATATTCTTTTTTGGTTAGTATTTTCTTCCTAATTCTATGGTGAATGAAATTGCAGAAGCTTTCTGACAATGATCCCGGTGTCATGGGTGCAACCCTCTGCCCTCTCTTTGATCTTATCACCATTGATGTGAATTCTTACAAGGACCTAGTGGCCAGCTTTGTCAGCATTCTCAAACAAGTAGCTGAGCGGAGATTGCCAAAGGCTTACGATTATCATCAGATGCCAGCTCCATTCATTCAGGCATGCCCCTTCGTATTTGCATAAATGCTAGTGAAACACTTGCTTTGCTAGTCAAATTTGTTGACGCTGCTTCTTTGTTAGTCTTTATATCTGTTCTGGATTATGGTTCACTCATATATTAGTCTAATTATGCAGATCAGGCTGCTGAAAATTCTGGCATTGCTTGGCAGTGGTGACAAGCGGGCTAGTGAGCAAATGTATACTGTTGTGGGTGACTTATTTAGAAAGTGTGATTCCTCAAGTAATATAGGAAATGCTGTTCTTTACGAGTGCATTTGCTGTGTTTCTTCCGTACATCCCAATCCTGAGCTATTAAAGTCTGCCGCAGATGTAATATCTAGATTTTTGAAGGTTGTCCTCTTAGTATCTTGTAGTACAACTTGAACAAACTTATGTTATTGAAGTCTGATAATGTGGCTTTTATCTTTATTTCCTTGTAACTTGTGTTATTAATCGGTGTTGGCAGAGTGACAGCCATAATCTTAAATACATGGGCATTGATGCCCTTGGACGACTGATAAAAATAAGTCCAGAGATTGCTGAGCAACACCAACTGGCTGTAATTGACTGCTTAGAGGTAAGATATCATTCTTGAGGCTTTCAGTTCTATGGATTTCCATAACTGATTATGTTCTTTTACTTTTACTTGGTAAGTATGTCTTGACCAATTACGATGAACTACTAGAGAATGGTTTCTTTTTTCTCCTTACAAATTTAGGATCTATTCACCACCACTATATCTCATCTAGTAGATTGTCGGTTGTCAAAATACCCTTGATACCTCCTTAACAGAAGAAGGCAACCCTTGTTGTAGTTGCGATGCTAAACTAACAGTGTATAGAAAACTCTCTAATCTATAGCCCTCCCTATCTTCCAGTCAAGGAAGGGAAAAAAAAAAGTTTATAGCCTCCCTCTGGAAATCAATGTTTCAATGAACCCTTTGCAAATTAAATCTTGTGTTCCCAGCGTGAGTGTGAAGAGTTGGGAATTGGATTCTTAAAGAGACAAGCCAAACCAAGTGCCTCGAAGTCACTGAGTTACCCTTGCCAACAACAAAGGAAACGAAAACCATTCCAAACGTCCATTTTTTTGTCACTCGTTTCTTACTCCTGATAATGTGCTTTACCAAAGGTTGGCCTAAACCTTTCTATTTTGTTCAATACTATTCCTATTTCCTTGCATACTTGTTCTTACATCTGTAGTTGCATGCTAATCATGGCTGGCGCTGATGCAGGATCCAGATGATACTCTAAAGCGAAAAACTTTTGAACTTCTATACAAAATGACCAAGTCCTCCAATGTAGAAGTGATTGTTGATCGGATGATTGATTACATCATTAGCATTAACGATAATCATTACAAAACGGAAATAGCATCTAGATGTGTTGAACTTGCCGAGCAATTTGCACCAAGTAACCAATGGTTTATCCAGGTATATAGAATATTTCTTTTTCTTTTCTCATTGTTTATTTAACTTAATTTGGTTGTTGATCACCTGCACTTTCAGTGTTTTCCATTCCTGATGCTTGTTTACTCCACAGGCCATGAACAAGGTTTTTGAGCATGCAGGAGATCTAGTTAATATTAAGGTGGCACATAACTTGATGCGTTTAATTGCTGAGGGATTTGGAGAGGATGATGACACTGCAGATAGTCAACTGAGATCATCTGCTGTATGTGGATCTAATAATTGCTCTTGGTTTACCTTGAATATGTCTGTATATGCTTGTGAACTGATTTTCAATACCCTTATAAATGAAACATTGCAAGGGATTGGATCCATCAAAATGATTACTTCTAAATGCATCTGAACTCCTTCATCCAACTGCATTAAGAAATCCTTCATCCTTCAGACCTTCACTCATCTGGAAAAAAGAACCTAGGATGGATTAGTTGAATGTTGCAAGCGGTATTTTTTTGTTAAATATAGCTTCCTTAGAGGTTAAAAGGCCTTTTTCTTAATATGCTTTACTGGGTTTTATCTTTGTAACTTTGTTCCTACTTGTTACAATTGCTAATTCTTATCTCTTATATAGAGGATCAGTGACATTTTGAAAATTGGAAGAGAAAGCCTTTCAACTCTCTTATTTCAAAAGTACGTTACGAAAAAAAGCATCTGAAAGAGGTGTTAGAATATGTATAAATGATGTGAAATGCCCGAACCCAACAAGTTAACTTATTGGGTTGAATGGCAAAACAACTAATCTTAACAAGAGGAAAACCATCTTTTAGAGTTTAGATGGTGACTGTTGCATCAACTTTTCTCTTGTTCTTTCTCTTACCTTCTTTTAATTATTTTGTGGTGCAGGTGGAGTCATACTTGAGCATTATTGGCGAGCCAAAACTTCCTTCTGTGTTTCTTCAAGTATATTTCAATTTATCTTCTGTTCTTTAGTCAGCTCATTTTTCTCCATTAAAAAATTGTTGAAACAAGGGGACACTGATAGTTATCTTAATGATCAATTTTCATTACAGGTTATTTGTTGGGTATTGGGGGAGTATGGTACTGCTGATGGAAAGTTTTCTGCATCATATATCAGTGGGAAATTGTGTGATGTGGCAGAGTCATATTCAAATGATGAAATTGTTAAGGTATACTTCAAATATTAATAATATTTATCCACAGCAGGTGTTACGTTTTCATTGGCAAGCTTATTTTCCAATGCATAATATATGGTTTGAAGTTGATTTTGATCTTTCATTAGATTGCATGGCATAATTGCCGTATATTTATGTTCTACGCATTAAAAATAAAAGGCTTAAATTATGTTCTAAGTGTTTTTTTTACTCGTTTGTATTAAGACGTTCCAAAAGTAGGAATGCTATTTTATGTATGCTTATGTAGTTATGCCATGTCCTTGCTCCTTGATTCGGAAAAAACAGGTCATGAGTGAATTAATGCACAAATTTACAATTTCTTTAGGCTATCTATTATTGATTTGCGCAAATGAAAATCCTTGCGTATCATTTTGAATGGACCTATTACCCACCTGTCTGCTGTCTATGAGCTGTGCAGACCATAGTTTCATTGAAGAAAGGGACTCGATTGAGCGAAGCATTAAAAATTTTTCTAGTTAGCAATGATGGATATTTAAGTGCCTTAAGAATGGTGCATACTTAATTGTAGTATTGTACATAATGGATCTCTTTTCTTCTCTTCAAACTGGCATGGGTGATGGGTGTCATCTTATTTCTTGTTGAAAGCACTTTTAATTTGTCTTTATGGTCATTTTCATGCTGCCTGGCTGAACTTGAGGGAATTTTCTGTACTGTTGGTTCCCAATTTTTCTCTCTTCCAGTTGCTTTTGGATGTTCTTCATTTCACGAAAGCAATCACTTAATACATGATGAGTGACAAATTTTGAAGACAATCAAAATCTAATATGGGTAATGAATCGTTTAGCCAAAATAATGAGGACTGGTAAAAAACGTGATGAGTGAAGAAGCACCATAGTTCCCATTTATAGGAACAATGGCAGTCTTCAGAGTTGTAACAACTATCAAGGATTCAATCATATAAGGAACATGATGAGACTCTTTCCAACTCTAGGAAAGAGTTCTTGAATGAGGGGTTTTAGAAGGTTTAAAATGACCAATTTGGTTTTATGCTGGTTGGTCCACTGCTAAAGTTATATTCATGTTAAGGAGCTTTATAGGGAAGTATAGAAATAGATAAAGACCTTTATGTGGTGTGTATTGATTTGGAGAAAGTTTGTGACAATTCCTATGGAAATGTGTCAGGTATGAAACATCCCTTATCCTAAAGGCTCAAGTTGATGGGAACTATTATACTTTTATCACTCAACTATTACATTAACACATGTGAGCTGGGTTCACTCCTAACTAGGGAGGCCAACATGGGAATTCCTGAAATGCTTAATTTTTAAGTTGGAGGTGTCACGTTTTACCCCTGGACCAGATGCTAGTCATGGGTTGTTATGCCAT
This sequence comes from Tripterygium wilfordii, assembly GCF_013401445.1. Classification (NCBI taxonomy): domain Eukaryota; kingdom Viridiplantae; phylum Streptophyta; class Magnoliopsida; order Celastrales; family Celastraceae; genus Tripterygium; species Tripterygium wilfordii. The sequence continues at coordinate 4,187,858 of NC_052246.1, forward strand.
GGGAAACACCATTTATGCCCAAATGCCAAGTGGATGCCTGGAATCCCTTTTATCATACCCCACAACTGAGCAGTCCACTTGCAATGTAGTGATTTGGCCGACACTTTCCTCATCTTTCTTGCATAAGAAATATCTGTCCATGAGCACATGGCCTTGCTGAAGATTGTCTAGTGTCAAGATCCTTTGCCAAGCTGCTTCCCAGAGGAAGAAAGCCACCCCTACAGACCTCTGCTGGAGCAAGTGTTCGCCAAATGGCCCTCTAGTGGAAATTAATATCTCAAATACAGTCACACTTACTTCTTAACACTTTAAAGTAGCTTTTGCTTTTAAATATACCACCTTTTACTTCCTTCCATCTAAGAAAGCCCTGCCCTTTCTCCAGATACCATATGCCTTGCCTCGTTTAATGTTTTGTAAATCTCAACAAAAGTATCAAGCTCCCAGTGCCTATTAAACTCAACAAACCAAATCTGCTCTCCATTGAATAACCCCTCTTAGATATCAATTTTGGCTTCTTTGTTCCTAAGAGAATTCACGTGATGGACTCCTACTAATTTAACCAACCCAAAATATTTTAGGTGAAAGTTTTATGATTTCAAATGGACATAGGCCAAAGTGTTATTAGAGGTTGTCCATTTGCAAGTTCTCGTGAAACTGATGCATGTTTTGTACAACATTTACTATACTGTGGCTGTGATTATTGTCTTCATGAGTCTCATACTTTTTAGTTTTTATGTGGGAGACACTTTCATGGATGGTTTAGATTTTACATTCGGTAAGATAGATATATCAATGCATGGGATGAGGTTCCATGTAGTCTTGGTATGATGGTATCTCTAACAGCGTAGTTGTTTCTGATGAAATTTCAGATGCTTGATTATTTTGTTTTTTGTATTTTGGCAATATTTCATTTGGGGGGGGGGGGGATCTCAATTAGGCTATTCGCTATATGATCATCTTGGGGACTGCTTGAATGCTTTTGAATCTCTCTGTCTTCCCTCTCTCTCACTCTCCAAAACAGTAATATGATTGCTTGCTTGTTTTTGAAGGCATATGCAGTTACAGCACTTATGAAGATATATGCGTTTGAAATAGCTGCAGGAAGGAATGTGGATATGCTTCCTGAGGTAGATTTTGAAGTTTTTATGCACAAATTTCTTTCTTTAATCAGTATCTGCCCTGTTAGTATATAATACACCTGTTATCCAATAGGAACTCTGTTCCCAACCATTGGTAGACGAGGCCGGATTTCTGTTTCTATAATATTTATTGGTGAATCCTTGATATCTTAAATTTCTTGCCCTTGGTAATATCAGGCATTTTTTTCCTAGAAGGTAAGCTAATAAAAAGTACAATGAGGGGCACCAAGGGGGTTGTGTTCACGGATAAAGTTAGACGGGATATAGTTTTTCTCTAGCTGTTTTATTTACTTTGTTACACTTTCCTGGGCATGCTGCATTTTATGAACTAAAATTAATGATGACAAACAAATTTGTTGGCCCCTAGGCCATCTGGACTTTAGCATGATTGAAAGGACTAATAAAAGAGCCTTAAAAACTCATTTACCTGTGGTAAAATGCTACTCAGGGAGGATTGCTGAAGAGAGCTTGTGATTTGTTAATGAGGCGAACTTATTTGAACTTAGGCTGTCATTGGATTTACACGTTTTACTTGTATTTTTTTTAGTTCTCCTTACACATATAAGATCAGTATATTATTGCCTAGATATTCTTGAAAAAAGCCGCTTCTATCTAATTTACATGTATGTCCCTTAACTCTTCTCAAGCATAATAGTATCTATTTACAATGCATTTTCTTTTTCATAGATATGTTTTAAATTTGTTGTCTCTTTCTTCTCTTTCTCAGTGTCAATCTTTATTAGAAGAACTGTCAGCTTCTCACTCAACAGACTTGCAGCATCGTGCTTATGAACTCCAAGCAATAATTGGCTTAGATGCTCATGCTGTTGAAAGTATACTTCCATCAGATGCAAGTTGTGAGGACATTGAGGTCAGTTTTCACTTTCGCACCATTTGTTCATGTGTAATTTGATTCCACTGTGGAGACTGATGAGAAATACATAGCCCATAGAAACTGCCATTTAAGAAAGCTTTTATGATTTAAATATAGTTTGAGAGCTTTTGGAGCTTAACCAGTTCCTTTACTTACTACATGATCTAGAAATTGACATTTAATGTGTTTCTCCTGTTAAATTGAGGGATCTTTATTTCATCCAAAAATAAATTATAGTTTTATTTGGCATTTTAAGAGTTCAATTTCTTGATTCATTATATTATGCCCCAATGTCAAAAAATTTTCTGACCTTGTTGTTATGCAATCAACAGAAAAAACCCCTTAACTATTTTCTAACTATTTTATGCTTTCTGAAAGTATAAGTAATGCAATCCTAGCCTCCTAGGTTTTGAGAGGTAAATATTTACATGTTTTCTCATACAATCAGTCTTTTGTTCTAATTCAATACTTATTTTCCCATTTAAAAAAAAAAACTCAATCTTTCATTAAGTTTTCATATTTTTGTTCTGCATTAATGGGCATTATTATAAATGGCTTGTTAAAAATCTAATTCAAGATACTGGCCTTTGCGAGTCAAGAGTTGGATTTTGTGTTATCTTAAGACACTATCGAAGTACATTTAATGCCAGTATAGTCTTCATTGTTGATAAGAAGATTGATTTATAAATTAATAGGAATGCTGTAGTACTCCTACATTATTTGAATCTTTAGTTACTTGTAATACATAGGGAAGGATTTGAGGTGTCCCTTCGGGGCCATCTGATAAAAAGGGAAGGTATTGAGGTTACTCCAATGGTACCAGGCCCACTGATGTTAAATTTCTTGATGTTCATTACTTGGCATCTCTGCTAGTATCTTGGGATGCTGCTCTTTATTGGTTCTGTTTGGAGTTTGGCTATTGCTCATATTGGGTTTCATATCTCTTGCCCCTTCAGTATTGTTGTGCTTTTTTTTTTTTAAACTGCAACTAGTACCTGCCCGATTTACTAGGAGAAGGAATGCTTTTGCTTTGAGGGTGACAAATATTTTGATGTATTAAATATGCTCAGCATTTCAAGTCTTCTCAGTTTCTGGCAGACAATTTCTTTGTTTAGTTCTCTTTTTGCCCTTGCATTGGTGGTCTCGCTTTATTGTACTTGATGTTGCTGTTATTCTTATTGTTTTTGTTGTTGTTGATGTTAATTATGTTCTGAAATGCTAACATGTTAGTAGCTGTGTCGCAGATTGATAAGAGCCTTGCTTTCCTTAATAGTTATGTGCATCAGTCGCTAGAAAAAGGAGCACAACCCTATATTCCTGAAAATGAACGTTCCATAATGTTAAACATCGGCAACTTTAGAAATCAAGACCACAATGAGGCTTCTCATGGTCTTAAGTTCGAGGCCTATGAACTTCCAAAGTCATCAGTTCCGTCAATGGTTCCTCCAGTTTCACTTGCATCCTCTACTGATCTGGTTCCAGTGCCTGAGCCATCTTATTACAGGGAGACCCAACAGGCAGCATCAGTACCATCAGTTTCTGATGTGGGATCCTCTGAAGTCAAGCTACGACTTGATGGTGTTCAAAAGAAGTGGGGTAGGCCCACTTACTCCTCTTCCAGCTCCACTTCAGATTCTGCTTCACAGAAAACAGTAAATGGCGTAACTCATGTTGATCCAACAAGCTCTGTGAATGCGAAAACACGTGATACCTCTATTGATTCAAAGAAGCAGCAGGTTGAAATTTCTCCAGAAAAACAGAAGTTTGCCCAATCACTCTTTGGAGGTGCATCAAAAACTGAGAGGAGAGCATCTTCAACTGGCCATAAAGGTACAAAAACTAGCAGCTATACTGGAGAGAGGTCTCAGGTATCCAAGGCAGCAACCACATCTAGTGGTGAAACTGCAACTGAAAAGACAATTCCTATTCAACCTCCTCCAGACTTGCTCGACTTAGGTGAGACAACGGTCTCTGGTGGCGCTCCATCAGTGGATCCATTTAAGGAATTGGAGGGGCTGCTCGACTCGACCCAAGTTACTTCAACTTCTAATCAGGGCAATGTTGGCTCTGCTAAAGCTCCTGATTTTATGTCCCTATATGCGGAGGGACCTGGAAGTGTGCAGAGCGGAGATACAGCATATTCATTAGCAACTAATAGCAATGATAACCTTTTATCCGGATTGTCAAGTGCCACCCTCGAAAGTTCTCCTGAAGCAACAGTTACACATGCTACACAATTTACGAAGGGCCCAAACCTTAAAGATGCACTGGAAAAGGATTCGCTCGTAAGGCAGATGGGTGTGACGCCATTGAGTCAAAATCCCAACTTGTTTAAAGATCTCCTCGGATAAAACTGTTACCTGGAAAACTTTCACTAGTATCATTGACGCTAAATGTTATGTGATCTAGTTCTGGCTTCAGGGAGTGAAATCTGGTTATTTATTGCCATGAATGCGATGATTACAATGTGGTAGTCAGAACTGAAGGCCCTTCAGGACGGATTAAACCGACCCTGAACGTTCTGGATTCGAGTGGGAGATATGTAGCTTGTTGCAGGATGTAAGCATAGATAAAATTGGTGTTCCCTTGAGAGATTCAGTGCTGAGTTTATTTTCTTGGTGCTTGTTATAGTCTCCTCCTTGGTTTAGGTTGGCTGGATATGAATTCATTGGTTGAGTAAGTGCATGTTTGATATCTCGGTACAATAATGGCTGTATTTTCTTGCATCAACCGTTACCATTGATTGTGAAGTTGAGCTAGGGAACGGGTCCTTAATAAAGGGGAGTAGCCTGCCTCAGTTTGTGGTATTACTATTTTTTTTTCATTAAAACTAGTCGGGAGTCCGAGCAATGCACGATAAGTCTTGATGCAATTTGTTTGATTAATGATTAAGAGTATCAGAGGTGGCTCGGTGGATAATTGACTGGTCCAAGGTTTGATTTCAATCTCAAGCATAATTTTTTGTGGTATTTTTAAAAAAAATTAATTATTAAGAGTTAAGTTATCTAAGTGAGTTCTAATTAAATTATTTCTAATTTTTTCTTAGAATGAATGTAGCTCTAATAGATTATTATTGATTTTTTTCTTTTTCAAATATTTAAGATAGTATAATTTCAATTAAATTAATTAATTTTTAATTTTTTAAATCTGATGCCATGTGGCTCGACATATGAAGTCTAAATCCTTTTAATTTTAGATGGTGCTGTAGATTATTTTCTTTAAAAAAACTTTATTTTTTTCCTTCAAAACCGACTCTGTTATATATATATATGGTAATTGGGCCATTAGCCCATCGGGCCAGTGCATGGGCTGAGCAACAATATAAATTGGGCCGTTGGGGCTTTTGCGTTTGGATTTCCTTGTCACCGACTCACCGTCACGATCAGAACCTGACTCACACAACACAAACGGGTTCGGAAAACGGGAAAAGAGAGAACCCTAAAGAGTTCAAGTAACCACAAAGCATTCAAGATTTCCTTCGTTTTCTTTCATTTTCCTTCCGCGTTATTGTCTGGTAGTGCTGTTATTCATCTTTGCCGTATCGTCTTAGTGATTAATGGCGAGTAACAACGGGGTAACGGGCTCATCGTCTTCGAGTTCCAATGCCGGGGATTCCTATGTTGGAAGCCTCATCAGCCTCATTTCCAAGTACGAGATTCGCTACGAGGGCATTCTCTATCACCTAAACGTACAAGATTCAATTGTTGGCCTCAACAACGGTATGCGTATATTCATGGTGCATTGTTCCACCTTGTAACTGTTCATCTTTTTACGAGTAACTCAATTCTATCATTTCACATATGCATCGCCTGTAATATTTTGTGCTTTGGTGATTATCGAAAAAACCTGTGATGGTTTTTAGTATGTGTTGTTGAATGCCGGCGTGTCCAACAGCTTTTGAGAAGGGATATCATGCACTGAGGGGTGCACTGATGGAAACTTAGCTATTTTTATTCGTTGTTTTTAAAAGAAAGGCAATAGAAGCTGTTTCGCGGTTAGTCAGTTGAAGCCGTAAGAAAGGTCCTTAACTTGTTAGGTTGTTTTGGTTAGTAAATTGGTTGCGAAGTGCAGACATTTATGCTAACCTGATAGGTTGTAGCCTGTTGGAGTAGGCATTCTGAAAATTTTGGATAGATCCCATGGGGCCTTGTACGGGTTTCAGTCAAGACTCTCGATTGTACTATGCTTTCCCTGTACATGATTTCTACACTGTATAACATTGTAACTGAAACAAAATGGTTTTCTTGATTGAACCTTGCTGGAGGGAAATATAGCTCTTGACAAAATAGGTACAGTTCACTTGGTGTTGTGGTTATAAATTCCTATGGAATTTTTTTTGTGACTTTTTCTTAAATATTTAACTTTGATATGGTTTTTAACCCTCATAGGCTGGGGTGCTATGATATTTCTTGTATCTGATTGCAGTGAGTGCTTGTAGATAGATTAAACCCTTTCATATGCTTTTCACTTTTAATGTTTTTGCATTTTTGTGATGTTCAGTAAGATCTTATGGAACAGAGGGGAGAAAGAAAGATGGCCCACAAATTCCTCCAAGTGATAAGGTGTATGAATACATACTGTTTCGTGGAAGTGATATCAAGGTACATAGGCGTATTCTTGATCTTTATTATTCTTGCTTGTTTATTGGTTTTAAGACTGATATTTTATCCTTCTGTTATGATCAGAACAATTCGATGATTTTTGCTGCTTCTGTGTTTTGTGGGATCTTTTTTTAATTTTTAATTAAACTTTAGTTATTTTACCTCATCGTTGTCTCGAGGTGATTGATGAAACATCACTCTTAGGTGATCCATATAAGATTCTTGTTATATCTTTCTTGCATTCCCTGTAGATTGACATCATGACTTCAGCTGTTTGCCTGATTATTTTGCATGCACAATACTTTCTCCTATATCTGTTCTCAAAGTATTAGGTTGCATGCGTTTTAATTTTCATTTTACCCTGTTTGTTAACTTGTCTTTTCTTCATTGTATCAGATTCACGTAATTTATTGATTTCAGAATGGCCTTGGTTTTGAAGGTGAATAAATATTTTTCTGGAGGTTGTCAGCAATGATAGTGATTTTTTTTTTGTCTAGTCAGATCAGGAGATTACGTTGGCACCTGCTAGAAAATTTTCTTGGATTCAATGTTTATTGTGTTGCATGGACGGTGTAAGGTGGGGTGTGTGTTCGGGGCGGCGATAAGTACCAGTTATTCGAACAAACAATTTTGATATTTTGTGGTTCAGGAATCTTGGTTCATTCCTCTCCCTTTCTTGCACTTTTATTTTGTATAATTTTTTTCCTTGTATCTTGCATTTGTGGTTTGGGAATTGATAATTTTGGAATTATGATTAGTGTATACTGAGATTGATTTTCAGCTCAATGTAGCTGCCTGTTTTTTGTGGTTTTTGTGTGTGTGGGCGGGTACTTTTGTTTATGGCATTTAATACATGATTGCAAATCTTTTTTACTTCAGGATTTACAAGTGAAGTCTGCCCCACCCGCTAAAGTGGAGGAGCATATTCTAAATGATCCTGCTATCATTCAGGTATTGAAATTTGTATTTATACAAGTAATTATTTGTTAAACTTTTGTTTTTCTTGATTAAATATGTTATATAAGTTGATGAGAAAGCAATCTTTGGTAGGTGGCGTCTTTGTTTTGACTTTTGATTAACTCTATTCATGATAGAGCTTTGTAATGTTTTCTTTTGTACACTGCAGCACCTCCTTGGTGCCTCTTGATAAGTTGATATGACCTCTATTTCTACCTTCCTAAACAAAGGAATTGATTACTAGTTTTCCCGAGGAAATTGAGTAATTCTAACTTGCTCTATTTTGGTTACTGTATTTACAGTCACACCATGCTGGAGTGGCTTCAAGTTCTTCTCCGTCAGCTTCTGACAGCAGTAATAGTTTGATGGATTCAAGAGAATGGCAGGGTACCCCTGCTTTGTCAAGAAGAGCCTATTCTGGTTCATTGTCTTCATGTCAATCTGTAACTCAAGTGGGTGAATCAAATCTTCCCCACAATACTAAAAATGCTGCATCATCTGTTTCCACGCCATTGTACTGGCAAGGGTACAATGGGACATCAATCAGTATTTCTCCTGCTCCACAGAACCCTAGTCATCTTCCATCCCCATCCTCGCAATCATCTCCTCTGGGAATGCAGAATCAGATGCAGGCTCTTGATATTAATACTTCTCCCGTTGTTGGATTGATAAATACTACAGAGTCTATTACTCCTGTACCCTCTTCTAATGCACCGAACTTGTCGTATTTTAATTTCCCACCACCTCTTGGTCCAGGACAGTGTTCTACTTCTTTGGACATTGCATATTCGTCATCCATTAAGCCATCTGTACCATTGCATGCGGCTTATATGACTGCTAGCAGACCATCTATGTCTTTATTTCCTTCATCGCCTCAAACCACAAATGCTACTGAAGTGCAAGTTAACAGTAACAATGGTTCTGAACCAATATTGGTGCATCCTCCTTTGTCCAATGCTTATCCTGTGTCATCTCTTGTTGGTTCTACTCACTCGCTTTTTCCACCTCCACCTTCGTTCATTCTGGATCAGTTTGCACTGTCTACATCGAATGTGTTGCCCTTGACACAGGAAATGTCCCCTGATCAAAAGGATCTGGTTGGTCTGACATCAATATCATCTAGTTCCTCACCTGCAATTTCTGCTCCCGCATCTCAAGAGCCGTTATTGCCACTACCAATTTCTGCAAATCAGGTCTGTCGTAGTTTTTTCCCAGCTCTATAACTTAATTTATTTATTGAATAAGGCATCTAGACAAAAGTTACTTGTGCAAATTATTGTGGATGAAACTGGTTGGTATTCTTTTTGTTGAAAGCGATTTCAATGCATGAAGTGCATTTGTTATTTTGTTTTTTTAATAGTGGTCATAGGTGTTAAAAGCGCACTTCACGCGACCAGGCAACTCATGCGATTGCTAGGTCGCTTCAGTGGGTCATCAGGCGCTTACTTTACTTGGGCGAGATGAGGCGATAGTCGATGATCAGGAGTGCCTAGCTAAAGTTTTGTGTCTTGGGCTTTAGTATCTTTTGTTATTTGCTGAGAAGTGAGTTTGGGCCTCTTATATTAAAAAGCATTGACCAAACACAGCCCATATCTTATTATGACTTCAAAAAAATGAAATAAAGAAAAGAAGAGAAGACCATCAAGCATCTTGGAGAACCAGAGGGAGCCCTAGTCTCCTACGCAGCCGTCAGAGAACACTTGAACTTATGGAGCTGCTTTTCATTTTCTATTAAACTGTACTTGATCTTGACGTTCTTGAACATATGAACACTTGAACTTGTGGAGCTGCTTTTCATTTTCTATTAAACTGCACTTGATCTCGAAGTTCTTGAACAGATGAAAACTTGAACTTATGGAGCTGTGTGCTATATTTACAACTTATAAGCATATTTTTTTTAATGTACATGGTTGCCTAGCTTCTCTCGGGTGCTCGGCTAGTTGTCGCCTAGCGCCTCGGGCGATAGAAGGCCCTGTTGACTTAAGTTGCCTTTCGCTTTTTAACAATTATGACAGTGGTTGGGTTCTTAAAATGGGAAAATGGAGGTCACTGCGGGAATTACTCTCAAAGTTTGAATAGACTATCACCTTTTCCAGGTTGGATGGTCGAGTCTCAGCTTCATAAAATTTGAAAAAGAAAATTTAGCTTTCACTCTCGTCCTTAACCAGTTTGAACTATGTCTACGAGTTTTCTGAGCTGATTTATTTTTGGTAGCTTGTTTACTAGGTTTAATCTGTTCTTGTGCATACCTGGTGTACTAGGAATATTGATTTGATAAATGAAGTAGTACTAGTACCCTTTTATAATTATTAGCACGTCAACAAACAGGATTTCTAGTATTTGCCCTGTACACTTGACTCTTTAGTGGGTTAGCAAGTGATGATGTGGAATACATCTTCTTTTAACTATTTGATGAACTCACTTAGGTTTTCCATATTGGGATTGGCAGGTGATACCAAATTCTCTTGTTATCTCGTGCATCTGGTTGCCAGCCATTAGGTCATGATGTTTGCATCTTTTTCTTAATTTTTTATGTGGTCTGTAATTATTGAATCTCTTTCTTGCAGTTTGATATATGTTTTTGTCCTTGGTCTTTCATGCAGTTCTGTAATACTTGTTGCTTGCTTTTGATGTCCTTGTTTCCTTGTTTATTAAATATGATAGATTATCAGAAAAAGTATCCCGGTTGTCAGGCTGGTTCATTCTTTTTTTTTTTGAGTAGATGATATATTATTATTCCTTGACATGCAATTAAATTGTAGTTGTTGTATTGTTGATTATGTGTAGCCTCAAGACACAGCCATTGAGTATGGTGAAGAGTTTGATTTTGAAGCCATGAACCAGAAATTCAAAAAGGATGAGGTTTGGGGTTATATTGGAAAGGCAAAGCAAAGGGATAAAACACAGGGTGTGGATGCAAATTCAACTGAGCAGGACCTGGGGGATCAGGAGGTACGTGGACGCTTGCCCTATTGTGAGCCAAAGGTAGGTCTCTTAGTGCTTCCATATATATGAGTCAGGTTTTTTCCTGTTTGGTTTTTATTTTAAGCGTGTGCCCATCAGTTAAATTACTTTGTTGTCTTTGCTGGTCATCCATTTCATGTATTATGAAAAATTCTTGATTGGGTTCTTGTTTCTGTTCTCCAGCCTGCATACAATAAGGATGAGTTCTTTGACACGATATCCTGTAACTCACTTAACCGGAGAGCATGGAACGGACAGAACCGTTTTTCTGAGCGAATGAGGATGGACACAGAGGTTTGCTCCTTTTTCAACTCCATATTATTTTATCTGTTGGGTAGTGGATACTAGGATGAGTTGAATATTATAGTTTTTTTTCTTTCTAATTTTCTTTCAGACGTTTGGCAACTTCCAACAAAGATCTTATCTGCAATATGGTGGCCGGGGCACCGGACGTGCAGGAAATTACCAGGGACCACAGCACTGGGGAAGGGGATATGGCTATGGTGGGAGAGGGCGGGGTTGAAATGTGTTCTCTGATGCTTGTTGGATGTAAATTGTGTTAAGAACCTGCTGTCTACTATTATGGTCCTGTCCTTTTCATCTTGGTCTACCTCCTTTTGGTTTTTGAGTGGTCAAACTCAAGGTTAATGATGAGTTACCAGGGGATGCTTAGTTGGATGTACTGGAATGAAGATAATGGCAAGTTCATGTTCTTTTTCTCCCATGAACTAACCTTTTGCATTAACCATTTGTCCTCAGTCTTAGTCAAATTAGTGTGCGTAGATGTGTTCATGTGACATTGCCAATAGGTTCTCCAGGCAGATGTCTAGTTATCTAATATCCTTGTCTTTCTTTTTCTTATCCTTCATGGCTATATGCTGCTTGCCGGTCGGCCAATTTTCTACCCCCATATGTTTCGGCTGCTCTGTAAATTTTGGCCAGATACAGATCCAGACATACTGCTATGGGGAAGGATGATCATGGGTTAATTGAAGTACAACTTTTGGAACATTGTGATAGATTTGCCTTTTCATAGAAGACTGAACTTTGAAACAAATGATTTTATTTCTTGTTAATGACCTTGTTTTTTCTTTTGATCGCTTACGGTACTTCCATTAGGATTATATCTTGAAGCTTAAAAGTGTTTTTTTATGAGCTGCCAGTGTGTGATGGTGGACGTCTCTCTGTTGTGGAGGAAATATTAGAAATTTGCTCTAGTAGTGCTTTTGGTGGTGCCTGCTGATTGTGCACACTTTTCACGGGTATTTGCAGTGCTTTAAGCTGTTGTTATATGGACCCTCCTAGAATTTTGTCATGTATGTTATAAGCTTGAATGAATGATGATGTTGATGAAGTGTAATCTAAGTGATGTCAAGAGTATATTAGAGTGGAATGAAACATGTGTAATGATTCAATCTCTCTTTCAATCCATTGGATAAATAGTTTTATTGTTATTATTGACATTTTTCAGACTAATCTGTAGGCTGGAAATGCGGCAGTTCCCCTTGCTCTTGCCCTTTTGGAGGGGTGATCCCTTCATTTATTATCCACTTGCCAATTTGGGGAAAAATAAAAATGTGCTCTTGAAGCTCTCTGTATTTGTGGCTTCTTGTGGGTTTTCTTCCTTTCCCTCTTACATGAATACCAATCTGCCTCTCAAAATTAGTGTATTCTGTTGCATTTCTTTTTTGTTTTATCCAACTTGTGCATGTCCTTCGATTTCTTGCTCAACTTTTGTCTTCTTTATTGTCATTAGGGCTATTCTTATTATGGCACCCACATTGACCATGACTAGAACTCCAGATCCAATGAACACTCCATTCTTGACCAGGTAACATTCCCCCCTTGACCACCCTTTCCCATAGGGTTGCTTCCTGCTCATGCTTGTGGCTACACCCAACAAAATAGCTGCAATACCAAAGCTTACCCTGCAACAAATGGCATTTCTAGGCTTAGTTTATGTTCAATAGTTTAATTGAAATTATGCTATCGAGTTATTTTATTTTATCTAGGCGTTGAATTGAATTGAATCTCAGTTTGGATTATCAGGTCTAGACATCTCCAGCTGTCCTTTACTTTGTTTAACATTGGTGGAAAGCTTCCACTCATTTTCAAGCTCTGAATTGAATTGTAATGGAAGAACAGAGAAGAAGGAGATGGACACCTACCAGGACAGGACCAGAAGGGTTGTTGTATTTTTGGGTCTTTTAGCTTTTCTAATGCTGCCCTTCTCTCTTGAATAAGATATCCTGCAGATCACCAGGTTCCCAGCTATTTGAGCAATGGATAGACAGATGATGGCAGCAAGTCCAAATCCATATGCAGGACTTCCAGGCAAATAACACAATTTTCCAACCAACCTCATGTCTTTCCACTGTTTGAAAAAAAAAGAAAAGAAAAGAAAACACTTTCATCACCAACAGAACAGACTTTATTGGAAGAGAAATTGACTGATACAAATCATTAGGACTTCTATACCTTTGCTCTCTTGAACTCAGCAACAATGCAGGAAATGAAGGAGATAAGGCCGAGAGAGATGACGATGGAGAAGGCGAAAACGAACCCGTATCGGTGTTTCTCCATTGGAAGAAACTAATGTGTGTGATCTTCGGAGAAGCCCTGAAAGTAGCCTGCTACAGAGTAAACATAAGAGAGGAGGGGAGGAAGCTTGAAGCTTACTCAAGGTATAATAAGATGTGGTTATCTAAGAGTATTGGTGTTGTAGGTCCTTCCAAGGCAGTTTTTCATTGCTTTGAAGGAGAGATATATGCCATTCCTTACCTTAGTTGAGAGGGTTTTGGAATATTTGTGTGGAGGGGCTTTATTTCTTCTCAATTAACATGGATCTGGTCAACTACTGTTCACTCAAGGGTGGATTGCCAGGATGTGAAAGAGATAATACCTCACCAAAATATTGACCAGGAATTATTCTTTTTTTTCCCTTTTTCCAGAGATTGGACAATTTTATAATTGTGTTCTGTTTTTTTTTTTTTTTTGGCTTTAAAATACTGGTAGAAAATGGGATTATTGATTAAAAAGGAAACAATTATTTTTTTATAAACAAGGTATTCCTTCGTTTTGAAGAAGAAACAAGAAACAACCTAAGGGACAGTGAATGAATACTGTCCTAGGAAGATATAAATTTAGTATTAATTACTAAACAAAAAATTCAAAGAACCCTCTCTCTCTCTCTCTCTCTCTCTCTCTCGAGTTTGTAATGGATCCATGGACTTATTGATGTCAACAGAAGAAATGAAAAGAATAATCAATCACAGGCATTGATCTAGTGGCATTGATTGGTTTCCAAGTGGGAATGCTTCAAGGTTTCTTCTTTGAAACTTCCTCGAGAGTTGAAAATTCTAACTTCATTTTTCTTTTCTTCTACAATTCTTTCATAATTCAGAACCTTTTTTTCCACAATATCACCAGAACCAAATGTATGTTTAACAAAAAAATATTCAAGGAAGCTGATCAAGGCACAGGGCCCAATGAACCCACTCAGGCAGAGTAAACTGTTAGTTCTGTGCATCGTAGTCTCGAAAGTTTCTTACACAACACAAGATTAAGGGGTGTGACCCAAAAGTGTTAGTGAAATGTTTCGAACTTAAGATCCATTGATTTCATGGAATTTAAGGAATCGACTAGGACAATCCCTTACACTGTTAAATGTATGATTGCTTTTGAGAATCAATTGTCTATCATCAGGTAGCGTTTAATTCTTGCTTCAATTGGAATGGTACTCAACTACTTTTTTTTTTCCTTCTTTATGATAGGGGTATTCAACTACTTACAACAGATGAATCACTAGTCCTTCTTGCTCACTGGACAGCTTGAAATGACACAAAGCATTATTTTCATCCATTGGAGTAGGTGTTGACAAGTCTCTCTTGCCTGAAACTGTCCTCTTTTACAAACCTCTCATACTCATTTGAGCTTGCCTTCTTCACATTCAAGGGCAATCTTGGTTGAGAGAAATTAGATATTCACTTATAAAGTAAATCGGCTACTTAGGCACAACCATTGTAGCACAAATATCAATTTGTGAGCTTGGTTATGCGAGGTTCAGTATAAATTATGTTATAAATCGGATACTCGTGAGAACACCACATAAATCCAATTCAAACAACTTGAAGAAGTATTGTCCGCCCTGGACCTAAAACCTGTATGATTTTGTCATCAAAAGGATCCTATTGGTTGGGAGAGCTAGGATCTTCACTTATAAATCACATCGATGACTTACTCCTAACCGATGAGTGATACAAGTCTCGATATAATCACCACTCACTTATAGGTTATATAAAAAGTATAAACTGGCTGGGTCTAGACATGATTGTTTTAATTATGAGGATCAGGTTCTGCCCAAAAGAAGGTTATCTAAACATAATAATAGTTTACATTTGAAACATACGTCCACCACTGCTGGGTTTTGCAAATAACTAGGTGTCTATAATACGGAAACTACTAAATTAATAACTTAAAAAAGGCATCAATGCTTGATTTATTAACTTAGATTCTTATGCCAACCTTTTCCTTAGCTCAACTGAAAAAAGATGCTACTCAAATAGTGCAACTTAGTACTAGGTATACACTAAATCTATTGAACAAGTTGTTTCCTGATATTCCATATAAACCCCATAGGTCCTAGGTTCAAAAACTCTCGTTAACACGTTGGGGTCAATAACCCATGTAAAAAGGTCAACAACTTACCCTGATCCCATGTAAAAAACTTTTGAAGGTACGGTGTACGGATCCAGAAGTTTACTCTACCGGGGTGGGTTCAAGGTGTCCTGCCTTGGGGAGGATCACAGGATATAAAGAAAAATTAGTACTAGGTATTTATTAACCTGATCTATTTGGATTTCTTTACAAGAGAGTGCAGATTTGATAACCTAGGCTAGCACAGGCACAGCTTTGACATATGAATTCAAATAGCAAAAGTTTTAACATAAAGTGCCAAGTTGATTTGGTATCAGCACCTGATCTTACAAAAGCAAAAACACTAGCTAAGGAAATCTAAAAACAAAGGGAGACTTTGCCACATAAAAGAAAAAAAGAAGTTTGTACCTGGCTTTTGTACTTATAGTAGCCTTACCCAAATTTGATTGGATTCCATGCTTGCTTTCTTTCACACACAACCAACCAACCAATACTTTCAGAACAACATATGAACACACCATTTCTTCTCCCTTTGTAAGACTATGACAAGTATGTTACAATTCCTGTTAATACATCCATAAAAACCTAAATCCAAGGATTTCTCTATATATGGAGCAATGCATGCATAAACTATCTGGAGAATATTTCTAAGACCCTATTATTTATTTTTTGAGATATTTATTCTTGATATTATATCATGTGAAACAACATAGATACATATATATACAGGCTTATTTCTCAGTATTGATGCCACAAAATTGTCCAAAGCAGTGGGCTGTAAGGCAACATAGAGATGGAAAGAGGAGACCATGCACCAAAATTGCTTGATAGCTGATATGAATACATTCCCATTCCAACAAAGAATTATAGTGCTAAACAAAAGCATATATACATGTCTGTATACATATAAATATGGGGATATGGAATGGTTTAACAGCCTAGCTACAGAAAATGCTAATCAAGTACGTAAGAACAAGATAACAAAGAAGCTGAATCCTGAAACACACAAAGCCAGCAATATCCAAAATTCTCTCCAAGAGCGAAGCAAAAGGAGAAAAAAGGACAAAAAAGAAAAAGAAAACGACATCGAAAGAAAATGATAAACAAAGTCATTTTCTACACACACAGTCAAAACCCTGCGGTACTCATGCCACCATAAAACACTAGCTCACCACCCCAGTCTACAAGCAACCCTTTAGAATACTTATTATTTTCCTCTCACCAGGCAAATGCCAACAAGCACTATATCAAGGAGCAGGTGGAGGTTCTTCATGGCCAACACCGGGGCTATGACCTGGACTTGTTGGCCTGAAAGCTTCTGTCTCAGTAAATTTGTAACGATTTATTATACTGTAATATCTATCAATGGAAGGAGGTCTCTGCTTGCTCGAATAAGGGACTCCAGGTTTCACTGGGGGTGGTGGGTAAACACTTCTTGGAATATTTGGTGACTGCATATTTAGAGGCATTCTCGCTGCTACAGAGTCAAAGTGACCATGTAGTAAGAAAAGGATCACATAAAAACACAAAATGAAGCTTTTGGATGCCATTTCTATTTATTATTGATGGAGAGAAGAGGTTTACTCACTAACTGGAAGAAGAAGAAGAAATGAAAGCTTGCCAAGCTTCTTGAAATGAAATGTTAATGGTGCATATGGCTTAGTATATATAAATGATGCATAGAGTGTCCTATTTAAGGAGAGAATGTACATGCAAGCAAAAACACATAGACGATGGTCTTGCAACACATGGCACCTAGGATTTCTATGATCTTAATGCAATATATAAATGAAAAGAAGCTAACATGGGAATAATCCATTTAGGGTAAGTTTGGCATTTCTTCCTTTCCAATTCAAAGAGCTTTCTCAGAGCCACCCGTCGATATTAATATACAACATACAGGGAAAGAGCATGGATCTTGATAAGACAACACCAAGAAAATACTTTGCTTTAAATTTCAGGTTTGTTTTAAGCAGGTGGATAGAGACTAACGTTTGCACCAAGTTACATATTCATCCCCCCCCCCCCCCCCCCGGGTTTTACTGTTAAGAAAATGCCTCTCTACTAAACCTACAAAAGATTTAATAAGACATTTTTATTTATTACATCAACCTTTCTTCAATAGCTAACATGACGTCCTTCATTTCTATATGCTTCAAGAAGAAGATTTTCAGCTCAATTTCTCAACTACAATTGACACATACACGCACTTAAGTTAGGCAGGTACCGTTGGTCTATGATCTAGTCTTAGAGGAAATTCCTGGATGAGGGCTCTACAATTTACTCTCTCATGTTCTGTTCATTTACATGTCAGAACAAATTTTCCTGCATAACTTGATAGATTCCTGGACATATTGACCAGTCTAGCAGAAATCATGTGCTCTTGATCCGCTGTCTGCCATTAATTCACTCCTATCTGTGTGTGTGTGTGAAAGAGAGAGAGATTCCATACACTTTAATGCACTTTCCCCTCCTCCTTCATTCGCCATCACTCCTTTACTTTTATTTTTGTTCGTCTAAGGAAACCCTTATCATATAAACGTGAATATAAAACTAGCCGATAAATAGAGAGTAGGGTTCTACCCTATGATGATCACCATGGTTTGGAACAAATCTTCCTTTTTCCTCACTTTCTCTTCCTGACCAATCCCAGCCTAGAACCATTCCCCATTTAGTACCATGTGATGCTATCAATATATTGACACTACCCCTACACAAATAAAAGAGAAAAACAAAAAGTGACTTGGCAATGGCATCAACAGTCAACAATACCAGTTTTCTATGCTTTGATCACCTTTTTAAACTAGAGAAACACCACTAGGATCTATAGGCCAGGGTGTAGTAGCCCCACAAATATCAGAAACCTGGTTTTCCTCAACTTGCACATTACAACAAGGTATCAGATTCTTAGGCTTTACGAGCTCCTTTGATATGACATTTAACTTTTAACTAGGTTGACATATGGCTGCCTCTTAATATTCCAAGTCATTTTAGGGTAAAAAAAGAAGGCTTTTTAACATGTTTGGTTTCGCATATACAAAAACCTCTTCATTGTTCAAATTTTTATGGCATCCTGCTCTACTGTCATCAGTTAAAGCTAGGGTTTTTAAAGTTTAAACATTCTTTTGTGACAGTTCTGCAATACTTTCTAGTTTCTAACAAGCTATAAACTATCCATAAACTATAATTATTTAAGGAACATTTCCTTCCAAAGTTCCCAAAGCAGCCTTACCCATGAAAATTGCTAGTTTATGTTCATATCTCACACCATTCAATAGATATACAACATGTTGCACAGAAATAGTTAATCACTACGTACATATCCTAACCTTCCCCAGAAATAATACTTACATCCCAAAAGGTAGAAGAAGTGACTTGGATTAGATAAGGTTCTAGCCTCAGGCATTATGTTGTGGCATTGCATTTCTACGCACTGCACTGCACTCAAATTAGCTAATAAAGCTTTTTGTCAACCAGATGGGTTGATCCAAAAAAAAAGAAAGAAGAAGATAGATGGGTTGTTTATTGACATTGTCCTATATCTAAATCTTGATTCTTTTGTGTGTCCTAGCCTGTCAGTGTGGTTCCATGTATGCATGCTCTTGCACATGACACGCTATTGTAGATGAGTGTCAAAGCAAACAAGCTATTTGATCAGTGGTAGATACACTAGCTCTCATGATTTAATCACTTCAAGGAGAACATTCTAAAACCACATGAATATATAAAGCATAAAGAAGAAGGTAAAGAGTTTTTACTAGAGTGCATTCACAGATTCATATTTCATCACAAAATATAAGGGAAAGGAACGTAAATGATAAAACAAATATGCTTCATTTTCTTTAGAATAGAAGGGACAGCAACACAAAACCACCATGTTCATTTTCTTTAGACATATGTACATATGCATCAGACTGTTTGATTCTTTCAATTCATAGTCTAGTACAAAACCTAAGCTGTATACAAAATGACTTTATTTAGTCAACGAGCTTAGAAAGTAGATAGAGGCAACCAGAGCAAAGGAGTACGGAAGCTGAGAAACAAAGCAAATCCAAGGGAGAGTGTATAACTGCCTTCTTACTCTTTTCAAAGAAACCAATAAGCAGCAGCATTACTATAACATGGCCAAGCTTTGTTTTCAGCTCATTGACAGATTTGATTTCCAGCCATCGAGGTCGTTCCTGCAGACAAAGAGAAATGATTAAGCAAATTTTAGCATATATTGTTACCAGTCAGTTAAAAGATGGTACCCTAAGTGGCTAATTAAGAGCCTCGAACTTTGTGACAAAGGTCATTTAACTCATTCAACATAAACTGGAACCTAGATTCATCATGGAAAGACCTTTTTTTTTACCTAGGCCAGATAAGAATTTAAATATAAAGTTGATTTAAACACATGTTACATGCAAAACAACAGAAGAATAGAAGGTCCTATAGGCTATAACCTCGATTCATACATTAATAGGAAGAAAAAATGTAAGATACAATTCAAAAGTATTCAACTTTGATGTTCTCGGTTGCTATTTGATGAAACGACAACATTTACCAAAAGTGAAACTAGATTTTATCGCCATTGATCTAGGTAGAGATGTGATACAACCAGCAAATGACTATAAATTAAGCAAGGTGGAAAAAAAAAACCTTGAGATTATGGATATAATATAAGGATTGCTGACACAAGGAGCCTACCTTGAGGGTGAATAAGCCAAAAAGATTTGACCCCTGCGGAACTCCTTTGCCTGATGGTGACTGAGCAGGACCGAGATTGCTAACAAAAAGCTCATAAAGACCCATTCCAAAGACCAGCATCACTGTTCCCAAGAGATAGACATCTGAAAGTGTAAAAGGATCATAAATTCATAACTAACGACTTCATAGGAACATTATTGATGAAAGAAGAAGAGATGCCCATGAGGCATGTCCATATAGAACTTACTAGTTACCAGTGCTCAAATAGCAAACATAAATGCCTTTTTTTTATTGTTGATTAAAAAATAAATTCACTGAAACCCAAAAATGGTGCAGCCATGGGAAAAGATATATGCAAGAGGAATCATCACAAAGGAAAGAAAATTAAACTTAAATTTTTTGCAGCATAAAAATGTAAGGAAACCAAGTTTACAGCATTGAACATAAATATAATGTTTGCGAAACTTCCAAAATCCCTGACATGGGGATTGTGAAGAGCTGGCAACCCCAACTGGAGGGCTTTTCCACTTTGCCCACTAGGCCTCGTGGTTTTGCACTTTTGCTTCCAAAAGGCTCCCTGCAAGGTTAACTCCAAGTCTTCCATATACAGTATTCGACCATTCACCATATATCCAATGCGGAATTGGGATCCGGATCTCATAATACCCCTTACCCAAATTCTCAAAATTCAGAACCCAATCTAACCTCAATTCAAGATCTTTCCAAAAGCCATTGCAAGGGGGTTGTTTTGATATCATTGTGCTACTTTCCGCTTTGTCCTCCTAGTCCCTACCATTTTGCCTCTGAGAGGGGTCTAATAAGGATGATTT
This sequence comes from Tripterygium wilfordii, assembly GCF_013401445.1. Classification (NCBI taxonomy): domain Eukaryota; kingdom Viridiplantae; phylum Streptophyta; class Magnoliopsida; order Celastrales; family Celastraceae; genus Tripterygium; species Tripterygium wilfordii. Next base: position 4,208,568 of record NC_052246.1, read on the forward strand.
CAAGTCATCCATATTATTATAGAGCCATTCACCATATATCCAAATATGGGGTTGGGTTCTCAGTAGTTATCGCTCTTCAAAGTTTGACAGACTCTAATTCTTACCTTTAAACTTGTACCAGTCCTTGATTTAATATAGACAATTACATTCTCACCCTAACATTTTCAAGCGATTGGTAATTGACGATAGTCCTTGAAGTCAACCTTAAGCACGATCCAAATTACTCAATGCACCTGATTCAGTGCACACCTTCATCCTAAATACATATGACCTTGTTCAAATCTTATATTCTCTTCAGATAAAAATAGATGGGATGTCTTGGAGTCCTTCTCGTGTTCCATAATTTAAAAAAAAAAAGAACAAGGAAAAACGTGTGCATTATTTTTAAAATATTGCAATAGAACAAAAGAACTTGAGGGGTGATTGGGTCATAAAACTTACAAAGTTAGAGGGATTAGAAAATATTCTTGAACAGTATTTTTGATGGACTCAAACAAATGAACTCTTTATCATTTTTTTATCACAAAACAAAATCTAATGGTGCTAAATTTTAACTTGAATCATAAAAGTGATAATAAGCTGAGAAAAAATTAAAAAGAAGAAAGAAGGACGATGAGTATCAGAAATGATTCACAACACTTACCTATTGCCTCCACCAGCAATAAAATGACTTTGCTATTATTAACGAAGTACTCAGTGAAAGAGGTCACAACATAAGCGCAACCCTGCAACGTCACATTTAGCTTATATTAATCAATATATATTTAGGAGGACTGGATGACTCAGAAGAGAAATGCATCATGAAAACACAATTACAGTACGATAAAAAAAGTGCTGCCAAAAGGTAAACAACACTTGGGCACAATGCTCCCACAGTGGACGGGATCGGGGACATGCAAGACAGACCTTACAGGAATTGAATGTGTGACCTCTAAGTTGCATCCCGGCAACTCTACCACTGAGCCACATGTTCGCCAACGTACAAAAGTAAAAAACATCTAAGTTACTAGACTAGCTATAGTAAAAAATATATAATCATTTTAAGATAATTAAGAGAAGTTTGGGAAGAAAAATGTTGGAGGCCACCACTAAGCTTACTATTTGAGCAGATAGTGAAACAAAGTTCTGATTTGACATGCCTCCTCATTTCTCGGAAAAAATACTGATGCCATGTTCAGTTTTGGAAAGCATTAGATGCGTAAATGATAAATATAGTATATAAATATTAGAGAGCTTGAGACCACGGTACACAATTGTTGTAGCTTGTGCTACCAAAATAAAGAATGTGTTCTGTGAAATTGTGCACTTCAGTATACACATTTTACATCGTGTTGCATTTACAAGACAACTAACTCTGCATTAGACAAATACCTCAAGAAGGAAATAATTAAGATTAATGAATTAGTTTTTCTTGTGGTTTCTCTTTTGGAAGCCGGCCCAGGGATGAGAGGAGGTTAGTTCATGCTCAAAGGAAACCATACTTGTTACCAAGAAAGCCTATTCAGTCACTGAAAAAATTCAACCATACTTGCTACCAAGAAAAGGAAATTATTTAGAACCAGAAACAAATCAATTCTATGCCATTTAGAGCTTAACCAAAGCGTACCTTTACAAAACACAGAAATGATCCAATCAATGAGCCAAAAACTGCCAGAATTGTCAAGAAGCGGCACCCATAAATAACCTACACAGAGTCCAAAATAATCTAAGAGAGGTAGAAAAAAGATGACAACAGCCAATTTATCTTATCAAGTGTACTAAACATAAAATCACAAAGGCTACTCTAAGGGAAGCAAGAACAAAATAAATAGAGGTTCGGATTTTCTCTCTTCATCACATTATAGCTTTTTATCTAGCAAAAAGCAAAGTATGGATTCAACAAACATACTTATGAGCTTTACCGCCGAAATAGAAAGAACTCAACATACACACAAGGACGTAACTAATCATGAAAGCCATACAGTCCCTTATACCAAAGATTATCACCTTCTCAACGTTTTCCTCTAAAGCTTCCAACTTCTCCGTTTTGGATACGATTTCCGGAGAAGTAGAGCATGTATCGACTGGAGCAGCCAGTAATAGGTGATGAACTGAGCCTCTTGTTATGGTCACCGGAGGATTAGCTCCCAATGGGCTAAACTCAAAGACCCATCTCAGATTTCGACTGAATCGACGAGCTTCAACAAAGACAGCATTGTTTCTTGGTGTTGGTATAGCTATTACGGGTCTAGCGATGAAGGGTCGAGACAGTTTCATGGCGAAAGGAAGGAGAATGCTGGCATGAAGAGATGTGAACTGAGTTAAGGCAATTGATAGGGGAGAGAGAAAGACGGAGAACAAGAAAAGGGGGAAAATATTAGAGAGGAAAAAATATGTGGCGTTTTTTGATTGGTTGTATTTATTATTATTTATTCATCTAGACATACTCTAAATTGGTTAAATTTCTATATGACCATATGTCTTAGAATGTCAAATGTTGCTCATTGTGAGCAACTAACTAACATTGCATTTCATCTTAAATTGTACTTTCAAGCACTTGATACAATGTTCATTGTGGATGCTCTCAGTGACTCGGCACGATCAATATTAATTGTGTTGGAGAGGAGCCACATATATGCAGGTAAAGTGGATCCTACTTCTCCGTTAAATTTTAAAATATTAATGGGGAAATTAGACAAAAGGATATTATGAGATTTATATATTTCAAAAGGATAAAACGGGAAAATCATTACAAAAAAGTATATTTGTGTTAAGTTAAAAATATCTTTAAGATTTATTTTGATGTCATGCTCTGATTCTTCTTCCTCTTTTTTTTTTCTCTCTTTCTTATCTCTTCTTCTTCCTTCACGTCGACCATCGGAAATTGATCGTCCGACCATCATTTTTGAAGAACGAACTACTGAAATGAATCTCTTGGTCAACCCGATCAAAACTCAGTCATCACCGACCACCGATTATCACTTGATTTGTTGAAAAAGCTTCTTAAAATCATGGCCATTGTTTGGAAAAGAGCTAGATCCGGCCAATACAACCAACTCTTTTGACCATCAACACCACCAATCAATTCCACAGACCAAGGCTCATCACTTTTGAGGTTTTATTGCTTTTTCGAACTATTTTTTTCATCTGAAATCGGATCTGAATCTGTGGATATTATATTTGTTTCGTATATGATATTATATATGTTTTGTATCTATCAATATTCTTCTAAAATTGAATCTGAATCTGTATATATTATATCTATTTTGGATATGTTCTGATATGTTATCTGTTTTCATCCTTTTGGAACTTCAAACAGATAACATTTCATTAATGTCAGATAACATTTTAACAAAACAAATAACATTTAACAAGACAGATAACATTATGTGTTTCGATGAAAACATAGTGAAACTACTCTCTCTAAAGAAAATAAAAAACACTATTAAAAAAGTTTGGGAGAGGAGGAGCCGCCTCCTCCTCCTCTCCCCCCTCTGGCATCCCCCTCCCCTCTCCCCTTTCCCCTTTCCCTCTTCCACCCTCCTCTTTTAAGCCTTCTCCTTCTCTTTCCCCACTTTTTCCTCCCATGAACTAGATTTGTCATTTCTCCACCCAGATCTGTTTATTTTTGTTATGTTTTTTGTGTTTTGAATAAGGATTTTGCAGGGATTTTCTTCTTTGAATTTTGATCTCCTCCAGTGGTCGCGAATCTTCGATCATCGACGTTTCCGGTGTTCCGACGACATTAATTCAGAATTTTAGTGTTGAGATTGTAGATCTGAGAGGATCTGACCTCTCTCGGTTGCAGGGTTACCAATATCCGATTGTAGATCCAAGTTGTAACCTGTATTTTTTTTTTCTGTTTAATTTTTGTTACTCGACTTAGACCGGTAGAGTCGGCTCGTTGGACAGTGGTTCTGCAATGTTTGGTGTAATCCGATGTCGTCCAACAATGTTTGGCTATTTCCGATTTAATATTTTTGTTTTATTATTTTATTTTTTAGTCCTTAGGTTGTATTCCACCTTTATGATGACCCAAGTGCTTACAGGCCTTAGTTACTCAATTTATTGGGTAACCTAATGCAATCAAGTCTATGACATATTTTTTTAAAAAAAAAAACAGATAACATTATGACATATATCAAATAATCGAAACAGATAACGTATCACCTGCAGTCTGCAGATCTCACATCAGAACCAAAAATCATCACATAAAATGTCGAAAATAATGATGTGATGACAGATTGAAGATGATGAGTATTAGTAGATCTAGTTCAAATACAACAAAAATGGGGATGAAAAATCATTGAAAATGTCATAGAATTATCGAATAAGCAATGGGGGGTGAGGACGAAGCTTTCGACGATGGAGACGAAGATTCCGATGGAGGTAAGAGATGAATCACGATTTATGTCATGTTTGAGGATGAAAATGGAGATATTTTAGAAAATAAAACTATATATTTTAACTTTTGTCTTTTATGATGCAATAATGTAAGCCTTACAAAATTTATGTAATAAATTTTTAAGAGTATCCGTATCGAAATATTGGAATAACACCTTTTGAGAGATAGACTTATTTACCAATTTTCATAAAGGAAAATCCATCAAATCGATCTGCCCTGTCCTGGGCCAAGTTTTAATCAATGGCCATAACCCCCAATCCGAGAATCGGGAAACCCAATTCAGTGACTCCGATGAGGCGACGATCGTCGATCAGAGGAGGAACTCACTCTTACATTCAAAGGTTCTTCCTTTGTGACTCTTCATATATTACATCCATGTAAACGCATACATACACATATTTTATCAACTGAAAGTTTTTATTTTTTTTATTTTGTTACAGTGAATTCTGCTTATATGAATATTGTTCAATGATTTCTCATCTTTATACGTAAGTAATTCGATAAGGTTTCCTTTATAGGGCTTCAATTTTGTGCTCATTCTCAGAAGTGATGATCTTAAAGGAGTTTGTGTTGGGAGTGTGTTCGTATATATATGTGATATTTAATCATTCCACTTAGTTTTGGAATTCATTTATCATCGATTATGGGGTTTTGATTTTTCCCTCCTAATGGATGAAAACCCTAGTACTAGACTCCAATACCCTCCCAGAATCATCTCCTCAATGAACCATACTCGGCCAAAACCTCCTCAAAAGTCATCACTGAAGCAGCAGCCCCAGAACTTTCCGTCACACCTTGATGCACCTGATGTGTCCCCCTCTGTTCGGGGTCTCTGTGAAATTTTGATCCGAGCCTCCCCACATGATATTGAATCTACTCTTTCTTCATCTGACATTGCCCCTACCCAGGACCTCGTCAATGAGGTCCTCAGGTTCTCCTACAACTACCCTTCATCTGCCGTGAAGTTCTTTCGGTGGGCTGGCCTCTCTCTCAAGCACTCTGCATTCTCCTGGAACCTCATTGTTGATTTGCTTGGAAAGAATGGCCTATTTGAGCCAATGTGGGATGCCATTCGCTCCATGAACCAAGAAAGGGTAGTCTCGTTGGCCACGTTTGTATCCGTTTTTGGGAGCTATTGTGTGACTAGTAGATTTGATGAGGCAATAATGAGCTTCGGGATCATGGACAAGTATGGTGTGCAGCAGGATGTTGTCGCGGGGAATTCTCTGCTGAGCGCAATTTGTCATGAGGAAAATCAGACTTCCAAGGCGTTGGAGTGGTTTGAAAGGATCAAGTCAAAGATCCCACCCAATGACGACACCTTCGCGATCTTGTTAGAAGGATGGGAAAGGGACGGTAATGTGGCAAAAGCCATGACCACATTTGGCGAGATGGTAGTGCGCATCGGGTGGAGCCCAGATAACATGTCAGCCTATGATGCATTCTTGACGACACTTGTTCATGGGCACCACTTAGTAGACGCAGTGAAGTTTCTCAAATTGATGAGGGGGTTTAATTGCTTGCCAAGTTTGAAATTCTTCTCTAACGCTCTTGATATCCTTATTAAGCAAAACGATTCCTCCCATGCAATTCTGCTGTGGGATATCATGGTGGGAAGTGGATTACTTCCCAACTTGATAATGTACAATGCGATGATTGGCTTGCTTTACAACAACAATGAGATTCATGACGCAATTCGGTTGCTCAATATTGTGGGGTTTCATGGTTCTTTTCCTGATTCTTTGCCGTATAATTTGATTTTTCAATGTCTTATAAAGAACAAAAAGGTTCGTGAGGTGGGCAAGTTCTTCATCGAGATGATCAAGCATGAATGGCCTCCAACCCCCTCTAATTTCAGTGCAGCCATCACAATGTTGTTTGATGGGGATGACCCTGAAATGGCATTGGAAATATAGAATTACATGGTCGAGAATCGAATATCATCTCTGGATGACAGTGCAAATGCGTTGCTAATTGGATTGGGTGATTTGGCTAGGTTGTCGGAGGTGAGGAGGGTTGCGGATGATATGCTTGATAGACGAGTAAATATATATGGATCAACGATGGAGAAGTTGAAGAATGCTTTTTATACATGCGGTCGAAGTGGAAGGGATAAATATGATAGACTTTCAAGGAGATGGAAAGATTCCTAAATTTCATGGTGATTTTTTTCTTTTTAATTTTGATTTTAGTGATGTTTAACAATATTTTGGGCACCTGGCTGTCATTTTTGGAAAAAAATTTCCAAGTGCAGGTAGGTTTTACATTTTCATAATTTTGGTTTGTGTATAATTAGTAATAGTTGGGTACTCATTTTCCCATATGTTTTTTTCTTCGTTAAGTTCTTGCAGTGATATCTTTTAGCATGTAAACATAGCCATAATTAATTTTATTTGCGTTAAATTATAAATGTATCCACCAATCCTCTTGTCGAAAATACTTATTGCCAGTATCATGGCAAATCGTTTTGTTTGCACATCCAAGCCGATTCTTCTTGGTTCAGAGAATATAAATTTCCTCTTGTGACTGATATTGTGAAACCTCTTTAGAAATCTATTGGAATTGTTGATTTTAAAATATTCTCAGTCCATACTTTATGGGTTTATACTAGAAGTGTTGAAGAAAGTGATGCTCTTGATTTTGACTATAGTTTGTTGAGAATGCATAATTTTTTGTTGGAGATTCTGAAGTGATCAGTGATCTAGTATGGTGCCTGTTCAAGTTATATTTAGTTCAAAGTGTTTCTTTTTGTTCATATGCAAATATTGGATTCATGTTTTGCTGTATGTTTGTTACAAATGTGTGCAAGGCATTATATATAGACTCTTGCAAGATTTGTTGATAATAATCTGAATATCAATTATAGAGAGGATTAGTTCAGTTGAGTCTGGATCAGTTCAGTTCTTTGGTTCAACTTTTTTTCTCATGGTTTCTTATGCCAACTAGTATTTGAGATTGGATCATTTGGGGGGACTTGGGGGTGGGTATTTGTGGGGGAGATTATATGGGAGGTTCAGCTTATTGTTTCTCACATGGTAGAATCGTGTTTGTGATAGCAATCCTACTTGATTGGGATTCTTGACGTTTCTTCTATGTTTCAATGTTTTGCCTTGTCTTTGGCTGAATTCAGAAGAGTGATTTGCTTCTAAAGACTAAAGCTTGGATGTGGGTGTGTTGGCAATTAAGGGTTTTGCACCCTGTTTTATTTGGATTGTCTCTAGACTCATGTAAATGATAATGACTAGGGGGGTCAAGTTACTTTTGTTTGAGTAGGGGTCTTGGGTGGACAAGTAAATCGGACAAGATTTATGTGCTTGGACCCGGACTTGGTTTTAAACGGGACAAATTTTTTTTGTATAGACCGAATTTCAGGCATATTATTTATGTCCAAACTTGGTTTAATCTGGGTCAGGTAAATTCGGTCATTCGGACTAGACAGAGTTTTGCCACCCTAGTGAAAAGGTCATTTGATAGGTTGACAGAGACACAAAGGAAATGGAGCTCCCTCCCACCAGGGGGTTTCTTGCAGAGGATGGCAACGTAACTAGGGTGGCTTTCAGTGGATCGATTGATTGTAGAACATGGAAATGAAACAAGGGCTTGTGATGATATCGTACCAGGTTTTTTGTACAGATAGCAATCTCATGAGAGATTTTATGGGCAATCTTGACATTATATCCATCAATATTTCATCAGGTAACAATGCTCACTATTTTTGCTTTAGAAAAATAGCTTATTGGTTATCTTTTTGGATTTAGGGTCTACGACGCCCAAGATCGGGAATTAGGTCGTTAGAACCACACACATAAATTTTTCACTTGATACAAAATAAGTTGGGAGTTGCGCGGAAGTTCAACATGTGGCTAAGTCACTGCCAACACACCTGTGGACTTGTGATACATTTGAATCCCTGGCATGGGTCAAGTCGTTTCCGTTTACTTGACTCAATAAATCATTGATTAGACAATGACAGGAGCAGAAAATTCAACCAACCCAGAAAAAACTTTGATAACTAAATCATATATATTGTTCAAACATGCAGAAAGTAGTCAAGATATATAAGGACTTTTAAGAGGAAAAACAAATCAAGTGGAGTCAAATAACAAAATTGTAGAAAATATTTTCATAGGAAGCTTCATGCATTAATTCTTTCAGCAACCAACTTCTCTGTTTCCCTTTCACACCATATACATACATATATACATATATGTATATGTAAAGACACTCATATGCATTACAATCAAATGCAAAGGGAATTGAAAATACGAGTGAAACCTTTCCATACTTAGTTGGGAAAAAAGGGTTCTGAAAAGCATCAGGAAAGGCTGCTAGATATCTCTTGAATAATGAGATTACTACTTGTTTATGTTTACCGTGCCATTTTACTCTGCTTCATATGTATAAGTTGTTTCTTTAACAGAAGCGAAGGAAGTTGCAGCGAAGTACAAAGACGCGCTTTGCTAGAGATCAGAAACTCCACAGATGATTTCTCTCTCTCAAACTGGGAAGGAGAGGATTGTTGCCAGTTTGAAGGTGTTGACTGCGAGTTCTTTCCTGGACTTGGTGCAATTAGTTTGTCTAGAAAAAAGGACTCCAAAACATGGTATCCAAATGTCACCTTATTCACAGTGTTGCAAGACCTGATTGAAATGGGCTTGAGTGGCGTGAGGATTGGAGGACCCCTTCAAGGTAAGGACCTCCATAACCTTTCTTCGTTGTGTAATGAACCAATTTGTATCAGCAAACCTGCAATCAAGTTTATGAAAAATCTCTATAATAATTGTTCTTCTTTTAGACATGCATTTTAGTTAACTTACCAGGAATGGCTAACAGAGTACTCTCTCATATGATGCAGCTTTCTGTGAACTGAAGAAACTGAAAAAGCTGCAGTGGTTGGATCTCAGTAATAATGTTCTGGAAGGCAGTATTCCCACTTGCTTTGGGACCATGAAAAGTCTCTATAAGCTTGATTTATCCAACAATCGACTCAGTGGTAATATACCTTTATCAATCTTCATAAACCAAAGCAGATTTGGTGTGTTTGATGTTTCAAATAACAACCTGGAAGGATATGTTCCGTTTTCCATTTTAGCCGACCAGGCAGGCCTTTTCTACATCGATCTTTCCAAGAACTATCATTTGGAGGTTGAGACAGAGTCTCCTTCATGGGTTCCAACTTTTGCACTCATTTACTTGGGATTGGGAAACTGCAACCTCAATGAGAAGAGTGGCCATGTCGTTCCGAGCTTTATCTCCAGTCAACCTAGTTTGCAATGGCTAGATTTGTCCCATAACTCACTAGAGGGAAGCATACCTTGTTCACTTTTTTACAACAACAGTATTACTGGTTTGTTCTTAAGAGGTAAAACTTTGAGGCCATTCCTCCTGGGTGCCATGGAAGTAATGCAACTTCATCGTTGCTTGAGTCACTCGACGTATCGGCCAATCATCTCAAAGGGCCTCTGCCTGAAAACATGGGTACTCTTTTCCCAGTATTGAGTCATATAAACCTGTCCTCAAATGCAATACAAGGGAATATCATTTCTTCCCTTGCTGCATTATCTTTGGAAATACTAGACCTGTCTAATAACATGTTCTCTGGAGAAATCCCTCATCAGTTGACTGCCACCGGCTCCAGATTGGTATATCTGAATCTATCTAACAATAGGCTGCGCGGAGAAATGCTCCCAAGGGATTCCAACATGACAGATTTGGAGTGTTTGCAGATAAGTGGAAATAATTTCCGTGGAGTGATCTCACCAGCAATATCAAGAAGTCCCTCCTTGGTAATTCTAGACATTCGAAACAATTACTTGTCTGGAAATATTCCAAGCTGGTTATACAATCATCCTCACTTGGTAGCAGTTCTTTTGGGAGGGAATAACTTTGAAGGTCACATACGAAGACAGTTATGTCGAATGAAAACTTTGCAGGTCTTGGATATCTCCAAAAATCATCTCCGAGGAGGTATACCCTCTTGCTTGGATAATATTACATTCTGGAAGCAGAGCCCTCCTGATGACACAAACTACTTCACCCAAAATGGCCGTTTGTACTTTCTCTTGAATCCGTCTGGTAAGCCAACACTGGATTTTGAGATTGGAACTGATTTCCTGACAAAGAATGTGTTGTACTCTTTCAAAGGTCTCCCGCTCACTCTGATGACCGGTATCAATCTGTCATGGAACAAGCTGACAGGCTATATTCCTTCTGAATTGGGAGAACTGTCTCAGCTTCGGTCCTTGAACTTGTCCAACAACCTTTTAACAGGCAACATTCCAACATCTTTTCAGAATCTGAAAAGCATGGAGAGTTTGGATCTTTCTCGCAACAATCTCTCTGGGGACATCCCGTATCCAATGGCGAAGCTTAGTTCCCTTTCTTCATTTAGCGTTGCCTACAACAATCTCTCCGGGAGAATCCCATCTGACGGGCAGTTTTCAACTTTTGACATGAATAGCTTCATTGGCAACCCACTTTTCTGTGGAGATCCTCTGCCACAGATTTGCTCCACAACAAATCCTTTGGAACCTCAAGACAAGGACCAAGAAAAAGAGGATTCAATCTTCCAAAGCAATTTATTCTTCTATGGATTTGTTGCTGTCTCATATGCTTTTGGATTGTGGGTTTCCTTTGGGATTCTAATTCTTAATAGGAGATGGAGGCAAACATATTTCCGCGCCATCGACCGATACATTCTGTCATTCTTTGGGCAGAAGTGATCATCGCAAACCGTGAAATCAAACCACTTTCCCAAAAGAATTCTATATTTTCAATAATCTAATGTACTCTTTTTTTTTTCTTTTCCCATGGATTAGTTGCAGCATGAACAATACTTTGTCTGTAATGCATGGAAGAGGCCAAAACGAACGAACTTCATTTCTCATATAAGCAAATGATAAGTGTGCTTTACAACAAATCCATTGGAAACCACCTGTTCTATATTAAGGTGAATTTTCAGGAGGAACATTAATACAAGCTTCTTTACCAATGCACCATAGCCGCCTTCGACTTGGTGTTGAAGACGCTGACCTTGCTCTGGCCAGTGTGAGTGAGAATTCCAAATCTAAATTACTGTTTTCATCTGATTTACTTTGCTTTCCACATTTCCCATCAGCCACCTGGTTCATCTGATTGATTAGTGAGTGCCGGATATGGTAGCCAGCCACTGGAGTTTCCAGATTTCCCATTGTTCCGGTAAAGCAATATGTCGCTGCTGGGGAATTGGGGTTGCTTAGAGCATCTTCTTGAACGATATCTTTGATCCTGGAAATTATGCTGAAAGCCACGTTTCCAAGAACCCGGGAATATGCTTCAAGTATTGCGTACCCAACATCCTTCAGACGAGAAAATAAACATTTCAAATTATTCCAAACGCAACAGGCATATAACTTACACGAATAGCATTAGTAGAAGATCATGAATGCTACGCTATGGATTATGTATGGAATATGGGAATTTTTATTTCAAACTAACCTTTCCATATTGGACTTTGGTAGCATTCAGAAATGTTTGTGGAAGGTTAGGATATCTGGCCTTAATCTGTTGCAGAAGAGCTTCTGATCGGTCCAATAGTAATTGCATCTTATCATGATCCGACATTGAATCCTTAACGAAGGACCATGATGTTCGAACAGGGGATTTACCATTAACTTGTTCTGTAATCCTCTCCCTCCATGCTAGTACAGCAGCTTCCAACCTGTTGATGGCTTCAAGGGCACTGTGTTCAGATGCTAAATTAAGATAATGAAGCATCTCCTCAGCTGAGTACGATTGCTCTGTCACGACCTTGAACAGTGTCTCATCCAAACTTGCCTTCCCTGACTGTATGTATGTACAACATGGTAAGAGATGATCATCTTTCAAATCAAATCCTTAAATCCAATTGCATATTTTAGATGATTTGGTGTTTCTGAAATAGTCAAGTCTGCCTTGGAAGTTGGGAGGATACAACTCAAGCCAAGAGTAATCTTATACAGACTCCTTATCAGCTTGGATCCAACCTAAGGATTTCCTGAGCTATTGTTGTCTGCTACTTCTTGATTCAAATAACTAGGAGAGTTTGTTTGGCGATAAAAGTTACCAAATTGCAATCAGATACAGTTTAACCCGAAATACATGCACTTAATCTGACCTAAAAGTCGGGAGCTTTGATGAGTTTGAACATGTAAATAAGGATGCACAGATTGGATTTGTATGTGTGTAGAAATCCATCTCATAAAAAGTTTGAAAAGGTGAGCATACCTTAGGAAGTGCATCTCTGATAATTGCTGGGATAGGCATCTCAAGCAAAACATTTTCGTTAATGGATTTAGCAGCCTTGAATACTTGATGAACCAGTTTACTCTGGGAAAGCAATTTTCTTCTTTCACAGTCGGAGAGCCCAGTTGTCGATACCTGTGGCATTGGAAGCCACCACCTCTTACTCTGCCTTGTACTCTTGTTCCTACCTTCTGCTCGACTGCCAACTTCTGCGTACCAGAATTCAGTATTCACCATTTTATCCAGTGTTTCCTATTAAATTATGATTCTCAGTTAATGTTGGCAATAAATTATTGAAAAATGGTACTCTGAGCATAGTAAGGAATGTGGAGATCACCTACAATAAGCATAGAGTCCAATTTTTTCAGTGCCGGAAGGTTCATGTGGATGTCTGCACGAGCTTTTGGTGTCATTATCTGCTCCAAAAATAATCAAATTTAAATGTCAATAAATGTAGAGTGCAATTATTACTGTTCTGAATAACAAAAAGATGAGAAGTACCTCTACAGTCCGGCCATTGGCACCATTTTGCTTAGCAGGAACCAACTCAACCATATAGTTTGTAGGAGAGAGCAGCCAATCCATTTCTCTTCTCCATTTGTTCTTCCTTTCTTCAGGCAAAGGCTCTAGTTTCCATAACTCACCAAAAACCGAAGCTGCAAACCCAATTCACCATTTTGAGAATCAATGATGAAAGAGTTAATGAACTGTACAATGATATCAAAAGAGCATAGAGTCGGAAATTTCAAAGCAGAAACTATCTATACCTGCAAGATTTGTTATGGCATTGGACAATGCTAATGCAGGGGAGAGACCCTTACTTCCCCCAGTTACATCTTCACCCAGTAAAAGCTTTGCAAATTTTTCTTTCATTGTCTCCACATCTGAAAATTGAATGGCACGAGCAGGTTTCTCTTTAACATAAAAATGTTGAGGGCTTTCTGAGACATCCCATTCATCCAAACCCGGGTTATTCCTCTTCATTGTCAAACATTTAGAAGAAAATGACCCAAAAGCATCTTTACTAGAAGAAGAACTTGAGCAGTCTTCGTCCAAAGAATCACTTGCACACCCATCTCCTCTGCTTGTTCCACTTTCATTTTCATAAGATTGATTGTTAAGAATGCTGCTCTCAAGGCCGTTATAGGTCATTATCCCTGAAGCATTCAATCATGACTTATACATAAGATAGCTCAAAGGAGAAGCACTAAAGATGTTTGCTTAACCGAAGCGCACAAGAAGCCTATGAAGATTCAACATATTCAACAAGGAGTACACAAAACAAAACATGGAAGTACAGTTATGCTATTATCTCACTCCATATGCATATATACGAACTTATGATTCTCGTTCCAAATCATGTAGCAATGCACTAAACCATATGTATTTAGTGTCAATCATTTATCCCAAAAGATAAAAGTAAAATAAAGGAGCCCAAATTGTAAGTCAAGCACCCAATTAGATTTCACCATGATATGATTTGATGAACAAAGTATCTAAACAGTAAGAAAATTGAGATAGATAAATGTGGCCAGAACAAGATATCAAAGGGTTTGCATGCTCTCATTATTAGATAGAGTACGATCCATTGATCAGACTCAACCATGTTATTGGAATTGTATAGCAAAACTACAATGGCTTTGGCAACAAAAAAGGTCTATTTTTAGGATTAGATACTCTGATATCAGCTTACTCATGTGGTTTACACATGCAGATAGAAGCTATCTGTCGTATTTATCCATGTTGTCTAAGAGTCGGGAGTAAAGCACATGCAAAATGCAACTGCTAGTTAAAAACTCTTTGAACTCCTCAAAAATTGGTTTATTTTGGTGATAAATTATTCATCAACTTAGATAGATTGAAATCAAAAGTTCAAGCATATAGGCTTATTCATCAACCAATTTTTAAGTTGGTGCAAATCCAGATTTAGTGAATAATGATGTTAAAAAAAACTAAGAGAGAAGACTCCCATGTGTTCAATTTACTTTTATTGACAAAATGACAAGTTGACATGACACAAATAATTGTGATAATTTTGGCATGCACAACAAGGAAAACTATCGTTACTGAGATGGACAACATGACAAGCATCTCAGTTTCGCAAAAATTACTCAAAATAGTGACAACAACTGAAAACAAAAGCTTCTTGGTGGTTAAAGAATGGACCACAGCAAAGGAAATTTCGCAGAAACTTGAAAATAAAAATAAAGTTAACCCAAACATGTGGTGGATGAGAGGGCTTTTACTCAAAATCCATAAAGGTAAGACTTCCACAGTGGCCGGGGGGTCATGGGACAGGCAGGACGTATGCAAAAATATACCTCCCATAAAAATGATTTAGAAGAAGAAAAAAAAACACAAAGGGACCAGATAAGGAAATCCTGTAGAGAAAGCAGATCCAAAGAAACTTTCCATGAGGAAAAAAAGTCCTCCTGACAACGCTCATTAGTTAGTGAGCCCACCATATGCTTCATTGTCTCATTTAGTTTTGATTTGATATAAAGTAGTACAATAATAAGGCTCCATTGTTTTTGTAACAAGTAATGACTAAGTGGCAAGAAGCTTGCAGTTTTTGTGGGATTTGACCGACCCATAAACTGTGCTTGAATCAATCACATTTATCTATGACATCTATATTTTACTTTCCACACTTAAACCTAGATTGGCCTACCAATTTTGAAATCTCTACAAAGAGTTTAAAAAATTCAACTTATGGCATATGCCCATGTGACTTCCATATTTTTTTAGATACAATGAGCCTCTAGCTGGGTCCCATTCATTTCTAGTATTCTTTTCAGCTTTATACACCTACATACTTTAAATCTTTGATTCTTTGTAACTTGCTACCTTACCAACTAATTTTACTGACCATAAACAATCAAGAGGGGACGAATATATCAGGATGTTTAATTTAGTTTGAAATACTAGTCTATTATTTCTTTCGAAAAAACAAAATTTCTATGGAGTTTACTAGTTTGGAAGAATTTTAGGCATTTGGAGTCATCATTTATCTCAATTAAATTCAAAAACTAAAACAAATTTCAAAGTAGTATTAATAAAAATATGGTGTGGGACAATGACATCCATGCTCTTAAAGGCACCATAAATGTCCTGGTGATCAGAATTAACCCTACTGACTGTGGGGTCTCCCACAATATTAATGCAGCCATTGTATATGCATGCCATTGAATCTTTCTTATCTCTTCACATCACATCCTAGCCCTTCATCTTACCTAACAATAAGTCAATACCAATTACCAAAGCACTCTAGGTAGAAGAAAAAACCAAGAAGAGGACTGCAATCTAATAGACTAATTCATGTTAATTTTCTGAACTCATTTAACAAAAATGAGAACCATGTTCTTTTCTGGATCTATTCTGAGTCAAATGTAAATATGTATCATTTTCTTATTGTAAAAGCATGTGGTAGGTATTGTACAAAAAATAACATTGAAAAAAGGAAAATTTGATCATAATTAAAGGTAGTAGGGGATGTTTCCTTACTCTCTTGTTCATCCAAATCAAGGCTACGTCCTCGGTCACGGGTGCAACAAGCAAGTCTTCTTCTCATCAGCATCATCCTTTCTAGCTGCTGTTCTTTCAGTCTTCTTGGATAGAAAGGAACCGAACTTGTTATTTGCGGCTGGACTCTTAAGGAAGAAAAAAAAGGAACATTTGAGAGCAATAAAGATGATCCAGCAGACTATCCAAAAGGCTGTAAAAATCATTAAAGATGCATACTTGTGTGTCGTGAGTAGCCATTAATGTTTGAACTTCATGTTTGGTAAAGAAATGTAATAATTGCACAAGATTAAAAAAAATGTTTTGCTAGAAATACGTGATAGAAATGTTATTGGTATGCCAAGAAAAGCAAACTAGGGCATTAGCTAGAGTCAATGCATCCATCCTCGAGTCACCTCTTGCATATAAATGACTCTTTAAGAGGGTAATCTACTCATTTTAAGTATAATTGTATAAGTTTTGTTTATATATTTTGGGTCTTTAAAGATTACAAAAAAAAAAGAACTAAACAAAAGAAAGATGTGAGCAATTACTTCAACACTAAATGCGACCTTTTTTATAGATAAAGATCAAAACTTTTAAGCCAAAGAGAGTAATGGTGATGATGTGAGTTTTTTGGATTCGCAGTCAACTTCTGAGAAAACAAAAAGGCCAATGAGGCTCAGTCAGATTATTAAACTCCTTCCCCAACTAACGATAAAGCAGCAAAACATCACAATTTTAAAGCAGAAAAGTTAAAAACACTTGGAAATCTGAAAACCCAGAAAGAAAATAATAAACAACGAGTACTCTGAACCTGGAGCACCACAACGAAAAAGCAAAAGCCACACAAATGCGATACTGAGATTGGGGAAAATGGGTAAGTTTTGGATGACTTTAAGAACAACCCAAATTCCTAAAAGAAAAAATAAGGCATGAGAAAGATGGTAGAAACAGACCTTTGCACCAAGTGTGGAAGAAACTTGGAGGAGATTGGCCGATGGATATATGCTTCAATTAAAGTGTTAGATCAATCTCTCTCACTCTCTCCTGGATGTAGATGTATATGCATGTGGATGTGGATGTGGATGTGGTGAGTGTTTATTTATTGAGAGGAGGTGGGGCGGATGGGAGGCTCCTCTTTCTCTTCTGTAAATGAAGTGAAGAGGAGTCGGAGACAAGGAGTCCTGTTCTGATGGAATGCAAGCACCAGTAGGACCCAAAACTGGGACCTACTTCGAAGGATGGTGGCCCCCGGGCAGCGCCGGATATTGTCAAGTTTTTAAAAATTGGAACCCATTGCTGGATTTTAGGCAGCCAGCCTTTATTTTAAAAAAATCATCATATATATATATATATGTTCATTGTTAATTGTTGGTCTTGACTCTGAACTGTGTTGAATTATTGAAAATAATGTGACCCACACCGTAAAATGTGGTTCCTTTGTTTAAGACTTTTAAGGCAAAAGGGACGTTATATTCTCACTTAAAAGCTAGGGCATGCATTTACGTTTGGAGGGAGTACATGAAAACCAGACTAAGCAGACCTGGAGAGTAATTGTCTCCACAATTTAGGGAAGTAATTCTTTTGAAATTTTCGTTGCAGGCTAGCTATATCACTGTTTGGGTATGCTCGTTAGAGTTAATAGAGCATAAAAAAAATAGATAACAATATTTGGTTTTAATTTGGTTAATGATAGTGTTATCTTGGTGATAAGGTTCATGCTGGTCATCTCTCTCACGAGAGTTTAATCCTCTCCAAAAGTATGAGCTCACATATAGATTTTTCACGGAATTGACTCTACATGCATACTTTGTGTGCGATGCGAATCCAAAGAATAATTATTGTGGGCCCCACCCGGTTATAATTTGTTTTGAATTTGAAATATATGAAAGTAACAACATGAGAAGTTGGATGTAACATGTCAAATATATTAGATTTGACATATATGGCTGGAGACTGGAGAGAGGAACCACCGTTATTGTATGAGTTTGACAGTGTGTTGCAACTGTGTTCAGTTGCAACATACCTCACAGCAATTTTTTGTGACACGCCAAACAGCTTTTGCGTTCTAACTCACCTCACAACACCACAGCTTTTTACCTCACAGCACCTCACCACACCTCACCACACTCCCAAACATTTACAATATATGTTGATTTGTCCTACGTAATCAAATTAGGTCAATTATTGTATTTTAGATTAATGTACAAGGTAAACCTTGAATGATTTTATATTAATATTATTAGTCATCTAATATAAGTGTAATTTTGATACGTCAAACGCACCTCACAGCACCGCACCACAGTTTTAAAAGTTATGCGCCAAACAGTTTTTTACGTTTCAACTCAACTCACAGCACCACAGTTTTATAACTCACAGTACCACACCACACCTCACAGCACCTCACAGCATTCCCAAACAAACCCATTATTTCATTTATGGCCCAAACTCACAGTGGACGCGGAGGTCTCTCTCTTGATCTCTTCTCTCCCTTCCCATGCACTGCAAACCCAATATCATATCATTGGATGCTGTTGGAGTTTGAATATATATGCACTCTATTCATGACAACCTCTCGATCGTTATACTTGTAAGGTCATTAATTAATTGTTTCTTCAACGGTCTTGTGACCCCCCATCCATGTGTAAAATGTGTGGCAACTCCAAGGAACCCCCAGTTAGGCCTCCATAAATGGGCCTTTCCCCACCCAAAATCCAAATCTGAATCCCACATCATTTCAGGCCTTTTTAAGAATCTGTTTGGGAGAACCAAGATTTAGGCCCAGTAGGTTCAACAGTGGGAGGACAAACACAAAACCCAACTTCACCTACCAGCCTTAGCTGGAAATATTTTCCAAGTCAACAATCAGTATCCGCCAGTCATGTCATTTGACCGGGAAGGTCTGGTTGTTGTTAATAGCTAGACGAGGCCGGCCACCATTAACAAAAAAAATATACAAAATACGAAACCACGTTTGACAATTTGAACCGTAAAGGCCAAAGGGAATCTTAGATTGAACAGACAGAGAAAGAAAAAAGGAACAAGGCGATGACAATTTGAGCAAAGAACCACCCAGCAAATTGCACAAGAATTTGAACCACTTTTGTCAAAAATGGTATACCCTTTAGCTACCGACAGTCTGACATGATTAGTTAAAAAGAAAAAAGAAAAACCTGAAAGCCATGGTCGGCAGGGCACACGATATTTTTTCAGCAATTATACAAACCTGCACATACAGAAAGGGAAACCAATATCAATTATCAATTATCAAACGATGAACCACAGTTTTATTCTCCTCCCATGCATATGATAGAGAACATTGTTCAAAACCCTCATATCAGTCCAACGAAGAAATGGCCCTGCAGAATACAATTTCCAAGGGCCATGGATAATCAATCAACTCATGGCAGCTTCTAATTTCATATATCAAACTATACAACTCCATTTACCTGGTCTCGACATCATCATCGTGACACCTCCTCCACAAAGTTAGGTCTTCCAAATTTTTGTCATACCCATGGTTATTACTCGACTTTGATACTATATAGCTTCATAACCTCTTCTTCCATGGTAACCCATCAACTTGGTCTTCACATAAGTTCAATGACTTTAGAGCAATACATCCAAGTAACTGAGATAGAAGCAGGCCATTAAAAAAAGATCAGTTCATCAAAACACGGAAGACTCATAATCATATCTTACGATCCCCTTTATCACTAGGTTGTAACTACAGATTATTACTCTCTGGAAATTAGCACAGCTTAGCTTTGTAATGGCTTTCACTGCGGAGTCCATGCAGGTTCCATTACTATTTATGAATGTTTATAACAGAAAAGTTCAATATTCTAAAACTGGTCCACAAAGTCAATATGCTGTAGACAGTAACATGGAAAGGAAAGGGCACTTACAAAATCCCCAAAGCAAGGAAGCAGACCTCAAATCCATGGCTGCCAAATGTTCTCCAATAGATTTTCCTTAATCATGACAAAGAGGAGTATAATGACTTCAGTTTTTATAGTTCTTGCATTTAGAAACTTCAAAATAACAAAAGCTTTTCCTATCAAAAATCGTTATTCCCTAGAAGCATTTTGAGTGAGAACTGCACTTAAAGGCGGCGTATCTCTGCTAGGACATTTACGTTAACAGATTTTTTCCTCCATTAAACAGGGGTGAGGATTTCAACCTCAGCCCTAAGTCAGGGTACTTTGGGCTGGTGAGGAGCCTGACCACTTGAACGAGTGGCGTTTACAGACATTGTTACTCCTGGAAATATAGGAGAAATAAAGACATTAAGGGTCCAAGGAAATGTGGAGAACTGAAAGGAAAGAATGCACAGCAAAAACATTGAAACTTGTCATCTCAATCAATGGCATTTCAATAATTTCCCAGAGTAATTGAACAATGTCAAAAGACTACATCTTTTTCAATATTTACTCTGGAATCCCAAGCAAAAATTATTATATATGCAATATGGGCCATGGAAGTAGCTAGATCAGAAAGAATCACGATAGCAGTCCCCTCCCATAGTTGGTAAAAACTATGGAAACAGGATGCATAGTAATCAATGTTTCTTATTTAAAAGCCCTAGTAAATTACGAATACCAATATCCAGATCACAAGCAACACCCAAGCAACAATACAGAAGAAGAACGAAACGAAGTGTAAAAAGCATCCATCATCGAGATTAGAACGTATTCCTAATCTGTAGAATCAATAAAATAAACCATTCTAAACATAAATAATCAAAAAAAATTAGAACAAATCTGATTTGATTACTATCTATCTCATCCCCGAAAGTAATCCTTGACTGAATTTAAACAGACCAAACAAGAAGATTTATCAGTTGTCTTATTTAGATTAGATTGAATCTGAACCTTCCCGTAAAAGCTCACACATTCTCCACCTCTACAAAGCAATAGCGACAGAGCTGCAAATCATCATAAAGACGGAAGTCTCCAAACCTGAGATCTAAACACGCTGCATACACAAACATCAATGAAGCAGCAGAGATCCATGAAACCTTCACCGCTCGCGGTCTCCGATTCAGTTGATGCAAGGCGGGAACCGACAAGCCACTCCAGCCTAATGTCACCAAAAACCTTGAACAACGATCCTCCTTAAGAGAAACAAACACTGGTCAGTGGCCAATCAGTTCCCGAGCTGCACCAAGCGAATCAGAGACCGCCGGCAACAACCACCACTACCCGAAGAAGAATCCAATATAAACGAAAACATTGAAGCGGAAGTAGTTAGGGTGTAACGAGGGTCCTTTATAGAGAGAACAGACGAACTGGATTAAGACACGTGGCTATTTTGCCGACGACGATTCTAGATTGGAGCAAGCAAAGCAAAAGGTGGCTCCAGCGAAACTACTTGGACATTGACGGCAATAAAAGGCGTGAGCTACAGTGATCACCCGTGTGGGTGACTTAAAACTGCCACGTCTATGCACGTGTGGAGTTACAGGTTGGCATTGATCGTCCAAATAATACTTCAGAACTCCAAAAATACACGACTCCATCTAAACCCGCATTAATGTGAATGATTAAATATTAAGTGATCCACATGTGTATTTATAATCAATAATTATTTACATGTCGCGTGGATTTGAGATAAAATAAGGGTTACATTTTGGGATATATAACATTACTCACACCATAAATGTGGAGATATTTATGGCATAAAAACAGGGTCTATGCAATTCAAGGAAGGAACCAGGCTTTTTTTCTCAATAAGTCAATCCACTTGGATCCTCCAATCTATTATTTTCTTATTCAAAAATCATCCCTTTGTCTACCTGTTTTCACATCGAAAATTCTTCGCAAATGAAAAGATGTCACTCTTTTTCCTATTCAAAGATCACGCCTTCTTTTTAGATCTCTGGCTCTGTTTTTTCATAGAAAATTCTTTGCAAATGAAAAGATGCGACTCTTTTTCCGATCAGCCCTCTGTTTTTACGTCTCTTTTGTCTCTGTTTTTTCATGGAAAATTCTATGCAAATGAAGAGATGTCAAAGGGGTATCAGTAAACACGGCTCCCATGCCATTATTGGGTCGCATGCAAATTCCAACAAAGATAAAATAACAAGAAATTCCAGAAAAGAAGCATGGTTATCTCCTCATAACGAAGAAATGAGGGGCAATGACGTGTGTATGTGTAGCCATAATTGCGGTCATTTTATGTGGGTGATTGTCTCTACCCACCCACATCCCAGTTAGCATGACCAAATTTGTCAAAGTGAAATCATGATTTCATACACAGGCAGGTTTATGCTTTGAAAAGGGCTGCCCCTGCAGTAAAATTTTGCGAAATTTACTTCGCCTACTCATGTATCCAGTCTCAAGCCCAAATAAAATAGGAGAGTTGCGTTGAATCGGAAACTAACGTAAAACTTTGCCAAACTTTTCTAATAAACTCGTGTAACCGATCCTCAACTTTTAGGATGAAAGCGTGAAAGAAGAAACAAAATGAAAAACATAGAAATCGCAGGCCATGCCATTCATATTTATCTGTCTAACCATAGAAAGCCAAGTAAGTAACACCCACCTGTCAACATTTACGGCCATGTTTTCTCAATCCTCCAAACTGTCCAACTCCCATCTGTCAACATTTCTCTGATCAAAATTGGAAGAGTGATATTGAGACAACCCCATTGACATTGTCGAGTCAGCAAAACTTCACCTGCCTGCGGACCAAATCCTATTCTTATCATCTTCTAGACAAGGCAAAAAAAAAAAAAATATGACAGGAGATGAAAACATAGCTGCAGGACTCAAAACATGACATATATAATCTGCATGCAATTGCAAAGCTACTACACCCATTTCTTGGTATATGCTACCGGGAAAAGAAAAGAAAAACAGATTCTACCATAAAAAAGAACCAATCAATTTCTGTCTCCATAGAAGAAAATCAATCAGCTTCATCTCTAAAGCAAATCAAAGAGCAAACCATAACATATGCACAGCCACATGTTACATCTCTTTTGAAAACGAAATTGAGATCGAGACGGAGAGAGATTAGGGCCGCATACAGCTCACCACTCTTCTAGAGTCCACTGTGGTGGATCCACAACTGAAAAATAAGACTTAGAGAGGAAAAAGACATCAATATTCTATCAACTTAGTAAGTCATTCTCAAAGTTGGTCCTCATTCTGACAAGTCCATTTCCTAACACCTCACCACACAATACTCAATCAAACACATGCACCACACAGCCTGCAACTCTAAACTAACATTGCACTCAGAATCCTGGTCCTCATGAGTCATGAATATAGAAGATCTTCACAAATCCTATCTCCATGGAAACAATCAATCACGGGTCACTCAATCACCACAAATGGAAAGTGAATAATCTCATCTACCAGCTACAGAGTATAAACATGTCACTCCTATGATGGAAGGCTCTTCTTCATCGATCAGCTGGTCGACATTTCACGTACAGAAAATTATATTCTGAAATGCAAGAAACCATGCATGCTATCTCGCTATAAATTAACACTCTGTCCATTGATCAAAATAAGAGCAGAATATATATATATATACACTCTTCTTACTGTTATAATGAAAAAAATAATGAATGGATGACTTCAACATCATTTGCGGTGATATATTTTTTTCCAAACATACTAAAATGTATAAGCTAGTGACACTGACCTCCAATGCGAATAGCTGTATGAACTATATTGATGCGACTTCTTCCACCGTATGCAGAATATTCTCGTCCATTGAGAATTATTAACTTGTATCACTTTCAATGTCCAAAATCCAAAGTAGCATTTCATGCCTCGCAAGAAGAATGACACTGACAGTGATAACCGGCCAAGTTCAGAGAAATATATGTACAATTGTATATGTGTAATCTACATGTTCTGTTTAATTACAAAATTCTAAATGAAATTCACAGGACGCCATTGAAAGAGAAAACATTAAGCAACCTTTGCCGGACCCAAGATTTCACACTCCAGTATGCCGAGAAACTTTTGTACATTGTACTTCCTAATTCCTATAGCCTAGTATATCTACAAGCTAGTGAAAGAGACACCAAGCCAGCTCATTGTCGGTTCACAAGGCTTAAGGCTAGTGGAGCCAACATTCGGGCAAACCTAGGCAGGGTCGGGTAAGTCAGTGTGCCAAGTATGAAACAGTTAAAGCTTAAGAGTGCAACTGCATCAGAAGCAGGCTTATTATTTATAGTGGAGAAAAATTGAACCACGCTCTTCAGCGACATACCAACAATAGTGAAAAGAGCCACCACAAGGGGCATGCAAGGGTCTTCAGCATGCCAGATAACAATTCCAACTAAAAGTGACAGCACTGCACTGAAAAGACTCTGAGAAAGTGCCACGGCTCGTCTTTGGTGAAGATCATAATCTGTGTCTAAATTTCTAAAGGCAAAATTAGCAGTAAATGGACGTATGGGCCCACTGTCTGAGGATTTTGTACTTAAGACAGCGGGCATTTCAGTTTTGCTCTGATTGTCCCATGAGTCTCTTTCCATCATGGGGTCTTGGTAGACAATGTCACTTCCCTCGTTACTGGAGTTCCATGACGGGATGCCACGCGCAATGCCACAGCTGCTGGAATTAGAAACGTCAATATCTTGCCGAACCCCAGTGTTACCATGGCCTCTGAAGCTCCAAAGCTCTTTACCAATAATCTCCTTCAGCCTAATGTTTTCATGCTTTAGATTTTGTAACTGTTGAAATAAGAAAGTCAATAGAAAAAGCATAAAGTTAGTATATATTAAACAGACATCTGTACTACGGGAAAACTTCTCATATATTAAGCAAGTTCCAGTTAAAGGTTCAGTGTGTATTGTGTACCTCACCCTTTAGCAGTTCAATTTTCTCAACAGCCTTATCATTTTCGTCTTCAACTTCTGCTAGCATCAACTCCATTATTTTACGCTCTTTAAGGGCTGTACGGAGACGGTCTTGAAGTTCCTTCATATCCCACACCATATTCTCCAACTCAGTATGCATGTCATGCACATGCTGTTCTAGCTGTGAACAAGGAGAGTTATTCACATACATCTTGGTATGGCCTAATAAGGGGTCTTGTTCAACCCTAGTGACAACAGAAAACAGGGAAAAAAAAAACAAACAAACTTCTTTTGACAGAGCCTCTCATGATAATAGACAGACAAAAGTATAATAGTTGCATGTATGCGTCAATATGGAAAGAAACGAATTTTGAAATGAAGGAAAAAAAAACGAAAGTTCATAATATTTCTTAAAAATCTTATCAGAGATGCATTGAATCAATAACTACTTACCACTTAAGTGCTATTCATTGTTAATGCAACCAATAAAAAAGATGTACTCCAAGCAGTATTGGTGGCAGTGCTGATTTAGAAGAACCAAAAACAGTAGACTAAAGTAAAGAAAGAACAGAAATACTAACCAGCCTCTCCTTTTGTAAGGCAGACAAAACACGCATAGGAAGAGTTATCAGAGCTACGAACAAAATCAATGCTCTCCAAAACAGATTCAAATGGAAGACGATTGCAGCTTGTACCAGTTCAATCCATGTGTGAATAACAATGGCTACTGTTCTCACGCCTGCCGTGCATGCCGATTTGCAAAGTGAGAAAGGCTTTGTGGCCACGAAGATAATGACTGTAGCAATTAATTCGAATAAATATGCCATTGTTTCCACTTTTTTTAGCTAATTAAGTTCCTTCCTTGCTCGACCACATGTCCAGATGCAGCAAAAGGTAGAAAACAAGTATATAAATTCACAATAGCCTGCATTAACATTCGACAATGAGATAAATTCATATATATTGTCTATAAAAAATAGGCACAATCGAGGTGAATTTAACAAAGGCATATTCTTACATAGGCAGTTATTCAGGTTTTTTGAAAGAAAAGCATTGTCTTCAAGGAAATTCTACATAATAATAATGAGCGACAATGTCAAATTGCTTCTCCAATAACCCATGACCAAATAGCAAACAAAAAAAATCATAAACCCTAAAACTCCCTCCAGCAGTCAAAATCAATCAGTCAGAAACATGGAAATTGGGAACAAGTAATCTTCTCCACTGTAAAGCTTAATGGAAACAAATTATGCGAAAGAAGAAACCGATTCCTATAACTAGACAATAATCCCTTAATCAATGAAAAGCAAGAAATAATAGAGTGCCATCATGAACAGCACCCATTCCCCGCTTTCAATACAAATAAACAAGAAAAAGACTAAACCTTTAACAATAACCCATTAACACATTTCACATACTCGCCTAGAAAGACAAAAACTTTAGACAGAATTTTGAGTTTCTACAGCAGAAGAGAAGAAAAGAGACTTACCGCAATGAAACCAGCTGAGAAGAACAAGAGATGGAGCAGAAATTAGAGACCCCAGATACAATGAAGTGAAAGCTCTTGTTCGGTTCTGGATAATTTTGAATGCCGATAGAGAGAGAGAAGCAGTTGGGCAATACAGAGGTGGCAGCAAGAGCATCGCCATGACTGACACGTTTCGAGTGGAAGTGGAGTCGCCAACAAAGTTAATCACCATCTAATATTTTTGGTTTCATTTAAGAAAAAAGAAGTACTCCGCCTACATTTAATTTCAAACCATTTGTAATAAACTAATAATCCTTCAAAATCATGAGTAGCTCAGGATGAGATGATACCATGCAATGCTATCTCATAGAGGTTTTGAATACGAATCTCTTCATCCCTTCCCTTAATAAAAAAATTAATACACTAATCCATTCTTTTGAGGGATTATTGCACATTCAAAATTCAAAGTTCCATACCAAAAAAATCAAAAGATAAGTTTTGCATTGATGAGGGATTCAAATCCCTTCGGGTGCTTCTAAATTCGATTTCTTATTGGGATCAATTCTCTCGTGGATACGTTTTGGGTTTTGATTCAACTACTTTTTTTATCGAATAATTTCTATGCGCATATATTTGACAACTCAAATTCATATCTATATCGAAATTTAAAGGACAAATTTATAAGATGTAGTTGATTTTAGGTTTCGAGATCATTCTCAAATCTCAAACTCAAAAGGATTGAATTGGAGACAGCTTGTAGCTGGCGCCAGGTCAAAAGTGGCAGCACATTCATATTGTATAGATTATTCATACTTGGGTAGATGATATCTTGATTGATTCTCATAAATCTCTCGTATATATCAATCACCACGTGTCTCAAATCTCAACTCCATTCCAACCCACTTGACTTCTTTACAAAATATCTGTAGTATTCCATTTTCAACGATATCACAGATGCCATCCCTTATGAGTTCAGCCGCTCCTCTCAGGACTGCTCTGTTTTCTGCAGTTTTTCTCTCTGCACTGTCATGTCTTGCAGCTCAACAGTTCTACTACATTGTTTTGCAGGTATACATACATACATACATATATATTTCCTCTTCTGATCACCTCTCCAATTGTTTACATTTATGTGAAAAATATGTACTATGATCATGTGTGTAGTGGCCAGGATCATATTGTAGTACAAAGCATGGTTGCTGCTATCCAAAATCAGGAAAACCAGCACCAGATTTCACCATTGGTGGGCTTTGGCCATATAACATTGACGGCAGCTTTCTAACTTACTGCAATAACCAGAGTCGACTTGGTATATCTAAGGTATCATAATTCATAAATATGCATGAATGTTGCAATATTGAACAACCCTTAATCCCAACTATATATATATATATATATATCAATTTTACAGGGGTCCCATTTGGTAACATTTTTACTGTATCAAAGGCCAAGTTCCTTTCCATTTGACTCCACTTGTGGGGGGAGATATGTGTAAACTGCAGGATCTGATTTCAAGATATACGTTGTATCATATTACATACAATATAACAACAGAAATGAAAAAAAAATGTCAAACACAAGAATTGTATAAGAATAAAATTATGTTTTTGTAGGGAATTGAATCGAGAAGGTATATATGATTAAGTCCAACGTTGAACACTGTCTCTTTAAGATTGATTTGTCCCCCATAATTGTTTATGACAATTGTGACTTCGCAATTGCTCAAGTGAGTCGTTCGAGCTACTTCCACTTGACAACACCATTTTTGCCATGTTCAAACATCACATTTTGAAGATACTTTCCATTCACACCTATCATGTATTTGATTTAGTGAATGCTTGATTTTATTGTCGAACATGAAATCTTTAGATTTAAGTTCATACACATGTTTTCCATGTATTATAATTCCCAAATAATCATCGCTCAAATACATGAATTCGAACATTATATATCATGATTATCTACACCATTATTGCCAATCATCATGTATATAATTTATTTTGAGAAGAGATTTTGACAATGTTTTGGTAGATGTCTTGAAAGATGAAACATTCCACATAACATAAATAAGTAGTGATAATTTTTAATCTCTATAAACCCAAATCGCATGGACTCCCAAAACCCAAAAATGATGGTAAAAGTTAAAAGGTCCTCCATCTTTTACCTTTTTGACATTTTTGCCAATCTAAATAAAGTATTTACTTATGATAAAAATAAATAAATAAATAAATCGGAAATATCTACGAATTAAATAATACAAAACTAGGCTTCCTCGAGCCTTCTTCACCGTGTTCTCTCACCTTTGCTTTGTCCATAATCAACTACTTCTCAGGTCTCCGTCACCGATGGCTTGATTTCTCACGTCTCCGGTGAGCCCAACAGCTTTCTGTAAGTCTCGGTCGCTTAAGCGTTGTTAAGATGCTCTGTCTTTGTATATGTTTGATGTTTATACGTGTATATTGCTCAAAGACTTGGAACTTATTCTGTATGATTATCCGCTACTATTTTGTTTATTAGGGTTTTTTTTTTCTTTGGAAAGAAGCATTTTATGAGAGTCGTATTTATGTGAATGTTTGTTCCTATACATACAGAATCCGATTGTCATTCCGATAGCAAATACTTACAATCTTCCTGGAAACCTTCTTTGATTTGCTTTATGTTCAGACGCATTGATGTGACGAGGATTGAATTTGTTCTTTGCCTCATCAATTCAGTTTGAGATGGTTCCCGTCTTCAGTAGCAGCCCCCATTAGGGATGTTCAACTTGTAGATGCAGAGGAAAAGATTATAGCTTTTATTACATTTGTTCTGGAAAAACAATTACTTTTACTCTGTTACGTTAATTTAGTCATTAAATTGATTGTTACAGAAGTTACATACTTGATCTTGATGTTTGTATTTGTGTATCCTTGAGTATGTATTTTTTGCTCTACCACTTGATTTTTAAGTCTTAGACTTAGTATTAATGGGTTTTAATTCACACATTTCACACTTGATTAGGGTATATTACAGATGGGTCGGCCTAGGTTTATGCGACCAAAGGGAGAGGATGGCAAATCCACACCGAACCTTTTTGTGGCCAATTGTGGGCCTGCAGTGGGGATATCGTATGCCAGTATTGCATCCGTGTTTAGCACTTTTGGGGAAGTTAAAGAAGTAAATGCAGCCGATGAGAGTGGTGCCCGTGTTATCATTTCTTATTCTGAAGCCAGTTCTGCTGAAGCTGCCCTAAAAGCAATGGATGGACGTCCTTGCCCTGATCTTGGAGGCCGTTCTTTGCACATACGTTTTTCAATTGCACAGCCATCTTGCTTGGTAGTTTATGTCTACTTGCTCTGTTTTCTAGTGACTAAGCTTGAATGTTGAATTTGCATTATCTTGGTTCGGTTTTAGGCTATCCATGCAACATTGATCCACTTAATTTGCATCATCTTAAGGTCATATGTACGGAACTTTTTTTTAGTGAAAAAGAAACAGTGAATCAACTTGCTAATTATATGTGTCATCTGTGGATAATATGATAATTCTTGGATGTGGAGCATGTGCAATATTCTTGGTTTTTTGTTATATCGTTGCTTTGGGCGCATTGTGTTCTTCATTATGGAGAACCTCACCTCCTTTGTCTTTGATTTAATTATGCTTCTTACTGAGCCAGCTTCTGATGGTGCATTATGGTGAACAGTCATCACTCATCAGTGTCTCATAGTATTTGTTCTATTAGGAATGTTACTCTAAGCCATGGGCGTATTGATTAAATCATCATATTCCCACTCTGATTGTTTCATGTGCATCATATGTGTTAGAATATATATAAGTGATATGAAATGCCCCAACCCAACAAGTTAACTTATTGGGTTGAATGTCAAAGTAACTAATATTAACAGTATGGGTGTGAACAGCGTGAAGATTCTTGATGTAAGAGTAAATAAGTTGTAAACTTGCAATGTGGTATTGCGAGCCCTTAATCAGGGGAATCCGGGAATGGGCAAACATCCATGCAGTGGATTCTAATCGATCTCTCATTCATTCATATAGCTGACTCCAAACTGTTTATGATAATGGCTTTGATGATCATATGTCATTATCTTAGAAGAAACCATTGACTGTTTGTTTTACACAGGCTGGATTTCAGTTTTTTTGGTCTAACGACTTCTAATAATTTACATTATAAAGTATAAATATGATGTGTTTGTGGAGTTAGCCATAGAGTTTTGAGTTGCATAATTGGAGCAGGCTACTGCATTCTTAGAATCTGATCTTCCTTGCAATAAATGCATTTAATCGTCATCTATTAACTTTTATGTGTCTATTTAGGGACCCACACATGACTTGATTCCAGTGTCACTCATGGCTTCTGAGTTGAATATTCCAGGCCTGTATCTGTTGCATGACTTTGTGAGTGTTGAAGAAGAAAAGGTTCGCAGTTCTTGACTTCCCACTTATATGACATTTTGCTTTATAGCTGCGTTCATTCTTTTTTTTAAAAATTTTGTGAAATACTTGCAGCTTGATTCGAAGTAAAACTGATATAATTTTCCTTTCCTCTTTTCTGCAAGGAATTACTTGCTGCAGTCGATGATAGGCGTTGGATAAATCTCTCAAAAAGAAGGGTTCAACACTATGGGTATGAATTTTGTTATGAAGTAAGTTTCACTAATTTGCTTCACTTTGATTTAATTAACATCAAGCTACATGTTGTTGCTTTGTTTATGTTTACAAGCATGTACTTAGTGCTAATGCGATCAATGAGTTTGATTGCTCAAACTTATCTTTATTAGGAGGAAGAAATGGTCTAATATGGTATGCTAGCACCATCCATATAATCTCTGTTGCAAAACATGTGAACACTTTAAGCTTAGGGATTGAGATAAATATAATCCAGTGATTAGTGATTGTTTACCCCATTTTGTTGGTGGTCTTCTCAATGTGGAAGATTTAGCTTTTGCTGTCATTTGATTCATATTACTGACCTACTTATGCTTGTAAGAATCTTGAAATCTTGAAGATTTTTTTGAGCCCACTCAAGAGTTTGTCTTTTCGTCATTACAGACAAGGAATGTTAATACGAAGCAGTACTTGGGTGAACTTCCCTCATTTGTTTCTCCAATACTTGAAAGGATACCCTTGTTTAAGAATGTTGACAGTTCTGCAGGTTTAACTCTGGACCAACTAACGGTATGTTGAAATGTTTATCTTTTCCTACCATTATCTTAATCTTTTTCTGTTTAAGGCAGTAGAAGCTAGTTTTAAAATAAACGAGTAAAAAAGCATTGTGGTAGTTCCAGGTTTTTGTACAATCATAGATTCATATAGTTTTTGTGTATTGTGTTTGAGACTGAAAATTCAGTAATTGTATTACAGGTTAATGAGTACCCACTTGGTGTGGGCTTGTCTCCGCACATAGACACCCATTCAGCATTTGACGGATTAATTTTTAGCCTTTCATTAGCAGGGCCATGCATTATGGAGTTCAGGAGGTACTCTGAAGAAGCTGGGCTT
The DNA here is from genome assembly GCF_013401445.1 of Tripterygium wilfordii. Taxonomy (NCBI): domain Eukaryota; kingdom Viridiplantae; phylum Streptophyta; class Magnoliopsida; order Celastrales; family Celastraceae; genus Tripterygium; species Tripterygium wilfordii. Next base: position 4,240,509 of record NC_052246.1, read on the forward strand.
CTTGAAGCTTTGTCGACTACTGATATTGAAATGGAACGTTCTGGACAATGCTCAGACTTTTTAAGGAAGGCTATCTATCTTCCTCCTCGCTCAATGCTTCTTTTATCTGGAGAGGCACGATATGCTTGGCAACATTACATTCCACATCATAAGGTGGAGCAGTCATTTTTTTAGCTTTTCTCTCATTTGAGATGCAAGTTTCTCTTTCAGAAGTTCATATGATAAATTTCCTTCAAGTTGTGACTCAATGATGATAACTTTTAAAACCTAGAGCTTCCTTAATTGTGATTCTAGAATCTTGAGCGGGTGAAAAGGAGCCATTGATTATGCCAAAGTGCTTATCCCTTTAGGTTCCCCCTCACTTGCTGGTCCTGGACATGGGATGGATCTTAGACATGGAATCTGGAGAACTTCTAATTAAACTTAATCATGGAGCAAAATACAAAGTAAAATAGACAATTTCTCTCAAGAAATTTTAACATACCAGGACTTAAAACCTGGAACATTTAGGATGCAAATTGAAGATCAAAATAGTGCATGTACTCTGCCATAGCCCATACCCCTATTTCCTTCTCTTTTAACATGTAGCATCTTATGGTCATTTATAGTTAACATATAGGAAATTCAAATGTGTTTCTGCCTATATATGTGTAATCCCTTAACATTATTTTCCTTTAAATACAGATTGACTTGGTGAAGGAAAGCGTGATCAGAAGAGGTGCAAGAAGGGTATCTTTCACACTTCGCAGGGTGTGTTTTCTTTTGAGCATTTGATATATTCTCTGTATCCTTTTTAGATGCATGAAATGGCTTTGAGAACAAGATAGCCTCATATACTTGCTGTCAAATGTGTGGTTCGCTTTCAGATACCTCAAAACCTTAATACTGTCGCATACTCTTTTTGGGCTTCCAGCTCTTTCCACATTACCATTAAATCTATCCTCTATCATGTTGGAACTGCCGATTGATGAAAATGTAGATGGTTTGGAATTTAGTGCCATGACTTCTTTGATTCTCATAGTTAAAACCTTCGGACGTTTGGAACTTTTCTCTTAAAGGTAGGTCGATAACCTCTAGTGCTTCAAGGTTTTACTGAAAGGGGAAAATTTTGAAGAAGATATGTTTTCTATAGCTTTTCCAGTAACAGATTTTTTTCACATGCTTGTGGATAGCCATGAAAATGCTGTAAAGTTTAAGAAACATATAAGTTGTTTTATGTGAACATAGATTGTCTTATTGGTGAATGTGCTTGTTTGCTCACATATATATAGGGAGTACTTCTAACCATCGTTGTAAATTTTTTAGTTTCATCGTCATCATCCAAGCCTTGTCCCAATTTGTTTGGGGGTGGCTATATAAATCCATGAGAGAAATCAATGAATTCTTTTTCACCTTACATTTCTATCTAAGGCCATACTCTCAAGAACTCTTACTGAATTTATATCTTTTTATCATATATATTTTGGACAAATATGTTTGATTAGAATCTTAGTAACCTGTTTCTTGTAGGTAAGAAGAGGTCCTTGCCAATGTGAGTACCCCCAATATTGTGATTCTCAGCGAAGCTGATAGAGTTTTTTTCACTGATGGATATGGGGGATTGGAGATGAAGCGGCAAATCAAACAAACACTTGACGAACGAGTTGATAAATTGTGGTTTCTGTTAAACAACACAACCATTAGTTCAAGAGGAGGTTTCCCCATTCTTTTTAGGGGTTTGAGATTACATTGTATCCAGCAAATCAATCCTCAATGAGGTGTCTGGTTCTTACCAAGGGAAAGAGAGAAAAAAAGTGTACAAGGAGAGACCAATGCATCAGGTTTTGTTGGGAGTTACTTCAACCAATACAATTCGAAGCTTATTTGTTGATTTCTCTCTGATCTTTGAAATAGATGGAGAGGTTGAATTTTTAAAAGATTTTCTGGTGGCTTGGCTGGTATTAGGCTTTACCATCTCTTATACAAACAAACCAAAATGGCGAAATGTCAATGGTTTCGTTTTTCAAGCAGCCATTTGCAGGAATTTGTAAGGATCCGACTGCTTCTGAGTTGTAGATTTCATGTGAGACATGTAAAGCACATAAATTCATTAGGATCCATTGCGTCGAACTTTCAACAATTGAGATATCCGTTATTGAGTTGTACGCATAGAATTTCTTGTGAGATATGTGAATTTTACGAAATCACATGTTAGCTGCTGAAATTTTTTATTTTTTGGAAGTGAAGCTATTCTCATAAAGAAAAAAAACTACATAAAGAAAATGAGAGTATGAAAACAAAAAAAAATTGAAATAAAAAATATTTATTCACAAATGCTTATAGTATGTTTAGTAATAATAATAAGCGCATAAATAAAGTATATCCCAGTATTCAATGTCCAACAACCAATAAAACCCCAGTACTGAATAATGGTGTGAAGATGAGTGGAATCAGGCAATCAGCCATCTCTGCAATGCAATTCTCGCTGGAATCGCTATGAACACAACTACAAACAACAACCCAGACTTGGTGGTGGACCCACAACAGCCACCGAACGTCTTTCCCCAGCTACAGACCCAACCCCAGCCTCAACAGCAGCCGCGGCGGCCCAGGGGATTCGCGGCCACAGCCGCCGCCACCGCTGGCTCCGGGAAGCCTAAGAAGGAGAGGGAGAAGGAGAAGGAGCGTACCAAACTTCGGGAGCGACACCGCCGCGCTATCACTAGCCGCATGCTCGCTGGGCTCCGGCAGTACGGCAACTTCCCCCTTCCCGCTCGTGCCGACATGAATGACGTGCTGGCAGCCTTGGCCCGTGAGGCCGGCTGGACCGTCGAGGCTGATGGCACCACCTACAGGCAGTCTCTTCCTCCTTCTCAGATGGTATGGCTTTGTGTGACACTGCGAACAGAGAGAAAATGTTGATAAAAACCTGAACTTTTGACATGTTCCATTTATTCAGGGTTTTTTTTTTCATTTTTTGAAAAAAAAAATCTTACCTTTCGCTTTTCTTTAAAGTTTGGTTTTTGATTAACCTATTTGGTGTTATTAGGTTGGTTCACCTGTGGGCTATTTTGTTGCTGAGAAAACGTGAGAGAGTGGTACTAGGAGATATGAATTGTCTGTTGGAAGATGGTTTCTACGGGGAAACCCTGAGAAGTGAGAACATAGTTAAATAGAGAAGCTTTAATTAGTTGAGCAGTTACATAAGAGTTAATATGAGATAGGGAAAATAGCACTTGCATACGGAATTCCTTCCCATGAAGCCTGCTAAATCTGATAGTTTAGTACTGTATTAAGATATAAGTGTGTTGTTCTTGACTATGACTTCATTCGGGGAATAGGACATTGTGAGCAATATGCAATTGCAAGACAGTTAACGGGCGCCATAGCTAAAAAGTTAGTCCAAGAAGTTTAAGATTCACCCCTTCCTTTTTGTACAGCTGTCACTGAAGTGTGAGACACTCTTTGTCTCGGAGCATAACAGGCGAATGTGTCTTGTTGCCATGATAAATATGATAAACATTACAAGTGAGCTTCATTTGTAATATTTAACTTTGGAATTTTTATCAATCTTCAGGCAGCATTCCCTGTGAGGTCAGTCGAAAGCCCACTATCAACTAGTACATTGAAGAATTGCTCTGTTAAGTCATCGCTCGACAGTCAGCCACCGGTTCTCAGAATTGATGAGAACTTGTCACCAGCATCTCTCGATTCTGTTGTTATGGCCGCTAGTAATACAAGAGGGGAAAAATATGCAAGTGTCAGCCCGATCAACTCGGTTGAATGCTTGGAGGCTGATCAAGTAATTTTGTTATCTAACTAATTGCATTGGTGGTAACTTTTTTTGCAATGTTCTTATCACAATTCAATGGACCCTTTGATTGCCCTCATCACCTCTCCTTTTGATTTCGTTGTAATTCCATTTATTTGAAATTGAAGTCGGCATTTTTGGTCTATTCTTAAATGTGGAGCTATTGCTTGACCGTGTATGATGTTTAATCTCCACTGTGGCTTTTGTTTGCTTGTTCTATTTATTTTATCTTTTACTTTTGACTTTTAACTCATAGTTAGGAGCCACAAGTTATCAATGACATAAAACATTGTAGTATGTCAGTATTTATTGGGCAGAGGACATGATTGATCTTGATGCGATGAAGCTTTCTATGCCTTAAATTATTTTTGTTTTTATTGATGCCCTGTTTCCATCTAATTTGATATATTTAAGGCCACCATTGGAGTGGGTTTCAAGTTAACTATTGGCAAGATGATTAGTGTACAGAAAGTTTAATTTTAATTTTCACATCTCTTATATAAGTTTGCTTCTTTTGTCGTGTTTGGTGATGTGGTTACTTGATACGTTAGTTAGCTTCTGATGAGTGATGACCAAGAGTAAATGCCTCTTTAATATACAAATTTTATTGGATATCGTTCTACTGTTGATTGGTGCAGCTTATTCAAGATTGTCGTCCTGGAGACCATGAGAATGATTTTTGCAGCACTCCATACGTCCCTGTTTATGTTACACTTGCAGTATGTATTTCCTTTTGTTTTGCTTTCTTCTTTTTTTTAAACCAAAAATCGTGTTTATTGCTGGGCATTTTCAAGTAGCTGCTTTGTTACACTACACTTATGCCATTTCATCACTCTGTTTCAAAATTTAGAATCAAGTCTCTGAATGCTATAATTCTTGAATTATGTGGCAGACTGGATTTATCAACAACTTTTGCCAGTTGGTTGATGCGGAAGGTGTCAGACGGGAGCTAAATAATTTGAAGTCTCTGAATGTAGACGGTGTTGTTGTAGATTGTTGGTGGGGAATTGTTGAAGCTTGGAGCCCACAAAAATATATATGGTCTGGCTACAGGGAATTGTTCAACATCATGTGTGAATTCAAGCTGAAATTGCAGGTGGCATTTAAGGATTTATGCGAGCTATTCATGTTAGTTTTAGTGAAATATTGGGTTTCAAAAGAAGAAGAAAAAAGACTTCAAAGGACAAGTTTGCAAATTTGACTGTTTTAGAAGTGGCTATTTTATGCAAGAGCCTTAGCTCATGATTTTACAAAGATCATCCCTCACACGAAGCCATCATTGAGGGATTGATCTGGGAACTTAAACTTTAAATAGACTGATACAATCGCGCTGTCCTTACATGTCCGAATGGAATCATCAATATGCAACATGCATATCACTTTGTTGTATAAGAAACATATGAATGGATGGACAGTGCAATATGCAATTCAAAGCCACAACTATCCACTCCCTTGTATAAAATGATCTCCAGGCTAGTTAACAGTGCTTTCCATTTCGATTGAAAGTCATTGGATTCTAATTTTCTAATATCATCTGCTGACTCAGAACATTGATGGTATAGTTGGGGCTAGTCTTGTGTGTTTGTGCATTTTCTTTGTTGCATTTAACTATGTTCCGTTCGACCAAAATGGAGTGGGAGAAAACCTGTTCTACATGTATGTTCTACCTTCACAGAACAGAAATTGATCATGAGGATATGTTAATTTTTTTTCATACAGATCCTTTGGCTTTGCCAGCAATAGTAAAGTGTAGCTTGCATGCTCAATTCATTCTGTTGAGTATATTGTTATTGTTTCCTCTTTCCCCTTTTTTCCCGCTCTCTGGCATTTGTGTTAAATTAAGTAAGTAAGCTGTTTTTGTTCTGAAGTTTACTTGTGTTTCTGTCTTTTGCATTGTTCAAATATGGAATTGAGATCTTAAAAATGTCTTCTAGTAATCAAAAGATAAAAGGGTAAACAACTCCCGTGCACAAAGTTCCCGTAGTAAGTGGGGTTGGGGTTAGGCATGATGTATGTAGTCTTCCCCCGTATAATATACGGAGAGGTTGTTTCCGGGGTTCGAACCCGTGACCTCTAATTTGCACCGCTGCAACTTAACTACTAGGCCACATGTTCACCTGTCTAGTAATCAAAAGATGTTAAAAATATTTATCTGTTTGAATTTTGAATGGACTCCACTGTAAACATTTATGATTTCCAATGGGTCCAAATTTTTATGTTAGTATGGGGGATTTTAGCCTTCATAAGCAGCGGAATAGTTAATCACTTTTTTGGCCTCTGAAGGTTGTGATGGCATTCCATGAGTATGTGGCAAATGATACTGGTGATGTGCTTATATCTCTCCCTCAATGGGTGTTGGAGATTGGGAAAGACAACCAAGATATATTCTTCACAGATCGTGAAGGGAGGAGAAATACTGAGTGTCTATCTTGGGGAATTGACAAGGAAAGAGTTCTGAAAGGAAGAACTGGCATAGAGGTATGTAAATGGACATTATTGTATTTATACTTCTAAACCTTTCCCATGTGTCCTTTGTCCCAAATTTTTTGGGGTTAGTTACACAAATCCATGAGAGAAATCAGTAGAAGACTAGAAGTACCCTGATTATAAAAGTGGCTATTTGTATGGACATTTTTCATTTGTATGGTTTGGTTTCTTAAATCTGTTCAAATCAGTTGTTGTAGAATGCCCATAGAAGGAGGAGAAGAAGAAAGCTTATTTGAAAAGAAAAGAAAAGGAAGAAAAAGAACAGAGAGAGAGAGAAAGAGAGAGACAGGGAGGGAGGGCCAAAATTGAGAAAGTAAAACTATGCTAGATTCTGATGAGTGCCGCTTAAAGTGCAGTGCCTCTTATTACTTTCTCTGTTGAAGTATGGAAGTGAATCCAAAAAGCCCCTGTACTTTACTCAAAGGACCAAATAAGCTGACCTGCATGCTAGTGTCTCTTACCTCTGGTCTGGTTTTCCTTATGACAATTTCAAATACTTGCAGGTCTATTTTGACTTCATGAGAAGCTTCAGGACTGAGTTCAATGACTTGTTTACCGAAGGTCTTATTTCTGCTGTTGAAGTTGGCCTTGGAGCATCTGGGGAGCTGAAGTATCCTTCATTCTCTGAGAGAAATGGCTGGAGGTATCCAGGTATTGGTGAATTTCAGGTGTGTATTAAAACTAATCATCTGCTGTTTATATAAGTTCCTTCTGTCATGTATTTCAAGTCCGTTTGGGAAATTACTTTCTAGTGTAAGATTAAGGTGGACTAAGGGGCATCAGTACTTCCCTTAGGTTACCTAAATTTTCAAAAGATTGAAACATGAAAGAGAACAATAAACATGGTATCTTTTGGAGGTATAGCGGACAGGCCCGACACGGCAACACCACTAACGATATCCTTTCTTGAGTTTAGGCTCTGATAAATATAAGTTTAAGTGATAGTTTCTGCTTTGTACATTCCAAATTCTAATTACGCTAATTGCATTTGTGCAGTGCTATGATAGATATTTACAATGTAGTCTACAGAAAGGTGCAAAATTGCGTGGGCATGCATTCTGGGGAAGGGGACCTGATAATGCTGGTCACTATAATTCTAGGCCTCATGAAACGGGATTTTTCTGTGAACGAGGTGATTACGATAGCTACTATGGCCGCTTTTTCCTCCATTGGTATTCACAGACACTAATAGACCATGCTGATAATGTTTTGTCTCTGGCAACTCTTGCTTTTGAGGACACAAAGATAATTGTTAAGGTAGGAATGTGCAATAGTTTAATTTGTTTTTGCTAGCTTTCACGTTGTGTTGTGGTTTTCCAATAAAATTCGCCTCAGTTGTCATACTATACTTGCGCTGCCTTTGGATTTCCAACTTATTCGTCTAACCCAAATCCAGGAGCAACTGATAATGCATTGTTTGTTGGTAGGACATTAGTTTATCTTTTTGGTCTGATTCGACTACACAAATCAACTTTGAGAAGGGGATATGATTTTTCTCTGTGAAACTTAAAGATTACATTTGGTTACATTGTCTTGATATACCATGTCGTGGAATTATAATCAACTGGGTATATGCCTGTGCTTGTTTTTGTAGTATTATTGTGCTAAGTTGACCAATGATGTGCCATTAATGTGTGTAGATTCCTGCAATTTATTGGTGGTACAAGACTGCCAGCCATGCAGCAGAGCTAACAGGTGGATATCATAACCCCACGAACCAGGATGGATACTCTCCAGTTTTTGATGTTCTTAAAAAACATTTGGTGACAGTAAAATTAGTCTGCCCAGGATTTCAGTTACCTACTGAGGAAGATGATCAAGCATTTGCTGATCCTGAAGGTTTGAGTTGGCAGGTGATTATTTTTTCTGGTGTGCTTTGACTACTTCTCCTTCTTCCTTCTTCACAGCATATAGGTTTTCTTGCTGGTTGTTACCAGGTGCTTCTGTTCAATGCTGAAAGAGCAGGTCTTACAGCAGGCTTCCTGGGGTTTAAGAGGACGTAATCATCATTTCCATTCCGCCCTCAATTCCACCTTGTTTGGAATAAGCATTTTACCTTTTATTCTCTCCAAAAGGCACCTGATATATGCATCTACTACAAAATTGTAATATTTAAAATTAAATAATAAACATAAATTTGATCTAAAATCAAATAATATTTAATTATTCTATAATGCATAAAAAAGTACTTTAGTGAAATTTACATATGAATTAGTTTCAAAGGAAAGTGAATTTGGTTTACTCAAAGTTTTCCATTCGTTTAAACATGCATTCAAGTGTTCCAAACATTAATCTCTAACATCCCTATTTCCATTCCTTCTGCACAACAAACATGACCATTTACACTTGTATTCTCTTTCATTCTAATTCCCTTGTCAAACCATTCATGCAAAGCATGTGAGTAGACTAGCATCTTTCAATTATCAGTTTTGACAAATAGTTGTTGACAGATGTCTATTCTATTCCACAGTTTTTAAACTCGGCATGGGATCGAGGGTTGAATTTAGCTGGTGTTAATGGTCTTTCATGTTATGATAGAGAGGGGTGCATAAGGGTAATTGAGATGGCCAAGCCAAGGAATGATCCTGATCGCCGCCACTTTTCGTTCTTTATATATCAACAACCGTCTCCTTCGGTTCAGGGCACCATCTGCTTCTCGGATTTGGATTACTTCATCAAATGCATGCATGGTAAAAATTCTGATAATTGGTTCTCTATATGTTATCATGTCCCGAGACATAAGAGTTTCTCCTGTTATATTCGTTGTTTGAATGTATATGTTTTTGAGTCCCTTGGTTTGGGAGTATGCTAGCTTATGCGTGTGTGTATATAAGAGGACTGATGATAGGGGTTCAATACCATACAAGTAGGCCAATGTTTTAAAGATGAGGATGCAACATGGGATTAGTGCATTGTCCAATAATGGCCATCTATTTAAAATGTCTTTTGGGGCTCCAAGGAGCTTTTAGATCTGCCTTAGGAAAAGGCACCATGGCTCTTAAGACAGACAAAGCATCTGACATTCACCTTATTTCTTTTTCCTTGTATGGGTAACATATGGCATATCTATCTCACATGTAATTGATATCAGAAAAGGAATTGTGATGCATATTTGCTTTGTGACTGGATGAATAATTTGTGTTACAAGCCTGCATTTCGTTGAAGCACAATTTTCTATGCTCTTAGCAGATCTGCTTTTTAAATGTTTTTTTTCCCCACTATTTGTCTTTGAATTGCTACTTGTTTCTTTCAGGAGTAATATCCGCTGACTTGTTACCCTGATGGCTATGTTTAGAGAGAAGAAACAAATGGTATTACTCGAGCAATGGATGTCATAGATTTGTAGTTTTCCTTGATGGTGGTTTATTGCTTATTTCTTCCCCGACCTGAGTAAGCTGATAGAGGTTAACTGTTGTATTTATATGTTTACATGTAAGTAAAGTAACTGAGTTTATGAACTAGTGTTTTGTCATAATGTAAGATCCTATGGTAGAAGTGGAGAACCTGTTTTCCTATGTTTGCGGCTGAATGGCTGATTGCTTTTTTTGCCAGTCAAATGTTAGACAGATGCTATGTATTGAAATAAAGTGGAGAACCTGTTATCCAAGTTAATTATAGTTCAATACTTTTTTAAAAGGTAACTAATTTTGGTCAAAAACATTCATCTACCTGCACTAGGCCTCCTGAGCTTGCTTGTTTTAATGGAATCTGTAGATGCAGCAGCAGCTATGTTTATTGGCAGCTGCATCTATGAGATGAGATACCCAACAGGGTTCCTAAGGTGTAAACCCAACGAGAAAGATTGATGACAACAATTTCTGTTATTTTTTCCCCTTGTATATACTCTCAAGAAAACAATTAATAGGTGTGAGATGAACCTACAGGCTACAACAAGGTCTTGCATTAGCTAAATTTTCTTTAGAGGCGAGCTTGGGTCTGACTTACACCTATTACTGCAATGACCAAACAGAAATCTCAACAAAAACCCAGCCTAACAATATCCCTACGTCTCATGTATACATGCATTTTCCCTAGCTGCTACAGACACAGGATTCCTCCTTCGGCTAACGAATAAATGGAATGCAAGTATCAAGTATCAGAGATAAAAGGCACCTTTTCTGCAAACTATAAAAGTTTCCACCAGATCAAATGGAAAAGGAAAAAAAAAAAGACTGGGCCACAAAATGTCAAAACATTTCTCAGTAGCCCCTCACAACCTGCTCGAACCAGAAGTTATGTCCACGAACATTGTCAATGGAGGTTCAGTCGATTTCTATCATCATTTGAGGCCTGGAAATGCATCATAGCAAGACACCTTGAACAACAATGCTCATACAGGCCGAAAATAAATTTTCCCCAAGAATCTCCAATATTTTTAAGGTGTGGTAGACTGGTAGTTCCCCTAATCTTTGAGAAGCATACTGAAAACTGACAAACTTAATCCACTGCAGATGGTGACTCAGATTTGCAAATATCCCCACGACAAAGCGGACAAACCCTGAAAGCAGTAATCACATGATTGGGATGATTCAGCAACAAAATTATACCAAATCATAAAGCAACATTTTAGCACCAAGCAACCAAACACGCCCAAAGCACCAACGTGCATCAGGCTTGAAACACTGTCCTTAGGCAGGGTGATGAGGAGCTGGGTCACTTAAACTAGTGGTGCTCCTCAACCCCATTGGAACAATAAAAAGAAAAAATCAGTTGGTTTTGCTGATGTCAACTTGCATCAGCGCCAGTTTATCTTAACTCTTAAACTACTTTCTAATGGCATTGGTTCATTCCATACTAAAGTACAGAACAAAAGCTTCTGATTGCTCAAGATACAGTAAGGAAAAATCCTCGTCATACCTGTGAATTTCCTTGAGCCATTTATCTATACATGCTCCATGAAATTCATGGTTACACGGCAATATCCGCAAGCTGTCTCCTTCCTCGTAATCCACGAGGCATATATAACATCTGCTTCAGCAATACCAAAGCAAAAGTAAATAAATACGGTGAAATGCCAGTTGCAATATAGACTTTCTGAATTACATCAATGATTAATTTAGAGTAAATTTGGACATGTGATCTTTCACCCACTTTAGATACTTGGATGTTTTGTATCATCAATGGTTAATTTACAGCAAACAAGGACATGACATCTTTCATAACCTCATTTTATGCATGACTCTAAGATTCAGTATTCATAGTGATAGTACTATGTCAAAAATCTCTCCAAAAGTAATGACAATAAAACTATACTGAACGTGTTGGAAAAATCTTTACTTACTGTGCAGTCTCCTCAAGCTGATACTTTTGCAACTTGGTGTACAATTTGATAGGTAAAGATTCCACAACTTCATTAGGAGCAGGAACAGATCCAATTGAAGATACAGGAGGTCGGGTTGATAAAACAACTGATTGCTGGTGAATTTCATCCAGAACCTAATTAAAACATGTTTAGAAGATTCAACTCAGAGATAAATATGAAAACAGACAAAGGAAGAATGCAAGTAAAAGTCAAATGATAAGATCATTACCTCAAACAAAGCTTCTGCTAGCATAACTATTCTTGATATGCTAGCCCTAGCACCAGTATCATCATTATTGAGATTGCCAGTTCGATTACTTACTCGACATGTGCAATGACCTGTTCTGTTTTGACCAGATAAGATACATGACCTCTCGTGCCCAGAAAGGTTCTCAAAACGGCTTCCCAACCTCTGAAGTGCTCGGACCTAATCCATTTAAATCGAAGGTTACTGGTAGCAACATTCAGAATAAGGAATTGAAATGAAAGTACAAAGCGGGAATAGCAGAATTAATAATAGGATTAAGAATGAGTCCAACAATAAAAGGGTAATTAACTGACATATGGCAGAACAGAGTTCTAATCAGGGCACTAACCAATAGAACAAAAGCTGCCTGATATGTGTCTCAAATGCATTGTGATATGGTGGGTGCCCCTATTCTAAAAGTAAAACCAACAAGCTAGTCGTGATTGAAGGACAGTTCAAGTTCTTGAGGCTCGTAAAAAAGTTACATGGCTAAGATGGTACCAACATTCTGCACTTGGGAACAAAATTTACAAATAGTCTAAAAGCTACTGAGTCAGATACTTCACAAACCTGAGATTGTATTCTTCTTCTCCGTTCAAGGAAATTGGACCTGTGTTCTAGTAGATCATGATACCTGGCTTCCCTTGATCGTGAGGTTTGCAACTCATTATCTTGAGTGCTAAATGTAGAGTTAGATATATTCGATGGATGATAATCGGATATGTATGGAGACATCACATTAGATGTTGATAATGCTGTCTCGTCGCCCCCCAGGGCCTGTCTTCTAGTACCCTGACTAGCATCTCTCATATCTCTGCTTTGTTCTAAAGGGCAAGATGTTAAGTCAGATAATGAGGATCGACGAAGAACTCTGTCACGAAGCCTTCCAACACTTAGGGTTCTGCTAAAATGAACATTTCGTTCAACAGGTTGTCGAGCTCCAATCCTCCTATCAGAAAGTCTAGTCTCAATGCCATTTAAATCACTAATAAATCTTGGAGAATGTAAGCTTATACTAGCCCCCACTATATCACTACAACCATTCCCCATCACCTCTTGGATGGAAGAAATTGTCTGGTTACCTTGAATATTATCCAAAACATCAGAAACTGGACCATTTAAGTGCAAACTATGAGAATTATTTTCATGGTAATGTGTGGGGTCTCTATTGTTAAAGGACGGAGGAAGCAAGTCAGTAATTTGTTGAGCTTCATTTCTATCAAGATTGTCAGATCCTGAACATTGGCAAACCTCTTCTCCACCATTCAGCATTGACAGACTAGTATCAGGAACAGGACAGGACCCAGAAGACCTTAAACTGGTTGTTCTGCTTAGTCTAAAACTTACATTACCTGGAATGAAAGTAAAGCGCGAAAGGAAGCGACTTGGTGGGTTCAAGGAATGAGTAGAAGAAGCTTGGACAGAGTTGCTACCATTTCTAGAGGAAGTATTACTGATGCTTGGTTGAACCCATTGATCAAGATCAACATTAGAAGATATACAAGACCTTCTATCAGAGTGTTCAGCTTTCTCCTTTGTGAAACACTCAATTTCCCCCTGCCCCAAGTCTGAATCAGTCTGTTCTTCGCACAAAGCATTGCCAGCAGTTTCTTTGTTCCCATAGTCAAAAACCTGAAGCATGAGTAATGCATCATTTTCTCGAGTCATTGATTTTGATCAACAAAATTTATAAGTGCCATAGTTAGCAGTTTGATAAGGAAAAGAACTTAACAGTTGGCATTCCAACTAAAATCAGATATGGATTCATTAAAGCAACTTCTTTGAGAGAAAATTAACGGAAATGATACTATCGACTATATTAGATACAAGAATGTTACTCCAGGAGGCCAATGTAACTTAGACCAGGGTACTAACCACCTTATCTGCTCAGTTTCGAGTTCAAAAACCCAATTTAGAGTCAAAACACGAGCACCCAGATACTAAAAATATGCAAAATCTTGAAACAAATTGTCAGGAAAACAACATAAACCTATTGTCCGAAAGAGAGACCAGAGATGGTAAATTCAAATGACCTACTTGATCCTCATTGTCGCTGTCTCGAGACCCAGATGGCACGCCCAGGCAAGAAGACTGGAAAATCCTACTCCCCTTCAATATATCCCTCCGTCCACTTGACGACGAAGAAGATGCACCCCCGCCATGACGAACCTTGCTCCCACCGGATCCCATTCCCTGTACCACCTCTTTTACCTCGAACAGGACCGCCCTACCTATAACATTGCCACCCGGAAAGAAATATTAAAATCCCAGATCTAGGAAACAATGGGAACTCCATTTGAAGAATGTTGAGAAGTGGGTTTTCAAGGTGTGTTGGGATCTAGGTGTGGAGTGGAAGTCACATTATCAAAGGTGCTTTCTTTTTTCCTCAAAATGTCTCATTTTAAGAGGGTGATTGATCAGATGGTGTTAATACTTATTTATGTGTATGCTAAGTAAAGAGCTTAGGTTGATGTGGTGGGTACTTCAATGGTGACAAAGCAACTTGCAGACAGAGAAGCCTGAATTTTGAAGGAAATGTCTTTGTTTTGGCCTTTGGGTGTGGATTATTAAGTACTAGAGAACATGGCAGTCTCCCATTTTCCGCCTGGATTTTGGGGTACTCATTTGTTCATTAGCATTATTTTCCCCCCTCTTTTAAAAATAAGATTTCTGCATAAACATATCCTAAATTATCTCTAAAAATGTATACATTATATATTCCTAATGCAAGCATCTTTTGGACCCAAATTTAATATTTGAGAAAATCAAAAATAATTTAATCCAAGATCAACAATAAGAATATTCATAACTTTTTAAATCTTGTTCTTTTTAAAATGTGATGCAATAATTGAATTTCATAAAAACTTAAAGTTGTCTCTTTTACTACTCACCAAGCATGTAAAAAGTACGTAAAAAATGTTATCATCATCAATAAGACAAGAGGATAAGAGACAGCATCGAAAGAAATGTGCCTACTTATTTCATTGAAGTTCTATTACTGATTTATACATCAAATTTTCAAAAATAAATTCATAAATATAAAATATATTTGATTACATAGCTTGTCAAACGAAACAAAAGAATCAGGTTAAAAATATTACATTAAAAAATAAAAATAAAAATTCCTCAATCTGCTTCAGTGGCTCACACACTCTCTGGTGCTGTGCTGTGTTAGATCTGCCGGCAAAGCATGTAGACAAGGCCATATCAATGCCTTAAAAAAGCTTTACAGCAATGTTCAGAACATCAATCTGGTTTGCTTACTCACTGACCCCAGACCAATGGACCATGTGAGTGGCAACTTTCTGAGGAATGCAATTATCATTTGAAAGCAAAAATTCCAACAGGAGGAAGAAATGGCACTTTCAAGATATGATTGAGTGCTGCACCTACTGGAGCAGTGGAGGTCTGTTTTCAAGGGAACCTTTATGAAGGATCTTTAGAACAGCGTATCCAGGTTCCACAGTGGCATATGAGCTTTTGACGCGGTGGATTTCTGCCATATTTGCCTGCTTGAATAATTCAGTAAGACAAAGTTATGCTTTGGTTTTGCGGCTACCAAATATCATGTTATTATCATAACAAAGATGAGATTCGGAACACGAGAATTTATCTAGTATATAAATAGACTGACTGTGGCGTCATAGGGGAAATGACGTTAAAGATTTCTTCGATCCAACTGCCATGCAAACTGATCAACAGCAGCCATAGCGCGAGATGCTGCACCAATTGAGCCATCATACCTGGTGCCTTGAAAGTTAAACATAACCCAAGCAAAACAAGCGGAAAAAAGGCAAAATGTTAGGCCTATATATGATTTCTTGAAATTGCAATCTAAAGACATTATAAGCCTTGATTGATGATGAATAGACAGAAAGGTTAATCAAGACAAAAATGACAAACTAGATAGGTATGTGCTTCTTACAATGCAACCAAGAGATACATACACATACATATGTAAAGGGAAGAGAGAGAGAGAGAGAGAGAGAGAGAGAGAGATCCCTTTGTTATTTCAGCATAGTATGCTTGATAAGAAAACCTTCATGAATATAACATCATAAGCACTTGGTACAACAGGCTAAACTAAACGATGGGTTTTTGATCACCTTGATTGTTGATCCAACGAAAGTGCAAGAGTAGCATATACAGGAGGCAGGTGATGTCAAAACTGATGTGCAAATATGCAAGCTGGGAGGAGAAGTGAACAGATCCATTTCCTTCCTCGACACAAGAAATGATATTTCGAGGAAGTAAGAAAAAAGATGGCAAAAAGTAACTCTGAATATATTTGGAATAGGAAAGCAAGAAAAAAAATTAAAAATATTTGAAAATCCGTGGACATGCATTGAACCAACAGCATTCATCCCTCTACTAGCATCACTACCTCAGGGGAATTTGAGACAAGAGGGTAAGAACCAAAGCACCAAACTGATGGGATTCTAAGTGAAACAAACTTAATATAGTACAGCGTACCTATTTTCTACTTATTTAGCTTACAAAGATTGAGCAAAACTTACATTGATGAAGTCCTATTATGAAGCTCTCCATTTGGAACTTGTTTCTATTGACAAAATTAACAAACTCTCTCAGTTCAACAGGATCAGCTTTTATCCCTTCTTGTTCTGCACTACAAGCATCCAGAAAAATGTTTAAATTAGGTGCTACTCAATGGAATGTAAAATAACTGAGGACCTTAAGCCACATTTAGTTTGCAAGTATTGTAATAGTAATAGGAATACCACCACAGGTAACAAAATATATTTGGGATTTTAACCAAATTCACTAAGAGAACCATTACAAAGAAAAGAACACAAAAGATCATCATTTTGGATGGCTGAAGCAGCAAAGGAATCTAAATGCTTCATAAATTTCATAGGTTCGAATTGAAATCCAGAAGAAACGTCCAGAAAATACTCTGGGATGTTGAATGCAGTCACCAAATCGATGAAACACGATAAAGAAGTAACTACAAAAGAATACATCTTACATGGTAGCCAACAAACGAGAAGGGCCACTGGGGTCATAATTTATGAGTAAAGCCGCCTTAGATGGCTCACCTAAACAGAAATTTCACAGAACATCAAATTCGTTCAAGCATAAAGTGAGAAAATTGTTCTCTATATGTTCATAGAAATATAGATGGAAGTTAAAAAAAAAGTGTTAAGAGTTGGAGCTCACCAGAAGAGCCAACATCTTTCGAAGCCCATTTCTCCCAGGCTCTGTGAACAAAACCCGAATCCATTACTTCCACAGCCGATCTACTGATTAGGAGGTATGTGCTTTAAATTATCCGAGGATAAAGATCGTTGCTTTTCGTCCTTTTTTGCTACTCTTGCGAAGCAGGGGTAGGCTCTACTTGCTTGAGTGCTTCTGCGTTTCCGCCCCCAAAAGACTGATCTTTTTTTTCAAGAACGTTATATTTTTAAGCATTTATCAAAAATTCTTCAGTATTTTTTGGATGGAATAGGCTTCTTCAGTTGGTGGTTTTTTTTTTTTTCCTAACACATCAAACACACACTCACACATATACCACTCAAATGCTACCCAAAGAGTTTGAACCGTGCCCACCAAATAAAGACATATACCACTCAAATGCTACTCACATAGTTCGGACCTTGCCCACCAAGCAAAGATACAAGAATGATGAGGACTATTTGCACTCAAGAGTTAGTTAAGGACACCCCAAAATCACAAAAAAAAATCTCTATCTAATATCACCCCAATTGACCCTACCACTTCCCTTCACTCTTTCTTCTTCCCTTCACTCCTCCTTCTTCACTTACCAGAGGAGAGAGAGTCACTTCCAAGCTTGAATGGAAGCTGCAACAACAGCTCAAGAAACAATGGGAGCACCAGCAATAGTGCAGTACCGATTTGTTAGCTTGTTTACCTCCTCAAGTTCCTGCCTTTATTGGGAACAAAGGCAACATGCAACACCACCATAGCCAGCCATGTCTGCCATTGCACTTCTACAAAAAGCTGCTCAAATGGGTGCTGCACCAAGTAATGCTCCATTACCTAGAGCAAGCAATGATGACATGATGGAGCAAGCAATGATGACATGATGAAGGTGGAGGTGAATTTGTCGGCTCAGAAGTTGGGGGATGGGGCTGCCTTTGGAAGGTGAAGGTGAAGAGGAATTAGTCGGCAGAGGATGGTTGTAAGGTTAGGGTTTGACGAAACAAAGTTCTTTTTTTTTTTTTTTCTTTCTTTCTAATCTCAGTCGTTGGTGAGATCTAACGGCTGAAATTATGGAGTGCAGATTGTTAAATTTTAAAAAAATCAAAAGTGGGGTATACTTATAAATGTTATGTTTTAGGTTGTGGTTTATTTAGAACGGGGTGTAGTTAGTTAAGTTGGGGGTGTAAATAGTCATCATCTACAAGAATAGTAACAAGTTAGGCTTGCAACGGCATGTGAAT
This sequence comes from Tripterygium wilfordii, assembly GCF_013401445.1. Taxonomy (NCBI): domain Eukaryota; kingdom Viridiplantae; phylum Streptophyta; class Magnoliopsida; order Celastrales; family Celastraceae; genus Tripterygium; species Tripterygium wilfordii. Next base: position 4,258,757 of record NC_052246.1, read on the forward strand.
AGGCTTCTTCCGTTGCCTACATGATAAGAGTTGCACGTGTTAATTTTTTTGTGTTTTTCCTTTGGCAATGGAAGTTGTCCCTTAAAACATAAATCTTCCTAAGCAAATGGCCCTTTTAAATTTTGTTTTAGATCAATTTTCCTTCTACTGTGAAGATATTCCTTATCAAGAGGCAGTTTTAATTAAAAATTTGTACTGCAGCTACTTTTTGATTCTGAAGGAAATAAATAAAGTCTGTGCTTCATAGGTTCAGTCAAAAGTCTAAAAATACAGATATCATATGTCATCAAACTCTGCATTTCCATACTTCATTCCAAAAACTTCTTCATTTGATATGAAAGATTACAACTTAAAATCAAATATCAAGGACTTGTTTTCTTTTCCAAGAGTAGACAGATCTCAATGATGGTATAAGGTCCAATCCAATGCACCAAAACATATTTGGGTAAAATCACCTCCTTTATTTCATCAATTTGTCACATTATGATTTCATCAAACTTCTGCAGATGTCTGCTCTAAATTGAACAACTCTACAAAAATTCAACCTGCTGCCACTGGGATCTTCAGCAAGGCTATCAAAGAGAACATAAATGATTTTTTCAGTCGAGAGAAGCATGAGCACCCACAAATGACCATAAGGAGCATCATCACAAGCAAACTCAAACAGATCAATATCCAATCTCTGGGAACCTCATTCACGATAGCAGATTTTTACCTCAAAATACAGCAATTAATCTTCCATAAAAATGATGTTAGTCTATATATACACAGAGACAAACTCTTGGGGCAGATACACACAAAAACTTGATTCAATTACCACATTTGATTTCATATGCAAAATCCTTGATTAACATTGCATTTCTTGAAGTTGAAGACATTGACAAAAAGCTCAGATTCACAAGGCAAACTTCTAATACTCTAGAGCTAAAGTAAACAATTTGTAAATCAGCCATCAACATGGAAGAATGCGGAATGATATAAGTATCAAGCATCCCAGATAGCAATTACGTTTTAAAGATCAAATTATTGAAAACAAAAAACCATATTGCGCAATTATAAGTACATATGTGTTACCAACATCAACCTTCTCACTGGGCAATTTTGCAAATATCCTCGTACTCGACTGCCTTAAGCACTCTCCCATCATAGATACCCTTCTCAATCTGCAGCTTAGCACAGAAATTCTCTGTATCTACTCCAAGCAACTTTGCAATTGACCCACGGTATGCCCCATTCACCATCCTCACAAGCCCTCCAATCTGTGGAATCACAGTCTCCAGTTCCAGCTGATCAACCCTCAAGATATGCTTGCTTTCCAACATCTCAATCTCCCCAACATATTTATCAATCACTTTCCGCACAACTCCCTTCTGTTTATAGTAACCCTTCTCTGCCAATGCTTTGCTCATCACCTTCACAACAATTCCTTCACACAACCAATAATCCTTCCTATTGCTCCTCTCCTTCGCCTTCTCTTCCTCTTTCATCAACTCCTCCAATGCAGACATCCCTCCAGATTTCTCCTCCTTCCTCCTTTTCTTTTCCTTCTCATTATCCTCAATTTCTTCAAAACCCAATTTACCAAAGTTCTCTCCTTTTCCTTTACCGCCCTCTTTACCATTCTTTGCTGATGCCCCAAGCGAAAATCCAATCTTGGCTCCACTTTCTAACTTAACTTGTATTCTAGGCTCATCCTCTTGGTTGCTATTGTTCATGGGCATCATCTGCTCTACTTTCTCAATCTGCTTCTTTATCTCCCTCTCGTGCTTTTCCTCCTCCACAATATCCGCTCTAGCCCTCTTGTTCTTCATCTTCTCCTTGAAAATTGTCTCCGAATCGCAATCAATGTAGGAGATGAACCAACCTTTGGGGGTCTCATCGACCTTGCACTTGCCGGTGCGGCCGAGGTACTTGACGAACTCGGTTAGGGTGGCCCACTGGGTGGAGTTCATGTGGACATGGTTGCGATCATGGATGTACTCGTTGTAGACGACGGTTGCAGCCACACGGCTGAAACGATGGGAGCAACGCATTAGGTCAAGAAAGGATTGCTCGAACTCCTCGGAGTATCCATCCACGATCCGGTTCGGATTCTGACCGAATATCTGCATCTGGCGCTGGTGACTCTCGCTCATGCAGTGGCACTTGAACCCGTTCTCGTCTCGGCATTGCTTCTGGCACATCTGGCAGTACCATCGAAGCTTTTGGAGGCCTTTCGCCTTGATCCGGTTCGCAATCGCTTTCGGGGTCAAAAATTCGTTTTTCCCCATTCAATTGACCGGGAGAGGAATCTCAGCAGCGATCGGAGAAGAGATGTAAGGCGATAGAATCACCGTATCGGCTCTCGATGAAGGGCGGTGGAGGTGAATATTGCGGCTATTGTGGCCTGCCTTCTTTATCATCAAACCCCAAGAAATTATATTTCACTGGTGGGCTTGGAGATTTGTAAAGGGCTTCACATGAGTCTGCCGGAAAAGTTCTTCTATAAAGACACATGGGCTTGTCTAGGATTCAAGGCCTCAAGCAAAGGTCAAAATACAAGCCAAGGCCCATTATATTCATGGGTCAGCCCACAACAGGAAATGCAGCGGCAGTAGGGAAAGCCAGAATTTGGCATGTGAGTGGCTCAATATGGTTATGAGTGAAAACGGTCGGTTACCATAAATTTTTTATATGAATTTAATTGATTGATCGGTTGGTTATTTTGATTATCGATCTTTTTTTTTTATAATAGGGTAACTATTTATAATAAGGAGTGATGTAAACATCGTTCGTGAATCTCATATAGGTGAATTCAGGTTCCAAATTATAATATATAAGTGGGTCAATCCTATCATTAATTAACAGATTTTCTAATGGGTAGTTAAGACCTCTTTGTTGTTAGGCTTGAGTTTGGATTTAGATTAGGGAGAGTCGACGAATTGAATTAATCGTCATAAAAACTATGTTATGGCTGGGAAGTCAATGGAATAAAAAAAAGTCTATATTGGGGGAAAAAAAGTCTCCCAGTCAAAGTCTCCCTGACAATTGATGTATTTATGTCCACTTTGTAAGCTTTGAGCATCCTATTATGACATGCTGACTATAAAACAAAAGTTAATTGATTTGTATACCAATAATGTTGTACCACGATACACTCCTAAAATATTACCTTTATTTTACATTCAAATTTGTACAACATGATCATTGATTATAGACACAGGCATAGACCCACTTAATATCTAACACTTCCTATTTACTACGGGTAAAAATTGGGAGTCATATTGAGAATCTCAAGTATTATTCTACAATAAAAAGGGAGGTCGGCGTATGAAAATATTCAAACCACCTTGACAGAAATGTATTTCAAATTGATTAAGATAAAAATTAAAAGTCAATAATTAAGATGGAGAGAAAAAAAAAACTTTGAAGGGCATGTTTGGATTGATGTTTTAGATATTTAATGAGGACGATTAAGGGGGAAGGAGTAATTTCACCTTAAATTGTAGAAGGAAGTGTCAAGTGGGGTGAAACGGGAGTTCCCCTCACTTAACTCTCCAAATCAATATTTTGTAACCCTTAATTTTGGTTTGTGAGATGAGATAAATTTTTTTTTATTATTTTCTACATCATCCTATAAGTTTTTCACTCATTTCAACTTTAATAAGGGTATTTTTTGTAAATCATATCTCTTAACTCTCATTAATTCAAGTAGTCCCCCTCTCACAACTCCCTTTCACTCAACTCTCCCTCCCCTAATTCTACTTAACTCTTCAATTTCGATTCAAGCAGAGTCTAAGAGTTGTCTCTAGATAGAGTGACATGTTAAAAAATAAATATGTTTATTCTCATTTTTATTTTTTATTTTTAATAAATAAATGGTATGGACACAAAATTTGAATTCATTACTAAAATAACAAGTGAGAGATTTTTTTTGGTACTCGAGAACAACGTATAAATTTACCCTCTAGACACCCTATATGAGTCTAGACTGTGGTTGTCAGACCGCGTGTACATAAGGTTCCTACCTGACTACATGGTACGTCGAGTCAAACTCTAACGTGTAGTCACAGGAGTATTGCTCTTAATTAGAATCGAACTCATGACCTCGCAAGGTCCATACGGTTTGCTCTTGAAAGATTCACCAACTAGGTTATCACCCAAATGGTTAAGTGAAGGATTAACTAAGGGTCGATCCTAAAAATATAGGAAGAAGTGAAAATCTTTGTTATTGTAAAAATTGTAAAAAAATTTAGGGCAAACCAAAAGCAGTGTTAAATGAGAGGGTAGCTAAACCTACCACAAATCCACAACCATATGGCCCACACAATACATGTATATAGATTTACATGGTATATATAATATCTTGGTTATGACAAGGCCACATTGCATGCCTTTCCTTTTATGGCTCTAACACAACATTTACTACAAGCAAGATGGACAAAAAAAAGAGACTTCAAAATTATCAATTTTTTAATTTTTCAAAAAATTGTTTGATTTTTACAGAGAGAAAAACATCAACAAAAGCAGCATCAGCATCATCATCACCATTACCATCACCCTTAACATCACCTTACATACACAGCATTTCGAAAACCCAAAAAAGAAAGGGACAAAATACCCACAAAAAAATGAAGAAAAAAATGGCTTACCCAAGTTTCTCCACCTAATAAAAACAAGCAATCAATCAAAATGTTTGCTTCTCTTCCTTTTTATCTTCTCCTCCCACACCTCCTCTAAGTTTATCTCATCTCATCTGTTTCTTTCTGTGACTTTATTATAAGCCACCCAAGAAAGTGAGGAGGCTTTTGTGTGTTTCACTGTACGAGGGTCGACGATCTGAGCGTGATTCATCGTGTTTTTTGGGCTGCGATCGTCCTTGTTTTGTAGCTATCGAGGATCGATCTGTGAGTACTGTGTTTCCATTTTGTTTTGATTTTCCTTTTGTTTTAATGCGTGAATGATTATATGAGTAGTGGAGTTTGTTTGATGATCGGTGCGGTTTGTCTGTTTGGATGAAAAATGTTGAATTTTTATGATGATCGGGTCGTAGACAGTTTGGATTCAATGTGATTGGTGTTATTTTATCACCGAAAGTTTTTGATTGTGTGGGAATTGGTCTGGGCTGATTTTACTTTCTTTTTTGAGCTGGATAGATTTGGTTAATGTATATATGCAGTTATGCGGTTCTGATCAAAGATTTTGTATGTTGTTAAAAGTATTAAATTTGGTTGAAAGTATCTGCTCATGAATTTTGATGTAAAAAATGGAATGCACACAGATTAATAGATTTGCAGTGTCTGTTTATAGCTACATTTTGCTTTTTCTTTGAGTTATATTTCCCAAAGTACGCAGCTTTTTTGTTTCTGTTATTTTCTCAGATGTTCTGTCCTCTGTATGCACTCAACATACTGGTTCTTGCATTGCTAAGTTATAGATTCTCAGGTTTGAACATCGATATCGTACGTATTTATGGTCTTGGGGAGTGTGTCTTATTGTGTTGATTAAAGGTTTTTCCATGAATGGTCTTGTCTTGGTTTTATGATCCAAACATGGAAAGTTTTTGTTTTTTCTTTCACTATGTTGTTAAAAGTTTTTGTTCGTTTTTACAGAAGATTCAAAGGGTTATCGCCTTATCGGAGAATCCACTTGGATGTGATTTGCATGGGTGATGATGCCAGAGTTGCGAAGTGGAGTACGGAGATCAAAGCGTGTTGGTGATCTCCATCCTGCCCAACAACCAGCTGATCAAGCAGAGAATTTTCTTCAGCCCGCCCAAAATCGTACTAGGAGAAGAGTGGGTGGGGGAAGAGGAAGGGGTGCCAATGCCCCAGGTGTAGCGGAAGGGGTTTCACCAGCAGTACCTACAAGGCCAGCTGCTGCCGGTAGGGGTCGGGGCATTAGGTTAATAGATTTGGATCCGGAACCTCGCAGGGTTCTTCCTGAAGCTGCTGCTTTAGGAGCTGCTGAGCCGGCATTTAATCGTGTAGAGGTCGTGGCAGATAAAGATATTGCAATGGAGGGCAGGAGTGCAGATAAGGTAGTAGGAGTCGAGGAAGAAGCAAGCACAACTCCAGTTCCGGAGAGGGTACCTTCCATTTCCTTATCAAATTTGATGTCTTCTCTATTTAATGCTGAACCTTGAGTTGCATTATGTGGAACAAACCATTACTAGTAGGAAAAACAGTCACTCTTGGGTAACATTGTCTGCAGCTGACAATTGTACTGCTACTCATCACTCGACCTATTATTGCCTTTCCGAATTCGGATATATTATAAATATGATGATGCTTATTTTATATCAGTTGTAGAATAAAAACTTCTGTGCTCAGCCTGTCATTGCCCGAGCTAGTTAGTGTACGAGTCATCAAGATACGTAGATCATTATATGGAATTGTTCCTTATGATATTTTGTTGTTAATCCCATGGTCTCTCTCAACATATATATTATTTTTTATGGCCGCAGGTACAAGTTGGCAACTCTCCTGTATATAAGGTCGAACGGAAGTTGGGCAAGGGTGGATTTGGCCAAGTTTATGTTGGCAGAAGGGTAAGTGGTGGCAGCGACAAAAGTGGCGCTGACGCAATTGAGGTATGAACGAAGACTTTATGCTTTCTGTATAGAATGCTATTTATTTAACCTCTGCGTTTGGATGGTTTAACTTCCTCTTCTAACAGGTGGCTTTAAAGTTTGAGCACCGAAATAGTAAAGGTTGCAATTATGGACCTCCTTACGAGTGGCAAGTTTACAAGTACGTATAGTCTACCAGTGTCAGAAAGACCATAGTTCAGGCTACATCATCAGTATTTATTTCTTATTTCTGATTTTTTTCCCTCTCTGTCCTTCTCTAATCCATTTTCGCTTCAATTGGCAAGTACTTTGAATGGAACCTATGGACTTCCGTGGGTACATTACAAGGGTCGCCAAGGAGATTTCTACATTCTGGTGAGCTTTTATTTTGGACACCCTCTTTACCTTTAAAATTCCGGAGACTGTTGCCTATATATGAAATGAAGTAACTCTTGCAGGTAATGGACGTGCTGGGGCCAAGTCTTTGGGATGTATGGAATTCTCTTGGCCAATCGTAAGTAATAATATATATATTGCTTTTTTCCCTAATACCTGCTTTGCCTACACTCATGAATGAAGATTCTCTTTTATTTTTCCCTTTCTTCCTTGTTTTCTTCCTAATATGGCAGTCCCTGACTTTAGGATGTCTCCAAATATGGCGGCCTGTATTGCAGTGGAGGCGATTTCGATTCTGGAAAAGCTTCACCTGAAGGGGTAACCTCTCAACTGAATACAGTTATGGAAAATTTACAAATTCCCACTATTGATGATATTGCCCTTTACTCTAACAAGGTTTGTGCATGGAGACGTGAAGCCAGAAAACTTTTTACTTGGCCAACCAGGATCAGCTGATGAGAAAAAGCTATTTCTCATTGATCTCGGTTTGGGTAATATTTGTTTCCCTGTTGCTATTTACTCACTCTGAAGTATCAAAGATGATAATACATATTTTAACAGTTTTCTCTTTTCTCAGCTTGTTATGATAGTTTGCTCTTCTTCCTTTCAGTTTAAACTAGTTGAAGTAATGCATTTATATGATTTTTTGGCTTGTGCAATCTATACATTCTTGGTTTCAGCATCTAGATGGAAAGATACATCATCTGGTCAACATGTTGATTACGATCAGAGGCCTGATATATTTAGGTATGGAGATTCCTTCTCTTCTTGCGCATTCACGGATTAACCTCTTTTTGCTTATTTCTTATTTTTTTTTAATGCTTTTATTTACAGGGGAACGATAAGGTATGCAAGTGTGCATGCACATTTAGGCCGTACAGGAAGTCGAAGGGATGATCTTGAGTCATTGGCATACACATTAATATTTCTCATTAAAGGAAGGCTGCCATGGCAGGGGTATCAGGTGACCAATTGTTGTTAGTTTGTTGTGCTCATATTTATAACTCATTTGTTGGATCCTTTTAATGTTGTTATTTCCAATTGACAGGGAGATAACAAGAGTTTTCTTGTTTGTAAGAAAAAGATGGCCACTTCTGCAGAGTTGATGTGTTGCTTCTGCCCTGCCCCTTTTAAACAGTTCCTTGAGGCCGTTACAAATATGAAGTTTGATGAGGAGCCTAATTATCCCAAGCTTATATCCTTTTTTGAAAGCCTGATTGAACCTTGTGCACCGCTACGGTCAATTAGAATTGATGGAGCTCTTAAGGTGGTTATAGGTTTAGTATTCCATGGTTAGAAGGTATGCTATGAGTTGCTAACGTATTGCTATTTTTCTTCTTGTAAATAGGTTGGGCAGAAGCGGGGAAGATTGCTTATAAATTTGGAAGAGGATGAACAGCCGAAGAAGAAAGTACGATTGGGTAGTCCTGCGACTCAGTGGATTTCAGTTTACAACGCTCGATGCCCCATGAAGCAGAGGTAGATCTACTTTCTAAATATATATGATCTTTTGATTCCTCTGTGCTTGTGCTTGTATTTATCTAAAGGAATATCATTTCCGTCTCAGCTAACGAAGCATTATAAACATTAATGTTTGAGATTCCCCTCATTCACTTCGATAACTAGTGAAATGGATTTAATAGTAAGTTATTGGGGCATTACTATGTTTAAGTGCACAAGATCCTGTGCAAAAGGTTGCTCTTTGATGATTTTTTTTTTTAATTTTATCTTTTGTAATACTAAATGGAGTATTAGGTAGTCTGTGAATGATTTGTCATTTGAGGTGTTGTACAGGTTCTGATCCTCATTTAAAATTGAATTTTTTGGGTATTTTGGTTGCAATTCCTATTCCACATCCTTACCATTTTTTGTTCTCAACTTTAATTTCAGTCCTAAATAATCGGTGTCGAGGCTTAGATAATGATGATAATGAATTTACATTGTTTATCAATGTACTAATAATTCAGTTTATCAATGAATTTGAAAGCATTTATTTGTGTTATGATGACCAGCGGAGAGGTGGTGGTCATATCGGTGATGGATTATATTCTGTGGAAGGAAGTTGTTATTTCTGTGACATGATTTGTTACAAGAACTAAAAGCTGTATTCTTTGGTGAGAGTTTATTATAAAGTTTACTATCTCTTCCTAAGATGGCGCATAATAGCCATTGAAGGTTTTATAAATTAGTCCACTTGTTGAGGAGCACCACTAGTTAGCATGGCCAAGCTCCTCACAACTCAGCCTAAGCCCCTACCCGCTGAACAATCAAAGAAAGTAAAAAAAGAGTCTACCTGCAAGAAGAACGGTAGGATTGAAAATTTACTTTTCATTAATTAGCTGCAACTAATATGTTTAGAAGATATATAAATTAAGTGAAATGGCCCAACCCAACAAGTTAATGTATTGGTTTGAATGACAAGGTAACTAAATCTTAACATGGTATCAGAGCATGAGCTCTTGGATTCAAACCTTAGCTTCCTCAATTTAAACCCTCATTTGTCTTTGCCCCAAGTGTTGGCCTTGTGTGTGCTTGTTGTTGCCCCAAGGAAGCACCTTGTGTGAAAGCCGCCCTGGTGTCTGGCCTCGTTTGTTGTGCACGTGTTGGAGTCAGATTGTCCACGTGAGGGTGAATGTTATAATATATATATATATATATATATATATATATATATATATATATATATATATATATATGTAAATGATACGAAATGCCCCAACTCAAGAAGTTAACATATTGGGTTCAATGGCAAAGTAATTAAATCTTAACAAATATTATTATCATACTGCAAATTTCTGTACCTGTAATAGAATAAAACAATGTTTGGTGATTTTTTTTATTGATAACTATTTCTAGAAGAAATGGTACATATTTCTAGAAGAAATGGTGATTTATGTTCACTTTTATCAGGAAAGAGATGGATAGATAAATGAAATGGACGACATTGAGCATTGATCCTGCAAAAAGATATATTGACTTAACTATCAATGCTATTAGCAATATGTGACTATAACATAAGTCTAATGTATTTGTGTCTGTGTATGTGGGAACTTTATAGGCTTCTTTACTTAGGGATCCTGAGAATGCTATGTTGGAGTTCGAAGATGGTGTGAGTTTCCTATTTAACAGTGAGAGATTATGGGAATAGCACAAAATCATTTTTATATCTTATTTTCTATAGATATTGAATACTTAGTGAATTAAATTTCTGATGAATTGTATGGAGTTACTGTTCTTACCAACTTTTTGCATATTGACATTGGAAGGAAGATTACTAAAGCAGTAATGTACTATAATTACTCTTGACTGCATTTTTAGTATTATGAAGAAAAAAAAGTTTGAATGCAGTTGGCAATTGAAGTTAAATAATGGACTTCCTAGATGGGGGAAAATTTTGCTTTCATATGAGCTATTTATCCCATTTGGTTGGAAAGTTCTCCGAGTTTGTTCATTTGGACCCTTAGTGCCTGATACACCACAATACATTTTTCTGTTTCGCATCAAGTGAACTTTCTACTGGATGTGTAGGTATCACTACAATGTAGCAGACACAAGGCTGCGTCAGCATGTTGACAAGGGTAATGAAGATGATTTATACATCAGTTGTGTGGCCTCTGCGGGGAATCTTTGGGCTCTAATTATGGATGCAGGGACTGGTTTTTCTTCCCAGGTCTATGAATTGTCCGCATTGTTTCTGCACAAGGTTATCATTTCAGATCATTCTTTGCTTTCAAATCATGCAAGTTTTTCATGCATAACTTGTTCCCTTGACTATTTTTGTCATTGTTTTGTTCTTACCAGGATTGGATTATGGAACAGTGGGAAAAAAATTTCTATATCAGTTCAATAGCTGGAGCAACAAATGGGAGTTCTTTGGTTGTCATGTCCAAAGGTTCGTAACGACCTTAACCCATAAAGAACGTATGTTTTCTTCATGTGTTCTTCTACTTGTCATAAGAAACTAGAGCGTAAACAATATCAGCAAACATAGCTACAATAGCGAACACCTTATATGGCACCAATCACTGGATCCATGCAGCGTCATGTTGAGCTTTTTGTGACACCTCCCCATTCTTTGGCATACTTCACTTTTATGTGCCAAAACCGGTAAATTAAGTATGGCATGGATTGACAACATACGAAGGATTGATAGAAAAAGGGTCTCACAGAAAATATAGTCCAGAAGTAATTCAATGGAGGAAAATTATTCATGCAGGATTAAGCCCCATCGAGTTGAAGTCAATGGTCTAATTTGAAACCCAAATCGATATTAAAATTTCCTTGTTTTTTTACAGGGACTCCTTACACCCAGCAATCATACAAAGTGAGTGAATCTTTTCCTTTCAAGTGGATAAATAAGAAATGGAAAGAGGGTTTTCATGTCACATCAATGACAACTGCTGGCAGTCGCTGGGGTGTAGTAATGTCCAGGAATGCTGGATTTTCTGATCAGGTATGACTTCATATCAACTAATACCTAATTTTCTGCCGCTCAAAGATTTGTAGTTGCATTTTTCCTTTTTGATTTTAGAGTTCCTAATTCTTGCTTCTCTTCTGTTTGATTTGATGTCCTGATACAAGGTTGTGGAACTTGATTTTCTATACCCAAGTGAAGGAATTCATCGACGATGGGAGAGTGGTTACAGGATAACAGCTATGGCTGCCACTTCTGACCAAGCAGCCTTCATACTGAGTATTCCAAAACGGAAAATGGTTGATGAAACTCAAGAAACACTGCGTACAACTGCATTTCCAAGCACCCATGTAAAGGTAGGAGCTCAGCCTGTTCACTTTCTCCATTTCCTATTGCTCAATAACTACATTTCAAAAGTTTTTGATGTTCTTAAGATTCACAAAATACCATGATCTAACTGGATATCTTGTAAGCATGTAAGCATGATGCTTCACTGTTCTTCTTTAAACGTGCATCCTTCTTCCTCTCTACCTTTTCTTGATTTTTCTTCCAGTTTTGCAAGCGTGTTCCTTCTTCAGGGCTTTCATGGTCTTCTCTAGGGTTCTGCTCAAACATCTAAAATTGATTTTTGTGCTGTGATTATGAAGCACATCTCCTTCCTCGACTTTACTATACAGCACATCTTTTCTTACCAAGATGATCATTTGTTTTGCTGTGTACATGCAGGAGAAATGGTCCAAAAATCTCTACATCGCGTCGATCTGTCATGGGCGGACTGTGTGTTAAATTGTCAGCTACAACGTGCGCCGTCTTCCATAAACGAAAAAAGAAGGTAAAAAAAAAAGCCAAAGCAAAGAAATTGGAAAGAAAGTGAGTAAAGAATTGATGGTTCAAATTTTGAAACCCAAGAAGGAATTTTTCTTCACTGTTGGAATGGAAGATTGCCTTTTCTCCTGCAATCTACAGAAACGCAGGCTTTTCATATATACAGTTTTCATATATGAATATGAATATGTAAACCAAAAAAAAAGAAAACACTGGCAGAGGAAGAAGAGAGCAATACATTCTGTGAATTTGAGCTAAGCGGGGCATCCTGCATCCGTTTGTTTCAAATTTCAATATACGTATTGGGGATAGTAATCTTGGCACTTGCAGCCAAGTTGTGCTTCATTACCTCAATAAGTTGTTACATTTGCCTCTCCCAGGTAGTTTCTTATACAAATTGCATTCACAGTAAGCATTTGGGAGGTTTTGCAAGTAGAAACACAATGCTCTCTTTCTGTGGCCTTATGTTCTTGAAAAACTTCCCCAAGTACTGAGAGAAGAGGCTTACTAGCATTAATATCATGTTATATTTACTACACTTAGAAGAAATTTTATGAACTTTATATGACTAAACCATCCTTTGAAAGGGATTCACAACACAACAATTTTTTTAATCTCTTTTTTTTTTCTTTTTTCATTTCTTTCCAAAATCTGTTTGAAGAAAATGAACAGGACACAATTATTTGGGGTTTTGACTTGTAAGTCTCACAAGATTACAGTTACTGTCACATATCAATATGAATGTTTATCGATGATATCACTTCAAAGATGTGTATTTTTAGAAGTAGTTATTAAAAAAAATCTCGGAAGTGTTACATCCGAACACTTCTCAAAAAAATTTCAAACATATCAAAGTGATATTATTTTAATATTAGTCCACCTAAAGATCATTTCGTTGTTGTAATGGTATCATAGGCATCCGCTAACAATTTCCATAACTTAAATTGGGTGGTACCCAAGTTCGAAACCCCTCACTCTTACCCACCAAAAAAATAGGTGTCATAGGCGGGTTTGGATATTCTCTTTCCAAATATTAGGTTTAGGGAAATGATTCATTCTAAATGACAAGCGTTGACAAATTCTTCGAGAACTAATTATTCAAAATTCCACTTGATATTGTCAAATCCACTTTTTTTTTTTTTTAATGGATGTAGTGGAGGATGCATCACTTGATGGAATCCCTGTCATTTCTATATTATGTTATGAATGCATATATATCTAGAAGGAAATTATATATTTATTTTTTTAAATCTAGTTAGTCCAAATTGATCATTCAAGCTTCAGCTTAGCATAGTGGGCTTCACGATTCAAATTAGTTCTGTTCATGAAGATAATAATTCTAATTTCAACTCTACCTATAGTTATAGTGATAATAATCGCTACTAAACCATTTGAGTGATAGCCTAGTAATAAATATTTTTAGGGTCATATAATATAGACTTGGAAGGTCTTTAATTCCATTTCATTGGGAATAATATACTCTTGTGACCATATACTCGAGTTTTTTTGCCCAATTTACCTTACGGTCAAGTGTACTTTTTAGACTCATATCATATGTTCAAAGGACAAGCTTTTATGGTGTCGATTATTAAAAAAAGTGTTCATGGGGTGGTTTAAGATAGTAATTATAATTTCAACTCTACCTATATCTATAGTGGTTACTACTAAAATATCATGATATAATTAATTATTAGGAATAATTGGTTGAATCATATATATATAAAAATGGACGTGCTTACACGTGTAGTAGGTGAACCGGCCTTTTGACTTCGTAAAAGTAAAGCCACACCTTTATACCAAGTCCGCAAAATTCAACCCAAAACGCGTTTCTTCTTCTTGTCAGCGGCTTCTTCAACCAATTACATCAAACCCACTTAAAAAGGGCAACCCAACCCAACCCAAACAAATCTTTTACAAGTAATCCAATCTCTCTCAACACCACAAAAAAAGAAAAAAAAAAAGTCTCTCTCCCCTGTTCTTCCTCCTGTTCTTGTAAGGTTTCAACAAAGGGATTAATTAATGTGTCCATTAAGGTTCATCTTGGTGTTTTTCTCAGCTTTGTTGGCCGGGTATTTTGCATGGAGGACGGTGAGTTCTCCGCCGGAATCCAGTTTCAACTTGGCGGGTCCTGGAGATGATGAAAAGAAAGATAATCAAGATCAGCAACTCAACACAAACAAGGTTTTCAAGGTATGTTCTTAATTATTTTTCCTTCTCTTCTTGGGTTGTAAAGTTTGTAGACTTGGTTTTTTTTATTCAGGTTTTTCTGACTTGAAATCTTGAATGAACTTGTATATGCAGGGAATTCAGAATGGATTCTGGGTATTCGTCGACATGGCCAGTGGGAGATACTTGTGGAAGAATATGAGGGAGATGAAGAAAGATTAGCAGGTCAGGTCATCTCTGTTAGATGATTTGGGTTCTTGTACTAAATCAATTGTGCCACAGATACCTGTAAAGATTTTTTTTTCAAGGGGACAATTGAAATACCAGAAGCAAATTTGTTAATTCACAATCTATGATGAGTCTTTCAATGGAAATAATGAAAATCTTTTCTATTCTTTAACCATGCCAAAGCCTTCTTCCAAGAACAATCAATGGATCATATCATTCTCTAACAATACCTTAAGCCCCCCGGGAAGGATTGTTTTAGCTGAAACAAATACGTAATACGGTGTCGTGTTCTTTAGTTGAATACATAACCGGCGTCGTTTTCTTGTATGACTTCGTCTCCGTATTTTTACTCGGTGTCGAACGACGTCGTTATAAACAAACTAACAAAAAAAAACCCGAGAGAGAGGGGACAATCAGGAAGAGACAGAGATCGAGAGAGAGACGGAGAATGGTGTTGACGGTGGCGAATGTATCAGCAAATCTATGCCAATACATAGCCTGCAATCCGGAGCGTATTAGCAGCGAACGAGTCTTGAACCTTCTCTTCTGCTTCCCTTTCCAGCAATTTCATCGCCTCGCAATCCATCTCTGGAGCCTAATTAGCTCTCATTACAACACCACCAATTCACCATCCGAAGACGACGACGTCGATGGTTCGCACGCTGATTGAGCTCTTTCTGTAATTGTTGTGTAATAGATCATCCATGATGGATCTGTTCGTCTTTTTCTGCTAAAATTTTGATCGAAGATCTATGGAATTCCGTATACGCAATTGCCTTGTTTCGATTTGATTGAAATCCGTTCTTTTTCTGCGATAATTGTTGAAAAATTTCAATTTTCACTGGGTCCCACGCTTTGGATTTTGCTACCAGTACCAACCGTTGGATTTAATATCTGATCTTCCTCACACCCTCCATTTTTTCTCAACCGCTCTTCTGTTCTGTTCGCTCTGATATATTTTAATAATATCAAAAAATAAACACAAAATCGATAGCAAAATTAGGAGGAATGAAGACTATTGTGGCGCCCTGGGCGACCTCTCTGATTTCTCGCTTCAATGTCTATAAATTAGAGTCAATACACACTCCTCTCATATCTCGGTTTTGCCACTTCTCTCTATCGACCTCCTCTTCTCGTCGATCCCTCTCTGTAATGGCCTCTTCAACGTCGACTACTCAGGTAAAGCACCGATTCTCAATCTACATCTCAAATTACACAATCGGTAATATGGTGGTTGTGATTGCTGAGCTTCAATTGTGTTTTTGATGGCGCGGTTTTTTTTTTTCGATCAGGCTGTGTCGTCTGGGGAAGTTGACAGCGATGTCAATGTATTACAGATGATTCAAAACCATCAGGTCTTTTGCTGCATCCTGGCAATTCTCTCTCTGTGTGTTTGTTATGTTTATGTAATCTTGAATTGATGCCTACATGTGAGTGCAGAAATCGGCTGCTCGGCTTCCACCTGTGGAGGAAATCAGAACGGTACTTGATCGTAGCGTGCGCGGCATGATTTCGACTTTCTCTCAGGTGATTTTGAAAAGCTTCACATTATTTACAGTTTTCAAGCTGACTTGATATGTAGAGAAGTGATCAAGGAAATTTTCGTAATTGGTTCTGCTACTCTTTTGTTCTTGCTTAGAGTCTGACGCAAAGTTGCTTTTATCTGCTTAACTTGAGATGGTTCTGGGAGTGTGTTAATTTGAATTAAAAGAGTTTTTCTTTGATGATCTTTTTTTATTGGATGAGAATGCTAAAAGGATTCTTGGACAAAGTCTTGTTCTATTGATTGTTTTCCTCTTAGTAATGAAACAACGTTCAAGCAACTAGTTGCAAGCTCCCTTAACTCAGATATGAGGATTCTGTTTTATTGATGTTCAGATTTCTGCTAACGAAGATGTCAATTATGCAAATCAGCTGGGAGTGGGAACTATCAGATTTGTCAAGAATTGTGCATAATCAAAATTAACTAAGACTTTACAGTCCTTAATTGGTATCTATTTATGCCATCTCATGGTTGTAGGTCCCAAATTTCAGCTTGTATACAATAATATTGAAATTTTTTTGTCTTATGAACTCTGTGATGCTCCTGTACAAATTAGAAGAAGACAGTTATTTTGTGGTAGAATTTAGAATCCTCCTGATCTAATATACACGAGTAACAGTGATTTGACCGTTCGCAACTAATTTGGTACATTTATTTCTATGATGTTGATCTATCTATTATATTTCATTATTTTGCTTTGCCTCTTGCAAGCTGGCTGACATTTCATCATGTCTTTATTGAGTGGACTGCTGTATCATTTGTGGTTTCACTTATAAAAAATGTTTTTCATGTGCAGAAGTATGAAGGTTACCCATCAGGGGCAATGGTTGACTTTGCATGTGATTTAGATGGATCTCCAATATTAGCAGTGAGCAGCCTGGCAGTTCATACCAAGGTTTGAGCGAAAAAATGACAAATTTTTCAACTTGGAAAGTATTTATCCATTGCCCGACCAGAACCTCATTGTAAATAAAAGCAGAACAAATGGAAGTCTCATTATTTTTGGTCATATCACTTGTAGGGTTTCAAGTCATTGAGTTCTCAATTGTTTACGCCTCGAGGAAGCTGTAATGAGTTTAATACATAATTGCTTTCTCTTGTGATTAGCAGGACCAATAATTTCCAAAGTTAGCTGCAAAAAAAATAATATTAGTTATAACTTCTAAGCACTCTCCAACATAAAAATTAATGCTAATATTAGGCTAACTACGATTAATCATTTAAACTACGTGAACAGAATAGGTTTTAGTTGCTAAGCCACATGGGTTCTTAACAAGCCACGTATTTTCACTGATCTTTCTGGACATATGATTTTCTACCCAAGAAAAAGATATTAGTGTTGAATTCCTCTAACAATTTGAGAGCTCATTGCTTTATGCAGGACCTGTTAGCTAATCCCAAATGCTCACTTATTGTTTCTAAAGATCCTGAGGACAGAACTGACTTAGTAATCGTCGTGCATGGTGATGCTATCTCTGTAAGTTATTTGTCTTACTCTTCTAATTTTGCATGTGTTTGAAGCCTGGACAGGTGGAGATGGGCCTGGAGGAGTTCATTTCTCATCCTGAGGAAAAACCTAGAGCCTCAAAATTTGTCTAAATTATGACAAAAGATGTCATAAACTCTACATGAGCATAGCATAAAAAAAATCTTGTTCCTAAAAAATAATGTTTTACTTTCCCAATCTTTTAATGTATTTTTCCCATCAGCAGATATTTGTTTCCCATGGATATTTGTAAATGATCAAAGCTCAGTCTTTTTTTTAACTTACCATGGAATGCATCTATTATTTGGTATATGTTTCACCAATCACCCTCCACCAACCACAATTATTTCTAGCATAGAAATCTGAAATTTGCTTTGATTATTTATAGGTTTCTGAAGAAGAGAAAGCAGCTGTTCGCACCACATATCTCACAAGGCATCCCAATGCATTTTGGGTAACTCTTCCCATTTGTGATGTTCTATTTTCAATAATTCATTATCACTGCGATACAGAAGTGCATGACTTGATTAATGCTTCCAATCTGAAGGTTGACTTTGGGGACTTCCAATTTCTGCGCATAGAACCAAAAGTTGTGCGATATATATCAGGGGTTGCAACAGCTTTACTAGGGTCAGGAGGTTAGTGTATCGTATCACAATGAAATTTTGATTTTGATTTTGCTTTTGTTCCAAAAGGGCTACTCAAAGTGTTAAGTTTTTGTCCTTGCATCTCAAGGGTACACAACTGTGGATAATCATTGATGCTTATGCTGCTACATAGTTTTTTATCTTCTATTTATGTTTCTTGTCTAGCCTTACTTGTATCTTGAAAATACTTACAGAGTTCTCCAAAGAAGAGTATCAAGCTGCAAAAGTTGATCCAATAGCGCAGTTTTCTAAGCCTGTTGCAGTATTGCTTCTTTATCTGTCATTTGCATGTTACTTTTGTTTGTTTGTTGTTTTTTCTCGACTTTGTCTGCTTGTCTTCTCTAATCAACTCCCTATCGTTGTCAGTCTCACATGAACAAGGATCATGCTGAAGATACGAGGCTAATTGTGCAACATTCAACATCAATTCCGGTAATCTGAATATTTTTAGCTGCTTCATATAACATTCATTAGGAATGAGTGGTTTTATCTTTTTCATTAAATATCTGGTTTCCAAACTCGATAGAAATAACATAATTATATGAACCATTCTTTTTTTGTTTCTACCAACAGATCAGCCCAAACTTAAGCAATAAAGTTAAATGATGTACACTTTCAATGGCTTCCAAGTAAATGGGAGACTTCATGTGTGTGTTTGATGGTCCAAGTAAAAGCTGATTTGGTATTTTGTCCTCAGGTGGACTCGGCTTATATGCTGGATGTGGACAGTCTTGGATTCAATGCTAAGGTATCACCCCACATTACTGTGATGCCCACCTCTGAGGCTTTCCCAAAAGTGCTTTGAGTTACTGCTGAAGTATTAGATATCATCTGGTTTTCGTTTTTATTTATGGTTAGTTGTAGAGTGACTGGTATATTACCATGAAGCCACCCATTCTTGAGAGCATATTGCTCGAAGCTTATTTTTTGTGTCTTTTAACAACAATTTTTTCTCTCTGAGCTTGACCATTTCTATTTCCTTGTTCAGGCTTGCTATCAGGGGAACACTTTCAAGCTTCGGATTCCTTTCCCTAGACGTGCAGAGCAAAGAAAGTAAGCACCCCATCTTGTAGGATTTCCATCTCATATGATGTTTAAGAATTACGTAGAGTATCAATCTTAGAAATTAAATAACCCAAGTCTGCTAAACCCCCAGAGAGCATTGCTCTAAGTTGAACAAGTCTGGTTGCTCTTATATGCTGGTAAAATTAGGATATACATCTTATAGCAAGTTTGGTATCACCATTGTCACTATATGATCATTTTTCTTTTTAAATATAGATCCACATGAGTATGTCAACTTGTCCTTTATCTTACAAATTATTGGTTTTAGTTCGTCTACTGGGTAAATACAAGGGAAAGGAAGACCTCCGGAAATTGTTGATGATGAGTGAACTTTAGCTTTGTCAACTTTTCATATCGTTTAATCCATCAATTCCTACAACATTTGCCTTGTGAAGATTTAATTGCTCCTTGATGTTTGTTAACATTTTTTCAGCTGGATTGTATTGTTCTGATCAAGATTTTATTCCCCTATTTCGTAGGGATTTAAAAACATTTGTGGTAGAAATGCTTGAAGCTGCTAAGACTCAATCCAGTTAACTGGCCTCTATGGGAGAAAACAAAAAGGGTGAAAACGTCCAGGTTTTTACTAAGCTTTTACCAGTTTCAGTTTGACATTTATTTGCCACCCATTATTATTCAAAAAAGGAAACATCGGACAGTTTCCCAGTCAATATATTTTAGCGCACAGCTTTTAACTTTTTTCTGCTGTTTTCTAAAACTCAGTGCTAGTATATCCTCTACTTTTGTTGGTAGGTCAATCTAGAGTAGGCACTTTGTCTTTCCCTGATTGATTCCCCAATCCAAGTTACAATTGGCACTCCCAATTCGAAATCTCGTACCATGTCATCTCATACAATGTACACACTCAGGGCATGCATTGCACTTTAAATTACATCTTGCAATAGAAGTCCATTGTTTTGCAAGTGTAGAGTTGCCTTCCTTTTGTTGGGGATTTTTTATGAGGTGTAATCTTTCAACATTCTGTGTGTAGAAGCTGCAATACAAATATGCGGTCTGGACTGGAAGACTTGCAATGAAGACATACACTACTATATGCAAATTGACTTTGCAATCTATAGTAAACTTACTTTGATATATGCGATGGATGTGGGGGTTTTTTAAAGTAAACATTTTTAGGTTAAAATGGGGTTGCTTGTTATCCTCAGAGATCAATCGCCAACCACTGAAGATATACTGTAGATCTTGTACTTGCAGATATCATATTTGACAAAATTCATGATAAAAATCTAATGCGTCTATATTTGACATCTTTTTATAGGCAATTGTTGTTACTGGTAAAGTGGTAAGTATCACATAATGTCGACATTGCAGGTAACAAATTCATAACTCTTGAAGGAAATTTAGTAAAATTATGAATTGAAACTTGAAAGAGGGGAAGAAAGAGGACTTTTTTCCCCCTCATTTGCAAAGATAAAGGTTTGCTCTTCTATACAAGAAGCTCTAGAGAGAAACTATTCTTCCATCATTCTCTAACATGATGTCCAAAAAAAAAGAAAAAGAGATGCCCTGATGTGAGAGGGGGAGCCTTCCCTCATTCAGAGTCACTTTCCATGCTCCCCATGGCCTTCAGTCCTCCTCTTGGTCTCTGTATCACATAACCAATAAAAATCACCCAAAAATATCAGTTAAAATACAAATCATAGGACTCTGTAGAAAATACACAAAAGGAGAAACAAAATCAAGTTACCTTCTTCGTAATCTTCTTCTCCCTAATTTCATATCTTTCTTGGCACATATCAGTCAACCAAGCCCCAGGACTCACCAACTGCCACCCACCAAAAACATCAAAAAAACAATTAAAAAATCAAACACACAGATCATAATATTTAACCCTCTCTCTCCACCAAAATCTTCACAGCAAAAACCCCAAAGAAAAGACACAAATAAAGTAGAGGGAGACTTACAAGCAAACTTCTTTGGATGATTTTGGCCCTCTTTTTGGGTCTTTGAGGAGGTTTACAACCTTTCATTGCCATGAAATCCTCCTCTTTCTCTTTGCTTGATAAACTGATATAAAGCTTTGGCCACACAAATCCTTTCTCCTCTCCATTGTTTCCATCCAATGAAACCTTGCCGTTCTCATCAATCCCCATCACTGATCCTCTTGTGGTGTAGTACCGGTCCTCCTCGTCCAGCGAAGTTGATTTCCGGTGGTCCTCTTTCGATCCTGACCGAATCAGTGTTGCCGCCTCCGATTTCCTGTAACCAAACAAACATCCAACAAGGAATCAACATCTCCAGTCACTACAGAAATTTTTTATGAGATTTACGACTCCAGATCTCTCTTTCTCAGATTTCCTGGGAATTCTCAGATGGGTTAAACCAAACACCATCAGAATTACTCGGAAAGGCCTCAAATGACCAAAATTGGCACACTTGGACCAAACAGAGGACAGAGATACAGAAGGAGACGTGACAATTACTCAACCTGGTGTGCCGATTGGAATGAAGAAGGGAGGATCCCTTCTCTGTGTTAGTGACTGCGAATCGGTCAACACTACGAGCCGTGATTTTCCGACGGATTAGACCGGTAGATCGCCGTGAGATTGCAGGGTCTTTGACTCTCATCCCTCTAAGCCTTTTCTTGTTCCCCCACTGCAACAAAAAATCCGCCTCTATCGCTCTACATGCTCTCTGGTTCTTCTCTTCTGCATCCATCTCTGCAAAACACAAACTCACCAAAAAGAAAATCAGTTGAGTTTTGAGTCGAACCCAGAAATGAATTAGAGAAACAAAAAATTAGATTTTTTTTCCTCCTTTTGTAGACGAAGGATTTGGCTAAAGCTGGAACAGACTGAGAGAGACCCAGAAGAGGAAAACCGAAAAAGATAAAAGATTTCAAGTCACCTCTCAAAGATCTGCTACTGTTAATGATTTCTTAACAGGAATCCCTTCTAAATCTCAACCTACTCTGCAATTCAACACGATTGAGTTTTAAACAGAGTATAACAAGGAGACAATGAGGAGAAGAAGACGGAGATGGAGAAGGAGAAGTTTAAGATGAATAAGAAGATATCTTACCGTCAGAAACTCTCACTGAGATTGGAGAAGATAATCAAATACATATTTTGTAGAACACCGATCTTCTCAACACAAATTGAATCTCTGTTCAATCTCTCAAATGGGGAAAAGAAATTTGATGTAATTCAGGAAGTTTGTCTCCCTTTTCCCCGTTTCTCTGTGTTTTCTTCTCTCAGTCTGTGCCTCCGCTGTTTGTTTCCTCTCAACCTCTCTGCAGATTCTTCTCCTCTCACCTCTTCCTCTGTGTCTCCTTATTTATCTTTCCTTGAACAATATTGGAAATAACTGAACATAAAATTAACCGTCCGATTGAAACTCGACGCTCTGATGCGATTATCAACTATATTGGGTCCCATATGGGATACTTATGGCAAGTTCGTGAATTTGGTGATGGAAATGGAAAGAGTTATTTTCATGATATTTTCATAAATTGTCAATGTTTGAATCACATTATTATAATATTTTATTGATGTTTGGTTATAGTAAAAAATAATAATTATTTTATATATGGTATGATAGATTTAAATAAAAAAAAATAACACTTTAAAATTTGAAATTTGAAATTAAATTTATTTTTATTTTTTATGTTATCATATTTAACAATTAGAAATGAAATTATATAAAAATCACATATTTAAAATACATAATTGTGAAATATTATTGAAAATATGTATTTTTCAAAATGATATTATAAATATTTAATTAAAAATAAGTGAGAATTGTAAGTATTCGTCTATTTTCGGGAGGAAATGATGGTTACTCAATTAGGAGGAATTCAACTTTCCTTGAAATTATACATTCCAAGATTCCACTATCCAAACATAAGAATCATCGGCAAAAGAAAAACTTCTATTACTCGGAAGATATATGCTGCTAACCAAATGACATCTTAATCACAACATTCACATTAGAATCTCTAATCTCACGTTGGTAGTTAAAATACATTACAAATACATATATTAGATATAAACAAATCTATAAAGTAGAGAAAAGTCTCGACTTCTACTAAAACTACAAAATATATATTCTATATATTTATAAAATATATGTTTTGTTTAATATATATACATTTTATTGAGATACAGTATATTGTTATTAATAAGTTAATTTTTACTTGAAATCAAATAATATAAATAAGTAATGATAAAATAAGAGGAATCTAATATTTTAATATTGTAAAGATTAGAATAAAAACTTTGATGCAATTATTATTAAGTAGAGATGCTATAAGTTGTGAAAATGTGGTATTTAAGTAGGTAAAATAGAAAATCGATTGATAGATATTGATGTGAATGTTCTCGCTCTTGGTTTAAGTTGGGTTAAGGTTTCGGTTTGGACTTTGACTCTGAAGCCCTAATAAACTGTCAACTTTGGGCTTAAATGGCCTTAAATTGGCTTAAGTGGGCCTAGTCAGTGTTTGAAATGGGTCACATAATAACGAGTCTAGCCCATCACATTTATGCATGAGTTTTTCTTTCATTTTATACTTGTATAAAATAAAATAAAATAAAAACAGTCTTAAATCTCATATTTTATGTGTATCAAGATTTGTATTGATTCTACAAGTTGGACTTGTAGTGGATGCTTTTGAATTGTTTTCATAAAATTCACAACGCACGAGATATCATAAAATTCATAATTAATATATTTATATGCCAAAAGAAAAATAAAACTGAAATCCCATAACTACCCTCACCCACGTCACTAAAACCTAGGGATGGCGAAAAATCGGTTCCAGGTGGGACAACAACACGTATTGACGAAATATTTACATATTCATACCTTAATCCGGGTTAGGGTTCGAACAAGTAAATTGAACAAAATTCATGTGTTTGGATCCGGGCCCAGTTTTAAATTGAACACAAATTTTGTGTTTAACCTAGATTTTGGACATATAACTTTTGTTCAAACTTTGTTTAATCTGGATTGAACAAATTCGATCATCCGGACCAAACATAGCTTTGCGGCATTTACTAAAAACAACATGCGTTGATGTGGGGTCATATTCGTCTTCTCAAAGCTTTGACTAAAAACAAAACAACAATATATTTGGGCCCCAAACAGCTGGACGACACCAAAAAAGCCCAAATCCAGCCTGTCTAACGACAACTAACGTAACGGCCAGCACCACCTTTACTTTAAGCCTTAATAAACCAAAAGATCCCGCGCATGTGGTTGGACCACCGGTGTCTTCGGTCGGGTCCGCCCCTAATTATCTCCCACAACACCTATAAGACCACAGGCATCCCTATCTAATTCATGCAACATACATTATTGTGATTATTTTTCCTTTGCAACAAAAGCTATATTTTTCCTGCTCAAGAAAATTTGAAGAATGGATTCAATGAAGATGAGGGTATTCATGGGCATTGTAGTGGTGTTGATGGCCACATCGGCTGTCCAAAATGTGGCGGCAGCGGATTCTCCGGCGCCTAGCCCTACCTCGGATGCCACTGTCTTTGTTCCCACCATGTTTGCTTCGCTTGCTCCTCTAGTGTTTGGGCTTCTTTACTAATTTGGATTGGTTCTACCAATTTTTACTAGGTCTTATTTGAGAAGGGTGGTTATATAGTTTGATGGGTGGTTGATTGGAGATGGTGAAGGGAGAAAATTTGGGGATTGGGGTCTCTTTTGGTATATATTATTACTATGACAATCTTTATTTATTTTTTGACAATTTGATCAAAGAGATTCATATTGTTGTTAACTTATCCTTATGATCAAAATTTGTAATATTTTGTTTGATTTGTGACTTTGAGACATGTGATTAATGGAAACATAATATATGTTTGGTTATTATTTCTTCAAATTTCTCATTTATGTTAATGCAATTGTTGTGAATCCTAATTAATCAAATTTATAATAGTAATCCCTTAAAAGCTAGAGATTACAAGATTATTCAATTTTGGGCCTAAACATGAGGCCAAACTGGGCCTTGGATGATCAAACTTCACATGTAAAGGCCCATTTCAGATCAAAAAATGGTCTCTTTTCACTTTTCTAGAACCAACGAGCCAAGTACAGTAAACCGGTTTTCTGTTTGAGCATCAGAACTGAAACCTAGATCTAGGGGTATTATTGTAATTTTGAAAAGGTCACCTAGTATAAACTCTGAAGCAGAAACCCTAAATCCCCAATTTTTCTCTGTACTTCAACCTCCACCATATTCATCTATCCATGTCTCCTTTGCTTCAAAGATTGCTCTTTTATGCATTGCCTCTTTGAGTAGCCAGATGGGTTGATGTGTAATTTCATATCTGGCTTAGTTAGGAGGCAGATATTGAGTTTTGAGGTGATACGTCTGTGTCATCTCAATTGAGGCCTGTCTGAGGGGACTCTTTTGTTAATTTCCATCAATTGTCCTCCAAGCAGCCTTGGACATCTCCAGTTACCTGTAATCAATTTTTATGTTTTTCTTTCTATTTATATGTTTGTTTGTTTGTTTGTGTGTGTGTGTGTGTGTATATATATATATATTGGCGTATGTATTGCCTTAGAATTACCAGAAGGTGGACTAAATCATTACACCGTTTGGTTCAGACAGAGGCATATATTAATTAATCCGAATCAGTTTGAGGGTAAGGAAACTTTATCTCCTTGTTCCTTTCTCTGTGTTCTTTCTTAGATTGATTTGGACATTCTTTTGATTTCTAGTTGTTTATCTTGAATGTTAATTTCAGATGATGCTATGCTCCTGTGAATTGAAGTCAATAATTTGGTGTTAGACAAATGGATGGGATGTAGTCATATTCATTGTTTAGTGTTATGATTTTGTTATCAACATATTATCATAGAATTGTCTGTTTCCCCAAATTATGCAGATTAAATTGATTAGTTTGTTTATAGTTTCAATGCGGCCAATGCAAGAATGAAAGTGCTGTAAATGCCAAATTAATAGTTGATAATGTTTTGGAACTTAAACATGCAGAAGTACTATGATTTGATTATTAGTCTTATGCTTGTTTAAAACATTTCAACTTATTGTTTTGTGTTCATATTGAATAATTTCTTTATACAATTCAAAAGTTTAAATGTTGGTTATACTAAAATTTTATTTTATCCAAATTGAACCCATTCTCTTCTCTCTCAATTGTTCAAGTGTTATTTGTGATTTTTGGGCAAGAAAATTGATTCCTTCATGCTTAGTTTTCTTGTTCCTGATGATTCCTTGCAATTAAATTAAATCATAAGATGAATGGGTAAACAATACCCATGCACAAGATTTCTGCAGTGGTCGAGGAGGTTGAAGACACTAGATGTATGAATGTCTTAATTCAGGTAATGTGTCACAAAACACAAGAAAATGAAGTTACAGAATCAATGAATTTGGGAAGGGACCAACCAAAACACTGATTACACTAATTACCAAATACAATTTTGTGTTGTGGTTGCTGTTTCAAAAAGGCCCACGGATACGTCAAGCATTGTGGTACACCATTATTTTCTTCTCTCTTATAGTCCAGATGCCATGATTTGACCAGTACTGCATACTGATACCCAGCAAATTCTCCCAAAGAATATGGCTTTCTGGAGTGGGTCATGGCTCAATAAATCTCCATTTGTTGATGGTTATGGTTTTCAATCAGTCATTTTCTTCTCCTTCAATTGCCTTACATAAAATACCTCATGGCACTGGTAGGTGGGATTTCATTAGTCATGGTAATGAAGTGCACTTACAGTTGGGGAAGATAATACTAAAATGGTTTGCTAGGGAACACAATTAATAAGCTGGAGTGATGAAGAGCTCTTTAAATCATCTGACTAACTGCTTACATGACATGATACTTCTCAGCTCTCAATTTTTTGTTATTAGGACAAAACATCTCTCATGTATAAATTTTAGTTGTCACTGGACAGTCTTGTGAGTTCCTAACTGAAAAAAGATGAATCATTTCAATTTGCTTAGATGGATGAATTACTTTCAACAAAATAATATTGACATATATTCTAGTGCCTAGACAGAGGATCTATGATCAAAATGCAGCACCCACAAAGAAAACAAGCTTACATAAGAGTACCATTTATAGATAAAATTACCATAGATTTCACAGAACAAAGTATAAAGAGGATTCAGAATCTATATATAAATACATCACACATACTATCATGATCTATATATATATTTAACACCTATGTACAAAACCCATCACATAAGTTGTGACTTTAGACCTTGACAGAGGCAAAGTATTCTAAAAACCATCATGGTAGCCCCCAATGGTAATCTGAGCTCTGTTCAGAGGAACTCCTCTTACTTCACGTTGCTTCATTCAACTTGGCTGCATGGCGAACCACTTGCTTCATCCTCTGCAACCACAAATGCACCATACTTTCACTACAAAGAATCCTTAAATTGTGGTATTTAAGCAATTACTCTAATGCATTCTGTTGCTCAATTTCCACCCAAAAATCACCTTCAGAACTTTTCATTATAGTTCCCTAATAAGCATACTAATCAAATTTTCTATTGCAGAAATGACCAACATTGATGTATAGATTGAGGCTAAGAAAGTACTTAATTTTGGATCTATTGGGAAATAGATCAAACTTGTGGCATGCAAAAAATTTCAACAACTGAAGAATTTTCAAACCTTGTCATCAGTGTAAATCTGGAAGCTAATCTTCTGGTTCTGCTGCTGTTTGTTTCTCTGGCGGCTCCCCATAATGATGACACAAACGGTAGCAGCAGCAACACCAAATGAACAGATAGCTCCAATCCCATTTAAGCTCCACTTCCATATGTTCAATCCACCACTACTATTCTCCTCCCAAGTGACCTCACTGTTATCCCCATCAATTTCTCTCTTCTTGTTCATCATCTCCATATCATTTTCAACTTTTTTTCTTGGAGAAGTAACGATCTCCATGGTTTCACTTCTGTCCTCAAAATTGAATGCACCAGCATCAATTTGAGGCAGGACCCCCCTAGAACTGGCATTGGGGGAGTAAGTTTTCATGTCGACAAATTTATTTTCCTTCAATTTCTTGAAGAAAACTTGAGCAACCTCATCCAAGTAAGAATCTTTGACCTTCTCAGTGGTTGCAGATGATACAATACTAGTATCAGTAGGTACCCTAATGACTTCTTTGATCAATTCAGCTTCTGGGTCCTTGCCAATTTTGGGTTCCAATTGAATTTCAACTGGAACAAGATGTTGGTTAGGCAGGAACCCTGGACTTCCTGTTCTTGGTGGTGGTGGTGAAGGATAAGTGAAGTGATTCATCTTGAATACACTTCTTGGACTTGAAATACCGAAATTTTTTCTCTCCCCTTCTTCTTCTTCCTCTTTTTCATGGTGGTAATCAATGAATCCATCTCTAGGAAGAATTTCCCACTCATCAAGATCCATTTTTTTTTTTCAAGTGGGCATTGATGAATTGGATCAAAGAGAGAGGAATGAAATGAAATGAAATGAAATATAAAGGGTGTGTGATTTGAGAAGTGATGAATTATTGGAATCAAAGAAGGTGTGCTGTTCCTGGAACATTATGTGGAATTTTCTTGGCACTTAGTTTTGCAAAGCAGCGACCCCCACCACCATCGCCTCCTCAACCATGGTGTCCTTTGGCTCCTTTTGTCAGGAAATTGAGGGAGAGCTTTACGCTTATCCATGAAGCTGACAAATGAAAAGAGTGGTCCAATTATGGGTCCCCCTTTTTTAGAATCCCTAGTTTGATAGGTTTTCCTTTGATTTTTCTTTTTCAAATTTTCAATTGGGGTTTTGATGCTTGGACTGTGCATCAAGTTTGATTACTATATTGTTAACTTCTGGATGGATATGAAGTTATGAACCCATCCATAACAGTATAAATGCAAAATAAGAACAATGTATATGTAAAGGTTCCTCATTTGGATCTTTCTATGAACATTTTTTGA
The DNA here is from genome assembly GCF_013401445.1 of Tripterygium wilfordii. Taxonomy (NCBI): domain Eukaryota; kingdom Viridiplantae; phylum Streptophyta; class Magnoliopsida; order Celastrales; family Celastraceae; genus Tripterygium; species Tripterygium wilfordii. Next base: position 4,287,993 of record NC_052246.1, read on the forward strand.
GTGTAGATTCCTTGAGAGAAGGCTCATAAGGGTTTTTATGAACAATTTGTTCCATACCTTCAAATTATTGAATGAGAACTACTACTCTCAATTATCCAGAAACCCATCTATTCTCCCCACAAAAAAAAAAGGAAAAGAAATAAAGCAAACCCACATTGCTGGAAATTCTTGCTGAGGGCCACATAACAGAATCAAAAGAAAGAAAAGCTACATAGGACCTTTGGACATGACAGATATATGACTGCTACCTAATTTGTTTCGTCAAAATTTCAAAATGGTATCATCAGGACCTACTTTCATGCTTGTATGGTGAGCTAAAGTAGTCCAGGAGCTTAATCACACGACCTTTTTCGCCGGCAACAGTGAGTCAGTGACAATCAGTGGAAAGCAAAAATAAGGGAAACATCATCAAGATCACAGATTCCCAGGACAAAAGAGGAAAGTAAAAGAAGTTTTCAAAGGGCCGGATATCACATAAAAAGATCATTTAGGCCATGTTTACAGAGTCCTTACTAGTATATTCCTCTTTTTTTTTTTGGGGGGGGGGGGGGGGGTGGTGAGGAAAAGAGAGAAAAATTAATATGCTTGCATTTCAGTATTTTACTGATGAAGAAAGTGTACATGTTCCTCAAAGTAACAACCTATTATACACAAAATGGAAAGCTGTCCTAAAATTTACATGCTCGCTAGTCGCTTCATTCCTCCCGAAATTATAAAAAAAAAAAAGGACCCAACTCAAACAAAGGATAACAGCTTCACCTATCTATGATCGCTAAAAGTTACCATGAGATGAGTGTAATATCTGATGATAGAGAGATTGCCTGTTCAGGTGCATTAGAGCAATTTGTGATACATTCATCAGATAAGTGAGCATCTTAATACCCTCAAGCTGACCTTCTGAACAAACAGAGTTACACTCTAGGATGATGATCTACCTGATGAAGATTCACCCAAAGAAACAGATGCAAGGGACGAAGCCCAGACACGTGCATTCTTTGCACCTTGATGGAAGTTCCTAGTCTTGCATAATCCAAACTTTGTCCAAATCCTTCTCACATCAATCATGTCAAGAACACGACCAAACAACTGACTGGTCTCACCAAATATTCCCAAATTCAAATGTGGAGCATACGAGATGCAGAAAGCTTTGAGATGTGATACCACTTTGGTGAAAATATACAGAAGCAACCTCAAGCATATGAACAATGTAGCCAGAACTACGTAGGGCTCCCTTTTTATCATATCCCCCAAGGAGGAGCTAATCCATGTCTGCATTATGAATTGTTCATCCTCCTCGAAACTAGCTGGCTCATCTTCAGTATAATATTGAACTGGTTTCAGTCCTGAATCATAAAACACAATACATTAACAATAGCAGCAACCAACCAAGCAAACCAGAAATCTAACAGGCTATGTTAAAAACAGTAAGATTGACCAACAACATACAGACAAAATTACTTGAAATAGGGACATCATAAAATTTATGCATGAAGAAGTCATTTATAGAATGGTCAGTGGGACATAGAACTGCTGATTATACAGAACAACCAATTACCTGTGGTTCTTTCATAAAACTGTACAAGTGATGGAAGATTTTTTAAACCATGGTACCGAATCTTTGATGTCTGGTTCACCAGTAATATTGCAGGCAGGCTATGGATTCCATATCTTGAAAATATGCTGTCACACGTAGCAAGGATGTGAGAGAACATGAAACACAGCCAAAAAAGAATCATTCAACATACAATAATCATCACAAACCATATTGCTGAAAAAGGAATGCATTCAGTTAGGAGAAACAAAGAATCTGCTTCATAGAAGTCTAGAACAGAAGAATTGACATAAGTGTGACATGGGTGGAGGTTTGGGTCGTTACAGTTGGAGCAGGTTCTCTGGGTTGAACTTGTGGGACTCACGGCTTAAGAAGGTGAGAGTGTGGGGGCCTGGTGTGCATGTGTGTGGGGGCTAAAGATGCCTATCGCCCTATCTTGCTACCTTGTGGGATGCAGCTTTTATAAATCTCACATCGCCCAGAGAGATCGGTGAAGTGCAAAATATACAGGGCCAAGTTTCGAAACATGTCACAACCAGTTTTCCTTGGAGGAGATGCACCAGATCCCATGGAACTTCGCAGTTAAGCGTGCTTCTGCGAGAACAATATTGGGATGAGCGACCTCCTGGGCAAAAAAATCCGTGTGGGCCTGTGAGTCCCAGTGTGGCTGGGCCCAAAGCGGACAAAGTATGACATGGGTGGAGGCGTGGGTCGTTACAGAAACCAACTTCATAAAAGTAAAGACTTGAGCAACATCACTTTCCAGAGTCCAGACCCGTCCAAAGTGAGGAAAAATGTACAATGACACACGAGGGCAACAAACAAGTCTCTCCAAAGGATGCTAAGCACAATTGTTCACGACGTTCAATGGATCAAAAATTATCAAAAGCATGATAACATCATCTTAACAGCAACAAAGTCGCACATCTTTGGTCAATCAAATTAAGTTATATCGAGTAAGACAATAGTATGACTAAAAATACAATTCTCACTGTCTAGACAAAAATTAACTCAAGGGCAAGTCCTAGTTGAGGTCCATCAAATTTTATATGATCCATAGAGTGGAGAGAACAGGGACAATAATTTGTACTTTTTAGTTTAGTCCTTGAAGTATATTAAATACTTGAAGCATATTAAATCAATAGCAACACACCTTGGCAAGGCTGAAGATTCTTCAACTGCTAAATGTTCAATCTGAGGAAACATAAAACTGAGCTTTTCAAATTTCAAGCGCATTTGGCGTGAAAATGGACACCAGGAGGCATAGAAGAGAACAGAGGCATAAGCATTCCTCTGTTTGGAAGTCAAAGTTCTGTCAAGGAAGTTTCCATCCATCTACAAATGGAAAATGAGATATATAACTAAGTTCCAACAAAGTGTTCAAATCTATCAATATCTTATATGCCAAGGAAGAAAATTTCAAAAATATACAAAATTTGACAAAATATGCATGCGTGTGTGTGTGAGCATGTCCAGCTGAAGCGAGTTGATTAAATAAAACCGCATGAGAAGTCTATCTGAAGCACATGATCACTTTATTTACTATGACACAAGGTGGTGAGTAAGAAAAATTGGGAGCTTCTTTAGGGGTCCACTTTATACAATTTATTTCAAGGTATTAGAGTCATTGAACTAGCAAAGATTGGGTAATGGACAACTGAAGAACCTAGTCTGAAAATTCTGCTTCTAATTTTTAAAATGTCTTACAATATTTTGTCTTGATTGATGCGGGTGTAAAACATAACACCTTTTTTCCTAACTAAATTAAAATACCAGCAACAATATCCAATCAGTAGAAGCTTGTAAAGATTCCTTATCATATAGTTCTTTCTTCAGCAAATTCGGGGGTGGCGGAAACAGCATGCACATACAAATATCGAAGTCCTTGTAATTACTAAATTATGATACTTCAGATTACTAATAACACATAACTGCTGAAATTTTCATCATTTTTACGTAAATCACATGAAACTGTAAATAAAATTAGCTACCCATAAAAGAGTGACTTGAATGCCATTCCTATCCTCAAGTATCCACAGATCAATGTTTCAATGAAGTCTCCTACAGTTGGAGTATCATTTTTATTTCGTTCTTCACCATGCATTTGATCACAAGAGTCTCACGCCAAAAACCTGTAAATACAGCCTAACCCATGCAGTGCAGAACATTGTGACATTCACATGAAAACATTGTGACATTCACATGAAAAGTAACTTCCCCACCATCTCTTCACAAGCTACCTAATTTGTCCATGATAACCTCTTGAGTGTAAAGAGCCAAACCCTACCTCGCGTCCTAAATACAAATTTGAAGAACCAATAGTTGCCTAATACTTCAATTCAAAGCTTCTAGAAAATAATAAAATCAAAGTTCTCAAACAAGATACATCCACCTTTTTTCCTCCTAGGTTCTTTGCCATAAATTTCATCAAACAAACACAAATCAAATCAACAAGAAATCAAACATGATAAGAAACAAGAAATGAACCGCCGATCAAACCACAGCAATCAAATTAACAAAAAAACATACCTCGTGCGGTGGATTTGGGGAGATCGAGCGAGGGCACAGAGATTGTAGATCGTAGATAAACAAACCAGATTCACGAAGGCACGTCGACGGCGACGAGGACGCTAAAGGAAACGAAAATAAGGCGGCGATCCAGAGGACGATAAGATATCTTGTACAGAAGCAGGCCATTAGAGAGGTGAACACGACCCGGTGAGAGAATTTGCAAAGACGGCAAGGGTAAAATCGGAACGGGAGCAAAAATTCCAAGGATGAAGGAGGAGAAGGAGGAATTAACAGAACCTGATTACAGCGAAAAAGGATAAATAGTAAATATTTATTTATTCATATCCACGAATGAAATTAGAAGAAGAAAGCACATCTTTCATATATCCTTTCTTTTAAACTACGAGATTAGCCTGTTATTTTACTTTATTGAAAAATATAAATTATATATATTAACTTTAATTATTAAGATTACTATTTACTTTAGCCAGCCTAAAAAAGGCTAAAACTGAGAAAAAGGCCTAAACAATTGGTTGGGCCTTATACCTCTATCCAGTTCCAACCACAGAGTTTGAACAAAGGCCCAAGCCCAATTTAAATGTAATTCGTAATTCTCTATTATGTTTCTGGGGAGTGGGGAATATACTATTATATTATATATAATCGAAGCCTAGAAGGGTCGGGCCAGGTGATTGGGCCAGACTAAACGGCAAAACCGAACTGCACAAAGCCCAAATTAGAGTTGGAGGTCGGTGGCGGGCCCCACAATGCGACAATAATAAATTTTTCCAACTACTACTGCTAGCCAGTCTCCCTCTCAAATTTTCACTTTTTGAGTTTTGATTTTTTCTCTTCGCTGCTCCACAGCCACTATCTTCAGATATTTCAAGAGAGTAAGCGGAAGACGTAGAGACGGTGAGGAAAGATGAGGGAGATAATCAGCATACACATTGGGCAGGCTGGTATTCAGGTCGGGAATGCTTGCTGGGAGCTTTATTGCCTTGAACATGGAATTCATCCTGATGGGATGATGCCTAGGTAATTATGCTACTTTTGTGTCTAAAGCTTCCATTTTTAGAATTAGGGTTTTTTTGGTTGGTCTGATTTTGGTGCTGGGATTTTTTGTTCTGATGATTTTGGTGTTTCTAAAAGGATAAAGTGGGTTTTGCTCTATTTTGCAAATCTGTTGACAAGAGTGAGAGTGATCTGTGTTGATGGGCCTGATTTGAATTTTTGGTTTGTTTCAGTATTGTGAATGAGAATAGAAAAGCATTTGGATGAAGTATTAATGCTTGGCCTGCCAAAAATAAATGCTTTGTCATTTATGGCACAGGACTGATTTCTGTTTGGTATTTGGGGTTCAAGAAATCACTTTGATTGTTTAGGACTGAACAAGGGGTTGTTGGATTAGAAACTGTTTCAAATGTAGCCAAGTTGTTCAGGTCCCCTGTCAAAATTTTCTATTAATTTTGGTCGGTTTGAGCATATTATGCCAAAAGCAAAATTGATTTCTTGAGCGTCAGTTGGACAGCTACCTATTTATCCCCAGACATTGCCCTTTAAGAAGAACCATTAACCCTTGTTGTTTGATAGTGAAGGGATACTTGTTAGTTTCAGGCAGCAAAGTGATTTTTGATATCGTGTAAGTCTGTTTACTGTACAGTCTATGCAAGTGGCAGTGCTGCACAAATAGATTGATTGAGATATGTATTTTATGCTTGATTTGTCCATACAAGGATAATGGTTGCGTGCTTTCAGATAGTTCCTTCTGTTAAACTTAATGTTGTTTTTCCTACATTCTATTGCAGTGATACCTCAGTGGGTGTTGATGGAGATGCTTTTAATACCTTCTTTAGCGAGACAGGATCTGGCAAGCATGTGCCTAGAGCTGTGTTTGTTGATCTTGAACCCACTGTCATTGATGAAGTTCGAACTGGGACTTATAGACAACTTTTCCATCCTGAACAACTTATTTCCGGCAAGGAAGATGCTGCCAACAATTTTGCACGAGGCCACTATACTGGTAAATTGCAGTGGCCCTGCAGTGGAAATGACAATCTTTATATAATCATCTTTTGTATTAACTTACTGTATTGGTCTTGTGTGCTGCAGTTGGGCGAGAAATTGTTGATTTATGCCTTGACCGAGTGAGGAAATTAGCAGACAATTGCACTGGGCTGCAAGGATTTCTGGTATTAAATGCTGTAGGAGGTGGCACCGGTTCTGGTTTGGGCTCACTGCTCTTGGAACGACTGTCTGTGGATTATGGGAAGAAATCCAAGCTTGGTTTTACAATTTATCCTTCTCCTCAGGTATGTACATAAAGTCCTTGAGTAAAAGTATAAAAGATGTGAAAAGGTAGATATGTTGATATGGCTGGCTGGCTGCTAATAATAGTGGAACATTAAATTTGAGGATAAGGTAAATGGGGGTGACTGAAGTTAGAGTACAAGCCAAACTTGATGGAAAGTTTGGGGACGCTGTTAAGAAAGAAAAAATTGAGCGGCTCTTATTAATGCATCTGTTTGTGTATTTCTACTTGTACCAAAAGTTAGCGTTTTCTTGGATCAAAATTTCTGGTATGATATTCTCTTAGTCACATTTACTTGATCATGCAGGTTTCTACTGCAGTTGTGGAACCATACAATAGTGTGCTCTCGACTCATTCCCTTCTTGAGCACACAGATGTGGCAGTGCTTCTTGACAATGAAGCTATTTATGATATCTGCAGGAAATCCTTAGACATTGAAAGGCCAACTTACACCAATTTAAACCGCCTAATATCCCAAATTATCTCTTCTTTGACCACTTCGTTGAGGTTTGATGGTGCTATTAACGTGGACATTACAGAGTTCCAAACTAACCTTGTACCATATCCTCGTATCCACTTCATGCTTTCATCCTATGCGCCTGTAATCTCAGCTGCAAAGGCTTACCACGAGCAATTATCAGTCCCTGAGATTACAAGTGCTGTGTTTGAACCCTCAAGTATGATGGCCAAATGTGATCCACGACATGGAAAGTACATGGCTTGCTGTTTGATGTATCGTGGAGATGTTGTCCCCAAGGATGTTAATGCTGCAGTTGCTACCATCAAGACAAAGCGAACGGTTCAATTTGTTGACTGGTGAGTTGACTTTCTATTCATTTTTTCATGAAAGAAATTAATTTGTGAAACATGTACCCTAGGATACATGGAAGGGAAATTCCCATCCCCCTACCCTGCCTCCATCTTCCCAACACCACCAAAACCCCACTTCCATTGTCACCAAATGGTTGCAAATTGCAGTTGTTTTTGAAGCTATGGTTCTTTTTCTTTTGATTAACTTACTTATCCAAAGTAAGCTATTAGCGGTAATTTTTTCGTTTTCATGAGTTCTCCAAAGCTCATGAAAAGTTACAAAGAAGAGAGATGGATTTGTTACTTACAAATTAATGTTGTGATCCGTTGCAACGTGAATGATGGTTAATTGGTTATGTGTGTACATCTTCAGGTGCCCAACTGGTTTCAAGTGTGGTATCAACTACGAGCCACCAGCAGTTGTGCCCGGGGGTGATCTCGCCAAGGTACAGCGTGCAGTCTGCATGATAAGCAACAATACAGCTGTGGCGGAGGTATTCTCCCGTATCGACCACAAATTTGATCTGATGTATTCCAAGCGGGCATTTGTCCACTGGTATGTAGGTGAAGGTATGGAAGAAGGTGAGTTCTCCGAAGCTCGTGAGGATCTCGCTGCTCTTGAGAAAGACTACGAGGAAGTCGGGGCAGAAGGCGTTGATGACGAAGATGAAGGGGAAGATTACTGAAAATCTATGTTGATGCATCGGCAGCTGTCTAATGTTTGTCATAATCTTTTTTTTTCCAATTTAATGTGGTCTTTAAACTGTTGGTCTTTTACATTGTGGATTTGTAGTAACAGTTGTTTATTTTGTCTTGGAAGTAGACTATGTTTGTCTTGTCATGGTATGAGTAGCAAAAGTGCGATCCCGGTTGGGACTACCAATTACTTGTCAAGCTCATGCTCCTCAACAGCCTCACCCTAGCCCCAAAGCTCCCAGACTCTTTCCCTTCCTTCTCTGAAACTCACAAAAAGCCAGAGAAAAGCACTTTTACCACTGACATATGGTGTTGGTGTCGCTGAACGGCTGAAGTCATCGTCGGAGGACATCAGAAACTCCGGACTGGGAAAAGTCTCCCAAAGCCGATTGGAAAGTCAAATTGCCAACAGTTCAACAGACACAAACCCCACTCCACAAATGATAACAGATGTGCAATATATATATATATATTCTAGCACACGTCTCAATACCCCCAACAATCCATCACACTTGTGAATATATATAAGAAGATCGGATATGTTTGTTTGTAATTTGTATACAACTACACACAAATAATATTCTCATACAACTCAGAAAAATATCTTACATGATTGAAACTAAAATTTATGCAGAAAAGTAAAGGACATAATATTGACCCACTAAGTGTGGGAGTGATTATTCCACAAAACAAAATATATTACAAAGTTTATAAGACATTCATAGTCATAATGATAATATATTACTGTACATTAAATTAAAGGCAGACTTGGGATGAAAAAGATAAAGATCCTAGCATATTAATGTGCAGGTGATGAGCTCCACATGCACATTAAATTCTGTACATACACCTCAGCAACTGGGATAACTGGGGAAAATATCTTACATATGGACTTAAGGAAGTCACTCGAGAGCTTGATGATTTTGGCAAGACAGTTGTCTTTAGGTAATGGAATTGGAAAGTAATTTATTTTGCAGTCTGGATTAATTACTTCAATCCTGCAAAATTAAGACACATTTTTATTTGTATTATATATTAAGACATATAACTATTTCAAAATATATAGATTTAATTATATATATACTCACACAGACACACACACATACTTACTTGTAGTTTAGGTAAAAGTAATGGACGAAAATATAAATCTGAAGCCTTGCAAAATCACTTCCAGGGCAAGTCCTCACTCCTAATGCAAATGGAAAGAAAGTCCCAGCGGCTTTTGGATTCTGCATTAATCATGTTTTCAATTTGAATTAAAAATAAGTTATATATATATATAGAGAGACACACACACAGACACACACAATATATATACTTACATCAAATCTTGAAGGATCATATGCTTTAGGGTTTGGATGGATTTGAGAATCCATGTGTATATGTCTCTGCATCACAAGAATTTTCCATCCTTTTGGTATGGCATATCCTGCACACACACACACACATATATACATATATAATCAGAAGAAAATATTAGGTTAACAAAATATATATAGTCATCGGACACAGTGACTAACCATTAATCTCAGTATCTTCGGTTGCTTCTCTAAAGACTCCGAATCCGAGATTAGCCTTCCTTAATGTTTCATTAACTGCCTGTTTAGAAAATTAAAATTACATTACGAAACTTACTAGATTGATTTCCTGATGGTTAATAGATGAAAATCATGTAAACAAGTGCATACCTTTACGGTGTAATTCATTTGTTTAATTTCCTTCATTGACAATCCTTTTTGTGTGGGTGGTCTGTTGTTCACAATTTCCTCTTGTTCCTCCTATATATATATATGTTATATTAATTCAGTAAGTGATTAATTCAATAGGTCATACGTGAAATCATGAAAATAAATTAGGGTTATGTAGGGAAATTAAATATTTTAATTAATTAATTCTTTACCTTAACTTTTTGAGCGACTTGTGGATTCTGGCGAAGGTATAACAGCACCCACATGGTTGCAAATGCAGAGCTTTCATGGCCAGCAAAAACAATTCCGGCTAGTAAATCAATGATACTTTCATTGTCGAATTTCTCACCGTCTTCATCTTCCACTTCTAGCAAGAAATCCAACATGCTACTCTTCTCCTTCGACTTGCCATCTTTGTTCATCTTCCTCGTCTCCTCAGTCGCATCGTCCACGACGCTCACGATCTTTCAACGTGCCTATAATTATAATTAATTATGTCGGATGTTCAAAGGATAAGTTTGTATAGTATAGTTCTCATTAAAATAAAGGGTAGGTCGATTTTTTGCATACAAGTCTACAAGTTGTCAGAAATTCACACCCCAAAAATCCCCCAAACAACCAATTATATTATTTGTTTTGAGGTTCTAGTTCTCGTGGATGCATCAGAATCATCGGATTACCCTCATCGGTTTGTTCCTCCCAAGCCGAGGAAGTGGATTAAGCCCAACTCACTCAACCTAAGAAAATGCCTAGTTAATTGTTAAAGGTGTGCTTAATTAGTTATATATACCACTCAGTAGACTTATGTCTATTCTAATCGATGTGGGATTCTATCTTTTAACACTCCTCCGTATTTGTGGGTTAGGTTATATTAGACCGAACAAGTAAAGTAGATGTTATATCTAACTAGACCAAATTACTCTGACACCACAAGTGACAAAGTAAATACCTTGAAGGCCTTATGATATGCGAAGCCAGGAAGATTGATACCGACCACATACAATCCATTAACGACATCAGCAAACAAGCTTTTCATATGACCAAACTTTTCATGTCCTCCAGGTCCAAAGAAAATGTTTGTTATAACCCTAAAAGTATTCCCAACAAGTTCATGAATGAGCTCAACAGGTTTATCCTTGTTTACCCATTTTTCCAAATTAACCGTCACGGCCTCCTCAATGAGCCCAATATACAACGATAATGGTTCGAACCCATTAATCGGGGACGAGGCTAGCTTACGTAGACGCTTGTGTTCATTGCCAGCGACGCAGAGCAGTAATTTCCTCCCGGCCTGCACGTTCTATAAGACTTGGATACCCAAGTTTGAACTTTTCTTCATCTACCAATACTGTCCTGCTCGTTTCAGGCGTAATGACCACCGCGTGCGGTTTCCCGAACAAGTGTGCCTTGTAGACTCCTGTTTCTCCATACCTAAAAGTCTAAAACCAAAACCCAGAACAAATAAGTTCCGAGTTCTCAATTTATGTATTTTAACCACTTAAAATTCTTGTACTTAAAACCGATATGAGATTCAAACATCGACATGCACACGTACGTACCTTTTAATGAGGTTGAAGGTGTAGGAGTCTGGGTCTTGATTTTTGTAAGCATTCAAGTAAGTCTTCATGTTTCCAAACACAGGCCATCCCATATCTCCAGGAGGGAGAGGGCTCTTGAATTTCTTCTTTACAGAACAGAAATACCATTCATTGAAATTCCATATAACCCCAAAAAGGAGAAAATAAGCTCCAGCTGCAACTGCAATCACTGTGCTAGCTAATCCTATCATGTTCAACTCCATCACTGCTACTACTTGTAAATGTTTCTCTCTTTCACTTACAATAGAAAATGGAGCATATATACATGTATATATACACAAATGCTCAGATACGGATGCCTGCATGAATTTTTGCCTAAGTTGACTTAGGTATGGGGCCCATTGTTTTGGGCAACCATGCGAAGAAAAAAGTGGCGCATCCCTATCAGAACCTTGTTATATATTGACTGGCTACTTGGTAAAAGACCATGAATCTTATCTCTTTCAAGTGATCTTTGACAAGAACTTAATGTCCATATATTCAATAAATATCGCTTGTGGTGTATTGTAATTTAATGTTATGCATCAAATATGAACAAAAATAATATTTGACTAACATGCAAAAATTAAAATGCTTGTACTAGTCAAAGATATGTCACAATTAAGGAGCATACCTTAGTACCACAGAGTAAATGCAATCCTTTACGGACTTTGAGGGATTCTACTTATTTGTTTTGTTTGTTCTTGCAAGAACTTGTGGAAAGAGACACCCTCCTGGGGGTTGTAACTTTTCCATGGGGAGTTGCATCCTCCAAATTCCTCAATACTTGTACAAAATTCATGAAATACGGGAAATTAATAATTGGCATTGTTTTTCTTTGATATTTATTAGTTTGCTTAACAAAAAGTAATTAGTGTCAAATTAATAAGAAAGTGAAAACCTAATGAATGATTGATACTAGATAATAGAGTGATGTCAACTGATAAGTACTGATATTATTTATTTATATAAGCTAAGAGGATTGAATAGTCTATGGAGCGACGATGTGATGACAAAGCCCATGTAGATGTAGTGGTCAAACAAATAACATATGAACATGCAAAATATTGACAATTAATAAATTATATTTTTTGCACCATATTTTCCAAGGGGATTAAGCCATTTTTCAATTGAAAATTATAGAGAAAGATACTAGGTAGATTGTGTATACAATACTCTATATCATCGATTATATATATAAGTAATCTTTTGGGCAACTTGGATGGATTTGCTCTCCTATCATGATTCATTCTCTGGAGGCATGAGCTCACCTATATTTTTCATGGGCTTGTGGGTTATTTTTTATTTGAAGTTAGTTAGTCAATAGTGTATAATTTCATGCTTTTAACTGGACATTCAATCTTTCGTCTTTGACCAGTGGGGGCGGAACCACCCTTTGCCAAGGGTGGGAGGCCGCCCCTCCTTTAAAAAAAAATTTAATAGTAAATATACATGGAAAAAAAAAAATTTTAACTTAACTATTCCGTCCTCTAAAATATTGAGGGAAAAATATACAAGTGTCTGATCAAATTTATAGAGTTCATGAGATTGGTAGTTTTGTAGAGAAAATAGTTGTGACAAGGTATAATTTGGTGTATCACTTGTCTATAAATGAATAACACTAACATTACTTTACCTGTGGCAACTGCAACCATGGAGAGGAAATTTTTAGCTATGAAAATTGTGAAGCTTGTGAAATCGAATGAGAGATGAATGGCTCAACATTGAGAAATAAATGTTTGATCGAATTCCAAATGAGATTATTATGCGATATTATCAAAACATAAGAGTTTGATAAAAAGGTTATTATGGGTATCATTGAGCATGTTGTTATCTGCCCTTTTAAAAAGGACAAAATTATTTGGAGATTTGCAGTAGATGAGAATTTCTCAGTTAAATCCTTGACTTGTGCTGTAGATTCATATGGAAGTTCTGTTCATGAAATTAATTATTCTAAAGTTTGGAGTGGTTTGGCTCCTCCAAAGGTGGATTTTTTCAATTGGTTAGTTCTGAATGAAAGAGTCAATACAAGAGATAGGCTTCAGAGACTAGGCATTGTGGATGATAATTTATGCCCAATTTGCAACTCTCATTCAAAGACAATTGATCATCTCCTCTTGCACTGCAATGGAGCAAATTCAATATGGTATAGAATAATGAATTGGTGGGGTATGGATTGGTGCGCTCCAAGATCAGTTTCTAATTTATTTGAAGAATGGTTGTCATTTGCCTCTGGTAAAGATACGAAGAAAGTGTGGTATTTGAAGTTTGCTACCACTACTTGGACCCTATGGACAGAGAGAAACAAGGTGGTTTTTGAGGATAGTCATTTGGATTGGGAGAATATATTCTATCTAATTTTCATTAGGTATGGCTTATGGCTTAATGCTATCAACATCCCCCTCCCTTATAGTGGCTTAGAAATTATGACTTCCAGTGATGGGTTGAAGTTCAAATCAAATTTGTGCAAAGCTGTCAGAGCTAATGTTTTCTGGATTCCCCCTCCTCTTGGATTTCTTAAATGGAATACTGATGGATCCTTTCAAGGGAACAAAGCAGGTGTTGGTGGTGTCTTAAGGGATAGCCAGGGAAAATTCATTTGCATTTTTTCAGGCTCTGTGGAATCTCAGGATGCAAATGGAGCTGAAATTAAAGCTATTAGAAAAGCTTTGGAATTGTCTGCTGAATGTGCAGTAGCAGAAAGGGGTAATATAATCATAGAATCAGACTCTCTAAATTCTATTTCTTGGCTTAAGAACGACTCTAGCAATCCTTGGAAGCTTGACTAGGATTTCAATGCTATTAACAACTATCTGCAAGTTCTACCTCCAGTCACTTTTAATCATATTTGGAGGGAAGCCAATCATGTGGCTGACTGCCTGGCAAAGAAAGGAATTGAAAGAAGAGACTATCTTGTGGCTTGGTTTCCAGAAATAGTCTGAAGTTGTTTTTGTGTAGAGTACTCCAGAGGGACTCAATTATGGTTGCGGATGAGCTAGCTAAATTAAGGGTTAATCAAGTTTAGAGTTTGTTGCTTGGTTTTGAGATAGACTCTTTCTTTTCTCGGTCTTTGCTTCCTTTTTGGAAGTTGTCTTTTAGTTTAAGATTTGTTGTTGTTTTTTGTTTTTGTTTTTCCTTTAAGGTCTTTTTGTCTATAACCACGGTATTCCTCAACCATAAGTGAGGGTTTTAATAAAATCTTGAGGTACCGTCCTCTTTATCAAAAAAAAAAAAAGAGTTTGGTAAAAGCAATTATAAATGTTGTATCAAATTTATAGATATGGTTTTTGTACTTTTATTTTAATATTAACAAGTGATATATATAACCCAAAAAAAAAATTTATCCAACAAGAATAATGATAATCTTTTTCATTGGGATTTATTATGTATGTAATTAATAAGTGAGTTGTGTGCGCGTATATATATATATATATATTGGTTCTAGAAGGTCTCATGCATATTTTCAAAGCTTGACAATTTAACTAACGGTGAAACAATAACTAAATTTATTTGTTCCAAAATCAGTTTGTAAAATCAGTATAATTTTCATTACACAATTAATTATTTTCGTTGAAATTTAATTTTCATATTGCTAGTCTAGGGATATCTAAAAAAAAGTCTATGGATTGATCTCAATTAAATCATTGATAGTTACTTTTGATGTTTGTATAGATGGTTGAAAAGCCTATGGAGTGATATATGAAATTGTGAATGATGACAAAAACAAACAACCTATGATGACTCAATGAGCAAATAATTAACCATAAATTTAGCATTCATCATATATAATTTCCAACTCCAACAATATCTTGCTTTATTATAGTTATATATTAATTCCTATGCAAAACATGATTAGTATTTTAAAAAAACTTACATTATTGAAAGTATATGTGGAAAAGCAAAGCAATTATATTATATTATATATATATACCCATGCACTATAGGAGTTGGATGATTATTGTACAAAAATAAAGTTGAAAGACACTAGTGAGTTGTGTATATATATATATTGGTTGTAGAAGCTCTCAAGCACGTTTTCAAAGCTTGACAATTTAATTAAGGTTGAAAGAATAACTAAACTAATTTGTACAAAATGATATAATATTCATTACCTAATTAATGATTTTCGTTGAAATTTAATTTTGATAGCGCTAGTCTATGGATATCTAAAAAAAAGGCTATGGATTGATCTCAATTGAATCATCGATAGTTACTTTTGATGTTGTACGGATGGTTGAAAAGTCTATAGAGTGATGTAAAATTGTGACTGACAAAAACAAGCAACATATGACGACTCAAAGAGCAAATAATTGACCATAAATTTAACAATATATATTAATTCATATGCAAAACATGATTAATACATACATACATATATATATATATGTGGAAAAGAAAATTAATTATATATATATATAGATACCCACTAAGAGTTGGGTGATTATCGTACAAAAATAAAGTTGAAAGACACTAATTAGAGCTTGATGATTTTGGCAAGAAAGTTGTCTGTAGGCCTTGGAACTGGAAAGTGGACTTTTGGGCAGTCTGGATTGGTTCGTTCAAGCCTGCACAATCACAAATATTAATACACATATTAATTATTTTTGTATTGTAATTAAGACATGATTTTTAATTAGTTGAGATTTAATTGCTGGGATTAATAATTAATTAGAACTACTTACTTGTAGTTGAGGACAAAACAATGGATGAAGATATAGAGCTCAAGCTTGGCTAAATCATTTCCAGGGCAAACCCTACTTCCAAGTCCAAAGGGAATGTATGCTCCAGCTTTCACATTTGGGTTCTGTTCATCATTTTTTAAAGGAAAGACAATAATGTCATTAGCTATAAGTCTCTTGTTACATATCAAATGTCGGCCCGGCCCGGTCAGGGATCTTGGGCCTCTTATTTAGACCAAGCCCAGGTCTAAATAAATATGACAAATCCAGCCCCACCCACTAACCCCAAATAAGAGAGAATGAAAAAAAGGTGAAGGAAAAAAAAAGTGATTAAATTTAAAACTAGAGGGAGAGAGAGAGAGATGGTGTAAGGTTTGGGCCTTTTGTAAGTATATTTTTGTTGTCCAGGCCCATGAAAAAATGCAGGCCGGGCCTATTGGGCCTTTTAGTCTATGATCAACTCGACATGTATATATTATGTAATGGATTGTATACTTACATCCCATCTTGAAGGATCATATTCTTTAGGATTTGAATAGATTTGAGGGTCCATATGTACTGCTCTAGCCATTGCAAGAACTTTCCAACCTTTTGGTATGGTATATCCTACACATTGTCAGAAGAAAATATAATAATAATTATCAAACAACATACGAGTTGTAGATATATATATATAGAGACAAAATGACTAAACATACCATTTATGTGAACATCAACTTTTGTTTCTCTAAATAATGCAAATGAGAGATTAGTCATCCTTAATAGTTCTTGAATCACCTTCATTAGAAACACCATCCAACTTAATTGTTAGATTAATTAATCAATATAAATATACAATATTAATTGTTGCCCCAAAATCTAGTTGTGCTTAATTATACACACCTTTCCGGTATAAGGCATCTGTTTAATTTCCTTGATTGTCAATCCTTTTTGTGTGGATGGTCTATTCTTGACAATTTCCTCTTGTTCTTCCTGTAAATATTATTGATATACTAATTTGTTAAATCATGTAGAAAATATGTTTAATTATTGAATAAGATATGAAATCATGATAGTAAAGTTAGTTAATTAATTACCTTAATTTTTTGAAGGACTTCTGGATTGTCATAGAGGAATAACAAGAGCCACATAGTTGCATAAGCAGTGCTTTCATGGCCAGCAAACATGATTCCAGCAAGTAAATCAATGATAGTTTCATTGTCCATTGTCTCACCATCTTCATCCTCAACCTCTAGCAAGAAATCCAACATGCTTTTCTTCCCCTTTGAGTCACTTGTTTTGTTCAACTCTCTCCTGTCTTCAATTGCACCATCAACTATGGTCACAAGTTTCTCACGTGCCTACAATTAATATTAGCCTCATAAATTAGAAACAAGACGTCCTGACCCTGGACCCAACATGTTTACCGGACAGTTGGGCAAATTCTAAGCTCTGGATTAAATATCAGTGTATATGCCATGCAAAACTGATTTACCTTTAGTGCCCTGTTGTAGGCAAAGCCAGGAACATTGATGCCCATTGTGAATAACCCTGCAGTGAGATCACTAAACAAGCTCCTCATTGAACCAAACATATCATATCCTTGAGGTCCGAAGAAGATATTTGTTATGATCTTAAAAGTTGCTCCCTTAAATTCATTAAGGAGCTCAAGATGTTTGCTCGTGCTTGCCCATTCATCCAATTTAGCCATAATCACTTCCTCAATCAGCTCCACATACGTCGATAGCGCCTCGTGCCCGTTGATCGGAGCAGTTGTTAGCTTGCGTAGATGCTTGTGCTCGTTGCCTTGAACGGAAATCAACGATTTCCTCCCCGAAAGCTTCTCACTGCTTGGATATCCAATCGTGAAGTTTTCGTCATCTGTTAACACTGCCTTGCATGTTTCAGGCAAGCAAACAATTGCTGTCGGCTTTCCAAACAAATGTGTCTTGTATATACCCGTCCTTCCATACCTAAATCCAAAACGGAGTTGGAAACAAAATAGTTTTAGAATATTCATACTAATCCTGACTCTAAACCCTAAACACATAATCGACATGTTTATTCGTTATAACTATTTACGTACTACATACACAACACAATAGTACAGTAATCTAAGTGAAATATGGTTAAAGGTGGTGTGTGGATGTGAAAGATATATAGAGACCTTTCAACCAAGTCGAAGAGGAAGGAATCAGGATCATCAGATTTGAAAGCTTGCATGAAGGACTTCATGTTACCAAACAAAGGCCAACCCATATCTCCTGGAGGGAGAGGGAATTTGGTCTTGCCTGAGCGGTAATACCACTCATTAACCCTCTTCAAGGAAACATAAGCACCAAATGCAATTGCAATGAGAGTGCTAGCCAATCCTAACATGCTTGAGTACTCCATTAATAGGCTCTTAAAAGGGATGTATTTGTGCTTTATTTGTGAAAAAAGAGAGGTATATTTATAGTTTCACCTCTTCCTAGCTCGTGTAGCAGTCTAAATTGAATAGATGCCACTGGCTTTTACAATTCAAAAAGTTTAAAGTATTTAATTGGAGTTATTGAGACTTTGTACAATATTATGTGAGTGGTGGCTGTTTATTCCAAAAATGTTTCTGTTTTCAATTATTTCCATTTGAAACTCATTACTTCATAATTTTGTTGAACTATTACTATAATGCAATTATCAATACCCTTGTGACTATATGTTGGGCTTAACCCAATTTATCTTGTCGTCAGGTGAAAAACATATGTATATACGGACATGATGACATGAGTTTAGCCTCACATCAATTGTTGAAAGCATAAACTTGTATAATGTCGTTCTAGGTTAAAAAAAAAGATACAAGTACTTTTTAAAACTTGTCCATTGCATTATTTATGGCAAGTTATCATAAAAAAGGTATTTGAAATCTTGCCCCAACCAACTATACTTTTTTTTTAAAAAAAATTCCCTTGAAAAATTTGCTTCTCATTGGAATCGAATCTTGGACATACATATGCCTAACGCAGTCGATTGTCAACCAAACCACCTCTCGTTGGTAACTAGCTATACTCTCGAACACATACAAAATAATCATTTTATGTTGGTGGTTTTATTTTTGTGTATGATATTGTTTCTCAAAAAAAGAAGTAATTACTGCTATTAATTAGGGTGTGAAACACAAGCAGAGGAATTAGAATTTTATGAAGTAACTTATGTCATGTCCAAGACATTAAACAAACATTATGATATAAATGGGCTTAAATTCAATGACCAAAATTGACCATTAGTTCTACTTTCTAGATAGAGACCCTTTTAGCATCTGTGTTTCGAGGGAGAAGAATTTTGTTGTTTTGAATAGAATATTTTAAGGTAGGAAGTTCTAGAATCTCCTTTCTCTTCTACTATGTTGTCATCAGCAATTTTAATTTTACTACCATATATTTCGAATTTTCAGCACAAAAGAACTTTCCATATAATTATTTAATTAATATTTTCCAAAACAATGTTGAATCGTCCATAAAAAGTGATTATAACTAAATCTATTCCTAATTTAACAAGATATTTTTTAGGATTAATATATACTACATTATTTTTACTAAATAAGTGTACAATTTTTACTTGACCTTAACCTTTTGGTCCCCATTGGCCTTTTTTTTTTCCCTTATTTTTGAGGTATACATTATTTTAAGAAATAATTCAAAAAATAATAAATAGAAAATATGTAAGATTTTGACCATCAGATCATGAATTCAATTATTGGATCTTTAAAAAGGAGGTAACATATTACACGTTTTACATCAAACGATTTAGAACCATTCATGTTTTTCCATACATTTTCTTTAATGAATTTGATTTTTTTATTTTATATAAAATATATTTTTTTTTGAAATACTACAGAGAATTATGCTTGCGGTTAGAATTGAATATTGAACATACATATATCTAACTCAATCGATTGACAACAAACTCGACTCTCATTGGTCACATAAAATACATTACTAGATTCAAAATCATTCATGTTTTAGGGGCAGCCTTTTGTGGGTCCTAGTGCAGTCCACACGCACGTGGGATTGGATTGGCGACTCGAATGTGGACAAGGTGGGCTTCTTTAGATTTCTTACGGACCCAGCCCATATTCATATTCAACTGCTAGTTTGATGTGATGAAGAAGAACCAAACATTCAGGCCCATTCCATGTGTATTAGGCTTGACAGCCTTTTTGGACCTATTCTTATGGGATTTTCTTAGAATGCCATAAACTACCATGGCAACTCAAACAACTCAATTCAGTTTCATTTTTGACACCCAAATATCGAAAATCACTTGATCATGGACCTTCTAAACTTTGATTGAAGCTACAATCAAAGTGCTTTAATTTCGCTCCAAAGTGTGCGTTTGTTTACACTCAAAATTGTGACCTGTAATGGCACTCAATGATCGAGTAACCCATTCTGACATGAGTTGACGTTATTTTCACACTAGATTTCTGCTCATGTAGTTTGCGGATATTACATGTGACCCGTAAATTTACTATTGAGGTGAAGTTTGGTGAACTATGTTTTTGGAGGGTTGACTTCTCCTATTCCTATCTCCTATCTCCATTTGTATTTGTTCTTCAACTTAAAATCTAAACATGATAACTTGATGAAATCAATTGAGTATTTTCAATTCTGATTGCAAAACCAAGAATGAAAACGACAACGAAAGAGAAAGGATTACAGTGTCAAATGGAGAAGAACAACGAACAGAGAGGTGGAAGATCCCAAAATGCTTCAGTAATTGGATCCTGGACAGTTTCCATGTACTCTTGCACTCCATTCATTGCATATAGAGTTGCTGATATTTGTCTCTCAACTTTCATCCTATCAAACTCCGTCAATTGGGAATCAATCTTTCTAGGAAAATCCAGTAACGACAGTTGATCAAACCCAGATTCAGAACAACCCGTCTCGAATTCCTCAGCACAAATTGTCATATCTGGCTTGTATACATCATCATCAAAGCATGGAGAATGTTGCTTTTCAACTCCAACAATATCTTACTATATTATACTTGTATATTAATTCCTATGCAAAACATGATTAATATTTAAAGGACTTACATTATTGAAAGTATATGTGGAACAGCAAAGTAATTATATATATATACCCACTATAAGAGTTGGGTGATTATTGTACAAAAATAAAGTTGAAAGACAAACTAGTGAGAAGTGATTAGAGCTTGATGATTTTGGCAAGAAAGTTGTCTGCAGGCCTTGGAACTGGAAAGTGGACTTTTGGGCAGTCTGGATTTGTTCGTTCAAGCCTGCACAATCACAAATATTAATACACATATTAATTATTTTTGTATTGTAATTAAGACATGATTTCTAATTAGTTGAGATTTAATTGCTGGGATTAATGATTAATTAAAACAACTTACTTGTAGTTGAGGACAAAACAATGGATGAAGATGTAGAGCTCAAACTTGGCTAAATCATTTCCAGGGCAAACCCTACTTCCAAGTCCAAAGGGAATGTATGCTCCAGCTTTCACATTTGGGTTCTGTTCATTAAAAAAGAACTCCAATTGAGAGGATGAAACTCTTTTTTTTTTTTTTTTTAAAAAGTGAAGAAAACTAAAGAGAGAGACATGGTGTAATGGAGTGTATGTGTGTGTGTGTATAAATTATGTAATGGATTGTATACTTACATCCCATCTTGAAGGATCATATTCTTTAGGATTTGAATAGATTTGAGGATCCATATGTACTGCTCTAGCCATTGCAAGAACTTTCCATCCTTTTGGTATGGTATATCCTACACATTATCAGAAGAAAATAATAATAATTATTATTATCAAACAACATAAGAGTTGTAGAATAGACGTATATATATACAAAATGACTAAACATACCATTTATGTGAACATCAACTTTTGTTTCTCTAAATAATGCAAATGAGAGATTAACCCTCCTTAATAGTTCTTGAATCACCTTCATTAGAAACACCATCCAACTTAATTATTAGATTAATTAATCAATATAAATACATACATAATAGTAATTTTTACTCCAAAATCTAGTTGTAGTTGTGCTTAATTATTCATACCTTTCCAGTATAAGGCATCTGTTTGATTTCCTTGATTGTCAATCCTTTTTGTGTGGATGGTCTATTCTTGACAATTTCCTCTTGTTCTTCCTGAAAATATAAATATCTTTAATTTTTTTAGTAAGATATTAAATCATGAAAGTAAAGTCAGTAAATATTTTACCTTAATTTTCTGAAGGACTTGTGGATTGTCATAGAGGAATAACAAGACCCACATAGTTGCAAAAGCAGTGCTTTCATGGCCAGCAAACATGATTCCAGCAAGTAAATCAATGATAGTTTCATTGTCCATTGTCTCACCATCTTCATTCTCAACCTCTAGCAAGAAATCCAACATGCTTTTCTTCCCCTTTGAGTCACTTTTTTTGTTCAACTCTCTCCTGTCTTCAATTGCACCATCAACTATGGTCACAAGTTTCTCACGTGCCTACAATTGATATTAGCCACATAAATTAAGAAACCAGAGGTCCTAACCCTCTATGAAATATAAAATTTTGGGCTGGCCCATAAAATGGTCTGGATTACGTTTTTTTTTCCCAGCCCAACATTCAAAACTAATTTACCTTTAGTGCCCTATGGTAGGCAAATCCAGGAATATTTATGCCCATTGTGAATAACCCTTCAGTGAGATCAGTAAACAAGCTCCTCATTGAACCAAACCTATCATATCCTTGAGGTCCAAAGAAGATATTTGTTATGATCTTAAAAGTAGCTCCCTTAAATTCATTAAGGAGCTCAAGATGCTTGTTCATGCTTGCCCATTCATCCAATTTAGCCATAACCACTTCCTCAATCAGCTCCACATAGGTCGATAGCGCCTCGTGCCCGTTGATCGGAGCTGTTGTTAGCTTGCGTAGACGCTTGTGCTCGTTGCCTTGAACAGAAATCAACGATTTCCTTCCTGAAAGCTTCTCGCTGCTCGGATATCCAACCGTGAAGTTTTCATCATCTGTTAACACTTCCTTACATGTTTCAGGCAAGCAAACAATCGCTGTCGGTCTTCCAAATAAATGTGACTTGTATATACCCGTCCTTCCATACCTATATTCAAAATGGAGACAGACAAAAAAAAAAAAAAAAGAAGCCGTTTTAGAATATTCATACAAACCATGATCCCAAACCCTAATTAAACACATAATCGATGTAGGATTCCAATCACATGTTTATTCGTTATAACTATGTATGTATTACGTATATAACACAGTAGTATAGTAACATAAGTGAAATATGGTTAAAGTTGGTGTGTGAATCAGAAAGATAAAAGACTATACCTTTCAACCAAGTTGAAGAGGAAGGAATCAGGATCATCAGATTTGAAAGCTTGCATGAAGGACTTCATGTTACCAAACAAAGGCCAACCCATATCTCCTGGAGGGAGAGGGAATTTGGTCTTCCCTGAGCAGTAATACCACTTATTAACCCTCTTCAAGAAAAGATAAGCACCAAATGCAAGTGCAATGAGAGTGCTAGCCAATCCTAACATGCTTGAATACTCCATCAATTGACTCTTAATTACAATGCATGTATGTGTGACTTATTTGTGCAATAAGGGTAGCATATTTATAGGTTCACTTCGCTATCGTCCGTTGCAGTCTAAATTGAATAGATGCCACTGCCTTTTAAAATTCAAAAAGTTGAAAAGTATGTAATTGGAGTTATTGAGACTTTTGTACACTCATGTCTTATGTGAGTGGTGGCTGTTTATTCAGAGAAGATGTTTCTGTTTTCAATCATCTTCATATGAAGTTGAAACTCATTACTTCATAATTTTGTTGAACTATGCAATTATCAATATCTTTATGATTATGCGTTGGGTTTTGACCCAATTTAATTATCATATCGTTAGGTGTCAGCAACTTATGTGCACGCTGACTTGATGATTCTAGTTTATACTCACATCAAATGTCTAAATTGTAAATTTATATGATATCGTTTTCGGTTGAAAATTAATGCAAATAGTTGTTAGAAATTTCTCCGTTGCATTATTTATGGCAAGTTATCATTAAAAAAAAGGGGTATGTGGAGTCTTGCCCCAACCAGCAATTCTCTTGAACACATACAAAATATTCATTTTATTTTGCTTGTTTAATTTTTGTCTATGATATTGTTTCCCAAAGAAAAAAAATAAAAAGTAATTAGTTCTATTAAGGGGGGTGAAACACAAGCAGAGGCACTAGAATTTTAAGAAGTAACTGATGTCATGTCAAAGACATTAAAACAAACATTATGAGATAAAAATCGACCATTAGTTTTACTTTCTAGATAAAAATAGGGAGAATGAGTAAATTTTTACGGTAGGAAGTTCTAGAATCTCCTTTCTGTTCTACTATGTTGTCATCAGCAATTATAATTTACTACATATTTCGAATCTTCAGCACAAAGGAACTTTCTATAGAATTATTTAATTAATCTTCCTAAACAATGTTTAGTCATCCATAAAAAAGTGATTATAACTAAATCTATATATACACCCAAGCCACTAATTGTTGTGATAAAGATGGTGTGTATCACCCTGGTGACCAGAGTTTGAATCTTCCCTCTCTTATTTAAAAAAAAAAAACTATATATATATATATATTCATAATCTAACAAGATATTTAGCATTTAGAATTTTGGCCCCCCTTTGGCTTTGTTTTCTTTCTTATACGTCTATATATGTACGTACAAGTGTAAACGAATTAGCGTACGAAAGAGTGACCCCTCATTTTCCTTATTTTCAACGTATACAATATTTAAAAAAAATTCGAAAAATAATAAATAGATAATATGTAAGATTTTTGTCGGTCAGCTCATGAATTCTATTATTGGATCTTTAAAAAGGAGGTAATATATTATAGACTTTGCATCAAACGATTTATAACCATTCATTTCATACATTTTCTTTGATGAATTTGATTTTTTTTATTTTACATAAAATACATTACTATATTCAAAATCATTGATACTTATCATTTCTTGATTTTGAATTTTTTAAAAAAATATTAATATTGAAAAGTAAGTATGAGGAGACGAGGCCGCCCTAAACAGTGCTCGTGGGATTGAATCGGGGAGTTGACTGTGGACGTGGTGGGCTTCTTTAAATTTTTTACGGGCCCAGCCTATATTCATATTCAACTGAGAACTGCCATTTGGGAGCCGTTATTCCTTAAAAACCTATTTACTTTTTACACCCATATTTCTTTCTCCATACAATCAAATTAAAATATAACCCTAATATTTTTAATTAAATTTTTTTAACACAAGAAGTTTTCTTAATTTCAAACTCAAATAAAGATAAATTAGAAGTTACTCCCAACTTGATCTGCTTTGTTGCTCCCAATATCCCAATAGAATTGCAAATCTTGCCACGAACTCTAAAAAAAATGTAGAGAGAGGAAGAAGAGAGACATAGATAGAGTGAAAGAGAAGGAGATGTGGTTTTCATTGTTATAGAAGAGGAAGAGAAAGGTCAACCATGGCTGCTTCTTCTCCTTGTTTGACTGGTTTTGAATAGAAGCACTAGTGGCTTAGCAATAGAAAATTTTATATTTTCAAAGTGATTATTCAATTTTTTTCTTTCATTTGGTCATTTAATCGAATGGGTTTTAATCCTTTCTGTTGTTAAGGCATTGACAATTTTTTGACCCCGCATACCCTCTTCACAAATTGATAAATTGATTAAGAGAGAAAAACAAAATTTATTTTATTGGATGAAAGGGTAATTTAGGAAGTATAATGTATGTATTAGATTTTTTCCTTGAGTGCGTTAAGTAGGTGTGTGCAGTGAGTTTAACTCTTGTGTGCAAATAACTGCTCCCCTGCTATTTTGATATGATGAACAAGAATCAAATATCCAGGCCCAACCCATGTGTATTGGGCTTTACAGTCTTTTAGACCTATCATATAGGCTTTTCTTAGAATGCCATACGCTACCTTGGCCGCTCAAACAACTCAATTCAATTTCATTTTTGACTCAATATATTGAAGTGCTTTAATTTTGATACGAAGTGATTAACTGATTATTTACACTCAAAATTGTGACCTATAATGGCACTCAATGATGGGGTAGTTGTTGCTAGTATTGTTGTGACTCAAGTGGGTGTTTATGACGTACTATGAACTGAAATCTACTGTAATAATGAAATCAATATAAAGTCTATGGGTGTTGTCAAATCATTATGATTTTCATTACCTAATTAACGATTTTCGTTGAAATTTAATTTTGATAGCGCTAGTCTATGGATATCTAAAAAAAGAAGGCTATGGATTGATCTCAATTGAATCATTGATAGTTACTTTTGATGTTGTATAGATGGTTGAAAAGTCTATAGAGTGCTGTAAAATTGTGAATGACAAAAACAAGCAACATATGACCACTTAATAGGGCTCAACATTGGGTCGGGCCGAGCTGTCCTAGAAATATGAGGCCCTGACCCGGGCCCTATTTTGAGCATTCGGCTTCTGCCCAGGCCAGATCTAATTTCGGGCCGGGCTAGGGTCGAGCTTAGGCCCGTGTTCCAAATGGTGATTCCTACGACTCAACGAGCAAATAATTGACCATTAATTTAACAATATATATTAATTCATATGCAAAACATGATTCACACACACATATATGTGGAAAAGAAAAGAAATTATATATAGATACCCACTAAGAGTTGGGTGATTATTGTACAAAAATAAAGTTGAAAGACACTAATTAGAGCTTGATGATTTTGGCAAGAAAGTTGTCTGCAGGCCTTGGAACTGGAAAGTGGACTTTTGGGCAGTCTGGATTGGTTCGTTCAAGCCTGCACAATCACAAATATTATTAATACACATATTAATTATTTTTGTATTGTAATTAAGACATTATTTTTAATTAGTTGAGATTTAATTGCTGGGATTAATGATTAATTAAAACAACTTACTTGTAGTTGAGGACAAAACAATGGATGAAGATGTAGAGCTCAAACTTGGCTAAATCATTTCCAGGGCAAACCCTACTTCCAAGTCCAAAGGGAATGTATGCTCCAGCTTTCACATTTGGGTTTTGTTCATCATTTTTTTAAAGGAAATACAATAATGTCATTAGCTATAAGTCTCTTGTTACCGGTCAGGGATCTTGGGCCTCTTATTTAGACCAAGCCCAGGTCTAAATAAATATGACAAATCCAGCCCCACCCACTAACCCCAAATAAGAGAGAATGAAAAAAAGGTGAGAAAAAAAAAGTGATGAAAACTAGAGAGAGAGAGAGATGGTTTAAGGCTTGGGCCTTAAGTAAGTATATTTTTGTTGTCCAGGCCCACGAAAAAATGCAGGCCGGCCTGTTGGGCCTTTTAGTCTATGATCAGGTCGACACTTGACATATATATTATGTAATGGATTGTATACTTACATCCCATCTTGAAGGATCATATTCTTTAGGATTTGAATAGATTTGAGGATCCATGTGTACTGAACTAGTCATTGCAAGAACTTTCCAACCTTTTGGCATGGTAAATCCAACACATTGTCAGAAGAAAATATAATAATAATTATCAAACAACCTTTTGTTTCTCTAAATAATTCAACTTTTGTTCTTCAGCTTATAATCTAAACATGGTAACTTGATGAATATTTTCCATTCTAATTGCAAAACCATGAACGAAAAACAGACAAACAATTCCACTGTCAAATGGAACAGAACAATGAACATAGAGGTGGAAGATCCCAAAATGCTTCACTAATTGGATCCTGGACAGTTTCCATGTAGTCTTGCACTCCATTCATTGCATATAGAGATGCTGATATTTGTCTCTCAACTTTCATCCTATCAAACTCCGTCAATTGGGAATCAATCTTTCTAGGAAAATCCAGTAAGGAAAGTTGATCAAACCCGGATTCAGAACAACCCGTCTCGAAATCCTCAGCACAAATTGTCATATCTGGCTTGTATACATCATCATCAAAACATGGAGAATTTTGGTCACTAGCAGTACTACTCATCCCACCATCGCTAATACCACAACTATCACTAGTAGTAATAGTACTAGTTGTGGGGCTGAATATTTTTTCTACAGTACTTTGTTGTTGTTGTTGGAGAACTCCTCCTCCTCCTCTTCTGTTGTTGAGGAGATTCTGGATTCGAGAAGCTAGAGGGGAATTTGTTGGGACTTGGGGGATGAAATTGGTTCTAGTATTTGTTCCGCGAAGAAGGCAAGCAGCTTCATCGTAGGCTCGAGCAGCTTCTTCAGCAGTCTCAAAGGTTCCAAGCCACATCCTGATCTTCTTTGTTGTATCTTTGATTTCAGCAACCCATCTCCCTGAAGGCCTTTGTCTTACACCAACAAACTTTCCGTTGTTGTTGCTTGTTCTGTTTGTTCCTTTGATTTTGTTGCTGGTCACTTTGTTTGCAGGCATAGTGGCTACCGATTTTTTCTTCTGTTTTTGGAACTGGATTTCCATTGAAGACACCATTAAGAGAGAGATGAAGAAGAGCTCAGTTGGTTATAGGCTATAGTTGTTTTGGTCTGTCAACATAGATATATATATATATATATAGACACACACACGTATATATATGGTTAAAAAGTGGTCTGAGTTTTCAATACAAGCAAGTTGTGATTATTTTAGAGGCAAGTTCTTGAGATGCTTTTATTTATGTGTTTGTCATCTTACGATGCCTCTATGCTATATTGTTACTTAACAAGGAAAGTCAAATGACCAATCTGCCCTTCCAAGGAGTAGCTAAATATAGTGAAGTATACCAACTACTTGGGGTCATGGAAGTCATTTGAGAGAGTCTAGGTTTTATCATCCACATATAATACAAACTGGACAGATTTATGGTCAAGGGGTTTTTGTGGGTTGAAGGGGGTTAGTTTAGTTTGTTGTCATTGAGTGAGTACAACTTGGTCAACAATAGAAGAAAAAGCTGGGAAAGCATGCAGAATGATTGCCACTTGGAGGCAGCCTGATGAGCCTCTAGAAGAAGCTGAAAACTAAGGTTCAAAAGACATTGTCAACATTAGAAATAGACCCAGTCGGGCACATAGCAGACAATATTACATAATCTGATCGTGCACGATGTGTTGTTGGCTGACCATCTAAGAATCCACCATTTTTAGATCAAAACAAGAAGATGAATTATACTAGTCAGGGATTCTTAATTAGTTATCTTATCTATACTCATAAACTTGATACTAGCTAATTGTTTAAGGGATTGGGGTACGCTATACTTCTAGCTAGTGGTGGATTTAGAAAATGGTTTGAGGGGGATTTTGTTAGTGGCAGAGTTAGTAATTTATAGGAGGAGTACTGACGCGGTTCAGGGGCAGTGTTTCTGAAAATAAAAATTAGGACTATTCACTGATATATCAATAAAAAGTAGTCAAAAGAAATCCATAATATGAGGATTGAAGTTTTAGAATCTAATTTCCAACTCAATAGACTGTGTCTCTAAGACTCCAACTATACATTTAAAAAAAAAACTCTTAAATAAAATCTTTACAATTGACCCCGTCAAGTCTTCATTTTTGAAAATTTTCAATAATTATTTCATTATCAATTTCATTAAAAATTCCTCTCTTAATAAAGATAACTAAGTTATCATTCGTCCATTTATCACTCATTCGATTGAGCAATCTATTCTTGATAATAGCCGAAAGAGGATGTGAAAAGTTTGGCCTTTTATTAAAAATAAGTGAGCTTATTTTGGAGTTTTGATATTTAGTAATATACTTGATAATTTTTTTATCAAAATTTGAGCTATGGGAGGGAGACTACCTTGACTTACTTGGATAGAAGGATAATGTTGATGAGAGCTTAAGATATGTGTGTAACAAAAATACCCTTATTAAAGTTGAAATGTGTGAAAAACTTTTATCGATGATTTTGGAAATAATAAACAAACTTTTATCTCACCTCACAAACCGTTAAATTGGGAGAGGTTACAAAATGTTGAGTTGGAGAGTTAAGTGAGGGGCTTTTCAATAATTCAAGTAAGGTGAAGTTTCTCCTCCCTCCTTAACCCTCCTCACTTTAACTCTCTAAAATTCCAATCTAAGCAAGTCTCAAGGGATTGGGTTATGCCGCTCTTCTAACTAAAAGAATAGTAGTCTGTCATTGTTGAGGTATAAAAAGGTTTTTTAAAAAAAATCTTAAAAAATAATAAACATGAAATATATAAGATTTTGACCCTTATGTATTCAACTATTGAATGTTTTAAAAAATACTACATGTTATACACTTTGCATTCAATTGATTAGAAAGTAGAAACATTCAATTTTCATGCATTAATGAATTTTATTTTTTGTGGGTATTCAAGCCCTGGCTCAAAAGTTGCCTCTGCATTGCAGATGAAATGGCCAGAATAGAAGTAATAAGAGAGTAGGTAGCAGAAACAGATATTCTCATTCATTGATTGTTCTTGACTTGTAGAAGGAAAGCATAAATAAGTATGACAGAAAATTGAATCAACAATTACAAATATCTGAACTTGCATTGATTGACTACAAATTGGAAAGTTATAGTTGATCAAAGAACTGGTAAACAATTGATACATTGCATATCAATGAAGCTACACCATAATGAATTCCTAAAAAAGGTGAATATATATATATATATATATATATTTTTTTTTTTTTAACGTGAAACCCATCCAATTGTCCACCGGATCAAATAACTGGTAAATAAACAATGGGGCTGATAAAGGTGATTTTGAAGTGAAAAAAAATAATCATATTTCTCCAGTCAATGCACTATCTTGACTTGAGGTTGTGTTTCCACTGCAACTGGAATGTGTTCCTTCTCCATCTCTCCGGCCGTGGGGCAAATGTACAAGTGCTAGATAGGAATTGAAGTCCCTCTGGAAACACCAGAGCTGCACCCAATCATATTGTTTGAGATCATTGTTGTTTTTCAGAAACTCTGTCCATCCTGAAGTCAAGTTGTAGGTGAAAGAAGTACCCATCTGCCATCTGATGAAATTCAGTTTGAGTTCCCTCAGACCAGGATCAAGCAATATTACTTCAATTGAACCACCTTTGATTTTATCAACAATGTCATGCTCTTCCTTTGTAAGGAAATTTGTAGTCTTGAGTTTTCCCTTTGGGATTGCAAAACGGTTGTGATGCCTCTTCAGGTCTGACCCTGTCAGTGGCTTCTGTATCACTAACTTTGGTTCAGTACCGTTCATCGCGCGGATTCTGTTCTTGAATTGGACTGGCAAGTCTGATTCTGGAGGTGGGTTTAGGCCTTCCTGACCTACAACTGCTTCTTCTTTCATAAGCTTTGGCTTCTTCAGTCTCGTCTTCTCATCGATGTTATCCTTCCAACCATCCACTCTCTTGTTCTTATTGATTTTCCTGTTGTGTTCCCCAAGCGAGTTCTTTCTTTCTCCAACAATGATTCTCTTCTTCATGGGAAGTTCACTATGAAGAACCTCTCTGCATTGCCCCATCGGATTGATTGAGAAAAACTTGTGCGACACGGTTTTTGCCAGTATCTTCTTCTCTGCATTGCCATCATCCCCTCTCGGACCTTGTTTGGCAATTCCTACAGTCGACACAATCTTCAGCTTCCTGGGTTTCTTGCTGATTTCCTCAACTGGGTTTGTTTCTGATTTATGTGCAGGAGCCACTGCATAACTTCTAACAAAGGTCCTCTTCTTGAAAGGAAGTAACGCCATCTCTGTCTATCTTCTCAAACCCAGAAAGCAAAAACAGACGGACAAGCCACACAAGAACTCAAAAGCACCCAGAAAGCCAAACAGAAACTGAAACAACAATGGTGTATGAGAAAGTGAGAGTGTTTCCTATTTGTGTAGGTATATAAAGAGAAGTGAAAATTCATAGTAGTAGTAGTAGTATGAATCCGAAGAGGACAATGATTTTTATATAAGATTTGGTTGATCCTCATTTAATATCTCTGTTTCTAGGAAGGACACTGATGTTTTTGGCGCCAATCTAATGAATGATGATGTGGCAATAATCCATTGGTCAATATTCATACCTCGTTAGGGTTTTGGTTGAAGACTCCCTAGTTTATTTAAACTGATTGTCCTAAGTTCCAACGTAATAGAAACACCACCTTTTTTAAAAGAAAAAAAAATCAAATTCTCTAAATTTGTGATCATCTGGGTTTCTTAAGGGCCAAGCAACTTGACTTGGAGAATTATTAGGGTTTCTTGGTAGCCAAGTATGTGATTTCTGCCTGGATTTTGGATTGAACCAGTAGTACACACTGTACAGTATACGCCTCAAATATGTTTCTCAAATATCACAAAAAGAATACAACAGATCATTCCCATGAAAAAATGTTACACACTCAACCATCCTCACTTGGCAAATAAACAGTAATTGAAGCTGATTTCAAACACAAAAGGTACATAATTTAACTGAGATTGCTAGATGAGTTCAAGAAGGTCGACGCGTATCTTATATTTTGATAGTGTGTACAGAAGGCAGGCCAGCTAAGCACCGTTCTTCTTAGCCCATGGCTTGATCACAGCCACGACGATGATTACAACGATGATGAGAAGGATGATAATGGCGATGCACATCCATTTCCGGGAGTTCTTCTGTAGTGACTTCGCCCTTTGAAGGGCAGTATTTCCTGACTGCACGTGATCTACAGCACTCGAGACCTACAAAACGCAGAAGGCAATCATAGATCAGTAACTAGAAACATTGAATGAATTCTGCTATGTGATGAAATTTCATGCTGCAATTTCACATCGTGGTACGATTTCATTACCTGCGATTCTATATTGTCAAGCATATCTCCTTGTGCGTCCACCAAAACAGCCATGTCCATGAAAATCTTCACATAACACAGATTGATATCATCAATTCCAGAATTATGATTTTAATAATGTTCAGACTTCTCATTAAAACACATAGCATTTTCCTACACATTATACTCCCTCTACAGTCTCCTCCAAAAAATTCTGTATAAGACATGGATAATCACTGCAAATAATGGGGATGCCGAGCCTCTTTGAGGCTGTGGCAAATGACTCAGCTAAATAGGTGCTTGAATTTATGTTTAGCAGAGTTCCTTATAAGATGAAAACTAATAATATGAGTTAAGTTCCCTGTTGATCATTAAAGTCGATCCAAAAATTGAAAAGCATAAATTTGGATAGCTGTGGTGTTGTTCAGCATTGGATATTCTAATAGAAACAAAAAAATATCAATACAAAAACTGAATGAAATACCTGTTGTAGCTCAAGAAGCCTTTTCTCCAAATCTCTAACAGCATCATGGCGCTCTTGAATTTCTGCTACAGTGTCCACCACCTGCAAACACAAGAAAGAATTTATTGGGATCAGATATTACCAGTTAAATTTTACTTGAGCTAATGCAAATACTGGCCTACTGGCCCAGTAGTAAATTTTCCTTCTTTTTTTTTTCCCTGACCAACAGAAGTAGCAGTAGGCATGATCACAATATTGGGCCAGCGGTAAAATAGACAACCGACGATGGATCATATGGAAGATTTATTAATGTTAACTACTTAACTTTCAAATTACCTGCTCTCAGCTCCAGAGGTTGGGTGAAAGACCAAATCATTCCAGAAGACTCAATTTCCTCAACAGTAATTCAACTTTAGATTCTAAACTTGCATAGTACTTTCCACTACTCGAGGACAAAGGAAAAGAAGAGGTGGAAAGAGAAGGGACAAACCTGGCCTCGCCCTTGCTCATGAATTGCTTTCTGGAAAATTTGCTCACTGTCTCCAGTCTCGATCAATCTATCAATTGTCTGTACATCGCTGAATATCAGAACATAGCTTATATAAAAACTCAAGAAATTTTAAGTGTGCAACGATGCTTCACCTCTTCATCAGCTCTTGTGCCCGTCACTGACAATCACAGAAAACACAAAAGATAAGGATTAGCTCACCATATCATGCAATTTCAGGGAACATGACAGATTGTACTACAATTAAAATGTATCAAGAGTACAAACCTGTAAAAACACGCCTCTCAACAACCTCCCGGTACTCTTGTTGAATATTCTCCCTTAAAGTCTGCAAAGTATATTAATAATCACAGGTGAACATTGGGAGACCACAGAAAGTAGAAACAAATGCGGTGAGTAAGGAGGAGAATCTGAATTTATAATTTATATAGATCTGACAAACCTGAAATTCATCCATCTTGTCTTTGAACTTCTTCTTTAAAGCACTGTAAAAGTATATAGCAGAAGGTGAAGTCAGATCCAGGGATCTGATAACGAGGACTCCAAGAATGTAATGCTCAGCCTAAAGGACAGAGCAATGATAGTAGAACGACATTCAGCAGGCAGATAAACATAAGTTCAGCCATTCAGCAATTCCAGCAATGGTGGCTAGCAGTATTGAAAATTTTAGTAATTCGATAAAGGAGCTTAACTTCAAAGAGACATATGAGCTAATTTCAGCCATTGAACTAATGGGCCTTTGGTAAAAGTGGGGAATAACAAGCGTTTAGTGGTACGACCTATACTTTTTCATCATAGTATCATATATTCATATTTTATAAACGTCAGGGAAAATGCAGACATACAATGTAAGGTTGTCTGCTAAGATCGTTCTATATGAAGTTAGCTAAAGAATGCACATACTCATGCTATCACAAGCATTTCTGTGGTCATCAATTATGTAATAAGACAAAACAGGCTCTTCTTTCTCTATCCCTAGCACTGCAAGGTGTAAAACTAAAAAAAATATTTTTTTTAAAAATCAATTCAGCCTTTCTGTTAAGGTTTCACTTCTCATATCTCATGTATTTCTACAATAACTTAACTCGTGGGATACAATAACAGGTTAATATCAGAGTTGTAGTTTAACTTACATGGTTGTCACCGTTCTCGAGCGGTCTACCCCTGTTCCTTTTCCACATCCAGGCTTCTGCCTATTTGTCAAATTCTGAACCAATAAAAGATCCAACACGTCAGCAAAACAAAAGAATCAAACCTTCAAAACAAAATTCAGGTTTTGATCTTACCTCTTTGTCAAGCTGCTCGATTTTTGTTTTAATAAGACGGGCAACTTTCCCAACTTCATCAACATCTTTCTCCATTCGCTGTTTGATAGCTGTAGTCAAAACAGGATCAGTCAAGTACAATTTTTTTTTAATATTCAACGATGAAAAACACATGCAACAAATTAACAAACACACAATATTTGAAGAAAAAAAGAACTATTTACCGCTATATCACAGAAATGCATCTGCTAACGTGATGGTATATTTATCCTTATTACTTCATGAACAAATTTCAGCATTTCTCATTCGAAGATTGCATCAGAGCTTTATCAATACTCTAAATTTACAAAATTCAGATTGAAGAAACACATTCAACTGATTGATAATTTGTAATTAGCTATTAGTGTAACAGATTTTGTGTTTCACACTTAATTCTGGCGTGTGCGAACTTACTAATCTAGAAATTGCCACAGAATGGTCCATGCACACATATGCGCAGCTTTGCTCTTACATATATCTAATCCCATTATTATAATATCCAGTTTTTTTTTGTCTGATTATAATATCCAGCTGATATATTAAGTTTATGAAAAATTTAAACTATGGTGGCATTCTACAAACAAATGAGGCTCGTATTTCAATTAAAACACAAGAGGCTCTTGATTACCTTTCATGGCAGGAGCCTTTGTCACAGCCTTTGACTGCTCATGAGCATCCTGCAGACACCAGTTTTTGAAACAAATAAATAAATAGAAAAAGGAATTGCATCATATGCTCTTAGCAGATATTCTAGTATATTAGGTTAATCTGCATTCCCTATACAATGGAAGGACTCAATGCTTTCAAAGAGAACAATACATTATCTAAATCTAAAATGTGAATGCTTTGATGGAACATTTAGCAACACCCAAAACTAGTAAAGGAATCTAAGAGCCTTACCATATCTTTCTTCTTTTCCTACTCCTCCCTTTTTTCCCTCAAGAACATCTTACCGCTCTCTCTCAAACTCAAACTGCTTGAGGGAAAATTTTAAGAATATTTAGGTTTTTTTCTTCCAATGTCTTTTAATTCTCCCATCTTTTCTAAGCTCCCTTTGCACAAGTCCCATCTGCTAGGATTGTGCTCATTTTAAGGCAGGTCAGGCTCATTAGTATTTAGACAATCAACGTAACCATTTGTTTCCTAGATTGAATGCTGGTATCAGGGGGGACTAGATAACTGTTTAAACAGTCATGAAAGCCCTGACAGAATCCATGGGAGAGCACTACTGTAGAAGGAAAATATTCAATAGGTAACAAATCCTTAATAGTCCTTGTACAAACAAGGACCTAGGAAAGAGAAACCATAATGGGAAGGGAAAAAGTCCTT
Organism: Tripterygium wilfordii; assembly: GCF_013401445.1. NCBI lineage: Eukaryota > Viridiplantae > Streptophyta > Magnoliopsida > Celastrales > Celastraceae > Tripterygium > Tripterygium wilfordii. The sequence goes on from NC_052246.1 coordinate 4,324,139, forward strand.
GTACCTGGAGCTTCTTAAGTAGCTTATCAAGCTTCTCATTTTGCTTCTCGATCTCTTGGACCTGGAAAAAAATAAATCAGACATATTTAGGCTGTATGATACCTAACAAGGAAATCAACGATCAACAACTTAGTTCCACAAAAAATCTATAATGTAAACTATGAGAAGAAAGAAAATTTAAGAATAACAATATATTGTATATTGAATTATTGAGTATTCTTCTTGCTTAGGCATTCAAGGAATACTCATAGAGAAAATCTGCAGCACCTTTTTGAAAAAATCTTCCAAGCCTAGATCTCCGGAATTCATTGGAGCATTAGCTCCCATCTCAATATCTCCACTTCTAGAGGGTTGACCCCGAGGGATCTCAAAAGAATCCTGCAAAAGCATCATCAAGTCAAGTAAAGTCTTTGCAACTTAGGAAAACCAAGCCTCAACCATATATCTCATGTCATTTTTTACAGAAAAAATGGGGTAAAACAAAACCAAGTTCATTGCCTCTAATAACACAAGTAGCATGCAGAGATAACCATTCTGAACAGATCAGACTTTAAAGCAGAAAACTGGGAGCTAGAGAAACGAGCCTACTTCAAGATGAACCTTTTTTTCTTGCACTGAATGGGCTTTCCTGAATCCACAGTCTAAGATACCATAAATCCTAACCAATTTTTACAAAAGTTCAACTAAGTAGAGAGTTTAGAAGAACTGAAAATTCTTTTAAGGCAGGTATTGTAATGACTAGAAACCATATTTTCAGTTGCAAATCAAGTAGCTCCAATGAATATCATGTGAAAACATCTTAATTGCTTCCAAATAGCAGCAAGCCGATAATGTGTTTGTAACTCAGCAAGATTAAAACAACCTGATATTTATTCTATACGAATATAGCAATTGAATTCTAGAAAATAAGTAATCATAGAATTACAGCTTGATAGCCATATAACATGTGATTCAATTCTTTTAAGCAGGGCCGCTGATTCTATTCACATTCTGCAATTATTACAAAACACAAAAACACTGATTTAATAGTTGATAATCAATACCATTATTTTAAAACGATATATATTTGAATCTACAAGTAAAAAGAGACCTTTTTTTATTTTTTTTTGTAATGGAATTAACTTGTCTCTCGTGGCCTTTCTCATCAACGAAGCAGAAAATTCCTGAAAGATATAACTAAAATAACCAACAATGTTCACATTCTCAATTCTCCTTATTAAAAAAAAAGATCCAATTGATTATCGATCTTAGATCAAGACAAAACCAATGAAACCCAACTCTTAAACATGTCCAATTCCAAACAACAACCAAACAAAACAAATTAATATATGAACAAAAAAGCCTAAATTGAAAGCACACATTACCGCTAAAAGGTCGTTCATCGTCGAAGACGGAGCTCAAAGGACCTCGCGAGAGAAATCTTCCAGATATTCTGAAATTCGGCACTAAAGGGGCCAAAAAAAGGAAAGCTTTCGGATCTAAATTGTTGTTGCAGAAAATTTATGCAAGACCTGGTTTTTCAAAGTTAAAAAAACCAGGCCTTTTTAGGGTTCGTATTTCTGTAATGCACAATAATTTCGAGATCGAGAGAGAGAGTGGGGGGGGGGGGAGAGAGAGAGAGCGGTGTTTTCGTGATGAAACAGCGAGGAGAGAGAGAAGTAGGTGACACCGTGACAGAGCGGGAAGGCAGCTTTTTAGGGATATTATAATATACAGCGCAGTCCAGGAATGTAATAGATGTGGACAGATCATTGTAGGTGGATCCCACAACGTGTTCCCCTGACTATACGGCTGTGATCTTCTACTAACTATTGCTTCATTGCCTGTCTGTCCGGGATTGGAGGAGGTCCGAGTGTCAAAAAACATTGATTTCCTCCGGTGCCAGTCAGGGAAGGTTCGACCTGCTTGATTGAAGCCTTGAACAATCCATTTTTACATTTAATTCAACAATTTAGGTTAAAATATTGAAAACCCAGAATTTAATTCATCTCATATTGAAGCCTCAGGCTTTGGGTTCCTTGGAACCATCGCACAATCGTAGTTTCAGCCTCTGGGAGGTGCATCACCGTCTGGACAGTTACCCATTCACCAGTGTCCTCCGTCACCTCCATTTCCAGCGCGCCGTGGCCGTCACTGAGCAAGACCGCCAACTAGCACAGCCGATGCAATCACGTTTACACATGGAGTCTGAGTATTTGATAGAATTCAACTTTACCTCTTAGAAGTTAAAAGAATACACTGGGAAGTAGAGGCCGCTGTGCAAGGTACAAGTTAAACCCTAATTAGAGTTTCTGTAGAGAAGTAGAGATTGTCCAGGTGACACAAAAATAAGGGAAAATTATAATGAAAAGAATAACCGTGTTGATTTATTTAAGGGTCGTGTTCTTTACGTGTGTGATCTGACCGACTCGGGTTGTTTGCGGACCAGGACCCAGAATCCCAATGCTATAAATACGTATTCTACACACACCATTTCTTAATTCTTCTCATACTTTCTCAATCAATCTCTCTGTTTATGTTCCTTTCTTGAGGCAGGCTGAGTACTCTGCAGTTCCAAGAATATTAAGGTACGAATCCTGGGTTTTGTTGTCTGATGTTGATTCCTGATTTGCTTACACCTCTGTTTTATAATCTTACCACTTGATCGCTTAAAATATTTTATCTTTTGCAAATTAAAGATTGGAATTTGGAAGCAGAGGATCGTTTTGATTTGGGTTTTATTTTGATTGCTGTTACCTGATCTCATATTTCTGTTTGTGGCTTGTTGCCCTATTTTCATGATTGACTCCCTGCAAGAAATCAACTGTGTTTGAAGCCTTCTCTTTCTGAGTATGGTGGTGTGTTAAGTATGTGATGATTTGGTGACAGAGTCGCTGGTTCTTATCTTCTAAGAACTTTGAGTACAAATAATGTAAAGGAGCCGATATAAGATCATGCAGATGGATAGAGGGAGATGCTAGATGCAATAGTTTATGTTCATTTGCAGAAAGAACTTTCAATATATATAGATATATATATAAGATCATGCAGCTATATAGAAGGGAGATGCTTGATGCAATAGTTTATGGTCTTTTGTAGAAATAACTTCCAATCCCTGAAAAACTTTTCAAGTGCCAGTTAATAAATCTGCATTAATTTGCAAAATTGTAGGCTTAGTTTTGGCATGACAACGTTTGGCCACATTAAAATGGTATAAAATGTAGTTGTTTGTAATTGTTTTCTCGACATGGAATCCTTTTTGCAATGTATGCCTTTTCTAGGTCAATCACAGTATAATATTTTTTCTGTAATTTTGTTATGGATTAATTGTGTATTTTATGTTCTTGTACTGATTAGTTGTTGGGATTGATCCCTTACCAATCAGCTTTGTTAATTTCAGGAAATTTGAGCTTCGACCAGAAAGGGTTGACATTGCAATTTCAACTTGTTGTAAGAAGTACTGAGATGGAAGACAAATCTGAATATGTCATTGTGGAAGAAGAGAAGCCCAAAACGGAAGAGTTGCATGTTCAAGTTGAGACAAAGGATATAGAAGTGGCTGGTGAGAAGGAAAAGAAGCTGAAAGGTGACGAGAAGAAGGCTGATAAGAATAAGGAGAAGGAGGGGAAATCAAAGAAAAAGGAGAAAGAGAAGGAAGATAAAGAGTTTAAGTTGAAGGTAAAGGAGAAAGAAGATGACCAGGAGGAGAAAAAGAAAAAGAAGGAGAAGAGTAAGAAAGATCATGGGGAGAAAGAGGGGACGATGACAGAGGTGAAGGACAAGGGGAAAGATAAGGAGAAGAAAGTGAAGAAGCAAAATGAAGTGGATGAGAAAGTAGTAGATGAAGAGAAAGAGAAAGAGCAAAAGAAGAAAAAAGAAAAGAAGAAAGACAAAGAGGAGGACCTAGAAGATGAAGATGAAGAGAAAGAGAAAGGGGACAAGAAGGAAAAAGAGAAGAAAGAGAAAAAGCACAATGATGAAGCAGATGAGGGAGAAAAAGAAGAGGAGGAAGTGAAGAAGAAAAAGAAGAAAGACAAGGAGGACAAGAAGAAACAGAAGGATGATGTTGACGAGACAGCGTGTAAGGAAGGAGAGGAGAAATCAGAGAAGAAGAGCGACGATAAAAATAAGGAGAAGGAGAAAAAGGAGAAGGAGAAGAAAGGAAAGAACAAAAAAAACGAGGAGGGAGGAGAGAACAAGGACGAGGATGGAGAAGTGAAAAAGAAGAAGAAAGAGAAATTAGATAAGAAGGGAGAGAAGAAAGAAAAGGAGGATAAGGAGACAAAGAAGCTTGATGAAGCGGATGAGAAAACATGTGAGATTGGAGTTACCTCTAGGGATATTTTAATTGAGGATAATGAAGGGGAAGAAGGGGAGGAGAAGCAGAAGGATGAGTTAAGTCAAGCTAAAGAAAAGAAGAAAGGAAAAGAAAAGACGAAGGGTGACAAGGATAAGAGCAAGGATGTTGGTAAGCTGAAAAAGAAGTTGGACAAGATTAATGGGAAAATAGAACCTCTCCTTGAGGAAAAGGCTGATATCATGAGGCAAATCAAAGAAGCTGAGGATGCTGGTTATGTTGTTGCTGAGTAGGACAATGGTTTTGCAGGCTGATGTCAAATAGCAAGGCATGCTAGCTTTCATACTCTCTACTTCACTTTTATCTATTTGCCGATACTATGTTTTATTGAGCTATACTTTTATGTGATATACATGTGTTTATATATACTAAAAGTAGAGCTGTATGATTCATGCATTCACTTCTGTTACTAGAAACCATACCAGAGTGCCTGTTACATTGTGGTTCTAACTGACGTCAAGTGAACGAGCTTGTTAGTTTGTAGTTAAGGCTTCTGGTAATTAGTGATCAGTCTCAAATGTTTAGCATCACATGCTATATTTGCAGATGCAGAGGAGAACTTACACAATGAGTTTCAACTAATTTTCGTATGGAATCTTGGAGTCGGATTCCAATATGTTTGGGACTAAGGATTAGTAATGACGATGATGTTAACTTTCACACCCTTATTAATGAGTTCTTTATTCATTTTTTAGTGAACTAATCATGAATTAGTGCACACTAGATGGGAATATCTCCAACAAATAAGGAGAAGTACACAATTCCAAAATGTCCAACCTAGTTAGCCTTGGTTGGTTCTGTAGTGAGGCCAAATCCAAATGGGAAGAGGGGGTCATAGTGTCTATCCCCAACATTCATGGGCAGCTGATCAACAGTCTTAAACCAAGTACGGGAAAGCTTGCCGGTGAAACCATAGTCACCAAACAGAACATCAGCAACACCTTGGCCTTCAGTTCCCGGAAGCCAGGCAGCAACTAGAGCATCCATTGTGTCGATGTATGGTTGAATTACGACAGGACGACCAGAGACTACGATAACCACACATTTCACAGCTCCACATACATTTTTGATGGTGCTAGGGCCAGGTTCAGAGATTGTCAAATTCATACCGTCACCAAAAGTCTCTGCATATGGTGGCTCTCCTACAACAACAATGGCATAGGAGAAATCGCCGGACTTGACAAAGCCAGGATCAGGGTTCTGCTTGTAGACGATCTTGGTGCTAGGGTCAATGGTATTTTTGATGGCAGTGAGGATTGTAGTACCTATTCATCAGAGAAATCCTTTGAAGATAAGGCCCTATTATAGTTGAGAGTTGAATACTACAACACAAAAAAGGAGTGAGTTGCTGATATACCAATTGTAAGGTTGTTACCACTGACTCCTTGCCATTGAATTGTCCATCCACCACATTGATTACCTAGATTGTCTGCATGGCTTCCAGCAACAAGTATTTTTGATGTTTTCTTAGGAAGTGGTAGCAATGGCTTATCGGCAGATTCACCATTCTTGAGCAACACAAGCGATCTCCTCACAGCTTCCCTAGCCAATTCTCTATGTTCCTGTTTAGATTTGGATACATATTAGTTAGTCTTAATTTCCTGTCATCTTGCCATTTATGAGTTTGAAAAGTAACTGACTGATTACTAACCTGGCTTCCGAGCTGGTCGACCAGACTGTTATCGGCTATTGGATTCTCAAAGAGACCCATCACAAACTTAACGCGCAAAATTCTCGTCACAGCATCGTCGATTCTACTCATAGGAATGATGTTATTTTTCACCTGGAATGTTAGACCGTCTATGAATTCTGTATAGTTTTCTGGAACCATGATCTGCAACATGCCAATAACAAGTATTAGGGGAAGGTAATTAAGGTAAGACTCGATGAAAGTAGTGTATCATTCCAAGTCAGTAAGGCAATGTTATACCATGTCAATGCCTGCACTGATTCCTGCTTGTATAGAGTATGAATAGTTGGCATGAGGTGGGGTGGTGATTCTGTCAATACCTTCCCAATCTGATATGACAAAACCCTGAAGCAATTCAAACATTTACACATTGCTGTAAGGTAATTCCTAAACCTAAGCCCTAAACGTTGAATCCATGTGAGCATTCGAAGGAAATTTCTTTACCCTGAAACGAAGCGTGTTCTTAAGAAAACCGGTTATAAGTTCACGGTTAGTATGCATCTTCACTCCATTCCAGCTTGAGTAGGAAACCATGACAGTTGACACTCCTTTGATAACTGAGGCATAGTAGCCTGCCATGTGAATGCTGAGCAGGCCATGTCTGTTTACCTGAGTGTTGTTCTCATTTATGCCTTCTGTTGTTCCACCATCTCCCACATAATGTTTAGCACAAGCTGCAACTTTTTTACTGCTCAAACACATAGAACTCAAGAATTAACAGCATTTAACTGATGACACTTTTTCTAGTAAAAAAAATTAAAGTCGGAAAACTTTTTAGGGTCTAATGATATTAATCTCTATTGATTAAAGTAAGCAAGAAACCTTCTGTTAATGTGGATTTTGAAACATAAAAGAAAGGATCAGTCATGTGAGCAACTAGGAGACTACCACTTATGGCCTTCTAGATTTGGAGACTGATGAAGTAAATTAAATGGTTGACTTATGAATATGATAATTGATGTGGGGTCTTTCTTGTTCAAAATTTAAACTTTTTTTTTAACATTTTGTTCTTGGTTCCTTGTACTCGATCTTATCCATGACTCAGAAAGTCCAAAGAGTCGGCATTCAATGTGGATCATGAATTTGCTTTGCCAGCAAATTGATCATATATGATAAAGACTAATGACACAATATTTGGCCATCACAACTGTCATGCATCAAAAGGTAGCCAAGTCTGATTTTCTTCTTACTTTGGTTAGGCACCATGGGACCATAAAAACCTAATAAACTACTTAGCATCTTTGAATGTTGAAATCAGATGAAGGGGAGGATTTCTTACTTTCCAGCAACAAAAGGTACACCCTTTGGAGAGTTAGCTGGGACATCTCCTTGTAGTCCATGTACTATCTCAGTCATGGCTTTAACAATGCTGGGATCTTCACTGTAACTTTCATAACATCGTCCCCATCTCGGATCTCTACATACCTGTCCAGATTTAGCAGAACGATTGAGAACTTATGTTAAAGAATTTGACAGCAATTAGTCGTTGTAATTGACTAGTTTACCGCAATGCAAGGTGCGAAAACATATGGAATGCCGGTAGCTCTGACTTCCAATGCTGTTGCAGATCCAATCCTCTTGACAAGTTCAGGGTCCCTGAAAGATGTTTCTTCATGAGTAACAGACTAGCAATACATTATTACATCATATAATTGAGTAAATCAAAATCTTTTGAAGGTTCAATAGAAGTTGGTTGTAATGTAGCATTTCATCGAACACATAGCAGACTACATGCCTGGTAGCTCCAAGCCCAATATTGTGAGGAAAGATTGTTGCTTTGTAGACATTGTTGTGGCCATGAACAGCATCAATACCATAAATCATTGGAATTCCAAGTCTTGTTGATAAAGCACCCTTTTGAAATTCATTTACCATGTTAATCCAAGTCTGTGCAGAAGCTTGTTTAGCTGGAACACTGCCTCCACCACTTAATACACTCCCTGCCCACAAAACAACTCTGCATTAATCACCCAATTTTCAATTCTTATTTTGTAGAACTAATTAGGACTAACAGTAGTACTTACCAATGAAGTATTTCTTCATCACATCAGCCGATGCAACACTGCGTTCAATCTGTGTCATTTGGCCAATCTTCTCCGCCAAGGTCATTTGATCCATTAGGTCCTGAATTCGAACATTTATCGGCTGCTTTGGATCTTTATACTTCATATATTTAGCTTCTGCTAATGCTGCATAGCAGCATACCAGCAGATAGCTCATCAAAATGATATGAACTTTTGACATGTTTCTCTCCCCAAATCACCTTTGAAATAAAAAAAAATAAAAAAAAACAAAGATTGTTCTCAATCAGAACCCTTTTATGAACTCTTAATGTAACCATGAATATATATTTGAATCCCTAAAAAAGCAGCAGCTACAACAAAAAATATGAACATTTCTTCTAAACATCATTCACAAATCACAACTATCTATATTTGGTTTGTGACAAAAGATTGGTACAAAGAGCGACAATTCAAAAGCAAGAATTGCGGGTTTGTCGTTGTTTAAGGAATTATAGCTATACCAAAGCTCAATTGGGCGATGGAAAAATGGGTGTTTGGCTTTTCCTGCATTTTCCCAGAAAACAAACAGAGCAGCTTCTTCAGATTCACAAGAAAAACAAGAATGAGATGAGAGAAAGCTTGGAACTTACAGAGAGATATGAAGAGACCCCGGTAAGTTATTTGTTGGAGAAAGACAGATAGAGGTGGGTATATATAGGAATATTGCTTTGAAGTTTGAACTTATCACTAATGAAAATGATAATCCAAAGAAGCTTCTTACACTTGTGGGTTAAAATCAATATTTTGAGTTTTCATGGCAATGCAAGTCCTCTGTTTTGTTTCTCTATTGCTAATAGAGGTCAAATTAGCAAACACATTATCATTGTCACTTTATGCCAGCCTCTACTTCATTAGAGAGGATCACATATTCACATGCATACAAATATTTGGTCAAATCAACCTTGTGTAAAGAATAATACACTTCATCTCACACAAACAAACAAACAAAGGTTTCGTCAAAGTATCAAAAAAGTCATAAAGGTAATCCGATACATTCACAATGAACCAAAGTCGTGTGAGAGAAATCTCCGACAATGCCCTTTTCTAGGCATAGGTACCATAGGCCATTTGTAATGGATTTTGTAAACGAACAAAGTCGTGCAGGCTCAGACCTAAAGCAAACAGTGGTGGACCCAGGATTTGGATTCACCGGGAGCACACTTAAATATTAGGGGTCTATCCCCAGAAATTTTTTTGGGGTTATTTATATGGCACAAAAATAATCACCAACAATAGTTTCAAGCAATAAACATTATAACTTTATTTATCACAATTGTTCTCAATGAATTAGACTGCACGAATTAGAAGCCTAAATTTTTTTGGCTGAGTGCCCTTGTAAGTTGTAACTAAACCTATATACCCTATTAAAAATGAAATTGGGTCCAACAAACATAATTATTAGAGATTCTAATGCAACTACTTACTTATAAAATTTGTACGACAGAGTTGGTATTTTACATAATTACACCGGTTTGACAAATACCAGTGTGAATAAAAGAGTAAATAATGTGAGTAAAAGAGTAAATAATGAATATAAAAACTTAGTATAAAATTGAAGAGGATCATGAGAGAGGTAAGAGAAAGTTTTAAGCCTTAGTTGTAATTTTTAAGAATTCAATGGGGGCAAAGTTGAAATTTAATGGGGGCATATATGTGTGCTTGTATATATGTTAGTGGCGTTTTCGCAAAGTCAATGGGGGCAAGTGCCCCCACTCACATCAATGTGGATCCACCACTGAAAGGATATAATATTGATTTGTAGTGTTTGGTTTGAATTTTCTAAACAAATTATTTTAATTAACTACACAATTGTAATAATCCCAAAAAATGGTTTCTTTCTATTGTCCTTAGAATAAATAGCAGGCCTTGCATATTTTTTTTTCCTGGTTACAACTGGCATTGATGTAACAAGAACAATAACTTGTTTTTTCAAGCAAAACTAGCTATATATCTTTGTTAATTTTTCAAAGAGGAAGAAAGGAAATAAAGAAACAAAAAAAGCAGGCAGCATATTACAAAATTGCTCTTCCTCCTCCATTAAAAAACAACAAAGAGATGGTCAACTTTGATAAATTTTCAATGTTTTTCAATTTTGGTAATTTTGTTTCTTATGTTCAACATATGGTCCATGTCCATCCAATAAAAGCATGCATTAATATTTTAAATAACAAAGTTTTTTTATCCCAAAAAATAAATTTTTTTTGTGGGTCTTTTTGTTGTGTTAAAAATTCAAATAACCTAATAAAAAAAAAACACTCTTTATTCTTGGAGACAAAAGAAAAACATTGGCATGTGGGGGTATGTCACACAAATGTATAAATTGCAAGAGTAATTTTCACATCTTAATCAATAATTCCTAATTGATTCATATATGGAATCTAAATTTGCCATCTTTGTATAATAACATATTATATATAAAGCCCAATTTAGTACTCTAATGGATGATGTTCATGTTTACACTTATATATGTTAAAAGATGCATTTGAGTCTTTATATAGTGCATCCCACGTCCGGTAAGTCACACTTGCTTTTCTCATATACTTTATTGTATTAATTATTGAATAATTCAAGACACTCAAAAGATTTATTTGACTAATGTTATTTCACTTTTTTTTTTTATAACCGAGAATAATACTATATAATCTTGTTATTAAGACATCCGATATGAACCTAAACTTAAGCTGTTAGACACGCGCACACAGAACTCTCTCACTTGACGATAGGGTAAGTTAGGCTCATATAATATGAATTCATTTTTATTTGATGCGTTAAGATTGTGACATTTTGTCACAAAGTCCACATTTGCTTGTGACATCATAACATAACTAATTATATTAATCCTTAATTAATCTTAATTGATGGATTTAATTTAGTCATTTTAATGTACATGCCTCTCAAATGCAATTTGAAATCTTTTAATTTATTTTAATTTTGATATATGAATGATCATGATGGGTCAACAATGAAGATCGTGATACAAGACAATATAACAAGGATGCACTAAAGTGGGAAATTATATAAATTTATAAATGTCAACTCTACCATGTTATGAAGAGATTTTTGTGAGATTCTTTTTGTTATAATTATTATCATATTGAGTTTCTTTCCCGTTATAATTATTATCATATTTTGTTTGTTTTGAAATGATTCATGTGTGGGCTTAGTCTGCCCCTGCATGAGCTTAGTTTGTGCCTCCTACTTGGGGTATGTTGACACCTGTATTTTCCTAGGCTTGATCTGGTGGTGTGTCGTATATTGTATATGTACTTATACTAAAAAAAAAGAAATTATTCATGTTGTCCCATAATTATCTGTTTTCGTTAGGCCCATGACATTTTCAGGCCCAATTATTTGCTGTGTGAACGATGCCCTGCTACAATATGGTTGGCCCATTCACAGAATGTTGGACCCAAATAGCTTTACGAATGATTGGGCCCATTCAATATGGAAAGTGTATTTTTAATGGAATTTAATTTGTTGGTAGCTATACAATTTCATTAAATAGAATTTAAAAAAAAGAAAAGAAAAAAGATGCCCATTTAAATGGTTTTTGTATCTAACCACCAATATCTTTTCTCTAAATTTTTTTGGTTACAACTTACCATATAAGCATAGTATTATCAAGTAAAGCATCAAGCTTTAGGCTATGCTGGGCATGACGATTCATGGGCATCAATAGAAAAATATATATTTTAGTACCCGAATTCTCCACTTCTTAACCTTCACGAACCCTCCTCCCAACAATAATATAAATCTAATTAAATGCACGTTATCCAATAAATTTCCCACTGCTTATCAAAAAGTGAATATACTATAACGGAATTTTCTATAAGATTATTGTACCTGAACTCTCAAGACAAAAACTAATGCTTCAATTCATATAAATCAAGCTTTTATTGGAATTAAACATAGAATAATTAATATAGATATACTTGAGATTTCTAGGAATCCATATAGAGAACATTATCAATTCCATTATTATTACATTATTAAACTTAGTGAACAGAACATGAAAGTTTGATTCAATTTTCAAGCATGAAACATTGACACCAAAACACAATCTCCGTGGAATCTAGATAACAATCTCCTTGTCCCAAACCCCAGTTTAGGCAAACTTTAGAGGCAGGTGCACCATCTCAGATCTTGGCACAGTTTTCCTTGAGTAGTGGTGGAAAGGCAGGATTTGCTGGGAACATTTGAGACATGCAATCGTCTGTTATCTCCATTATAGCCTTGCAACAAGCAGGCCCAATTACATTGCTTGTTTTTCCACCAACAATTGACCATTGAATGGATTGCACGCACCCTTCAGTTTTTGTTATAGAAGACCAACATTTTTGTGCATTACTTTCTTGTTGAACTTTTGAGGATGAAATTGGTAGGCTAGGACCACCAATTGGGGGGAATGGGAACGGAGGCAACGGTGGCAATGGTGGCAGTGGGAATGGAAATCTACCACCGCCTCCGATTGGAGGGAACGGAAATGGTGGTAACGGGAATGGAAATGGTGGTAACGGGCCACCGATTGGTGGGAATGGGAATGGAAGTGGTGGTAACGGGAATGGAAATCTACCGCCGCCGCCAATTGGAGGGAACGGGAACGGTGGAAGAGGCGGCAGCGGCGGCAAGGGTGGGAATGGCAATTGAGCTATTGTAGGTTGGAGCAACATGGTAGTGCATATTGCTATCACAAGTAGTGAAGACATGGCTTGCACTTGTTTTGACATGGTTAGTGATAAAACAAGTAATAGGAGAAGTTTAGTACCAGGTGGTGTTATGGATGAATGAGAAAACCTAGGGACAATTTATAGATACGTAAAAATGATGAACTAATGTGGCTTTTTTATTTTTATTTTTTGTATAATTGCAAGTAACTTTATATTTGAATTTATTAGGTGAAATGCATTTTGAGGTCTTAGTTATAATTTTGGGAATTATTAAAGATATGCGTTACGTATATATGTATGTAAGGAAAAAATTGAATTGGAATGAAGTTCATGAGTTATTGTTAATATGTTATTATTTATTAATATTACTATTTATGTAAGAAAAAAATTGAATTGGATGAAGATCATGAGTTATTGCTAATATCTTATTACTTATTAATATTACTATTTATGTTCACTTTCTATCAGAATATATATATATATAATTGGTAAAGATGGAGGAAAACTAATATGGTATGGTTTGCATCTTCAATTCTTAATAGTACATTCAATCTTGGTAACTTCTATTTTTTTTTTTTTTTTTTTTTTTTTGCAATGGGGAGGGGAATTCATACCTTGCTCACCAAGGTGATATGCATCATCCTTACCACTCCAACTAGTGGCTCGGGTGTAATCTTGGTAGCTTCTTGGAATGTAATGAAAACACCAAACTGGATTCCAAATACATATATTTGGGTATATATTTGTGTGTGTATATATGTATAAGCATGTAAGGAAAGAAATTGAATTGAAATTTCAAACACATGTATATGAATGTATCCTGAAAGAAGGAATAAGATCATGAGTTAGGGTTATTTATTATATTTTTTATTTTTTATTCTTATGTTTATTTTCTTTAAAAAATTGCATAAATTATTAGCAAAATAAAAGCTGGCAGTATTAAATTGATAACATCAAACCAAATTTCGTATAATATAATATCCAAGAAAATTCCCTTAATTTCAAGAATTGAAGAAACTTTAAAGTTGGCCGTTACCAAAATCGGCCAATTTTGAAAAATTGAGCTTTTAACAACTACCGGTCAATAATGTTGAGAAAAACTAAGAATTGGCAATGGCTTTACCGTAAATTGGTTGTCCCTTTTAATCCAAATAGGATGAACAATTAAATTGGGCCAACGAGGCCCATTGGATGGAGAGACAACAATAGGCCGACAATGAGAATGTCAAAATAAAAGGGACCATTGTTTTTTTTTTTTAATTACATGAGAAGGGGATGGGGAGAGTCGAACGCAAGACCTTTATGAGATACCACACACATGAGTGTCATATGAGCTACTTATAATTTTGAAGGGATCATTGTTAATCACCAATACTACTACCAAATCAAATGGTCTAAAACATCTTCTGGACATAGGCATTGAGTTGTGGTTCGAAGCACGGATCGATTATGATAACATTGGTGTCTAACACTATCATTGACTTTAGTTTCTTGTGGTCAGGTTTTGATTCATTTATATGTAATTGATTAGGAGCTAATCATGTGACTATTTGAGGCAACTGTATACGTGATTGTAGTAGATAATCATTGAGAGGGATTATCTCTATCATGCCCCCGCAAGATGGAGCGCCGAGAGGAGATTCCAATCTTGTGCATCAAGGAGAGAAAACGAGTCCTGGTTTGGTGAGAATGTCAACTAACTGATCAGTAGAGGACACATGACTTACACGAAGCATATCGTGTTGTACTTGTTCCCAAATGAAGTGATAATCTAACGCAACATGTTTCATGCGAGAATGAAATACTGGATTGGAGCACAAGTGCATGGCACCAATGTTATCACAATAGATAACCGGTTGCTGGGTAGTAAAGATTCCAAGTTCAGTGAGGAGAGAGCAAATCCATTAGATTTCAGCGGCCGTGGAGGCAACTGATTGGTATTCAGCTTCGGTGGACGATCTTGCTAATGTACGTTGCTTTTTAGAACTCCAGGATATTGGATTGCGGCCAAGATAAATAAGATAAGCTCCTGTGGATGTGTAGTCATCCTTGTTACCAGCCTAGTATGTATCAGAGAATGCATGTAGGGACAAAGGTGAGTGACGATAAAGGACAATACCATGATCCAAAGAGCCACATAGATAACGTAACAAGCGTTTGACCGAAGTCCAATGATCGGTAGTGGGACGGTGCATGAATTGGGAGAGTTTATTGACCGTATAAGCAATATCGGGACAAGTGAGTGACAAATATTGGAGGCTACCAACCACAGCTCGATACTCAGTTGGATCCGAAAGAACTGTGCCCGAGTGAAGTGTGAGCGTTGGAGTAGTGGCCAGGGGAGTTGCTACTGGTTTGGCATCAGACATTTTGGTCCTTGAGAGGAGTTTTGTGATATACCGATGTTGAGAGAGAAACAAACCTTGAGGATGCGAGACGACTTCAACACCAAGAAAATATTGCAAGTTGCCAAGATCTTTCAGAGAAAAGCGTTGAGCCAAGAGATCAATAACTCGTTGAATCGTGGCACCGTTGTTACCTGTGAGGATAATATCATCCACATAGACCAGAAGATAAAGAGTGGTGGTGCCTGTCCTACAGACAAATAAGGAGGGATCTGCATAGGAGTTGGTAAAACCAGACTGAAGGAGAAACTGACGCAACTCATAATACCAAGCAGGCGGAGCTTGCTTGAGACCATATATTGCTTTCCGGAGTTTACAAACATGATGTGGTTTGTCTCGATCAATAAAGCCTTGTGGTTGTGCCATAAAGACATGCTCAGATAGAGTGCCCTGAAGAACGGCATTATTAATGTCCAGCTGTCGAAGAGACCGCCCAGGGCTGACTACAATACTAAGTACAAGTCGAATAGTTGTTGGTTTAACAACAGGACTGAAGGTGTCATGATAATCAATGCCAGGGCATAGGTGAAATCCCTTGGCTACTAAGCGAGCCTTGTACCTGTCAATAGAACCATCCGGTAAATATTTAGTGCGAAAAATCCATTTGCAACCAACCAGATTTTGAGTGTTGTCGGGTGGGACAAGTTCCCATGTACCATTACAAACCAAGGCATCATACTCATCAGACATGGCTTGACGCCAGTTGGGATCTTTGATAGCTTGGGCGACAGTGGTAGGTTCAAGGACAGTGTGAGAATTTAGTTGAGCAGTAAGGTTTAGTTTGGTGAGTGGTTTGTGGATGTTATTTTTGGATCGGGTGACAATGACACGAGGAGGGGTATTGGAGGTATTGGAAGTGTTTATGAGAGAGGGTTGGTGAGTGTCAGCGGCTAAGGCCAAAGTATGGACAGTGGGGTTGGAGATATCTGGGTGTGGTAGAGCTGGTGGTTGGATAGTCGGAGTTGGGAGAGGTTTGTGTGTGTGCTAGGAATTTCTGATGGATGTGCGGGGCTGGTTAGAGGTGATAAGTTGGGGTCAGGTAATAAAGGAGACCTCACAACGGGAGCAGGAGTCGATGGTGGAGATGGTGTGCTGTGGACCGGAAGGAAGGACACGGAAGATTGCCAGTGGGAGGTGGTGGAAGGTAAAGGACGTTCGAGGTGTGAATGAAGAGAGGTGAAGGGAAAAATGGACTCAACAAAGCGGATATGGCGAGAGTGATAGATGTGGGAGGAGGAGGGGTCAAGGTAGATATAGGCACTTTGTGTGGCAGAATACCCAAGGAAAACACAAGGTGAGGAACGTGATGTGAGTTTGTGGGGAGAATAAGGCCGTAGCCATGGATAACATAAGCAGCCAAAACTGCGGAGCTTGGAATAATTGGGTGAAGTGCCAAAGAGTGCAGCATAGTGTTGTGAAATTATTCGCAAGCGGACAAGTCGCACAAGTAATAAAGAATGAGTAGAGTATCGTTCCCACGAGGATATTTTAGCAAATTCAAATTCAAAGTCAATTCAAACAATTATTACACTAATTGGCAATGCGAATTGTCATTGTGGTCATTCAAAGCTAACAAGCAACTGCAAAATCACTAAGTAAGTAACAAATTGAACAATTAACTAACAACAAACGACAATTTGATTTCCAAGAAAGTTAAACACTAGGGTTCCTAATTTCACCACCTCTCATCCAATTGAACTCCATTGATTCTTTAACTCGCAATTCTCAAATTAGTTGTTGACAATCAATTTCCCACTCTATTCAATGTTCTATTCCTAGATACATCGAATGTGTTTTCAACATAAATCCGGGTTATTCCTAACACTCGGATTAGTACATTGTAAACCCATTAAGATCAATGGAAATCACTTAACAATTGCATAAGTCATAAACCTATATTTCTATGGTTCATTCAACTTATGTTTTCTATGGATTCTTGCAACCTTAGGCCTATCCTTCCGGACTCAACTCAAGCTAAAACTCATTCAAATGGTGATCAAGCATTTGAAAGCAATAAGTGTATCCATAGAAAATCAACAACAATAAGAGAGATTAAAGGCTAAAAATCAAGTTCATTCAACATTCAAAGAGGGGTTCCATTTGGACAAGAGGGGTTCCATTAGGATCCCTAGTTAGAGGATTAGTTCCTCATAATCACGAAATACAACTTGAAATCCATACTAGCAGTCATTTAATACAAGAAATGAGAAGAAATTAGATGAAACCCCTGAAATTCCAGCTTGAGCTCCCAAGGGTTGCCGTCCAAGCTTGAGAGAATTTCTCCAAAGTTCCAACCCCCTCAAAACCTAGCAACTTATTCCTTTTATACTCCCCATGACCCAGAGTCGTTTATCTCACAGGATGATGTCGTTTTGAGCTAGAAACACGTGAATTCGGGTCTTTTCCGCGAAACTGCGCAGTGCTGTGAATAGTACTCCGATCGATCGGGAATAGTCCGATCGATCGGAAATACAATCTGTCTCGATGATATTTTTAGGTGTTTTGGCATGTCCGATCGATCGGGAATATGGCCGATCGATCGGAAATCAGTACTGGGCTCCAAATCTTCATTTTGCACTCTTTTCCTCCCTTTCTTGCCTTGACACCTATAATATGCAAATAGAGCTTTCTTAGGCAATATTAACTCTTAATCAACTCAAAATGCAATGAACTTATGCGTAAATGATGCACAAATGTATGTATATATTTGACACATCACATAGGGCGACGAATATTGAAGTGTGAGGGTTGGGAGACGGTTGATAAGATATACTACAGTGGAGAAGGCGTAGGACCAATAAGAGAGTGGCATGGAAGCATGAGAAAGTAGAGATAGACCAGTCTCAACAATGTGGCGGTGGCGACGTTCAGAGTATCCATTGTGTTCAGGTGTTTGTGGAGGAGAGGTGGAGTGCGAGATGCCATTGAGAGATAGAAAAGATTTGAGTGCTTGATATTCCCCCCCATTATCCGAATAAAATGTTTTGATACGCTTGGAAAATTGAGTTTCAACAAGTGATTTAAATCGAACAAAGATGTCGTAGACTTGAGATTTCCGCTTAAGTGGATAAAGCCAGATGTATTTGGAAAAATGATCCACAAAAATAACATAATATTTGAACCCATCAATTGAATGAAGAGGAGAAGTCCATACATCAAAGAAAATTATGTCAAGTGAAGATGTAGATACAAGTGTGGAAATAGAGAAAGGGAGTTTATGACTCTTGCTACATTGACATGAATTGCAATTGACATTAAAATTCAATGGACTTGATACATCCAACTTAAATTTGGAAATAATATGTTTGAGAATTTGGACAAACGGATGACCTAGTCAATGATGCCACTCGGATGAAGTGGCCTTGACACTTGAAAAGGCAACTAACGATGACGATTTATTGTAAGGGACCGGCCATTCATACACACCATCCTTAGTTCGACCCTGCAAAAGAACTGCCCCCGTGCGAAGATCCTTCACAAGAAAGGAAGTGGGTAAGAACTCAATGGAAGTATTGTTAAGACTAACAAAATTTAGATATGGAAATAAGATTCTTTTGCATGGTAGGAACATAGAGAACATTATTTAGGGAAAAAGTATGAGAGGAGGTGGTGAGAGATTTAGAACCAGTGTGGGTAATAGGAAGACCCGTGCCATCACCAATCACAATATTATTAGAGCCATCGTATGGAGTATGAAATGACAGGTTGTTCAAATCAGTGGTGACATGGTGGGAAGCACCACTGTCCATTAGCCAAGTGGTGTTGTCTGCATTGTTGTTGGTTGCCAAGTTGGCTTGGGGCTGCCATGGGGCATGAGGACGAGGTTACGATGGAGATGAGCGACGAGGAGCAGCAGTGGGCTGCAAAGTAGGCTGCATCTGGCGGAAGACCGAACATTGAGGAACAGTGTGTCCCTGTTCACGACACCACTGGCAGCTACCTAAATATGGTCGAGGAGCCTGTCGACTGTTGACATTTCCAGGGTTGGACCGTTGGGTAGGCTGAGAGCAAAGGACCCATGGAAGTTGTTGTCCGCGATTACCAGAGGTACTTGGTTTGAACCGGGTATGAGCTGGATTGGCAGTGGCTAGCAGTGGCGAGTTATTTGATTGGCGAACATTCAACGAGAGTTCCTTGTTGATCAGCTTTTCATGGAGCTCATGAAAGGAAATAGGTGTATCGCGGCCATTGATGATGTCAACAATAGATTTGTATTCATCATCAAGACCGTCAAGGATCTTTTCAGTAAGATCCTCAGCATCAATCGGTTTACCCAGGGCTACAAGGGCATCAGCTCGACTTTTAATGAACTGCATGTATTCAGTGATGGTTTGTGTTCCTTTGTCGATGTTCTTGATCTGATCCTTAATCTGTTTGATGTGACCGTGAGTTGGCCGAGCATAAGTATTGGCAAGAACTTGTCAGATGTCTCGAGAGGTCTTTGCCTAATTAATAAAAGGAATGAGAGGTTGAGATATAGTGCCAACAAGTGCACCAAAGAGGAGTTTGTCTTGACGACGCCAGGTATGATATTCTGGGTTGGGTTGGGTGGTATTGTTGTCTGTGATGTTCTCGGGTGGTGCAGAGTAGGTACCATCAATAAATTTAGACAGATCATATCCGACTAGAATGGCTTCAATATGGAGTTTCCAAGAAAGGTAATTGGTAGAGGTGAGTTTAACAGAATTGTGAATGTTCACATGATAAGAGGTTTGGAGGGTTCTTGGGTATTGGGTATGGTAACTGTGATATCTGTATTGGCCATGTTGGAGTTTAGTGAGAATAGATGAATGGAAAGACTAATACGATGGAGACCTATGATCAAAGCTCCGATACCATAAAAGAATAGACTTGACGAAGGTAAAACTTTCTTGTATTGATATGTATCATTATCTCCATATATATATATATATATATTACAGAGAGGACTTGTATCATCGTTGACGTTACAACAAATTTGGTAAAGATATATTACACTGCATGACTTAAGGAGATAAATATGTAATTGATTAGGAGCTAATCATGTGACTATTTGAGGCAACAGTATAAGTAATTGTAGTAGATAATCATTAAGAGGGATTATCTCTATCAAACACAACACAAAGAGACAAGGAATATAACTTTTTCTTATTATTAATCCATAATAGACACAAAGCACATAATATCCATCACTACTAGCAACCAGATCAAATTATTTGAAGCATCTAAATGGGAGCTGGTGCTGCAGCAAAAGCACTGCAGAATGCCATGAGCTTTGGTGGAACAATAGGGTGGAATGTGAACATTTTGGGCCAACAATTCTCAACGATGGCTAGAAGAGCTTCACAGCAAGCACGCTCAACTTCCACGATTCCACTGCCTTGGAACACCTTCGTAATTGATTCCACACACCCTTTGATCTCTAACAAAGCAGCCCAACATTGCATTGAGTTCATATCAGAACCAGTGGTAGCAGCAGCAGCAGCAGCTGGCTCAGCGACTACAATTTGGGATACCATGATGGTGCATATTGCCATTGCTACTACTGAAGTGACCATGAGCCTTGCCATGGTTGAGCAATTATTGGCAAATTAATCAACCAAAATAGAGGACTAATTAAGTCTTTGGTTTTGGAGTTGAGTGAAGAAGAATGGGTTGGGGTGGATTAATTTATAGAAGAAAACAGATTAGGAAAATGTTGAGATCAAGTGTATTTTTTTGCTCAATAGGAAGAGAATTGTCTGGATTTCCTATATATATCAGGTATATGTCTAAATTAATCAATTTTCATTAAAAATGATTTGGATTTGTTAAAATATGTTTTTAGGATAGTTGTTAATGAGCATACCATTATCTGTGATATACATTAATGTCTTTGTTAATAAATTCATGAATTTGAGGATTTGGAAATAGTTTTTAATTGTGCAAATTAAATACCCTTTAATTTATACTAAAATGGAGCTTTCGTATATATCAACAATACAACAAATCACCCTTGTAAAGGCGATCAAAATCCGCAACCATTTGAACAAAAAACACAGGTCGAAGATGACAAAGCCTAGGGTGGAGTATGCATCACAAGGATAATATTTACGATTTAAAGCAATGTGGGCATATAATAGGGAAGATTTAGTTTCCATTGAAGTATATCTCAAAATATGAATTAATTATGTCAATTAGGAATTTAGGATGATATTCTTTTTTTTTAATCAGAATATAACTTACCATTGAAATCAAGAAATAAAAGGGTTTACAGCCTAATGACCAACTAAAGCACAAATATAAGTAGGAGAACTTCTGGCCAAACTCATAAGTCATCAAAATTCTTAGAAAATCTAGCAAGAGAATGCGCCACTCCGTTATCAACCTGAGAAACATAACCAAAACTAACAGACCCAACTAGGGATGGCAAAAAAAACCGATCCGAGCATTATCCGCAGGGTATCCGATCCGTTTAAAACCCAAAAACTGATCCTATAGGTTTTGGAAACGGTTTTGGTTTTGGTTTTCAAACCCGTCACGGTTTAGGGTCGGGTTTGGTTTTTTGTGTAAAGTTTAGGGTACCCGAACCGTTTAATAAAAAGATTCATTGTAGTAATAATATTATAAATAATCTATAAAGGTATACTACTATGATATCAAATTATAACATGATAAAGCATATTAAAACGTATATATTTATAGAAGCATTCTAATAAAATTATAAATTAGACTAATTTGAATTAGAAAATCATAATTAATATAAATCATACTCAATATTAATTTATATTAATATAATCATCAAAAAGAAAAAAATAAAAATATTAAAAGTTAAATGGTAAACGGGTACCCGATGGTAAACGGTTATGGAACGGTTCTGGGTTTGGAAATTTAAATGGTTTTTTAAATGGTTTTGGAACGGTTTTGGTATAGAGTATCTTAAATGGAAACGGTTTTGGTATTTACTAATTGGAAGGGTACCCGACCCGTTGCCATCCCTAGACCAACAAATACGTAAATTCCCTTATTTGAATTAAAAATAAATTTCCGCTTTAATTCTTATTCATATAATCTTATTGATTGCATGGATGATAAAGTGCTTCATGTGGAATTACGTAAAATATAAACTGCAATAAAATTACAAAAAACTAATTAAGTACTGATCAGGTACTCTCTCCTACAACATTGCATCATGCAACGTTTTCACATCATTCGATCGGACAGTGAAGGTAGTCTTCTAAAGAAGTTCAAAGCCGGTGATGGCAATCGATCACGGAACATCGGATGGCGGAGATAATAGAATCCAAAAGCCATTGCAACCATCTTTGATGGTACCAAGTAGAGAACCAAAGCCACCACAAAACACAGCCCCACAAACATCCCCGTCGCACGTGGATCCCTCCACGTCACCAACGCTTGTACACGCTCGCCTTGTGCAGCGAAATCACCCAATACATTCTGCACACGTACACCGAGCGTACGCAGCTTATCATATCTCGCTCGCACCACATCCGGTGATCTAGTGCTTGGCACTACATCAAACTCCTCGTCCAGCTCATCACGGTCAATGGAATCAGCCAATGAGATTTTAGGATCGAAGTGCGGTAGTGGGTCCCTTGACCGGAACCTGTACTTCCACACTCCAATCGCAAAAACATAGAAGGCTAAAGTTGGAATGATCAAATCAGGGAACCACACCAGCATCACCAGCAGTGCATGTACAAGTATTGTAGCCGTTGGATTCTTCCACGAACGTGTATTCTCTATCCACCGTACGATATCAGCTACACCCGAAAGTACGTTAATAATTCTAACCCAATTGGCACGAACTTTACGCATGCTGAAAGTGTGCGAGTCCGCATCAAGCAAGTAAAGCACAACCTCACGTCTAAGCGGCGGCTCTGATCGCGACAAGTGTGTGGCCACGATCTTTACTGCCGTGCTCCTCAACATCTCCTGCGGTACCACCCCCAAAGGCTTTATGTGGTGCATCGACGGTAACAATGGCTGTGAGTACACGTGTAAGAAATCTAGAGTTGGAGTTGCACGGACGAACCGTACAGCCACCTCTATCTCACCCATTTTTTTCATGCCAGCATTTCCCAACACTAGCAGTGGATACGTATTTCTATACACTTTTCCGGTTTCAAGAGTAGATATACGTATCCTTACTTTACCGATACGTAAGTCTGGACGCGTGGCCTCTTTTGAACCGTCGATCTCATACACACCCCAACTATCAAATACACCAATGGTTAACACCGTGCATGGATCGTAGACCCTCCACGTGTACTGCTCATTCCACTTCGGTTCCAAACTGTCGCACACTGTACGCGTACGTACCCACTTGGTACCGTATTTAGCCACCGTATACGCATCCACGGATCCTTTGCCGTCGATTGTTTTCATCGGTGACAGATTTTTGCACCCGATTATACCGAACTCAATAGTGCCGACCGGTGGTTTCCATAACTGCCTCGCCGTGGGACGGTAATCACTGCACAAGTGCGCCGCCTCATCCATCACGTGATATTCACCATCAAAGCATAGCCTTAGTTGGACCCTACCTTTGTATGCTATTTTCCCGTTGTTTGGATCTTCGAAGCTGAACCACCGCGAAGTCACTTTCCTATCATCGACTCGTCGCTCTATGCCTGTAAGCGGTATTCTTGTTAGACCAAGAGTAACTGGTCCTTTCGGTTGCCGGAATTCGATTGTGAAAATTAAGTGGTCACTAAATGGCTCGGCGGCTACAAATATTAAGTCTTCGTTCCAAGCAGGAGCTCCGTTACGAGTAACGGCGGCTTTGGTCTTCTGAACTTGGAAGCCAAGCTGTGCTTTAATTTGAAAGGACGCTTCCTTTAACGCCATTAAAGGCAAAATGTCTTGAGCTTCAAGCACGGTGGCTCTAAGGTACCACAGTTTCGGCGAGAGGTAGACTTTGGCTCGAGAATGAATGCTACCGGCTGTGTCGGTCTTCCATGCATCGGGAAATGACTCGTCAGCTTGGGTTCCCACCCACGTGGCAAGCATCAGGTCGCCCTTGTGGGCTCCTCCACCTTCCAGCCTGTACCATTGTGGGGCCAAGGGGCTGTCTGGTGGGTCTCGGAGTGGGATTTCCGTCACGTCGAAGCAAATGCCACCTAAGAAATTCACACCTGCCACATCAGATGGAGCGTCCAGTGGTGGGTCCCAAACTGAGATCTCTAAAATGGAGGAAGATTCAGGTGAGTCGCGGCCAAATGCGAATGTCTGGTCCCACTCATAGTACATCGCTTTACGGGCAGGCTTTGACTGTATTTGGGTGCCGGAAACGGCAATCTTTACGACAGGACTGCCCTTTGTAGGGAGGGATCGTGCTTTCACCGCACGAACGAAGAGGTAGTGCATCTTGTCAACTAGATCAAACGATGACCGTTCGAGTTGAACACTTTCCTGAGACTCCAAGGAGAACGTCGATGGTGATCTCGAAATGGGTTGTGGACCGTTTATTCTGGTTACTTTGACCTCCGGAATTGACCCTGAAACTGATGCAGCCATCACTTCTGGTTGTGGTAGCACCCTCTTAGCCATCGGCTCCAAAACAATGTCCTCCTCAGCTGTCTCCGACGTCTCATCTGCTGTTTCTGGCGGTTGATCGATTGGACTCGCATTCGTATCAGGAGGAGGAGTGGGCGGTTGCTCTGATTCCGGAGGCTTTTCAGTCTCTGGTGGAGCCGCAGCATCAGCTGGTGGCTCTTCCTTTGGCTTTGCATCATCCGCTGGTGACTCAGTTGGTGGCTCGGCTTTAGCAGGCTCTATGGTGGGTCCAACTTCCGCAGGCGTATCAGATTTTGCATCATCTGTCGCGGGACCAACAGACTGTTCAGACCGTGGCGCTGCAGCCGCATCTTCTGCTGCTGCTGGTCCATCCGCTTTCTTTTCCACCTTAACTTCCCCTGCTGGCGGTGGTGGTGACTGCGGAGGAGACGGAATTGGTATTACTTCAGCGGCATAATAAATCTTCAACCCAATTTCGCCCTGAATCCAACTGAGCAAGCTTTTTCTCTCCAGAGTGTAATAAATCAACGCTTCCTCTCCTTTCCTCACAAACTGCCTCGAACTCAACCGAATCCGACCCAGAAAATTGTTCCTCCGGGTCGGCCCATAATTCTTATCATGATAAACATCTAGTTCAAGCATATCGTCGAACACATTAGATGGCTTACCAACATTGAACTCGAGAACCTCATTCCAGCTCGGATTCAAATCCCGAACAGCTGTCTGCGTCCTCCTCCTCTGTCCATAAAAATCAATCACAACATAAGGACTGGAAGTACCTTGTCCATCTTTCGGCAACAGATTTCTCGCATCAACAACCTCCACAATCAATTTCTGGGTTGAAGTTGAAGCCATTGTTATTGTTTTGTGTGTAATCAGTATCACATTATTGAATTAGTTTTCGCAGTGAAGGAAAAAAAGGAGAGCTCTTTAGTGTCTATAAGAGTTGTTATATAGAGTGTGAAACTAAAACAGAGTAAAGAGAAAAAGTGAATCTGAGTAGTGGGAGCTTAGTCGGAGGAGATAAGAAATTAAAGGTACTTAACTTGATGAACAATCACCTTTCAAGACAGACCCCCCATAATTTCTTTTTCTTTCTTTGTTGAATTTCCTTTTGGACTACATTGCACTGAAGATTCTTTACCATCTACGTATAGCTTTTGCTTTTTGGCCGGTTAAGAATATTTGTGCAAAAGATTTGAACCTTGAATTGAATTGGCACCAATGGTAATGTTGTTGTGTGGTTTTTTTTTTTTTCAAAGATGGGAGTCACCGTCTGGCAGGGGATGACTCTACTTTGTGTCATCCTCCGACACTTTTGCTTTATAATAATAATTGGGTCATTTGACAAAAGCTTGGGCAGAAACACTACTGTGCAGTGTGCACCTTCTCTTTCTCGCACTTCTAGGAAGGAATGGTGGACTATTAGTGTATGTGATTGGAACGTGAGTGGCATTTCTGCTATGTAGGTGGGGCTCTACTAATCAAGTATATATGCTTTTGAAACCGACTGAAGAAAATTGGGTGAGACAAATGAACTATGATGATATATATAATTAGATGTTCACATTGCTAATATTTCATTGATTAAGTGTATCAAGTAATGTCCAACTAGGCATTCGAAAACCCCGTAAAAATCACACTAGAAGTAGACCATAAAGCATGACATCGGTGTGATGTCGATCAAGGAAGTTTCGATGGTCAAATTAGTTGACGGTGGCAGGATTTTTAGTGAGAGAAGTGGGAAGAGTGTAGAGAGAGTGAGCGGAATACCTCCAAAAGTTGGATCCTTTTTGTGACAGGGACCCAATGTATTTATAGGGGTCCTAGTCACGTAATGGGCACGTGAACTCTGAGTTGTCAAGCACTGGGCTTTAATTAGATCATGGGCCAATGAAGGGGCTTCTTGGGTTGTGAGCCCATAGACTAGCAATGTAGGCTTTGGACCTTTGTTGACTAAGGCTCGTGTGGACCTTTGTTGAGTAGACAATCTAGGTTGTGGGCCTATTGAGCTCGATTGAGACTCTCGTGGGCCTTTGTTGAGTAAACAACCTAGATCATGAGTTATTAGGCTCTTGTGAGCCTTTGTTGAGCAGATAGCTCATATTGTGGGCATGTTGGGCTCGACTATATTCAAAGGAAGTTTTTGACCCATGCATTAAGTAATCAAAAATATATGTACATTGCTAATGGGGATGGTATGTTTTAAACATGTATCATGGTAATACAATTCTATAGCCCATACACTTGCAAGAAAAACATGAGTTTGACGTTCCTAGAGTTTGGCTAGAGGAGGTTCCTTCTTCTATTGTGAACATAGTGGAGAAGGATGGATGGGAGGGGATCCAATTTTTAGCTACAATTGTAGCTAAAATTTTCCCCTAAAAACATGTTAAATCATGATTTTATTTGTTTGAAAATGATATATTAGATTTTAGAAGTTACAGATTAATGTTTATGGTTTAAAGTTTAGGATTTAGAATTTAAGGTTTATATTTTAGTTTTTAGGTTTTTGAATTTTTTTTTTCAAAATATACTATATTCCGACATTATGACATGTGATTGCTCACGAGGGTTCGAGTCCTTTCTAGGTAAAGAAAAGAATGGTTTTAACAAACAAATTGGTTAATAACTAGCTTTGTCTTGGAGATATTTATATATATGTTTGATCTCACTTCAATCCTGAAATCTTTATGTTCTTTTTATGACTTCATCTTTGCTAAAAAAAGCAATCTTTTTCACTTTGTTTAAAGTTGTTCCTTACATATCTTAACACGTACCTTGTAAGAGGGGGCATGTCAATAAAAGTTCAACCATTTTATCATTCATATAATTAGGGCAGCAAATGAACAAGAAAAACACTTAAATTATATAATTTCATGTTTTGTTAGATTTGGGCTCTACAATTCCTCAATAATTGTGGAGTCTAAAATTTTAGATCTAACGGTCAAACTAAATATCGCATCATTTTTTTTTTTTACTTTTATCCAAACAATGTCACACCATTCTCTCTCCTCACATATGTTTTTTTGATTTTATTATTAAAAAAGAGATGAGATGACTTTGCATCATATGCGAATTTCAGATTCTAAAATTAAGAAGAATTGTAGAGCTCCTGATCTGTTCTTGTCTCGTAAATTTCAAATTGTTTATAGCACGGTATCACCACATTTTGTTCTAATATTAAAGTAAATTATAAAGTTTTAATGTGATGAGTCGAATTTGGGTCTCTCTAATACTGGAGCTATTCTTGCCAAATCAACTCAACCATTCCTATGTCGTTATATTAAGCAAGAGCTTCGAGAAGCCTTAGTTGAGTTCGTTTTACGCCTGCGGCCGGTCCTAGGCATTTGTGTGCATGTACTTTGATCAAAGTTTATACATATGTTGTGTGTAATAAAATGGTGATCGGGTCATAGGTAATTAAATGATGGTATTAGTGTGTGGACTAACATATATCGATAGTGTAATATTTATCTACACGACAAGATGATATCATGATGTAATGATTTCCCTATTAGAAATTCATAGTTTCATACCCCGACAAATAATTATATTAATCGCTTTGAGATTTCGATTCCCGTGAATACATGCAACAAACTATCCTCATGAGTTTATTCCTGCCAAACCTAACAAATGGGCTAAACCCAACTCACCAAACCTAGGAAAATGCCTAATTAGTTGTTTGAAATGGGGCTTAGACCATGATGCATGTATTCACGAGTTTGTTCCTCCCAAACCCAACTCACCAAACCTAGGAAAATGCTTAATTAGTTGTTTGAAAATGGGCTTAATTAATAAGATATGTACACATTGAAAGATATAAACCTTACTGACGTGGTATTATATGTTGTTAACAGTCCTATTTAGAGCTTATGCTCTCCCTCATTAATATTCTAAAATTGAAATTAATACAGCTCTATAAACTCTTAATTACAAACCCTAGAATTTGATGCAAGTAATTATATTAGTGATGCAAACATAAGCAAAGAAACGTAAAGATAAAGTAGGAGAGAAGCAACACTTGGATCAATAATTTCACTTAAACAAGTTAGGGTTACATGATAAATAATTGGGAGAATGATTTTACAAGTGATCGATGCAAGCATAAACAAAAAAAAAAGAAAAAAAGAAGAGAGAATGAACTCATGAATATTTAAATTGTTTGACAATATGTCTACGTAGATGGGAGTCAGCGGCTTAGATTTTCACTGAAACAAATTTATGGTTACATTATAAATCTTGAAATACGTACTTAGTACTAATTTTACAAAATTACCTATATACAATACTTACAAATTGAAATGTTTAGAGTCTATATGTCGCGCCACATGGCCTAAGTCAATAAGAAAAAATTTCATCAAAAAAAATAAAAATCTATGTGATTTGCACGGTAATAGTATTTGAATCTATAAAAATATATATGGTAATACTAACTAATTTTTATATTTTTCTTGACACTCCCCCGCACATTACGCAGCTTCCTGACTAGTTTTCTCAAAAACTTATACTAAAATGAACCACTAACATCAACAAAAAAAAAATCTTCCAGTGTATTATTTCTATTTAAATTTCATGATACAAGTACATCACCATGAAGAGCTAGTACTTCAATGTTGAACTGACACTAAAAGAAACTGAAAACTCAACTTCTTCCACATGAATTATATATATATAAAGTGTGATATGCAGTTCAAAATGGTCAATATAATTAACCCTAATTTGATGAACAAGAATGATAAAAAAGGACAAAATCAAGGCCCTATTGAAAATATGAAAGAAGAACATTACATTATTGGTGTGGATAGACTCAAGATTTTCTTCCAAGTCAAGATAAAACAATACAATTCACAAATATTGTCTTATATTGTTTGTCTGTCTGGGACTGGGAATATAAGGTACAAAGTTGTATAACAGAATATGTTGTCATTGTTTGATTATATATACATATAGAGAGAGAGGAGAGTTTTTTGTTTGTATATATTTCCATCCTTTCAACAAAAGCTATTGGGGTGTATATATATATATATATATATGAATCTGATCATCACATTCAAATAACATAACCCATCTCTCGTGAAAACAGGATACATATTTACATGGTGTTTCTTTGCATATGAAAAAGAAATTAAAGAAAACAACATGTGCTATTTTGAAAATTTTAACACTGCTAATTAAATCAATCACAATTTACTACATATTTCCATTGTTTTAGCTTTGATTATTGCCACAAGACCCTTTTTTTGTAGGGAAATAGTGTTGAGAAATATCTCAAAATAAATCAATCAAATCATTAGCTTCAATAAGAATCTTCTCTTTTCAAAAAATTATTATGCATGAAGACTCTCTCTCTCTCTCTCTCTCTCTCTCTTTATATATATATATATACACTTGAGTGAACAGAAATGAATTATCATATCAAAATCTTGATAAATTGAAAGGTGCTCCACTTTCATTGGCAAAAAGAGAATCAAAAAAAGTAGAAAACCACATATTAATTAGCATGAAAACAATAACTTAATTACAAACACAACTGGAGTATTATGATTAAAAACACACCTTAATTTAGCAAAAAAAAAAATGAGAGAGGGCTTACCTCCTAGAGATGTTGTATTTCTTTGCAAGGAAAAGCAAGGCATGAGGAATGAAGCCTGGTCCGAGATCATCACTCTACATATACTATAATTCCATGATGTTATCAAAACTAAAGCTTCTACCAAATGAAACCCCAAAATCAAGCAATCCAATTATCAAGACATGTTCTTTTTCAAGATCTCGATCGATGAGATTCCAAAGGATCTTGGATCAAACTTCATTCCAAATACCTCTTCTCCTTCATTCATACCCACAACTTAATTTCTCTCTCTCTCTCTCTCTCTCTCTCTCTCTCTCTCTCTCTCTCTCATGACTCAACAATCAAGCAACAAGGCTAGATCGTTCCTCCAAGCCCTCAATTGGTTCTCATGTATATATATACAACACATATGTATGTTAGTGTGTACATATATCTAGGGCGCACACACCCACAAATTGAAGAAGAAAAAACAGACAATAGAGATGAGACCAAGCTAAGAGAGAAGTAGTGGCACATGGTGTACACGTCAGTCCATGGGTTATAATAATGAAAAAGGCTGGTGGGTTTTGGAGTTTTTTTGTTGTCTTCTTCTATGGCTTTTTGTAAATTTACAGCCTTATTACCACTAAATATCTATCTATATATATATATGACAAGGACCAAAACAATTAAGCATGACTTGTAGCGCGAGTTGCAGTACATGATATATATGGGCCTCCACAACCTGCAAATTCAGAAGTCCTTTTGTTAATTTATTATTATGACCATCAATGTTCCTAAAGTTTGAGGTCTCTCACTATAGAAAAAGTTATACATAACAACTATGAAGATATCACCATCATGAGAGAAAAGAAAGCTGTCACCGCCCACACACAGACATATATATACATATATATGTATGTATATATATAATAAAGTGATGAATATGATATCACCGCTCATTTCCATCCACATAAATTCATTGGACTTGTAATTCCGCAGAATAATTCACAAACCATGCATGTAACACAAACCCATCAAAAATTTATCAAAAATTCATATGTGAGATCATACCTCCGAGAGAGAATTGAACATCAATGGAGAAGGTCATGAAGTCAACACCATCATTGACAAAGTCAAAAGTGTTTGTGTGTGTATCCTCTCTTGTGTTTTCTTGCGTGTGTATACTCTCTTGTGTTTTCTCTATGATAGTACTAAAGTTGGTAAAAAGCAATACTAATCATGGAATCCCAACATTGGAACATAATGTACTAATTAGACCATCATGAAATTCTACTTCTTTATTAGACCATCTGGATCGATCGAGAGTTATATATATATATATATATGGATCCAATTATCAATGTACATAATTTCCATATAGGTAATATGCAATCAGAGTCTTCCTAAAGCAGCAATCAAAGACGTTTTAACTACTGCAAACTGAAAAAAATGAACCTGAATTACCAAGAATGAAGAGTATCAGTATCATCTGTACACTTGAGTATACACTGAATCTACAGGAAGATAATCTGTACACTATGAGTATACAGAGATGTGCATTGGCTTGAAAGGTGAAGGGATGGAAAGAAAAGCCGATCCTACAAAGTACAAATGCACATTTTTATTATGCACCTACTCAATCAAGAAGACTAGTTCTTGACTATCTTAACACTGCTGTAAAAGCGCCTGAGGTCCTTCACAGCTTTTTCCTCTATCTGAATTGAACGAATTGATGAGGGTGTGTCACTTTCCGGTTTGAACCAGCGGTTCATCCCTGGAGAATCTGATGGTGATCCCTGACTAGTAGAAACCGAGAATCCAGCCGTCCTTATCTTCGGACTGTGGGAGAGACTCTGCGGATGTTTTCCCTGGATTCAAACCATAAGCAATCTTATTTTTGGATTTGAGATAAATAAGTCGCAGATGAACAAGAAGTAAATATGAAAAACTGAAGTTTGAAGATTGCATATGGCAGAGGATGGAGAGTTTATTGATGCCTGGTAGTTACGGGAAAAACAAGGAGAGCAATCGGCATTGCAGTCTCCAGAAAAGTCATATGATAAGTACATAAGAAGCACAGGAATGAAAACATACTTCAGAAGCATAAAACTAATGACCATAACAAAACATATAGATTCAAGATATCATCATATCGTGTTAATATTTATTGTTTAATGAAGTAAAGGAATTAAGCGTAAAATACCTGCTGCATCTGAATGGCCCTAAGAGATGGCAGATGAGGGGGAGTTCCAGAAGCCCATGGAGGTGTGCTTCTTTCGACATCAGAAGCCGGAGATGCAAGGGGTTGTGGGACCACTGGGATTGGCTTTGAAGGAAAAAAAGAACTTAACGAAATTTTGCTGTCATTTCTAACATCACGCAGATCTTCAACACGATCTACTTTTCCCGTCTGCAGGTTGACCTTGGTTTTACTCTGCTCATCCTGGATTGCACAAAGCGAAGCAGAACCCTTTGAAATCTTGGCCCCACCCCACACAGGACCCTGTGTTTTTGGTGTTGGCGCAGGTGGAGCAACAACTTTCGGAGTGTCATCAAGAGCACCACTCAAGAACAAAGAAAGTCCACCCTTCCTGTTCTTTTTCTTGGTCACTGACTTATTTTTGGTTGAGTCAGAGCTGTCTTTTTTCTGAACAATGAAAGCAGGCTCTTCCGGGGCTTGGCTAACCATGCTCACTTCGGACATGGCATCTTCCTCCTGCCAAGCACAGTAAACCAAATAAACAACGTAAATATATTTCTCAAATCCCATTCTTACCTATACTGACTCTCAAATACTGCTGTAAGTTCTAACTAGACTGAAGATGAACCAAGAGCAGCGCATTTAATAAGATACAAAGCTAAAGGGTTCACAGAAAATTTAAGGAACCTAACCTTACTGAAAACTTGGGAGATTTCGACATTCAAGAAATCCTTCACAGGTTTTGGATCTGTTGGAGTCTCACCAGGACCAGACAGTATTTCTACTTTCCCTGCCCTTTGTTTGCTCTTTCTCCTTTGTTTTCTTGATACAACAGCTTTCTTATTCCCTTTTCCATCTGCCGAAACTGAAGGTGGTGGTTTCACCTCGAGCGCTTCCCCGACAACACCCAGGTCAACAAGTGAACTTTCAAGAACTGGCTTGGTTTTAAGCTTTGCAACCTGCTGGTCATCGAGATGTTGCCCACTAGATTGCTTGGTTTCCAACATTTCAATCTGTTGCAACTTCTTTCGCAGAGCGCGAACCTTTCTGCAAATGCCATGATTAGGATCATCATCAGGTTGAAGAAAGGAATCCAATCTCCTGTTTCTTCCATCTCTCCAGGTGGAACTATTCATACCACTGTCCCGAATCCTCAGAACCTCGCTGTCACTGTCCTCTTCTTCACTATTGATGACAACAGGAAAAGTAGCGGTTGGAGTTGGAAGCCTGCGGTAACTCCACGATTCAGATGACTTCTCGTCTAAGAGCTTTTCAAGATTAGCCAAAATATATGGTGAAGCACTTGCAAAAGCATGCGATGAGACAGTTACAATATAGTCAAGGTTGCGAATAACAATCTCCTGCAGAGAAGAAAATCTACGAGCTTCAGCATTTAGAAATTATAAAAACTATAAATATATATCCTCATCTAAGACATCAACTGATCAAAGAGGGTTATATTTAAGGGTGAAAAGCAAAAGAAAACAAAAGGCAAGGCAGTACGAGAACTTGAGGTGAAAACCTCATCATGCTTCGATCCTCAATAACATTTAATGTCTGTCAAACAAAAACACGACATTGAGACAGTGAAAAACAACATGCAAATGATGATAACCACCTTACTAATAATTTCAAACTGATTTTCTGAGGGGATGAAATCCCCATGAGGTAATGGTCATTGTTACAGTCATAGATGCACTTGGCTAAAAGTGGTGAAACAATTTAACATCATTCTGGTTCACTTTAACAATCATATGTGTTACAAAGACTGCTCACTTCAACCCAAAGTAACTGCATTGGGCTTCAGGGACATTGGTAGCAAAAAATAGAACAATGTAACATTCGTCATTAAAAGAAGAAAATTGTTCAATTATCCTCCACACGACTCTTGATCATTTTTCAGGTCTCGAGTATGAGACCATAGTTGGAAGGAATAAGATCAGCCCAGTATCATGTGGTTGCAAACCAGACGTTGAACCCATAGTTTAGGCCGTCTAACATAGTCCATCATATAGAAAGATAACAACATAAACAACAACAGAACCTATCCCAGCGAAAACATTAAAGGTTCTGGCATGACTGAAAATTTTGTCATGGGCATCAAGCTCGAAACGAACCATACCTCACAATGCTTCCTCAGATTATCTGCTTCAAGAGAATCTGCAATTTCAAGCAATTGGATAGCATTTCGAGGCTCAACTAGACACTCTGCTGCCACTTTTTCACACAGACTTTTTAAGCTCGGTACAGGCCTGTCCTTAGGAACATCCTTTAGTGCACTAGATGAAATTCCATCAGCCTCCATATTGTTAAACATAAAACCTTCATCAACCTCTTCTATTTCATTTGCAGCATTCAATTGCGGCTTCAGAGGATTTATGACCACATTGGGACGATAAACAGGATGATGGAGAGAAGCAACAATGAGTAGATGTGTTTCACCAACTGAGACTGAAGTAGCCTTCTTTACACCATGTAGCCGAGTAATAATTGGTGGCTTATCTTTGCCTTTCTTTCCATCCCACATGTAAACATCCCCTGTAGCAGTAACCGCTGCAATCCAGTACTTGCCTGCAGATATTCTCACCACATTTTTCCCGCAGACAGAATATAGCTGCAAATAGAACGAGCAAGCATGACACATTAGAGACGTTTCATTTCTGAGCAGTAAAGAAAATTTCCAAAAAAAAATTGTTATCAAATTAAACCTGTTGACATCTAAGGTCAGGATCTGATGAAATCCAATAAAATAATGCACCATCTTTTGTGAGAGCCATGCTATGCACCATTCCTGCAGCTACGGACACCACATGTAGCCGTTCCATGCGATGAAACTTCAAAGGAGCACTACCAACTTTCTTTAAATTTCTAGCAACAACAACACGTCTCGGTGTAACAAGCCGATGACCCCATGTGTACACCTGGCATACAAAGTGCATAAATTAGGACTTTCAAGGTGCAGTAGCGAAAGTATCTAAAACCAACCAACAATTAAACAATTCCATTCTGTTTGAAGTTCAATGCCAAAGTAGTTTACATGGTCTAAATAAAAATATACATATATGATACAGGCTCCGCCACAATAATTACATAACAATGTAAATCTGTTTAGTCTACCTCTCCATCAGTTCCTAAGACAATTGTGTGGTACTTTGCCGCTGCAACTCCAGTGAAAACCTTGCCTTTCAGGAATTCAACAACTCTTGGAGTGTAATTAGATGCCGAGTTAGAGGTACCATAACCAAGCTGACCCTCCCTGTTGCAGCCCCAAGTGAAAACTTCTCCAGATTCAGAAACTACAGCCGTGTGTTTGTTTGCTGCAGCAACAGCAACAATCCTGGACTTAAGTGAACTAACTCTTCGAGGTGTTGGTTGGGTATCCACGGAAGTGTAGCCAAGCTGCCCCTCTGCATACAATTTGTAAAGACTTAGGACCTCATAAGTGACAGAAGCCAGTAAATCAATGACGCCAGAAGAGAAACTAGCTCTTTTGGATTTTCATTTCACATAAGAACCACAAACTGCAAAGTAGATAAGTCATAATGGTGACATACAACTGAATTCGGGAATCACATTATCAACATTTGAACAGTCAATTTTGTGCACATTCTCAAACTTGGCAACTTTTACCTCTGTTAGATCCCCAGGTGAATACTTCCCCGCCTTCTGTGGCAAGAACTGTGTGATGTTTAGCTGCCGCAACTGCCTTTACACGGCGGCAACCTAAGCCCAAAGTCACCTGGCGGGGAGTGATAACAGCTGCCTGACCACTGAAAGGAATAAAACAGAAAGGGCATTTGATTTTTATTCACCGAATATTGACAAAAATCATAATTAGCTAAAAAAACAATAATGCCAAGCAACCGCTCTGTCTCCACAATACAATGCACTATTAGTCTCACATTTATAGTTTTCTGTCATCTGTGAAAGAGATACTCTATCTCTTAGTGAGAGTGAAATGAAGGAAATAAAAATGGAAATACTTACTGCACACACAAAGTTAAGCCATTTATCATCGCAATTCATTCAAATTTCAAAAATACACATGTACATCTGCAAATCATATCCACATACATCTGATGCATGGTTAAGAATCTAATCTCTGACTCCAAGAAAAAAATTTCTTAAAACTGTGTATGCGAACTTACAAATCTGGTGGTGACACATTATGCACACCAATTTGTTGGACCGAAATCAACGCTATTATTTGGAGATTGCTTTAATTCAAAGGATATTCATTCCAAGTCGTTGTCAGAGTGCAAACCAAGGTTTACTTCATTGAGTTAGGAAGATATAAGGGAGGGAAACTACCTGTGGATATCAAAATCAGGGTGTCCAAGACGGCCCCCCCTTCCAAATCCCCAAGTGTAGACTTCTCCACGAGTAGTGACAGCTATGCTATGGAACTTTGCAGCAGAGATCAACTTGACAAAAGAGCCATGAAGTGAATCAACTTTGCATGGCAACTTCTGTATGCGTTCATTTCCAGTTCCAAGTTGGTAGTTCGCACCACTTCCCCAGCTAAACACCTCAGTAGCTACTACAAGATACATACGCCACAGGTTCAAGTTGAATAAAGTATACGTCCTCACCAATCACATAAACATAAACAGTAGATACCTGAAGTTTGTCCACTTCCTACAGCCTGCAACACAGGGCCAGAAAGAAGATCGACAGGAATTTGAGATTTAGAGTCCTCAAGAATAACAGAAGCGCCAGATTGGAGAAGAATACTTGCTACCGCGAGATGTCCAAAGTGCAGGGACCTATGAAGGCTACTCCATCCCGATTCACCATCCTAAGATAATAGTAGGAATAGTCTTATAATCATCCAGAGTATAATTTTTAAACTACTTTTTGCTTTATCAAGCCCCTGAAGACATACCACTCACAAAATACAATTAGAGAAGGAATAGGACTCCATATAAAAACAGAAAGAACCAAAGAAGGAATAAGACTTAATGAAGTAATAAACTGCAAATGTTTTTGGAAATTCAAATACTTGCGGATTATTTCAATTACCAATAGTTCAAGAGATCAAGGTTCTCAACACTCAGAACCCTGCCCTCAAATCCCCATCATCGTTAGCAAATGAAAAGAGTTAAAAAAGAAAAAAGAGAGAATCAAAACAAATGAAGAGAGTTCTGTCAGTTTTTCAGTAGAATCAAGTATGAGGATTTAATACTAACAGCCAAATAAGGACCAAAAGAACTTTGAGATCTAACATCAAATCATATTCTGATTTTCTTTTAAAAAGCAAGATGAAATAAATGGTTCATGTAAATACTAAAACAGAATGATACTGATCCTTCAGGAAAAGAAAATATCAAGTAAGCTAAGGGCTACGAAAAGCAACACACCCTGGCATCAGGGTCAGCACCAGCAGCAAGCAGCCTCCTAACGATGGGAATGTGATTTCTCCAAGTTGCAATATGTAGAGGAGTCAGGCCAAAAGTGTTCCTCGAATTGATATTTCCTCCATTCTTCTTCAGTAGTGCTAATGCTGAATCCACATCGGATATGGACCCTTCTCTCACCACAATACATAGATCTTTTTTGGAGCCGCAGAATGAGGATTTTCGAGAAGGTGTTTCGAGATTCTTTCTCTGTCCTTGAGGTGACAATAGCATCTCCATCGTTGGATGTATTCAGAAAATACAGCCTCTTTTTTGTTTCACGAAAAAAAAGTTGCATATATCTCAGGAGTGCAGCTGGTGCTTCACAACATATCTGCCTTCAGCCACAGAATCAGATCTGAGGTCCTCTTAATAAATAAATCAATGTAACTAATATCAGACTGATCTCATACACTTCAGATTATAGCTAATTTCTAAAGACCAAAAGAATCACAAAGAAATATCTCTTGGATGCAGAAACGAATCAACACACTACTATTCTGCCATCATCATCGCCACCCTTATCATTTACAGCGACCAACTGAAGCAGCCATTCACACATCCCCATTACAATTCTTGAGCCATATAGGGATATCCTGTTTGGACATACACATAATATTTCAAGTTTGTCTCTCAATTAAATATACTTAAGAAAGGGAAAATGTTAATTGAACTAGAGACCATTAACAAGCATCAATGAAGTAGTACATCATACGATTTCGAGCAGATGCTAGCTTCAAATCAAACATAAATGACAGCAATAATTGCAAATCATTGAAAATGTATCATATCTATGTCTTGACATGACCCATAAATGATTGATGTAGTATTTTCAAGAATTTCTGAAAATCTAACTATAACAGAAGAACACAACAATCTGTTTCTGGTACAAAAAAGAAAAAAACTTAAAACACATTTGTGGAGTACGACAGTTTTCTAATTGAAACTGAAATTGGTAACATTTCTAAGCTCCACTCTGATTATCAAAAATACGATCCCTACATATATATGTAAATCATACTCAAGATGCTAATCCCACATGGAAAGAAAAGTGCTACATCATCTGTAGAGAGACTAGAAACCAGACAGTGCAAAGGACTAAGAATTTCGAAGCAAAGCACTTAATTATAACCAAAAGTTTGATCTAATCTTCATGCCTAAGAGAGCACCAGGATCGAAAGTGCTTTTCTAGGACCCAATTCCACACCTAAATCAAAAGGCTTGCAAAAACAGAGGAATCGGAAAGAGTAAACAGCATATGTAAGTATTGCTACAAAAAGGACTCAAAGAATCTCGAATTAAGTGAACCAAAAGCAAGCATTATAGCAAAATCAGAGAAATTCGATCAAGCAACAGGTCTCAACATCCGGATGCCATAAATAAAAATGAACTGGATCAATACCCATTAACTAAAATCCTACATAGCACAAAAAAAAAAACACATTTCAACCAAAAATAAGCAGGAACAATTAAGCACAACGATATCACACCTGCCCACCACAACATGATTGCACTCAAACACCAACCCAATCCATAAATCAAATCATAACGACAATAAATCAAAATACCCATCAAGGAATTCACACCGAACTTCGAAACAAAAGACTGAGAATACCCAGAAATCAAGAAGCCAAATCAGATTGAAACAAAAACAAATGAAGTTAAAAAAATATATTTAAAAAAAAAAAAAAAACCATTCAAATATATGTGGTTATACATCACCTGCGACTTTTACATAAAAAAGCGGTGGCAGGAAACTTGGAGTGAAGAAGAAGAAGAATCCTATAAAAGAATGCTGATTTCGTTTGCAGAAGGGAATAGTACCCAAGAATATACCGAGGACCAAAACCGCATAAGGAAACAGAGAGACACACGTTCAACAACGGCAAGGGTAGTGCAGTAATTTAAGAAAGGTAAATGTTGATAATGCCGTTGTATTGCAGCGTTTCAATGTTGCGTCAGAGTTGGGTCGTGGTTGGTTCTGTCTTCGCCACGTAAGTCGCATATGTTTGTCAGACTGACACGTGGCGAGTCCAGGGTAGTGAAGATCTTAACGCAGCGAAACCTGAGGAGCTCTTTTTGCTCTTTTTGTGGTTTTTGTTTCATTTTTTCTGGTCGGAGGCGCTAACTGTCAACCTCGTTAGTCTCATGTGCTTAGAGACATGAAATGACTAATTTGTCCATGAACCGTTTCTTTTTTCAATAAAATACCATAAATAGATTATTAAAGAAAATTATTCTCCTTCTTTTTGTATCTCCAAATTTAAATAAATTAAATTTGTACTCATACTAAAATAATCACAATAGAATGTATACATTTTTTTTTTAAATAATGAAACCGTACAAATTTCCCTTTCAAACATCTGATTAGGGTCTAAACTCTAG
Source organism: Tripterygium wilfordii (assembly GCF_013401445.1). NCBI lineage: Eukaryota > Viridiplantae > Streptophyta > Magnoliopsida > Celastrales > Celastraceae > Tripterygium > Tripterygium wilfordii. Next base: position 4,364,336 of record NC_052246.1, read on the forward strand.
ATGATATGTCTGCACGTACAGAATTTTCTCACATGACGACAATCTGATTAGGGTCTAAATTCTAGATGTCATGCTTGCATGTACAGAATTTTTTCACATGAAGACAAGATAAGTTGGAGTAAAACTCAGCTCTGGTCAAAAAAATATCTTATTAATCACATTATTAACATACAATAGTCATTATAAATTATGCAAAAATAATCTCCATGAGTCTCAACAAACTTCAGGGGACTAAAAGCAAATTAATTCCCAGCTACTTGTCCCAAGAAAATTGATTGCGAAGCTAACACTGGACCTGCCACCAACAGCTGTGGATCTAATTGAAAATAGGGCAAATTGCATCTTCAAAGCAACCAACAAATCGGAACATAAGAACAAGTGATCATGACAGTTGGGATCAATATTTGCCAACACATGCAGTACCCACCAGAAGTTGCTGCTAAAGGAAAGTCTATGAGAGAGATCGGTTGTTATCTTCTTCACATACTGATAATGGCCTGCAAAACAGCTCTGAAATCTCCAAAACAATCAATGACCTCAAGATATCTAATGTCAAATGCTAATGGAAGTTGACCCCAACTTTTTTTGGGACCCCACAATACCCAGAAGAGAATCTACTTTTACTCTCTCTTTTTTTAAGGTGGAACCCCCAATCGTTCACCGGACATTCAACTAGGTAAATCTCAGGATCACATGAAAGACCCCGCAATCCCTATAGATTAGTTGAGGTTTGGGCCAGGGCTTAGTGCAGAAAGATAATGCAAAGCGTGAACAACCCATTTTCGATAACTGGTTAGAGTTGTTAATTTTTATGATTCAAATCTTAGTTTATACGTTTTGGATATAATTAGGTGATTTGAACTTGGAAGCTCCGTTTAACTACACATGCAAAATCTCGGTATGTAAGGATTGGATTTCTCTATTATGTGAATTTCAATTTCCTATTGAAATTATATGCTCTATTTAGTCAGTTCAGAGGCTTTTCAATCTCAATGTGGAGGTTTGCACTACTTTTAGGTGCATCCCACCTCACAACACTACATTTTTTTGTGACACGTCAAACGTTTTTTGTCAGTAGAACTCACCTCATAGCAACAACTTTCTACCTCGCAGCACCTCACCTCACCTCATCTCACAACACTCCCAAACGTTTATAATATATGTTGAGTTGTCCCACATAATCAAATTAGGTCAATTATTTTATTTTAGATTAATGTACAATGTAAACGTTATGTGATTTTATATTAATATTATTAATCATCTAATATAACCGTGATTTAGATACGTCAAACGAACCTCACAACACCGCATCACAGTTTTAAAAGTGATGCGCCAAACAACATCACTTTTCCAACTGACCTCACAGTATCACACAGCAGTTCGAAGCATGCCCAAACGGACACAATGTCCTTAGTCCATCAGCGTCCAGCACAGGTCACGTGCCCCCTTTTGGGTCATGATAAAGTTAAGCACATTTAAGTTACTAATTGCCTCCTAACTAGATTCTTTTGACTTTACCAACCAAACCTAAACCTAGAGAGAGAAACTATGGGCTTTTAGGATGGATATAATTAGCTGGGGGCCCATTTTCACAACCCACTACCGCTAATTTGTCTTAACTTCACAATTTTGGGACCGGTCCAAAGATGAGCCCCTTTGAAAGTTGGGAAAGAAAGCAATAAATTATAGAGATTCTTCGTTGATTTTCTTTCTCCAAATGACATAAAAACAACTTGTTTCTTCTTCTTCTTCTTATTTTTTTCTATCGAAACAAACAGAAGAAATATTAAGTTGGGGTACTGAGAAAAGTTTCCAAAAAGCAATCACTTGCTATCATGGTCTACTAGGAAATCCATCAACACTTAGCTACCAAACAAAAAACCAGTCACATGGCATGTACAACATGATACACACCATCTCCTCTTCAGTTGCTGAGATGTTTCCACTGTTCCAAGTCCAGGTTTTTATTCTACCCTTTACTCCACTTCACTACCAATACTTTTTACTAGTCTCAAGTACACAATAAAAGCAACCAAAACTGTACCTTCCTTGGCCTTCAAGTCTTATCAGTTTGCTTCTTCTACATATAACTCAAAAGGACTTGTTGCTCAAGCCCTTCCAAACCCCAAAAAATGACCACAAAAATCCTAAGCTCCACAAACAATGGTTTTGAGAGTGAATGTAAGCAGATTCATGACTCTTGGGGCAACCTAAACCAACTGGTTCAAGTCTTGGCTAGCCGGACCAAGCACGAGCGCCGGCAAATCAAGGAGACTTATAAGGAAATGTATGGAGAAGAATTGGTGGATCTTATGCAAAGAATGGTGAGCCAGAGAGATAATCAGGCCAAGATTGCCTTGTCTATGTTCATGCTAGACCCTCATGAGAGAGATGCTATGGTAGCAAGGAAAGCACTTGAAGATACCAATTACAAGGCACTTGTTGAAATTTTTCTGGGTAGGAAATCAAGTCATATTGTGCTCATCAAACAAGCCTATCAAGCAAGGTTTAGGAGGCAACTTGACCAAGACATACTCAACATTGAACCCCCTCACTCATATCAAAAGGTAAGCTTGTTTTGGTAAAGAAATCATTTTTCCAAGCATTTTCAGTGTTAATTTTGATGGGTCTTTCACAGATTCTTGTGGCACTGTCTGCATCACACAAGGCACACCAAGCAGATGTTAGCCAACACATTGCAAAGTGTGATGCAAGAAGGCTTTATGAAACAGGGGAAGGAAGCTCTGGATCAACCATTGAAGAAAATATTGTGCTTGAGATTCTCAGTAAAAGAAGCATTCCACAGTTGAAGTTGGCATTTTGTTGCTACAAACACATCTATGGACATGACTACACAAAGGTAAAACCTTTTTTTTTGTCTTCACTCCATTGAAAACCAGATGGTTCTTGCCTTCAATTTTGTATTTATTTTTGCAGTCTCTCAAGAACAGGAACTCCATTGAATTCTCAGATTCTCTAAGAATGGTTGTGAAATGCATATGTAATCCTCCCAATTACTATGCCAAGGTAAATATACATATTTTTCTTCTCAAAAGTTTGAAACTTGGTTTTGTTGACTAGAAAAAGTTGAAATCTTTTTGATATACATGTTCCTCAGGCTCTGTATGGAAGCATTAAGGGGATCACAGCAACTGATAAGGATGCCTTGGTGAGGGTGATTGTGAGCAGAACAGGTTGTGTAGACATGGAAGAGATTCAAAGGGATTTCAAGAAGAAATTTGGGGTGGAATTGAGAGATGCAATCTGTGAAAATATTCCTTCTGGGGATTACAGAGACCTTCTTGTTGCCTTAGCTACAAAAGCAAGTACTTCCATTAGAGCCTCTGCAATTACTTCTGAATTTCTTTAGTGGAAAGCACCCTTTTTTTCCAGTAAAAGTCAAAGTTGCTTTCTTGAATGTACATACTAGTTTCCAAGAAGCACTAGTTTGGTGTGCTTCATGTTATTCAACCAAGAGACACAGAATAAACCCATGTTTGGTAAATGTTGTGTACAACTTTCTCTTTCTTGTATTCTTAATTCCAATTTTTTCTTTTTATGTATTTTTGGACAACTTTCACTTTCACATGTAAAATTTTCTTTCACATGTGAACCTTTTGAACTGCTAAATGGTGATACTCTAGGGAGGTTTTAGAAGAAAAAAAAAATACTTGTGTAATTTTTCTATAACAAATTAAAAAGATATTTTTTTAAAAAAAATCATGGATTGGGAACTTGGGATTTACCGTTAAGAGAAATTATTTCAACCAGTAGATCCAAACTTGACTAAACATCATGCGATTTACCAAAGTGCCTGAAAAGATTGAGGTAATTTCAAGGGATTGGGGAGCTTCAATTCTTAGCTACAATTCTCTCTCAAAATCATATTAAATCATTAATTAAAATGTGTTATTAAGTATTTTGGTGTTCATAATGTTAGAATAGATATAGTAGATTTTGAAAAAAAAAAAATACATTGTAAACCTAAATTTTTAACCATAAACCCTAAATTTTAAACTCTAAACTCTAATTCCTAACTCCTAAACTCTAATGAGTCATTTAAAAAAAAACCAACAATGATTTAACATAATTTTTGGGGGAATTGTACCTAAGAATTGGAACCCTCACGTCTCGTGATTCAACTACTTGAAGATTTATGCTTCCAAAGGCATTGTCTGGTAACAATAATGTATTGGGATTAAAGTTAGTGGTTGTGACAAAGAGATTCAACTGTTACCACTAATAACACTAATTAATGAGCCTTCCTTGCTATAATACCTAAAGAAAATGAAAGCGGAAAAATTTAAGATAAAATTTACAAGCTCAAAGAATATATCAAGGAATAATATTCCTTCACTCATGCAAAGAAAAGAACTTTTACATGTGCAACAAGATTACTCAATCAAGACACATACTCATATCAAAAAGCTTTAGAAACCCAAACAGGAATTATTCTTGGTTTTCCCCTTCTCATGAGGAAGTCCTACAGAACCAGCTTGCCCTGTTAATGGTGGTTTAGCTAGCTTTATTGCTCTATATAAAGATACATACGTATACAAAGAGATTATAAGCCCTTGTTCTCCCAATTTAAACTAACAGTCACACATATATTGTGATCGAGCTAATCATATAAGAATCAAATTAATCAATCAATCTTCAATGGCAACCAAGGCTGAAGGAGCTACCGGCAGGCAATCTTACGAGGATTTTGAACCACTCTGCAAATGGCAGAAGGATGAAGAACATGACACTCTTGAGGTCCATCTTCATGGTATTTATTTCTTCTCCTATATATCTTTATATTTATTTATTTACTTATGCTTATATATATATTGTTTTGCAGGTTTTAAGAAGGGTCAAATGAGAGTCCAAATCAACAATCTTGGTGTCCTAACAATCTCCGGATCACGTCCCCTGGATGAAACAAGATGGAGCAGATTCCACAAAGAAATCAAAGTTTTGAAGGATTGTAAACCAAATGAAATCCATGCCAAGTTCTCTAAAGGCATTCTCCATGTAGTGATGCCTAAGGGATCATCAGAAGATCACGCAATCACAAAAACAAATACTACTCACGACAAAGACAAGCCAAAACCAGCTCAGATGAACCCAGAAAATGTGACCAAGGAATCCATGGCTAGAGATCAGTTGAATGCGGCCGGTGCCTCGACTAGTATCAGTGGTGACATTGAGAATGATAATAGATTGGACGACAACAAGACCATGATGAACAGCTTCAAGGAAAGAATTTCACGGCTTACTAGGGGTAAGCCTATGATCGTGGGAGTGGCCGTGGTGGTGGCAGTGGCGGCGGTGGTGCTTCTAGGGATATATGTAATGAACAAATATCAAGCTCCTGACCATGTCCAAGACTAAACATGTAATTTACGTTTTTCAGGAAAATAAAAGGCTGAATTTGGTAATACTTTGCCATCTGGTCAATATTAGTATCGACTAATTACATTAATACTTTGCAATTAGTCCTATCTCACTCAAATATCAAGAATTTATTCTCATTCAAAATTATATAAAATACAACTATTGATATTCTTAATTTTCACAAATCATTTTCCGGAAATGCTACATTGTTCACATACATTGATTTCAAAGCGAGGTTAGGCAACAAATGAAGGATAACAATAACCACGTACGATTCAATCAGTGAACTGCAGACAATTCCAATATAGATTTATTATATTATTATATATTATACCCATCTAACAATATTATATACTGTAATCATCTCCAAAACCTTTGCATGCATGGTCCTAACTCCTAAGTGAGCATTTTGCTTGTCTATTCCAAAGCCCCTTGCCGTCCTTGGGCAGCATTTGTTGTTAGGACTTGCCATTCCCAAACCCTATAAATATATACATCTCCTAGAGATCTTCATAATCAACAACCATTGGAGCAAGCTAGATATAATTTGACGTGAAAAATCAATGGCTTCCTCTCGCATTCTCTCCATCTTTTCGCTCGTTGCTGCCATTGTTTCAACATCCACGTTGGCTAAGGAATTCATTGTTGGTGATCAGGCTGGGTGGACGATTGGTTTCGATTACAAAAATTGGGCACAGGGAAAGAACTTCATGGTTGGAGATACATTAGGTAGAGTAACTATCTTCATTTTTTTTCTTCATATTTTGTATGCTTATTTTAGATCAATTTGGATTGAAAATTGACTAATTTAAAATGGTTTGTAATGTTGTAGTTTTTAACTATCCTGTTGGAAATCACAATGTGTTCAGAGTGAATGGAACTGGGTTCCAAAACTGTATTGTGCCCCCAGCAAATGAGGCTCTCTCTACTGGAAAAGACAAAATTTTGTTGGGAAGTTCAGGCAAAAAATGGTACATTTGTGGTGTGGGGCAGCACTGTGCTCAGGGAGGTCAAAAGCTGGCTATACAGGTGATGGGAAATACATGGGCTCCAGCTCCTTCTCCAAGTAGTGGTGTCAAAGCTACCATTTCTAAGCTTTCAGTGATGATGATATTTGCCATAGTGACTTTGGTGATCATGGTTTAATCTGGATTTTTTATTCATATAGTTTTGATGATTTGTTTAGCCAATTATTCCCAATTAACTTTGTTTCTCCTGTTGTTTATGGGGCCTGTTGTTTATGGAGTGATGACTCAATAATTCTCTTTATAAGATATTGATGATTCTGTGCTTGTGTTTAATCTGATTGTTCTATACGTAACTAACACTAGCAACAATAAAAGTGTCTGCATTTAATTTTGTTTTCCAAATCCGAACAAAATTAGAAACAAATCAGGATATTAACTTATTATGTACAGATTTAAAATGTGCAAATTTAATTATGAATATCCCACATCAGTTCAATCAGGGAGCGATGAAGGGTGTCACATATAAATAGAGTGCACACAGCAACTTATTAGATACTTACGGATGGGGTCGATGAGTGATCAAGAAGACTCATGGCCTAGGACAGTGACCTCCATTGCGCAATAGGAGGGGTGCTGCCCTAAGGTCTCCCTAATTTGGGAGAGCCTACGTCGTAATTTGTGGAAGCGGGGGCCTGCATTCGCGCGGCCTCCTACCCAAATATCAGTCTAAGATTTTTAGTATGCCAACACCATTGAGCGTGGATTGCAAACAAGGAAATGTCAAATGAAGATTATATTACAATCAAGATAACAAGAGCAGACAATTACCCTGGTGGAAGATGAGTTTTCCGGTAAGATGAGATAGTCCTTCCAGCCGGGGGGGTTCTGTTACCTCATCTGAATCATAGAAATTAGAAGAAGCTGAGGATAATTCACCACTGACAACGGAAAGACTCCCACATCCTGGTGTTTGAATGGAGAAAGGGTCAATGGACGCTTCAATTTCTGCAAACAATTTGAAAAAAAAATGCAATTAGAAGCTTAGCAGATTCCACTCCACTTTCAACAGCTCAAGTTCATCTGCCAATGCGAAGAAAAGACAGAAAACAGACAAAAAGAAGATTAACGAACTGACCCATGTAGTTGTTGACCAGCAGATCGCACATGTGCATCAATGTATACAATCATGCATGCCCTTGTAGTGTTTGTATTGCCCAACATTAATTCAGAAAAGTATTATCAGGCTGATTATCAGCCTCCTTGAGCAGCCCAGCTCGCTCTGTCTAACAAATCAACAACATTCCCATAATGCTTAACAGCAGGAGTGACTCCCCAAGCTGGCATTGAATTGAACAATCTAACACCATCTTCTACTAATCCAACATGGTTACAAGCAGAAAGTGCAGCAAGGTATGACACAGCGTCTGGGTACACCTAAGCTTGAGCCATTTGCTTGAAAAGATCAAGTGCTTTGTAGTCATCGACATGTATTGCAAGCGCCATGATAATTGTGTTCCATGAGACAATACTCTTCTTGCAAGTCATGGTACCAAACACGCTTTATCCACCAACCCACTTTTTGCATACGTATCAATACTGCATTGGAAAACTTGCACATTCGTATCAAAGTTTTCATCCCTTGTGAAAGAATGAATCTTTTCGCCTTCTTTCACAGCACCAAGTAGTTGCGAGCACGTGGAGAGAGGACCAAGAACAGTTCTATCATTAGGTTTCAATCCCTCCAGTCTCATTCTTTTAAATAAAGACAGCCTCAATGGGTTGATCCCCTTGAGCCAATCCAGCGATTGACACATTCCATGAGGCAATATCTCGGTTTGACATTTCGTCGAAGACCTTCTCTGTGCTATCAAGACAACCGGTTTTTGCATATACATCTAATAAGGTGGCACCTAATTGAGCATCGGCAATGAGCCCGTAACGCACCACCTGGGAGTGCAACTGGGTGGCCTCACGCAAGCTAAAACACTTCCCCAATAGTGTGGCATTCCTACAGTCATTCAGTACCCTAACTATGCAAATTCAAACTAGAAAACCCAAAGTATCCCAGAGATCCCAATTAAAAAAGAAAAACCAATTCAAAATTGTTTTCAGATAAATAACTATCAATCACAACAAAGTATGAATGATTTAACGAGAACCTTGATTTCCATACAAGGATTGACCAGATGCAGGAGTGATTTACCTGCAATCTTTCTTCTTCAGGTATTCAACTTCCCCCTGTTTTGCCGCCTCCGCTTCTCTGCTAATAAAAGGACGCACAATGCCTCTTTCCCTGGCCTGGGCCTGGGTAAGGGCCGATAGGCTATAAGCCTATAACATCTTGGGTTATTTACGGCATATTTTGACCAAGAAAAGCAAAAATGGACTGGTTTATAACTTACAAGTTGGACCAACTCCACTTCAATTCTCACAGCGAAAAAGATAAACATCCCAGAAATCCCAATTGTTACGATGTCTAGCACTGTTGTTCTCACAGTAGACAAATAGTTTACACGAATGGCTTTCTCAGAAACTATGATAACTTGCATTTTGATCAAATCAGAGTCCAAAAACCAGAATTGCACAGTTTTAAATTCCCACAGCTTACCATATTGTATGTTATGCACAAAAGGGTAATGCTTTATACAATTTTTGTTGATTCAACATGGCATAAACATTGTCATAATACAAAAAGACCCAAAATGTCAATCTTACATGTAACTTATCCCCTTCAGAAGACTTACAATAACAGGATATGGATATAGTTGTAGCATAGACTACATATAGTAATAGAATGAACATACATATATGTCAATTGAGTCTACTACTCTTCCACAAACTTCCCCCCAAATGAATCTATTTCAAGTTCTAATCAGAGAGGACGCCAAAAAAACCAAAGATTTTAACTACAGCACAGTTAATGGTAGAGAGGAATGATCAAAGCTACCACGCAAAGCTCTTCCTCTACTAGGTCTCCTCTTCACCACCACCTTCTCTACTTCCTCCCCACCGTATTTCTGAAACGAATTCACCGCTGATCCGGTGTTCACGCCACCTTCTTTGGTTGCACCGCCATGAATTAGTACTCGCGTAATCCCAACATAATGCAAAGACTCCGCAATTTGTAGTGCAGTAGCTCCCTTAGTAGTCCTGGCCTCAACATCCGCACCTTTTTTCACTAGCAACTGGATCACCTCTGCGTGACCAGACTCCACCGCGCAATGTAATGCAGTGTACCCGTCGTCGTCCTTGGCATCAACATCAATTCCCTTCTCGAGCAATGCACGCACTGCGTCCACACGCCCTTTAAAAGCCGCCCTATGCAGGGCAGTCCAACCGTGCTGGTCTCGCCCATTTATGGCCGCGCCACTCTCGAGCAGTTTATGTATTGTCCTTACCTCACCTTTTCTAGCAGCAACACACAAGCTGTCTCCAAGCTTTAGGGCATCAAAAAGGCGCGAGTGTCCATTTTCCGCAGCCAAATCGTAGGCAGTTTTGCCAGCTTTGTTGCGGATGTCTTTGTTAGCACCTTTTGTCAGTAACAACTTCACCATTTGTTCATCCCCTAAACTTGCTGCAATGTGCAAGGGAGTGTCACCATCTACAGTGTTCCGTATATCAGTTCTAGCTCCACTAGCTAACAGGAGGCGGGCGCAATCGCGCCTCCGTTCCTCCACCGCGAGATGGAGACTAGTGTAGCCGTCTTTGGTGAGGGAATCAACATTGGCTCCTTTAAGCAAAAGTAGCCTCAGAATATCCATGTGGCCGTTCCCTGCTGCGAGATGGATTGGTCCCCAATTAGAGGTCTCTGATCTCTCTGTTCTAGCTCTCCTAGCCAATAGAAGCTCAACAATCAGTGCCTCACCGGACCCCACCGCGGCCTCAAGCGGTGACGACCCGGTCCGACTCTGAAGCTCAATATCCGGCTCGAATTCAAGCAGCAATTGAACAATATCTGGTCTACATTGAGCAATGGCTATGTGAAGCAGAGACCGTCCATGTGAATCAACGGAGTCCGCAGGATTCCACGCCGGATTGCTCTTCTCCAGAACCTCTCTTATCTCATCCATTGAACCATCCTTCACTAATCGAGCCAAAATCGGTGAACCCACAAACATGATCTTGATCGCACTATCTATAAAAACTTGTTTCTTCTTTGTTGTGAACCAATCATTAGGGACGGCATCGAAGGTCGATGAAGGGTCCTTGATTGTTGCGCCGGGAACCACCACACTGTGCAAGAGAAACGAATCCTCACAGTGAGGATAAGTTTCAGGGAGACTAACCCCCGGAGGAAGAACATATGTGATCTCCACAGTCAGGGTTGCAAGTGGAGATATGACCCCTGATTGTGGCTTCACTGTGTAGCGAGCCTTGTTCATTGGTTGCAGCCTAAACGCCACTGGCATAGTGTACATAACATTGCGAAGTGTTAATTCTCCCACACCTTTCAGGCCTGGCTCGATCCTTATTGGGACCAGATTTGATTGCTCCAAACTGATAAGCCTGTCCATGTCCCTCTCCCTCTCCACTTGATATCTCTATATGGAAATTGTTCAAATGGGTGTCTGAAAGTTTCGAGTTTGCTTTTGGGTATTGGTGGGTTTTGCAGGGGAGGCAAAACCCATGAAGAGATGGGAGTGAGAGTGAGAGAGAGAGAGAGGAGTGAAGAAATAAAGAAGTTAAAGGAGAAGGTTTGGTGATGGTATTTTAATCAAGGAAGAAGGTGAGGCCGGCTTTGATGAGAAACCGCCATGTGTTGGAGTCAAAAACAATGATGACTTGTTCCATTCTCTGTCTCTCCACTGTATAATTTCTATGTCACAGTTGTTCATCCTGCAACAAAGTCACTTTCAGTAAGGTAATCAGACACTAAAAAATTGTGAGCATAAAACCAATTTTCATTGTTCTTGTTCACACTTAAGAGAGACCATTAATTCTTGATCCAATTACATTGAAGGAATCTATGCAGAACCACCACCACCTCAATTAGATCTTCTTCAGTTTTAAAACATTTTTAATGCAGACAAGGTGTTTGTTTTAAGTGCTCAACGGCACTTCCATTTACTTGGCCAACTATAGTGACCGTTGTGCCATGTCCAAGCAAGCTAGCAAAACTTGGTCGGTCTAAAAACGCTTGCACTTAATGGCCAAATGGATAGTTTGGTATGTAATTCCAAGATCTTGATCGGTCTAATATTATTTTTTAATTTCTACAAGAAAAAAAAACATAATTAAATTTTCCAGCTGCTGATGTGATTGTATGCGTAAAGTAGTCAAATTTTAGGGATCTAAATTCAATAAATAATCCTCAAAAGATTTTCCCCCTTATGATGAGAAAATATGAGATTTTTACTTTACATGTAAATTCCGAGTATTTAAATCGCTTCACTCTTTTCAAATACGCTAGTAAATTACAAGGCAATAATCGAATGATTCATTCTCAGCCAAATCGATCATTTTTCACATGGTTTGCCAACGAAACATGTACCATAAGAAAATTATTTACTTGAGAACAAGTATTGTTAGCCAAGGAAAAACATTGTCAAAAAAGCCCATGAAATTGTATGAAGAAGCAAATATTGTACAATTTATGTTGCAAATTCTATGTGATTATTAATTTATTAACTGTCACACACATATATGTAGGACTGAATGTGAGAGGAGAGGACCACAATTACGAGCAAGCCATACTCCAAAAGCTAAAGTCCAGTAATTCTTGTTTTTCTTCTTGTGCAATGGATCTTTATTAATGGATTAGGATACCTTTTAAAACCAAAAATGGAGATTCCAATGAAGTAAAAACAAACATTAATGGATGTTAAGGACAAGATGTGCGGAATTGGTAGCAAATCAATCACATTTCATAACATAGTGAGCGGTGCTCAAGGACTTTCAAGGGAACAACCAAGCAATAATCTAGTTTAAGATTTTGCCTTCAAATGTTTTAACCTAATATATGTCTTGGCATCAAACATTGACGAGATTTTATTTTTTTTTTAGTAATTGAGAACGACGTTGTACAAGTTTGCTCTTAAACATTTGATATGCGCCTAACCTTGAGCCGTTAGGTTTGTTCACACAGAAGATTTTCACCTGACAACATGGTAAGTTGAACCAAAACCCAATGCGTGAGCATGAGAATATTGCTCTCAGTGGAAATCGAACTTATGATATTTCGAGTCTATACTTTTTGACCCAAAAGAGATTCACCACTAGGATATGTCACCCAAGCGATTTCTTATATATAAGATACTGAAACATTTATAAACAAACATATACTTGATTCCTTATGAAGACCAAGTGAAATATTCTGCTTGATATAAAGTAAAATGATGCATAAGAATCGAGTAAACTATTTAAATTTCAAGTGTGTCATTTTCAGGAGGTTTTCCCCTAACCCTTCCCTGCTTTTAAATTTCAGGTGTGTCATTCACATACTTTATGATTTACAGCATTTGCTAAAAGAGGTACTAAATCACTTGGTGATAGCGTCGGTTATCTCTCCGGACTTAGAGCATATAGTGGTCGGGAGTTCGAACCAATCAGTTGAGATAATTATCCTGATTCCGTGAGTTTGTAATTATTATATACTAAACACCACAATCAGTGTAATGAGATGGGACTCGTTGACATTGACAAGATTATTCCTTAGGTTTAATCGTCATTTGGATCGAATAATAAAATGAATGTGAAACTGGATGATTATTGGAGCTCTAAGAAGATGACACACCCCTTAGAGCTTAGAGTACTGTAATCCTAATATTTATATTTAAAGCTACAAAAACCCAAAAAAAATTTGAAAATCTCTATGGAAATTGAGCAAGGACAAATTATGGCAAGATGGTCACAAAGCTTAATTCTTTAAGAAATTATTTAATTCGTGTCTCTTCCAATTTTGGACCAAAATGAAAGGAAGAAATTAGAAAAATGTGCACAAGACCTAAAATTATTTCAAGCTAGTAATTCCTGTTTTTCTCCTTTATTAATGGATTAGGATACCTTTAATTTTAAAACAAAAAATGCAGATTCAAATGAAGTAAAAACAAACATTAATGGATGTTAAGGACAATAATATGTGCGGAATTTGTAGCAAATCAATCACTTTTCATAACATAGTGAGTGATGCTTAAGGAGTTTAAAGAGGGCAAGCAAGCAATAATTTATAGTTTAAGATTTTGCCTTAAAATGTTCTTAACCTAATCTTTTTTAATTATTCATTATTATATTATTTAAAATAAATTTAATTATTCATTATAAAATTGTTAGATAATAATTTAATTATTTAACGGTTATTTAAATAATTCTTTTAATTATAATTATTTATCTTTATTTTCTAAGTTGTTTGTTATTTATTTCAATATTTATTTATATATGTTACAACTTAATACATAATACCCCTGTAAGTCATTTGCCACTACATTTTCAACAGTTTTATGCTACCAGCAAAAATGCAACAGAACACTATCTTTATGATAAATAATCATAATGTTTTTTAAGCATACCCCAATCAAAAAAAATTGAGGCCCCCAAGGGAGTGAGTTTTAACCCAGAAAACCACAAGGCCATACTTGAAAGTCGGAGGTTACAAGTGACAAAAGGCCATAACCCACTTGTGTGTGTGATTAAGAGTATAGTATAAAAGAAAACAAAACATATTGTCTCTCCTGCTACTTGTTTTAGAGATCATTTTGTGATCAAGTACGATGTGTTTTTTTTTACTTTGAACTATTATTGATATGTTTTTATGTTTGCGATTTACAAAGGGTTGGGCTTAATACATGTGAAATAAAAGCCCAAAAAGGCCAAATTACCTAAAAGTCCCAAACAAATATACAAAAAGACCCAAGTACAAAGCCCAAATAATACAACAAAGGCTTTTATAAATATACAATACAAAATTATTGCTGACCCAAAATATACTTAAACATGAAGCCCAATATCGCTATCCTAGTACCCGATCCATGTTCAAACCAAATATCCAACCCATGTCATATAATCATGTACCCGGCACACTTTCTCCTTCTTCTCCATTCGTATGTCTCTCCATTTTTCTTGCTCAAACTAAATGAACCTCTAAGCTATCTTTTTGTCCTCATCCTTCAAGAATCATCAATTTTCCTTCCTCCCAAAACCTCGCATAAAAACAAGAACACAAGCAAAGGGATATATAGCCAAAGCGGATCTCCGATCCCAGTATAAGAAGCTAGAAACAAAACCAAAACTGAATGGAAATTGAAATAGAACAATTGAATAATTAAACCTAAATCTCAAATCACAATTGATATTACTAAAATATCCTTACCAATAAAAGTTGGACACATGGCACATGTGTGACAGCAAGGCCAAGACCAGTCAGCAATCGAAGTCCCTGCTTCGGTAAGACCGAAGTGGCTACTTCGGTATGACCAAGAAGAGGTCGACCTACAGTATTAGAGGCACTACTTTGGTCATTCAGCGAGTAAGACGTCTAGACCGCATGGTAGGAAGGTCATGACCAACCTTCCTAGTACACTCCTCCCTGCCAATGTAATTCGTCTCATATGACCTAGGTAGTAAGGTTCGACCATACCTTACTAAGGTCATCTACCAAGGAAGAGTCCGAACAGGACATTAACTCCCAAGTAGAATCCTACCCCCTTTTGGAGAGGGATACATAGGGCGCCCTCCAAAAAACCTCCTAGCAAACCAATGAGAAAGAGTCCGAGTCCGACTCCTACTACAACTCAAACTACTCAGCGCATATAAAAATAGGACCTCCATTCTCAGGTAAGCATTCTAACTCCTGCACTCTGAATTACTTAGAGGCACTGCTCGAAGCAACGAGTCATCCTCCCAAGTTTAGTACCGTACTGACTTGAACGTCAGAAAGATTCCCTGAGCACACCCTCAGGGCTCTATTGTAGCTTACGTTTACTCCCTGTGCAGGAAGGAAGGAAGTGCACACTCATCAGAAAAGAAGGAATTCAATTATTTCAACTCAATTTGACTTGACTGATTCGTCAGATAGGAGGGACCTATTCCGGGTATCATCCACAGTCAAACAAAACAATGGAAATAAAAAGAATAAGTAGAAGGGGAGATGCAGAAGAAGAAATAGAAATCATCACATCTTAACAATGGTTTTGAAAACCCAAATATGAAAACCACACTGTCCTCTGTACTCACTTTCTCTCTTTTTTCTTTTTTGCCCTCTCCCGTTTTTCTCTTCCTCCTTTGGTGTGTGCGGCGCCCACCTCTTAAAAAGAGGCCTCCTCCCTCTTTTCTTGGCACTCCTGCTCTCTCTCCTTTCTAAAACAGTGTGTGCCGCACACTAGTCACCTTCCCCTTTTTACCTTCCCCTTTTTTCTCTTTCTATTTGTTAGATATTTTCTAAGGTTTTGATTTTAGTGGGTAATTGGACTAAAATTTAGGCTTATTTGGGTATAAAAGAGGTTTTGAATTTTGGGTATTTGTGGGTTCATGGGTTTTAAACAAATAAATGAGTTTGAAAAATTTTATTTACATACTATTAATCTATTATCTTTATATCAATTTTTAATTTTTTATAACTTACATAAATATCTTTACATACAATAACATATTAACCTTTTAGAGAGACAATATATATGTAAATTTAACAATAAAAATTCTAACAAAAATTATAGAGATCCCAACATAAGTTGTCCCAGTCATTCCAGTTACTGATATGACTAGGGGACATGACATATATGGGGCCCACTTCTTTCACTTGTTCTTTCTCCTTCTCTGGTAAATTTTGGCCGTTGTCAATCTTCTTTTCCGGCGTAGCTACCGCGGGATCGGTGACAGAGACCAAAGAAATTGACATTGACCCATTTCAAGAAACCAAAAGAACAATTAGTGACAAAACAAGAGGTGCCGTCGGTCCCGCCATAGCTGCCGAAGAAGATGGACATCGGCCAAGATTTAGGGGAGAGAAAACAAGTGAAACAATCTGGTAATAAAATAAGAGACAAGTGAACCAAGTGGGCCCCACCTTAGCCATGTCACCCAGCCATGTAAGCAGTTTGGATGGCTGGGACAACTTATGCTGAGATCCCTATGATTTTTGAAATTCTAATATTTTATAAATCAAAGGTATATTCGTCTTTTTATTATAATTTTGTGTGTTGGTTTATAATTTTTTTGGCATAAATTTATCATATTGACAAAAGTGATATAAAGATAATGAATTAGGTTAAAAAAATGATGTAAAGATAATAAATTAATGGTGTGTAGATAAAATTTTCCAATTAATTTTTGGGTTTGAATTTTTTTTTTATTTTTGTGTTATTTTTTAAAATTCGGACAAAAACAGAGTACTACTGCTGATATCCAAATCCATATAACATTATGATAGGCTAGTCACAAAAATTGCATATATAAAGACCCTCTGTTTTTCATTCTGTAAAACACAAACGAATCCTTATTTGCAAGCAGTCACAATTTCTTCGAGAAAGACTCTGTTTTTACTCTTCGATTGCTTCAAAACAAGAAACCCAGAAGAGATTTTTGTGGTTCTATGGAGAATTCGAACCTCCGGAGAACTCGTATCAAGGCTTTGAAGCCCTTGGGGCCTCCGTTTCAATCTGGTGTTTGTTTCAAGCCTACTCGTCAGGAACTCCTCCTCTGTCTTTATAGGAAAGTCGCAGGACTTCCCTACCCAGATGATATAATCACCGACTGCGATGAGGTCTACGGTGATGAAACGAATAGGAATAATGAGCCGTGGAACTTATTCGATTTCAGTGATAACGATGGAGGAGAGATTTTTTACGTTTTTACTTGTCTGAAGAAAGTGAGTGGTCACCGTGATACGTCGACAAGGATACAGAGGATCGCGGGGTCGGGTACATGGAATGGCAGAACAACAGCTAGTGTTGTTAAAGATTTCAATGGAAGAATCATGGGTTTCGACAAGTACTATTCCTTTGAAGTGAAGGGAGGGGATGAAGCCTCTCAGCGTTTGAGGAGGGAGTACGGTAGATGGACGATGCACGAGTTGTCTCTTCCCGATAAACAACAATCCCCTAGAGATATTGTGCTCTGCGTCATTGGAAGGAATACTATGATTTCAATTTCTGATGACCCTGAATCGTCCATTGTCGATGACAAATATTTTTTGAAGAAGAGTAGTTCTTGTCCACTAATCAAGAATCAATGCAATGCCAATCCTACTAATTACGGCAGCTGCCCTTCTTTGGAGACACCGAAGAAATCTGAGAAGAAGAGGATGCATGGTGAAGAATATGAACAGAATTCAAGAAAGCGAACATGTAATTCCAGCAATAGCTTCTCTTCACTTGATGCCCAATCGGGTTCTGTCAATGGAGTAAGGGCAGTTGTGCAACAACCAGGTTCAGGTTCTTTAATGGTGGAGGTTCAGCAACCAATGCAGCCACAACCATGCTTCTCTGGCCATGAGAATGCCTTTTATTCCTCAACTGGTAATGATGGACGTTCAGGTTCTGTAATGGAGGAGGTTCAAGAACCAATGCAGCCACCACAACCATGCTTCTCCCGCAGTGAGAATGCCTTTTATTTCACAACTGATAATGGTGGAGGTTCAGGTTCTGTAACGGTGGAGGTTCAGCAACCAATGCAGTCACAACCATGCTTCCCCGGCTTTGAGAATGCCTTTTATTCCTTCATTGGTAATGGTATAGGTTCAGGTTCTATAGTTCAGCAACAAATGCAGCCACAAGCATGCTTCTCCGGTAATGAGAATGCCTTTTATTCTACAACTGGTGATGGTGGAGGTTCAGGTTCTGTAATGATGGAGGCTCAGCAACCATTAGCAATGGCATATCCAACGGGGCAAGACTATGAAATTGTTGAACAGCAGGCAATGCAGCCAGAACCATGCTTTCCTGGATATGAGAATGGTTGCAATTCCCCAACAGGTAACTGCTTCCTGGATCTGAATTTCTTACATATGCCACGCGATGACAATAGTTTCGAGGATCTTTCACATCTTCTTGAACTGCCAGCGATGCCACAATCTGAATATCACTCGTCGCAGTCAGAACCAATCTGCTATGAGGGTTTCTGGGATCCAAATTTCTTGCAGATATCACAAGATACCGGTTTAATTGAGAGTGAATCGAGCGTTCATGAACACCCTAATCATTCTAGGAATAGTAACTATCTCCAGGATCCAAATCTCGAGCAATTATCACACATTATTGATGGTATTGATTCATCTAATGCTGCTGTTCCAGTAGATTCCACTGCACTTCCAATCTCAATATCAGCAGCAGCCAAGGAAGTTGAGCAAGAAGATCAAGTAGCAGAGGAGGGACACAGCCAATCCAATGAGGCGACGAACAATGTCGAGAAATCAGAAACAGAAGCTGACAGACATTGGGAGGAATTTTTGAATAATTTGATGAACGATATATGAGTTATTTGGTGTCCAAGAAAGTCTTCAAATAACATGTTTCCCCTGTTACACAATTTGATCAAGAGTATATTATTTGTAGGAACTGTAGATCATGTTATTAGGCATTGAATTGGTGAATATAGATTATGAGTCATACCCACTTTTCTCAGTAAGTTATCTGCACATATGCTATCTTCTATTCTTTTCCTTTCTTTTTTTTTCTGCAGCTGATGTATATCACATCATCACTATATGTTAACTAACCATCACCCAGAGTAAAAATAATAAGGATAACAGTTGCACACAGGGCATGAATCAACATGATTGATTAATTAAGCAGAGTTTTCACCTATTAAAGTGCAGAATTGATGTTGGATGGTTGGTTCAACATCCTGTGAAGCTCCTTCTTGAATCTTTCCATGTTAGGCACTGGTAAGCAGATCTGAACCAAAATTCCATCCTCTCCTTTTTTGTTCCTGAACGGCAAGGAAAGGCTTCCTCTCACTGCCATCGCGGTGAGTCCAGCATAAACCGGCTTTCCCCACCCAAAGTCCACTCTATCGAACCCTGCACGTGTCTCATCAGTCACAACAAATGACCGCTTCAATGCACACCGTGGTCACCCCTTCAACACCCTTAGATCAGCCAATGACTTCATGTACTCCCCGTCCACTCTCGTCTTTAACTTCCTTACCTTCTGCACCGCAAAGTCCAATGAGTTCTCACAGAGCTCTCTAACCGTCGTTATTGCTGCCGGTATGGCAAATGCATTACCATAGTAGCCTGGTGGCAAAGGAGTTTCTAACTTGCCACGCACGTTCACTGGGCATATTAACCGTGTTTCCTCATCAGGGTCAAGTTGAAGTGCTACAGTTCGTAAGCGCCAAGCACAGGCAGCAACCAGATCAAAATTGGTGTAATAAAGGCCGAGAGGAACCAGGACTAATTTACGAATGGCCGATATCTCAGAGGAACTGAAGAAAAAGTAGTTCTCGACCACATTATCTGGTGTGGTAACACAATATTATTCGATGGCACCTCATCGTATTCACGGTGCTCTCTTGTCACATGAGGTGGATCTCGTGCTCCCAGTAAATGCCGCTCCCAAACAGGTAGAACAGATGGAGCATATGCACCACGCGCAATCTCTCCCACGGCTGACAGGAACTGGCCCATACCTTGAGCATCACAAAGGGCATGGTTTCCACGGAAACCAACAATGAAACCACCACATCTCAGACGTGTCACCTGTAACCAATTTGCATTTTGTATAACAAAGGGTCGGAAGTGTCAAGGAAAGAAACAAAAAATATCAATTAATATAGTTACTTCACTAAATAGTTACTTCGATCTGTGATAATGAACAATAGTATATTCAAGGTAATATGCAACCAGACCTTCAGAAGTTTGATCTAATAGAAGAAAGAACCTTCAAGAGATAATTTTGCGATAACTTTAACACAGGCAGCAGGTGTGTTACCTCGGTCTGATTATATATATATGTGTGTGTGTTTATATTAGCATAGAAGAAATTATTTAAGAAATAGATACCTGAATAAGCAATAAAGGGCAGTTTAGGATCCCATCAGAGCCTGGTACATTATAAAGAAGCTCCTTCAAGCATGGAATTGGAGGTATAAGGGGATCACCAAATTGCTCAACAGTAACATCAGCATCAGCCTCAATGAACAAGACACCCTCAGCAGTGCAAGCCACCATAAGTTTACGGCCAGGGCCTTGCCTGATCCTTCCTGCAAATGGATAGTAAAACACAAGTGCCTTTGAAAGGGCTTCTCTTACTACCTCCACCGGGTCCTTCCCTTCCATTGAAGGATTGTGACGATAAATCAGCACTCCTGGAACAAGAACCCGAAAATGTTCTTGGTCATCGATGTTCGAAAGCAGTTTCAACTCATGAGGGGTGGGTTCAGCTGGTGTAATCAATTCAGGCTCATGTCTTTGCACCTTAAACATTAGGGAAGTTGGTGCTGATGTAGCCATGGCAGTATCCTTAAAAGAATAGAGTTTGGTTCGTTATAATTATTTGTGTTGTGCAGTGTGTTGTTTACCAATGTATAACTATACATATTTATAGTGATGAACATATAGGCAGCTTGACGTTTCCAGTTAATGAAGTATCAAGGGGCATAACGAAGCAATTATGGAACAATGAAGAAGTAATGCACAAAAAATAAATGTGAAAAGATGGACCTTACTCAGATAACCCTTTTGTGATAATAATAGGGAATGACAATAACCATTGAATATCCTTAAGCATTGACATTTGAAAAGATACTTGTAATAGGAATTAGATTGCTGGAGCACCAATTTACCATGCACGACAGCTATGAGTCATTGCTGGAGCACCAATTTAGCACGTACAGCAGGAGTAATTGTTTCCTTGTACAGATAGATAACTTCTTATTTAAAGTAGGTTTGGCTGCATAATGAAGACAAGTTTTGGAAAAAGCAAATACATTTTTTATTGACAAATTTATGCATTAATGGCATTCATTTCTTTTTACTATAAAAAATTGATTATAGCAATAAAATGCTTTGAAATATATTATGTCTGAAACAGAATATTATGCCTATGCCTCCAACAATTGGGAGCTAAAAACTCAAAAGTCTCAATAATAACAATTCACAAACAAAATCAAATCAAACACCTGCAAGGCATGTCTTCATTTTTATCAATCAAGAAAGAGTTTGAAACGCATGGTATTAGCTCATAAAACACTGTCATAAGACTCATAACCCATATGAGTTGCACAGCAAAGAAAATAAATATATAGTCTCAAGCCTCAATACCGAAGCAAGTACTCAATATAACATGTACTTAATCTATATAAAAGAAAAGTGTTTGGGACCTTGGGTTACAAGTCATCCATCACCATCAGACTCCTCATTCTGCAGATTAATCAAATTCTAATTGATAGTCAAAACATTATTTTTATGGAGATGAAAATGAGATGACATCAAACACCTTCACACTAAGATTTTCTAAATATGCATTTTTCCTTTCTTTGTGGACTTGTTGAATGTATCAAGTTCATTAATATGTTATGGTTTCGAGTGTAGATGTCAAATTACCTATTAAAATGTGGTCCCTGGCTCATGGACTCCGTGCTCCTCTAGTTCAAGTGTTCTTCTGGGCTCCATTATGAAAAATCATGAATTATAATTTATAGTCCAGCGCAACGAATCAGTACACCTTCCTTACAGAACAACGAAAAAAATCATTTTTTTTAGTGAGAAGCAGCATAAGCAAATATCAATGACGAACATAATTGATATGGGGTTACTGGACTCATTGCTAGCTCCTTTCAAGCTCATCCCATCCAAAGCAGCATCAGCACAAGAAGGAGAATAGCCGACAAAAACAGCTTTAAGATTTCGAGGTTCAGTCACGTCGTTCAAAGCATGGTTCTCTGTAGTCCTCTGAAATGAACCAACATGATTGAATTAATTTAGCAGAATTCTCTCCTATTATAGTGCAGATTTGACGTTGAAAAGTTGGTTCCGCATCCTGTGAGGCTCCTTCTTGAACCTTTCCATAGCAGATGGTGGCGCCGTGGCAAGCGGATTTGAACCAAAAATTTTCTTGTTCCTGAACGGTATGAAAAAGCTTCCTTCCACACTATAATGGTGGGTCCACTACAAATCGGCTTTCCCCACCCAAAGTCTACCTTTTTGAACCCCGAGCGCCAAACACAATCTATGACCACACCAATGTGTATTGTTGTTGCCCCTTCAAAACCATTGGTCAGCAAATGACTTCATGTACTCGCGGTCCACCCTCATCTTTTCCAATGGGTACTCACTGTGTTCTCCGACTGTTGTAATTGAAACCAGTATGGAAAATGCGTTGCCGTAATTGCTTAGCAGCAACTAAGTTTCCAACGTGCGACGCATGTTCAATGAGCATATTAAGCGCTTTTCCTCGTCTAGTTCAAAATTGGAGCAAAAGGGCTGAGGGGAACCGGGACTAATTTACAAATGGCATATATGGATGATGACGGTAACACAATATTGTTTGGTGGCACCTCATTGTATTCAGTTATTCACGATGCTCTCGTATCACACAAGGTGAACCTTGTACTCCTAGCAAATGCCGCTTCATACCATGCTCCATCTCTCCCACGGCTGACATGAACTAGACTACACCTGGAGCGTCACACATGGTATGGTCAAAATAACTAATATTCCTGTGAGTGCCGACAAAATAACTAATATTCATAATCTGAAGAGGGAATGCTTCAAGCTAATCGAAAAGAGAGTTTTGTAAAGGTATTCTGAATACCAACATCAGGACATGAATTCCGTAATAAACTAATAATGCAATCAGTACTTGCCAGCATGGGATTAGGTTAAAGTGGATACATTTCAGAGGAATAAAATTACCTTATATTCACATTGAATATGATGATATCACTATGCACAACTGAACCTTGCTAAATGCAATAAACAACTAACCATAGAATGAAAAAATAAAAAGTATCTAACTTTCCTGATAAAAGCCTGTCAATCCTACACAAACTAACCCAGGGACTTATTATTTGATACTTCAAGACAAAAAAAGAATAATGGAGAAAGAGCAAAAGAATACAAGAGAAGATTGAGACCAATGTACCCGGGAAGGAACTGAAGGAGGTTCCTTATTTGAAGTAAACTCATCCCTGTTTCGCAACTCGGGCTTTTCCTGTAGTTCGGTCGTAGCCACACTCGAATCCTTGGCTATTTTTTCACCCTCCTCTTCATTATTTTTATTACTACCGCTAGAGCATCTTAACCTGACAGAATTTCTATAAGAGACCGCCCTCCTGGAGATTTCTTTGCACAGAAAACACGAGTTGCTCTTCCTCCACTTCCTGTTCTCAACCAATGATCGAGTTCTCCGACCATTGACGACAATGCCAGGACCAGTACGGAATCTGAAACTCACGGCTCCAAAACTGCAACTTGTGAGGGTGCCCATGGCAGAAACAGAGAATCTCAAAGAAGAGTGAAAAAAAAACCCAATTGCAGAAATCAATATCAAAAGGGTTTTGACTACAAGAAACGGGTTTTACGCGGAGACATTCTGTCTTTTCGTTGGTGTGGATTTCGTGAAGGAAGCAATACGATGAGGAAGTAGAGAAAGATTTCTTCTTTGATAGTTTTTCAAGAAATTAAAGAATATCCTACAAGAAATAAACTTTGAAACAAACACGGCATAATCAGACACGCTGGACATTGACGTGGGTCCCGCCATCGCCAGAGCCACTGTAAACCTTTTCCTTTCACCAAACAACTTTTCCTCAATTCCCTATGGTTTCTCAATTCTCACCTTCCAAACGCTCTCTTGTCCTTTCCTTCCATGTACCCTTCCGCAGCATCCAGCTCCGTCACGGAGACCATCAACGGCTCTCACAGGTTCACAATCCGCGGCTATTCCCTGGCGAAGGGCATCGGAGTCGGAAAATACATCGCCAGCAACATCTTCACTGTGGCCGGCCACAAGTGGGCCATATACTTCTTTCCCAACGGCAAGAATCGCGAGGATAACCCCCTTTATGTCTCCGTTTTTATCGCGCTGGCCAGCGAGGGCGCCGATGTACGGGCCTTGTTCGAGCTCACACTGGTGGACCAGAGTGGCAAGGGCAAACACAAGGTCCATAGCCACTTCGATCGATCGCTCGAGAGCGGGCCCCCCACCTTGAAGTATCGAGGCAGCATGTGGTGGGTACAATTTATCTTTATTTTTCATTAGGTTGCTTGGCTTCGTATATGCACTTGCATCATTTTTTTGGTTTATTCTGGTTTCCACAGGATAGAAATTTGCATACACATTTCACATAAGAAGCACTCACAAATATTGTGACACATCTGAATTGTGGAGGGCGTAAGATTGTGGTGAAAATGATCTTTGCTAACGGGCAGGGGCAGTTTTTCAAAATGTGGAGCTAGTATCTTGTGAACTATTCTGCAGAGTTTTAAGCTTTTTTGCAATGATGGTCATAATTTTTAATTAGAGGTAGCACCCTTTTTGTTTCAAATTTAGCTTCATCAAAGGACATATGCATGCATGGAATTGTCACATGGGTCTGAATGTGTTGAGGTACAATGAGAGAATTTGAAAGGAATAAGAAAATGTCTGATGATGATGAATTTATGGTTTAAGATGAGATTGTGATGTTCCTAGTCAATTTGATTGCTTAGTAGATAGTAGAGTATGTGCGTTGTAGCACTGAGGTACCATTCGTGAGGTTGTGAGGTTTTGTGATCTTTTTAATGTGCTGAAGGCTTTTTTAAAAGCATAACACCTCACGGCCAATTTGACTGGTTGCCAATCTATGGGACTGAGAAATTCAAGGATAGAAGAGGCAGGAGCATACTGTATGCATAGTTATAAGGTTTTAATCCGTAATAGAGTAGGGGGTAAGATAGGTGACAGGTATCTTGCTCGTGAGCCAGCCCTGCTAGAAGCAGGAAGAGATCTTTCCTGATGCTGATTGATAACTTGGATTTCTTTATGATAGATAAGGAGGTCAGACTCAGAAGATTTGATTAATGGATATTCCAATATCTTATTGAAGTGCATGGTCAAAATATTATGGAAGAAGGAAGATGCATGTCCATGTAACGGTAAATTTTGGACGTTTTGTGTTAAGTGTTTCTAAGTTGTAACGTTGTGGAAGTTATGAGTTGGGGAGTGATTATTTGTATCAGATGCCGTGGTGGTGCTCCTAAGATGGTATTCTTTTTTTTTTTTAATAACATGATGGTTTCCATTTATGTAAAATATTTTTGCTTCTTTCACCGATAAGGTATGACTTCTAATTAGCAAGAAACAAAAAGTGTTATAGTCACTTAAAAATGTAGAATACTCGGCCGATCATCTTTCACGAACTTGTATTCCAAGTCTTGTTCGAGCCTCTATTTCTGGTTGGAACTTCAGACACAATCCATCAGATGAACTTGTGAGCACGTCGTACTCCTTACAGGTCAATCTTTCATGGTGAAAAAGTAAGATATGGGTGGGATCTAGGGATGGATCAACAGAGTTGACAAACCTTAATTTAATTAAAACCTCGGTACAACTCTCATGTACTAGGCTCCTGTTGTGTAGGTGGGGTTGGGAAAGGGAAAGATGCATGCAGCATTACTCATATATATGGTGGAGAAGCTGTTTCTCAGGATTGAACCCACAACTTTTTTGTTGGGGAAAGAATTGGGGTAAACAACAATACCAAATGGTTTACATACTAAAAGTAGAGGATTTGAGTCGTAGTTGGGGGATTATTGGTGCCAGTTTTTGAACTTACATGCCAAGTATCTTATATTTATTTAAAGGGAGTATCGACTGCTTTTTTTTTTTTATATGAATCTTGAGCTTTGGTTTTAATTACTGTATTGGTAAACAAGGAAGGATTTTTAGAAAAAGGATGAAAATTTGTATCTTTGGGTGGGGGTGCATGTGAGCTGTGTACGGTTGTGTGCTGGAGGAATGGTGTTGCACCGCCCATCTTAACCTTTTGTTTTATGTTCTTTTTTTTTATCAGCTGTGGCTGGTTATGTTAATCCACTGCAATGCAATAGACTAGTTAATTAAGTTTTTCTAGCAAGAAGCTTTGTCAGAGTTTCAACTCTTATTATAAGGAAAGGGAGGTATTGGGATGAATGTTGATCCTTTTTTGTTGCCCATTACTTATTCATTGTTTTTGCTATCCAGGGGTTTCAAGCGATTTTTCAGACGAGAATTGCTTGAAACATCAGATTTCCTCAAGGATGATTGCCTGGAAATTGACTGCACTGTTGGTGTTGTAGTGTCAGGAATAGATCGGAAAAGATTGCAATCTGTGCAGGTCCCTGAGTCTGATATTGGAACTCAATTTGGTATGTTACTGGAGGATGAGGTTTATTCTGATGTCACCTTTATTGTGTCTGGTGAAAAGTTTCATGCGCACAAATTGGTCTTGGCTGCTCGTTCTCCTGTATTTGAAACTGAACTTCTCAACACAATGGAGGAAAATAATCATGAGATTGTTGTCGCCGATATAGAACCTAAGGTTTTTAAGGTAGCATTTGTTTAATCGTCCTCCTATTCTTCTGATATTGTGAAATATATATTGAATTATGTGGTTTTTCACAGCTCTGTAGCACATAGTAAGTTGGTCCGCATTTTATGAAAACTTCTCTCGTGTCTTGCCAGGCTTTACTACACTTTATATACAGAGATACTCTGGTTGAAGATAAGGAGCTGTTGGAATCAAGTTCATCTTTCATGTCATCTGTATCTGACACATTAGCTGCTAAGCTGTTAGCACCGGCAGAAAAATATGGTTTGCCTAGACTCAAAATTATCTGTGAGTCTGCGCTCTGCAAGGATATAGCTGTTGAATCTGTTTCCCATATTCTGGCACTGGCTGATCGTTACCATGCAACAGACCTGAAATCTGTTTGCCTAAAATTCGCTGCTGAAAACATTGTAGGTACGTAATACTAGTTTGATTTGCCATTTTCATGATTTCTTCAATGTTGAAAATTTTGTAGAGTTGTGCCAAGTGCTATAATGTTTTGCTTTTGTGGATAGGTTACTTATTCTTGCTGTATGTTTTTTCCAAGTGTATTGTACTTCTATCACTAGCACGTTAGATGTATGAAGTAGTTTGTGATTTTGATGTGGTGTAGGAGTTTTTTGTTTCGTCTCATGCAAACTCTGAAGGTAAGTGCTTTTCCTTGTCTGCAATTGCATATTGACTGATTTTAAGCTTGAACCCCCTTTACTTTCTCTTTTTCATGGTCTTAAACTCAGCTTTTAGTTGGGATGAGTTGGGTGGTTGCACTAAAATAAAGCCGGAATCTTGTCAAACGTGTCACTGGTGGCTTTCTAGAAGCATGATCGCCCATTAACCTTCTGTAACATTAGGGGGCTCTTGATATCCAGTGTGCAAATTGCCATCTCTCTTTAAAGTCACTGTATGGTCTTGGTGTGAGATTTTTGGAGGTGGCTTTCTTGATATCGTGATAACCATTGCTTTCTCTTGGTGTGAGAATTTTGGTTAACAATTAGGTTATGTATTGGGTACAAAAGTTGATACTGACTTTAAGGAGTCTGCAGAATATCAATACAGTGTTAGTTCATGGTTAGAGATTTATCTCCATATATGCTTCATCAGAGTATCACAAGTATGTTAAGATAACAATCCAAAAGAGTTGATGAGCAGTTTGAGCATTTGTCAGGAGAGAGTGGTGGCATCAAGACACAAAAGTTGGTTGTTTCTTGAAATTCTCCAGCTGGCATATCTTTTGGTTTCTCTTTTCATTCATGATATTTTAATGCAAATATGTAATATTCCTTGATGCTTAAACTTCTGGCCGCCTCGTTCTCTGACTGTCCCATGACTTCCATTTGATGCAGCTGTTATGCACTCTGATGGGTACAGGTATCTCAAAGAGAACTGCCCATCGCTGCAATCTGAGCTCCTAAAGATGATGGCAGACGGTGGGGAGCGATTTAGTGAAGGGGGAAAAGGCCAAAGCACTTGGGCACATTTATCTGATGGTGGCGATACAAATGATGCCAATGTAAGGCAACAAAGCTGGGGCAGTGAAGGGGAGAGAATTGAAAGATAGGGTGTCCCGTTCGACACCATTTATGCAGGCAGGAGTCGGGCAACAAGGATAATACCATAAATGGTACTAATCTTGTTTTGTCTAATGATGTCAATGTTATGAGTTGAAACAGAGATTGTGAAACATGCAAATAGAGAGAAGAGAAGGGAAAGGATGAAAGGTAGGATGAAACACTGTCTTGTTTTATAATGAATATGATACAGATTGGTAGAAATGAGGTATTTATATTTCTTGAAGTGGGAAATACCGAATCAGCAGGAAATTGTGGTATTCAGCGATCATCAGAGTTCAAGTTTACACAAATGCAGGCAGAATTTCGCCTGTGGATGTTTGAACAAGTGATGTGGTTCTTGTTGGAAAGAAGCTTATAAGATCGTTTAGAACCTGCTTGTTGGCAGATCTTCAGTTGTACTTGTTTACCCGGCTAGGAGAGAGTGCATATTTGTTTCCCTTCCCCGCTTTTAATTGGTATAGCTAGATTGTTTAGATGCTTTTTTTCTGGGGACCAAACTATATATATACAGTGGTTACATACTCTCATTTGTGCTTTGCTTGATGGCAAAGTTTGTTCATTTGTACTTTAGTACACAGTATTGGTGGCTACTGAAATTGTTCTGGTTTTCCAAGGCAGGATTCCATCTGATGCTGCTGGAAAAATATTTGTATGATTAAAAGGTGTTAGTTGCTTTACACAATGAAAAATACTGATTTGTTGTAAAATAGACTAATGAGTAATTAGCTATTTGGAAAAGAAAAATGCAAAATTAAAAATTTTTGCTGATACGACGTCGTTTGATTGTAAATTTGAAAAAACCGACTTTCTCAACGGCTATAAACTGCCACTCGCGCCTCCTCCTTGTTCCTCCGTCACACCCTTTCATATCTACTCTCTTTCCAGGGAGGCCAGAACACAAATTCCCATTCACAATTTGTCTTCTCTCAAGCACCTTCACGGGTGCTTGAGACCAATTCGATATCGTCTTCTTCACAACACACAGATTCTCAAAAAAAAAAATCCACGTTGTTCATGGCAAATCCCAGGGAGAATGCACCTTACAATGACTCATACGTAACCGATGCAGACTTTGAGTATGAACTAATCAATCTACTCAATACCCCGGATCCGAATCCCGGATACTTAACTTCAATCAACCAACCCAATATTCCGGTTCCTCCTCCTGCGACCCGATTTGGCATTGGAAATGCTGATAATAATAATAATCACCCAAGTAATCCAATGATTTGGAACTCATATAATGGGTCCAATCATGGAACTCAATTGGCGATTCCAGAACAGAGCATAACTAATGGAGGAAAAAGTTTGCTGGCAAGGAATCCGGGTTATCGGAATGCAGTTCCACTTCCTAAGTGGCCAAGAGAGCCCGAACCATATCATTGTGCTTGTTGTCAAGTGCTCAGAGAGTTGATTCATACAGATGGTATGCAAATTGGGTTTTGTTGTGATTGTTTTAATTTTGTTTCTAAGTGAAATGTGATAAATCATTGTTGCATATTGTGGTGGCAGGCACTTTTGTTACCAAACTTGAAATTCACGGTAGGCTGGGAATAATCAGTCATGCTATGCTAATGATTCAAAAAATTTGCGATGCTGGTTTACGACCGCCTCACTGTCACAAGTTCGAGTAAGTTTTGACATTGATTTACGATTTTTTTCCCTTTAATGTTTGTGAATTTCCAGTACCAATTGATCGATGTTTCGATAAAATGATCAGTTTCTCCAAGAAAAGCCCAGCGGATGTGAAGCAGTTTATGTTGCAGTACATTTCTGATAGAAACAAGGGGGGATTTACTAAGGTTCATGATCCGATGACATTGTTCTACGAAACCCTCTGTGTGGAATTGGATATAGAGGATGGTTTAGATGTTGACGACTTCATTAATACATCTCCTTCGATAAATTCTGGTTGGCAAATGTGTTCATCACTTTAAAGTTTTTGTAAAATTGCTCCATTGTTGGCATTGGCATTGCCATGATTCTGAAATTTTTATATTTTTGCAGGAGTTGGTCAGGCAGAACAGGCTGAAAGACGGAACGCTTCGACATCGAGGGTCCCAAAGTCCACTCTCGCTGCACAGGTTCTTGTTACTCTCTCCTCTCGATCGTAGCAAATCTGATTTCCTCTAACTCATTCATTAATATCTGCTTATGTGTATAATAACACAGAGGGAGAGAGCCAAGAAAATGAAACTGAAAGACCTCAAAGATGTTTTCCATCTCCCCATCAACAAAGCATCAGCAAAGGTAGATTTATGCCCAACAGTTGTTAAGAAGATTTGCAGAAGAGAGGGCCTGACTCGATGGCCTCATCGAAAGGTATTATAACTTTGATTTTTCTGTTATGTTTCTTCTCTTTGGCATTTCATCGAACAGGTTTTGGTTGTTCTTGCAACTTCTTCTTCTTTTGTAGATCAAAAGCATTGAGAAGCAAATTGAAAACTATAAACCATTGTTGGCTTCAATGCACGCGGAAGAGAGGGTAGGGGCTGAACAAGAAATCTTGAAGCTGGAACAAGAAGTAGCAGATATCATGGCCGGTGCCGACACTTGATGAGATTGTGAAGAAGAGACAAATTATTTATGCAATTTCAATTTAAATAAAATGTTTTATTATGATCATTATTACTATTGTTTGAAATTATTTTGAATATTTAATTTAAATAAATGAGTATTTTGAATTTAATTTAAATAAATGATTTAACGACCATTGTGAAGATGGGCCTGGAGAGAAATACATGGCCCGTTTAAGGCCCCAATATAGGCCTGGCCCGGAAATGATATGTTCTTTGGAGCTCCGCTTAATGTGTGGGTGGGTAGTCCGACAGATATTAACCCGAGGCTGATACGTTCTCTACGTAGGGTTTTCTGCTTCGTCTTCTTCGCTCAGCGATCCGCCATTTTGCGTTCAAACACCGTTCGAAAATGAGGTATTTTTTACGTACGCGTACTCTCTGTTTATGTCGTTGCATGGTATTCACTTCCATTTGTATGTATGCGACTTTACTTGTTTTTATATTTGAATCTAATTAGGGCACATTTTGATCAGTAGTGCATTAGGGCACATCTTTTCGACAGCAAAGATGAGCCCTTTCTCTGCTTTCAAAATCTTGAATATAGGGTATTGTCTTTTGTGATTTCTTGAGAACTACATTATTTGTTGCATAATAAATAAGTTAAGTTTGGGTTAAGATTTATAATGAGAATCGATATTTGTTTAGCCGCCACCCTGAAGTTCTTTGGGCTCAGCGCGCCGACAAGGTTTACCTGACTGTTGCTTTACCGGATGCGAAAGATGTTTCAGTTAAATGTGAGCCTCAGGGTTTGTTTAGTTTCTCTGCTGTGGGTGTACAGGGCGAATCCTTTCACTTCAGTTTGGAACTTTATGGAAAACTCAAACCTGAGGTGAGCTCGACTTTATGTCTATCCATATATGTTTGTTTCCAACACTTGATGCAATATTATTATTTTTGGAATTTATTAGGTTAAAAGAAAATTTCGTTGAAGAAAGTTAACCAATTGCCTTAACTTGGTAGCTGTTTTTCTGGTATTGATCTTGCCTTTTTCAGTTCCTTCTTGTTTGTTCTTTAGTGTGATTTTATCTTTGTATTGCTAAGGAGCAAGGACTCTTGATTTGGTTTTTACATGGTAATGTCGTTAATACATAAAGTGATATACTTTTTTATGACTGTAAATGGGTGGCATCACCTTGGTGCCTATATTAATGCAAAAGAGTTTTTTTTCCCCTCTAAAATGCACATACATTTCAATTTTTTTAGGCTACACATGTTCATATCATAGTTTGAGTTGTGCCCTCCATGGATGGTGCAGGGTTATAAAACTAATGTAGGGTTAAGGAACATAATATGCTCAATACAGAAAGAAGAGAAGGGTTGGTGGAAAAGACTGCTCAAGACAGTAGATAAACCGGCACCTTATATCAAGGTTGACTGGAACAAATGGTATGATGAAGATGATGAAGAATCCAATTGTAAGTTCTGAGCAAACTCCCACATTGGGTTATTTGTGAGACGAAATTCCTTCTCATATAGCTTGTGTTCTGTCTTTTCCTATGTCGATGTTTTTCAATTTTCATGCGTGTTTATGTTGAATATATGCTTTGCATGTTGGATTGCTTTATGAGCTTGAAATATTGTAGCTTAACCTGTAGATCCTGTAGAGGCAGCCTGTACTAATCCAAGTCCAAGTCCAAGTCGTAAGCTGGAAGTAGTCCCATTTTACTTCTTCAATGACAGCTTAATTTTATTTCCCTTGGCGCTTTGCCAGGTGGAAGCTATTTATAATAGAACTTTTTCCCCCTGGTGTTTAGAGCGTGGCAGTCTGCCTGTTCATCCTAGTTGCTAAATGACCCGTGTCTTATTTTGTCTTCAATGACAGCTTAATTTTCTTTCCCTTTTCACTTTGCAAGGTGGAAGCTATTTAGAATAGAATTCATCCTAGTTGCTAAATGACCTCTGTCTTATTTTGTCTTCAATGACATTTTGAAAATGCTGGGAAAGCAAAACCAAGAAGGTTCGTGAAGATATTCGCTTCACTTAAAAACTGAAATAAAAAGAAAGGTAGGGCTGTTGGGTGTCTCAATTCTCATACATTATAGAAACTTCTGACACAGGACTGCCATCTATGAGGATTTGCAATCTTTTTGCATGTACTTGAGTTTACTTTCTGTAGTCTCGCACTGGATATGATATGTGCTGGTTTCCCTTGCAGCTGACTGGGCCTCAGATGGAGATGGTGTTGAGGTAAACTTGTTTCTCTTTCATTGTTGATATATAGGGTTCCAGAGTTTGTCTTTAATCTTACAAGTTTATATTTTACAGGACATTAACCAAGAGGAGGGAAGCAGTGAAGACGAAGGAATGCTTTGTGAGTGAGAACTTAATTACGTTTAGATTCATCTTTGAACACCTTCGAAAATGCACACATTGATATCTGCACTGCCAAGCTATACCAAGTGCCATTTTGCTGCTGTGATCTTTTTCTTCTGCTTTCATTACACTTCTTGGCGTGGTCAGATTTGACTCTCGGTTTGCATGACTGCAGATCTCCCTGATTTGGAAAAGGCAAGAGGAAAGTAATGGTAACGCGAGATAGGTTTCACTAGGCACTCATGGCTGCAGTCTGTAAATATCGGGTCTGTTATATGCTTGCGTTGTCTCTCAAATCCATTGGAATCTGAACACTTCTTAAAGTTTTGGCTCAGATGGTTGTAAAACTTTACATCTTTCGGCTCTATTACCTTTGCTGAAGGTGTTTCTTAGTTTCTCCAATAAAGAACATCCCGTTGAGACGGAATTTTTCGATTTTTGGATGAGACAAGGTAACACTTTACCTTGACGCTAAACAGATATAAGAGCGAAAGTTTGTGTCTTGTGTGAAGCAGTAGGTAAAAGTAAATACAACCAAGTTTTTTTCTGTATGTTGAACTGTCAAATATTTTTGGCAACTTTGTCCTTGTCTTCAATGCGAACAGGAGCTATAGGAATTGAATCCCACCATTCTTTCAGTCTTCTGTTCCCCTGATCACTTTCCAACAACTTGCCTAGTTTTGATGTCAAGATGAAGAAGTACAATATAGCTGCCATTATTATGAACTTGAACGGGATCACCGATAACATGATAGCTAACCCACACATAGCCGCCATTGCCATGTTAGCATGCTGCAAATGAAAGTCGAAGAAGATACAAGAGTCAAGCTACAAAATCAAGACCAAAACCATAAATACAACATGTTACCTTATATGCTTTTGAGATTGCTATTGACCATATCTTCAATATTATTATATTTGCAGACTGGATAATCTCATGGACAGTTATCAATCCATATTGCGCCGATACTATGCTTTCCATCATAGTCTGATCTGAGCCACCAGTTTCGACTACTATCTCATTGCACTTTTCATGAAGCCTTCTTCGTCTTGCCTGTAGCATCTTGGCAACTATCCACAATAAACAGGCAGCAATAGCCTTTCCAACCCACTCCCTGTATTGACATCGTACACTATTATCATATGGAGAGGGAATGCCTATAATTGAACACTGAACAATGAAACAAAGCATTTTCAAAAGATAAGGTATGGAAACAGCCTACTTGTACACAATCAGCATAGTTGTAACAATCACAGCCAGTGTTGTTAGTGGCTTTTTCCATGATAGGATTTCGTTAAGCCGAGGGAGCATATCTCCAAGTGGCTTTAGTAGATTCTGCACAATGGTAACAAGCAAACACAGATTAGCTCTCTCTGGTTCTGCTTAAGACAATCCGATGACTTGTATACTTCTAACCGCTGTGGCGCTGTAATTGGTTCAACAATCTGCATATGTTTCGCTTTTAATACATTGTCATTAATTGCTTCTTAAGAGAACGAGAACTGCAGCGGTATGATGCCCGTTACAAGCTATGAGATTTGACATGATTTGGTGACTTAGTAACTTACCATAAGAACAAGTACACTTTCACCGATCCCTTCCTCTTTCAAACACTCAGTGGTGGCTTTGGCAACGTTGATTTCCCTTGCTTCCTCCCTGGCCTGATTAACAGCGGCCTCCAATTGAGAGATATTTTCATCTAGGCCACTTGCGCTTTTGGGTTCCATCCTCACTGCCTTTATTTCTTCAGTTGAGACTACTGGATGTGAAATGTTCATACTCCTTAAAATTGAGCTGGCTTTGCATTGATATCCACCACCGTCTTTCTTTAGGCTCTCAGCTAGCTCCTCTAGGACAATATCTCCCTTAGGTACCTCATAAAACAGGGCAAAAATCAAGAATTTTGTAGGTTCTGGAGGCGACATCCTGAGCATTTCTCTTCCTGCATGGAGCCTTATGATCGCCAATATTGTTCTCGAATGCATGTCCCATGCTTGTGTTGGATATTCCACATTATATTTTGACAAAAACTTGTGCATCAACATGATCTCTTTGGTGAGTGCAAGCCAAAGGTCACGTCTTGTGGAGCTTGTTATTTCAGGAAACTCGAAAGTAATTCCTTCAGATCTAGAAGATTCAAGAACCAATACACCTCAGATATTAGTAACTTTAAGAAGCATCTATGGTGTTCTTCTATACAATGCGACTCTTTGATGCAAGTCATGCCGGGGTCAATCGCTGGGTGACACACCTTTCCTTACCATTTGATATTCAAATGGTGGGCCAACATATAACATCTGGGGCTCAAGCCGCCAAAGACTTTTTTGGAATAATTACCAAATCATACAATATGTTTTGTCAACAGGCAAACATGTGGCCTTGTAGTAGAGTTATAGTGGTGCGACCTAAAGGTCATATGTTCAATTCCTAGAAACAACCTCTTCGTAGATTATGGGGGTAAGGTTTACGTACATCTTGTTTATCCCCAACCCTCGCCCACTGTGGGAGCCTTGTGTACTGGGTGTTGTTTACCATACCAGATCTTTTCATGATATGCATATCTAACATAAAAGTTATCGCCACAGTGCATGTCATCCTTACCTACAATTTCTACTTAATAAGCTAGCCCACTCAAGTTTTTTAAGCATGCAGGATATATATATACTGATATAACTAATCATGAAGAAAAAACATAAAGTTTTTAAACGTATGAAAGTCTTACAATTCGGGAGACTCGTAAACTATGGCCTTGTCAAAGAGTGGAGCACCCCATGGTCCTGTGGCTGCTGGCTTAACAGTGTGTTCAATATCCTTTGAGAGATCAATTTTAAGTGCATCTTCATAAGTTACCACTCCAGACGCCTCAAAGTAGAGAGCATAGTTGGTCAGAGTAAGCCTGCCTGGAAGGGCATCATTACTACAAGTTAAGTACTAACAAACACTTCACAAATTTGTTAAGATGTCAAATTATTTTGAAATTTAATAATGTTAAACCTTAAAACCAAAAATGAGACAGACCTGGCCAACTTGTTCCTCCAATATGACGAACTACTCTCTGTGTGGTTGCTGTACCATCGAAATGCAATATATATTCATCATCTGCCAACTCCACGCCCTTTGGCTTTGCTTGGTTTTGCAAATTCTTTATGCACCTATGAAATCAGTAACTCCAGTGATAAGGACAAGAGTGCACTGGTCATTTCAAAAACGACGGATATAAGAGTTGCAAATAAAATATGACATAGCTATATATCACAAGCCATGTAGAGGGTTTTGGAGTTCATCTTTATTTTAAGCTTCAGAGCTTCTGAAGTGATATAATTGGTGATGTATATGTTCAATAAAGTAGAGTTTAGATGCATTACTTGTCAATTTCTTTAAGGAACATGTCATATGCTGGAAAATGGAGCTGGTAGCATGTTGTTGCCGTTAGCGTTTCAAACATAAATCTTCCATTAACAACATCAGCAGCTAGTGGAACTAATGATACCAACCAAACAAAAGCATCTTCTCCAACACTTTGCTCATTATCGACCTACCAAGATAGCACGTAAATGGTAAAATTTTTCAGAAAAAAAAAAAGACTTGATAGTATATAGGAAAAAGCTGTGTGTCAAATGTTCAAACTTGGCTTACTCTCATAATAAAATTTTATATATAAATTTAAGCTAATGTTGCCCAAAAATCAATGCTTGGTTCTATACAATATAGACTCGAAATCTGAAAGACTATGTTTCTTACAAGAAGTGGCATAATGTCTGAATAGAAAAGAGAGATATCATCTTGTTCTTCAACTGCCTTTGTAGGCTTCCTCCTTTCCTCTTTCTCCTTTCCCAAACTTTCCTGAAAATTCAGGAATCAAAAAGAAATGAAAGGAGCTACACAAGTAATATAGCTTTTATATTGAGACAAATTAGGAACAGAAGTTCACGCCAAGTGGAATATTTGAGGAAAACTGTGCTCATATCACCCCAAATGCCCCAAAATAGAATTACCATAATATGCAAGAAGCTCAGTACATCTCTTCTCACCCATCCACCAAAATATTCTCATTTCTATTAATCATAAACCCAATTCAATGATGGCATTTTGATTAATCAGTTGGACTCATATCCACATCACAGCATTTGTAAATCAAAGGCAGCAGCCTCATCACTCAAAATTTAAATAAATATCCACTTGTAAGACAATTAATCGAACACATAGAAAACATAACTAGTAGGTGTAAAGACAATGCAGAGACACACACCGTATAAGCTTCCTCTTCTTGAGAACTTGGAATCTCCCAAGCAAGCATCATATCAAATGTGAACCGGCTAAAGGACCCATCACCAATCATATCTCCCATTCTTTCACACATTCCACTCAAAGCTTTTGAGCAGCAAAATTCAACTAATTTTCTTGAATAATCACCTGTTTCTTGGTTCCCCTCTGATTCAAATCCCTTCACCAATTCCTCCACAGTAGTGTTCAGCATTCTGTGCGATAAATTCATTGTTACTTTAGAAATTGTAAAAAACAATAGTCCCACAAAAAAAAAATTGAAACCAATGAAGATGGACTAAGAATTTATTACTCTGAACATCTGTGGGGGACATCATTGGCAATGGAGGAGAAATGCTTCTTCTTCTTCATCATTGTTAATATGTCATTAATTTTGCAGAGAAACTGTGAGTGAAATCACTCACCCTCTCCCCATATATTGCGCAGGAGGCAGAGACGTGTTGCCTTGTGAGGGTTGCCACATTTAGGTGGCCATGCAATACTCGGTGCGCTCCCGGCTCCCCTTCCTCAACCGCATTTTACATGGGCCATAAAGCCCAACCCATTTCCCAGAATGGGCCCAAAAGACGGCCCATTTGAGTTGCAAAATATTTTTCATATTATGGAGGGTTCAGATTGTTTTGCTCTAGCGAAATCAACGGTTCTCTTATGGCGTGACACCGTGTCAAGGCCAAAGGGAGTTCATTATATGTGTGTGTTTTTCTTTTTTCGGAAAAGAGGATTGAAAAAACTGCTCTCTGCTCATCATACTGATAGCGATGATGAAGGAATCCGGTCTCTCTTCGATTGTTCGTCTCGACATCGGTGACCTCTCTCTCCCTCTCTTTTTATGCATATATAGACATGTGATTTGGAGAAACAGAGTTCTTGATGAGAATTCAATCAGTTTAAGTAATTTCATTTTCTTGAAGAGGAAAAAAGTTGCGCAATTTACACGTCTCGTTCGCATTTTTGCTTAATAAGTTTTGGTTATTGGGGTGATTATCCCTAGTACTAAAGTGTAAGGATTAAAATCAAGAGTCACTTCAATTAAGTCAATTAACTGTACTGAGTTCCGTTTACTGAACTGGGTGTCAGGGAAAAATTCTTTTTCTTTCTTGCCGGTATTAATTTAGATGTGGGTTTTTGTTTATATGGCTTGAAATAATGAAATTAGCCTTTCTTGATCGGGAGTTTCGAGTTTGTACTGAAGTGTGTAGTTTTGTTTAATATTTTTCAGGTGGGAAGAAATTTTGCACAACAGTTAGTACATTAACTCAGCGCGAGCCTGATTCAATGCTTGGTGCCATGTTCAGTGGCCGCCACACCGTCTGCGAGGACCCTGAGAAGGTATATACACTTGTTTATTTGTTCATCCCTTTGTGTGGATAGAATCATGCAAACTAGAAATCACATGCCCGAAAGTATTTGATCCAGTAGGACTGCCTTTGTGGGCATTGGTGATCTCCTGAAAATAGGACTTTTGAAAATTTTGATAGGGTCATCTGTTAAGGGTAACTTTTGTAAATGCTTATGGACTTTGTCTTCACACTTCGATTTTTTAGATTCTTAAATCAGTTCCTTTTGCTAAGATATCTTCCTTGACATGTCGAGAAAATGAATCAAATTTGTTGTTCGGTTATTTATTCTCTGCAGGGATATGTCTTTATTGATAGAGATGGGAAACATTTTCGACATATTCTAAATTGGTTGAGGGATGGCGTGGTCCCGTCACTAGCAGAGTCTGAATACTCAGAGCTTTTGCGAGAGGCAGAATATTTTCAGCTGATAGTATGTGTTGATATCCCTCCATTTGTTCTTAGTTTCATGCCACGAGTTTACATGTTATCTTTTTTGGCTTTCATTTTGCCAGGTCCATAGATGTTATCTAAGAAAATCCTTATGAACTAGGTGCTGTCTACACTTGGAATTGGCGGGTTAAACTATTTTCATGCAAAAAAAGAAAGGTCAAGGGTGACGAAGTGACAGTAGCATTTTTTTTAGTTCAGGAAAACTTTTGTTGAATATTAAATCAACAATAATTAACTCTGTTTCTCTGCTCTTCCCAGAGATCCTACTGTGGCTATGGTCTTTTTCACTTATTTGACTTATCATCTTGCATATAGGGATGGTGACTTTTCCCCTCCTTACTTCATTTTTTAACTTGGAGAATTTTTTGGAAATATAAGATGTACTCTCTTATCCAGTACTCTGCCATTTTTGGTTTACTTGGTCTGGACTTTGCTGCTGCAACCAATGTCCTTTTGGTCATCACTGAATATGCTGATGTTCATACATATGCATCGAGATTCTTAAAATGTGTTTGAGAATAGATGTGTCGTACATTTGCATCCAGTGTAAACCCTGAATTCTAGCTGTCTCAGAGAATGTGCTGCTCGTGTATATGCATCAGAGAAAATATACTCTCTATTCACTTAACCTTCATCCTTGCTGTTTGATTTCAGGGACTCATAGATGAAATAAATTCTGTTTTAAATACAAGGAAGGAAGCTGACGAGATCAGTACTGAATTATCACGTACAGATATCATCAAGTGTATTCAGTCTGAGAAAGTCAGGTTTCGAGGGGTGAATCTTTCGGGTGTTGATCTTTCTAAACTGGTAACTTTCCCTAGTCCTAGGTGCTTTGCATCATCAGTTATATAATGTGTTTCAGGTCCTTGTCAATTGGGTTTAATTAACGTTTCCTTGAAATAAGCCAATATGCATGTTTGTCCTGCTGTATTTGGTTTGTAGAAAAGTATTGGGATAGGTCAGTAGACCTTTTATGGTTACTCAGCCAACTTCTGATGGTAAAGGGAATATTGGGTTTATGGCATGTTTGATATGCTTGACTTCATATTTACGATTGTTTAAGATGAATGTCTCGGTTCGCAAATGCTAATGTTTAATTTTTCATCTCTCCGAAATCACCATGAAATGTATACTTCTAGACTAGGTCGATTGAGTCAAATGAGAGTCTTTCTGGATTGCAGAATGTTTAGGGTTTGAATTTGTCTTTTATGTGAATATGCAGGATCTA
The DNA here is from genome assembly GCF_013401445.1 of Tripterygium wilfordii. NCBI lineage: Eukaryota > Viridiplantae > Streptophyta > Magnoliopsida > Celastrales > Celastraceae > Tripterygium > Tripterygium wilfordii. The sequence goes on from NC_052246.1 coordinate 4,404,894, forward strand.
TCATTTGTTGATTTCAGCTTTGCATGTCTTAAAAATGTGTTCTTCTCCCGTACAAATCTTCAGTGTGCAAAATTCCGGGTAAGTCGGCACTCATATATTGTAGTAAACTATAGTTGTCATAAAAGACTACCATTTTGGAGAATCTTGACTCAGTATGTGACGTTGAAATTGGGAGTCATTTTGGCTTATATACTTCCTTTCTTGTCACCCTGCAATTGTATGTGATTAGTGAATCATTTTGAAACCTTTGTAGGATGTGGATGCAGAAGGTTCAATATTTCACAATGCGACTTTGCGTGAGTAAGACAACAAATCTGTTGTTGGGCTTTATTTTGCTAAAGCGCACACATATTCTCACATGCGTACCAACTTTACGCACTTGTTTTTCAATCATAGGTGCAGTGGGTCCCATACCAAATGTGTGGTCCCCAATTATGTTGTGCTTTATTACAGCCATTGGATTTCAAGTGCGTAAAGTTGGTGCGCATGTGAGAATTCTTATTTATATATATGTGTGTGTATGTGTGTGTGTCAAACTGCTTTCCTAATGACTTTATGTTGCCTAGGGAAGATGTGATTTTACCGGGGCAAATCTTCGCAGAGCATTATTGGCTGGTGCCAATCTTCAGAGTGCCAACCTACAAGGCAATTCTTGTTTATTTGTTTTGCAAATTAATTAATTAGCTTTATTTAATCTTTAGCGACCTTGCCTTGCTTGGTGTTTTATTGAAGTCTCAGATCCATTTCTTGCATATATCCTCATAAAATTCCTCCAGCTTGCCTGCCCAAATTGAAAATATTTTGAGCAAATTGGTGTATTGTAGTGCAAGTGTTTGTTTATTATTAGAGTAACAACTAGTATTACCTGCTTAAACTTGCAAAAAGGAACTTACAATGTTTCTCATTCATATCAAAAATATCCATCAGATTACATCTAAAGTTAATCTTGGTCGATTGTATTACAGATGCTTGTTTGATAGACTGCAGTTTCTGTGGCGCAGATCTACGTTCTGCCCATCTACAGGTTCAGTATCCATTGAACTTTCAAGCGTACAACTTTTTTTATCTGCATCGGTTTTTTCCTCTTATTAGTGAAAGATCTATCCATCAGCTGGTATTTAGTGTGCCTGGCTGCTAACTACAATGGCACCATATGTTACTATGGACAACTGGGCATCCACATGATTGCTTTCAGGACTTGATTTGCAAATCAGTGATTCGGATTTCTTTTGATTTTTAGTGCCTCGGTGTATCACTTGGAGAGTAAGAGCTCTACAAAAGGAGGAAGAAAAAAATGGGGATACAATAATCTAGCTTGATTAAAGCGAATATGTACATTTTGTATAATAGCTTGTTTTTAAAGGCTGTGTGGAAAAAAGATACTCTCAGTTTTTCACGAAGCATCAAGTATTCTATGTGATTCATGATGTTATCCTTCCTTCCTGATCAAATCAGAAAAATAGGATAAAGCCAAGCTCCTAACTTCTATTGCAGCTTGGTTTTTGCTCTCAAGTACTCCTAAGCCCAGCCTCTTCTTTCACGTTCATATGAAAAAGACCTACTATGCTTATGCTAATCTCGTTAGGCCACCCACTCTTCTTAATGGCTAAATCTCTGTTATGTTTTGTTTATCTTTTTGTTGTCTTCTATTTTTTTCAGACTGCTGATCTTACTAATGCCAACTTAGAGGGTGCTAATCTAGAAGGGGCCAATCTGAAGGTAAAAGTTTTGTAGTTTATCTTGTATTAATGATTCAAAGAACAAATGGTTGCACATAATAGTTATTGATTAGAAGGCTCATGCTTGTAACAAGTCAAAGAAGAAAAATGAATAGGTCTAATTTTATCCAGATCAAATAGAACCACTGATTGGGGAAAATTCTGCAGTTCTAAAAATTTGCTAAAGAAAACTGCATAGCGAAGCTTTTGAATCTTGAGTGCTATGTTCAACTGAAACGAAAGCAGCAATAGAATTATACGTGGTGATCTTTTTGAAGTTTATGGGTGTATAATGCATAAAAAAGGTTGTCAATAGTCATGATTCTGGTTTGAATTGCCAGAATTTCTTTAATAATTATTATGTGGGCCTTGAACTAGTCAAATATCTTAGGCATTGAATTTGATTATAATTTAGTAGCTAAGAAGTGCTAACATGGTTAGAAAATGGTAACAAAAAGTACCTTAACACTTGTAACTAGATAACCACCATTTTTTAATATTTCTTTGTTTGCAACGTATTCAGTCTCAGCTTTCATTGGTAACTTCTGTGGGCATTTAAATTTAAAAACATTTATGTTCAGGGTGCTAAGTTGACTAATGCAAATTTGAAGGGTGCAAACCTTCAGCGTGCTTATCTACGCCATGTTAATCTTCGAGATACAGTGAGTAAAACTGACTGAACTTTAAATTTGGCATACAGCATATATATATATATATTCTAGGATTATCATATTGTCTATAGTTTTGGGCCTTTTGGCCTATTGATTCATATTTATTTTCTCTGGTGATTGAATTATCCTAAAAGCACCTTATGGATTCATTTGGTTGTTGGACACCTTAAGTACGTGCTTTTTAGATTGTCACGAATATATGTTAGTAAAAATAATTGTTCCGCCTTCATCTATTTCTTTAAGCACCCCAAATTAGATACTTTTTAGTTACCTATCAGTTGCTCCGGGTCTGTGTTCTTGTTGTTCCCTTCATGGCTTATCATCTAATTAGTCTTTCTTGCCTGCATCTGAATCCTTTGATTCATCTGTTAATGTTATTGCATGACGTTGAGCATGTGTTCTGTAATTTGGTAAGGTTATCTACTTCCTGCCTAACAATCACATTGTCTGGTTTGATGGTTATTTAACTCATCAGCGTGTTTGACTCAACATGGATTGCTACAACTATGAAATTTATTTCAATATTGTTATGAACTTGATTAGCACTTCCACTCATAATTTTTATTCTTCTTTCTGCTCAGCGCTTGGATGGTGCAAATCTTGATGGTGCCAATTTGCTTGGGGCAACCAGATAGTATTGGTGTGGCCGTGTAGAACTGCATATTTTCCATCCCCAGGTTAATAATTTGCTCCCACTTGCATGTTGGATATTTTACTCCCCTCTACAATCTCATGATATTAATCATCTACAACTTGGGTATTGTCTAATCATGCCAAAAACCAGTTATTTCTCTGGCTTGTACATAGTTGTCGAATCAACATTAGGTCTGTTTGCTGAAGTATTCAAATATCGTTTGATTTTTCAATGGATAATGGCGCTTCTGCGCAATGCTTCCCCTGTTCATTGAGACATATACTCACTTGGGGTATTTGGGTAGTCAATGTTGCTTTGGAACTATGTCTTCAGAGACAACATAAATTCTTATGTTGAAGGATAATGTATACTTTGTGGGTTGTGTCTAAAAAACATGTCAAATGCTCCCCAACCATGAGACTTCCATGTATATTTGTCCTCTTAGATTTCTTTGAGTGTAAAATTTATATTTTATATGAACATTACCTAGCTAGATTTTAGTCCAAAAGCATAAAAAGCGACACATTCTTCTTACAACTTACATAACACAATCTAGATATGTATGAAGATAATAAAAAGGCAATAATTAAAAGACAAGGAAAAGGCAAGAGTGGATGTTATGGTGTGATGATGAAGACCAAGATTCTCATATATTTTAAGGAGATTGATATCTACTAGTATTATGAAACATTTAAAATTATCAAGTTATTAAGAGAATATTTAGTTTCCTAGTTTGTTAATAATTGCCAAATATGAGGTCGAATTATAGGGTTAAGTTCTATTATTTGTAGGAATAGGTATATAATAGTATTAGTATTAGTTTTGCTTGAAAAGCTATATAAGACGTGGCTTTGTAGTTTAGAGGTATGAAACAAATTAATAAAAAAATTTGAGATTAATTTTCTCCCTCTTGTTTTCTTACGCAAGTTCGAGCAAGGGAAACCCTAGGTTTCATCATGTGACACCAACAAGCCAGGTTACAATCACACTCCCCACACGAAACGGGAAAGCACAAATTTTGTGGCTCCCTCCTTCCACCATCAACACACAGCTTCGCTTTGTTATTTACCATTACTCAACAATAACCCCTAACTAATAAATAACTATCTTACCAACCACACCTCCTCTCTGCGTGTGTGTGTGTATATATTCATAAATTTCAAAAACACCCATTTATATTTATTTACTTATTTATATGTATATGTATATAATAATATATTAATGTGTAACAAAAAGGAAAAAAGAAGGCTTGGCACATTGACCTCGCCAATCTATTCACGAGACTAACGTGCCCATCCCCCCTCTTCCATTTGCTTCACATATAAGCGCCTACACACACATATGCACACACCTTCCTCGCTTGTTCTTTCTCAATGGCTGATCATGGACGGCCCTACGAGACCACGCGTCGGAAAGGCGTTGGCAAGCCTACTGCCTCCGCTGTGGAAGAGTCCGACCATGTTGTGGTGGCACCAAACCCAACCGCCCCTTGTGGAGCATGCAAGTTCTTGAGGAGAAAGTGCATAAACGGGTGCATATTTTCACCCCACTTTGGGTCTGACCAGGGTGCAGCCCGGTTCGCTGCCGTTCACAAGGTATTTGGTGCTAGTAATGTCTCCAAGCTCCTCTTGCACATTCCTGTGCTCCGCCGCCACGACGCTGTTGTCACGATCTCCTACGAGGCTCAGGCCAGGCTGTCAGACCCGGTTTACGGTTGTGTCTCCACCATACTTGCTCTACAACAGCAGGTATATATACTGGTCAAAGATCCCAACAATTGGTAATTGCAACGCACAAGATGTAAATGAATTCATGGGCTCCACATGCCCCCCATGATGCGCATGATTATTGTCTCTCTGTGTGTGTATGTATATATATATATTGAATTGGTATCTTATCACTTATTTGACTTGCTAGTGTATGCTGCAGGTCGCGTCTATGCAAGAAGAGCTAGCAATGGTGCAAGCGCAACTAATAAATAGTAGACTTGCCATGGCAAACACGCTACAAGAGCAGAACCACCATTACTTCCATAACCAACAACAACAAATTGCGATGCTCCAACCCTCGTACTCGAACAATTCATCGGCTTCCACAACAAATCTGATGATCAACACGAGTACTACCTTCACTTCCAATTTTGATCTTGAAAATGCACCATCGGTTCCATCTTCGCATAGCATGGAGCCAGTAGTACTCCAGCAACAGCATTTCTCGAGGACATTCCAAGACGAGGAGAGTCGAATTCCTGTCACGTTTGCCAATGAAATGCTTCACCGAAGAGAAGTGCTATAAAGTTATCTTAATCTCCTTGATTTCTTAGTTTCTTTAGGGTTATAAAGTTGTCTTAATTTCCTTGCTTTCTGAGTTTCATTTCTCTTTTTTTTTTCCTTGTACATCATACAAGTTTGTTAATTAGACATTTGAATTGGGCTTAACGATAGGCTAAATTGAGTCAAAACCGAGTGTATGGCCACGATAATATCGCTCATAGTGAGAATCGAATCCAGGATCTCTCAAGTTCATATGGTTTGGCCCCCAAAAAATTGACTATCACCCAAATGGTTTAGTTGATTTTCTTTCTATTGATGTGTTCTTATAAAGCTTCTCCATATACACACAAGTATAAATTAGATCTGGGCTTCTCATCTACCCCTTATGAGGAACATCTCTACATTAATCAGCTTGATTTTGGCAATCCTTCATCTCAAAAAAAGAAAAGAAAAATGTCTAAATCTAATCTGATATGGGTCCGTTTGTTGTTCACGTAATAATACACAACACACCTCGATTTTTAGACTGGTTATGGTGGGCCCAACATGTTGGGCCAATTCCTAGATGGATTACGCAAGGCCTAATTACATCATCTCAGCCCATAGAGGCCCACATCATGAAATTAGGGATGAAAATACTCTTTTTTTTTTGAAATACCAAGACAATTATACTTACAATTGGAATTAAACTTTGGACATACATATATCTAAGCCAATCAATTACCAACTAAGCCAACTATCGTCGATTGAAAAAAAGACATTTACAAGTATAAATTAGATTATGACACATCCCTTTTCAATACAGGATAGGAGGTGGAAAGGGAGCTCGAACAATTTTATAAGTGTATCTGAGTTACTCGTAGAGACACATCTCTTAATATATGCATTATCGGACAAATTAATGATCGACCATATCATTAAAGAGGATCTCACATAGTATAGACTGTTTAATGTAATTATGCATAGGTGTCACGTGGTGAATAGTCGCCTCATCAGGTGACAACCATTTTTTACACCGTAAAACAGAGGAAGCCCAAGTTCTGCAAAATCTCTGGAACTGTTTGTGAAACCCATAAAGGATCTCTCTCTGTCTCTCTCTCTCTCTCTCTCTCGAAACCCGGATGAATCTGTCTTAGATTCTTCTCCCATAAGAAAGCTAAGCAGTAGATCTATCATTCTCTTTCTAGAATTCTCTGGACAGTGTGGATACAAGAAGAAGCAGATAACATGTCGACGCCGGCGAAGAAGAGGCTGATGAGGGATTTCAAGAGGCTTCAGCAGGATCCTCCGGCGGGCATCAGTGGGGCTCCGCAAGATAATAACATTATGCTTTGGAACGCCGTCATTTTTGGGTATTTAATTCCTCTTCCTTTTGGCCTCTTGATTTGCGTTGCTTTTGTGTTCTCATCCCTGATTTGTTTCTGTTTCTTTTGTGGTTTTGTAGACCAGATGATACTCCATGGGACGGAGGTGGGTATTCCCATTCTTGCTCTTTTATGCAGTTTTATGTTTCGGTAACTTCATATGCTAATTGGATTTTTTTTAAATGCAAAGTTCAATTGATTGAACTGTGTTATTGCATACTGTTTTGGATTTTAATGGTTCATGAATCTAAGTTATTTTGCTGCGACGTAGAGATTTAATTCATAACCATGCCGAGTATATTTAGAATTCCGATGCAAGTGTTGATTATGGATCTTGGTTAACTTGAAATTTATATTTTTTATATTTGGAACAGTGCTTTATGATCTAGATGTTCATAGTTTTGGTGTATTTAGTCCATTAAACTTTGCTTTGGTTAGTCGAATAAACGGCAATGATAACTGGGCCACTGCTGTATTGCTTAACATGATGGCCTTTGTTCTACCTTTTCCTTAAGAACCATTTGGCATGTTGTTTTCCATTCACCTTTCTTCTGCTCAGCCCCTCATTATTGCCATTGTTTAAAACACATAGAGCATGTTGCGGAACATTTTTCTGAGTTTTCAGGTACGTTTAAGCTGACTCTTCAAGTTACAGAAGATTATCCTAATAAGCCTCCGACAGTTCGCTTCGTCTCACGAATGTTTCATCCAAATAGTATGTCAGCATCTTTTAATATTTTTTGTCCTTCAAGTAATGATAAACTGCATGACTTTTTTCTTGCAAGTGTTTGTATTTGGTCTCTGACCAAATCAATGGATTTCATCAGTTTATGCAGATGGAAGCATTTGCTTGGATATTTTACAAAATCAGTGGAGTCCTATATATGATGTTGCGGCCATACTCACTTCCATCCAGGTATGCATGTCTCCTCTTTCTTCTATTTTCATTATAATGTCTGTGTGGCCTCAATTCTTGACTATTTTTTCCCTGTTTGTGTGCACATTTACCCCTCCCTTATACTTTGCCCCTTTCTTGAGAATACTTGTTCCTTTCCTTTGGAGGTGTATTGCACTGTCATTGCTGTTGCACACTTCTTCAGGATTTTCATTTGGTTTGAATAAACCATGACTTTGAGTTGTTATATTTAGTTATTTACAAAGATGCTAGAATGCCTATAGGTGAAAAACTTAAAATGAAATACAGGAATAGTGAGGGAGGGAGTGCTCAGAAGGAATATTGAGGGTGGGAGAAGAGAGAGAAAAGGAGGGGGAGTGTGGAGGAGGGTTCATTTCTTTCATTTTGTGTGAGTATACTGTTTTTTTCCCGCTTCCACCTGCTGGTTGCACAGTTTCTAGGATACTAATTTGTCTATCTGGAGTTCGGATGTTGGCTAATTTATTTTTATTTGGGACAACCTTGAATAGGATTCATATTTAGGCCTAGACAATGCTTCGAGCCAACGAATGAACTCATCAGTGAGCTCCCCTTGAATCATGCTTATAAGCTTATTGCTGTACATGTTGCATCGTTCCAGAGTATGTGATGAATTCAAGATATAGCAAAGTTCGTTGTGAATAAATTTTCATACTGGTAATATGTGTGCCAATTTTTTGTCATTTTTTATGGTTTCAATTTGTTCTTGTTTCAAGTAGACAGTAGGCTACCTCACACATTCATTATGGTGAAGTCTTGTCCATTGGACCTCCAGCCCCATTGTTGATTTTTGATCTGACAATATAAGGACATGTATCTATATAGTCATCTTTAACTTTGGTTAAGTTTATAGTCAATTTGTTCTACTGTGGTTCAGTTTATCCCCACTTTTTTCTTCAATACAGCAAAACAACAGTGTTTTCCCTCATTTCAACCTAGATTTGACTGATTTTATATTTTATCTTCTGATACATTGCACCTGTGAATGCTGGAAAGTGTTGTTCACACAAGCAATTATATTATCTTATTTCAGATTTTTAGCACTTATTGAATCAAGCTATTCAATTGCTAACTAGAGATGTTTATATTGAGCAGTCCCTGCTTTGTGATCCAAATCCAAACTCTCCCGCAAACTCTGAAGCAGCTCGAATGTTCAGTGAGAATAAGCGGGAATACAACAGAAGAGTGCGTGAAATAGTGGAGCAGAGCTGGACAGCTGACTGAGGACCTATTTTAGGCTCCAATGCCCCCTCATATGAAGATTGAAGGGGGAAAAAAAGTGCAGGTGGTGGGCTCTTTTCGGGACCTCCTGTTAGATGTTGGTGTACCTTATTTTGCTTTCAAATGCATTGCTTGTAGAAACTTTGTCTGAAAAACTTCATTTCTGCCTCCTAGACAGCTCAGCTAAAACTTATTTTTCAATTCTCTATATGCTTTCTTTCATTTGGCTTCTTCTGTGGCATGTGCATAACAGCATAAGATAGTAGTGGTCTTGTTTGGTTGTGGACTTGTGGTTGTGAGAAAGTGGGGAAGTTGTTTGTAATCTTTTTCAGAGTATGTTCCATCATCATGATTTGCTGTTTGGCATAATTGCTTGGCAGTTTGTTCTCATCAGCTCTTCATTATATCCAATTATAATTATATGTGGTATAGCCAAGCAATAGAGATTCAAAGATATATACCCTCATCATCCGAGCCTTTAATCCTTTATTATTTTGGGGTCGGCTATTTTTTGAGATGATACAGGATAAACTGTACATTTAACTCGACATAAGTCATCAGCCTGCAACGTCTTTTCTGTCTTGAGATATCAACCAGCAAGGCATGTGGTGGACAAACCCACAGTTCTTTTGTCAACAAAAGCTGGAGTAGGGAGTGTTTATGACATAGAAACTACATTTGCAGTTCATAACAACACTGCATTCTGCTATTTATGTGGCAGAACAGAAATACCAGAAAATTGAAGATAAGGTAATATACACTGCAAGGGCAAAACACATAAATTGCAGAGGGGTTACAGCGATTTGCTTGAAAACCCTAGAAGATGTTTTGTACTTGTTATAATCGACTGAAGCCGTAACTTAACATCATTAAACATGATTGTACAACGAGATTAAATTGCGAGAGAGAGAAATGACAGCGTGAAGACCCGAAAGCTTTGCTGCTAATGGAATGTGAGTTGTAGGTGTGGAGGTAGCGAAGGTGAGATGGGAGACCCTTCACCGCTCATAGAATCTCCAACTTGTGCAGCAAACTGCAAGTTCCACAACAAATCCTCAATGGAAGGTCTATCTGCTGGATTCTTAAGCAGACACCTCATACAAATCTCCATTGTTGTCTTTAAGGATTGATCTAAGCATCCTCTTTGAATTGTTGGATCAATTATGCTCCTTCGAGTCGCTTTGTCAGCTGTGATGCTTGCTTTTAACTGCATAGTTTATGACCGTTAATCATTACACAGCAGGAATCAAGTTTCTACGCGCAGTATAAGTTCATAATCTAATCTCACCAGTATTAGGCACCAGCTAGGAGCGAAATGCCTCTTCTTTACAACATAAAAAGGAATGGAAAATGGACATAATGCACAAGCGCAACGATTCTTACCAGGTCTTTTAGAACATCTACTTCATTCCTCGAATTCATCGGTTTACCAACTATGATTTCTAACAGTATCACTCCAAAATCATAAACATCAATCTTATCTTCATACTTTGCCCTGCCCCACAAGCAATATCCGAAAACCAAATTTACAATGAGCATTTTATATAAACTAAGAGCAACTATTCAAGTGATAACTTACTTTAATGGCGTTAAAGTTCTTACCTAGCACTGTTGTTAGCATCTTTTGATGTAGCGGAGGCAGAAGCTCCTTGATCAACCTGAAACAATGGGAGAATTAACCACCCAAAATAAGTTTCTTCAAGAAATGGACTAAACGGTGTTGCCTTTCCATACCTTCCAGGCACTTTGCGCTAACAATGGTAGATTGTAACTACTTATCTTCGCGACAAGATTATGATCCAATAGAATATCTGTTATTTTCAGATTATTTGAGTATATACCAGGCACAATTCCTGTATGCAAAAACTGTATGCCCTTTGCTACCCCTATTGCAGCTGCTATACGTTGTGCCCAAGTAAGCGGTTGTCGGACACGCTCCCCTGCCAAATCATGCACAGGACACAAAAGTGAAACACAATATAAATATGGTATCTTATGTACCATTGACAGATTCAGCCAAAAATTAACTCATTTTAGGAGGAGGACAACCTAGTTGAGAAATTGTCTTTTGCTTTGCTTACCAGAGAGCCAGGTCCTTAATGTGCCATTCGGTACATATTCAAACACAAGAAAAATTCTGCTGACACTTGAATCCTCATAATAGCACTCAAAGCAATGTCCAATTGCGCTGACCAAATGCCGATGTCTGAGCTTGGAAATTAGCTCTATGTGGTGCATAAAGTTTTGAGTGCTGTGGCTCCTTTTCAGTTTTAAGCATCTGATGGCGACAAAGGAACCATCTTTAAGATGGCCTCTGTACATCTGACAGCATATAAGAAGCAAAACTGTGAACACTGAATGACATTTAGAGATTCATGCTTGGAACACTAACTAGGTATTATCCACTATTTAATATGAAATTGGTAGTTTTGGATATATTAGCACTGGCACATACTTGTCCCTGAGAACCGTCACCCATGAAGGCAGATGTGTCAAAGTTTTCTGTAGCCTCCTCCAGCTCTTCTAATGAAAAGGTTCGATAACCTGGAACACCAAGTGCTCCCAGCTTCACTGATTGAGATATATACCCTTCAAATAGGGCAGAAGACCATGTATTTATTTGTTATGAATAGTCAACAAAAAAAAAGGAGATAGAAAACTGAAGAGGAGGGGTTTCAGGAACTTACTTGCATCCGAAACCATCTTTGGAATGTAACTAGTGGATGCACTCTCTGCAATCAGTCTTGTCACAGGTTTCTTGATTATCTTCCTAGCACTTGCTCTTCTAATAACCAAGAAAATCATACCAACAAGTGCAATTCCTCCGAAAATCCCTCCGATTATACCACAGGCTAGAACTGCTTTAGAAGCTCCCTTCTGTTTGTTTCTCGGCGGTAAGATTCCAGCAGCTAAAGCTTCATTATGGCATAAGGAAAGCGGGTTCTGATTTTGATCACCAGTTGCTAGACAATTTCTAGAATACTTGACCACCCTCTTTTCAGAACGCGACAGAAGACAACTTGGTAGGTTTCCAGTCAAAAGATTCAAAGAGAAATCAACAGATTCAAGAGCAGCATTGCAAGATAAATTTTTAAAAAGCATTCCAGTGAATTTGTTTTCGGAAATGTTCAAGTATGTGATAGATGGAAGGGACAGCAATGATGTTTGAAATGGCCCGACAAAGTTATTGTTCGAAAGATCCAGCCTTTGAAGCTGATAAAAGGAGCTCATTTCGGCTGGAATGCCTGACCTGAACTTGTTATTGCTCAGTACAAGAGTAACCAATTTGTTGTCAAGCTGAGGAAATTTTGGTCCAAAATTATTGTCTTCCAAGTCAAGTACTTGAAGGTTCGTCAAACTGCTAAAATCCGGTACTTCCCCATATAAGTAGTTATGTGAAAGTGCAAGAACTCTAAGATTCTCCAAATTACTAAACGAGTCCGGCAACGAACCATTGAACATGTTTTGCCTCAAACTCAGGACAGTCAAACCAGGAAGGGAACCAAGCCAATCTGGTAATCGGCCCGAAAACATGTTAGCATCTAGTATAAGGGTTTGGAGGCTACTTAAGGAGGAAAGCTCTTGAGGTATGCCACCATATAAGAGGTTAGAACTCATGTTGAGTATCTCAATCGAAGAGAAACGCGAGATTTTACCCGGCAATGGACCCCATAAACCTAGAGAGACCAATGAGAGGACTTTCAAGTGTGGAAGCTTAACCAGTGTTGTTACAAAAGAATCCATGGAAAAATTCTTAGGCAACATAGGTGCTCCCTTCTCACCAACAATATGCAGCTGTGTTATGCTCTCCTCATAACACACAACAGTGACGGATGAATTTGGTTCTGTCTTACAGAAATCTGTAATGCTATTCCAGCTACTTAGACCTGCTGGAAAATTCAAAATCCTCTGAATTCTTAATAGGGTCTGACCTTGTGAGGATGGTAATTGCTCTGATTGACTGATCAAAATTGAAATGAACATAAGAACTGAAAATGCTGAAAAGGGGATTGATTTTTCCATTTGAAGCATGAACAGGACCAGTAGCAGATAATTAATGGGTCTACAACAAATTTCAGAGAAGGTCCACCATTGGAGCTCAGCAGGACCACATTAGAAGCTAATTATTCCATGAAAACTGTAAAGATTCAGGAAAACCAAAACCCAACTGAGAAATTCACAAACGAATTTGGAGTCCCAACAAATCAGAAACAAATTGAGGGTGAAGAAACTTACCTCAATGAAGCATATACTGGATGATCTATAGAAAAGCTGCTAACTTGTTCTTTCCATCTGTGAATCAAAGAACTAATAAATCAATTGATACCCATCAGACTATATGATTATGACTTTCAATTGAAGATAACCAACCGTCTCTACGACTACAAGCACAACACTACAAACGAATACTCGACAAACCCAGAAAAAAGTTTCAATATTCCTTCAAACCCATTTAGGAGTACAAACATTTGCTTGCATCTCACACTTCACCAATTTCAAAACCCACTTCAGTCCTTAGAAAAAGAAATAAAGATGTTATTTTTTCAAGTTTTTAGCCCTCGAAAAGAAACCCAAAATTCTTCCAACCATACATGTAGCTGTGAAATCCTACTGACACATATAAGAAACCTCCAGGAGTCAAGTTTTCTCTACAAGATGCCAAGAAAATTTAGTGACACGCAGGTTCCACTTATAATGAGCCAAGAAAAAACACGACACTACATATTTTATCTCAATATTTTTTTATTTATCTGAAAAACAAATTAGTAAGAAGAGTCGGTGGTGTCTTCATTTTATGCGTAATATACAATACATGGCCTAAATCTAAAGAAGAAATGGAAAAAGAAAAAGGGCAGATTCTTCATGAGGAGAGGCCTTTATTCCTTGGACTGACGTACTATGCATGCAACTGATTTGGTTGTGTGAATTTAATTTGCTTATATATATATGTATGTATAATTTGTGTCATTGTGTGTATAGTTATATATTTAAAAAGAAAAGAAAAGAAAAGGTGGGTATGGCACAGACTGTAATGTAAGCTTTCACTATCTGGTTCTGGTGAGCTTTGGCTTTCTATGGTCCTTTCAACTTTGTAGCGTGGGGTCCTACTTGTGGCTTTATGTGCCATAGTTGTTTGCTTTTGGGGACCATTCAATATGCAACTAATGAAATCTAGATTTGGTTCAATTATTATAGGAAAATGATATCTGTACATAGGTTTTTTGTACATAATTGTACATAGCCTATGTGGCATGACAAATCATTATGCCACATAGGAGCATTTTAAATAAAATATATATTTCTCTTTCCTGGTTCTTTTGTAATTTCTTTCTCTCTCTTATATGCATTCACTTTCTTGTTTCCTTTTGTTATTTCTTTTCTTCTTTCTCTCTCCACCATTTTCTCTCTTATTTTGCAGCTCCAAGCCGCAGGTTTCCATGGCCAATGGCCAAACTCCTCCATCCGACCACCATACCAACTGCCGCCACTCCCAAAAGAAGCATCATGTCCCCAGTAACAAAGCCCATCCATCATTAGCAATGGACAACTGTGGGAATCGCTCGATAATCCCCCACAATGTCATGACCACCGCCGCCTAAATGAGCTAGATCCGGCCAACTCCAATGACTTTTTGGCCAACCGTTGGTGCCTTTTGATTGACTGAACCAAGGGCAACATTTTGCAACCATTTTCGACCATAACAACCGCTGAAAGTGCCCGAGCCAGTTCTAGACCCAAACGGGTATTTTTGACTCAGCTTGGTTCTCGCTAAATTTTTATTTTTCGACAATCATGAGAGTAGATTCTAAGAGAAAGAGACCAACTACTCTCATCTTTGTGTTTCTACAACCTTAGAGGATACGAGATTGGAATGTATTGTTTGAGCTCGACTTTGTAAAGCTCATATTTTTGGGTCCTTGGTTCCTGCAACAACAATAGCCAAATTTATTAAACAATGTAATAAGATACTCGAACAATATAATAAGAGGTTGAAACAACGTAATAAGATGTTCGAACAATGTAATAACATTTTAAACAACGTACTGTTTGAGCTCTGCTTTGTAAAGTTCATACTTCAGCGTATTTGGTTCTTGCGAAAACAACGGCCGAATTTATTAAACAATGTAATAAGAGGTTGAAATAATGTAATAAGAGGTTGAAACAATGTAATTAAAGGATAGAACAATGTAATAAATTTTAAACAACGTACTGTCTGAGCTCGGTTTTGTAAAACTCATACTTTTGGCCTTGGTTCATGCAAAAACAATGGTCGAATTTAATAAACAACTTAATAAGAAGCTGAAAAAATGTAATAAGAGGCTGAAACCATGCGATAAATTTTAAACAATGTAATAAGAAGCTGAAATAATGTAATAAAAGCGATAAAACAATGTGACTAGAGACAGACGCAATGTAGTAAAATGTTTAAACAATGCAATAAGAGTTTTAAACAATGTAATAGTGTGTTATGGGTGAAATGAGGAAGTTTTATTAATTTTAATTTTGTTTAAAGAGGGAGAGCGGATTCCGACTTGTCTCACTAACATGAGCTCGATTCCGATGAGTTAAGCTTCCCACGGACAATTTGGACGTTCCTATAAAAACAATGTGATATAAGTATGATTCAATGAGAAAATAATGTAATAAAAAAATCAAACAATGTAATAAAATGTTTGAAAAATGTAGTAAGAAACTGAAATAATGTAATAAATGTTCGTGATTTAATTGTTCCAGATCTTATTACATTGTTCACGAGAAAAGTGTAATTAAGAACGATCAAGCGAAACATATCGACAATAGATCTTGTTGAAAAGAGTTTTACATGCTGATTATGAATATGTAATTTTTATGGAAATCGAACATGTATTTTGAGAGATACAACGTTTTGAAATTCGGTTAAATAAAGAAAAAGTAAAGTAAGTGAGAGAAAAATACATATCCATTTTTAGTTTTAATTTTTTTTGAAATTTGAATTTGCTTTGTCATCAACACATGTGGCATGCCACATGTGCTATGTACCATTATGTACATAGATTCTATGTACAGCTAGCGGGACCGATTATTATAAGGGATATTAATATTAATATCCTGGTAGATGACTCACCTTTTTCTTTTTTTTCCTCAAAAAATAACAGAAATAACATGTATCCCATCAATTTAGGAGTCCAACAAGTTTATTCCATTGATTTAATAAATGAAATAATTTTATTCCAATCTTTTATCCCAAAATTCATTGTTTTAATATAAATTTCATTGTTTTTTAAAGCACAATCCAAAATTCATTGTTTTAGTTCTGAATCCATTGTTTTTGAAATTCCATTGAAAAAAACAATGGAATTAAGATCCACCCGATAAAATTCATTGACAATGGATCTTGTTAGAAAGAGTTTTATGCACTGATTCTGAATATATAATTTTTTTTTTAAAAATCTAACATATATTTTGATAGTTAAAACGTTTTGAAATTTCGTTTAAAAGACTTGGGCACTATATGGGTTACCTAGCACTAATGAGGGAGTAAATAAGGTAGCTCTATGAATAGTTCTTGATGTGAAATCTCCTCCTTAATTAAAGTTAAATAAATTATTGTAAGATTTATTACTAGGTCGATAACCTTGAGACAAAGTTTAGGGCATCACCAACCAAGTTTTGAAAATGACTAATCTATTGATTGCAAAATAATTACAACATAATCTGTCGGTGGAAAGCCAAAAAGAAGGGGATGGGGCACCAATTGTTTGCTAAATCATAGTACTAAATTAAAATATGTTTTTGAATATTTTGTTATTGATAGTATATTTTGAAAAAAAAATCTTAAATTCTAAATCATAAACACTAAATCCAAAAACCTCTTAACTCTAAATGCTAAGCACTAATTCCTAATTTCTAAACTCTAACATGTGATTTCCAAACAAACGAAACCATGGTTTAACATGGTTTTGGGATAATTATAACTATAATTGTAACTAAAAATTGAAGCCCTTCCCAGCGCAGAAAGAATAAATAACCAATCTATAACAATATTTATTAAGCTTAAATATTCAAAAACAAACCTAATAAGTTACCTGAATGGCATATGTATGTACTCTCACATATGTATATTAAAGACGCAATGTGTGTTTTATAAATAAGGTTTTGATTGAAAGATTTCACAGATATAGCTGATAAAAGGGTCCTATAAGAGTTATTTGAAAGCTCATTCAGTATGATGAAGACTCCAAATTCATCCTTTTTCAATGTGGGATTCTCATCATAGTATCGAGACTTGAGAGTTTCTCATTTGTTAAACCACCAAAATTAGGGTTCAAGTTTATGATCTATTTACTAGGTTTCTTTTTCTTTTTCTTTTTCAGAATTAGCAAGGTATTTTCTATGACATGAAGGGGTGTTTTTGGGATGGGATGGCATGGACTGTCGTCCAATGCCCCATATTTTTTTTAAAAAATAGTTATTGAATGTCATTAGTCAACTTTGATGGCTGCCAACTTTCAACCTTGATGGCTGCCAACTTTGAATGTGTTCATTAGTCATTAATTAACTTTCAACCTTGATGGCTGCCAACTTTGAATGTGTTCATTAGTCATTAATTGTGTTCACATATCATTAGTCAGTAACATAGCTAGAAGTGCGAAGATGCATATGATCTTGTTACTATATATACTAGGGTTGTAATTCCATAAATGTTAAGAATACAAAAAACACTTATTCTTCCATATCTTCCTTTTCTTCATGGTATCAGAGGAGGTTTTTTTTTTTTATTCTTCGTTCTGTTTTCTAAATGGCCGAAATCACTCCAATCATGTCCGACTCAGGCAGTCCCTCGGCCTCTCTACCTTCAAATACTTTTGATGTTCATACAAACCAACGATTATGTTCGGTTTTGTTGAATGAGTTCAATTATCTTCCTTGGACAAGATCTGTGCAGTTAGCTCTTGGTGGAAGATCAAAGCTTGAGTTTATTGACAAAAGTATTGTTGTTCCTGATGTCAATTCTTCTCAGTATAAATCTTGGATTGCCCAAGATAAGATGGTGCAGACATGGCTACTTAATTCTATGGAATTACATGTTGCTGAAATTTTCAGTTATTATGAATCTTCTGCAGATTTATGGGATGCTGTTAAAGAGATGTATGGAAATCAAAATAACGCGGCACGAGTTTTTCAACTCAAAAGAGACATTGCATGTCTTCAACAGGAAGGTAAACCATTTATTCAATTTCTTGGTAGCATGAAAAGTATGTGGAATGAGTTGTCTGTTTATCGTCCACATACTACTGATTCTGCTGTCTTGCTAAAACGGGCTGAAGAGGATAAAATATTTCAGCTTTTGGCTAATCTTGCTCCTGATTACGAAGATCTCCGTAGTCATATACTTATGAATTCTGAGCTTCCTTCTCTAGGGAGTGTTTGTGCTACTATTCAACGGGAAGAAGTTCGAAGAAAGGTCATGAATTGTAACCTCAAAACTGAGGTATCTAAAGCCCGAGCATATATGTTCAATCATAAACGATCTGAAGAAAGAAGTTACAAGGGAAAGAGACCTGAGTTGAAGTGCAATCATTGTCATAATCTTGGTCATACAGTGGACCGATGTTGGGTACTTCATCCTGAATTGAAGCCTAAGTTTCCGAGAGAGAATATGCCTCAGAAACGGACTCAACCTTCGGGATATAAGGCTAATCATGTTACAACCATGGCTGGAGATGGATTGTCAAGGTTCTCCTCAAGTCCAATAACTCTTATTAATGAGTTTGCTTCTTATCTTCAAGCAAAGCAAGGTGAATCTGATAACAATGGGAAGTCAGCTGCCTTACTTGGTCAATTTGCTGGATTTCTATCTGAAGATAAAAATGGTGCAACTGATGAAACATCAGGTATTTTGAAAGCTTTCTCAACTGCGCTGAATTTAAGTAATGTGCATGATTTTTGGGTCATAGATTCAGGTGCCACTGATCACATCACAAATAATCCTACAAATCTGTTTGAGTTTAAGTCCTTATCTCCACCTTCCCAAATATGTGTTGCTAATGGTAATACTGTTGTTGGACAGGGAAAGGTAAACTTACTTTCTAAGCACATTGCATCACCAGCTTTGTGTGTTCCTTCTTTTCCTTTTCAACTTCTTTCGGTTGGCAAACTCGTAACTCAACTAAATTGTTGTGCTATTTTCTCTCCTCACAATGTTGTATTCCAGGATTTGGTCACCAAGAAGACGATTGGTGAGGGATTTTTCTTTCAAGGCTTATATTATCTTCCCAAAGATTTTCACAAGGGATTTCATGTAAATGCCTGTTTAGCTTCCAAGCACAAATTATGGCATCAACGTCTAGCACATCCCTCTGAGTCAATTTTGGCAAAGATTTTTCCAAATATTAATAAAAATTCAATTGATTGTGATATTTGTCACTTGTCAAAATCTACACGATTATCATTTCCTTCTTCTAATTCTTGTTCAAATAAATTATTTGAATTGGTACATTCGGATGTCTGGGGTCCTGTTCTTGAGTCCTTTGATGGTTACAAATATTTTGTCACCTTTGTTGATGACTTTTCTAGATTCACCTGGTTGTATCTCTTGAGATCAAAAAGTGAGGTTGCTAGTGTTTTTCAAGATTTTCATAGTCTGATCAACACTCAATTCTCTTCTAAAATTAAGATTCTTCGATCAGATAATGGCACAGAATATATGTCTCATATCATGACACAATACTTGAGCATGCATGGCATCATTCATCAAACTAGCTGTGTTGGTACTCCACAACAAAATGGTATTGCTGAAAGAAAAAATCGCGACTTGCTTGAGAAAACAAGATCTCTAATGTTTCAAATGAATGTTCCCAAACAATTTTGGTCCCAAGGTGTACTCACCGCTACTTATCTCATAAATCGCTTGCCTAGTAGAATTTTGAATTTCACTTCTCCATCTGAGTTGTTGACAGGAAAGCAGCCGAATTTATCTCATCTTAAAATCTTTGGGTGTACTTGTTATGTGCATATTCAAGCAATTCACCGTGACAAGTTAGATCCAAGGGCAGCCAAGTGTGTTTTCTTGGGATATTCATCTACAAAGAAGGGATACAAGTGTTATGATCCCATCTCTAAAAGGCTTATTGTAACAAGGGATGTTAGGTTCGACGAAAACACTCCATATTATTCTCAGTCTCGTGGCAGTTCAAGTCAGGGGGAGTCAACTTTACTTCCACTACCAACTCTGGATATGTCTCATGATTGGTTATCTATTGTTCCACGGGTGGATTTTGTTGATCCACATGCAACATCTGACAGTGAACAAATATCCACTCCAACACCAGTCGTAGTAACTCCCACTGAGTCGGTTCTAGAGACTAATGTGGAAACTGATATGCAAAATTCTGATCTGTCTATTCGACGTAATCCTACTCGTGACCGACGACCACCATCAAAGCTTCAGGACTATGTGTCATACTCGGTAAGACACCCAGTCACTAATGTTCTTGGCTATCATAAACTGTCCTCTTCTCATGCAGCCTATCTTAGCAACATTCTTGACAAAACTGAACCTCAAAGCTTTTCTGAAGCTAATCAAAAAGAGGTTTGGCAAAAGGCTATGCAAGAGGAGCTTCAGGCTCTAGCTGATAATCATACTTGGAGTGTTGTTCAACTTCCAAAGGATAAGAAAGTTGTCGGCAGTCGTTGGGTATACAAAACCAAATTCAAATCCGATGGTTCTATTGAAAGGCATAAGGCAAGATTGGTTGCACAAGGCTTTACCCAAACTTATGGAGTCGACTACACGGAGACTTTTGCGCCGGTGGCAAAAATGACAACTGTTCGTACTTTGCTATCGATTGCTATAAATCATGGCTGGTCTTTATCTCAAATGGACGTGAAAAACGCATTCTTACATGGCAATCTCCTCGAGGAAGTTTATATGAAACTACCGCCGGGTCACCCTCAAAGCAGTAATCCACAATTGGTTTGTAAGCTTCATAAATCCATCTATGGATTGAAACAGTCACCCCGTGCCTGGTATGCCAAGTTGAGTATGGTACTTGAGGAACTTGAGTTCAAAAGGAGTAACGCTGATCACTCTTTGTTTGTTCTCATCAAGAATGGGGTACGATTAGTAGTTTTAATTTATGTCGATGACCTTATTATTACTGGTGATAATATTGCAGCCATCTCCAATATTAAAAAAGTTCTTCATCAAAAGTTTGCCATTAAAGATCTTGGGGTCCTTAAATATTTTTTGGGAATCGAAATGGCTACATCTCACAAAGGTCTTGTTTTGAATCAAAGAAAGTATGTGTTAGATTTGTTGTGTGAAGTTGACATGCTCGATTGCAAGCCTGCAAATACACCGTTGGACAGTAAACTAAACTTGGCTGTAGATAGTGAATCTCTTCGGTCACCTCAAATTTATCAAAGGTTGGTAGGTAAGCTTATTTACCTCACCATTACTCGACCCGATATTAGTCATGCAGTCAGTATTGTGAGTCAATTTATGCACTCTCCAACCATTGTTCATATGGGAATTGTTAAACGAATTCTTAGATATTTGAAGGGGTCTATTGGTCGTGGTCTACTTATGAAGAACAATGGTCATACACAAATAATCGGCTACACCGACGCTGATTGGGCCGGCAACTCTCTTGATCGTAAATCCACTACTGGCTATTGTATATTTGTTGGTGGCAATCTTGTTTCGTGGAAAAGTAAAAAACAGCTCGTGGTTGCTCGTTCTAGCGCTGAAGCCGAATATCGTGCAATGGCTTCCACTGCTTCTGAACTTATCTGGCTAAAGGCATTGTTGGTCGATCTTGGTTTTCTTCATCCTCAACCAATGACTCTCTGCTGCGATAATCAAGCCGCCATGCATATTGCCTCCAATCCAGTATTTCATGAGAGAACCAAACATATTGAAGTTGATTGTCATTACATCCGCGAAAAAGTTCAGTCTCAGTTAATTTCTACCAAATATACTCGAAGTCAAGACCAACTTGCGGACATGTTCACTAAGGCTCTTTCTTCAGCTCAATTTCATTGGTTACTTTCCAAGCTTGGATCAATCAATATCCTTGCTCCAGCTTGAGGGGGAGTATTGAATGTCATTAGTCAACTTTGATGGCTGCCAACTTTCAACCTTGATGGCTGCCAACTTTGAATGTGTTCATTAGTCATTAATTAACTTTCAACCTTGATGGCTGCCAACTTTGAATGTGTTCATTAGTCATTAATTGTGTTCACATATCATTAGTCAGTAACATAGCTAGAAGTGCGAAGATGCATATGATCTTGTTACTATATATACTAGGGTTGTAATTCCATAAATGTTAAGAATACAAAAAACACTTATTCTTCCATATCTTCCTTTTCTTCAATAGTAGTGTTATAATAGTCTCGAACTCATTTAATTAACGTATGATATATATTTTTTAAGCGGACTCTTTTTATAGAGTTTGCCCAGGTATTTGAAAAACTTATGTACGTCACTGATGATATGGAAACTGCAACAACTATCATTCGAGTGTGTATTGGATAAACTTATGCGCTTGCAAATTACACCTATTAGGCAAGTGCATGATAATTTTATGTATGAGTTTGATAGGAATCGAACCTACGAACTTTTAAGATGAAAGAGGTTCTCCTAATCATTAGAGATAGTGATTCAAGTAAAACAGAGTGTGTCATTAATGATTCGTGAGTTGATCAATATCGGGCTATTCTTACATTTAGGAGTTTAAGCCGAGCTTTCCAAAAAATTTGGGCCAACGTGACAGATTGGGCCGGACTGAGCCCAATGATCCTAAGTAACTAAGCCCGGCTTGTGAGGCGAATAATATATATGATAATTTCATAATTCTCCCCAAAGAATTTTGAAAATTAAAATATTTTGTAGTAATAGGTTTCGAAAAGCATAAATACAAAAATGTTTTTTTAAAATAAGTACATTTAAATTGAAAAAAATGAAAATCCATCAGATGTGCTTTAGCATGATCCAACGGTACACATAGTCCCAAAATGGGTTGATCAACAGTTTTAAATTAGTTATATATCATTGAGACTTTTAATAAAAGAAAGAAAAACCCATGTGTCCTATATTTATTTAGCTCCAAGAAAATCGAAACTTGGCACAATTATATATATATATATATATATATTTTTTTTTTTTTTTTTTTTTTTGAGGAATATATATAGACCAAAATTTTGCTTCTTTTTGGGTTTTGGAACAGCTTCTTTATCCATGTTAATTTTTGATTTTTTTTCATATTCCATAACTTATTTAATATTTATCTAAACAAAATTTGGTTTTCCAACTTCCAAGACAATAATGAAGGCGGCAGGACCATATAATCTACACACATTGGAAAACGCAAAAAACCCTTAATCATCCACCAATGCCTCTCGCTATATAAACCCTTCAGTACCAACCCAAATTTCACACACCTCTAAAGTCTTCTTAACTACTACAAAAGGAGTACGTACCACTAGCTACATTTCTAGCAATTCCACAATGAAGAGCATTTTCTTCTCAATGGTTTTACTCCTCTCTCTTTTGTTCTTGCTTGCTAATGTCAATGAGGCTGCCGTGCCATGCAATGCAGTGGAGGCCAAGGCTGCTGCCTGTGTTGGGTTTGCGATGGGGAGGGACTCGAATCTGGCCCCTGCTTGTTGCAGCGGGCTCCAACAGCTCGCTGCGACTGTCAAAACTCTGGAGGATAAGAAGGCGATTTGTCGATGCTTGAAGGGCGCTGTTAAGGCTTTTCCGAGCGTGAAAGACTCCTTGTTGAACAAAATTCCTACTGCCTGCCATATCAATGTTGGCTTTCCAGTCTCACTGAGCATCAACTGTGAAACGTAAGTCGACATTTCTTCATGAACTAGTTCATTGTGAGCCATTCTTTCAGAAATAAGTAACGTAACTCAACTTTGGTTTTATTTTTGACAATGCATGCAGGATTCACTAAGCACAGTGGAGCTGGCTAGCCATTAGCCAAGTAGTTTTTTTTTAATGTTAGAAGAGGTGAATAAGACATTGAGGCAGTGTATGTGGTACTTGTTGGAACCTGGTTTTTGCCTTTCTAATGCTAATAATCATGTAATCTCATGTTGGGTTTAGTGGATGATCAGCCATTGAGACTTTCTTTGATTTCTTTCTTCCAACATCTTGGGTTTCTTAATTATGTGATGCACATGAACAAAATAAGCAGAGGAGAACAATTTCTATATATGCTTTCCACATTTACCTTCAAAAGTATAAAAAAAAAAATGCCAGAAAAGACTAAATTAACAAATCCTAAATTTCAAATTAAACCTGACTACCTTTCTGGCTGTATTTCTGTGTAAAAGAACAGAACCTCCTGGTTTGGAAGAAATCTTTACCAGCAAACCATCAAGAAGTATCATGCTCAAAGAGAAACTATGGACATGGAAAAACACGACGAGTAGCCTAAAATTACAGGGTGTATAGAGGGAAAGGATGGACATTGAAAGGGCGGGAAAAGGGGCTTCAAATAAGATATCTAGAGCCACAGCCCACAGGTTATTCAGTAACCTTTGGACCAAAGTACTCAACGAAATACATAGCCGAGCTCTCTGGCGCCTTTATCTCTTCAAGACAACTATACATGTCTTCTTCCCCTTCTTCGACTGGCTTTGCTTCGTCTGCAATGTTGATGACATTGAAGGTGAATAAGGAAGATGCTAAACGAGGATATTATGCCAAACAACAGCATATATAACTCAAGACAAATGTTCATAATGCAACAATGGGAAAATGATCTCTCTCATTCAAGTTAGTTTGAATGAGCAAAATTGTTTTCATCTTATTTTAGGCATGAAGTGCAAGTTAAACTTACTAAACTGTAGATGACTTTTTTCGAACAAATTACAAACTATTGATTTTGAGTTTTGAAAGCTTAGGATTGCCAATCTTAGTTACTTATGGACAGTCTGTACGGATAATGGAGATCGCGTAAGTGTAAAGGGGTGAAAGAAGATCCCCATATCGAAATGAAAATGGAAACATGGGCTGCAGATATTGCTTATGAAAGTAACGAGGTCAATTCATAGCTGTTCAGGTGCAAACAATGAAGTAGCTTAAAATATGAGTTAACTTACTCGAAATTGAATCATATGGATATTCCTTGTAGAAGCTGCAGTCTCGACCATCTTCTTTTGAATAAGGAGGTCCAAGCACGTCAAGGACTACACATGGAGTAATGGCTGTGAAGGAATGGATATTGCCTCCAGTTGTCGGATATAAAACAGAAGTGTCGCAAGGAGCAGTGAAGACACTGTCAACTTTTAAACTTACAGGTCTCACTGCAAGATAATTATCACATAGGAGTCACTACCAAATTGCACCCAACAAGGAATTTGATATATTTATAAAGAGAGCGCAAGAGAGTGACTTACATTTAGAGGTTGGCACACTCTCATCCACAGAATCAACCCAATCGTATGATTTGATGTGCATTGATCCTACCAAAAGCTTGCTAAAAACAGTCATTCCGGGATGGTTGTGAAGAGGAATTGTAGCGGTTGCAGGAAGAAAGAAGAGAGATAGCTGCAAAAGGTACATGAGAAAACATTTATCATAAACTTAACAACATTAGCACACTTTGAAACCCCGCTTTTAGTTTTTTTTGTTCTTTCATAGGTAAGGCCCGTCATTAGGCAGGGGGAATGCAAGTTTCAAACTCAAGCATCAGTTTTGGTATTTACAAATGCTTTCTTTTCTTTCCCACAATCAAAAAGCACCAGAAATTGAAAATTTCATTCTCCTCGTGACAATGAACGATAAAATATATATTCTCGAAATTCAACTAAGACCCTGAATGGTATTGAATTGACAAAAAAACAATGTAGCATTACCCCAGCATACCATTTAAGCAGTGCTTTTAGGCGCTTAAAAACCATACAGAGAACATTGATTCTTGGAGTGACAATGATGAAAGATCAAGTACTTCTTGTCCAACATCTACAGGAATGCTAGCCGTTAAATGAATTACAGAGAAACATACAGCACCACATCCTAGCATACCATTTACGCAATGTTTTGGCTTTTACCGCAGCTTTCTTTTCTTTTACAGAGCTTAAAAAATCGCCGACGGAAAACAATAAACATTAATTATCCTTCTTGCAATGAAAGATCAAATCTCTAGCTCACTAAATCAATTTATACACTTGTGAGGTTTGGCAGTTCGCTCTAGCCTTCCTTTCAACTTCAATTAAAACATTCCAAATAGAGTTATAGCATGTATACACACAAATATAGTTTGTCGTCTATCAAAAACCTATGTATTACAAGAATTACCTAAACAACCACATCCACATACTGTAACCACGACTTCCATTTATGCAGTTTGGTGAAATGCCAAAAAAGTACAAATGAATCTGTGTTTTTACTTTAATGAAGTGCACTCAACTGTCCTACAGTTTTGGAGTAAATTGTTTTAGATAGGAGTTTTCAACAAACAAGGGTGTCCTAAGACAAAGTTCAACTTGTTTTTCGATAAATTAATGAAGACTTTTATGCAAAAAACAATGCAGAGAACACAATCTGAACAATGGCAGTAATACAATGAATAATCCACACCTTCCAAGCCCAATAGAGTATCCCAAAATAATTAACCAATTAGTAACGAACATGGGGTGGTCGTACCGAGAAGTTATCACATTTGTATATTGTTGTAGTCGTGACCCTTGGAGGTTCTTCCACAGCATTTTGAGTGTTGAAAAAACTAATTTGTCTGCTCAGACCAACATCTTCTAGTGTCATGTTATCTACAGCATAACAAATAATCACTAAAAAACAACATGATAAAGAAGTAAGCCACATTCAGTGCATAAGGCAGCTAAAGTGATATTAGGTATGAAATGATGGACCTACAACATAAATGTCGCCGATCTTTCGATCAATTAAAAGAGTTCAAATATAATATTAAGTGCGACCATAATCTGTTCTGCTACCAATAAGAGAAATGTAACAAAAAAGTGCTCAAAAAATCTTTAGATTGCATAATTCAATTAACAAACTTAGAAAGGACAATGTAGGTTGTTACTTGTCTTGGCCATCACCATCCATTTTTCCTTTTTGGGGAAAGAGTCGTAATCCGTTTAGCAAAAACCCACATCCTCTAGAAGTGCTTTTTTTTTTTTTTTTTTTTCCCTCTTCTTTCTCTTTTTAGTAAGGTGTAATCATTCAAAGAATTTCTACATTACATGAACATATGCACACCCAAACCATATCATAAACCAATCTAGATATGTTATCTAACCAATTGTGGAATATTTCTTTCATCATTTAAAACTAAAGATCCTAACCATGGCAAATATGTAAATCACTAAAAACATCAAACAACCAATGACAAGAATTCTTTACTCTCAACCAAAATCAGCTTTCAGAATCAAATTAGTAAGCAGGTTATAGACATATATTTCTCACAATCCAGAAAAGAACAGAGAAAACAAAGCAAGGAATTTTATCAAACGCGTGATGCGCACCAAGAATGCGGCACAATGTCGTAACATCATATTGAGCAGGAACCGTCCCAGGGCCTTTGAACACATCAAGGCATGAATGAAACAGCTCCTGAAGCCGTCCCTCGTGAACCACAGACAAGGGAACAGATTGCTTTTGCCTTATCTTGCTTGGTTCCTTCTTCTTGATACCAGTCCTGTGTACATGCCCAACTATTCGCTCCTTCTTTTTGAAAACCCTTCTCGCAATCCCAGTAATGCAAACACCCCCAGCTGTACTGTTCATTCTCTGCTGCACCATTTTTCCAATTTGAGAAAATTCAATCTAAGAAAACCCAGTAAGAGAATTGAATCTGGAATTGGTGAGAATAGTTGAAGAACTTAAAGTAGAAACTGGATAGAGATATTCAAGAGATTGAACAAGAATGATGTTATAAAAGGAGAGGCAAAAACCAGGGGCCATGCTTCGGAATTGTTTAGTGTGAAACAGAGGAGAAGAAAAAGTAGTTTCTCTGTGTCTTCAAAATTCTGGTGTTCCAAGTATTGGAAAAAAGAGTCCACGGATTTCATTTACAAGCGACATTTACAACTAAGTCCAACTCTCTCTCCACATTGCACATTGATTGTAGATACTCGTGTCTGTTTTAATCACGGCACGTTATATAATTTATGAACATATTTCTAAAACATAGAACTGTCTTATTATTGTCGTTTGTATGCCCCACTTAAATAGATACTGTCAACTCGTGGGTTCGCGCATATTTAAGTGGAGAAATCCAGTTCTTCCTTGAGAGACATAATCAAACTTGAAAAGGAAAGAGGGGGGGAAGGGAAATGGATGCTTATGGAACAATAAAGCAGCAGCACATGATTCACTCCCCTATCATAAGATGCATCAATTCTCTATCCATTGTGACTGCTAAAAGCATTAAAATTTTCAGTAAAGAAGCTTATAATAGAAAAAATAGCGCAACATCACTGTCAAATTTGCTGTAGGGCAAAAATAACTCTTTCCGGTTTCCATATATATTTCAGCGAAAAGTTGCACTCCGGTTCCCAGTAGCCGGAAATGCATGACGCCTTCTGCCTTGCGCGAATTCTCCTGTCCCATCATCCTTTTGAGCTTGAGTTGCGTCTGCACTTTTCTTTCTACCTCCTGAACCAAGCACTCGCTTCTGATCCATGGTGCCTTCTTTGGCTGATTCCTCCCTGCCATCTACCCCAAATCTAGTTTGTGTCCTAGCAGTTGCATAATCAAATGGTTTAAGCTGCAAACCACCACCTGGTTCTTCAGCTTTCTTAACTTTTCCAGGTCTTCTATTTCTATCGTTAGAATGGACACACTTCTCTAGACTCGAAGAAAGATCAGAGAGAGACATAGGATTGTCCTCTTTCTCCTCTTCGAAGGCAGATTCCACAGAGTTGTCCTCCTTGTACGTATCTGTGGCCATGGGTGGAGAGTCCTCAAATTTTGAATCATCCTCCAACATTATAACCTCGTCAACATCGGAAGAGAGAAATTGGCCGTCAAGAGATTCTTGACATGGAGGTTCCAGGACTCTAGCAGGCACATCTACAACTGGTGCTGATTTTTCACTCCTACCCGAAAAAGGGAAGAACGGGAGATTCACAGTAGTTCTGATCTGTTCCAACTTTATCTCTCCCGTCTCCTGAAGTAAAGAATAAATTGTAACTAAAACCAATCGGTACAAACGAAATTCCAGACACAAAAGAATAAAATTACACCTTGCAAAACTTCACATATAAAGATGTGAACTACAAAATTTTCAATGTTTCATCCTTACGTGACTTCAAGATCCCTCGTATCATAAAAGGTTAATAAATAGAAAATCTCCAACGCCAATTTAAATACATCAATAACTGATTACCAAGAGGCATGGTCAACAACTGAAATCAGCATAGATACGAAAACAAGAAACAAAAAAATGCTGAAGCCCCAGGGGAAAGGGGGCAGCAGCAGACTTGGACATATAAGACCATGAAAGAAGAAGAAACTATTAGAAGTGGCGAAGCTAAATGACTTTATAAACTCACCCTTTTACTAGTATCAAACTTTCTCTTTGAGGTTGCATTGCCTAGCAGTGCACCAAATCCACGGCTTGGTTTCTTCAGAACCTGGACAGTTGCTCCAGTAACCTATTTAAGAACAGACAACATCTTAGACTAAAGCTCGGCAAGTATTGAAAACTATCCAAGGAGAGTTAATAATATAACAACCTTTGCTGAGGTTGCCAGGTCTGCACATGTGTTTGTGTCTTCTGTCTGCCCCCCCGAATCACCATTACTACCAGGAAACTTGAAAGACCCGCCTTGACAATCTTTGTGAAATTCAAAAACACTGCTTCTATGATCTGAAGACTCCATTTTGAGATCTGGAGAAGCTGATTGAAGTGCAATCACACTACCATCTGTTGTATGGCCACCATCAAAATTTTCCGTGCTGGTATTTGAAATTCCCCGGTTTGTCGAAGTATCAGAAGGTAATACTTCACACCCATCATTACCTTCTATGTTTTCTTGCGGGGCCTACACAATGATTAGAGTATTATAGTCTAGAAAGCAACTATCAAAGCAGTATCATCTAGAGCAAAGCCATGGAACCATCTAAAGCACATCCTCTGCGACGTCTATCCCTACTGTAGAAATAATTAACAAAACATTTAAAATATATTGGTGGGAAATTACTGGATCATACCCACCCATACAGACGACACATACACTTTCCCAGACCTCAATTTTTCTATAAGTTGTGAAAGATCACTATCATTACTCCAGATTTCCCCAAATTTGTCTGCAACCTTGCCCTCCAAGTTTTTCAGTTAAAGTTGAAGACGGAAAAATGGAGTACCACTTCACCACATGCAAAGAACTTCACATATCTTGGCTAGTGTTTCAGAATGTTTTAGGTTCCATAATGAATTTCAAATATAGAGAATTAAATCATTTAAAAGAAATGGACACAAGATAGGATTAGTATACAAAGTTCTTACCACCTCCATTCGTCCCTCCTTCAACTGTTTTGCAGCATCTTCAAATGAAGCAGCATTTTGCATAGAACTCCTGATGACGCTCACAACAGAACCAAGATTGTGCTCAACATATGGGTGCTTGGATCTTAACAATCTGCGTAGCTTGCTGGTTGTAACAGGCATCTGCTTGGCTTTTTACCATTTAAAAGGAAGGGATAATTAAGAAAACGGACGAGGATAAATTAAGTCAGCCTTCATCGTTAGAATGTGGTACAAGAATATATAAACTTGAAATCCTATCAATTCAGATACTTACCGATTTCAAGAAGAATTTTATTTGGCATTATATAACCAGTGCTTTCATCTTCTGTGCGAGCAAAAATATCTCGCCACTCACAAAGGCCCTACAATCCATTTAAGGAGAGCATATAAGACCTCCAAAGACGAAACAGTACAATTACAAGAGAAGAAATTTCAAAGAAAAGAGATTGAAGGCTTTCGTCCCTGCATATGAAACAACTGGATGATATGCAAATAAATATCTTTTTGAATGGGACATGTGAATAACTTACTGCAACCACGGCAAGCTGATGGGAATTAAAACCAGCACCCTGCAACCTATACAAAAAACATAGTATGAATCAATCGCCACAGCAATATTTCTCTCTCTAATATGTACATACAAATGAATTTCATTTTCAAACAAACAACGTGGTTAGACATAACAATTACATTTCAGGGAGAAAAAAACAAGAAAGTGAGAAAAATAGTTAGCAACCAACCCATAGATATGGAGATACGAATTTTCTGTCAAAAGCTCTTTCTCATACAGCTGCATGCATACATCATAGCTGCGTTTGTAAACCTATTGAAACCAAATGAAGACAGGGTCACAAAAATCTCTTCAATAAGACAATATTACAAAATAATTGCCTTGCAGCACGCAATTGCAGCCACATTTACGTGAGCAAGCTTTAATGCTACAGAATTCCCTGACAATAATGAAATCTTATCAACATATTTCGCCATCAATAGAGCCTTTGCAAACAATTAGGTTCAACTACAAGAATCCACAACACAAATCAATTGGAATCCACTACATGTATTCGATTTCCCCATTTGTTCCTATCTAGACCTATACACTGTGTGATTGGTATAAAGCCAATATCCTTTCTTATCAACTTAACTTTGCAAGACTTAAGCAAGTCACATAGCATCATTAACACCATGCAGCATTCACCTCAATCTCATCAGTTCAAACCTAAAATAGAGATTAAGATGTGCCATTTAGAGAAGCCAATAATTTACGAGAACCACACCTCTACCAAGGGAGTGTCAGAACCATCTGGGCTGTTAGACATTTGAAATAACTCGACTCTCATCAAATCATATATATGCAACAGGTAGTGCGTATCTTCCCTGGCATATCTGTGATTACAAAAAGAAACAATTAGCTAATGCATCAATGTCCTGAAAATTGGTTCAAATCTATAAGAAAATCTTAAAAAACAGAACAATATGCACACAACTCGTTCAAATGAAGAAAGATATTAGAGCCACAAAAACTACAGGTACTAAATAAGAGGAGATGACTTTGTGTGAAAGATTAACGGTCTAAACAGCGTAAAATAAATTACAGGAAGTGGAACAAAAAATAATTACTTGGCACGAAAGATAAAGGGTCTAACCACAAAATCAAAAAGTAAAGCATAAATATATTTATAAAGACTGAACAATGTTTTCTCTCTTCAGATTTGATTAGCGTAAACAACATTAAGCAACAGCGAGAGGTGAACTATTCACAAAAAAAATAAAAATAATAAATCTCAATATCTAAACACGTACACAGATTGGCATTAAACAATAATTGTATTTATCTAACAAGGAAACTTCCAGGTGAACATGTGGCCCAGGGTGCAACTTAGAGGTCACAGAAACAACCTCTCCAAATATTATGTGGGAGAAAGGTTTGTGTCCATCTTGCATGTCCTTAACACCGCCCTCTACGGGAGCCTTGTGCAAAAGTATTGTTTAACTTTTTATCTAACAAGGAAACTTAGGACATAACTCTCCGAAATATATAAACACCATAAATAGATCAACAGTGCCAGTAATGATTTTCATGCGAAACTATACCAAGAGAGCAATAATTCACTGAAAGAACTTCAAGTAGAACAATTTTGCATGCAAATTCACTCTGCAGTTTGACAATATATAATGAATTTAGAAAAGTCAACTCGAAGACTACTAACCAGAAGTATTATACCATTCTAAATCATGATAGAGTGAAATTTCACATCCAAGGCAACCAAGTTATTATGAGATTGAGGCATCTACAGAAGAGTTACATTGTTTGAATGGGCCATAGATTGCATTGCATTGCACAGTGAAAAATAGTAAATGTGTCATGTACAAAAACTCTTAGGATTGAATAGGATTCAACTACATATTGGTTGATGTGACAATATCTAGAAATACGAACTAATCCCAAGTTGCTTGCACACCAAAAGGAGGAGCCCTAACATTTCTTCTCCACGTTAGAAAAATAGATCCATTTATAAAACAAGTTTCATGCACCATTTACCGGAGAAGATGAGGGGAAAAAAAACAGAAAGGAAATCAAAATTGGGGTGATGTGTGATATTCACCTGACCATCTCTTCAGGAAGAGGGCGCAATCTCCAATCTGCATTTTGATATCTGTATTACATAGAATGAGAAAATATAAAGAACAAATATACGTTGTAGTCAAGCAATACAAGCAAAAGTCAAGAACTTTACACAAAGAGTATAGACCTACTCTTTGTTAGCACTAACTCCACAGAAGTGATGCAAGAGATACTCCAAACTATTTCTCTCCAGTTTCAATACCCTCGATGCCTGAGAATGAAAACAAAAGGTCCTTCACTTATCAAACTTAATTAGAAAAATACAAACGAAGGAGACATTTATGCTAATCAAAATAAGCACTAAAGATACAACGAAAATGACGTGGTGTGGAAGTAATGATCGATTGGTTAGTTCATGAGTCATGACTAAGCCAACATACCTTAGAATCCACCTAGAAAATCAAAAGAAACCTCAAAAATTATATTAATTCATCGATGATCTTTATGCCGAAAACAACTACAGCCCTATAAATACTAAAACTGTTCCCAATAAACATGAAATTACCAAAAAGTACTGATAACAAAATTAAAAATACTAGTTTGATTAGAATTCCTATTAACTACAAAAATAAAAAACAAAAATCTTAATAACACAACAATAATAATTCCTAATATTATTGTTGGATTGAATTAACACAATTCACAAATATAATGGATCAGAACAGGCAAATTACAAATATTTTCAACCTAATACTCCAACTATCAAAGCCACCTGGAATAGGTGGCATACAACTTACACTATAATCATGCCCACTTTTATGAATATAATGAAGCCGCCAAGAAAAGGGAATACAAAAACAAAGAGGAAAACAATTATAGTAAAAAGAACCTGTCCAGTATCAAACAGATTGCAGACATATATGCCAAAGTCCCGCTGAAGCCACACAATATCTCGGTCTGCTCCATGCATGACCTAAATTAAGTAAATGGCATCAGATAGTGAACTAGATTTTTAAAAGAGCAAATATAAGAGATTTCCATGAGACAACCTTCTTCTTGGTAGGGTCTTTAAAAACTTCCCTTAGATGAGGTCCAACATGAACTCGAAGCTTCAAGGTATCTACAATAAAATCCTCGGTTCTGGTGGAAATTTGCATCAAACATGTCAATCCTTGAAACGAACGATATTGATTATGTTCCAGATCAACCTAATAATTTGGTTAAAAATTGAAGAGCTGTATCAGATTCCACGTACTGCTCACAAAGAAACAAACGGAGGGAAAACAGCATCGAGAACTCGGATGCAAAAATAAATAAATAAGACCAACCCATTAAACAGTACCAAAACAAAAAAAGAGTTTGGTAAAGAGCAGCAACAATAAGTAGCCAGAATATACATGCGAGAAAATTCAGAAAAAATCAAGAGACATAGAAAGCCACCTAAATTGCACTCCAAAAAATGATTAAGAAAGAAAAAGAACACTCTACTTCTTTTCTTTTTCCCATGGTGGGTCAAAGTAAGGCCCACTAGGGATAGAGGGGAAAACAATCTGAAACACCTTAAGAACAGTAAGCATATAGCACCATCAAGTATACGCCCAATTTTTTTATTGCGACAAAGATGCTTCAACTAAATAAGAAATTGTGAAGGTGTACACAAAAGAAATGCTGCAAAATCCCAAGGGTGCAGCCCCAATGTGTATTACAGCATTGGCAAAAATTGGAAAATTATTTAAAATGCCCATGCAAGAATGTCCTATTCATTCCATACTGAGTCCTCTATTATTGTTGATACAAGTAGAGACATACTCTATGATACGAATTCTCAGAAAAACCAAGCCTAAATTTTATCTCTAAATTGAAGAATTGGATTATAGGATGAAGATTTGCATTTGCTGAAAGTGTTCTAACTGATTAGCAACCTGCAAGACATTCAGAAGGTATAACTCAAACTAAAAGAAGCATTACAATTGTTAGAATATGTATAAATTATGTGAAATACCCCAACCCAACAAGTTAATTTATTGGGTTAAATAACAAAGTAACTAATCTTAACATGGTATCAAAGGTATCGGAGCAGGAGGTCTTGGGTTCAAACCTATAGTTTCCGCAATGTAAAACACCCATTTGTTGTTGCCCCAAATGTGGGTCTTTGTGTGTGTTTGTTGTTGCCCCAAGTGAGGGCCTTGTGTAAAAGTAGCTATGGTGTTGGGTCTCATTTGTTATGCACGTGTTGGGCCGTCGGATTGCCCATCCCACACGTGAGGGGGAGTTGTTGCCCCTAGTGAGAGCCTTATGTGAAAGTAGCCCCAGTGTTGGGCCTCGTTTGTTGTGCACGTGTTGGGCCATCGGATTGCCCAACCCACACGTGAGAACTCAACAAGTTAACCTATTGGGTTGAATGCCAAAGTAACTAATCTTAACAACAATCATAAATAACGAGATCCAGATTCAAGAGAGATTAAAGGCAGGTAGATTTTAGACAAACAGCAAAAACCGTAGTAGATAACTGTATCTCAGACTCAATAATCACAAATTGTAGGATATTCTGGAAAGAGGAAAACAGAAGAATTGACACACGACATACACACAAAGATTAAACCAACACAACGACTTGTAGGTGATATCAGTAATCAACTCAAGAGAAACAAAAAAATCTGTCAAATTTTACCGCAAATTCTTTCGCATCACGCAGTTTAGCGGCGAGCTCCTTCAGGTCTTTAACTTGTTCCACAAGCTTAAATGGGGTGCATTCCGTTGAGGGTGGTTTTACAGGCTCAACATCAATATTCTTATCCACAAAATCCAAGACAGAAAGCTTCTCCTGCGATCATGATAGAATACACACTTACTATTTGACTTTTTCTTTTCGTAAGGAAGAAATGATAAGTCATTAGTTGGATAAAGGAGCAAATCCATGCCATAAATAAAGAAAAATAAATGAAATATGAGGATTTCAGCCATCTGGCATAGGCAATGTGTTTTGATGTATATAATTATCAAATTATCATCATCGTCAAAGTCTTAAGCCAAATATTTTGGGTTCTTCAGATGTATGTAAATACATTCATATTTAGATGCAAATGCATTTATAGCAAGTAGAACCATAGAACTACAGACAAGCACAATACTGATGTTATACATCCATGCAATGAATCCCAGAAAAAAGGAAGTAAAAAATGATAATCAAAGTCCAAAGAATGATTTCCGATAACAAATCAGAAGTAGTTAGGTATCCGGCTGAAGCATATACTACTGATCTGCCAGCTACACTATCATATAATCAATATAATATGTCGCACACAAATTTATGTTAAACAGAGCTCCTTCAGCACTTGATTCCAGATAGCAGAGGCAGTACATAACTAACCAAAGTATCCCATCTAAAAAAAGCTTTTGGAATCTTAAAAGCTACCCATCTAACATTGTTAGGATTTTCTGAAGCAACTTTTATGGGTAGAAAAGCACCAAGCAATCTAAATTGTCTAACCAACTACGAACACAATAAAACACAAACCATGAGCAGCTTTCTGAACTTTTGAAATCACTGTTAAACTTCACTGTTTTGTCAGGTTAAAAGAATTTATTCCATGTAGCACAGAGGTACATACCAAACATGCACAGAATATTAACAACAATGCCAACACAACTTGAAATGAGAGAGCTGTAGAATGCAAGCATACATCAATCAAATCCGCTCTTCATTTTTCCTGATAATATTCCAAGGTAAATTGAGAAATCCTTCAAACAAAAGGGCTAATGTCTCCATTACTTACTTCACTTGATTCTAGTTAAGATTATCCAACTGCTAATCCAGCTGACGGGTTATTCCATTGGAATTATTAGTTTATGAAACATTTTATTCAGGTCAAGATATGTAGTTTCTTACTTTCTTCAGAATAAATTACTACACATCAAAGCTAGGTTCCCTGTACTGTCCATTCAACAATTTTCTTTATTTTTCTAAATGGATTTATTGCGGTTTTAAAAATTATTCTACTGTTCTTGTATTATCAATTTATCGTTTTTTTCCCATAAGACAACCACCGAAAAACAAAACCAAATGGAAAAAAAGTGCAGAGCTAAATGACAGTAAAATATGTTGACCTAGCAAATGAATGCAAGCCTTAGGAAGAGCTATACGGAGAAAAACATACAATTGAAGCACAAGAGTTCTTCCAAAGGGGGGGAAGGAACAAATTCAGACTCAACAGAACCAATGACGCTAAAAAAAAGAAACTAACCAGTGGATGAATAAACCTCTGCCCATCCTCACTCCTCTGTAACCAAACGTGCTGGAATGGCTGGTTGGAGTTGTTAACTAATATACTGTACTCTTCCTGCGGCCTCCTTATTGTAGGAATATGAAATGGCACTTTAGCCTTTCCTCCCACGGCTACCTTCCTCACCCCGGCCCCAGTCTCATCTTTCCTTTTTGCGGGCTCACCACCACTCACCGCTTCGCTCATTGAGTTACTCAACCCCTTCTTCTTCTTCTTCCCATACACCAGCTGAAAACCCCCGCTTTCAGCCTCCTCCAGAGCTGCAGCACTCAGGGGCTGCCCAATTTCCTCCTCCCTCCGTCTAATATTCTGGAATTCGTCCATGGACACATCAATTCGCTCAAAAATCGCATCATTGACATCAACAAGCCAATCGTAGGGAGCGTCTTCATCAATACCGTCATTAGGCAACGACATGTTTTTGCCCCAAACATGCGCCGATGAGCCAATAGATTCCAACAAAGACTGAGATTTATCGGAAATTCCTCGTACCGGGAGCTTGAACTCGTCGAAGTTGTAGTAGAAGTGAAAATCCTTATCGGTCGGGATCGCGCGAGATGATGCTGAGAGGTTCGAGACAGCGGATGATAGAGGACCTTCAGATAGGTTTTGCAAGGTTAGCGATTTAGCGGGTTGTGATTGATCAACGTCCATTGTATCGTGGCTCATGGAGTGCTTCGTTTGGCCAGTCACAGTGAAAACGTAAGACTGGGGGAGGCGGGGGCTGGAGAAGAAGCCGATGGAGGCGTACTAGTCTTTTTCTCCTCGTTTGTCACGTGATTGGAATGAAAGGCACGTGACAACAAGAAACTCGTGAAAAGCACAAATGATATTTCCTTTGACCTGCCCTCACTATTTTTGGCAATATCGGCTTTTTAATTCACTAAAAAATGGAAGACATAGTATAGAATGTGTGTTTCATGGGAAATCTATCTATCTATCTATACATATATAATTACGGAGTCCATAGAAACATTTTAGCTATGCCACGTCAAATTCTACGCTTCATGTATGGTTGCCACCTAGATTTTTCTGTTTTTTAAAAAGAAAAACAAATCTTTAATAGTTTCATTAATCATACATATATAATTACGGAGTCCATAGAAACATTTTAGTTATGCCACGTCAAATTCTACGCTTCATGTATGGTTGTCACCTAGATTTTTCTGTTTTTTAAAAAGAAAAACAAATCTTTAATAGTTTCATTAATCACTCTTTTATTATTATTCTCCTCTGTTCAGTGTTATCTCTTTCTTCTGTGCACGCTTGACCTTTCATCTTACAAAGTCCGTTCATGCATCTCTTTCTTGGCTTTGATGCGAGTTATTGTCGACATTAACTCTGGCACGTCGATTCTCTGCATATTTAGATATTGTTGGAACGGGGGACGTGTTTCTCTCAATTAGGTCTCTACTAAGAAATTTCCATCTAATCGCTCCACCAAAATTCTCCCTTTAATTTCCGGCCTACTCGCATATCACGTTTGGATCTAAAAGGCCAAATAGCCACTTGACTTGCTTTGTCCGAATGCTTTTTCGACATAGAACCATATTGACTCGACCAAAAAACACAATGTTCTTGCGGTCGAGCATGAGAGTAGAAGTGAGGAAGAAGGCTTGCAACAGCGGCGCACGGAGGCGGAGAGAGGATGATTTGGTGGAGATAAGTTAGAACATGCTCCAGTCCCATCTGCAATTCCTAGATGCCTGACAAAATGCCGCGGCCATGGGGAAAAAGGTACCCAGTTTGATTTTGTTTGCATGTTCTCAATATTAATTGGAGTTTTGTTGTGATTAATGGCTTTTCTTGGATTCCTTTCTGGGAGTGATCAAGACATTGGTTTCCAAATGAAATTTGGTCTTGAGGGCAATCTCGATTTGAATCTTGAGTTAATTAGGTACTGTTCTAAGTACCCTCTATTTGAATGACATGATTTTGATCAATCTGCGCTGGGTAAGCAAGATATAGGAATTTATATCACCAATTACCAATTTTTCAAGGGATTGATTTTGATTCATCTCTCTGTTAGTATTAGCTTACCTTTTGAATAGTATTCATCCTTAATTTTATTAAACTAACGTATCATTCCACTTTCTTCTAATTCATCAATCCACACATCTTTTTCTGGCCTGATTTTGTAAGATTGATTTATTGTAG
Organism: Tripterygium wilfordii; assembly: GCF_013401445.1. Lineage (NCBI taxonomy): Eukaryota > Viridiplantae > Streptophyta > Magnoliopsida > Celastrales > Celastraceae > Tripterygium > Tripterygium wilfordii. Next base: position 4,444,212 of record NC_052246.1, read on the forward strand.
TCTATGTGCTATGTCTCTGTAGGAACAAGAGCAATTATCATGAAGTCTATTGGACTTGATTATTGTGGATCTTTTGAATAGGTATGGATCATTCCACTTATGGTTTATGATGTACAAATTAACTCAATCCCTTTATATTTCTACGAAGGTTTGAATAATTGTTTCACCAAGCTCCTAAGCAGTAGTGTAATGGGAGAATAGTTTTGTAATCAATTAAAAAGAGATAAATCAATATTTTATGGGAGATGTCTTCAAAAATATTTTGGAGATACATTGAGGTTAAAGTACTTCTTTGACTGTATGAATTGCAATAATCTGATAATAGTATTGATCATATACCACGAACACAATTGAGATACTTGAAGCAGATCAAAACTACAAACAATATTAATTCATTGTTAGTGGAGAGGGGGTTCTGATGATCAACAAATGGATATAGCTCCTAAATCTTTTAAATTGTAATAACATAATATGGCATGTTCTCCCAATACTCATGTCATGCTTATATTTTTCATTGTTAGATAATCAAAATTTTATAGGAAACGGCTTCGACATGATTTTGGAGATGCATTAAATTGAAAGTACTCCACTCTAATTGTATAAATTGCAATAATTTGAGAATACTATTGATTCTGTATCAGGAATTGAGATGCTTGAAGCACAGCTGAGAGAAACTACAGGCAATTTGGATTCGTTGTCAGCAGAGAAGGGGTTCTTTGGTGATCAACAAATGGCTCTATCTCCTGAATCTCTTAAACTGTAAGAATATAATATGGTATGTTCTCCCAATATTCATGCCATGCTTATATTTTCACTGTTAGATTACTTTATGTTTGATGAATGGGCATATACTTGCTCAAACTATGAAGAAAAGGCTAATTTACTAATTTCAATTATTCATGTGAACATTTTGTCATTGACATTTTGCCTTTATACTTGCCTCTTCTCTTAGTTCCTCTGCTCAAGCTTGGTTGTTTTTTAATGTGCTTTAGTCCAAACTCAAGTTGGATTTTCTTTTACAGATTGTGAGGCCTGAACCCAATACATCAAACAAAGTGATGCCATACAAAAAGCGGGATTATTATCTGATTGTAGCACATGAGGACTTAAGAATGGCTGCATAATCATTTGCACGCATCTTCAATATCAAACGACTTAGAGGTATGGATATCTACCAATTAGTTTGGTGCAATGGATAGGTGTTCATATTATTGTTTGTTAACCTGTAAGAATTGGGCAATCACTAGATTTACCGTACATGCATAATCATGCAAGTCTCACTTTCCTGAGTATAGGTTAGCTGCTATAGAGGTGAGAACAATTCTGATACAGGGGATTACTAGAGGGAATTTATCAAATAAGTTTTATGATAGCTTTCTCTGCTAAAGTGTAATTTTACACTTGGTTTTGCTTCTTTGGGAATTGTAATTGAAGGGCTTGGAAGCAATATCAAAGATTTTGGCTTCAACACGTTGACGTTGGTGGCTACCTTCATATAGACTAATTTTTTGCTATAATGATGAATTTTTCAAATATTTTTGTAAAAATTAATTGATATTGAGGAAGTGAAGATCTTAAATAACTTATTGATTGTTTTTGAAACCTAAATTGGGATACTTTGCACTCAATTCTATAAATAAATTTTGTGGGCCACAACAAAACATTGTACGCGAAAAGTGTTGATGACGTTAAACGTTCGTTCTTCTACGAGACTACCACTGCTGTGAACTTTGGTTCTCATCCCCAAAATTCCAAAATATTCTCTAACATTGTTATTGTGAAAATATTTTGTAATAGTGGTGGAAAAAATGGTAAATCTTTTTTTTTGACTCTTTCAAATTAACGATTAATTTTTTTTATTACAATACAAATGTTGTATGCTTTTACAATTGACACTTTTTTAGCATGTTAATTTTGTAACGTTTATTATGATCATTTTCATTGATTTATATGAGACACTAAAGTTCTTAAAACGGACCGCCCGAAGGGCGGGCATATGACTAGTAAAATGGTATTTGTAAAGATGGAGAATCTCACCATTATTATCAATCTAGCTATCTCGGCCTTTCGCATAAGGAAACATCATCATGAGAATGGGAGGTAATCTAATTGGTCAGGTTATTTGTCCAGGACCTTGAAGTCCAGGGTTGCATTCTCATCAAGAGAGGGTTGGGATTTGGATAGTTTTCATTCTCTGTGATGGTCTTCATGTTCCTCAAGCATGGCTTAATGTGTATGCGGCCTATTGGCCTTTTAAAAAAAAAAAATCATCATCGTCCCAAAAAATTTAGTGTCAACTACATGAGTCTATGACGTTAATTCATGAACCAATAAAACACCAATATCTAAATCACAAACAAAGGGACTGAGAGTGATTGAGTGATTAGTAGTAGCAATTGGATTGAAGGAATACCTCTTGTGATTTCTCCTGCTGTTTTTGGTTGGAAGCTTCTTAAATAGTAGTATACTGCACAGTGTATTTGCTGAGTTGGCCGGCCTGTGAGTCATGCTGACCAATAGGTTGATGACTCGTATTCATCTCAACAACTAGTTGGTGACGTAATGTGATCCACGTCAACTAATGAGTGAGTCAACACTCCTCTTTATCCAATTCTCTTGACTAGTCAAATTTAAGAAACAATATGCCCTCATGTATTTGTCAAGTTGGAATCTCATTTGCTGAGTTAGACGCGAAAGATCCCGTCAGCTTCATATGTCCCACATAACACATATGAAACCCTATGCGTGCACAACTTGTATAACTGGAATACCCGCGGTTGGGATCTCATCATTACTAGGTGCATAGTGCAACAAAGACCCCCCCGTTTGGGTAATATGTCAAATACCTGCAACTCTTGATTAGGAAACCTTAACATCACCATCAATTGACCTTATTTCATTCCTACTCAGAACTCAAAATCTTCAATGAAGGTACATGTATGAGTTCATATAAAATGAAGGTACGTGTGTGGGTTCATATACAATCTCTAGTTGTTCTCTACAAGAATGAATTGATGAACAAAATCAGTCTGGGAAGATTCTCAAGGCCAAACGTGAAAATTCCGCCAACAATAAACATCAAAATGAAAGCTAACAAAATCTTAGCAATATACATACAACTGACTCCGCTTCTTCCAACCACCTTCATCTGAACTGGGCCGCCAGAACTCTGCCAAAGCAAGAAAAATAAGCTATAATCAGCTAAGCACATTAAAACATTTGCAGATCAAATGTTGGCAGGAAGATAAATTAACAACAATATAGGAAAGCTACAAAGTAATGAAGTATTACTACATTGCCATAACAAGACTTCCTCGTTTAGTCTTTCAACTATATTTAGACTGTAAATATGATATCTATAAGAACCAGACCAGACTGTGTTTCTACAGCCTAATCATCCCAGCGCTACATTTTATATACTCCCATAAAGAGAGAGGAAATGTGGAGAAGCATAAAAGTTAAAGAGTTGACAAAAATTTAACCAATCCAATATCATGTCCATAAAAAGATTCCCACTGTAGTGCCTTTTTTTTTACCACTCAGCTGCTATAAATGGCTATACACAACGTCCATGAGGCACTTACTGGAGTTGCACCAGATCATGAAGGCTATTCTAGAGGGCAATCACAATCACTTTTCCAACTAAACTATTCCCAACTTATCACTACCCTCATGCGATTTTAAAGAGTAACTTATCCAAACGCATTGTACTGCAGTTTTGAGAATCGTAAGAGTTACTATAAGCTTTTTCACCAATATGCAGATTATATCATTAATAAATGCAATGATATACCATAATGAAAGAATAGATATTACCAAATCCTTATTCAATCACTAGTGTCTTATTCATGTCCGTATTTATCCCACATGAAAATCCCTTATTCTTTTCCAATTTTTCCAATTGTCACACAAACCACTTCAAGATTTTCAACCTTCCATGAACCATCAATAGTCCCAAATTAATATTATTAGAGAAGAGAATGAAGAAACTCATACCGCTACAGTCGACATGAATTTTGGAATTAAATGAACTCCTTCCGCCTTTCTAACACCTATTTCAAGAGAACATGCGTTAACAAAATTCAAAATCATACTGACTTCACATTTAAACAACTAACGAGCACCCCACAAGCTCAGTTCAAAGATAACACTAAACTAATCAAATTCCAATACCTCCATAATCTGCATCAATTACTGTTTGTAGCTTCCACTCATTTCCGAAATTTATAAGAACTGCATCAGGGCCAAAACTTATGGGTTCTTCTCCATTCCTGACCGCTTCAATATGCAATGCAAGTGGCATCCCAATATCCAACCTCCTGTTTATCAAAGATACCGCAAACCCTGCCTTTGTTCCCACCGCAAAGCGACTGATCTTGCCCGAACTTTTGCATGTAACCTCCAAAAACTATTTCAACATTGCATATTAATTATACAATTCCATGATTTCATAGTAAGAGAAACAATTTGGGGAAAAATAAAAGAATTGGACAACCACTTAACAGAACCACTTCTCCTACTTAATGTAATTATGAAATTTGGCCCAATTGTTAGCATCCCATGATGACGAAACGGCTACATGCACTCATTGAGATAGAACTTTAACAATAAAAAGAATTAATTCCACTAACTTAAATTATTTTTAAATATTTTCTTGATCTTACCTTATTAATTAGCTTATATTCCTCCAAAATAGTGCTCTAAAGACATGAAATTTTTAGGAAACAACAGAACCATCAAGCAGGACCGCATGAGAAGACGTCAACAAAGACTTGCAAATGTGTAAATAAAGCATACAAAGACATACATATATATATGTGTGTGTGTGTGTGCCTATATCAAGAAGGAGAGAGATAGTTACAGGAGAAGGATCTGGATAATTGATTTCAGAGGGCTCTTCAGGCACGGACACCAGAGAAAACCTCTCCATGGTTATGCTCTTCTGGTTCTAGACATCATGTCGTGGTAAACTGCCTAAATGGCTGATGAGTCTGGTAAATGGTAGGGGCTGACTTCTTTGGAACAATGAGCCAAAAGAATATCCAAGGCTCAATAGATATAATTTCTATGGGAGACATGATGGCCCAGATATTCAAAATATAATCATTTGTCAGTCATGTAACTCTTGTTACTCATGTACTAATCTTAAACTGAACATAGTTAACTTCAAGGACCCTTTGAATTTTCTAGAGGATAAAAAATTAAAATTCCACCCCCCTCCCCCCCAAAAAAATGATGTCTATTAAAATCAACAATCCTTCTGCTCAAAATTAAATGAGTCTGATCATGAACAACTAAATCAATCAGCCCAAAATCAATTCATAATATTTCAAAGATCTTACATTAAACAAGGCATGATAATATGTTCAAGGAATCAATCTCTGTTGCTTAATGCACGTGATGATAAATACATCAACAAATGAGATTTCAATACATACGTACAAGAATTGCAGAATGTGAAGCAGTTAATATATTTATGAAGAGGCCATAATTGCCCTATAAAGGAAAGGATAATTTAAAGTTTCAATACCCATAATTCGTTCAAGAAATGAATCTCTGTTGCTTATGCACGCTGAAGATAAATACATCAACAAATGAGATTTCAATACATATGTACAATGAATTGCAGAATGTGAAGCAGTTAATATCATTATGATGAGGCTATAATTGCCTTATGAAGGAAAGGATAATTTAAAAGTTTCAATATCAATAAATTAGTTAAAAATCATTTTTTTGAAAGTAAATAAAAGTACTAATTGCACCAAATGTAAATTTTCCTATAAAAATGTACCAAACTCAACGGAACTCAAAACAAAACAAAACAAAATATCACAAGAAGCTCTTCCTTCCACATCTCAAACATACCAAAAGAAACCCAAGAAAGCCGAGAGGAAATGTCAACAGACAGAATAAATGAAATACTTTCTAGGGTAAGGTCCCAACAAGACTCTCTCTTATCACGAATTGAAGACATGATGGAGATCACAAGAAGCTCTTCATGCCACATCTCAAACATACCAAAAGAAACCCAAGAAAGCCTAGAGGATATGTCAACAAACAGAATAAAGGAAATACTTTCTAGGGTAAGGTCCCAACAAGACTCTCTCTTATCACGAATTGAAGACAGGATGGCGATGCCTCTACCATTCGAAATCAAGCATACACCTGAAGGTTGTGAAATCACACTCAACTATCCCAATTTCAGCAAACAGGATTTTCAGGTCGAAAATAAGAATGGAATTCTTCAAGTCATTGGCAATAATAGCCAAGAGAAGGAAGAGAACAAAGACGGTACTTCTATCATGAAAAGTATGATTAACAACAAATTTATTGGAATTTCCCCTGGCCACGGAAATGCTAGGATCACTGAAGAGAATGGTTCAGTGAAAATATTCTTTCCTAAGAGGGCATAGATTATCTAAGATAATGTTCAGGGATTAGGAAATCATGCTTTAGATGCGTAGAATTTGTCATCTAGCAACTGATAATTGTTATCGAATAAGTAAATAAAACCTATGAGCTACAGTTGATTTAGTGCTCTACTCTCAATATCCAAATCAATAATAATTAGCCCGTTTGAAAATATGTTTTTGTTTTTTCACTTGGACGGTATTCTGCAATATACATACAAGTTATGATAATGTTAGGATCACAAACAAACCAAAAATGAAGCTGAGGTCACAACCTGAGTACAACACAACTATCATGAATCATGATATGCAACTCCCTATAATATGTATGGAGCCAACAAGCTAACAGAAGTTATAATTTCCTTCAGGCTACCTACAAGGTGAGGGGCCTAGTAATTGCATGATGCGTTTGGGATAGGGGACCACACTTGCCCAAACGAAAAGCCAGGGCAAAGCCTCAGACACCCTTGACATAAAAAACAAGAATCCTAATGAGAGCACGCACAACAGGAAATGATAGTCGAGAAACATTCATATGGTAATTTAGATTACCAATAACATCTCAAGGATCAAAGGAAGAAAATCATCACAAGAGAGCCGGAAAAAATGGCTTTTAACTGCGATAGCTGCATAGAATACGTAACAAAAAACCAAACGTATGCCAGAGTGGTAAATGATGCACCCAAAGAATAACTACACACAATCTCCTCTTCAAATTCCGAATATGAAATTTCTTCAGGATCATATATCCCTAAGCAACTACACCATGGTTAACAAAAATCTTACACTTCCATACAGGTGGATATACGGATATACCTAACCAGGTAACCATGCCTTCATGCATGATTGTAAGTCAAATACTGCAAATTCACGAAACAAATTATTGCTAATATAGAATCCATAGCCTCCAAAAACTATTGCTAGACTGAATATTAATTATTGAATTCAACCTATTTCACGGTAAGAGAAACAATTTAGGGAAAAAGCAAAGCTTTGAAGTTTGAAAAATCACATAACCACATCACTTCTCCTACAGTCCTACTTAATGTAATTATGTAAAATTTTTAAATTTGGCCAACTGTAGGCATCCCAGGAAAATTAAATGGCTTCATGTACTCATTGAGATAGACTTTAATCAATATATATAACTATATAAATAACAACAAAACGCATTAACTCGTACTACTTCGCGTAATTTTCAATATTTTCTTAATTTTACGAGATGATTTGTCTTATATTCCTCCGAAAATTTCTCAAAGGACACAGCAAAACCATCGAAAGGGATCGCATGATATAACCTACAACAAAAACGCGCAAGTGTGCAAGTGACACATACAGAGACTGAAAGGCATACACGCTATCTATACATTAGCGAGAAATAGATAGAGGTAGTTACAGGAGGAAAATCTGGATGATTGACTTTCAAAGGTTCTTCCGCCATGGACGGAAGGGAGAAGCAGCTGCTCTGTTGGTGCTCTGGCTCTGATCCTCCGGACATGATATCGTACCACCAAACCGCCTAAATGGGCTAATGGGCTTTAAGTTTGTGAACCCAAGTTAGTTAGGTCTTTAAAAAAATGAACCCATAGCTTATATAAGCCCAATCAACATAATTTCGAGGGGAGATTAAGGCCCACTTAAGATTTATATCCTTTTATTAGCACAATTGTTAAGGAATTGATAATTGAGCCACTATTTGGTTGGTGGATATATAATCAAACCTTTTTTTTTGATAATCAAAGCTAATCATCACATGATAAGGTTTAATAAATCAATCTTTGAAATTTGCACATGCTAATTATAAATAACAATGAAATTTTTCTACACAAATGTACAGGGATAATGAGTTTTAATATGCAAAACACTACTGTACCCTTATTAGTTGAACCGTTGAACTAAAACAATAGAAAATATTATTTTTATTCTTTAAAACGAAAAAGGGTAATATGAAAATTATACTATTAAAATTATTATACTCATACTCACTCTTAATTTCATAGCACCACCCCTCACACTCACCTCGAACTCATGTCACATTCACACTCATTCAATTATGAACCAAATGTCCCGTTAGAGTTTGTGTACAACATTTTAGATGAAGCTTTCCTTACAATGTATGAGTGCTTGTCCTTCTTTTCCAAATATCCATACCAGAAGGGAAAAAAAACAACTTGTGGTTCAATGTTTAGAGAGAAACCTTGCTCACTCTATAAGGTATGTAGGAGCAGTGAAAATGACTTATTTTGATGTAAACTTGCACTAACACAAGTTTGGTTTGGAAACCTTTAGGTGCCTACCTCTCTTGTAGCCATCAACAAAGCAATTATAACATAAATCTTGAACTTGAATGTTCATCTTTATCAATTGGCTTCACATATGCACCTTCCTAGATTATCCTATTGAACTTGAATGTTCATCTTTATCAATTGGCTTCACATATGCACCTTCCTAGATTATCCTATTGAACTTGAATGTTCATCTTTATCAATTGGCTTCACATATGCACCTTCCCAGATTATCCTATTAGTTCCTCGAACCGTCCGGGTAATTAACACTCATTACATCATAATGTAACCTTTCAAAACTTTAATCAATGTTCAGTATAATGAAATGATTAGGGTTTCAACATGTTCATTAACTTTTTGAAATGTTACCATGTTCCCTCCTTTTCTCTGTTGTCTCAACTTTTGTTTCATCAAAGGTAAGAAGTTGTCTTGTGCCAGGAAGCTTCCTAGGATGTAGTTATTAGAGGTACAGACAATTATGCATATTGTGAAAAACACACACCAGAAATGAAGGTCACCTTAGCTATGGGAGCAAAAGACATTGTTAAAAACCTCAAAAACCCCTTTTCAGTATATTTAAACAAGAAAATTAGTGCTAAATACTACTTCTCCAAAACAAAAATGATTATGCAATACCATATTCATGAACAAGTAAGAGTGGATGGGGCTTAAACTATAGTAGATTAGGCGCCTAATCGTGTATTGATGTTCGAAATGTGACTTAGAGAAGGTAATTATGCAGTCATTTATCTAATATTAAAAGGGTAATCCAAATTAATCAACAAGGGATAGTCGTGTTCGTTGGGGATGAATCTTTTTTAGTTGTGAACCCAAATTAAATTTGCCTCAGTAGTACCCTACAACTCATCAAAATATGCCTAGAGAAAGGTACACAATTACCTTATTATCTAAACAGTGAAAAAAAAAGAGTAATAATAAAGGGCAACTATACTCCATGGGATAGGGCTCACCAGGACAGGCATTGGAGTTGCGTAGCCGAATTCATGTATACGCCCATCTGACATCTCTATCTGTTGAAATACAGAACATGCACTCTATCTAGCCAAAAAAGAAAAGAAAATGATTTTTCATTCCCTCAAACTTTTGTGCTTTGGATTTTTCAAATATGTATATTTACTCTTCAAGACTTCAACACTTCCTTTAATCCACTTCAGATGGGAAATTTCAATGTAATATCTCAACCAAAGAAACTCTCTCTATTACTCAACATAGGCTTCCTTTGCCTCCTCTCTTTCTATCTCACAACCTCTAATTTTCTTGACAAAAAATCCCAAGAACCAAACACCATATCTTCTTTAGTTCTCAAAGAACTGAATACCAGCTCAGATGGGTGTACTGGATTCCATGACTACACTGATTATAAGCTCAAGTGCTTGTATGTCAAGACCCATATTGGATGCAGAACAAAAGGGTACATAAACTATTTGTTTATCTTTTATTGCACTTGTGGGAAATCCCCAATTCTTGGTCACTCTCTACTTCTTCTATGGCTTATTGTTTTATTCTATTTGTTGGGTAACACAGCTGCAAACTACTTTTGTGATTCCTTAGAGGGTTTGTCCAAAATTTTGAAGCTATCACCAACAATAGCAGGAGTAACTCTGCTTTCACTAGGAAATGGTGCTTCTGATGTGTTTGCTAGTATTGTTTCCTTCACTAGTTCAAGTAGGGGAGAAGTTGGGCTAAATAGTGTTCTGGGTGGAGCATTTTTTGTGTCTAGTGTAGTTGTAGGGGTTATATGTATACTAATTAGTCCTCAAAATGTTTCAGTTGATAAGCCAAGTTTCATTAGGGATGTGATTTTCCTCATCTTCTCACTTGCTTCTCTTCTTCTGATAATCTTCATTGGCAAAATCAACTTCTGGGGTTCAATCTGTTTTCTCTCAATTTACTTCCTCTATGTCTGTGTTGTTTCAAGCATGTATATTTTCTCTAGAAATGAAAGGAAAATGCATTCTCCTTTAGTAGGTGATTCGGAGGAGATTGGTATACCCTTGTTGGGTTATGTTGATGATGAAAAACCCATTTCAGTAAGTGAAGCAAGTGCCAATCTTGATCATGAAAATCAAAAACAAGGTCAGATTTTTCTCAATCTTGATTCATCTTCATGTGGGTTTTTCCTCAAATTCTTGCAAGCTTTGGAGCTCCCTCTATACTTGCCAAGAAGGTTGACTATTCCTGTTATTTCTGAGGAGAGATGGTCGAAACCATATGCTGTAATTTCAGTGACATTGGCACCAATTTTCTTGGCAGCAATTTGCAATTCACAAGGAGAGAACAAGTTTGGTTCGAGGACTAGTCTTGTGAGCTACTTTACAGCAGGATTGATTGGGATGGTTCTGGGTAATTTGGCATGTGTGACGACAAAGAAGTCAAGCCCACCAAGTAAGTGCTTGCTCCTTTGGCTTGCAAGTGGGTTTGTGATGAGCATAACTTGGACATACGTCATTGCAGAAGAATTGGTCTCTTTATTGGTCTCACTTGGTTACATACTTGGTATTAGTCCTTCAGTTTTAGGACTCACCGTCCTTGCTTGGGGCAACTCCTTAAATGATTTGATAACCAATGTAGCCATGGCAGTGAATGGTGGGCCTAATGGTGCCCAAGTTGCCATATCAGGATGCTATGCTGGGCCCATGTTTAACACACTAATGGGTATTGGTATTTCACTTGTTTTCTCATCTTGGACCAAGTATCCAGCCTGTTATGAAATCCCCATAGACCCTTCTCTCTATGAGACTCTAGGGTTTCTCATAGGAGGATTACTTTGGGCACTTGTGGTTTTGCCTAGAAAAAACATGAGGCTTGAGAGAGTTCTTGGGAGTGGACTCTTGGCCATCTACTTGTGCTTTTTGTTTCTTAGAGTGGCCAAAGCTGTTGGTCTATTGAGACTTGATGATGTGTCCTTTGTAAAGAAAGGGTAATGCATGGTGGAACTTTTGTACTTTTGTGCTAGATCATACTACATTATTGGATATTGTATGGACATGTAGTACCATAATTAGAGTGTCTTTTTTTATATTTTGTTTGCTTATTAGAAGTGGACAAAGTCTTTGATGGCGAGGTTACAAACTCACAATCCATCATTCTCAAGTTAATTTGTCAAACCCACAAAGCAACTAATGAATGCATGTGTGGTTTTTGATTGAGGAAACTATTTTGTTTAATTCATATTAAACAGAGATTTAAAGGAGGGGAAAAAAAACAAAATTGAAGTAATTAATTCCCTAATTGTCTTTTGGTTGCTTGTACTAAGTCAAAATTAGTGCATATTTCCAAACAAAGTCAGAGACAATGATTTCATTTTGTGCACATACGATTAACTTTTTTTTTGTTTGAAATTCACACCTCATTAACAACCAATTATATTATTCGTTTTGGGTTATCCAGGTTTCCGTGAATACATCGAACCCGCATGACTTTATTTCTCAGAAACTTAACAAATGGGTTAAACCTAACTCACCAAACTAGGGAAAAGGCTTAAGTGATTGTAAATAAGTGAACTCGTCATTATAAAGAATGAATAATTCCTACTCCATCTTTTCGATGTGAGATAACATTTTTCTTTTCTTTTTTTCTTTTATGTGTACACATGATTGTCTTGTTTGAGGCTCTGAGCCTGAATATTATTTAAAATTAACAGAATATTTAATCCTGAGAACATTTATTATTTACATAAACAGCATTCAGGTGTAATAATATTACTAATATTTTAGTTAATAACATATATTCCTTTATCCACTTGCCCATAAACTTTGGAGGGTTCCTCCAACTTGAAAGGCAGTGCATGCACCACGTGCAGTACTGTTTGATTTGATGTGGAAAACCTAGGCTTCGTTTGATAATATTCGGTCTCACCCACTTCATACCCAATGGATCCAGTAAAAAGGGTCCATTTCTCAGCCCAACTTGACATGTACCATCGTCATCTAAATGACACAATCGGGTGTCATTTTCGCCCCACATGACCCGGATGTATCACCTTTATTTTGGCTTCTTAATGCTACAATATTTTCATCACAACCATATCTTGTGGCCACACAGTGGGTTTTGACCTAATTTTATCTTATTGTCGGATAGTCAAATGACGAACTTGTATGGTGTCGATTTCCCGGTTTAAAAAATATACCCATCTCCGTGTGTGTAAATTGTCTAGTTTGTGTAGTTTTCAGTAACATCAATGTCGTTCAAAGCAACACTGACAAGAATATTAGGTGCCCAATTAGATGCTCAAAATTGAAGAAGAAAAGAAAGGGACCTTTCATTGTTCTCACCTTTGATGAGCCCTTTTCATTCTCAATTATTTCATCACTGGCTTCATCTGCAACTATTGGACAGACAGGTAGTTGGACCATCTGTGTCTGCTGAATATAAATAATCTGCTGCATCACCATCACATCCTTTCATATGACCTTATTGGTTGTGCTCATGGTGGTGCAAGTGGAAGCTATAACCCCATCAAACTTTGTCCAAATACTCATAACTGGTTCAAAGTATAAGCATATCATGAATTGGTTGTCTTATATGATTGAAGACCTCTACTGCCTTCCCCACATAAACCTCTACTGCCATAATTCATCCAAATCAGAGAGCAAAATAATGCATCTATATGCCATATTTGAATCTGAAAATAGCTTTACACAAGTTCATATATAGAGCAGGTTACACAGAAAGGAAGGAAATGTACATCTTTCATTTACAAAGTAGTTCTAGTATTATGTGCTGCAATTAGGATTACAAGAGAAACTTAGTTGCTATACAGGAAACGTGTCGGTAATCCGGTGTATCTTCCATATCCAGTTACACTGAACACCCTGTTAAGTTAGTGTGAGCTACTAACTGGTTGAACTTTGAATCAGCCTGAAAGAAACAGAAATCATATATACAGCCAAAAGCCCTCCACCCAGTACCCCATCAAGCCTCATGCCTCTCATTGGCAAAACCACAAGTGTCCAAAGCAGGCTAACCACCAAAAACCCCATAGTCTCCAACAGATAGGTTTCACTAGGGATTAAAATGTATGAAGGGTACCGATGCCAGGATGAGCTGACTAGAGACATGCCCAACCCAAACAGTATGTTGAAGATGGGACCAGCGTAACAGCCTGCGATAGCAACCTGAACCCCTTCTGGTCCATCGTTCATAGCCATTGTCGAATTGGTTACCAAGTCCCCGAGTGAGTTGCCCCAAGCAAGGATCGTCAGGCCGAGTATAGAAGGGCTGATTCCAAATATGTACCCAAGTGAAACTAACAAGGCCACCAACTCCTGAGCTGTAATGTAACTCCAAACCACACTCATTAGGAATCCCCCAACAAGCCAAACGAATAAGCACTGCTCTGGTGGACTTGACTTCTCAGTGTAAAAATGAGCAAGAACCCCAAATGTTATCCCAAACAGAAACCCAATTCCGTAAACCACCAGGCTTGTACAAGAGGCAGCAACATTTTCATGTTTGAGGTTCCAAAGGACTGACAGGAAAATCGGTGCCAATGTAACAGCAGTAACTGCAATTGGCTTAGACCATTTCTTTTCACAGACAACAGGAATTGTCAATCTCCTTGGTAAGTCAAGAGGCATTTCAAGGATATAAAGAAGCATGCGACAAGATGCTGATGTTCTCGTATGAAAGCAGCAATTCCTTGCTTCTAATCTATTATCACCGTCTAGAGTTGTCTCCTCTACAAAATTAAGGTCTTGTTTCTCCATGGCACTTAAAATTGGTACACTTAAATCGCTACTAAAACTTGAATTAGCATCCAGTTCCATGACCCTTCCGCCATTTATCCAAGGGACATGAGAGATGCACACGACAATCACATAAACGATATACATCGAGGTAAAACCCAGAGCACCCAAAAGATTTACTCGACCGAGGGTTAAGATGATAATCAAGGATGCAAGAACTAAAAGGAGGAATGAGACATCTCTAATCAAGTCACACTTGTTGACTTGAACCCTTCTTTTGTGCACCATAAAGCTTATGATTCCAACCACAGCACAAGTTACAAAAGAAGTACCCCCTAAGACAGAATTAAGCCCAATATCCAATGTACCGCTATCCATCAAAGAAGCTAGACTGGCAAAAACATCTGGGGAACCATTCCCAAGAGCAAGCAGAGTAATTCCAGCAATAGTGGGAGACAATTTCAATAGTCTTGATAAGTTTTGAAGTAAAGAACAAAAGTATTCAGATGCCGTGCTCCCTAATAGATAGAACAAAACTAGAAGCCAGAGGAAAAAGACAGAGAGACCTAAAGGGGGAAATCTTCCAAAATTGCAGTAAAAAATGCGAAGATAATCAATATAACCTTGAGAGACACATGGTTCATTTGATTTTAGGCGAAGGCACTTGGCTTTGTAGCCATCAAGACCGTGTATGCTGGAACACTGTTGCTGACGGCCTTCATTGAAGGGATGGGAACTACTCAGAACAACAAACCCTGAACCAGAAGAGCTCAACTGTACAATCAAAAACACACACGCCACCAAAAGGAATGATACATTCAAGAAAATCATACACCTCTTGTCTTCATATACGGAAACCCCAAAACCCATCAAAGATCTTCAATCAAACTCTCTTCCAGAGACTTAAAAATCTAACGAAATCATCATGAACTCCACCAAACTCTATTTCATAACCTAAATCACAAACTGGGTCCTCCAGAACATATGGAACAGAACCCCAAAATAAGATTGAAGCAGAGGATGCAAAAGGGGGGGAACTTACCTTTGTTTAACGATTAAGGCAAGAAAAGTTTCAACAATGCAGGAAAAGGTTGTTGTCTTTACACTCTACAGATAAAATATATTCTAATCAAATGGAGCTAGATGGCTAAGGAGTAACGATTACACCTGTCTCCTAATTGCACCATGACACACCTCGGCTCGGAGGAAAAATGGGATCTTTCTTTCTTGGCATCAGTCATCATATCATGCCATGGAATCAAAGACTTTATGGTGTACGTGGAGGATGAAGACATGCCGACCTGCCGGGAAAGTTGGGCATCATTCATCAACACGTGCAACTCTCTTAATGGTTGAAGTAAACAGTGGCTTTTGATTGGGATCTCTTATTTTCTTTTAATTTTCCTTGAAATTTATAAACTTTTTATTGGGCATGGGATGATGATTGATATGGCAAATTGGTTGCGTGCGTTTCTCTTCATTATTTTCGGCTAAAGAAGAAAGACAAAGAATGGGGTTTACTTAAGTGATTATTTAATTAAATTCTCTGTTAAAGTCTTCAGTTTTTTTGCCCCTCTCTATACCTTTTCCTCACCAATCTGATTTAAGATAATCAAAGCATCAAATGATGCCAACATTTCTAGAAGACAGTAAAGAATAATATATCTTTTTTCAAGTCATGACGTCCCATCTATTAATTAATTTGGGAGGGTTTTCAATTCAATTCCATGTCTTTTTATTCATTGGGACCTTCAGAGTAATTTTGAAAAGCAGATACCATCAAAATATTAATTAATAATCACAAATTTAAATTGCTTGGAGAACTCTTTTTTTGAGTTTCTCATGATTTTTTTTGACAAAAACACCTTGATTAAGACATTAATTGTCTCTTCTTTTCTTTTCTTTTTGTAAAACTCGTGAAAACAAAACTTTTTCACACCCCTCAAGTCAAAAAGTATTGAAAACGCCCCAAAACACATACCACTTAAAGGATCATTGACTATTATAGGGCAACTCCAACATAGCAACGAAAGGAGTATGTATACTATTTAACTACCAAGATTCAAAATTTTGCTCTCCAACAATGTAGGCAAAGGAGTATTCATGTTTGGGAACTCGAAAAGAGTTCCTAAAATTTGGGAACCCAAAATGAGTTACTAAAATTTGATGGGAAATGTAAGACTTTTATAGGTAAGATTTTGGAGGGAGTTAGTATTTGTAGGACACTTTTTATTCATTTAAGAATTCATTGTTGGAATAGGATTATATGAAAAAGTTATGCAAAAGAGTCATGGAAATTAAATTTGAGAACCCTTGTTGGAGTTGCTTAGTCTATGCACTAAATTTCTTTTCGTCAGAATAATTATGCCATTCATACTAGGCATGATTCTCGGTTGTTTGGATTCATATCTTGCCTCCACCTTTAAAAAACTCGAGGTTCGGGTACAACAATTAACCATCTTGGATTGGGCTTGAAATCGTGTTAGGAAGCTCTGGGCTGGGGTCAATTCCACCCCGTATAGAAGGATTCAGGAGCCCATTTGTTTTTCTTCACCAACACCTCCTACTCGGCTATTCCCATTTGTTCCTGCATCGGTTTCGTCAACTACACAGGGAACCGAAACAAAACCCAGATGACTAGATAACTGACGATTTCTTCCAAGTCCAGAGCCGGTTATCTCTCTCCGTCCCCAGAAAAGTAGAAAACTTTCTCAATTGCATCAGCTTTGTGGGTTTTGATTGTATAGTATTTTGTTAACCATGGATTGCACTATGAAGATGACCTCATCGAACATCATACCAGTTCCTTCTTCACCAAAAATGAATCTAAATAATAGGATTCCTTGTGGGTTTCGATACAGCGGAGGTGTTTGCATCCCAAGAATCCGTGCAACGGCTCTCGACGGCTTTGCTGCCCATGGGGTTAGTCTTTTCTTCTTTTTGTCTCTCTGTTTTTTTTGAAATTTGATTGTAGATTTGGTTTGTTGGATGAAATCACAACCCTGGGATTCAAAAGTTCCTTTTAGGTATGAATTTATTGGAATTATAGTTTATTTCATTTACAAGCTTGCCCCATATTACTGGATATGCTTGAGCTAGATGTATTTTGTAGGCTTATGTAATGTGTATTGAAATCTATAACTACCAAGTATTGCAAGAACAATTCGTGCTCCCGGGGCTCAATATAAGTCTGTAAATCTGGCTACTTTCGTGAAACTGCATAACAAAAAAAAAAGTATTAGCTTATTCACAACGCTGAAAATGAAGTGTTTATGTGTGTGAATTCCTTAGTCATTTGAACATTGCAGGACGGTTCAAGTTCAGTGGTAGATATGCATAGAAAAAGAAGTAGTCTTGAATCTCTGTTTTGCTATGACAAGCCTATACCCGAGGAGAGAATTGAGAAGCCAGTTGGTGTTTCCATAGAGGAAAAATTAATTGGAGATAATTCACGATGCACTGATTGTCAAGCAAAGGGGGCTGTCCTTTGTGCCACTTGCTCAGGTTCAGGCTTATATGTTGACTCAATATTGGAGAGCCAAGGAATCATTGTCAAAGTCCGATGCCTTGGTAAGCTTCTTTCCATTCTGAGTCACGTATACACATGAATGAATGTCATATGCATATACATATCCAATTTGGGCCTGTCATGTTCTTATTACACCACTAAACATTAGATTATGTGATATTCTACTATGCTGCGGATGATTGTGAGCTTAATGTTGGTTCTTAAACTTAAAGTATGATACTGTGTCCCTCTGCTTAAGCTACCTGGACTGTTATGCAAATTAAGACTAACCCAGCAAGCTCTGAGTTCCTTGAATTCTGGGACTCACTAACCAATTTGACATATATTGCCGATTTGCTGGCATGGGGAGTATTCTTCCAAAATCCATGCCATATCTTATGTTGTTAAACTATTAACTTCTAAGAGGAAAAACAAGGAAGTCTCGAGATAAGATGATATTCAAATGAAGGCACTATCTGGTGATTAAGTTATTGCTGTTATCTTAAGTCTTTAAAGCCGATAATTTTGATGTCAGAACCTATGAGATGTTTCCAATGTACTTACAAATCTTGGAAACTTATCTCATTACTGAACTAAAATTGAAAATGTGGATCAGCCTTACAAATATAATGCTACTTTAGTGATAATGTTTTCTTTGATAGGTTGTGGAGGAACTGGTAACATCATGTGTTCCGAATGTGGCGGTCGAGGTCATCTTGGACCGAAGTGATGTAGCTAAGGTTCCTTTTCTTTACCTCAGCCTTGTTGTGCCATTTTGGATGTAATGTTTATGCTTAGTTACACCATAATTCTTTAGTTTTAAAATTTTAAAGGTTTCTTGTTTGGTAACCTGTGATAATTTGTTTTCAGAGTGGAACAGTATTGTTTTTGACTCGGTTAATCTTATTTGACTCAGTTTATCTATTGTCCCCCTGATTTTCACAAATAACCTAATCACTCATGAATGAAAATGAATAGAGTTTCATTTAAAGCTTTCCAATAGAGGAATGCTAAGTTCAATTCATCAGGCACATCCTATGACTTGCATAATTTTCAAGCTGTTAATATGCTTGGCCCATGCACTTTCAATTTGAGTAGGGATGTAGATGGGTTGTCAGAACTCAGAAGAGCCATGTTGGGGCAGATTATCATGGGTATGGCAACCTTAAGGCCCACAAGAAATCTAATCCAGGCCCAGTGAGCTATATCCATGGGCCAGGGCTAACTCATTGCCCCAAATATTAGGGTCTGTTTGGTAAAGCGTTTTGATTGATTTTCAATACTAGCGGAAATGTTATGAAAAAAAAAATTGAACTTGAAGCTTTGAAATATGTTGTAGGGTGTTTGACGAATTAAAAGTTGACTCTAACGGATAAATGATTGAATAAAAGTATTAATTTAAACCTTATAATATTATGTTTAATGATTTTATAACAAATTACTTTATTAAATTTAATCTAATAAATTTATTTATTATTAGATTAATTTTAAGCATAAATTATAAATATCAAATTTGAAAATTATTAAAAAAATTTATCATTACATTATATCTTATATGAGCTTTTATTATATTTAATGTGTATTTTCATTTTTTATAAATATTAAATTTAATTTTATAATATTAATTAGAACAATAAAATATAAGTTAAACTAACAGTATATTAAACTAAATATTATATTAAATATATATTATTAAAACTATGGGAACCACATTAATTTCTGCAACAAACAAAAGACATAATAATAACGTGGTCCCCACAATTAAATATATGTAAAAAAATTCCACCTTCAAAAGCTCCGTGTAGAACCTTCTCAAATGGCAACGGAATCACTGTCATGTGTGCAGCGGTGCCGCTGCAGCACTATGTCGTTTGGCACGGCGTCTCCGCCAGGTGCCAAACAGGCGGCTAATATGGAATAAACTACCATCACTCCAGTCCAAGAGAAGTCCAGTTTTGAGTTTAAAAAAAAAAAACAATAAACTCCTGGCATCTGCTAGATTTCACAATCTTCATTCCCTCATAGACCCAATATTGTCCATTTTCCTCCCTTAAAAGTCAGGGTTAATTTAGTCATTACACAAACCCAACTGGGCTTTCAAAAGCTCTGTCAGTGCACCAAACTCCTTGAATAATTGACTGACAAATGGGAGGCCTTCCCTTCAAAGCAAGGAAGGAACCCAAGAACATTCTACACTCCACAGCCTTAATTTACTTTAGTGCCCTTCTCTTATCTAGCATTGATTCCATCATCAACCAATCTCTTAACTACCATTACATTACCTTCACTTGACAACAACGGCCTCTTCATCCTCCCTTGGAGATTTGTTGTCTCCCTCAAAAACTGCCAAAACCCAAAAAAATGGGTACTACTAAGCTTATCATGATCTCATTCATGGTAACCTCACTCCTCTTCTCCTTCCTCTACATATTATTATTCCCAACAATACTAACCAAACCCATCTCCAGATTCAATCCAGTCATCAAGTCCAACCCAGTTTTTCTCCCCAATGTTGATCAAAACCCATATCCAGTCACATTTGCATACCTGATTTCAGCATCTAAAGGTGATGTGGGAAAGCTGAAAAGGCTGCTTCATGCTCTGTACCATCCTGGGAATTACTATTTGATACACTTGGACCAGGAGGCGCCGGCGGCGGAGCAAAGGGAGGTGGCTGCGTTTGTGGCGGAGGAAGTGGTGTTTGGGCTTGTGGGTAATGTTTGGATTGTTGGGAAACCCAATTTGGTAACTTATAGAGGCCCAACTATGCTTGCTACTACTCTCCATGGAATGGCTATTTTGTTGAGGAGCTTCAAGTATTGGGATTGGTTTATCAATCTTAGTGCCTCTGATTATCCTCTTGTGACCCAAGATGGTATGGTGAGTGCCATTTTTTTTTCTTTCTCAAAATGGGGTTTCTTTGATTGAAATATATTTATTATATCTTTATTAATTTTGATTCTCACTTTGTTTGCAGATCTGATTGATGCATTTTCTGAGTTGCCAAAAGACCTCAATTTCATTCAACATTCCAGTCGCTTGGGTTGGAAATTGTAAGAGCTAATTATTGTTATTATTAATTTATTATCATTAGAAATGGTGTTTAAAAATAAAATTATTTTTTCCCAGGAATCGCAGAGGGAAGCCAATAATGATAGACCCAGCACTGTACAGTCTTAACAAATCAGAGATCTGGTGGGTTATCAAAAGGAGGAGTCTCCCCACTGCTTTCAAGCTCTATACAGGTTTCTTCAAAGTTCAATCTCCAATGCTACATTATTATTATTTAGTTAATTAGTTTGGTTCAAATAATAGCTGATGTGATTAGGACCGCACACCTACTAAATCGTTGGGTTCCAACTACCAAAATCTGTTTTAAGTAGTTATATTAAGAATCGACAAATTGGAATGCTAATTAAAAGTTGGTGAATTGTTTTGCATGATGAAAACAAGGTAGCATTGTCGTTGTTTTGGTGGTGTTGATTGATATTTTAATTTTGGAATTTGAGAGAGAATATCGACAACATTCAAGGATAAAAACATTATTTATTTATTTTTATGTAGTGTATGTCAATGGGCACATGCTTTCCTGCTTGTATGGAGGGCCTTATAGACTTGGCCTTAACGATTTCTGCATGTCAGTTCTTTATCCATCCACATTATGGGAAAGAAAAAGTAATGTCTTTTAGATACCCTCTTCAATGATACTAACCTTAATTAGTCAGCAATAGTTGTTCTTTCCCAGGCAAATCAGAAGGGTCTGTAACTACTTGATTAGTTGATTTGATCATTGCACTTCAAAACAGTTTATTGACTGATATCATTCTTGGTTCATGGACAATGTAATTGGGAATTGGAATACGACTTCGTATTATCAGAAGGGTCTGTTAACTAGTTGATTAGTTGAGTCTAGTTATTAGTTAAGTAATGATATCAAACATTTCCTTTTGGTTAAATTGTTATAAACAATTAAAGTAGACTAACAATTTCATCGTAATATTGAGCTCGAGCCAACAAATCTTAAGAAAGAGAGGAGATGGAGGGGGATCTTCCTCCAAAACCTTACAAATCTATGCTATATGCATCCAGGAGTACTAAACTCAAAAGAGGAAAAAATTGAACTTAGTTTTGTGTACTGAATGAAAGTGAGGGTAGCTCAAGTATATTAGTATTTTTTGCATACTTAAGTACAGCAACTGTAGCTCGAGCGTAGTAGTCTCTCATAACAAACAGGAGTAGACTGTTTCCATGGTTGAGTCCCATGATGTCGATGTCGTCTCAATATTCTAATCTGACTTAATTTTTTGGTCGAATTTTGTTACGTTCTTACGAGAGAAAGTTGCAGTTCATTTGATGATTATTTCGATGGCTAGTTCGATCAATTTCAAGTATCTTGGTTCTACACCCTCGTTAACTTGCAGGGGCAAGAACACAAGATTTTCCTTCCTTGTGTATTTTGGTATTTAACCACTCAACAAAACATTAAACTTAACTGTATTCCCAAAAACAGGTTCAGCTTGGACTACACTATCAAGGTCATTCGCTGAGTACTGCATACTTGGTTATGAAAACTTACCCAGAACGCTCCTCCTCTACTACACCAACTTTGTCTCCTCTCCTGAAGGCTACTTCCAGACAGTCGTATGCAACTCCGAGGAGTACAAGAACACGACAGTCAACCATGACCTTCACTACATTTCTTGGGATAACCCTCCGAAACAGCATCCGAGATCTCTAGGTCCCAAAGATTACAGAAGAATGATTCTAAGTGGCCGTCCATTTGCCAGAAAATTCAAGGAGAAAAACTTGGTTCTTGACTGGATTGATAAGGAACTCCTTAAGAGACACAATGGAGGGTTCAATTACGGAGGTTGGTGTAGTGATTCTGAGAGTAGTGGGAAGAGCCAGCGAGCATGCTCTGGCTTGAAAAGCGAGAATTATGGTGTTTTGAGACCTGGACCCGGGTTGAGAAGGTTGAAAAGTCTGCTGAAGAAGACTCTTTCTGCCAAGTTCAACAAACGACAGTGCAGATGAACTCTTTTGTCTCTTATATTCTTTTAAACATGAATGATAAGAAGCTATACATTGTATTGTTTGGTTTTGAGAAAGTACTGAGGATGGAGATTTGTAAAGAATGCTTAAATACATGGTTGCATAGTTGTTGAAGTTCATGTTTTTCAATAAATCAGAGCTCGGAAAGAAAAGGTAGAAGTAGAGATGTAATGTGGACCGGCCCGTCTCGGCACTGCCCACAACGCTGGCCCTGCCTTGGTGGGTCGGGCCGGTCCATCTGTCTTAATTGACATTCCGGATTGGATATCCCAGCCCAGCCTGTGATGCTTTATGGGCCTAACGGGCCGTGTCGGGCTACTGGACTCTGGCCCGTTTGCCATATATAGGTAGAAGGAAGAGCCTTTTAAATGGATTGATTGAACATTGACACTTCGTTGTTACTCGAGTTGAGTTTTATGTGGTTGTGCTGTTCTGTTTAGTTTGGTTGCTTTGGTTTCAGATCATACAAAGTTTCCATTGATAAAGATCATACACAGCTTCCATTGATAAAGATCCTACAAATTAAAGCCTTACCTTTATCAGCAACACATCATACAAAGCTTGAATTCAAAAGCTGGCCACATCTAGTCAGTGTGGAAAGAGACACAAGCTCCGATTAACGGTCACATTTTCGAAATGTTTGAATCCTAGATTTCTTAATTGCAACTTACAATAATGGTCCACTTTCTGCGCACATTGTAACGGTCACTTCATCCACTTTTTGGCTCACCAGGGTCCAAGAACAACAACTTTTTAGACATTATTTTTAAAATTAAAAATAATAGTAATGCATATAAAGGACAACAAAAACCAAGGAAATCTAAAGAATTTGATCGGACAGCGACGGTAGTCGCCTGAAAAAGTTGAGGGGGACCGACGGCATGTCATCGCGGAACCGTGGGTGGCGGAAGTAGTAGAACCCCCACACCAACACAAAGGCCTTAAATGGGACCACGTAGAAGACCAGTGAAGCAAGTAGACAAAAGACTACGAATATTCCACTCGCTCTTGGGTCCCTCCAATTATACAATGCCTCCAAACGCTCCACTTGGGCCGCCACGTCACCTAATAGCGTCTGGGCCCTCCCCGCCAAGGCCCGAAGCCGATCGTATCTTACGCGAACCACCTCAGGTGGTTTTGTGGTGGGAAACCCATCAAACTCTTCATCAAGCTCGTCGGGGCCCACTACATCAACATAAGAGAGTCTCGGATCCATGTTGTGTGGGACCCTATGGCGATACCGAGATCTTAACAGTAGGATCATGAAGGCGTACATGAATACAGTGGGGAGGACCAGATGTGGACATAACACCACTGCCGCGAGAAGAACGTGGACCATGATAGTGGTAGGTGGGTGCAACCATGTCCGAATCCCATCAATCCAACGAGCCAAAGTTGCCGCACGTGAGAGGCAACCCACTACCCTGAACCAATTAGCTTTACTTTTCCTCATGCTCCATACGTGTGTGTCACTATCTAGCATATACTGAACCACCTCTTGACCCAAAGCTGGCTCGGACCG
Organism: Tripterygium wilfordii; assembly: GCF_013401445.1. Lineage (NCBI taxonomy): Eukaryota > Viridiplantae > Streptophyta > Magnoliopsida > Celastrales > Celastraceae > Tripterygium > Tripterygium wilfordii. The sequence goes on from NC_052246.1 coordinate 4,468,697, forward strand.
AGCGAGCCTTGTTGTGACTATCCGCATCGCAGTGTGGCGCAGTATGTCTTGCTGTGCGGGACCCAGTGGACGGACGTAGTGCATTCTAGGAAGCATTGGACAAGCGTAGGCTTGTATTAAAGTGAGCCATGATGAGGAACAGAATCTAACGGCTATCTCCACCTCCCCCATTTTCTTGGCCCCACCAGGGAGTATTACGGTGAGTGAGTATGTATTCAGGTAGACCCGATTCGTATCAAGTGTTGACAACCGTACACGTATCTTTCCAATCCTAACGTCTTTTCCTGGCTTTCCTGCTTCGTCGAGCTTGTACCGTCCATTATCAAATGCACCTATGGTAAGTACGGTGCAAGGATCAAACACATCCCAACTGTACTGCTCGTTCCACCGTGGATTGAATCGATCGAGTATTGTACGAGTACGAACCCATTTTGGTCCATACTTGGCAACCACGTAAGCGTCAGTAGTGCCACGTGTACCATCCTTGGTTTTCACGGGGAGCAAATTAGTCGCACCACGGATCCCCACCTCAAGTAATCCAATTGGAGCCTTGGCTAGCTGCTTAGCTGCGGCTCGGACATCGCTGGTCACGTGAGATGCCTCGTCTAGCACGTGATACCCTCCTTCCAAACAGACTTTGACGTGTATTCTCCCTGCGTAAGGCTTATTCTCGTCACCTGCCAAGTTGAACCACCGTGATTTCGCATCCGTCCGATCATCTATTCGCTTCTCGATGCTTGCCATCTGTATTTTTGCGTTGCCTACTGTTTCTCCATTTGTTACATCTTCTACTGTGATTATTAAAAACGGCTCAAACGGCTCAGCTGCTACAAAAACCAGATCTTCATTCCAAGTCGGGTTAGTACTTGAGCTGGACGATGATGACCCGACAGAAGTCCGACTTGTTTTGAAAACCTGTGCTCCAAGTTGACCCTTTACGTAAAGTTCAGGCCTTTTGACCTTAGGCTCGGACCCCGAACCAAGTTGCAAATCTTGGGTTTGGATAACCGTTAGTCTCAAATACCACAGCTTTGGAGACAAATATATCTTGGCTCGGGTCTCTGGTATCAATCCACCTGAATCCGACTGCCATGCCTCTTGAAATGCTTCATCTGCTTGAGTTCCCAGCCAAACAGCGATCATGACATCGTTTCCCGGCGAAGCTTCGGACTCCAAAGTGTACCATTGAGGAGCTAATGGACTATCTGGTGGAACTCTATTTGGCACCTCTTGCAAATCAAACGACACCGTTCCAAGACAACTCTCTGTAGATTGATCTTTTTCTTTCTTCTCTTCTACACAAACTGAAATTTCCAGTGAACTGGAATTTAATCCTTCTTTGTCGAAAGCGAACACTTGATCCCAATCTTTATTATCAGATTGGCTCTTGGTTTTAACAGTGTTTGTGCCGATAACAAGCTTCGCATACATTGGACCACTGTGTTCAGATTTTACTAATTTGGCCTTAACCACGCGAATATAATAAAAAGGCATGCGAGCAACGAGATCGTATGTACCGTGGCTCCGATCTCCGCCCATTGATCGGAGTTCAGGATCACTTGCGCCAAGATTCGGCCGTTTTATGATCTCTGTTTTCTCTTTACTATGTTTTCCTTTATCACTTTGAGCTAACAAAGGATTCTCCACCTCCGCCGGTGGAGAAGCTGCTGGAGGAGCCTCCTCCGGCTTTGGTTTCTCCTCCGGTGGTGGATTCGGCTTCTCTTCCACTTTAGCAGCTTCGTTAGGCTTCTCTTCCGTTTTCTCCTCCTCTTTCTTTTCATCTGTTTTCTCTTCGTTCTTCTCATCTTCCGGTTTCGGATTCTCAGGTGGCTTCTCCTCCGCTGCCGCTTCCTTCACCGGCTCAGCTTTCTCCGCGGGCGGATCCTCATCAATGTAATATACTTTTAGTCCCAGCTCCCCCTTGATCTGCGAGAAAACACTCCGTTTCTCCAACGGAAAATACACAAGCGATTCCGATCCGGACTTAACAAAGCCACTGCCGGCGATCTTCACTTTTCCTAAAAAGTTGCTTCGCTTCCCAAACTTCTTGTCGTTGTATAGATTGATCTCGAGGATTTCGGTAGCCATGGAGTCCTTGTCATGGACAAGAAACTCAAGCAGCTCGTCCCACTGCGGGTTCAGATCTCGGAACTTCGTCTTGGTCCGCCGCCGTTGGCCGTCGAAGTCAACGATAGCATACGCGCTCGCCGTCCCCTGTCCGTCCTTCGGCATCAGATTCTTCGCATTGCAAACCTCTACGAACAACTTCCTGGAGCATATCTCCGCCATTTTGCGGGCTCAAATCGGCACTGTTTGCTGGTTTTACAGAGAATATTTTAGTTAGGGAACGTGGGAGACTGAGAGAGAGAGAGTTCTAGCTTTTGTGCAGAGAAATGTGAAATGGGATGATGGAAGGGGACTCTGTGGAGATTTTAAAGTGGGGGAGGGAGGAGCGGGGCCACGTCATCTATACAGTTAGGACAAACCAACACGTGGCAAGATCTTTGGGGGACAGTAAGGCAACGGAGAAGAGCTGCTGAGGTGGACTGAGCACCGTGCCTGGTGCTGACTCTGCTGAAGCATCATTGCATCGGAGATCCTCTCCCCCTGTTTACAAATTTAACTATTTAGGCAATGAAGTCGGATTTTTTACCAAGCTGAGATGACACCAATCAAGCAATTACAAGTGTCGCAATATCATTGCTTATGATTAACATAATTTTTTTAAAAAATAAATATACTTCTCATTGAAATCGAACATTGATTGCAGATATGTCTAACATAATCAATTGTCAATCGAGTTACCCCTCACTAGTATGATGAACGGATTATTTACCAAGCTGAGATGACGTTAATCAAGCAGTTACAGGTGTCGCAATATCATTTCTTATTATGATGAATGTAATTTTTTTTAAAAATAAATATGTTTTTCATTGAAATCTAACATTGGACACACATATGTTTAACTTAGCTGATTGTCAATCGAGCTACCTCTTGTTGGTATGATTAATGTATTATTTGTCACGTTATTTGACACAATTATATAATATATAGCGGTCTTTGATTAGATTAATGGATGTAACAACGTCTCTTTTATTGGGTGTGTTAAATAATTTGGTAAGGAATATGTAGATAGTTTATTTATAAGATTCTCATATCATTCAGTTAATGTTTGGCGTCTAGCCGTACTAATGTAATTTGTTTATGGATAGATAAGCACGTGAGAGGCCACTTGCAGCTCTCTGCAAAAACGAACGTTGATTTTGTTTTTGTGCCTTTGTGATCTGTGTAAGGAAGTGGGTTCCCGTTACCTAATCTGGCGTGTTAAAGACGTATTAATTCTCACGTGCGGCACTGACGAATATGTCCGGCAAAAAATAATTCCTATAATCTGTATATTTGGACCACTTGGTGTGCCAGCCATGTGATGAATACCCATTACACGGAATGAGGGTCCAAATCTAACATCATAAGTTTGGGTCTAACTCTTTATTGAAAACTTAGGTTGATAATAAAGAGTTTGTCATCCCTTATAAACTAGACTCGAATTCTCATCATGACCCAACCCAACTACCAAGTAGGAATGTAAAATATAAACTATTGTGATAGGCCTGATGAATGTTAGTTGCTTGGTAGCCCAGAAAGGGTTTAAAATCATCTAACGGGCTGGCCCATAACGATTGCTTGATGGGCCCCAAAGCTGCATTTTTCTTATTAAAAAAAAACCGCCTACTTAAATCAATTCACATTAATAATAAATCAATTAATTTACTCAATATTTTCATAAAACTAATATATATTCACAATTAATTTACTCAATATTTAATATATTTTTATTTAATAATTAATTATATTTTATATTGCACTAAGATTTTTGAATTATTAATTCGTTAACATTAAAATTAATTGATCTTGTGTTAAAAAAGAGAAAAGAAAAAGTGGAGCCCCGCTTATATGTTATTTATTAGGGCTATTAAAAATCGAACCAAACTGAAAATCGAATAGAAAACCAAATGGTATTTTTTAATTTGGTTCGGTTTATCGATTTACGATTTGAAGTTTTAGATATATTCGGTTTTTGATTATGGTTTGGTTCGAAAATTATAAAACCAAAATTATTTTTACATATATATTTATTATACATATATGTGTTATGTAGTTAATGTTAATATGTTATAATATCTACGTTTATTTAATTAGTGTAAAGTTAAACATTTAGTGTTTAATGTTTTATATATAATTATAATATAATCAATATTACTTAATAAAATTACAATATAATTGGATCTGGGAAATAATTTTCCTATTATATCGATTTAAACCGAAAATTGAAATTGAAATTTATGGTTCGGTTTAATCCAATTTATATATGTTATTCGGTCTGGTTCGGTTTGGCTAAATATGAAACCGAAAAATTTCGGTTTGATAAAAACCGAACTGAACCGACCGGCTTCCACCCTTTCTCAGTGAATAAGAAGAATTTATAGAGTAAAAAAAAAAGTCAAGTAAACCCACAACGCTTCTCCAAAATTAATTCTCTGTCGGCGAGCCCACCATAAACCCATCGGCTCCTGTAGAAGCAACCGGAGTCTGCGTCTCTCGGTTGCTTTGAATCCATTAAAACAAGGCGGTGGACTTGTTCGCATATCCGTCTTGAATCAAAGGTAAACAATACACAATTCCCCACTGTAATTTTCTTGTCGTCGGGCAGCTATCGGAGACGAACGAATCTGCTAGAGGTGCTCTTAATAAGTTTAAAAAGAACAGGGATTATACACTCACTGCACGTAATAAAGGTAGTTTCCCCGGGTTTACGAAGACGTGTCTTCTCTTCCATTACAGGGCCTTCTCTGTTGAGGTCGGCGCTGGACGAAACTGGCGTTCCCAATTTTGCTGATCATAATCTCTTATAAGCAGGTTCTTTCTCTGATTATCTGATATTCATACTTTCTGTACAATAATTATTACTAGGATTTTTTAGGATTAGGGTTCTTTTTTATTTTTCCGAACATGTATTTGAGGGAAAGTTTATTTGATTAGGACTCCATGGGCCATTGTCAAGTGGCAGCAAAATTACTGCTATAGATTCCTGAAATCAGAGAGACCGTACTAACTCCCAAGTTCGCGTGAGGTCAGCCGCACTCGATTATATTGTCTTCTCCAAGTTCACCGTTTTGTAAAACCCTGACTGGTTTCCTTGGGCCTAACCCTTCCACCGAGCCCTCATCTCTTTCTTGTTCAGTCTCCAGTACATGACTGTTTCTTCATATGTTTACTGTTACTCAAAATTTTCTACTTTGTCTGTGTTTGTTGTCTAGATTTATCCCTAAATTATTATCTTAAAGGAGAATGTCGACGTGGTGCTCCAATTGCTCAAAAACAGTTCGGGGTGAACGATATGATGGCGGCCCCTTGTGAGTATTATTTTGTTGATGGTGTTTCAATTATTGTTAAGTTTCCTTTTCATTGGTGTTTGGAGATGCTTCTTTCGTCTTTTTATTTTTATTTTTTTGTACAACTCTTATTTCTTAGGTGCTGCACTGTGTGTGGGAAGGTGTTGGAAGATACGAATTTTTCATCGGAAGTCACATTCACCAAAGACTCGTATGGGCAGGTAAGATACTGAGTGTATTATAAGAGTTTTTTTTTCCTTTGTAAATGGGTTTTTATGAATGAATTATGTACCTTTTAGATGATATTTGCTCTGAGTTTTGTCCCTAAGCATCTAGAGGCATCAGTTGGTCTAGCACACACACTCCGTAAGGGTACCCATTTAATTTTTACCCCATTGAACTTGTTAGTTTCCTTTGGCGTCATTTTATATATGAAGGAAGTAACTATGTTTGCAAAATTTATTGGGTGGAGCTCATTTTTTAGTCTTCCCTTTGTGTTGGTACCTAAAATCTGAACAAGGGTATTGAATTGGATTGGAAATAGCTGATTTGAGCTGAACTTTTTAAATATTGGGGCTAAGCTTCATCTGGCTGAAGCTTATCAAAATAGCAACGTAAGAATTTCTAGATTGAGCTTGGAAGCAAGCTGATAGTTTGTCCATTCCATGATAATGTGCAAATTCCCGTGAATATGTCTATCAAAATCGGAATTTATGAAGCATTTCATCAAGCAAGTGGTGGGCACCCAAGAAACTAGAAAATTTGAGTAGGTGATATGAGAGAAGAGAGGCCAAAAAAGACACTGATGCAAGTGAATAAGGAAAGGAATGTACTCTTTAGGGTTTTTAGTGAGTGTGACTTTACATTAGAACAAATGGCATTATCCATATATCAGATTACAACTAAAGTTTCTTACGCATTCATGTAGCCAACCCTCAATGTTCTGGATAGGGCTTTGATGATGGCGAACAAAGGTGAAATGAAGATGCTGTAGTTTACTATTCAGTAAACATACTAGAAATTGTTGCTCATGTTGTATTAATCTTTTTTTCTCTCCAAATCTGCAGTTGTAGAGTGATTTCTGTACATGGTGAGTTAGTATTGTGAATGCCTTCTGTAAGCTAGTTTGTGGAGGTCGCAATGAAAACTCCTCATTTCCTAATTACCGCATTGCATATTTAGGATTGTGAGACAAGTATGTGATACATTGGGCTTGGACATTATTATATTGTTGGTTCCCCGTTACAACAACTTATTTTCAATTCCTAATGCCATAAATTGCTGAATATATGCATTTCCTTAAAAAATGTAACCATGTTATACTGATTGGGTTTTTGAGAAACATATTTCATCTTCCTTTCTTTTGTTTTCTCACTTATTTATTTGATTGCAGAGTCGAGCTGTTGGCAATGTCATTAGGAGTGTTGAAAGTGATGGTTCAGCTTCACGCCAAATGTTATTGGAGAGAGGTATGCTTAAACACTTAATTTATGGGTTTTTTTTTTTTTCTCTTCACCATATGCACAATTGTCTAGCAAATTGATGTAGTTATATTCCACATCCATGATAAACATTTTTGACTACTTGTGAGGTTATATTAATACGGCCGAGATTGGTGACATTATATGTCCATTGATATCACTGACAAAAATGTTTGTTTGATCTTTTGGTTGATGAGTAGTTGTTTTGGTTTCATCTTTTTTTGCTACAGCTAGGAATGATATAAGAATTCTGAGTAATAATTTAGAGATGGATGACTACGCCTATGCGGATGTTATTGAAATGGCTTGGAGATTTTATACGGTATGTTTCTACCATCTGAGAACTTTTTGCTATCAGATATATTTTTTTCCTCTATAAATTTGTTAAATCTTTTTTTTTTTGAATGCAAAAAAAAAAGATGGCCGTTGAGAGGAATTTTACTAGGGGCCGCAGAACAAATCAAGTACAGGCTGCTTGTCTTTATATTGCATGTCGGTAAGGATTTCTAATTGTTTCAATGTTTTTATATGTAACTTTAACCGATGGCCATGGACACATGTCTCAATCTTAGACAAGTAGTACGATGATATGGTCCATTTGTGACTGTTTTATTCTTTGCATGTAAGATAGGGAAGCGTAAATGTAAGAAGTAATGTTTTACTTTCAACCTAAAGTGTAAACAACTTAGATGCATAATGAGAAGAAAAGGTGATGAAATTTTGTTCACTCGTGTTAATCTTTCACACCTTTTGGTTTAGTATTAATGGGGAAAGGAGATGGGCACTCTATTGAACTGAGTGTCATGTGATAGCAGTGATGGGATTGCTTACTTTGCTCTAGGATAAATATAAAAATATGTTGATATCCGAGTTAGTATTCTCTCTCTCTCTCTCTCTCTCTCTCTCTCTCCCCCTCTTCCCTTGTATTCATATTTCCATGGATATATATCTGTTTGCATACGAACTTGTGAATGCATATTTTATTTCTGAATCTAGTTCTAAGGTTACGAACTAATCTCACACCTGTTTTTGCAGGCAAAAAAGAAAGCCATATTTGCTTATTGATTTTTCTAATGAATTGCAGATAAATATGTGAGGATGCCTTCTTTTTGTTTTTTTTTAATAGAGTGGGAGCCTTCCCCCAATAAATTTGATTTTCGTTCAGCATTTTCATCTAAGCTTATCATTGTTTTCTTCCTGTTCTTTAGTTATGTGCTGGGTGCTGTATTTTTGGAGCTCTGTAAAGTGCTGTACCTTGTACATCCCTCTATTTTCCTCAACTTGGTCGATCCTTCCATATTCATTGAAAAATTTACACAGAGTAAGTTTCATCACTACTTTGATGTTGACTAGCTGTAGTCCTCATATATATTGTTTTATATGTCAGTGAATAGCTAGGTTTTGTTGTCAAGCTTATCAACAGTCTTGGGACTCTGGGAGTAATAAAATGCTATTATACACACTATTCAGGAAAAAACACACACCAATGCTACTATAGATTAATTTTTAAGTCTATTGAGATTAAGAGTTGTTGACATTACAGAATTAAGAGGTGAATTAAGCAATTGTTTTTTTTTTTTTTTGAATTAGCTGTTGGTCAAGGGCAATAAGTGGTTTAATGGTTGCTGCTTTAGATGCTGGGAACTCTAATTTCAGAACACTGTTTTTTTATCCTTTCGTGAAAATAACTGAGATTAAATCATTAGCTCTTTGATAGTTTGGATGTTGAGATTGAAAATTTTAAGGTCTCTGAAGGGTGAAATTGATCTACAAGTTCTTCAACTTATTGACAATTGTACCAGTAATAAATAATAATACTTTATTAAATGTGCAAAATAGGATAGGTGCTACTCTGGTACATAAGAATTATACAAGAAGGGCCCTCATATCATACCTTTTATATTATGAGTGATTTTGTGCAATCCGCCTTTTCTTTTGAAATGCAAGCTTTAATGTAACACCAAATATTTCTTTGAAGTCATATATACGGTAATTTCTAGCTTATAGATCTGGACTTTGGTAAGTTTTCTTTTATTGTTAATGTGTACAACCTTCTTGGTGAAGTTGACACTATTTTATTTCTGATTCATTCTCTCTTTTATCTTTTACCCTGGATGAGCTATTTCATTTTTTTTCTTCATTCTCTGTAGTCGCATTTCCTTTATTTACTTTGGTTTTGTATTGTCGTGCTGTGACTTGCATAGGCTTAATGTGCACTTATCTTATAGATACATAATTCAAGTAGGAAGAAAGTTCACCAATATGCTTTCCAGGTTTGCTTGGTAAGGAGGATAGGAAAAGGAATGTTGAGGTTGCTAAAACTGCAGAGAGTATTATGGCTAGCATGAAACGGGATTGGATTACAGTATGTCATCCTTTATCTATAATTTGGTTGAAGCAGCCTGGTTATTAGGCACAGTTTTTACTTTTCTGAGTTGAAATTTTGCTGATGTTGTGGTGCTTACAGACAGGGAGAAAACCCAGTGGGCTATGTGGTGCAGCACTGTACATATCCGCCCTTTCACATGGTATCAAGTGTTTGAAGTCAGACATTGTAAGTTCTTCACACCTCTTGTGGCTCTGTATGAGAAGTTGGTCATTTAATAGGTGTAAATATCATGTTTGTGCCCTGGTCCTGAAGAGTTGTGTTAGTTCTATCCTAGCAAGTTCGATAAGTGTTATTTTCTGACAGCACCGTTTGGCAGTGCTCAAGTGCCTTGGTTAAGTGGTATTTGAATTTGGTTGTGAGAGTTTATATAATTTTTGATATCAACGTTCTTCTGGGCTTTTGATTATTTCCTTCTGTTGAGTTTTGGTAACATTGGACGCAATTGACTCGAGAGTTAAAGCTTTTTGTGAAGTGCTTAGGATTGTAGTATTTTGTTGGTTCTATAGGCTCTTATTCTTATACTTGCTAAATGCATGTGAATGAATTATTGGATAAGGTAGTTATGAGTTTGTTACCTTTTTGATAACTGCATGTTTCTTGTTTCTTAAAATCTGGCTTAATGGCTGCATGCGTTTAAAGAGTTTTTTTTTTTGCCTGTCCCCAGATGAACCAGAAATTTTGGCAGTTGATTTGATTGGTGCGTCTGGAAAGTTTCCTTAATCCGTATGCAATTATTTTTAGAAATTAAGCCGTGGATCTTAATTCTCAATACATTAGATTAGTATTGGATAAAACGTCTTGTCCTTAAAGATTTTTATTTAATCTTAGTCAGCTCTTTGCAGCCTCGGGTATCGTGATTACTTCCTCAGCTGAATAACTTCCATCTGCATTTGAATTTTTGATTGCTGTTATAAATTAGAATTCTCAATCACAACATAGCTCCTTGTTTGAGTATGTCTAGAGTGCTATATTAGAAATTCCTTCTCTACTATCCTTTTTCTTACCCTCCAGTGTCTTGATCTACACAGTATTGTGGGTCCTCAACTCCTCATGCTTTATGTCTTTTTATTTCCTCTCTTCCTACTCTCCAGAAAATTTTCCTGGTTGGTTTCTCTCTGTCTCTTTCCCTGAAAGAAAGAATAGATGGATGATATGATTTCAAACAGATTCAAAAATATGACATAATTTATTTTTTGTTTTCATTTGATTCAAAATCGAAATTTAGGGATCATGTAGGCACTGTTGATGAATTATCAAGCAGTGTCAATTTTGCTTCTTGTTATAATGTTTGCTATAGTCACAGTTATCCTCATTTCTGCTCCTTTTGCGGGCTAAACATAAATATTGGCTTCTTCAGGAAAAAATCATGCCCAAAGATGACGTGGGAGCAGAAGGAAATTTTTTTATCCTTATTTCACAACTGTGGGTTAGAGACATGACATAAATTGCCAGGAGCATCTCAAAGAGATGGACACATGAGATAATGCGCATTAAAATTTTTGTGTGAAGTCTGACTCAAGTGGTGGTTTATGCTTTGCATATAACTATATGTGACATTAAATTAGAGTGTAAAGAAATTGTTTATGATTGTCATCTAAGAAGATTGTATTGTTTCTGTATGTGCTAGCTTTTGAGTTTGTACCTTTTTGTACAACATTTGATACCTTTATTTTTGTCCCCTTGCACAGTTCCCTGCCTTAACCTGTAAACAAATGATTTAGAATATGTAACACCTGGCATTTAATGTAATGATTAACAGGTCAGAACTATGCATATCTGTGAAGCGACACTGATGAAGCGTTTAGATGAATTTGAAAACACAGAGTCTGGAAACTTAACGGTATGTTTCTTGCGAGATTACTTTTTAGAAAGCACGACTGTTTCAGACATGAATATAAATGCAATGTGTCAGAAGAATAAGAGTTATAGGTGGTCTTTTACCGTAAATCTCTCTATTCTCTTAGGTACTGATGTAGGACAACAAGTGGGGGTTTGATACTATCAACCAGAATTATAATGAGGGTTTTTCAGCTAAATTTAGGGAGGAATAGTTGGAATTTTGGTGATACTTGAATGGTTGCAGCCACCAAGGGGTTACTGGGATGTTGATAGAAATCTAAATTCTTAGCTAGCCAGCACTATGCAATATTTTCCGGGCAGGAGACTTGGATCTGATGAGGGAGTGGCAGAGGATAAGAATTAATACTCAGTTCCCTGTCTAAGTCCAGCAGACTGGCAACTAAAGATTGGAATTAGGGCCCCAACTTTCAGCCTCTAAGCAAAAATTCATAGATGAAGAATCATTTTAGTGCCTGGTTGCTTCATTTTCTATCCTGATCTTAGTTGCATCTTGGTACTACTATCTTGGAGTGCGTTGTGTATGGTTCAGCAGACATCATCTCACCACCCTGAAACTTTTTTTTAGGGATATTTACTGAAAAATTAATTAATTTCTCATTTATTATATAGCAAAATTAAAGTGAAAAACAAAAACATCACGGAATGCATGGAATCTCTGTACTTACAAAAAAAATTATACTTCAAAATGAATGCAGTTACAATATTTCGACGAATAAATTGAATAAGTAACAATCTTTGTTAGTTTCTTAGTATAGTCAATGAAATACATTGAATATGGAACCCCTTTGTCAGCTTCTTATTGGATGATGCATAAATGAAGACAAGCAAAATTGAAAAAAAAAAAAGAGGTTATGGGGGCAATATAGTATATATATGGGGAAATCCTTGTTTTTCATATACCTATTGTACTAGAATTCTCGGGCCGAGTGGGGGCACATGCCCCTACTGGGCCCATGGTAGATCCGCCCCTGATTCTAGTTGACTATTTTCATTCGAAGTAACCTTCTATAAACTTTCCATCAATTGAATGACACGTGGCACGTCAGACAGAGTCAGTAAGCACCATAATAATTCTGATTTTTTGATGAATACAAGACCTTGGAATTTTTATTCAAAGATTTAAGCGCATGTCTGTTTAACATTAAAAACCAGTTCTCATAGCTAGCAAAGTGACTTGACTTTTAATTATTTTGAAAGTACTGTAGAAATTTCATCATTTCGAAAGTACTGTATATATTTCTTACTGTCGTTCTTTGATTTGTGCCCTTTCTTTGCCCAATATAATTCCTGAGCATTCTACTATGTTGATGAATTAAAAAACCAATAATCATGACATGTCCAGTTGATGTTGTACGGATGTATCTATTCTGCATTTTATATTCCTTTTGACGTATCTTGGAAATTGTAAATCATCTTATATGACTAGATTGAGGAGTTCATGGAAAAGGCTTATGAGCTTCGAGAAAGTGCTTCAACCAAGCTACCGAATGTTGCACCTGATTTAAAGGAGGTGCTTTGTCCACATAAGAAGAGTCAACCTTTTGCTTGCCAGCTTTGTAAAAGCTGTTACGATGAAGTGAGTTCTTACCTCCTTCTCTTGCCATTTTTTTCTTGGTGATTTAGCATTGAACAATAGTTTTTATCATTATCATTCTTAATTACCATTGGAATTTTAATTGGTGCAGTTCATGAAAGTTTCAGGAGGACTTGATGGGGGAGTAGACCCTCCAGCTTTCCAGCGTGCTGAGAGGGAGAGAATGGCCATAGCACAAATGGAGAAAGAATCTGTAGAAAGTGAACCAACTCCTGAGGGGCTAGTCAACAGTGAACAAGTAAATATACAGAATACTTCATAAGTTTTAGTTTCCATCTTCCTTTCCCTGCTAGTTTTATAGTTCTTGACTTGTTAATTTTATGTGCAATTGGTTGTTACGATTGGTGGAGTAAATGGTAAGAGGAAGTTTTTATTTTCTACAAAATGCTGACCCACCTTTTGAAAGTGGCAGTTTCTTCGGGGGTTAAAGAAGAGACCTCAGTGTCAGATGAATTTAATGGGGTAGAGTGAGCTTTCTACCCATAGGTATGATGCTATTTAGGGGAGCTTTCAGAAGTTGATGGGGATGCTAGTGGAATTACTGATTGAAGGACAGACGTATATCATTCAAACAAATATACAACTATGCTTCATGGAAATATTTACTATGTCAGGTTAAATCAAGAGATTTGGAGGGCATTCAACTTTAATTCTTATGGGGAAGCTCTACTGAAGAGAGGAAATTTTATTTATGGAGATAGGATACTGTAGAATATAACTGGTGCAAATAAGAGGTTTCATTGTGTTCTATCATTTTCCATAATGAAATGAAATTGCAACTCCAAAATGGGCAAGTTTGGGTTTCGGGTCTTTTTTTTGCAAGTGGAGCTTGGATGTTTGAGGATGAAAAGAATAGCTTATAGAGGAAAGTAATTCCTGCTAAATGCTAAGTCATCTAGTATTATGGTTGGATTTCTAAGGGAAGGAAACAAGTTTACTAGAGGGTTGTTTAGAACACAGTGTGGAGACTGGAAAGAATGGGTGTTAGTCTATATATTTTTTAGTTCGTGGCAACAATGGGTGTACTGAAATTTCAGAAGGTTGGATCTGAATTTTTTTTTTTTTTTCTCCCTACAGATTGATTGCAAATTTTGATGGTGAAGATTATAGAATACCGTAAGATCCTCTTAAATGAGGTTGGGCCATGAGTTGAGGTGGGGGAAGGGGGATGGGTGCAAAGGAAAAATGATTTTTCGTGGAAAGATGAACAATCATGGAAAGTTACAACTAAAGTTGCTCTGGTTCTACTTTAATGCAAAGTGGATGTAGGATTGAATCAGTTAGTTCACAATGTGAGGAACCTCAAAAATTTTATTTTTATGTCAAAGGATTCACATCCTACAAGTACTAAAACTGCAACCCTAATAAGAGCAAATTACCTAAAATTATAAAACAGAACTTAAGTAAAATCCTCCAAATCAAGTAAGTAATCAAAATGTCAAGAAAGAAAAAAAAATCCCTAATTTGACGATAATCTTTATCAGCTGCCCAAAATGAAACATCTAATAATAAAAAATCTATTAAATCTTATATATGTATATATGTATATGTAGAGAGAGAGAGAGAGAGAGGGAGAGCTTCATGGAACATCCTAACCACTGATGATTGCCAAAGAAGAGTGATTACTGATTGTAATAGATGTTTAGGGGAGTCATGAATATAGTTATTTTCAATTATAGAGGAGTAACAGATCTTTGAGTCCAGCACCTCATATAATTGTGTCAAGCGAGTGGTGGCCTGGTTGGTGGAACTGAAATATTACTTGAAAATTGAAAGAAGGAGAAAGCCGATGAAAATAATGCAAGGGTCATATGTTCGATATTGTTGGATAATTCAAGGGGGTGCAACCCAAACTGATTACAAGGAGGAAAGATTTATATGATCAAATATATTCCCTGCAGAAGACAGAAGAATTGAATAATTTGTGTTGTATATTCATGTTGTGAGGTTGTACATTATATAGTTACATTGAAAGCCCTAAATTAGGGAAACTAAATCAATCAAATCAACCTAATTCTAGGAAACTAAATCAAAGTAATTAAAGGGAATATTTACAACCCATAATTACAAGAAACGTAATATTCTCTCATAATTCCAACACTCCCCCTCAAGCTGGTGCGAAGAGATTGACGAGACCCAGCTTGACAAGAGATGACTTAAGTAAAGAAGGACCTATTGGTTTAGTAAACATGTCCGCAGTCTGAGCCGATGAAGGAACAAACCTAGGAGTGATAATGCCAGACCGAACTTTTTCCCGAATGAAATGGATGTCAACTTCTATATGCTTAGTTCTTTCATGAAGAACTGAGTCGGATGATAGCATGATGGCAGACTTGTTATCACAGAATAAAGAGGACGAGTCTGTTACAGAAATACCCAATTCAGTGAGGAGAGAACGAAGCCACATGATTTCGCATGTACCTTGAGCCATAGCACGATATTCAGATTCAGCTGATGATCGAGAAACAACTGCTTGCTTCTTACTTTTCCATGAGATAAGATGATTACCCCGGAAAGTACAGAAGCCAGAGGTAGAACGCCTATCACTTATGGAACCCGCATAATCAGCATCAGTGTAGCCCGAGAGATAAGATGGTATATAGCATGAGAGACTAGATGGTGGACTTGACATCTCTCCAGAAGCATAGAATAATCCGAGACCAGGGCAAGATTTGAGATAACTGAGAATATGATAAACAGCATCCAAATGGGAAGTACGTGGAGAATGCATGTACTGACTAACAACACTAACAGCAAACGTGATATCTGGTCTTGTGTTTGTCAAATAAATAAGACGTCCCACAAGACGCTGATACATTGATGGATCTGATAAACAATCTCTTGAGTCTGGTGATAGCTTGAGGTTAGGAATCATAGGAGTAGAGGCAGGTTTACAACCAAGCATACCCGTATCCTGCAGAAGATCAAGAACATATTTCCGCTGGGATAAAAATATGCCACGGCGAGAACGAGCAACCTCAATGCCAAGAAAATATCGGAGGGGACCTAAATCCTTAGTATCAAAGGATTTTCGCAGATCATCCTTTACCTGAACAATACCTGGGGAGTCATCTCCAGTAATAAGGATATCATCAACATAGACTGAGATAATAATGCACTTGCCCTGAGACTGGCGACGAATGAAACATGTGTGATCCGAGTGACACTGAACAAACCCCATAGCAAGCACAACTTCACTGAAGCGGCCGAACCATGCCCGAGGAGACTGCTTAAGGCCATAAAGAGATTTCCGGAGACGACATACTTTCCCCGAATACTCCCCCTGGCCGTGAAAACCTGGTGGAGGATCCATGTAGATAGTTTCGGAAAGGTCCCCATTGAGGAACGCATTTTTAACATCCATCTGATGGAGAGGCCAAGAGTATGTAGCAGCAAGAGAAACAAGGAGACGAACTGTAGTAAGTTTCGCAACTGGAGCAAACGTGGCTCCAAAGTCTTTGCCGGGAATCTGAGTGAATCCTTTGGCCACAAGACGAGCCTTATAGCGATCAACCGAACCATTAGCCTGATACTTGATAGTGAACACCCACTTACAACCAACAGTGCTCTCACCAGAAGGAAGATCAACAAGGTCCCAAGTATGATTACGTTGTAGGGCATCCATCTCTGCTTCCATGGCAGAGACCCACTTAGGATTCTGGAGAGCGGAGTGGACAGATCGAGGGATCAAATCGGAGTCAATCTTGCCAAGAAAGGTCTTATAGGAATCTGAAAAACAATGATAAGACAAATACTTGGCAATGGGATGGTCAGTACTACTCGTAAATCCAAAACGGGAAGGGGGATGACGATCACGAGTGGGGTAACGAGGAACAGAAACAGGAGAAAGGGAAGTACCTGATTCCGGAGAAGACGTTGGCGGAGGGGCAGGAGCAGACGGGCGCCGAGTATAGACCTGATCAAAGGGAACGAGAGATGGTGCACTAGGAGTAGATGATGAGTCAGGAGAAGGTGAAGGAGAGGAAGACTCGGGTAACAAAATCGGTCGTGGAGGTGATGATTGATCTGGGATGGTGAGAGAAGGCTCCACGGCCGGTTCTGATATAAGAGGGCTACCTGAGAAAAAAGGAATAGCCTCCAAAAAAGTAACATCCAAAGAGTGATAAAAGCGACGAGAAACGGGATCATAACATCGATAACCTTTAGACATGGAAGAATACCCGGTAAAAACACAACGAATGGCTTTATCATCAAGTTTGGTACGGGAGGGACTACGATTTTGAACATAACAGGTACAACCAAACACACGAGGAAGAAGAGAAAACAGAGTAGTACCTGGCCGAAGGACATGAAGGGGTGTTGCACCCTGAAGTGCCCGACTCGGAGTACGATTGATAAGGTACATGGCAGTAAGAACAGCTAAGTGCCAGAAAGTTTTGGGGACATTCATACCTCGAAGAAGACATCGAACGACAGACATGATGTGACGGTTCTTGCGTTCCGCGACACCATTTTGTTCAGGTGTGTAGGGGCACGTGAGCTGTTGAAGGATCCCATTTTGAGCAAGTTGAGTGCGAAACTCATTGGTGAGATATTCACCGCCATTGTCAGACCGAATGGCACGAACAACAGTATTGTATTGAGTTTTAACCATGTGAAGAAAATTAGTGAAATGATCAAAGACTTCAGATTTGTTTTTCATAAGATAAACCCAAGTACATCGAGTGTAGTCATCAATAAAGGTAACATAATAACGATGTTGAGAAAAAGCAGTAGTGGGAGATGGTCCCCAGACATCAGAGTGAACAAGGTCAAATGCAGCGGGAGAATGACGCATGCGAGGAATATAAGAAGTGCGTGTATGTTTGGACAATTCACAAACCTCACAATGAAATTTAAAATTTTTGCACGCTTTATTCAAAGGCGGAAAAAGCGAACATAGATATTGAAAGTTCGCATGGCCTAGACGAGCATGCCACAAATCTACAGTAGCAAGGGAAAAAATAGAGGAAGATAAAGTAGAAGGATCTAGAACCGATAGTGTGGAAGCTTGAAGACTAGACGATGAGACATCAGATGAAGGTGGGTCACCAAAATAGTAGAGGCCGTCATGCTCAAACCCCCTGCCAAAAATCTTCTTCGAAGTCAGGTCCTGTAAAAAACAACGGTCAGATAAGAAGACAACAGCACAATTCAGGTGCTTGGCAAGGCGATTGACAGAGAGAAGATTACATGTAAATTTAGGAACATAATAAACTGAAGGAAGAGTAATATCCGAAGACAAACGGGCACTGCCCTGACTACGAATTGGGAGAGAAGTACCATCAGCAATACAGACAGATTGGTTGATAGGAGTAACAAAAGAGGTGAAGGTGGAAAGCTCACCAGTCATGTGGTTGTTAGCCCCAGAATCCAAAATCCAAGTGGGATTCCCTGACTTACCATGGAAAGCAGTAGGAGTACCTGTAGCGATAACAGCTAATGACTGTAGCTGAGCAATCTGGGACTGGAGTTGAGCAATCTGGGACTGGAGCTGGCTCAAATCTGGTGAAAGATGACTATAATCCATCTCGGCAAAAATAAATTACCGCAGTACAAGCCAAGAAATCGCAAAATTTTATCCAAAGTTAGGCAGTAGTCGAATCAATTCGTGAAATAATCACGACTGGCAGAGATACGCCAAGACAGAGATTTACCAAAGATAACCCAACAAAGATACTTGCAACACTCACTAAGAGAAGCTGATAGACACGCGCGACGAGAGACAGGTGCGCGCAGAGACAGATACACACAAATATGTTTGAGATAGATGTGTGCGAAAAGAGACAGGTGCGAACAGAGTCACGCTTGAGATAAAGAGCTGCCGAAGCCAATGAAAAACAAAAGAGATACGTGCTGCCAGAAAAAGCCGAGAAAACTGCCCGTGAACAGTACTCGTGAACAGTACCGTGAACAGTCGATGAACAGTGCCGGTGAACAGTCTGAATAGCACCGATGAACAGTGCCGGTGAGCAGTCTGAATAGCACCGATACCAAGAAGAATTGAATAATTTGTGTTGTATATTCATGTTGTGAGGTTGTACATTATATAGTTACATTGAAAGCCCTAAATTAGGGAAACTAAATCAATCAAATCAACCTAATTCTAGGAAACTAAATCAAAGTAATTAAAGAGAATATTTACAACCCATAATTACAAGAAACGTAATATTCTCTCATAATTCCAACAAAGACAAACACCAAAACTTAGGGCAATCAGACCAGCTATCTGAAAAAGTATCAATGGAGTATTCTTTGTTGTGCATGGCTCAGTAACTTCTCAATAAAGGTTCAATTATCATTTGAAAAGATGGATTTGTTCCCCCTCTGTTTTTCCATATGCAGACATCATCTCATGTTTTCTACTTGTGTTTTCCTGACAGAGATTGCATTACTTTTCATATTGATATTTTGTTGAGTGTTGCCTGTTTCTTAATAAATATTTGTATCCAAAACATTTTATCATGTACTTGCGTAATAGTCTACTTTGAGTTTAAACTAACTTCTTCTTGGTAGATTGAGAAAGAGCCTAACATCCCACATACGAGCAAGCCTGAAAAGTTATTCTCAGAGTCTAAGATGGCTGGCAAGTTGCTATTTTCCCTCTTTTTTATAAGTGCTATTTTTCTTCTTGAAAAAGATACTATATCATTAGTTGTTCTGCATGTGGTACTGCATCTTATAAAATGAAATTATGCAGGGGATGTTCCCAAGGCAGGAGCTACTCATGACCTTGGTAGTAATATGCTAGATGAAGTTGATGGCGGTGCAGAATCATGTGATGAATCAGACAACTTTTCTGATATTGATGATGTTGAGGTGCACAATCAATTCATATTCATTTTTCTTGGTTGTTTTAAACATGGCATTGCGTGTTGCAGTTTTCTGGCATGATAGTGTGTTTACTTCCCAAAATGAATCCAGCACGGTAATCCTGTATTGGGTGGCACTGGCAACTGATTTTCTAGACTTTGATTTCTCTATTTATTTAAAAATTTAGCCTAAGCGACACCGCAGGTCGCTGGTTCTTTGTAGGAAGCGTTTTCTCCTTTTCCGAGACATGTTGTAAGTAGTTGAGCAATCAATCAAGAAGCGCTTGCTGCAGTTGCTTAGGCAACTACTGTCATACTCTAGTTTCAAATTTAATATTGAATTCAAGTTTTGGTTAGTCTTGAGGGTGGCTGCAGTTTTTTGGTATAGTCAAGGATTGTTGTTCCTGTTAGGGACCATGTGAAATAACTGAAATTGAGTGAAGAGAAATGACCGTGGAGTTACTAAAATGTGTTAGGCTGCAGGGAACTCCAAAGGGAGATAGTGATAGACAAGCTAAACTAGGTTCCCCTTGTTATAACAGTAAATCCTCAAAAGATTGTCATAGCACTGTAAACTTGCCAAGCTTAAAATTTGGTTAGAACAAGCGATATTTTTTCTAAGAACATATAGATTTCCCTTTCCTTATTTCTTTTTTTCTCTTCTTCAATTTAATTAGAAGGTAATATTTTCATAACAATGTTAATATTTTGCTTGTTCAGTGAAAGAATATAAAAATGATAGGTATGAATTTTTCTTCAATTTTAAAAGTGAAGAAATATCTTGCAAAATGTTCCCCTCCTGTCCTTTTTTTTGTTTTACCATGCTCAGCTTCTCTTTCGTGCCCCTGAATGAATATTTTTTTTCTATTAAAAAAAGTTTCACCATCACCATAACCACTAAATATCACACTACTTTTACTCTTGGTTTGTGCCGCCATAACGACAAGAATCATCTTATGGTCCATTTTTTATTACGTCATTTTTTTCGTAGGATTATCGCCACAAACTATCAGTACAATAATAATCTTACAATATATACGGAACTGGCACTGTTAAGCAATGGGTGATTCACATACCAACAGACATTTTCACATTTGAAGCTCGATTATAATAGCTGAAAAATAAAGTAATATTAGGCACTTCTTGCGAATTTTTATGACTACTTAAAAATGATTTCTAGTAATCATGATCGAGGGAGAACATGTCCGTTGTGTGATAGTATCATGTCCTGATTTGATACTTGAAGGATTAGGAAAAGAAAAGAGGAAAAAATGTAATAAATTTCAAGGATGATGTCATAACATATGATTAATGGTTTAAAACCAATCAATCTAGCCAAGCTTGCCGGCTGGTCTGGTAGGATTTGATATGAGCAGCATCCCTCGATTTTTTTTTCTCCTTTCATATGGTTATTGCAAAGAATGAAAGTGTGACAATTTCCCTTTCAAATTGGTTGTCGTTGATGATAGACGTCTCAGCGGCCATTGCAGTGCCTAGTCAGCCGTTTTCTGCCTGGGTTTTACATTGATTATTCTTTTAAATTGGTTGTTATTGATATACAAATTTTGATGGCCGATGTAGCTAGGGATTATGCTCATTTGTTGCCTTGTTTGTCTATTTTTACAGTGGAACTTTATTCTTCATTTATCTGCCGACAGTACATGCACGTTCACAGACACACATATGCACATATAACCATTACTGAAAATATGATTACTGGTATAGGTTGATGGTTATCTCCACAATGAGGAGGAGAAGCAATACAAAAAGATTATTTGGGAAGAAATGAACCGGGAGTATCTTGAGGTGAGATGTCTACAACTTTTTAATTTAATATTGACGTTAATCGTTAGTTATTTATAATAATCTGACATTCTGTTCAAAAGAAAATTATTATATCCAGGTATGGCACGTAAATCGAGCTAATAGTCTCTGTGGAAAATGGCATATTTTGTTATTAATTTGTTCTTTTGGGTGGAGAGGGCAGGGTTAAATTCTTGATAGGGTGATGTTCCCTGAAAAGTTCATCTTTGTCTATCTTAAAAGTTCTAAATATCTGTTGCAGTGTTCTTGTCTTCTTGTTAATGGTTCGTCAATTGGAAATATTTGCAGGAGCAAGCAGCAAAAGAAGCCGCCGCAGCTGTCGCTAAGCAGGCTTATGATGCCAATATAGGGAACTGCCCAGAAGGCCTACAAGCTGCACGGGATTTTGCTGCGGCAACCGAAGCAGCCGTACAGAAATCACGAAAGGTTATTTTCTTAACATTTATCTATCTATTGAACATTGATGGTTTTCTTTCATAATATCATCCCTAAGACACTCCTTATGTCGAATGAATTGATAAAATAGCCTTTTGGATTGTGCAAGTAGACATGGGTAAAGCTTTAGACATAGTTTACCACCAAAAGATGCTGTCACCATTCTTTGTGCGAAAAGTTATCTATTGGCGCCAAAAATAGTCTTAAACCTAAATTCTGTTGATTCACTATTGAGTATTTTTGTTTAACTTATAAAGAGTGAATTTTCACTCCAGCAGCTATTTCAAGGCTATAAATTATTACTTTTAAAATGATTAAGCATATTTCAGGTACATAAAATAAGGCTAAGGCTTGAATAGTTTCCTTGAAATAAAAATCGGAGATGGACCCTTTGGCTATTTTCTGGTATTTATGCAAAGAAAGGAGAACTCTTGAAAATAGGGATTCCTCTGTTGATGATTTTTGTGATGATATATTTACTACAAATTTTTTTGATGCTTTTATTTTTGCAAATCTTCTTGTGCAACTCGTGTGCACGTTTTGAATAAAATTTGCTTAGATGCCTTGAAGAAAGATGCAAGCACATAATATTAGTGAAATATTTGCATCATGTCTTACAATCATATCTTGATGATTGGAAAAATACTTTAAATTGTCTAGGGATGCCCTCAGGTAGATTCAGTCCTTGTTGGTTGTCTATATTTCGAATATGATTAAATTGTATTCTGTTGTAGGATTTTAGTATTTGTCCCTTAGGGCCAAAATTGAGTTAATTTTTCATTTAGTAGATATAGCTCCCAGCTTCTGTAATTTCCTAGGCATTTCTACGTCTTCTTTGTTTTCTTTGTACTTCTATCATTTTCTCAATATCAATATATGAAAATGGTACTTTGTTTTATTAAAAATTTAGCTCAAAAGGTCCGCTTGACATCTACAGAACTACTTGGAAGTTTAGATAATTCTTGATATCTAGCTAGCAAGTAGACTATGCCTTCAACGTAGAAACATGAAAGTAGCATTGGTAAAAGCTATTTGACAACTTTCATGTGGAAGAAGGGAAAGGAACCTTTGAGTAAGATCATTTGAACATACACTTCCATCGTAATTGTGAATCCCGATTACTTTGGAGACAAATGCATTGCCTTCCCCAAACAAGATGAATATTAACCTCATACACGAGCTCAAACCTGATTGTATTAACCTGCAGAGGTTTGAGTTTTCTTGAAGCCTTCTTCTGTGACGTGATACTGCTGATAAAACAAAACAGCCACTTTAATGCTTAATGAAAGCTTTGCTTGGAATCTGAATATCTGATACTCGAAATAGAAGAGCAGCTCATAAAGCATGGATGTCTCTGTAATACATAATTTTCCTCTTTGGTATTTTGTGTACTGTTACAAAAGTGTATAATGATGCTTTAATTTGGTATGAGTTTGAAGGTGTCTGTGTGCGTTCCATCTCTCTCATACAGCTTAGTTTGTATATTTATAATGCGGGGAAGAAAAAAGGAAAGGAAAGAGGTTATGTTGGTCCACAGATTTTCAAATCTATAAATTGAAATATATGTTCCCTTTTTTTCACCTTTTGGCAGGAGAAGCAACAGCGGCGGGCCACTGAAGCGAAAAATTCTTTGCCAGCTCAATCTGCTGCAGAAGCTACCCACCAAATGCTGATTAAGAAGGTATTGAAAAATTGTTTAAATAGCATGTAATTTTCACGGTAATTCCATGTAGGGCACGATGGAAAAGTTCATGGCTCTGGATAGCACGTTTCCCAATCTTTGATTTAGATTTTTTTGGGACGGTAACTCTTGTTCTAGAGTAGTTATTTTCAAAGGTCAAGATTGGTACTTAGGAGGGTCAAGCCAATGGCAAAGGATGAGGCCTTTGTTCCTCTCTTTAAGATGATTCTGGGAAAGCTGATGTAGATGACGCTGGTGCGTTTTTTCTCCGTTTCCTCTTCTATTTTCATTTTCTTGTCCTTTGAAGGACATGGTTAGAATCAAGAAACTTAAGATAGACATTTGTATAGCACAATATGATCCCATCATTAATACAATTACGATACACATACTGCTGGGTCTGATGGACTTCTAGATTTCAAATAAATACCAGTTAAAAAGTCCAGATATTGCCCGTCATTCACAGCTTTAACATCAAATTGCTTCCCTCCATGCTTCCATCCATTCTTGGTGGTTATGCTTTGAAACAAATCATATAGATCTCCAGTCACACAACAAACACTATGTGGTCTTGTTCTTAGAGGTATTTATAATTTATTTTTTAATAGTTTATTTATTATATAAAAAACTTAGGATACGGTGTGAAAATTCAAGTCAATACTAAAAAACTAGAACATCAGTATGTCTGCAATACATTATACAACTATGTTTTCTGAGTTTTTATATTCCAAAACCGAACGATAAATATCTTTATGTTTGTCTGCAGAGGCTGAGCTCAAAAATCAACTATGATGTATTGGAGAAACTTTTTGACGAACCAGTATGTCTCTTCAGCTTCTTACATGCTTAACTATTTATCTGTTTCAAGTTGTAAAGTCATCTCATATTTGAGGCATTATTTGACAAATAAAATAGTATATATTTCACACATGCGGACACTTGTACGTGCATATGTACACACAAGGTATTCGGTGGTATCGATTTATTTGCGGTAACCCCCAACATCCCTGGAGATTCTAGATTAAGATTTTGCATGATAATCAGTATTTTACTATTTTGGTTAGAAACCTAAGAACAATTTGAATTTGTCCTTGAGTTAAGAAAACCATAGAGGTGCGTACATAGGAGGCACAAAAATAAGGGGAACAAATAGAATCTTGCAAATATGGATGGTTGACAGACGGAAATAAAAACAGAGCCACCAAACCTGGGAATTCATCTCACATGAGAGAGAGTATATATTTCATTTATCTGAAGGGTGTTGATCTGGCATGAATTACTTGTGCTGCTTTTGCTTATTATGTTAAAAAAAAATTGTGAAAAATAAGCAGAAACATGTAAAAATAAGTAATGCAAGCCTAACCATCAGACAACCAGGTTATGATGTGAACTGCCAGCTCACCTTACCATTAGATTATTCCCATATAATTGCATGCTGGCTGCTACAGTCATTAAAATCAAATCAGCTTCTTAAATCACATCATTGAACCAATTTTTTTGTGAAAATTCCTTGCGCATGCATCAGAAGGATGTTGTGGGGTAGCATGAGAAATGGGAAGCTGCTTTGACCAATTAACCGGTCTTTCTTCTGTCCCATTTGTCTGACTCCGCTAGGAACATTTTTCAACATAATTTTGAAAGGGTTTGGGGAGAAACTTGTGCATTACTTTTAGGGATCTGGCCCTTTTTAAGAGCAATTTCTGGAGAAGGTTTGGCTGCTTCTAGAAGTTCCAAGTGTCTTACATGCGCTACGTGCATATAATTTTACAGAAGATGGATGCTTTTGGTGGGAGCAATTCCCTTTTATTTTGCAGCTTTTGGCTCCAGTGCTGTGAGTTGGACAACATTTGTGGAAAAAAACTACCTTTTTCTTGTTTTTCGGTGAAATTTTTGAAATACTGGTGATTATTGCAAATTGCCTGCTGCTGTAGCAGACCAATTTTGGCTTCTAAATAATTTGCATAAGCATTTTGTTTCATTCACACTTGACCAAACTTAGTAATATGGTATGTAATTTTTACTCGGCATATTTATTTACAAATATAAGGTGATGCTCTATTCCTTTAATAAAGTATGTTCATTTTGATTGGATTTTATTGTGATATGCAATTGATGAAATATTCTCCTTGGTTAAATGTGAAAAAAAGGGTGGGAAAATCTTGACGACTTGGTACTTGACCATGAGTTGCAGACCAGAACTACTATTTTCTTTGAAGTCAGAATTCACTAGCTTTGGAAGCATCAAAAATATTGAGTTTTGTGACATTTTGGTTTTAAGATTACCATTGCGACTCTTTAGCTTATAAGGTCCATAAATTGAATGACTGTTTCATTTTTTACTGTGGGTGGTGATTCACTTATTCTGTTCTTTTTTTCCTTGTAGGCTGCTCAGCAGAACCCCAAGAAATCCAGAAGTGAATCACATCTCAACAATGATGGAAAGTTGTCCAATATTGATAACAAAGCGAGAGAGTCGGAGGGAGGGAACAAGGATGATGACTTGATGCTTGAAGATGAATATGACTATCAGGAGGATGAATATGACGTTAATAATGATTACAATTACGATAACATATACGAAGGTGAGGATAATGATGACAATGGTTATGATTAACAACTGTTCAACACCTGTTATTAAAACATCATCCGCTATCTCTTCTTTAGATCTTAATGTATTTATAAATTGGCGGAATATTCCAGTTTTGATCACATTTCATGTTCTCATTTATTGGTCTTATTTGTTCAAGTTGTGGTTCATACTTTAAACTAAAGCTTAATCATTATTCTATATCATCCTTTTCTTTAGATCCTACTATCTTTCTGATTCATGACACTCTTCTTTGGAGGTAAAAATTGCCAATATATTCTGCTATGTTGTGCCAGTGGCTTCTCAATGAAATCAGAATTACATACCCTTTTTTATGTTGTAAAATGTGGACTCTGCTGAGGCTGTTTTAGTGTGTTCTGTTACGTGAAGGGTATTGATTGTGTTAATAGCCGAGAATTTTTCTAGTTTTGTATATCAAATGTTTCTTTACAGGTATATTGAAGTCTGATTCAGAGTTGGATTTAGCATCTTTATCTTTATATGTTTGAGTTAGGTTGGTATGACAAATGAGCCATTGGTTGAGTGGCAATGACTTTACATGTCCCTTATTAAGGTCATGAGTTCTAGTCTCACCTCCTCTGAATATTTTTAAGGAGGTGCGTGGGCTTGATTTGTGCCTCCTGCGTGGGGTCTGCTTGGGCTTAGTCTGTCCCTGCGTGGGCTTGATTTGTGCCTCCTGTGTGGGCTCTGTTTAGAGCAAAATGTAATGTGATGCAACTTTTGTCAAGATTGTGCAGTTCCTGATCAGTTTGTTTCAATACTATCTGTGTATGGTGTCTCAAAAAGAGGTTTTGGGGCAAATGATGCAATTACCGGACTAATTAGTTATCTCTCCGAACTGAGAGCTTACTATGCTTGAGGTAGTGAGCTTGATTTGTGCCTCCTGTGTGGGCTCTGTTTAGAGCAAAATGTAATGTGATGCAACTTTTGTCAAGATTGTGCAGTTCCTGATCAGTTTGTTTCAATACTATCTGTGTATGGTGTCTCAAAAAGAGGTTTTGGGGCAAATGATGCAATTACCGGACTAATTAGTTATCTCTCCGAACTGAGAGCTTACTATGCTTGAGGTAGTGAGGGAGAACTAACTAGTTAGGATATTTATTTGTGGAACCATGATTTCGTGAGCTTGTTCTACTCCTGGGCTCTTACCTACATGGCTTTGATTCAATTTTACTTGTTATCAACATCAGCATGGTGCAAATTGATGACTCAAAATTTATGCCCACTGAATTGTTTAAAGAAATATATTGCCTGAGAAACCCAGAAAAGGAAAAGCAAGATGGTTGAGTGAGTGGGGGTTCTTGGCAGACAAGTATCATGAGCTGACAAAGCATCCACAATGACACATTTTGAAATTATCAAAACACCCACTAACTATTCAGAACAAATGTCATAACAAGAAGGAATTCTTTGATATTCAATATTCGAAATCCATATCTAAATCTCTTGCTATAAAAACAATGTAATCATCGATGACACTACGATAAAACAATGCAATGACTTTATCTAAGTCCAAACTTTTTCTAACTTTTGTAAATACTTATTCATCAACCCAGCAATCAAAAGCAGACAAAGTATATGTGGACATAGAAAAGTCCTTAATATATCCATTTGAATAGGACAATCCATGATTCATTGTATGAGCAATTGTGATTATTAATATTGTCTAATCAACACAACATATAACAGAATAATGTGGTACATATGATTCTTTTTTATTTAGGTTTTAGTACAAGTTATTATGTGTCATACCCACCCACCCACAAACCAGAATCCACAACCATTGTTGTCTACCTACCCACCATTTGATGGCATATTGTGGAGCAGCCAGGCCTTCCTGCAAACCTAATATAATCCACCCAAGCAGATAAATCAAGAATGCATCAAAGTGGAACTTATAGTACAAGAAGTTGTTTTCATAATATGTGAGTGCACCATCTTAAATCACAAGAATCAATTATTGTTCGCACCAAACTTAAATAAAACCTCAACAGCTAACACAGCCTGAGTATATATTCTAGAGAATCCAATACGTTATGTGTGTGTGTATATATATATATATATATATATATATATTTCCAATACGTTGTGTATAGTATATATATAAGTTTTAACTTTAAGGGGACGTTGGAGACAGACGGGAACAGCACAAAGAAACTTCTTTTGGCATTTATATACATATATATTTATGTGAGGATAGGATTGCAGAGATTATTTCAACATGGTGGCCATAATTAGATTATTATGTCGACCATAAATGCAACACATGTGGCAATATATATGATCACAAATATTTCATGAACGTAGCTAGCTCGATATTGGCTGGGTAAAGTCTGTGAGAAATGAATATGAAATACACATATCAAGAACTGGTGGTCTCAATGTCATGTTCTGGTTCTTGATAAGCCTCTCTAATGATGTTGTTTGGGTTTATGGTTGGGGGGCTGGGGGTATATATAAGGTGATGGAGTCAACTTGGAAATTAGTCTGTTTTAATGATGCAAATTCTGACTTACCATATTGACACCGTGGTTAGAGAGTTAATCAAGATACTTTTGAAAAGAGTAGGCAATCCAAGTACTGAAAATATTTTACGTATTAATTAGCAAATACTTGAGTTATCTAATTAAATTAGTTCATCTTGTATAGCTTTAGGTAAAAGCTCATGATTCCGATGTTTCAACTAGCTTTATGTACCAAAAGTGTGAACCATGTTAAATTATGTTGGATCCAAAGAGAAATCAACATCATTGTAGCATAACCACGTTATATATGTGAAGCACTTTGGCAATGTTAGGTCTACATCAAGTACCAAAGCAAATTGTGTGTATATATATATATATGAAAAGGCATAGCAATGAATAATATGGTATTGATCAGAAATGTCCTCATGTGAATTAAAAGTGTGAATCAATTTTATGAATTCATTTTTCAACCATAAATACGTTGTGTCCTACAATAAATGTGTAGCTTCCACTTTTATTAAGTTTTATTATAATTATTAAATGTTGTATTCAGACTTTTGATTCACATTGAAGATTTTTGTGTAGTTGGAAACTCATAAATCTCTAGCTAGTTGACTTTCACATAAAGGTTGGCAGAAATCATGATTACCAATATCTAGAGCTCATGCCCTTAGTTTTGTATTCTTTTGATGTTCAATTGACACTGAAATCTAAACCACCCACCTTCTAAGGTGGACACACACACTCTCTCTCTCTCATCTCTTCCATCACATTTCACATTTGTCCTTTTTATTTTCTTGTTTTTGTTTTTTTAATTTATTTTCATGGTTATTGGATGTGTCATCACCCTCCCACGTTAATAGTGTTTCTCTACTTAATTAACAAACATTAGCAAAACAAACCACGATCTGCAAATTCATGATGAACACGTAGTGATGCTTATTAACTAATTATTGATCGTGACATTTGATGGCATGCAAAATCGAATCGGGTTCTTGACAACTCAATTAATCGGCTGCTTGGTTTTGCTGGCATATCAGATGGTCAAGTTAGAGATCATGATGTAAGTATGTAACTATTATGTTCCTACAAAAGAAAAGGCGTTAGCTTTGGGGTCCTCGAGGCCGGTTATACCTCAGGGGGACACTCTAATGTTCAAGTTACCTCAATTAGTAGTAAGACTATTGAGATTGCGCGATACTTTGAGCTCTTGGTTTAGCCAGTAAAAAAAAGTGAAACAGTGTGATTTACCTAAGTAGAGATCATCTTTTATATGAATATGGAATAACTTATTATTGCATGTGAAATACCCGATGGTGAATCCTCTCTTAATTCCCTACTTGTCCGGTAAGGATTACATCTCGGTAGCCCTAGGTGTTTTAATCACCTGGGGTTCCCAAAATTATGCTTGTAAAGTACTAAGGAGTCGTAGCCGAGGTGACACCCTGATATATATGTTGAGATATTCCTCAGTCCGATCGGTTGCTCTCATGTTAATGGAATGACACGTGTCAGTATCTTATTGGATGGGTAGTTGATACAGTTATGTCAGTTCATAAGACAATTAAACCGCCTTTGGTAACCTCTTGTTGTAACTGCTCCTGTGTTAGGAAAAACTGCTTCCGGATAAGGTTTGTTTGGGAGCTGCCAATCTTCTAGAACTGTACATACGGAGTGTAGTTATTTGCTCCACAAATACCCCCAACCTTTTATTTACCTAAATAATTTTAGGATAAATTTAAAGGCTTTTTCATGTTTATCAGGAAGTAGTTTCCCAGTTGGCTAGGAGAGGGGACCGGGGTCCTGTCCTCTTATCGGATCCCCTAGCCGGACCCTAGCTCCCTTGAGGAATTGGGGGGTTCAGCCCCCTTCAGGAGCTCCTACTCCAGAGGGAGCAAGAATCCAACCCCCGAGGGGGCTAAGGGTCCGATTCTCTTGCCAAACCCCAGTGGGGTTCGGCCCCAGAGTGAGGTTCGGCCCCAGCGTGGGGTTCGGCCCCCTTCGGAAGCTCCTCTCGAGCACATTTTTTATGGGACTTGTTAAGAGACTTCTTCCAGTGGCCTTCATTTGCTTATCCTCTCCCAAATCCAAGAATTATATGCGGAGAGACCGACGGTCGAAATTCCCTAGCTCTAGGCGAGACTTCGGCCGAGGACCTCCTAGTTAGTAGGGGTCTGCTTTCTTTTGAAGTAGTCTTTCTGTTTTCATACAGTATTTGTAGGATTTAGCCTCTTTGATATTTTGTACTAGTCTCTTTAACTAGTAGCAGAACTTAGCCTCTTCGGCATTTTGTACTAGTCTCTTTAACTAGCATAACTTAGCCTGTTCGGCTTTTTGTACTAGTCTCTTTAACTAGCATAACTTAGCCTGTTCGGCTTTTTGTACTAGTCTCTTTAACTAGTAGTAGGATTCAATCTCTTCGACTTTTTACACTAGTCTCTTTAACTAGTAGTACAAATTAGCCCATTCGACCAAGAGTTAAGACTCACTTAGTCTTTTATCTTTAATTAGTAAACTGAAACCTCTTTGGCAATCAAAGAAAGATTATCATGATCCTATGAAGAAAAAAAAAATAATATTATTTTATTACAAATATGTAACCCATAGGCATTGCCATAGTAGGCATTACACTTAGAATTCCCTCAGGTTAGAGATATTCCAAGTTCCATGGACATTTTTACCAGCTTCATATGAATCAGGCTTTGGAGCCTTGGATGACTCTTTTTCTCGTCCGTTTTTGTCAGGTTTTATGTTATCATTTCTCTGGACCCCTTCCTGAGGGTAGGCTAATTGATGACCCCCCTGTTTATCTTCCTTAAGCTTGACATACTGCTTTATCCTATCTTCTAATGCACTCATATTCCTTGGTGGTGCCATAGTCAAGCACTCCCATAATTTATGATCCCATGGTAGTCCCAATTGGAAAGTAGTCACGGTAGTTTTCTCATCACAATCTTCAATATCTACATAAGTATTTAAGTACCTAGATGCATAGGTTCTGAGAGATTCTTCCTTCCTCAGGTGCAAGGCAAACAGAGTATCCAAAGTTGTGGAATCTCTACTGTTCGCATGAACCTTGCCACAAAAATCTGTGCCAACTCCTTCCAAGATGAAACTGAGTTTTCTGGAAGCTGATGGAACCACTTTATTGTTGTGGTCCCCAAACTTGATGGGAACATTTTACACATAAGTCCATCTCGGTTTGTCTACAAAGTCATCTTGTGCGAGTACGCGGATATGTGCGTCACAGGATCCGTCTTTCCATCGTATATGACAAATGTTGGAGGGGAGAATTTGCTCGAAGGATCTTCCAGACGCAGAGCCTGTACAAATGGGGTAGAGGTCATCTTCTTAAGAGTTTGCTCAACCTCCTTCTGAGCACTCCATTGGGCTTTTCCAACATCTTTCTTCAAATCTACTTTATGCCTTTGGACATGACTTCGGTGCCTTGTCCTTCTTGGTGACATTGGGGATTTGTATCTTGCCCTCTGTAGGGATGGATTGCGTCTTCTTCTTTCTGGGGTTAGACCTTTCCTCCTGCGAGACCTTCTAGTACTCTCGCTTTCTCGCTCTCGAACACGTTTAGGATTAAAGTCCTCATGTTCCAGGGCAACACTTTGGATTACACTAACCAAGCGCTTACCCTTACTTCTTATGGATTGAAGCTTCTCCCTCAGGGATTTAACATGCTCTTGTCTCCGTTGGAGGTCTTCTTCTGCCAGAATGAGAGCTTCTTCCAATTCCACTTCGTACGGAACTTGCCTCCCTACGTCTTCTTCATGTTTATCCCTCCGAACCTGAACATCGTCAGGAGGTAATTCTTCCCTCCTAGATCCTTCTGGAACTTGAGATATGATGCTTTACAGAGAAACTCTTCGTTTCCCACAGACGGCGCCAATTGTCGATGCTAAATTTGCATCGAGGTACAAAATATGTATAAAGTAGAAAGATTTAAGAAAATAACAACACAGAGTATACGTGGTTCGGCAACTTGCCTATGTCCACGGAGTCTGATATTTTATTAGAGTTGAGTCTCTAGGATCCATTACAAATGTGGGAACGATATGTATTTATAAGTTTGGGGGCTTGTCAGTTGATGCAGTTATGCCAGTTCATAAGACAATTCAACCGCCTTTAGTAACCTCTTGTTGTAACTGCTCCTGCGTTATAAAAACTGCTTCCAGATAAGGTTTGTCTGGGAGCTGTCAATCTTCTGGAACTGTACATACTGAGTGTAGTTATTTGCGCCACAATCAACGTGTTGGGTATAGTTCTTTAGCTTAATTTTTCATACTAAAAAGGTGGGCGCGTCTAATCATGTCTACACATCATTAGACATTAATGGTGTTTTAAGCTTTCAATTGTAAGGAGCCAATAGGAATTAGGTTATTAGTCTCTCTTCTTTTTATGTCTGTTGTTGCATTTTAAGCCTTTGTTTTATTGATTTTTTGTCAACAAATTATTGTCTAATTTTGAACTTTTTTCTTTCGACATATTTTTCTTTATTTTAGCCAATTTTTGGATTAACCGCCTAGAAATGTTGTTAGTCTCCCCAACAACCCATTAGGGTTGTTAAAAAACATGAAAAGATTGAAAAGGAATTTACAACTTTTTAAAAATTTTAATAAAAATAAGTGGCTGAAAATAAATCCTTCTAGCTAGTTGAAAATTTTATAAATTTGAGTTCAACTCCTTAAACTTACTATATGCATATTTAATATCTTTCATAATAAATTAGTACCAGTCCCGCGACTACACAAAAATGTCTGAACTCGTTAGGAAAATGCCGAAAATCTTCCCATTTTATATAAAAGTAATTGATTACTTTTAAAATGAGATAATCTTATAATAAATTGCAAAAGAAATTAAGACATGGGAAAATTTTCTTTTTTGTTACTAAAATTAATAGATGGGAAGTGGACAAGAAAATTGATGACAAGCCTCCAACATAGCTTGTGGTCGATGTTGATAAAGATGAGTGGTAAAAGATATTTGATCTCTATTATTATTATTATTATGTGAATGTGAATATACAAACAAGCTAAGTCTACCAAAAAATGGGGCCTCTCCTAGCCACCCTTGACCATCAAGAACCCTAAAAGACAATGTAAACAAGTCATGTATATATACATACATACATATATATATGCATAAAATGACAAGTTGAAATGTCACACTCTTGTGTTATGTCCACCGCCCAAACTCAAATGTACTGTGCCACCATCTTTGGAAGGTCATGGACTTCAATTATAGCTTCTTTAGATTCCATGTTTTTCCTTCTCAATTATTAATTAACATAAAAAAGAACTTTTGAAGAATTCCATATGACGTCATTAATTATTAATTACACTTCTTAACAAAAGAAGAGAAACATGAGTTGTCATTATACAAGTGTATATATATATATAGAGAGAGAGGGAGAGAGAGAGAGAGAGAGAGAATTCTTACCTACCAATTATTGTGTTCGATATAGTTAATTAAATTAGAATTATATATAGACGGCATGTTTTAGGCAAGTTGACAAAATTAGGGATATATCAAAAATGAATAAATATTATGACCTAAAATATATTTTAAGATTAGATATATACAAGCGACCATATCAATATCAAAACTAGATGAAGCTCTTGAATAATTAAACAATTCTATAAAATTGGAAATAATAGCACATAATAGTAAGAGTGACCTAATTTTGAACCCAATTATCGTGCTTAATTAATTTAATTAATCCAAAACATTTTGTAATATATTTGTGTGCATTATCTTGTAGTGAAATATACGACACACCACCAGATCAAGCCTATGAAAGTACAGGTATCAACATGCCCCACTCAGGATGTATATATCAAGCCCACGCAGGGGCAGACTAAGCCCACACACCTCCTTGTAAATATTCGGAGGAGGTGAGACTAGAACCCATGACCTCAGTCATGAATGTGATGAAAGTGGGTCCAATTCGTTTTTAACACAAAGACACAAAATCCCGTGAATGTTTTTGTAATGAATATAATATAAAGAAAACGAAAATGACCCTATTGGAGATAATAATATAAATGAAAATGACCCAATTGGAGATAAGTGTTGGGAAAAAAAATGGAGAGTACACTCACCAACACAAATAAATAAATAAAGGGAAAATTAAGGATAAGTCCCTCACTGGAAAGTTTTGTTTCAATAAGGACACTCTTAAAAGTCTTATTCTATAAAGTTCATATAGTTTGAACTAATATTTCAAGAAGAACAAAAAATCAAAATATATGATTTTATTATCTAAAATACCCTTATCTTCATCACTACAAGAAATTAGCGATTTACCAACCGCTTTTTTCCAACCGATTATTTTGGTTGAAACTTGCAACCGAATTTGCAACCGATTTCCAACCATTTCTCATTATGTTAACATTTACCAACCGATAAAATATTGGTTGGAAAATCGGTAGGAAAAATTTACCTTCCAACCGAATTTCCAACCCATATTTCGGTTGCCAAATATAAGATTTTTTTTAAAACTTTTGAAAAATATTTCCAACCGAATATTCGGTCGGAATATGTTATTTTGTTTTTTATTTATTTATTTATAACATTCAGATTATTTTCCAACCGATAATTGTGGTTGGAAAATAAATTTAACTATTTTTATAAGTAACGTACTGAAAATTAATTTACCAACCGATTTTATCGGTTGGAAACTAATTTTTTATTTTAAATTTTTTTTTTTTTTAAAATAAATTTCCAACCGATGTAGCGGTTGGTAAATCGCTAATTTCTTGTAGTGCATCCTCAAATATGGCACATGCCTCTTGCACATGATTCATCTTGGACCTCCACCGGAAGCTTTGTCTTCGCTACCGAAAGCTTCGTCTCCGCCCCTTGTGGCTTATTCGAGAGTTCTATGACATTTTTTAGTGATTTTTCATCCGGATTTTTATTGTGTTTGAACTAGATCTACTCATACTCACCAGGAAACTCGTAGATCTTATTGTTTTTCCTTCGATCTGTCATCACATCATTATTTTCGACAGTTTCTATGGTGATTTTCATGATTTTTGGTTCTGATGTGAGATTTGCAGACTACAAGTGAAATGTTATCTGTTTCGATTAATTTGATATTTGTCATAATGTTATATGTTTTGTTAAAATGTTATCTGCCCTTAAGGAAATGTTATCTGTTTGAAATCAAAATGACAAAAACCAATAACATATCATAATAGATCCAAAATAGATATAATATCTGTGGATTCAGATTCGATTTCAGAAGAATATTGACAGATACAAAACATATATAATATTGACAGATACGAAATAGATATAATATCTGGAGATTCATATCCGATTTCAGATGGGAAAAAAAGTTCGAAAAAGCAATAAAACCTCAAAGGTGATGCACTTTGGTCTGTAGAGTTGATTGGAGGTGTTGATGGTCGTCAGCGTTGGCCGTATTGGCCTAATCTAGCTCTTTTTCAAACAGTGACTGTGATTTTATAAAAAAAATTTGACGACTCAAGTGATCTTCTATTGTTGGTGATGACTGAGCTTTGCTCGGGTTGACCTAGAGCTTTATTTTAGTAGTTCATTCGTCGAAAATGATGGTCGGACGGCCAACTTCAGATATGGTGACGCAAGGAGGAAGAAGAAGAAAGGAGGAGGAGTAAGAAGAATGAGAGAGGGTATTTTGATAAGTTGCTAGGCTTTGTCCTTTTTTCTAAAGTGTTTTTTTAGATTGTCCTTGTTGGAATACAACTTTTAAGTTCGTCCTTACGGATAAAAACCCCATAAATAAATATCAAAAATTATCTCATGTGAATCAAAAGTGTGAACACGAAATTTAATGGTTAAAATAAACCACAGCAAAAGTGGAGGACAAATATTTATTGTGGGATTCATTGTATCTATGATTGAAAAGCAAGTTCAAGCTTTTGATTCATATGAGAATTTATATATATGTATGTCTGTATTTACATGAAAATAGAAATTGACTTTTGAGGAAGGACTTGTACTACTTTAATGCAAAAAACGTTAAATTCCAATGTTTCACAAGTCTCTCTCTCTATATAAAGCAGCCGCTCTGTAGCCCCATCATCACCATCTTCACCATTTTGGTTTCACACACATATCTTTATTGTCTTTGTTGTTGTTGTACAAGATGAGAGCTTCCATTGGAGTAGTACTTTTTCTGCTTCTCATCTCTTATGCCTTCTCCTCATCTTCTGCTGTGCCTGCAACCAGTAAGTTTAATTTAGTTCCTTTTGTGTTAATTTTGATCTTTATTATTAATTATTTGGTTTTACTATTTAATTTTACTTGTCTAAATCAAATTTTGTTTGGGGTTTTAGGAGGTCTCAAGTTAATCAAGCAAAACCCATTTCCAATCCAAGATTTAGTGGCTCAGGTTCCTCTCTCATCCCTCTCCATCTCTCTCTCAAACACACATACAAACAGTGGACTTTGAATCTCAAATTTAGTTTATTTAAAATTATTTCAATAATATCTCAGTAATTATAATGTAATGGAGAATAATGGGGGTTTTCTTATAATTAATTTGCAGGGTACCATGGAATTGAGTGGTGATGATGGAGAAGTATTTGAGATTGGATCATCAGAAGAAGAATTCATTGAAGGAAGAATGGATATGGAGAGCACAGACTATCCAGGCACAGGAGCAAACAACCACCATGACCCAAAAACCCCTGGAAGAGCTTAATAATTACAATGTCCAAACATCTAGTATATATTTATATTTAATTATCTTCACAAACATATATATATATATATATATATATATATATATATATATATATATATATATGATATGTATAGGCCAATAATTTTGGGAAAAAAAAGGGTTAAGGGAGAATCTATATCTTGGTTTTGGGTTATCTTTATCTTTATTAATCACTAGTATTAATTTGCCTGGTTTTCTGTTTATTCCAAGTTATGAAGGATTAATTGCATGTTTAATTTCTTCTATATATAAATATTTATAGACTTGAGTACTAACTATTATTGATGTAGAAGTGGAGAGGCAAATGAGATGGGCATTCATTATTATATGTACAAGGAAGTTAGTGTTATGTTGTTGTGGGTACCAATACTTTAGTGTGCTTTTGTAATAATTGTAATATTACTATTGGAGTTGAAGTAATATATATCAAAGCAATCAAGTAATTAATGCTTCAAAAGGTCCTGCTGTTTTTGTTTTTTTTTTTTTTGAATAGGTACTTTTGTCTTCTTATTAGTGATGAAAACATAGTTAATGCAAGCTTCACTATTCTAATCATTGTACTTAGCTACATGTCGTAATACTGTAAGAAATAGGAATTTTTTTTTGGTATTTATTAATTATTATATACAAAAGGGTATAATGAGATTATATTTTTAAAATGATAGAAAGTTGAAAGACTTGATCAATAAATAAAATTTTTTTGTTAGGTAGGAGTTGACACAAAGCAAAATCACATATTTTAGATCTTTTTTTTTTTTTTTTCTAAGCAAGAATCACATTAAAGAAACACAAAATAGAGCCTAAGATTGCACAAACGCAAGCTGCGTAAACCAAGAACGATAACATTAAAGAAAAAATAAAACACAAATAACAACTTTGTTATAGAGAATTGATGGCCAGATCCTTCACACTGTGTAGATTATTTCAGTGTAAGTCTATAACGCTAGTAAAAAAAGAATGAAAATATCTCCGCTCTATCCAGGAAGAAACAATCCATTTGGCTAAAGCATCAGCCTAGGACTTATATCTCTTTTTTTTTTAATTATTTTAGTTTGATATTTGAATTATTCAATAGATTGATCCACTCGTGATTAGCTTATGCAATATCATTTGTATAATTGAAATTAATTTCTTAAAGTTCAAAGTAATGCCTCAGAAAAAAATACAATAACAATCACTTAAATGGAATTTTGAAGAAAATAAAAATGTTATTTGGGCTTGATGGACGCCAACAAAAATGGGGCTCACTTATTATTTAGGCTTGGGCTTTGATCATGGTCCATTAGAGCAAAAAAAAAACAGAAGTTATTTGTTATTAGACAAAAAAAGAAAGAAAATTCCTTAGTTTTAGGGTTTAGGATGTGGATATGGATGAGAACAAAATAAAATCCTCATCTTGTAACAAAGATCTTCATAACCATTTAGAATAGGGCGTGTTCCATTTGAGTGTGTCTTGAGATGGCGCTGTCCAGTGGGTTAAGGGTCTAGGATTCTTCTGAAGTTCCTTTCGAAATTTTACTCCTTTACTAGCAGTCATAAGTTCAGGACCACTGTAGGGGAGTGCTATATTGATGGCCTTGAGCCAAAGACCATACATAAGAAAGATTGGGTGCAAAACATATATAGTCCCACTCAACCAACTTGTTATCAAAGATCAACCTGTTCCTTTCAATCCACAAGGTCCAGATGATGGCTGCCAGAATCATAAACCAAACCCTCTTTTGGCGACCACCTGAAGTAAAAGATGGCCATTTTTCATAGAGTTCTGTGACCGATCTAGGAGAGCACCAGCCACCAGGCAATACGTACCCCCACCAACGAATAATATGATACCATATTGAGCTTGATCTCTTACATTGGATGAAAAGATGATCAACCATTTCATCTAAGGATCGAGTTGCAAAAAGGGCATTTACCATCCTCCAAAATACCTAACTTGAACAACCTATCCTTGGTTCCCATTAAGCACTAGCCAGATAAAGAATTCCACCTTGGGAGGAGCCCAACCATTTCACACTCATGAGCAAGCATCATTAAGAACTGGAGAATCATAAGAGACGACGGCCCTTCTGATATTAGTAAGAGTGATAGATTTATCTTATTGAAAGTTGTTTCGAAAAAAGTTGCAATCAGGGAGATTATCAGTTATGGAAAATTATCCCCTTACTGTAAGTCTTGTCTTTGTTAATAAACAATAAACGAATCGGTGCAGGATGGGTGGAAGCGATATTTTTGGTGAAAGCTTGAAGTGGCTACTGCCATGGCTTCTCTCCTGCCTTATAGTTACAAATTGGTATAATAACATGTATGGATTGAATATTCATGAAATTATATATGCATGGCAATCCCATTTTACATGCATGATTGGCCTTAATTATATTTTGTATGAGGAGCTTGTTCTGGTTGTTGATTAGAGACATAATATTATCAGCTAATTAACTTGCAGGTTCTTGAATACTTCACATTCAAGTTCACTATTTTTTAATTGACTCTAGTTTTTCTCACATCTCAAGCATGAATTCTTTATTGGCTATAAATATATGTATTATTGACAGCAAACATGTTTACAAGTCAGGCTTGAATGTTTAGGCTTGAAGCGATCGAAGTGTTATGATCTGTCGATTGTTTTAGTCTTTGTTAAGTCTGAGTCCTTGTTGATTAGAGTAGGTTTTCCGGTCATGCTTGAAGATGGATACACAACAGTAGTGTTTCAAGGGATTAATGATTAAGCACTATCAGTTAATTACGTACACTAATCATTGTCTAATTAAATTAGATTCCCAAACTATGTTTTAGGCATCGTTGAAGACCCATGTGCAAGAGCTGGAAACCTTAAACCTTAACCTTAAGTTGGATTACATATAGACTTTATGTTTCTTGCTAGTCTAGAATAACAAAATCAATATGTTTCTTCAAGAGATTACTTTGACTTGTCACAATTAGGTCCATGCATGTACTACTTATGTTGTCACCTTGAACAACCTAATCAAATGGCCATTTTCAAGGATTTGGATTGTTTTTGGAACCACAAAAACGGATCCTAAAAAGCTGATCGGTTAAAGCTAGCCTAGTCCCATAATTTTTTTTAATTACAGGGAAGGGGATGAAGAGACTCGAACATGAAACCTCTATGAGCTATCACACGCATGAGTATTGAGTATCATCTGAGCTACCCGTGATTCTCTAACATAGTCCCATAATAGACAAACCAATAAAAACAAATAAAATACTTGATCCCAAACAAGCCCTATAGCCACCTAAAGCTCGTGGTGATTACGTTCATCTTTTTCTGATCTTTTTTAATTTTTGTTATAAGGTAACGTTATTTATCTTCTCTTTCCCACGTATCTATAACTATAAGTGTGTGAAATAATTTGTTTTTATATTTCATCATGTCATCTTAATAACTTACAAAATTATTCGTACTTACAAAAAGTAACTATCAT
Source organism: Tripterygium wilfordii (assembly GCF_013401445.1). Classification (NCBI taxonomy): domain Eukaryota; kingdom Viridiplantae; phylum Streptophyta; class Magnoliopsida; order Celastrales; family Celastraceae; genus Tripterygium; species Tripterygium wilfordii. The sequence goes on from NC_052246.1 coordinate 4,509,407, forward strand.
TTTTGCTCTTACATGACATGAGCAATCCTTCATTAGGGTCCCCATGATTGACCCCTTAATCATAATATATATATATATATATATATATATATATATATATATATATATATACCAAGTTTTATATGCTAATATATATCTTTAATTTTTAATTATTTTGTCGAAAAATGATCCTTTAATTTTTGTCTAATCCGTTGTATTGATGGGTTTTGGGAGTTGGGTTTTAACGCTTTAATCAATGAACAAATACATATTGGGGGTCAGGAAGATTATGCCTAGAAAAATGTGACCATGAAACTCCACCGAATCATGAATTAAGATAAGATAAAGTTAAATAATTGACTCATAATTAATGGAATTAGATGCGCCCTTAAGATATTATAATATATTATCTTTCTCCAAGCAACATGTGCCTAATTAAGGTCATATTTATCCCATCTGTCTTTGTTCGAGCCAACTGTCCCTGAGTGTGAAACACCATTTATTTTGAGTCTTAATTCTCACGTAAGTAATTTGTGTTTTTGATTTGTTATATTATTTAAATTTTGGATTTTTAAGAAATAAAAAAATCATTTAAAGAAAATAAAAAAAAAGTGACATCATATGTGATGCTTTTGCTTGGATTTTCAAAGATAAAAATCAGAGAAGATGACCCCATTTTACCATCGAAAGATATATATATATATATATATATATATATATATATATATATATATATATATATTATTTTATTTTTATCCTTTCAATTTTGTTGAATAAAACTTAGGTATGTTCTAAATCGAAAGAGATATATATATATATTTGTTTATCCTTTCAATTTTGTTGAATAAAACTTAGGTATGTTCTTTACAGATAGAGATCCATGAAGAAAACTAAGAGTTTTACCAAATTTATCAAAATCAACGATCTAGAAATTAAGGGGTCTGTTTGGTATCACTTTTGTTTTTTGTTTTAGTTTTCAAAAAATAGAAAATAAAAACAAAAAATATTGTTTGTTTGTATTTTTTTTTTTGGTTTTATGAAAACCAAAAGCAGGTTTTCAAAATTTTTGAAAACAATAAAAAAATGTTTTTAAAAGTTTTGGAAACAGAACTAGTTACACTTATTATAGATTGCACTTTCTTTAAGATTTCAGATTGCAAATTGTATAGAGATATGAAGACAATGATCAAATATACTTTAGGTAATTGTTTTATTTCTTATCTTTTTTTAGTTCTGCTGATGTTTTCAATGGTGAATTACGTTGCAATAGACACGGCAAATGGTGCAGTTATGAAAAATATAGTGGTGTGGATATATGCCATTATTATGAAAATAAAAGTATAAACAAACATATTTTTTTTTCAGTTTTATGCTTTCAGTTTTAAAGGTTTAACCAAACAAGTTTCAATTTTATGTTTTCATTTTATGTTTTATGTTTTTGTTTTTTATTTTTGTTTTCAAAATTTTTGGAAGTAATACCAAACACAACCTAAGTACCTTGTGGATTTACTCTTTTATGTTATTTTTAATTCATGCTTCAAACAATCAAGGATATGGTATTGAAGTATGACGCAAAATTGAGGTATTGGGTGTTGTAAATCCATACCCCCATATAGTGGTGTGGATATATTTCATTATTATGAAAATAAAATTATAAACACGCTTTTTTTTTTTTTTTCAGTTTTATGCTTTCAGTTTTTGTTTTCAGTTTTAAGGGTTTAACCAAACAAGTTTCAACTTTATGTTTTCATTTTATGTTTTATATTTTATGTTCTATGTTTTTGTTTTTTATTTTTGTTTTCAAAATTTTTGGAAGTGATACCAAACACAACCTAAGTACCTTGTGGATTTACTTTTTTATGTTATTTTTAATTCATGCTTTGAACAATCAAGGATATGGTATTGAAGTGTGACGCAAAATTGAGGTCTTGGGTGTTGTAAATCCATACCCCCATACACACTAACAATATTGTCCGCTTTAGGTTGTCTGATTCTCATAGATACATTAGGCCCGCACGACTTTGTTTCTCCTTAGGCCCAAGCAAGTAGGCTGGGTCCAACTCACTCAAGCCTAAGAAAAGAGCTTATTATAGTGTTAGGGGTGGGCTAGTCCTTATAAATAAGGCATTAGTCCCACATCTTACCGATGTGAGACAACACTCCCCCGCACTTGTGGGTTAGGTTATGTTAGACCCAACAACCGGCACTTGGGGGCTGTGTTATGTTAGACCCAACAAGTGGAGTAGAGGTCATGTCCAACTGGACCGAATTGCTTTAATACCATATTGTAAATCCACACCCCCATACACACCAATAATATTGTTTGCTTTGGGTTACACCAACAATATTGCCCGCTTTGGGTTGTCCAGTTCCCGTGAATATATCAGGCCCGCATGGTTTTGTTTCTCTTTAGGCCCAAGCAAGTGAGTTATGCCTAACTCACTCAAGCCTAGGAAAAGACATTGTTATAGTGTTACGGGTGTGTTTGTCTTTATAAATAAGGCATTAGTCCCACATCTTATCGATGTGGGACAACATTGGGTTCCAAATTTAATATAATAATAAAGTTTGTCATAATTAATTAAATGTAATAATCAAGTAATGGGTTTTCAAATCCTCTCTAGCATGATAATAGACTTTTTGTCAAAACAAATATTTTGGGTAACCTAATTAGCAAGCCCACAAAAAAATCAACATCAAAGAAAAATCTCATATCTAGGTTCCTCCTATAAGACTAACTAAACTCTTAAGAACAACATAGAACTGATAGAAGCATTAGGGAAACAAGAAGAAAACTTTGGCCATTATGTATGATCAAACCACAATTTTGTAAAAACTCACTATCCATTAGATTTTGCCTCGTTCCATACGATTTGGAAGGAAACGATCTTGACAATAATATAAATAATGAATAATAAATAATAGAAGACATTAAAAGACACAAAAAGATAATGTGGTTTACTCGTTTGAGATACCAAACTCAATCTGTTAAGGGGGTGACTAGTAAGGGTGGCGAAATATGTCTAGTTCGGAAGATCAAATTTGTCTAATCCGGATTAAACTAAGTTTGTATATAAGTTATATATCCGAAATATGAGTCCAAACACAAATCTTTTGTTCAGTTTAACATCGGGTCCGGGTCCGGGTCCAAACACATAAATCTTGTACGATATACTTATCCGGACCTTAACTCATATTAGATTATTGTCTGATTTACTTATCCGGATTTAAACTAATTCAGGTTTGATCAATTAAATATGTCCAAAATCTAATCCGAATTAAGGTTTAAATATGTAAATATTTTGTAAACATGTGATCTTGTTGGACCCAAAATCGACCTAGAACAAAAAATTTGCCGCCCTAAGTGACCCGTGTATGAGGTGTACAATGTCGTCACCGCTTTTGTTGCTTTGCTTAATTTGCAGTTTCGTTTTGTAAAAGTCAACAGTTTTAGTTCTCAAGCAAGACTTCCTTTAGGTGGGGTTCCACACGCTCTTCGATTAAATATTAATTAAATAATGAATTATTTATATTCCCAGAGCATTTTTTCCAAGTCCACATATATTTATTTTTTTAATAAATTAATTGATTTATCAATACATAGGATGAGTTAGTATTAACAATGTGGGTTTACATGAAAAATTAACAGGAATTAATGTTATGTGGTGTAGCTTATAAATGGATTTTATGTTAATTTTAAGATTTGCGTAGAGGTCTTGGTTAAGGTCTCAATTGATTCATGAGCGCTGTAAATATTTCATGTGATCCGAGATTTACTAATCAATTATCCGGTAGATATGAGTTGCGTCCTACTAAATTCCAATTGAGCTGAACCAATTAATGTACATTCATTCACCTCCTTTTTCATCTTATCTATAAAATTAAACAACTAATTAAAAATACAAATGAGGAAAGAAAAAAGGTCATGAGGTGGAAAGGGTAAAGAGAGTGATCGAAGGTGTAAAGTTAAATAATTAGGTCCAGCTCAGCATGAGTATATTGACACGTGGAGTTGATTCAGTTAGGACCCCCACACACTATATTAACTGTAATGTAAGTCCTCGATTAATTAATGAATTAATCAATCTAGTTGCTCAATCGAGGTTGTGTACACACTCTATACATTACAAATTGCAAAGAATAAAGTCTATAGTCCTCGTGGTCCGTGGATTAGTTTGGGTGACAGGTCTGGTATCTTGTTATGTGTCGGTTAGGCGCATGTAGGTGAGCTCGATTTTGCGTATGAATATATATTTACAAATAAATTAAAATATGTATTGAGATTTATTGTTGTCTCTGGAATTTATCATGCATTGTGGGTCGATTTTTGGATGAATTTTCCGTCACCAAAATTTTATTTAAAAAAATCGTACGTACATGGTCAATAATTTAATGGTTCGAATGAGTGCTTAAATTGAAAATAATCTGCCCAACTTAGGATTTCTAAAAGGTTACATGAATTGAGTGATTATAATCTCATAATTCAACCCCATGCAGGTTTAGATCAATTAAGTTTACGTACCTTGTAGGAATAAATTGATCATTATTAATTAATTGGTACATTGCATTGGATCTATAACGTATAATTACAACCTAACAAATTCAAATTACGATTGCTATTATTGCTTTAATTGATAATTGGATTTGTTTAATTGCTTCTATAATTATTTTTTAAAAACAAAATCAACAATATTAGAAGGGGTGTTCACATGTCGCAATTACCCCACAATGTGAGAGAGACGAAATTGTTGATTTGTATAGCAATTATTATAACGCGTTTGCTGCACAACTTTCATAGTAAAATCACAAATTGTTGTTATTCAAATTTTAATCATTATTATTAGACTTGCTAGATTGGAATTTTTGTGTTCAGTCTATCTCAAACCACCGGCGTAGCACGGTGTCATTAGGCGATTGTCCGATGTAATACAGTGCCGTGCAAAAGTATCCGGCGATGACCATTTTTTTTTGTTAGTTTTCTTGTAATCTATTTTTATAGTGGCTCGAGTGCCTGCTTAAGAGGTCAAATTCTCTTACTCTTTGGGTAATTGAATACAATCTGTTTCGTGACATTTTTTTAAAAAATGTTGGAATTTTTCAAAGCAACAAAAAGTGCACTTATTGCAACTAATTCTGACATATAATTATTCCAAATCAAGCTTGGTCCAAATTCTGGAAAAAAAATTCATTTATTATTTTTGTCTGGGTCTTTTTTTTATTTGATTACCATATATTAAAAATATATAAGTGGGTAATTACATAGGAAAGTTCAGTAGAAAGAGAAAAAAAAAAGAAAAAAGAAAGAAGATTGAACCAAAATCTGCATTATTAAGAATAACTTCACAGCCAGCTCACCATTTGAAGCTTCACTGAGCCCTTTTTTTTCTTCTCTCTTTTTTATTTATTCATCTTTTGACTTTTTGGGTTTCTATTGCTCCCTATATTCCCTCCATTTGGAATAATTTGCACAATCCCAGTGATTATTTGCTCTTTTATTTCTCAAATTGAATATACATGCATACCCAGTCTATTAGTTAGCTAAATATTCATACATATACACACACACACACATATATATATATATATAGAGAGAGAGAGAGAGGTATTCTCTTATGAGGTTTTAATTGAGGTCTTAACTTTTATGGTTCAAAATTTTTTTAAAAAAATTGGAAAAAATATGTTTGTAGTTTGATCGGTCTTATGAACTTAACGATAAAACAAAAATTAAATTCGACATGAAAAGTGTATGATAATTTTGGATTGTTAGATATAAAACAAAAAAAAAACATTTCCTATACTTTTTTGGTTATATTTGATTTTTGTTTCGAACAAAAAATATATCGTTGGGTTGATAAAATCAATCAGACTATAAATATATTTTTTTTCAAAATCTTAAAAACATAGTATGAACCCTAAAAATCAAGATCTCATTTTAAGATTTTATTTTAGAACCTCAAAGAAGAATTCGTCTATTTGTATATATTTGTTTATATATATCTAAAGAAATTTTCACATAACGGTCTAATTTAAGGTTGTAAAATAAAGGTTATGTTTAAATGGTGTAGATGAATGAGATGACAAATAGGGTTCATTATTTTGGGTCTCATATATTTCAAATTAATAGTGTAAACATAGACCTTTACATTAGATTTTTATGTGAGAATTCATATATATGTATATATATTCTATTGGCTTAGGTTCATGCTATTTTAGTTCAAAATTTGACAAATTCATAGAGCAAGCAGCTTTCTAAGAACTGTGTATTATTACCTTTTTCGGAGCTTTGAAGTAAGACTTGAAGGTTAAATAAAAAAAGAAAGTCTTATTAACAATCTAAAAGCAGGTTCTCAATAAAAGGTTTACGTTCTTTTTAACACATATAAAGTTGTTTTTTTTTATTATTCTTATTAATCTTTTTCATGTGAAATGGGCCAAATGGATCTATGAAACATGGGTCCCACCCAAAAAAAACCCTTTTAATTTAATCTTTCTTTTTCACACTCATTTTCAAACAGGTAGATATGGCTAATGACGAAGCCCCACCAACACAAACACACAAATACACGGCTAATTAAATAATAAATAAAAAAAACAAAACAAAACAATTTTAATTACAAGCCTGTTTCTTTCTCTCTCTCTAACTTTGATAGGCTTCTTCAAGAAGTGCCTTGGAGCCTACGGATCTTCTTCAAGGAAGAAGCTCTCCTCTCCTCTATTTAATACCCTCTTTTCCCCGTTGTTCTATTTTCTTAATTGCTCATTTTCACATAAGATCCTTTCTTTTAATTTTTTTTTCAAACAGAGCTTCCCTGTTTTTTCTGTCTGGTTTCTTCAAACACTTTTGTTGTGTATATATATAAACATCTGCTGCTTTGTGCATATACATATTTCTACACAGAGGTTTAGATCAACTTGTGGCTTTGTATATTGAATGGAGGAGGCTATAGTATTGAACAGAGGAGACGACCTCCTCGATTTGCCGCCCGGGTTTCGATTCCACCCCACAGATGAAGAGATCATAACTCATTATGTTACAGAGAAGGTCATGAATTGCAGTTTCGGTGCAAGTGCTATTGGTGAAGCTGATCTCAACAAGTGTGAACCTTGGGACTTACCCAGTAAGATTTCTCATCCCAAATTCATTTTATGTTCACTTCTGATTGATTTTCTCTTCTGGGCTTTTGTTTTTGTGCCCATTAAGCTATCTGGGTCAATCTAATTGTACTAGTTCTTGGTGGGTTTTTTTTTAATGATTTTGTGTGTTTGACCAGAGAAAGCAAAGATGGGGGAGAAGGAGTGGTACTTCTTCTGCCAGAGAGACAGGAAGTACCCAACAGGGATGAGGACTAATCGGGCGACAGAATCCGGTTACTGGAAGGCAACCGGAAAGGATAAGGAGATCTATAAGGGAAAAGGATGCCTTGTTGGGATGAGGAAGACTCTTGTTTTCTACAAAGGAAGAGCACCAAAAGGAGAAAAAACCAATTGGGTTATGCATGAATACAGACTTGAAGGCAAATTCTCCTACTACAACCTCCCTAAATCTGCAAAGGTATGTAAAGTTTTGATCTTTTTGTTTAGGTTGAGTGTTACAATCAAGGGTTTCTTTTCAATCTCTTTGCTTCTTCCTCAAATTACCCTTTTTGTGTGCTTTCTTGTAAATGAAGAATATGTATGTATTCTACCTTATTTCAGGATGAATGGGTTGTGTGTAGAGTTTTCCATAAGAACAGTAGCACAGAAGGAGTCAAGAAAAGTCCAATTCATGAAATGTTGAGGGTGAATTCATTTGGAGATGATCATTTTCTTGATTACTCTACACTACCACCTCTAATGGATCCTCCTTACTCTAATGGAATTAACTCGGGTTTCGGCGATGGCGAGAACGAATTCAAGTCCATCAACACAGCATCAATGCCAAGATCTTCTGATGGGAATTACATCCAAAACTTTGTGGAGCCTCAAAATTCCAATGATCAAACACTACCAAGCTCTATTTACACTCAAGTTCCTGAAATGTCTAATTCTCTCTTCTCCTTCCATGGATCTCCAAATCTTGGCTACTTGTACCAGGGCAAAAATAGCTTTCCGGGTTCCGGGTATGGTGCCATTAAAAACAAGCAATGCAAGGTTGAGCAATTCTCGTCAAATCAATCAATGGCTAGCCTCTCTCAGGAGACCGGAATTAGCACCGATGTGAACACAAATACCGAGATATCATCAGTGGTGTCAAGTTATAGCAACAAGGGTTATGAAGATCTTCAAGGTCCATCCGTTGGCTCTGTAATGGATTTTGATTGCTTTTGGGATTGCTGACAATTTTGGGAAAACTAAACAAGTGTGTGCTCGTTAGCTCTAGCAAGTTAGTTCTTTGTTTCTTAGATTTTTTTACAGACTATATCAGTATAAGTTTTCTTTCTTCCACTAGGAAAATTATTTGATTAATTAGTTTCTGAAAGGTGGTTGTTGATCAGATTCAGATTATATATATATATATACTTTGTATAGATTCATGGCATCTTCTACACCCTTTTCAATTATTAAATTTTTAGTGATTGATACACAAAAGGAGAGATTCTATGAATGTATATAATCAAATTCTCATGTAAATCTATATGTGTTCGTTTCATATATATTATAGTGAATTTGTTTTCTTGTTTTATACTCTTCTACCCCAATTCGAACTTGAATACTAGTTTTTCTAACTTTCTATTTTTCTCAATTTCACGAATAGAAAAAAAATCATTCAATGCACGCAATGATCGCATAATAATTGAATATTGCATTGATGGTTAATATATAATCAAATTTTGTAAAAGTTGGGTATGATTGCATAAACACTTCGCTGTTAAATATGATTAGATTGCATAATTAATTTATCTCTTGAAATGGGGGTTTATGAAACCATAACAAATTTTGTATGGTTGTATACATAGCATCAATAACTTGGATTAATTCATAATTATTTCTTTAATTTAGGTTTTATGACATCACAAATTCAAGGTCATTTTAGCTGTACTAGGAAGAAATACAACTAAATTAAGCAAACTCATATTGAGCATGAATCACGTGAGACATTCCCTGAATCTTTGCCATAAATGCCTCTCATCAATCCTTAAAGTATTGTAATAATGACAGTTAGTTTCAACCATGTATATATAGCTAGCTAGGTTTCTTGAACAAGCCTTAATCTTGTGTCGAACGAAAACTTAATAATAATGACCCAATTATATGTTAATTAATATTTCCAGCTATAGCTCAAGTTCTTGGGATTGATGATTCGTAGAAACGTAGTTGATACGATTCTATATATATATGTGAACATCTTCAATATCCCCAAGCCATAAAATATTAAATTAATTAATAATTATTACACAGTGATCAATATATATCATGTAAACTGTGCTAGGATTCTCGTGGTCTTGATAAAGTTGTAAAAGTAGGTGCCTTTTTTTGTATGAATTTGATGCTCTCTATTCCAATGAATGAAAGGTGTGTTTGGGAAGCTAGAAAGTGGAGAGAGATGGATTTTCATGTGAGTAAAACAATAACAATAATAATAGTATGGGTGTGTGTGTGTGTGAAGAAGTGTGAGCCATTAGCTTACTTTCTATTCAAGGCAAAGCGTCTGTTTAAGTCTCAATAGTTTCAGGAAAGTTAACCACCCCTTTCTGGGTTTTGTTTGATTTCAATTATTTTAATTGAAAGCTTGAAGCAGTAGATAAGCAAGAGAGAGAAAGAGAGAGAGAGAATATTCTTTTACAGGTTTTGTTTTTGAATCAATCAAGAAGCCTGATTTGTTGCATGAAAACATGGTGCGCCAACCAATAATTGGCTTCCACCGCAAACACAGACATCGCTGTCGTCTGTCTCTCCAGAGAGAAATGAAGCGTAATTAGTTTACTGCTGATTCTTTGGATGGAATTTGGGGTCTCTCACTCATGAATGCTTCAAGCATTCTTTTCCTTCACCAATCTATGATCTTAAATTCTACTACATTAGGTATCTACGTGGAGAATTTACTCTTTGTGAATTGTGTGCATATCAATATCAGAAGGGGGTTTTTTTTTTTCAATGTCCATTTTTATAAAATTTGACCAAGTAGTTCATGTCTCAATGTGGCTGGCTGGCTTGTCCTCCATCAATAATGGTAGATTACTTGGAAAAAATCCTTTAATTTTACTTAATATTAGAGTCTGAAGCAAAATGGGTCGTCTTAGGTAATTGAGAAGGTTATAATTTCGTGTGAAAACAGTACTATTTATCTGAAAAAGGTTCAGTTATTATAAGTAGTTGCTTTAAAGTTTCAGAAGTGCTATGGATCTCAGTAACTGAAATCCCAATTATTATAACTGTTAAGGTGTATGCATAAAATTTAATGTGCATGTGGAGCCCATCACATATACATTAAATCATGTGTATACATCTTAGCAACTAAGATAACTGAAATCTTTAAGAAACGATTGCAATGGTGTTATAATAGTGCATTTTTGTTGTCCCATGGAACACTTTTGCTGGCCTAATTGGCTCAAAGTACAGCACTATGATGGGCTTTTCTTGGCCTAAATTTGTTGGGACCAACATGGGGGAATGAAGTTTGTCATTCCCTGATGTTTACTCTCCATGTAGGTCTCACATCTAACACATTCACATTTATTACATTAAAAATAAAGGCATCAAATTTACACAATGATACCAATACATTTTATTGACTCAGCCACATCAACAACCAGATCTTCTTGGAAGTTAAAGCCGGTAATTGATCATGGTTTGGTTTGCCTTTATGGATCCTCCTCGGGAAAAGAATAGGTAAGCATGCAAATAGAGATGGAAATATTTTCCCTACAATCAAAATCACCCCAAACTATATATATATTTGTGTGTGTGTATATATATTAAATGATTGATCCACGTAATGTAAACCCACGTGTTTTCCTCGTCATATTGGAGTATTATTGCATATTGATAAGCATCCAACATTATTACATCATACATCCATATATTCTATATATATATCTAGATATAGTCTTGTAACATTAACGTTCCTTTCTTTAACCTAATAACCTATCAGTTGTTGACAAAAGAGTAGTCTCTAGTTTGCTATATTGATCAGGTTAAGTATGGTTTAGGTAGATTTTATGTAAATACCAATGAACATTTTAATTCTTCTAGATACACGGTACACCCCATCACTATTGACTTTCAATCTCGATATTGATATATATGAGAAATTCTCTTATGCATATTTAAAATACACACTTATGTGATTTATCATTGATTTGAAACATGTGGGACCTAAAACAATGAATCTCACTTATCATTTCGCTAATCCACACCCTTAAAAAAGTGATGCGCATTTTAAATGCACAATTTTAAATGTCTATAAGAGAATATATATATATATATATGTGGTAGTATAAAACGAATCAAGAACAGGAGAAAAAAGACCCACATTGAGTTTTCTAAAAGTGATCGATGGGAAACTTCTTTCAATTTTCCGAGGAAAAATCCACAAACTTTCTCATCTTCACGAATATAAAATTATATATACATGTATTGTTGGAGACAACTGGGAAATAATGTCCATGTGTTGGATATTGGCATACCTTGATTTGTTTAATTAAACAGATATTGTACTAATGGACTTTTACATATAAATGCAATGAATCCTAAACAAGTTTGATTAAATTAATTAAGGAGATCAACATCGGACGATAAGACCAATGATTGAAGAAACACTCATTTAATTGGAAAGACACAGGATACATCACAGGACTCGCCTCCTATTGCCCTAAAAATTATTCTTTCACAAACATAATTACATACCCCACTTCACCATATAATTGGCATACAACCCCCAAACTCTGCTGACCCCACTCTAATGTTAATTGTATTGGACCAAAACCAATTTTGCTTGTGGGGGTTCCCAACAAAATACAAAGAAAGAAGATAGACATGATGGACAATCAAGATTATGATGTTTGCAGGAGGACCACGATGGTCTTGCACCTATACAATCATGGCCTTACCTCCTTACCCACCAAGTTTCCAACTGATTTGGTTGGGTGCAAAACAAAACTACCGTTTCATTTGACGTCATCTTATTCTTTAACGCTTCATCGACCGCCACGTTGACCCTACTCATTTCTTCTCGATTGTCACCTTGCGGGACCCACTCTCTCTCTCTCTCTGTGGCGCTCTCCTCTCCACGTATTAATCTCAAAATAAAACAAAAAACAAATAGGACTCATCACCAAAAAATAAAAATAAAAATTATCAAAACAAATACACAATTTTTTTGCTATCCATTAATACGAATATCTCATATCGCTTATATATGGGAATTGTGATTTATTGATAAAGAGGAAAAATGTATATCTAATATCTTAATCCATCAATAAATTTTTTAAGTAGTGACCTATTAGATTTGTTGGTTACTATTAACATATGTATAATATGTGTAAGTAGTGATTGGACTTGTCTGATTGGTTAAAGAATGTATGAGTTTGCTGGAAGCGTGTATGAGTGCGCACATGACCAAATTCTTAAATGCTACCAATAATATTACTCTTTAACAAATATGAGCTCCTAACTTAACGTTGTTACATAAGTTATTTGATCTTTGGATGTAAAACACAAATTGTAATGCTTTACACAACATGGTGTAGAACATTTCAAAATTATTATTTCTTTCCTTCTTGATGATTTTTTTTTTCTCAGACTAAAAAAAAGGTCATTGGATTCTAATATTGTACACTTTATATTTTCTAATTTCTCATGATTTAAAAAAAATAATTAATAGTACACTTTATGTTGTCTAAGAAAATTAGATAAAAGTGTTGTTATCAGTGGATGACATTTGGAGTCCAAAAACGCCGTTGTTGTCAATCAAAGACGCGTGGGTGTGGCCCTAAGTCAGGGATGAGTATGCCAACCATCTATTTCAAAAAGGATATTCCACATTTATTTATCTATCACATCAGGCATCAGCATTTGTTTGGGCTCAAATGGATTTATAAATTGGCCTTTATTTAACAAACTAGGCCATTCCCATTTCTAGGCCCATTTAAAATATATGAAGAGACAATTGACAGTAAGAGCACTTTAGATAACTTAATTGTAAAAAGGTCATGGACATTTTTGAAATTGTAAAAAAGTGCAATTTAAGGGTAATTTGGTCATCTGACTTAAGATATTTTTTAGTTTATACCTATAATACCCTCCTCTTTATTCTTCTTCTTCTTCTTCTTCTCCCTCCAACTATCCAACTCTAGTGTGTCCTCTCTTTTTCTCATTCTTCTCTACTAAAAGTTATCTCCTTCTTTCTCTCCTTCTCCTTCTCCTTCTTCTTCTTCTTCTTCTTCTTCTCGATCTGGTTCTTCGTTGTCTTCTTCTCCGTTTTTGGCCGAGTTTCTCCTCTCTTCATCTCCTTCTTCGTCGTTGCTCAATCTGGACTGCGTCGAGTTGCTCTGCTTCGTTTTTGACAGATCTGGACTATGCTTCGTTGTTCAATCTAGGTTGTGCTTTGTTTTTTTGCAGATCTGGACTCTGGTTCGTTTTTTGCAGAGATGTATCGCTATAGTATCACTATAGTATCACCAACACTAAAAAACCACTAAAATGATGAAACTAGTATGCATACTTCATCTTCCTAACTACTTTTCCTTTCTTGATTTTCTTTTCTTGGTTACCTCTCTTGTTCGTTTTGAAAAAACATTTACAAGTGCAGAGATGTATCACTATAGTATCACGAACACAAAAAATTCATTAAAATGATACAATTGAACCAATATGCATACTTCTTCTTCCTAATTACTTTTCCTTTCTTGGTTTTCTTTTCTTGGTTTGTACATCTCTTGCTCGTTTTGGAAAAACATTTACAGCTGCAGAGATGTATCACTATAGTATCACGAACATCAAAAATCCACTAAAATGACATAATTGAACCAGAAAGACATGTAATGCTATCAAATTTACATTCGAACATTTATATCATCATTTTATGAGCCAAAAATATAAATTGAACACTAAATTGGATCTTCTATTTAAAAGTATCACTATTGTATCACAATTCGTGGAGAGAGAAAATCAAAATTGAGGTTATTTTGGTAAAAGATGATCCCCAGTGTACTTTTTTAAAAGGATGTTTTAGTGATTGCACTTTTTTACAATTAAGTATAATCTAGTGTACCGGCCTCCAAAAGTCCCATATATGAACTAGTACAGGCTTGTAACGCAGAAAACCAGCCTAAAAAGGCCCAGACTTGCAAGCCCATTAATTGTGCCTGCCTGCCTGCCTGCATGCAGATAGTACAGCAAGTCAGCAACAGCACATAACCTAGATAAAAACTCCACCAAAACTAGCAAAACAATACTAATGGAACTTAGGACCAATTCCCTAATCAGTAATCACAAAGGTAAGACATAATTTGCAAGGAAGAACCATAATCAGCTGCAAGAGTAAGAACCTTGTGAACTGGGCTTCATTTGGGCTTTACTGCAATGAGTTGGGCTTTACTTCTTTACACCCCTCAAGATGGAGGTTCCGGAGGAGAGACCAAATCTTGGAACAAAGAGCAGTGAAGCGAAAAATATGGAGATTCAATATCCTTAGAGATTGTTTGTTTTTTAAGGATATATTTGATTCAATATCCTTAGAAAATGTTTGTTATCATGGAGATTACCCTTATCATAAATCAGCATCCCATACATTCTAATAATATTATTCACTTTTGGTTATCCAATTATCGTGGATATATTATATCCGTATGACTTTGTTCCTTTTTAACCTAACTAAAACTAATCGAAACCCAACTCACTCAGAAAAGCCAGGAAGTCTAACTTACTAAACTAAGGAAAAAACTTTGTTATTAAGGGGTAGACTTAGATTTATAAACTACTCGGTCGGGTCTAAGCCAACCGATGTGGGATTTATGCTCCCTATTTCAAGATAATTGGCTCTGTTTGATAGAGCGGAAAGATTGATTTTCAATACTAGCGGAAATGCTGTAGAAAAGAAGCTGAACTTAAAGTTGTGGAATATGTTGTGAGGTGTTTGGTGAAGTAAAAATTGTTGTTAGTGAAAATGTTGTTGAATTAAATTATTATAATATTAGATTTTATAATTTTTATATTAAATTTTGTTATTAAATTTAATCTAATAAATATAATTTTTATTAAAATTTATTTTAAGCATAATTATTTTTATTAATAAAACTAATAAAATAATTATTTTATTAAATATTAAATATAATGATTTTATGATAATTTTTATTTTTATTAATCTTACATTTAATTTAATAAATAAAATTTACTAATAAAAAGTTACAACGGAAACCTATACAGCACCAGTAGATCTATTGGTTTCGTTGTGTTGTTTGGCACTATGGAAACCGGAAGCGACTCCGCTAGCGGATCCACTTCTACTTTTGTTGCTGTGCCAAACAGGCAGAGCATATGTCTATACATATAGTATTGGAATGGGTGATTGGGAGAAAGTATGGGGCATGCATGGAGACATATGCATATGTCTCTATGAGGATTGTTGTATGTCCAACATACTTGAGATTTTTAATTCGAATCTAAAATAAATCTCAATCAAACTCTCTATGGTTTATATACACATGCATGCATTCAAAACTATTGTCGGCAGAAATTATTAATATATTTTACAAAATGCTGATTGTATAAGGGAAGGGACCCATTGAAATGTATTGAGTACAGTGCAAAACTCAACCACCACCAACTAATAGCATTCACATTGGTTGCTCTAAAACTTGATCTGTATGTAAAACACCGCGTCAAAACAACAAATTTGAAGAAAATCACTCCACATTGGTATCTGTAGAGCATCTGATAAATTACGATCGTCTGAGAGATTCACATTGGATGCAATAACTATGGCGCAACTTTTGTCCAATCTGAACCCAATAAACAATAAAATAATAAGAAGAAAATGGGCGGACTTAATTGACTTTGGATTTTTTATGCTCTCTTGACAAATCATTGAATGACACGTGGATATGACATACTTTGTTATCATTTATTTGTAATAATGGACACAGATTGATTATTTTTAATTGTATGTTTATTAATATATTATATTAATATCTTTTAGTTTTTTAAGTATTAATTATTTTTCTAAAAATAAATATAAAATAACCAAATACTAATAAAAAAAGAAGAAATTAATATTTTAATAAAAATTAGAAACTCACACATAGAAAGTAAATTTTAACTCGAAATCATTAATTCATAAAGACATATTAATAATATATAAATTAGAAACTTACACACATATGAAAAATTTACTAAGCAAATAAACAAATTGAACAAAAACATTACTAAGCATTGCTATGAATGTTCCACAAATGCTCCACAAGCATTGCTATAAATATTTTAATTTATTAATTATTATCTTTTACTATTGTATTTTTATTTTTATTAATATTAATTATTTTGTCTAAAATTTTAAAAACTGTAATATATATAAGGAATAATAAAATAAGAAGAAACTAATATTTTAATGTTATAGAGATTTGGAATAGAGATACTGATATAGTTGTTGTTGAATAGAGAATCTGTAAACTATTAAAAAGTGATATTTTGTAGATAAAATAGAAAATCTGATAAGAGATACCAATGGGAATGCTCTAAAATCATATGACATATCGGTTCAGCTTAGTTTGAATTTGAAAATTAAAATTTTTTTTATTCATTTGTTTTGGAAAATCAAACTAGAAAAGTTTTGGTAATTATAATTAGGAGTAAATGAGAAATTTTTTTTTTCTAAATATAGTAAAAAGGGAAAAAATGAACAGAGATTTTACAGTGTCAACCTCTCGTACAGTTGTCTTCAATAAAAAATTCAAATGTCTCATCGCTAATCATATACAACTTATGGGCATAAATCCCACATTCGTTGGGTAAGTCCCAACCAAGTAATTTATATGGGCAAACTCATCCACATTTAACAATGATTTTTTTAACTTAGTAAGTTGGGTTTTGACCAATAATTTATGGGTTTGTTGAGTTAGTTGGGTTTCGGTCTATAGTAATTGGATTAAGAAGGAACGAAATCATGTGGGTTTGATGTATTCACAAGAATCGGATAATCTAAAATAGACAATATTGTTGGCATATATGTGGTTGTGAATTTCTGATATGATATCGGAGCAATTCGATTTAGTTGGACGTAACCTCTACTCCATTTTTTGGGACTGTCATAATTTAGCTCACAAGTGCGGGGAAGTGTTATGAGCATAAATCCCATCGATTGGATAAGTCTCAACTGAGTTATTTATATAGGCAAGCTCATCCCCTTACAATTAACAAGATCTTCTCATAATCTAATGACTTGGGTTTTGACCCATACTAGTAGGGCTTGCTCAGTGAGTTGCATTTTGACTTATAGTAGTTGTGCTAAGAGGAAATAATAATTCAAAATAGACAATATTGTTAGCATATATTAGGGTGTTGATTTTTGCTATAACGAGATATTTTATCCTTCCTGATGTATCCATGGGAATATAATAATCCAAAACAAATAATAATTCAAAACAAATAATATTGTTACCATATATAAAGGTGTTGATTTATGATACAACGTGATATTTTATCCTCACAAATCATGAAAAAAAGAGTCACTTTTATGTTTTGTCAAAAAGTTTTTTGCTGCTTGTTGAAAAAGGAGGGATGGCAACAAGATATTTGACATTCTATGTGATATCATCGATACTTTTAAAAATGTTTTTTTTATAAGCATGCATAATAATTGTGCAAGATTATATCATGTTAATATATTAGAACCAATTTTTCAACAAAAATTAGAATTAGAAACATAAACACATGATTAGTAGATCACAACCCATAAGCCCATGACTTCATAAGTCTATTAAGGTTAAGATCGGTAAAATCAGTAAGATCGTAAAATCGATAAGATCGGTAGATCTTATCAATTTTGAGATTTTACACCAATTCGAATCGTTTTGGTTACCTACGATCGTACGATCAAAATCAAGATTTTGACAATCATGATGTGTGTGTTTGCAAGAAATACAATTTTCAGTGCTATGGTTTTTGGAAAATGTTACATTCAATACAGTGGTTTTTGGAATACCTTGTTCTTGACTAATCACTCTTAAACAATTATTCTACAGTCTAAAACTTGTCAAAATGCAGTGTGGCACTCCTCTCAAGAATACTCCAATGAAGTACAAGATGCAGATGATAAAACAAAACAAACCTTGGACTTGTCGCCCTTGATTTCTTGTTCAAATTCAAAAATGAAAGAGCTGTAGAATAAGACATCTTCATCAGTACTTTGGGTTTCACACCTCAGAAAAATAAGAGGGAAAATTTTTGGATGTGTAAGAAGAAAGAAAAGGCCAAAGAATCTCTCTTCTTCAAACTGTTTCCCATTTTAATGGGGAATCAATTGGTGGGGAAGGAAGGATAATGTTCAAATGCTGTAATCCATATTCTTGTCTCAGTAATGTATGATAGTGTCAGATTTTTACAAAATATTCTTTATTTTAACACCATCACATGTAATAAGACTGGGAAGTAAAGAACAGAATATATAATGATTTTAACTACAATAAAATAGCAATGAATTTCCCATATTGATCTTATATAGAGTACTCTAATTTACAAAAGAGGGATTGGAACTCAACAAAAGTGACTGCTCACTAGGATTAATGGAGGGAATATGACCCATTCTCATCTCCATAACTTTCTTGTGAGAATTGGAGTGCAAGTAGTTTACAAAAGTAGGACTTTTTGCAGGTCTATACTCTGGCAATAGTCTTCCTGACTTGTACCTCACCCCACATGCATTGCACAATGTCTTTGGACCCATTGGTCCAGCCCTCCACTGTGGAGTCCTTTGTGATTGACAATGAGTGCACCTCCTTGATTGTTGCTGCTGCTGCATCCCACCCAAACCATCATCATTACCCTCCACACTCATCATAACCTCCGCCTTCTGTGTCTCCTTATTGGCATCCCTTTTCTCCTCTTTTGTTTCTTCTTTATTGTTGTTTTGGGGCTCTTGTTTTATGGGCATCATGAGTTCACTATCAGCTAACCAATGTGTTTGTTGGAGCAAAGGAGGGTCTGAGGATGTGAAATAAAGAGTTTGGTCATTCGAGTTTTGGTTATGAGTCCAACTAGTCAATGCATCATTCTTGTTGGTTTTTGCAGTTGGGGATGACCTTTTTCTCTTCGTTCTGGCCTTGCCTGGGACTACAAATTTGTGCAAGGAAGGTGGGTTTTGTTGGGTTTTGGTCAGTTTTGGGTTTAAGGTTGGGTTTTGACCACTAGAAGGTACTGCTGGAAGACAACTTCCTGTGCTTGACAAACAGTCCTCTACATATACTGACAGCCATTCCAAGCTCATATCCACTTCCTACATTCACAACAGTCACAAACACCAAAAGAAAAATCACTAAAATTAGGTAATATATGATCCAATAGCAACACAGAAGCACAAAGTTTCAATCTTTATTGAAAAAAACAAATTGGGTCCATATATATTGAGGGAAAAAGAAACAGTAGAAACAAGCACAATTTGAGAAAATGCAGAAATTAAGAAATTAACACAAGCACAATGTTTAAATCTTTGTTAAAACCAAACAGGGTCGAAACATATTGAGAGAAACAAGCAGGAAAACAAGAAAAATTGGAGAAACAAGCAGGAAAACAGAACCGTAAGGGACAGATAATGATAGCACTCAAATGGTACATGTTAACAAAACAAATAGACCAAGAAAAAGTTGTGCCTCAACAACTCAACTTGCAGGGAAGGGGAGACTGAGACTAACCATGTTTTGAGCAGAGAACAGGTCATCAAGAGTGGGTGAAGCAAGTTGGTCTGGCTGGTACTCACTGGAGACTGACATATTAGGGTAGAACTCCATGGCCAAGGAAGGAAAGTAGCTTCTTCTGAAGAAAATCAACAGAAATAGGTGGACAGGTAGAGATAAAGAGGAAGAGAGAACGTGATGAGAAAATAGTAATGGGGAGAGACTTGCAGAGATTTCTGTCTATTTTTTGTCATGGTTTTATGTCGGCAGATAAAGCTAAAAGACCTAATCAATCATCCACACAATCCCTAAATTCTAGTTCTTACAATTTCCCTCCACTCTCTTTTAGAACTTTCTTCTCTATATTTCCTTCCTTTTCACTCTATCCTCTGTTTTTTTAATCTTTTTTCTTTGTCTGTTATAGCATTATCTTACTTTCTAATAATGCTGACTTTTTCTTGCTTTAGAAATATGATTTTTTTTTACTACAGGTGATTGTTAATTTGTGTGAATAATTTAAAACTTTAAATGAAAGCAATTGTTGGGAAATTTTTCCTTGGGGGCCCAGAAATGAAAAGCTGTGTTGGGTAGGCGTTTCTCAGTTCTCACTCATCACTGAATCAATAAAGGCCGTGGGATAGGCCCATCCACAAATGCTACTCTCAATGCAGGCAGTAGGCACACAAGAACTGTGCAATCTGCATGCCAGCAATTATTCCAGTAATAATAACAAAATTGAAGAGCGAAAGGAAATTTTGTAGCTAAGGTTATGATACTGTCCATTCACATGCTACACAAAGTGATTGGCCAGAAAAATCCTCTTCACGACTTCACTTAAAGTCCAAATCATAAGTCGTAACGAAAAAGCACCTGACTCAACAACGGCTAGACAGGTCATTCTTTGATGCATTTCGGTGAACAAGTGAAATTTCTGTAGCAATGGTGAGGATGCAAAGAAGCGAAGCTAAATAAAAACTATCGTCATATCCCAGAAAGAGGCATTATATTGGTGCTCACATTGCTGTTCAAGTAAAAGCTAATGATCAAAGTGAAGAACTAAAACTATGGACAGTCTGTTATATCAAGGCATATGTATTAAGAACAATAAACTCTACATACCAGTTGAAGAGGAATCATTTTGTCTAGCATCAGTCATCTTCAGCCGTATCTACATACCAGTTGAAGAGGAATCATTTTGCCTTGCATCAGTCATCTTCAGCTGTCTCTTATACACAATATGCTCCAGATTTTAGTTTGTGCAAGCTTGCAAGGCTAGCTTACCTATAGAACAAGAACGAAAAAACAAACACAGAGAGACTGACTTTCCCTGTAGGGTTGGTTCCTCAACTTTACCAATATCCCATGGGTTCTTGCATGGGTGGAGTAAAACCAATTAGAGGAAAAACCTTCAATCTCTTTTAAGTGTATCAACACCAACCAGGCCAAGCCCATGATAAGGACTGAAATTCAGAGTACATAAGCCTAAAGCCCAATAAGGCAATAACCATATTCATGTTTCAAGGTGCATTCCTCACAACAGTTGATCATATGGAATACTTAACTAAACACTCAAACACTTGATTGAATCTAAGTTTGTATTTGCGCATATAAGATGCTACACAAAGCCCTTGAAAATCAAAATATTAAGCATAGCGGAGTAGAAGCCACAAACATCAAAACACCAACATATGATCAGGGAAATGAAGATTAACTGCTTTTGTACGAAAATTCTTATTTCCAGTAATATATCCATATGGACTTGCATTTGAATTGGTATGTTAAAAGTAACTGTCAGATTTTCAGTACGGTCCACTGAACATGATTTTTCCAATCCGTAACAACATTGTATAATGAAATGGGTCTTGGTGATCACCATTGAAAAACAATGGCAAGTGTCCATGTGTTGTGAATTGGGCCATTTACAACACAGAAAGAAGCAGTTCAGGGTTCTTGTTTCGGGTTCAAGTCTTATGGGTTTAATGTTAGTTACAAAGTCATCAACATTTTGAGGAGAAAGATCGATTCTTGGAAGGAAAGGAATCAGAAATGAACAGAAAAAAAAAAAAAAAAACTCACAAAAATCAACAAATTCCCATGAATTTTCTTAATGAGGGAATACTGAATATACAAAGTCAGTATCCTGGAAATTAACTCACAAAAAAGGCTGTCTTTATGTAGTTGTTGGAACGACACTCCATCTTCAGATATATTTATATGAAAAGAAAAAGAAAAAAATGGGTTACATTACATAGAGTATCTCCTAGTTAAGTGTACTGTTATCACTGACCCTTAAAAGCTTTTCCATCTCCATTTAGGTTCAACCTCTCACTACATAATATGAACAGCCTTTACCTTCCTCAATCCCCTATATATCTCTGGTCACTTTACAAACTATATTAGCTAGCCTTCAAAAAACGAAATTTTTTGAAGGAATGAATCTTCGTAGGATAATTTTGGGCTGTATCGAACTTTCAGACAAAAGGAGATGCATTGATTAGTTAGGGTATTGAGTTCCACTTAGAAAGCAGTATAGATGAACAATTACCTTCCAGAGTCTCAGTGACTGATCTTTTGAAGCAGTGGCTACAGTAACAGCTTCGACATCTGCATTTACAAGGTACAAACAATTGAATCGATGGCAAAACATGAAATAGGCAACTATATCACAAAAGGAACACTCGGCCAACCTCCAAGAGACAACAATGAAAAATAAAGGCAATTCTAAAATAAGAAAACAAGAATATATGAGATAGGAAAAGGAACAAGAAAAAACAAGTGCACAAAAGTTATCACATAAGTCTAAACAAGGAAAAAAAAAAAATTAAATGTGAAAATGGGTAAGTACAAAGAAGTATAAGCGGAACAGAGAAGAATCAGCCATGCCAACTGGTACAGATAAGGCTAACAAAGATGACTAAATCCCACTCTCTAGGGAAATTCTTCAGCAATGAAGCTAAAGACTATGCAAAAACCTTGCAGAAGAAACCATGTTGGCTTGGCTGTAATTATGCGTGTTTCCATGCACAGACTTTCTACGCACTCATTCTGAAGGCTTAGAAAAGTCAAACAAATATCCTAATTGGTTCAAATCTAACAAAAATTCCTATCATTTCAAATAATTGAAATTGACAACTTGTGTTGTCTAAAACATATATGCTCCTTATTATTGCTCACTTGCATTAAAAGAAATATGTAATATTATCAAGAAGGATGAGCACCAATACAAAAACTCTATCAGATGAACACAAAGCTGTATGCGAATTGAAAGAAACTAATGTCTACATTACCCAACTTTATGTTTTTAAAAACGACAACTATCCCATGAATTTAGAAAAGAGAAAATGAAAGAAAAAATTGATACCTTCCGGTGTTGTGATACTAGCAGCAGTAACAGCATCACTGTGCCCTTCTAACACATGGCTACACAATACAGCGCAGTTTTTCTACACCTCGAAGATAATCCAAAACTCCCATATTAATCAAGTTCTGAGCTTCTAATACGTTAAAAGATAATATATGGCAATAATCAAGTTCTACACTTCTAATACATTAAATGATAATATATGTCCAACATGATTCTTTTTAGCAAATCAATTATGAAGTTCAATTATCCAAACAGAGCCAGACCTATCCTTCATCCAATTCGAAGTATGGTGAGTTGTGGGTGCCCGCAACAGGTCGGACAGATGAAAAGGAGCGACCCAAAAACTGGCCATGTTCATCATCATAACCTCCATTGGTAGTTGATGTAGGATTAATGTAATAGTAATGATCTTTCAGCTCATCGTTGCTCTGCCCAGCCACGCCCTTCTTTGAATCTGCTTTCCAATTTTCTTCAATCAGTAAATGTAGAAGAGGGACTATTTATCGTAATCAAACGGTTAGGGATGCATGACTGGTTAGCGAAAAAAGTTTATTTCAAGAGAAATTTTTTTAGGGAAAAAGTTGGAGTTTCATGAATAATATTAAAAAGGAAATAAATCATGTGATTTACTATGTTAAAAAGAAATATTTATGTATTAAATGTGTCATGTCCTCTTATTTTTTCTGCTAATATATTAAATTAAAAAGTTAAAAAGAATAGAAAAAAAAGTTATTTATATTTTAATATATTCCATAACAAGGAGGACAAAAGGTTTCATCTTGGAATTCCCCGGGAGACTTGTCCGAGTAATCGAGTGGTTTGGTTTTGTGGGTTTTTAGAAAGAGAGAGACTTTTATAAAAGCTTCGAACAGGGTCTCTCTCTTAACGCTTCCTTTTCATTGTTTCATATATGGGTTTCCCTGTCACTCTGCAACCTTTGCTACGACTACTTTTTGATCGTTAAAATGAACGGCGGAGATATGTCTCAGTCCAAAGATCCAGCTATTAAGCTCTTCGGAGCCAAGATTCCGATAGCAGAAACCCAGATTCCGGCCAAGTCCAAAGTCAAGGT
Organism: Tripterygium wilfordii; assembly: GCF_013401445.1. Classification (NCBI taxonomy): domain Eukaryota; kingdom Viridiplantae; phylum Streptophyta; class Magnoliopsida; order Celastrales; family Celastraceae; genus Tripterygium; species Tripterygium wilfordii. The sequence continues at coordinate 4,533,627 of NC_052246.1, forward strand.
ATGCATACACACGTATTGTATTGCCTTATATCAGTATAGTTCAGAACATTTTTTTGTATTTTTTATGTCAAATGAAGTACTGGTGTTGCTTTTTCTACTATTTGGAATCCTATTTCGGACTTCTGGTTCATGATACTTTTAATTTTTGTGTTTAGAGTTGGCTTCCCTAATGTTTTTCTACGAGCAAGATTGGTTTCAGGTGTATTTACTGTTGGCCTTCAATGGAAATCTCTGAAATAAGGGAATTGCTTTGCTTTCAGTTTCTTTCTTTGGACTTTATTTGGTTAAAGCTGACATTAAAAACGTGGAACAACGTTTTGTCCATTAGCGTTTCTGCTCTGTAGACCCAAAAGGGGAACCTGTGTAAGTAAAGTTTTGACTAACTTGTTCGGAAAGATGAATTCCAAACTTGTGTTGCATGACTCAGCCACTTTTAGTTTCTACTATAGCTGGCAAAAATGAAAGAACTTGCTATGAACACACTCTTGGTTTTCTAATGAATGATAGGTGTGTAGTCTTCTTCAAATAATTTATCAGGGGATCTTTTTCTTCCTTCTTTTTTTTTATAGGTTTTGACATGGTTATTATTGGTTAATTCACAACATATTTGCAAGCACTGGATCTTTTTTCCTCTTTTTAAACCATTAGAGAGGTTGCTTTTGATGAAAGGCCTTATATTTGATGCTTGATTATGTACCTTTTAGGGGGAGAACAAAAAAGAAAGCGAAAATGGAAAAGAAAATCCCTGTATTGGATAATTTCTCTCTTTTTTTCTATCATGGGTTGGTATTGTATTTTTGTTCACTCGTTGTTGATGTTTTTTTGCTTGGAAACGAATTGTAGGTGGTGTGTAATTGATGTTGGTTTTAATTTCAGGGCTTGAACAACTGCAGTGAAGTAATAACTGTGGAATCTGCTGACACCAGAGACCTAGAGAAGTCTTCTGCTTTAGGAGGTGTGAAAGAAGAAAACAAAACTCTGGTGCCAGGCAATAAAACATTACTAAATGGTAAGTCCAATGAAGATCAGATAGAGACGAATAGTACAGATCAAGAGAAGGATTTTAAGAAGCCAGACAAGATCCTCCCTTGTCCACGATGTAATAGTTTAGAAACTAAGTTCTGCTACTTCAATAATTATAATGTCAATCAACCAAGGCATTTCTGCAAGAATTGCCAGAGATATTGGACAGCCGGTGGGGCAATGAGAAATGTTCCTATTGGGGCCGGAAGGAGGAAGAATAAGCACTTGGCTTCCCAATATCGTCAGATACTAGTGTCTTCTGATGGAGTACCGATTACTAGAATAGATGCTGCAGACTTATTGAATCGTGAACTTTTGTTACCCTGTGAAAATGCTGCCACCTTCAGAACTTCGGCTGGGAATGGGATGGTTCTGAAATTTGGTCCTGATGCTTCTCTATGTGAATCCATGGAAACTGTGCTTAGTCTTGGAGACCCGAAGAGAGGTGTGGACAAGGGTTCCGTTAGTTGTGGAGGAAGTGGGGAGGAGCCATCCTCATGTGGATCTTCTGTGACAGCTACGAGTATCAGGGGAACTGGCATGCTGGAAAATGTTGTACTGAAGGATCAAGTTCGTTTGTCAGAAGCTTGTAATAATACACCAAATCCACTACAATGTTACCCTGTACCTCCATTGATTTTCCCTTTGAGTTCTGGTCTAAACAATGTGGCTCCCATGGCAGTACCACCATCCGCTGAACGTGCTGGCTTACCAACTAGTACTAATCCGAATCCAGTTCAGTGGTGCCCCACACCGATCCTGGCAGTTCCTGGCTTTTGTCCACCAGGCGTTCCATTACAATTCATGCCTGCTTCATATTGGGGTTGCACACCTATGCAGCCTGCTGGAACAGGAAATGTGCCGTTGACTGGCTCCAATGGCTGCCTTTCTCTGTCATCCTCTACTAGCACTAGATGTTGTTCAGGCAATGGCTCACCAACTTTGGGCAAGCATTCCAGAGATGCAATTGTTTTGGATGAAGATAAAGCAGATAAGTGTGTTTTGGTTCCGAAAACTCTGAGAGTTGATGACCCGGATGAAGCTTCAAGGATTCCAATATGGGCTACATTAGGCATTATATTGAACCAAAAGGATTCCTCATCAAAAGGTGCTATCCCAAAAACATCTGAAAATAGATTAGAAGAGGGACATGCATCAGAAGCAACTCATATATTAGAAGCAAACCCCGCTGCTCTTTCTCGCTCTCACACATTCCTAGAAAGCACCTAAGGGTTCTCGGCCAAAAGTTTTGTTCAAAGTTTTGTTCAAAAGGTGCTATCCCACGGAGACAAGGGGCCAAAAAGCTGCTGCTGCGCCTTAGTGAATTTCCTAACTCCCTTTGTTTGTCATCCCTTCTCCGGAGTATGACACTTGTGGAAAGAAGATCTTTAGGAACCAGAAGCTGCCTTGCTTAGAGCATCCACAATGGGATGATTTTGAAGTACTTGATATGATACTTTCTTGATAAGTTAAGTGCTAGATGTTCACAATGGATATAATGGAGTGTATTTTAAGTACTTGAAATGTTACTTTTTTGATAAGTATAGCGCTACATGCACACAATGGGTGAAAAATGACGCTTGAAAATTTAGTTATGGAAAAATGATACTTGAGAGTTGGAGTATGTATATAGTTGATGAATAGTGAAGAGAGATGATAATAAGGAAGAAAGAGGTGATGAAAAGGAAGAGAGAGATGATAAAAAGGAAGAAAGAGAAGATGAAAAGGAAGAGAGAGATATGAAAAGTAAGAAAGAGATGATAAAAAGGAAGAAAGAGATGATAAAAAGGAAGAGAGAGAAAATAGAGAAAGTGAGTATGGAGTGTTGGAATGTATGAAGTGTTGATGAATAATGTATATTGTGAGATTTAATCATCCAATTAAATTGTGCCACGTAGGATAAAGGAGGAGAGAGAGAATAATTTTGAAGTGCTTGATATTTCAAGCATCACTGTGGATGCTCTTATCATAAGCATCCTCAACTCTTTCTCAACAATCAAATCATCAATCTATATATATATAATGGAGGATCCAAAAGATTTCTCCTTCGTGTCACGTGGATGCCTCTAAAAAAACCTACACAAAAAACAAAAGAAAAAATTAAATATATTAAATAACTTTAAGACCCACAAGCACATACAATTAATAATATACAAATAATTTTAAAATGATATTTAATAATACAACAAATAGTCATATCAATTATCACCTATTAATTGCATATAAAAACAAAAAGATAAAAGCTTAAATGAAACATATTCACAATATAAGTATAAAATAACACACAAAAACATATAATATCAGAATAAAGTTTTAAGACATACTACAAAAACTTCATGGGAAAAATGTACAATTTCAACAAAATTCCTAACGATATGTCCTTACAAATAATGGAATTAGTTGTCAAACAACAACCAATGATGATGGAAAAGATCTAGTGTTGTAAATAGTAGAGGTCAGTGAATTGAGTGTTGTTTATACTCTGCGGCCTAATTTAGGTTTCAGTTCATAATCATATATGCAAATATCTTTGATATGATTTAGAAAAATGAGAGAAACTTTTCACTGTTGTGTATATATGCATTCAAAATTGTGTTCAATCTAAATGGTTAACCCATATATGGGCCTTTTTTGGTGTTTGCTGGATTTTTAGTTCCATAGTTATAGAAACTCTTGTCAGAAGTGCTGATCCCATGTTCTTCATCTTCTTGATAGCACAACTTCTTCTGTAGCTTATGGAATAGTATCAAGTAATAGTTTTTTGTCTGTGGATAAGAATTTCTGCTATTCAGCAAATATTCAGGACCACAACTACCTTTTTGTTCTCTTTTGGCTGTCAAGCTAATGAAGATGCCATGTTAGCACTCAATGTTAAAAGTTCTAAAAAGCCTAACTTCAAGCCATGTTATGTTTAGTTCTCTCCTCTCTCTTTTTTCCTGGAAAAAGTGTCCCTTTTTTTTCTTGAGGCAGAAATGGCTTTAGGATTCCTAAAGGAATATATCCCCTCCTTTTATGACTTTTCATCTTCAAAAGAACGGCCTCAATCAGGAGTCTCCAATAAAAACCCACCAAAGTCCCTCTTTTTTCCATCATTAAAAAGATAAAAGACAGTAAAGTTCTTGCTTTTAAGGAGTGATTTGTATTTATGCCCTTCTATGACCTTTCTTTTTTTTTTAAGATTATTCTGTAGGGGAATTGTTTTAATCATTCACATGTGTTCAGGGAGCTTTATGGATTAGAGGAGAACAAAAAAAGTAGTTGAAAGAAAAAGAAAAGGTAGTCCATGTCCTTTTGATGGTGGCTTTGGGTTTTTTGCTTTGGAGATTTATAAGTCAAGTCAAGCTGTTTAGACTTTAGTCCAATTTTGGAACTTTAAAATTTGTGCAGGAGCTGTAATAATTAGGTAATTCTTATTTTTGGGTTCTAGGGCCATTGCCTCCTGCAGTCTATAGATCAGCTGGCTTAGAATAAACACGGAGCAAGTGAGTCCAATCTTGGAAAAGACACGTAGACCAACGCAAAACTGAGATGGAATTAGGTTTGGAAAACATAGATTGCGTTTGATAGACAATTTTGACTATATGTAATGATAAACCATGTTTATATCCTTGAAATTTTGAATTTCTGTCGTTTATGTTCTTCAACTATAAGAATATCTTGTTTCTGTCCTCAATGCTTCAAAAACCAACTCATTTTTGTCCCGATCCACAATTCTGACATTCTAGATTCACCGGAAAAACTGATGTGCCATCTCTCTCCGACAACTGGTGAAGGTTGCAATGGCCATGGCATTGGCATCATCAACATATTGTCGTATTTTCCTCTGTGTTTCCTCTATGCATACATTTTGTCTTGGATACTCCACAAAGATTTCGGGGCGTTTGTCTTTCTAGGAGTTCCTACATGACCCTATAAAAATAAGAAGCTCCCTCCAACTAACTACAATGGCCTCTCAATCTAATCTCTTTCTTCGCATTTTTCTTTCTCATTTATTCATCGCTGCTTCATCGTTAGCGTATGCAAGACTCAGCACCAATCGCCAACTTGAATCATCAAAAACTGTCGTCTCCCCAAAACGACAAGTCAAAGATGAGACTTCAAGGCTATTTGAGAAAAAAATTGAGATTTCTGTTCTTGGTAATTCGGACGATTCTGCCAAAACGCTTTCTCACTATGTTGGGCACTACCAGCTTCCAAATACTAATGATGCAAGGTACGTAATTAAGTTGTTTTCATTTCAATATATATATGTATATATGGAAGGTAATTAAGTTGTTTTGCTTTTGAAATTTTGTTTTTATTTTCTGTATTTCAATTATATATGACTTTATTTGTCAATTTTTAGGATGTTCTATTTCTTTTTTGAATCATGGAGAAGCAAGAATGACCCGATTGTAATATGGTTGTCTGGAGGTCCAGGTGGCAGTAGTAGCATAGCACTATTTTATGAACACGGACCTTTTCATATCACAAATGACCTCAAGTTTCGAAAGAATGATTATAGTTGGGCTCAGGTACCTATTTTGTTATTTATTCTATCTTAAGGACTAGACTTAAAAAAAAGGGGGGAAATAATTATTTTGATGCCAAGTTCATATTAATTATACAAAAAATTTGTAGAGTAGAAAACTAAACTAGCATATATAATTGATAGACTGTAAATTCTATTATGTGTGTAGTTATTCTCTAACCCATATTTACTACAATAAAATGACAAATAAAAATCGATTTATTTGGTAATTTTCAGGACATGGACATGTGCTTTTAATTTAATTATATTATTATCCTATACAGGTATCAAATATTATATACGTTGATCAACCACTTGGAGCAGGATTCAGTTATGCAAAAGATTATAACGATATAAGACACAATCAAACTAGTGCAAGTGATGATTTGTACAACTTCTTGCAGGTATATTTATTTCTTCAAATGGTATACTATTGATTTTTAAATGAAATTAGTTTTTGATTTTATCTAATTGGTATTCGCAATGTTAGGAATTCTTCAAAGTGCATCCTCAATTTATTGAAAATAATTTCTTCATAATTGGACAATCTCATGCTGGAAACTCTGGCCCTGCTCTCGCTTCTCGAATCCAACAAGGGAAGAGGGAAAACGTGGGAATCGACATAAAGCTAAAGGTATCTCTCGACTCTCACAATCAAAAATAACTATTGATGTTTTTATTTATTTGATTTGCTTAACTATAATGTTTCACAGGGACTTGCTATTGGTAATGGACTTACAAATCCTCGAATTCAATTTCCAGCACAGCTAGATTATGCTTTACGCGAGGAATTGATTGAAAAATCTAATAAACCACATATAGAGAACATAGTTTCAAACTGTGAATCGTCTCTAAAAGCTTGCGGTTTGTATTATATTTAACTTTTAATTATGAAATATTTTCATTATTTGTTGAATTAGTTAAGAACAATTAACTCATAAAATGCAATTGATTATAGTATATATATATATATATATATTTTTACCCCTTTTTGGTTTCTTGTTTAGAAACGGGCGGAGAAGATGAATGCCGTGTTGCTTATTTTGATTGCCATAACATAAAACGAGAGATCCTTAAAATTGCTGGGAATAGAAATGTAAGAAATTATAAAACTCGTACTGTCATATTTGCATGTATATATGTATATATGTTCTTTTGAGACAGAACTTTCTAACTTTAATGTTTGTATGATATATATATATATATAGTCATATGATATTCGAAAGTGGTGTGTTGGTTCCGAATGTTATGACTTCTCAAACATTGAAAGATTTTTGAGTGAAAAATCAGTAAGAAATACTCTTGGTGTTGGAGAAGTAGAATTTGCTTTACTCAATACTACTGTATATTTAGCCATGATGGGTGACATTATGAAGAACCACGAAATAGGAATACCTGCTCTACTTGAAAACGATATTAGAGTCCTTATATATGCTGGAGATCGAGATCTCATATGCAACTGGATTGGTAAGCCTCTGTGCATGATTGAAATATTAACTACTAGTAATTAATATTATCTTCTTTTCTTTTTTCCTCTCTTTTTAAAATTTGTTCGTATCTTTTTGTTCTTTTTGTTTGAGTAGGGAACTCATTGTGGGTTAATGCAATGGAATGGCCAGGCAAGAAGGCTTTTGCAGGAACACTACCCGTCCCTTTTATGGTCGATGGGGTAGATGCTGGAGAGTTACAAAGTCATGGACATCTATCTTTTCTCAAAGTCAGATGGTCTCTCAATTTGTGTACATGAATTCATGGTTAATTGACAACTTACTAACTTTTTGATGTCGATTTCTATGTTAGGTGTATCGAGCCGGTCATATGGTTCCAATGGATCAACCAAAAGTTGCTCTCCATATGATAGACAGTTGGATGAAAGGGAAGCTTGCAATGCATCAAATTTGAATTTTTAAATGATGTATGAAGACAAAGTTGTAGGTTCAAATCTATTATTAAAGGTTTCACACATGACCTTTGGAAATAGGAAATAAATTAATTAAAATGCAATTTTAAAGATCCCAACAAGAAGTTGAATTTATATTGTCATTATTATTAATATGATGATAAGTTTGAAGCATATAAAATGCGGGATCTATCTAATATACTATTCATTTTGATGTAAGTGCGTATCAACACATTATGAAATTTATGCGTGAATGATGTTAGATGGATCCGCATTAGTACTGGTAAGTTAGATTCTATGGTTCTAGATATGAATGTAGCGACTAACGAAAGCTAACATTGGGCTTCTAACGTTTTCTTTTTTTGTCATTGGACTTCCTGGCCCATTCCATGATGTACGGCAGCTAACAAGAAATTCAAAGCCCGTTAAAATAAGCCCAACTCAATCTATATAATTTCCAGTTATTTGGGCCCCCATCACGTCAAACTAAATGTTCATATATGATGGAGGTTTTATGTTATTTTGATTCTTACTTCCTCTAATTTCAAACCCAGCATATAAAAGAGCTGTCGAGTTGTGAAGGGATTGGGATTGAGATTGGGATTGTTTCTTTATATGCATGGAGTGATGGAGGGGTAATCGAGTTGTTCAGCATGCAAGAGTGATCTCGTAGTTCTTACCGGGTGGAGACGACGGGGTCGGTCCATGAACTTTCCTTCTTTTTATCGCATTTCGCTCAAGGGATTGAAGGGATATAGGGCATCAAGCTGTTCTCAATAGCTAAGTACTTTATCCTCTTCCCCACAGATCCCAAATGAGTGAACCCTAGGAGGGTCAACAACTCCAACAACCGTCTATGTACGATCTATACTAGATCTTACCACCAACCATCCATCCTACCTCCTTCACGTTCTTAACAGCTAGCCCATCTTTGTCTCAAGAGTCTTTCCGTGGCACGTTTCGGTCATCTTCACCATTACTTAGAAAAAGTGAGTCACTGATTTAGGTACAAGATACTATCATTACTGCATAGACAATTAGACATACAACCCGTAATTACAACCATCCAATTGCAAGAGCGAAGCTTTACCGACTGAGCTATATTCCCGAGCCAATGTACGAAGGAGTCTGATACTTCTTCTATTCTTTTCCTTATCGCAACTGGGTCATCCTGCACTTGAAGAGATTGGGACCATCGTCACCATCCCGATACCATCGATAATTTACAGGCATGTATGCAGTTACCGTTTACAAAAACAAAAACAAAAATAAAAATGTTTTACAATCAAAGTAAATCATCACTGGATGACTAGCATGGCGTTGTGTCATTTTCCACGTTTTCGTGTCTCGTGCTTGCCTTGGTGCTGTTTTCATGGTTTCGTGCGCCATTGTATGGTTTGATGCCATTGTCATAGTTTTTTGTGGGCTATAGCGTGGCTGGTGTCATCTTCCACATTTTCGCGATCTGGTATTTAAAATTTTTAAAAATGTCTTTTGAAGAGAGGGAGTGAGGGAAAAAAAAAACTACTGCCATTACTTAAATGGAGGAGGATAATAATGTCAAAGCCTGCTCTTTTCCCATATGTCCAAAAACTTGATTAAAGTCGCACAAAAATTATTTTTACTCATAACCTCTCACTCTCGCATCTCCTATTTTTCTTTCAACTTTACTTCTGTTTTTTCCACTTACGGCACTGGCTGTACAATTAAGACTGTAGCATTGAAACCTAAGCTTTTCTGCAGGCTCAGCTTTTGATTTAACAGCACCAGGAGAGTAATTGCAACAAGTCCTTCAACCGACGTTTCTAATCTTAACCAAAAACTAACTAGCCAATCTTAAGGAGCTCCTACCCCAAGGAAATCAATGAACTGCACATTGTTCTTCTCAGTACTCTCTTGGTCTTCATTAGAGGGACTGATCCTGTTGGTGCCAACTGATTCAACTGCAGACACTTCTGATGAGCTTGAATCTGACTGACCAGATTGGTCCACACGCACCACCAATACACCAGCTTGATTATAAAATCCATGCCCAGTGCCATAAAACTTGTCAAAGTCGGGATTTTTTCCCACCGTCTTCTTCTTTTCTCCTGCAAATCCAGAATCTCATGGCATATAACTCATTAATAAGAAAAAAAAAATAAAATAAACCCATTAAGGAAAAAGAACTAAAGATGCAATCTTTATGTGATATAAACACACCCATTAGCACTAATTGGAGTTGCTGCCTGTGTTGCTGCGGTGCAGGACCGAATCGAGTGAAAATGTGTGTAGATGGTCTTGCGGAGGGAGAGAGGGAGAGATCAGTGCAGGTTGAGCCAGATTCATCAATGGTGCTAGTGATGGTTGATTGATCAGTACTAGAAGCATTGTTTTGGTAAGTTATGGAATCATCAAGTGCTTTAATAGGGAGGACTATAGGAGGAGGAGGAGGAGGAGAAGAAGAAGAGGGAGCAGGCTTTCTCCTTCTATAAATGCTAGACTGTTCTCTATGCTTTCTAGCCATTATAACATGCCAATGATTCTTCACTGCATTATCAGTCCTTCCAGGGAATAGCCTAGCAATCATTGCCCATTTGTTACCATAGAGTCTATGTGCTGCTAATAGTCTCTCCTCTTCTTCTTCACTGAAATTCCTCCTGTTGATTCTTGGATCTAACTGGTTAAACCACCTTAATCTACAACTCTTCCCTGCAAAAACCAGAACAAACAATAAAAACAACAAAAAATGAGGCATTTCAACAATGAAAATCATGGAAAAACATTACAATACTTTGATCAGGCATTTTAGCAAGCACCTGATCTTCCTTCAAGATGCTCCGCAATCAAGTTCCAGTTTTGAGGACCATATTGAGCAACAAGCTCCTTAAGCTTTGCATCTTCCGCTGGTCTCCAATGGCCTCTAGCACAAAGCTTGGTGTGTCCATTTCTGCCAGAGACAGAGCTCCTAATAGGCTGCTGCTGCTCTTCTTCGTCACCTAACTTCAAGGACAAGACTTTCTTCTTGTCTCCATCACCATCATCACCACCACTTCTCTTGTCTCCCGTGTTTAGAAAACTCCACGGTTTCTTGTTCCGGTCCCCCAAAATCTGAAGCTCCATTTCAGAATTCCCAATCTCCATCTCTTTATGATGATTACCCATTAAACCCCCAAATGAATTAGAGAGAGAAAGTTGAGGAGGAGGAGGAGTAAAAAGGCTCATCTCTTGATATCCATAGAAACCACTGCAATCACTCTGTAGAAGTCGTGGAGTCATTTTGAAAAGAAACCCCAAAATACCCAGAAAAGAAAACAACACAAAATTATCAAAAAAACAGAATAAAACTTCAAGTCCTTCTACCCAATGCCATAGACGTGCTTGTTTGGCTAGAGATGAGGATTTTAGGGGGGGATTTCTAAGTGTGACAGAGAAGAATCAAATAACAAGACTAACAAAACAGAGAAGAGAAGAACCCACACGAGTCTCTCTCCCTCTCTCGCTCCCTCTTACTCTAATTGAGAGCTTGAAGAGGAAATGGGGTCAGGATATATACATATTTTGAAACTGATCTCGGTCTATAAAAAAAATTAAGAACGAAGTGGGGGTTTTTTTTTTTTTTTTTTAAGTCTGTGCTGTGTTGGATTTCATGCATCTCAAGAACCGCTCGTGTGGGTGAGTGGGTTTGTGTGGGTGTGTGTCTTTTCAAAACATCATATGTATGCTTTGTTTGAAGTCTTGGAATTGCTGTTCGTGTTGGGTTTTAAAGAAAAACCAGACTCTGTTTGTCTGTTTGCGATTGCTTTTTGGCCCTTTAGTGTCAGGAAAAAAAATATTATGATAAGGATCGTAATAGTTATTATCTCAGTTATCCGGATATTGACTTGTACATATATAATTCATATATATCTTGCGAAGTCGACGAATTTACTTAGATGTGTGCATTTAACTAAGCAATTGAAAAATTAATTGGATTTTATCATTTTTTCTGTTTAACTCAACAATTGAAATAACTATGATCTAAATTGTTGGAATTTTATCATTTTTTTGAAAAAAAAAATATGGAAATTAAAAGTCGTTAGCATCATCCCCACCACCTGTCCTGTACCATTTGTTACTTACTACTGCCCCCATTAATGGGGCTTCAAAATTATTATTATGATTATTATTGATTCTCATTGCATATGTACAATCTCTTTTGCAATAAATTTTATTCCGTTTTGTTAATTAGTGTGTATGCATGTTTCATGTGGGTTTAGTTAACATAAAATTAATCCAAATCCTAGTCAACAATGCATCATACTTGTCTAATTGAGTAATTATATTTGATTCCTAGTTAATTTAACATAAATTTAATTATATATTGGTTTTCTACCCTATGATTTAACCAATCTCTTCCTTTTATTTGGCTAATTTGGTAGGGTTAGGATTATTTGAAAGCAAAAACAAAAACGTAGTAAGAACAAGTTTGTTCTAATTATGAATTAATGGCCTATTGTGACATAAAAAAAAATCACTTTTTCCCCCTTTTCCTTTACTATATTACAAGTAAAACCTTTTTTCCCTTGAAATTAAATCATGACTAGTGGGGCACCTAGAAGTCATAATTTCGGTTGATCTCTAAAAAAAGTGTTTTTTTAAGTTGCATGCCCAGGAAAAAGGCAAGAGCATGAACAACAAACATTAAAAATGTTAGGATCTCAATTATCCCAATGATTCATGTTATTCGTTGATTGATTTAAGTATAAGGCTCGACAAAACCTTGTAATTGAATCAGATAGTAACATGTCAGTCACTAAAATTATTGAGATTCTATTTACTGTGATCCCTATCATTTATGCAACAAACGTGTGGAACAAATAAAGTGAAGTATATACAAAATATCCATTTCAACCCAATTTTGGTTGATTAAAAATGAGAAATATATATAATATTAGTTTAAAGATAATACATGATCATGCATGTCTTGGCCTACCAGTGAATGTAGGGTACTTGACTACTACTTCACAATATCCATATTTGAATAAACAGAATATTTCCTGTCTTTTTTTTGTGCAAATGGGTCACTCACAGTCTCATACTCCAGTCCCCTTTCTTTTGCATGGCTTTAATTTGTTTGATTTGTAGGTTACTTTGTATTTATTTTTTTTGATGCTTTATTGCAAAATATAAATAAAAAAAAATTTATTGTAATCTTTCTCATGAATCTTTTTGACTGTTTGTAATGATTGACCAACTTTTGTTGCCCTTTTAATTTGAATGCCCTATTCTCTTTCTTTTTTTAAATTGAATTTTGACCCCTTGTAATGATAGGTTTATCCGAATAAAAGGAGAAGAAAATTAAAATTCTTAGAAAATTTTGCAGAGAAGACCCACATAATTAAATTAATGAACGAACATCTTCTTCTTTTTTTATTCTCTTGGTACAAAAAGTTATATAATGTTAGTTGAGCGAGGTTTGTTGTTAGGAATCCTATTATTGGGTTGAGAGACTCACGTTCAACTTGTCACTTTGAAATTTTGACAATTTATGGCTTGTCGAGGCTATTTATTGTCAAAGTTTTACACTATTACTCACTGAAAAAAACCCACTAAATATATTAATTTGCGATGTTAATTGGTCATAATGATTATGAATTAAGTGATAGTTGAGCAATTTTCGGTATCAAATTGATCAAAATTAGATCGAAGTGATCCAATTATTGAAATTCAAAACATTTAGCAACCCAATTTGAAACATTTTTCTTTCGTTGGTGGCGGCATAATTGGAAAAACTTAACCCCTAAAAAATGTATGTAATTATCTATGTAATTGGAGGAATTGTGAGGGCATATGTGAGCAGGAGGAGGAGGTGATGATTATGGATTTGGGGTGGTAGTTGGGTGTTGCTTGTTTGACTGATGAAGAGATTATATGTATATAAATTGCAGGAGTTGAAGGAGACAGCAATGTATAACATTTATTGCTTATTGTTGTTACTTGTTTGAGTTTCTGTTTTGGCTTTCATCATCTTTTCAGTGTCACACGCATATCTCATTTTGTTCCTTATTTTACCCACCCCACCATCACTTCCCTGTCTTCCCACACTAGACCTCCCATGAAAACTACTCGAGGGAGGCTCTATTAGGGCTCAACTTGGACTTAATTTTATTATAATAAAGGAGTTGAGCAAGAAATTAACTTAATTTGAGCTCCTATGATATCTAAAAAAAAAAAAACATTTTAGTAGTCATAAAATGTTTGAGCTTAGATGGGTTGAATTGGGGTTTGGAAAAGTTTGACTTATTCTTATTAACCCGCGTCATTTGGCTTAACCAAGTGATGTGGGACATATACTTCGTAAGAAAAATCATTGACAAGGATAATAAGATTTCTATAAAAGAAGGTCAAAATCATACTTAAAGAAAACGCATTCCATCATCATTACATTATTCGTTCATACTGTTCCAACTCTAGAAAGATGAAGAGAGAGGAGAACCAAATAGAGGATATCGTTTTCATTGCCCCGAGTCTCACTAATAGAACAAAAGTACCCAATGGACCCCACCAAAACTGACGTGGTGGAGAAGTATGAATCGATTGACCAGTTCACGATTAAATTAACATAACTTAGAATGCACCAAAAAAATTGAGAGAAATCTCAAATATATTATTAATTATTAATTCATCAATTGTCTCATCTTTGACCAAGATGGTTGCATCCTTGTAAATACTAACAACAAAGAAACGTCTTAATAAAATTAAAAATACTTATTTCACTGAATTCCTATTAACTACTAAAATTCATAATAATTATATTAGAAATAGACTTCTGAATTCTATTAAGGAAACTAAATAATCAAATTAACCCTTAGGAAAGTAGGAAACTATTAAATCCTGTCTTACTTAAAAAAACACACATGCACACCGCACACGCACGAATGCACGATCGACCAGGCACACACGTGCACACCCCTAACAAGAGAGAGAGAATTGTACGTTACAGTACGTTACGTATGGTATCACAAGCGTGGCCGGAGAACGGTTTCAGGTTTTCTGTTTCAACAACTCCCTCCCTCTCTCTCTCTCTCTCTGCGCGTCTGGGAAGTCGGTGCTTCCTTTTACGTTACGAGAAACAGAGGGGGAAGGTGCTTTGTCGTTATTCGGGGGCTGTACGTGCGTATTCGTTGTGGGCTTGGGCTGAGCGTGGGCTTCTCTTCACTTTTTGGAAGACCGTTTTCGTGATTTGGAGGCTTCTGCTGCTGACGACATGAAAGTGGGAGAACCCAAAAGTTCTCCGTTACACGTGCGGTTGAATCTTAACCGTGTACGTTCAACTCTGTCTGGACGTTAACGGATTCAAAAAGGAGGGAAAGTACCATAACGAAACGCACGAGGACCTTTGAAAGTTGAGCCCGTCTTCAAAAGAATGCCAAAATTACCATATGACCCTCATAATGTAGAGTATAAATCAAGTGTTTCTTGTTATTATTTTTTTAAACATAGAACAAAAAATTACGGGAATCCACAGTGACCCAGTAAAATAGTAAATCCATAAATCACGGCGTTCCAAATAAACACATGAAAATTACAAATATTATAAAGACAAATATTATTTTGCGCGTTAAGTCAGGAGCTAATTCCTAATCAGGCATGCGAACTTCTCTATCAGCTTAATATTAATCATGTCACTTTAAGAATAGGTGTGTTTAATTAAGTTAGTGATTATTATAACATTCCAAGCAATAGAGGATTTTTGCCGACAAGATTACAAAGAAAGATTAGATAGATCGGTTAGTTATTTTTTTTTAACTACATAAAAGGACATGAAAAGCAGCCTTCGTTGAAATATGGGCATGAAAGGATGTAACTAATTTTACAACTTTTTATTTTTGGCCACTATAATCATCTTGTCTTGAAGGAATACTTCTTGGTACAAACTCAGCTAGCTACCTAATATTATATGTATATATACATACATACATACATGGGCTAAATCATTGTTTATATCCTTGATGTTTCCTCAAATTCTTGATTATGTCCTTCAAGTCTAAAATTTATCGATTATATCATTGATATTTCCAAAATTTTCCAATTCTGTCCAGGTTTCTAATTTTCCAGCATTTACTTGCCAGAGCTTGCACACGTGGCATCGGAGAGACAGTTTGCAAATGACACATAATTTATATTTTAAAATTAAAAGCCACATCATAAATACTCATTTCTTAAAATTCTAAAATAATATCAAATTAGGGCAAATCTCTTATTTCTCTCCCTGGTTTATGTGAACGAGAGAATCGTATCCATCTTCTATCTCTAAATGGCGCTCCACCTTGTCTTATTCTTCCATAAAATCCTTTAACCCACTTTGATCTTTTTTCCAGTCTGCTCAAGGGTTCCCCCTCTCTTGGATTCTGGACCAATTTCTAATGTATCCATTTCACTTAGTTGCTGAACTTTTGCTTCTTCAGCAGTGATGGAATCACTTTCTTCATTTCAAACAAGGAGTTTCAGTCTTTCTTCAATTGTTGGTGGCGTGGTCTCCTTTTCTGGATTGAGGATCTAGTTGTTGTTACGCTCTGGCCTTAATCTATTGTTTTTTCTTGGTAATTTCTTCACAAGACGTCCTCAGGTTTGTATTGTTGTGAGGTCCTGGACTTCATAGTTTGTTCTTCGGTTTTGACCCTCCACCCAATTTGTGGATCTGTCCATTATGATGTTTGGTGGTAGTGGTGGGATGGGGGAGAAAGACGAGTGATTGTGGTTGAACGATAAAATGTGACAGCATTTCTACAATAGTGTTCTTTGATTGATTTTTTAAAATTTTAATTATAAAATCTTTTTTCTTTTGTGAGCTGTCTTTATTTTACAATAAAATGTGACGTGTAATGCACATTTGCCAGAAAGTTTGAAATTTGGACAGAATTGGAAAATTTTGAAAACATCAATGATAAAATTGATAAGGTTGAAAGTTGGAGGACATAATCGAGAATTTAAGTAAACATTAAAGATATAAACAATCATTTAGCCTACATACATGTATACAACAACAACAATATGTCTATCACAAGAGTTCTTCAGAGTTGGGTATCAATAGAAAAAAAATAATAAGGTGAATACATTTTTTACCATAAAAATTGTAAACAATAATAGCTTAAATGCTTAATTAGGAGGGAAATGAAATCTGTCTTTAATTGGTTAATATATATGATTAGTTGTGGAAAAAGGCAAAAGCAACACGTCATGTGTTAGGGAAAAGGTTGAAAAAGAAAAATAGATGGAGAAAGTGACTTATTATTGATTTATGCCTTGAACCCTAGCTAGGAGTCTTTTGACAAATCAACTAGGCCAAAAAGCCCTTCTATATGGGGAATTTTTAGTGTTGTTGATTAATTAGTAGGTCACTATCCTTGGTTAGTCCACCAATATATTCTTTTGTCTCTCTTGATTGCTATTGCTGACTCATATTTTGTTCATATATATATATATATATATGCTTGCATGATTTTTTTTTGAAACCCAAAAAAATATTAAGTAAATAAATAAAAAAATGATTCTTTTACAACTAATTAATTTAACCAAACCCACTACGATCTTTTAGTTATGAAGTCTCCATCATTTGAAGGGCGTTAATTATTGCTCTCTATCGTCAGCATCTATAAATTATACATGCATGTATATATCCGTGGACATATTTTAGGTATGCTAAATTGTAAGGGTCATTTTTTCTTATGAAATCACCGACCAAAAAGGCTTAATAATATATGTGTTTTGTGTGACATAAAGAACTTATAAAAATTCTGTAAATCTGTAAAAAAATCAATTGTAAAATTTAGGAGAAAACCAAGAGTAAGTTTTGATAAAAATAAAATGATGACAAAAGGTTAGTTATGAATTTTGTTGTAGTATATATAGAAAATTAATCTTCTTGTATAATATATGCCAAATGTTCTAATTCAGTTTTGCTTAGCAAAAAAACATATTAAAAAAAAGAGGGATAAGTTATGTATGGTTGTTAAACTTAGTTATAGATCATGTAAATAGTATCTTAGGATTTCTCACTACTAATTTTGGTCGTTAATCGCGGATAAAACCATAGTCACACAGTTGTTGTTACTATATAATTTCAGATAATTAGACCGTTGTAGATCATTTGAATTTTGTACCAAAAAACAAAACATAGGCATAGTAAGTTAAATATGGTAAGTACTCATCGAGGGATCTCGGTTTTGAAAAATGTTATATCTTTTTAAATCAATTACGCAGACTTCAAGAAATGATTAATATTTAATTTTAAAATTTTTAGTTTGTCTATTCTATATTGGTAAATAATTATTATATTTAAGATACCATTTTTCTAGGGTATACGGGTGGCAAAAAATAGATTTCAGGTAGGACAACATTATGTGTTTACGAAATATTTACATGTCTGGAACCTAACCCGAATTGAATTTTGGACGTACCTAATTCACTAAACCCATATTGGTTTAAATCCTTACACTAAACTAATTCGGGTTAGGGTCAAATAAACCGGTGTGTTTAGATCCGAACCCGATTTTAAACCAAACAAAATATTTTTGTTTGGATCCACATTTTGAATATACTCCTACAACTTATGTTCAAACTTAATTTAATTCGAGTTGGACAAATTCGGTCATTCGGACTAGACAGAGTTTTACCACCCTTGCTAGGGCAAAGCTAACGACCAAGATGTAATAGATATTGGTTTCTCTAATCTTGTTCTTCTCATCAAAACCCCCTGATTGCATTTCCAAGAATCCCAAAAAACCTACTCTTTAATCTTACAGTAATGAACTTAGAATCAAAGAACAACTTGGACACAACACCCATCGAAAGACGATGACGAGAAAAAGGTACATTTCCGATGAACCAAACAAGTTACTCTTCGAACGAGGTTGTCGTTGTAGATGTCTATATTAGTTTAACTAAGTACGATTCCATAGCATGATTAAAAAAAGAACAAACAACTTAAATTGTGGTTTTCATAACTAATGTTTTTGTCGTATACTCTAAACCCTATTTTGTATTTTATGATCAATCTCAATTATGTCGGCAAAATTATTCTGTCCATGAATTATATATAATAAGGTTTTAATTTTTTATTATAATTTTTGCATAGTTTAGACAAAAGGTGCACTCATTATCATGGTAGTTACTTCAAAATCAGGAATCAAATTGTGATTCGATGTCCCCCCTCGGTAGATAGATTAAAATTGACATGTATAGCTACAATTTAATATTCATGTATTTATATATATGTATATGTATATACATATGTTGTCATTGATAAGTGGACCCAGTTATATATTTTTCCATATATAAAGATACAAAACCTAATTCTATGTGGGGTGCACAATCAAATATTAAAAGCTTTGTGGGGTAAGGTGTTCTTTTATATATTTTGTTGACATGATTAACAACAAGTCGTCACATTCATGCACCTCTCTTCCTGGTTTCTTCGTGCATTATTCAATGGTAAGATATAACATTTGGTGCTCCAATTATAGTCACTGTTTTCTTTAATTTTTTTTTTCTCTTAACTTTGTCATTTAACTATTGAAAGGTATCTATTTCGTCATTCAAGTGAGAGAGTGACTGAAAAAATTCAACATGACATTAGTTGGTAAATTTTGACAAACTTGAATAATATTATTTCTAAGCTATTAATATCCAGCACACTTTTAGTGCTTAAATTAGGGTTGTTACGCTAATGATAAATTATCCATTGGTATACCATTATCGACACATTGGTTATCGAAAATGATAGAATACTGGTATACCGTTACCAATACATCGATATGGTAAATTTACCGTTGAATTCGGTATCGGTAACGTAAACAAGGTTCAAAATCGATAAATTTTACGATTACTGACATATATATTAATATTCTGTTAGATTTAAATTTATTTAATTTTTTAATGATAAAAGATACAAATTGCCACTATAAATAAATAAAAATGTTAAATCTTGCATTAGCTCAAGAAGTTCTAATTGAATCAATCTGCATCTTTTCACAAATAGTAGAATCTGCTTGCATCTTCTGCGTAAACGGAAGAGATCGAAGTTAGTTATTATGTTCTCATCAAAGAATGCAGAGAAAATGATTAGAATTAGAGTGTGAAATACCCAAGAGTGGAAACCATAGCAAAAGTGATTGCCATAACTGAATTTTTGAGCTACTGTTTATTTCTCTGAACTTTATTTATTTATATGTGAACTGATTTTTTTTTCTTTTTTTGAGACATATTATTCTTTTTTTTTAAATAGGTTTTAAGAGTTGATAAATTCACCAATTATCGACTTACCATTACCGATCCATCGGCATACTGACCATCAATATACCGATTCTTCCGATAAAGGTAAAGGTATCATTTTTTGAGTTACCAAAGGTATCAGTGTTAAGGGTTTGGTAACGGTAACCGTACCAATAAAAACCCTAGCTTAAACCATACATCAAAATAGTATGGGGATTTTGAAGAGTTAGGTATTTTGGGGATTTTGTTAGATGACGTGTGTAAAATTTAAGTCAAGTGAGATGACAGGTGTAAAAATTACGTCAACTGGGATCATTTGAGAGACGAACGTGATACCTTTGAATAGTTGAGGGACGATTTTAAGAGAAAAAAAAGTTGAAGGACAAAAATGAAATCAAGGGTATAGTTAAGGGATCAAATGTATTTTTTTTGCCATTATTCAATCAATCACTTCATGGGCGCAAAGTATAAGGCCATGCCCTTTAATGGGCTCCATTGTATCTTTAGATGGGCTTGACAATGCCGTAATTAATTATTTAAAATTTTCAAAACATGAATAAAGTAGTAATTAAAGAAAGTGTGAGAAGGCAAGTGAGCCATTTATTGAACGACAATTACCTTGCATGTAAGGGATCATCCATCTATTAAGTGGTGGGTTCGAATCCTACCCCGCCTGAATCCCTCTTTCAAAAAAAAAAGTGTGAGAAAAGCCAAAAGGAGGGTGAATTAAGTTTTGGAGAAACTGTTGAAAGATTAGTTGGGCTTGTTTGTTTGTAGCAAAAAGGAGCAGAAAGTGCAGCCTCCTTTGTTGAAAATAGAAAGGGGATTTAGGTTCACGGAATCACCCATTTACTGCTTTTTTTTTTCACTAATATATAAGATGGACATGACATCTTTCTTAATCACTAAACAAATTAGCACGTGATTAATTGATTAGTAGTGATAATGGATGAATGAAATAATTTACCATCTCATCCCACTATCATGTGTTTTTTTTTTTTTTTTGAGTACCAATACAAATACAATATAGGAGCAAACTATCAGGTCCACGTAAGGGCAGATTAAGCCCACACACTTGAACCCATGACCTGAAGTCAGAGACATACAAAGTCATTGCCACTCAACCAATGACTCATTTGCCACTATCATGTGTTTATTATATATATATATCCGTAAGTCATCATTCATGTTAAATTTTATTTCTAATTGGAAGGTTTCATTCTTTACCGGGAGGTTTCGTCGGTCGGGTCAGCCCGCAAATCTCAAATTCCATGATCCGATATGTTTAGGGTCCAAGGGTTGGGCTAGTTGGCCAAGCGAACCCTATGGAAATTCTTTTAATGAAATATTAAAAATTTTGTGTTAGCAAGCGTCGGCACATGAATCTCAAATCCCATGATCCGACACGCTTAGGGCCAATGTACTAACTATTTACACCACAACAACTTTTCTGATTTCTATTACTCTATCTAATTATAAATAACTTCAAATTTTGTCAAATTAGGGCCTAAGCTGGGGGCAGGCCCGTGAAAAACCTAGGCCCAGACCTAGCATACACGTCTCTCTTTCTAGTTTCTTCATGCATTATTCAATCGAATCACAACATGAGTTAAAAGTATAAGGCCTAGCCCAATATGGCCACCCTGACCCTTGTCGGAGCTGCCTGTATTCCTGGTTTGAAACATGGAAGATTTAGGTCAATAAGTTTCGGTCATTTTTCTTGGATTTGGACACTAATCACATTAGGTAAGCGGGAGTTATTTGAGGTACGCATTTAACCTGAATTAACTATTCTCAATCCTTGACTACTATTTTAAACTTGTGACTGAGAAGTATTGATGTTGCACCCACAACCACAAGGCTTGGTGAGAAGAAGTCACTGCTAAACAACTGAAAGAAGCACAAGAAATAAAAAAACAAAGTAGTGATAGTTTAGAGAGCGATTGATCTTCCGATGACAACTCTCAGTGGCATTTTATCGAACAGTTTCTGGACAATCTGAATTGACCTTCCTATGATCAGTTGACCGCTTCAACGCACAAGTGTTTAAAACACTGAACTAATCATAAAACGCGTTAACTTCAAAACGCAATATAACAAACACAAAACGCGGTTCAAGTTGAGAGGTTCGCGCGATTGTGGGCTAAAAGCAGAACAAACAAATTAATTAACAATTATCATCTTGGAAGCTCAAAAGCAGTTTCATGATCTGAAAACTGCAAGGAAGTCTACGCCATCCGATAAACTTAACGTGACAAGCACACAGACGTTAATGCTTAATCGGCACGTACTTTCGCAACACGATTTCTCTTCATATAAGAATCCAGTTTTAGATGATCTTTGTTTCACTACTTCCTCTGCGCAGACAAGGGGAAAAAAACAACATACAGACAAGGAGAAAACAAATGGCAATCGTCAACAAGTGTTTGAAGGCGAATTCGGGTTCATCAACAATAAGAAGAATTTTGGTAAATTCTTTACCTATATATATACTTACATTCATTTCACTATATAGTACATATATATGAATGTAATTAATCATGGTTTAATTGTTTTTGTGGTTGTCCTAGAAGAAGAGGAACATGAAGGCGAGGATTGAGAGACTGAAGAAGGAAACAAAGGAGATTCGAAAGGAACAGAAAGATATAGCAGAGGGACACAGAGAAATAGCTAAAAAGCTTCACTTGATCAAAACCAGTCATGCCCAAATGAAGAAAGATATTCAGGTATTAAACCAAGGGAGTGCACGCTTGCAGTGTAGACTCAACATCATGTTCAAAATCTTGAAAGCGCGAAAACTCGGCGATTCCATTGAAGAAAAGAAGCTTGTTCAGTTACTCCTCAGCATTACTCCTCCAAACAAAGGAGTTCAAGATGTTTGTTACTCCTCGAAACATGTTTTAGAGATTACATGCAAAATTGATTGACATAAACTACTTATAGTCCTTTTTTTAAGCTATCTATTGTACTTTAAACGTTACGAACTTCATGTTTTATTTATGTTAGAGTGAATCAAATTTACATGTAAATTCAGTTGTTCATTGAAGTTTTACATATAGATAGTAACTTTGTCAAACAATGTGCAAAAGGATGGCCACAAAGGTGTTCATGATCTTTGGAGAAAAAAATTTGAACCAAAAATCACAATGCAAGTGCAGAAACTATTCTTGATTTGAAGGAGGTGATCAACACCGCTTATGATATGGACGTTGCAAGGCAAACTCTCCACCATGATAATGTAGTCTTGGAGGATAATCGCACCGTTCAATCATATGATTTCAAAGAAAGCTATGTTTATCTTCGAATTGAAATCGAACTCTTCCCTGAAAACTCACCCATTATCTATTTGGTAATTGTTCAAAACAAAAGAATGCTCAATTACAAGAACGATCTATGGGGCTAATTGCACTCCACATTTTCTCATTGCCACCTAAAAAAACCTTAATCTCAAAACACCCAACGCGCCAACCTCTTCTCATTCATTTCTTCCCCTTTTTTTTCCTCTCCCTCTCTGTTTTGTCTCTCTCCCATTGTCGTTGACGAAGAGATCACTGACGAGGATATCCACTGTTGACTCCGGTCGGTGGATGAATTTTCAGACGGTAGTGCCTCAGGCTGCTCCGCCTTCACCGACGTTTAATCTGACTCAAGAAGCTCCAACTTTGTCTTTACGCAGGTTGCATTTTCTGTAACCAGTAACGGGATGCAAAGCAGGTCAGTGAAGGAGAAAATAGTGATGAAGCGAGTGAGCCACTGTCCAGAGAGGAAGTTCATACCGGATACAACAAAAAGAATGTGGGGTATGTTGACCTCTTGCCAGATGATGTAGCCGCAGACTCGTCTTGGGCAGATAAGGGGGAAGACGGTGAGAATCACCGGCCTGGAACAAATCAGGATCCTTTGGTTGAGTCGATCCATCATTGGTCTGCAGTCCGTGCAAGAAGCCCTTGAAAATGGTGAGTGTTCAGATCTTTGAGTAGATTTGCACTCGATAGTCTAATTCAATGGATGCTTTTATTGATGAAGCAATGGGCTATCATGATGCATGGCACTTTTTCTCTTAAATTTATGGTTTACTAGTTTGGTTGTATTGACTATTGAGAATTTGAGACTCAAGTTCTGATTTATAGCAAATTTAGCCATGTTAAGCGATATCTTTGGTTTTTTCTTAGCAAATATAGCCATGTTAAGGGGTGTCTTTGGTTTTTTTTTTATAAAAAAAACATGAAAATGGATAACCTCAAAAACATGTGAATTTTTGAGATTTTTTAGTAGAGAAAATGTGGAGTACAAGTAACCCCATCATAAGATATGATTTTGGCACTCTTTGACGTGGTTGAATACACATCGCTTCTTCACATATGCCATACACACATTTGTTGCCAAAAGGGCCAAGTGTTCTCAAATGTATCAACGAGAGTTGATATGATTGATAATCGTCAGTATTCAAACCCAACAAAAATATATTCCTCAGTGCTATTTCATAAAATAAAAAAAAAAGGTGTTCACAAACGTCTCTGGTTCTCTTTCTCCTCGTCTCTTACTCTTCTTTCCACGTTTGTTGCCACAAGAGCCAAGTATTACTAAGGCGTCTCTGGTTCTCTTTCTCCATGTCTCTTACTCTTCTTTCCTTTCAACAACGGGCGAGAAAATGCGCAGGAATGCTTATATTTGCAATCAATTTCTTTATTTTTCTGTTATTCGATCTGCTCGACACAATTCTATGTGTAATTTTCAGATTCCTTGATGAATTATTTGAAGGGGAGCCATCTAGTCGTTACTTTCACAAAAGGGAGAAGTGGGGAAGGAAAGTGGGTGATGGTGAGGAGATTCAGGTCTCTGAGACTTTGTATGGGAGAAAGAAAGTGTTCAGGCAAATGGGTTTTCTTGGAATTCTGAGAAAATTGGTGGAGGAGGATGGGGATGAGATGACCATTTTTCCTTGACTACTCTTTTAAATTTGCACACGTGCGAACACTACGACTTCCTATGACAACTCTCAGTGGTATTTTATCGAACAGTTTCTGGACAATCTGACTTGACCTTCCTATGACTAGTTGACAACTACGACTTATAAAATTCAAGCTTCAACGCAGAAGTGTTTAGAACACTGAACTAGTCATAAAACGCGTTAACTTCAAAACGCAATACAAACACATACAAAAACCGCGCTTCCAGTTTTCGCACGATTGTGGACCAAAGGCAGAACAAACAAATTAACAATTCTCATTAGGAAGCTCCAAGGCAGTTCATGATCCTTAACGTGACAAGCGCACACACGTTAATGCTTACTTTCGCAACACGATTTCTCTTCGTATAAGAATCCAGTTTAAGATGATCTTTGTTTCACTGCTTCCTCTGCTCAAACAAGGGAAACAAAAAAAAAAAAAACACCATACAGACAAGGAGAAAACAAATGGCAATCGTCAACAAGCGTTTGAAGGCGAATTCAGGTTCATCAACACCGCTAAGAAGCATTTTGGTACATTCTTTACTTATATACACATACATTCATTTCACTATATATATATATATGTATAAGTATGGTTTAATTGGTATTGTGATTGTATTAGAAGAAGCGGAGCATGAAGGCGAGGATTGAGAAACTGAAGAAGGAGACAAAGGAGATTCGAAAGGAACAGAAAGACATAGCAGAGGGACACAGAGAAATAGCTAAAAAGCTTCACTTGATCAAAACCAGTCATGACCAAATGAAGAAAGAT
Organism: Tripterygium wilfordii; assembly: GCF_013401445.1. Classification (NCBI taxonomy): domain Eukaryota; kingdom Viridiplantae; phylum Streptophyta; class Magnoliopsida; order Celastrales; family Celastraceae; genus Tripterygium; species Tripterygium wilfordii. Next base: position 4,559,017 of record NC_052246.1, read on the forward strand.
ATTCGGGTATTAAACAGAGGGAGCGCACACCTGCAATGTAGACTCAACATCATGTTCAAAATCTTGAAAGCGCGGCAACTTGGCGATTCCATTGAAGAAAAGAAGCTTGTTCAGTTACTCCTCAGCATTACTCCTCCAAACTAAGGAGTTCAAGATGTTTGTTGCTCCTCGAAACATAAGTTTTCGACATGTTTTAGAGATTACATACAAAATTTATTCACATAAACTACTTATACCCCTTTTTTTTAAAGCTATCTATTGTACTTTAAACGTTACAAACTTCATGTTTTATTTATGTTAAGAGTGAATCAAATTTACATGTAAATTCAGTTGTTCATGAAAGTTTTACTTATAGATAGTAACTTTAATTGTCAAGCAATGTGCAAACTCTTTACCAGAATGGCCACAAAGGTGTTCAAGATCTCTGGAAAAAAAAATTGAACCAGAAATCACAATGCATGCTTCAGGAACTATTCTTGATTTGAAGGAGGTGATCAACACCGCTTATGATATGGACGTTGAAAGGCAAACTCTGTACTATGATAAGGTAGTCTAGGAGGACAATCGCACCATTCAATCATATAATTTCAATGAAAGCTATGTTAATCTTCAAATTGAAATAGAACTCTTCCTTGAAGACACACCCATTCTCTTTTGGGTGTGATTCGAGTCGATGGCAAAGGAGATGAAGGTCAAATTGCTGGAAACAGACACTGTGGCAAGCTTGAAAGAGAGGATCGACGATGAGTGGCATATTCCTTGTGAGGAGATCATTTTGTCCCGAGATTCGACGATTATGGATGATGAGTTTCCTCTTCATGAGTACTTCATTACTGAGTATTGTGATGTTGAAATGATTCACACTGAGTCTCCCTAAGTAGTACTATTCTCATTTCTCAAAGAACATATCCTTCACTTCTGTTGTTATGTTATAGTTCAATAATATATGTTTAAATAAACTGCTTGTTCTATTAAGAATCAAAGCTCGGATATTATTGGATTAATTTTATGATCAGATTACTGTTTAATTGGACATCAATTATGGATTATGTCTCTCTCTATATATTAATGGAATGTTGAAAACACAGAGTGACTTAACTTTCATTTTGATTTCACAATGGCCATAAAGACATTCCTAATGGTAAACAAATCAAACCCAAGAGCACTCCAATTTTGTAAATACATATTTTGGTCACCGAAAAGATATGACTTGTTTTAAAACAATTATTGAGTTTTCAAATTTCTGAACTTAGGTCACTCACGAGTCCTCTTTCTCACGGCCGATCGTTGGAAAATAGAAAATAGAAAATAAAAAAGAAAATTTTGCCCTATATGGCTATATCTAGAACAAAAGAATGGTCACTTACATAAGAAGGATCTATAAAACGTTTTTGCCTATTTGGCACTCTTTGACGTGGTTGAATACACATCGCTTCTTCGAATATGCCATACACACATTTGTTGCCAGAAGGACCGAGTGTTCTCAAACGTATCTGCTTCTCTTTCTCCTTGTCTCTTACTCTTCTTTCCACATTTGTTGCCCCAAGAGCCAAGTGTTACTCAAGCGTCTCTGGTTCTCTTTCTCCATGTCTCTTACTCTTCTCTCCTTTCAAAAATGGGCGATAAAATGCGCAGGAATGCTTATATTTGCAATCAATTTCTTTATTTTTCTGTTATTCGACCTGTTCGAGACAATTCTGTGTGTAATTTACAGATTTCTTGATGAATTATTTGAAGGGGAGTCATCCAGTTGTTACTGTCACAATAGGGAAAAGTGGGGAAGGAATGTGGGTGATGGTGAGGACAGTAAGGTCTCTGAGACTCTGTATGGGAGGAAGAACGTGTTCAGGCAAATGGGTTTTCTTGGAATTCCGAGAAAATTGGAGGATTTCAAGAAAATTGGTGGAGGAGGAATGGGGATGAGGTGGTCTGATTGTGGGTGTGAGGCATGTGTTGATTGGATGAAGGATGGTGGTCAGAGACTTCATGTTGTGGTCAGACAGCCTTCAAGAGGTAATAATTAATTTGAAAAACTTTGCATTGTTATCATTTGATCGTGTTATTCAATTTTGTTGTCTATAGGATGTGTTTGGTTCATTAGAGAATGGATTGAAGGAATAGGAAAATCTCAAGTGCTTGCTGTTGTCTTGGTTTACTGAAGCTAGTTCACTTGATTAAGTTGATTCTGATTGTGAATCATTGAGGAGAGTCTAGAATTTTATAGGAAATAATATCAATGTCTATCAGATAATTTGGCTTCCGGTCATTATTCTACTGAAGTTTAAGAGTATGAATGTGTGATCACAAGTGAAATACATTTCTGGGAAATTCATTTCTGGCATTGGGTTGCAGTGGTTTCTGCATGGTTTGAGTTTGATGAAATTTTGAAAAAATTCCTATAGAAATTTATTGTCCAAGAACAATACGATAATTATACTGTCATTCTTTGAAAATCTGAAGTCTCCCAAGGGGAAGGTAGGGGGAAATTCTAATATATTAGAACTTGTATATGTATAGAGCGGGTTAACCCTTCACAATTATATGTTGTATTGCGCTCTCCAGGTGTGCTTTGCTCCCCCATTATTGCTTAAAATGTCAAGTCTTTGTGAAAACTCCAATGAGAAGAAAAAGGGAAAAAAATAATTGTAATGCTTTACCTGCCGCTCTGCAGAATTAAGACAATCTGTTCAGTAGAATGTTTAATGACTGTTTTTGCCAAATTTATCTCTTAACTAGTATTTGGAAACATATCTTGTGAGGTGCCTTCTTATGTTAGGAGCTCCAGGTTCTGATCCTTCTTTGGGCCAATCATTTTTAAACCAGTGTTTGGCAACATCTCTGCAAGTCTTTTACACCTCTGTATCCTTGCCTAGGAATAGTTTCCTAGGCACTCGTTGGGTTACCTCTTCTTTATCATATTGTGGATGACTTTATGAATTTCAAATTGTTGATAAAATCAACGCTTACTATTGGTTGATTATGTACAATACATATGTAGCTACTAATTCTGTTGTTATTTATGATTGACAGCCACTGAGGAGGATTGCAGTGGGAAGCCAACTGAAAACGTTATATTTTTACATGGTTTCCTTTCTTCTTCCTTGTTCTGGACCGAAACAGTATTTCCAAATCTCTCTGAAACCTCGAAGTGTAATTACAGGTTGTTTGCAGTTGACGTTTTGGGCTTTGGAAGAAGCCCTAAACCAAGGGACTGTTTATACACTATAAGTGATCACTTGGATATGATTGAAAATTCTGTTATTGACCCGTTTGAGTTGACGTCCTTCCACTTGGTTGCGCATTCCATGGGTTGTGTAATAGCGTTAGCCCTAGCCGCAAAGTATTCAAATATTGTAAAGTCGATCACCCTTGTAGCCCCTGTGAGTGCACAAGATTTTTTTACAGTACATGTGAATATTTTACTTCCATGACTAAATACTTGGAAACCGTGTAACTTGTCTTAATAAGAAGATGAAACAAATCAAGCTTGGATGTTTTTCTGTGTATTTTTGCTCCCATACTATTCTTTTTTAGCGGGTTATCTCACGTAAAATCTTGTCTGGTTTCAATTTTCAGCCATATTTTCCCTGCTCTAGAGAAGAAGCAAGTTCAATAGCACTTGAAAGACTCGCAGGAAAAGCGTTGTGGCCACCGCTTTTATTCGGTTCATCATTCATGACCAGGTACGAGCATTTGGGTCGATGTGTTTGTTTCCTTGTTTGCCGAAACCACAGGTTATGGGAGAGAATTCTGAAGCTACTTACTAGGAGAAGGTGAAAAATATAAGCCCAATCTACAAGTCTTTCATTTTTAGGGCCTACTTTTTACTCGAGCTTGATGTTCTTATCCCTTTATTTTTCAGGGATTTGCATTTTATAGTTGTGGATTTGACTAGGCACACCCATCACTCAGCTTGGCATAACATGCATAATGTGATATGTGGAGGAGCAAAGTTCATGGACAACTACCTGGAAACTCTGGCCAATTCTAAAGTGAAAATCTGGGTTGTACAAGGCACAAGAGACCAAGTCGTTCCGATAGAGTGCAGCAATAACATTAAGATGAAGGTTCCAGACTCAGAAGTCGATCACATTGCAAATGCTGACCATGGTACTGTAATATTTGGTAGAGAGAAGGACTTCACAGACAAGTTAGAGCATCTATGGCAGAGAGCAGTTGCAGCCTGAAGATGGGTAGTATGTGAAACAATACTCCCAACCAATGATTCTTTTCACTTTGAATGTAAATAAAAAGATCAATAGAAGTTAAAGATTTTCAGCTCCAACTGCTTACACAATTAATCAAATTCATTCCGAGGAACATTGGCATTGTTTCAATTTATGTTTGCTGGACTTTGAAGGTAATTACTCTTAACTTGGTTATCAAAGAAAATCATAACTGTCTGATACATTGCAGGAACATTGACAAAGATGAAGGTTTTATCATTTATGGTCTATATATTCATAAAGAATGTGATTCTGCAGGTGTTCTTTTGGTCAGTTTATGCACTTATGCTTTTGAGCACATATTGCTACGTCAAAGATAATGTTGAAAATACAAAGCAGTATTGACTTTTATTTGATTGATTGAAATACCGTCAAGAAATATGTTTGTGGTTGAAATCTAACCTTGTTGTATTTTGTTGAGGGATTAAAATCTACCAAATCACGTGAAAACCAAGCGCAAGCTGAGGTTGTTGGTTGATAAACAAATTTTACCAAAATGTCGTTAAATCTTACTATCAATTCAAGAGACTGATAAAAACATGACACCTAAAAATTGAATGGCAGTTTCTTCTTCTTGCATTGTTTTCAGGTCCAACCGCCCTTCACTTCCTAACACAACCTCGTTTTCATCGTGGACTTGGGAGTATTCTCCAAATCCAATCATAAATGGACAAAAGGGTTAAAATGATTAAACTTCAAATATAGAAGAAATAAAGATAGAAAACGTACTGTTGGTTGAACGATAATTACATTGCATGTAAGATATTATTTACTCATTAAGTCGTGGTTTCGAATCCTATCTCTTCTCAAATGTTTGTTTCAAAAAAAAAATAAAATAGAAATCCTACTGGTCTTCCACAATATTTGTTTTGTATTATTATTACTATTTCAATTGTTTAGATATCTTTCAAAATCAATTTAATTTTTAAAAATAAGTGAAGAATTCATAAATGATGTTATTTATAATTTTATATCTAGACAATTCACAATTCCTCTTAGGGAGGTTGGTGCACCAGATCCCTTGGCTAGTGCTCACTCCACCTCAAGCAGAGACATAAGTTGTCTTCACCTACCAATACACGTCTCTTTATTCTTTCTTCCAACCCTCAATCTTTCTTGACAGTAGAAAACAAGAGGGAGAATCAACACCCATTATTTTCTCCAACCCATTTTCGGATTCTGTTTCCTTTTGTTGATATTGGGGTTTCTAAAGTTGCTGTTTTTCTTTGATTCTTGATTGAGTAATGAATTTGGAGTTCTTGCAAACAGTAGATACCCAGATTCTTGTGAGTGTAGCTGTGGCTATTGTGGTGGTTGGTGTTGGTGCTGTCTTCGTGTTTTCGTCTAAGAAGCCCAAAGGTTTGACTATTGGATTCGTTATCTTTTCAATCTTTGTTTCTGTTCTTTCCGTTGTGGATGTTAAATACATTTTGTAGTGAACATACAAATCTAATAGCTGTCCCTTGAAAATGTTTTTAAGTGGGTATTTGTCATTAAGTTTATATAATTGGAAAAGATGTGATCTTGAGGTAATTAGAACTCATTAGATGTTGCAGAAGAATATGAAGCTGCACTGCTGCAGCTGTTGACATTCTGCCACATTTTGTGCATTTTTTTGCTATGCTGTAGCTTATTACTATTAACACCCTGACTCTATGTCTTGCTTGGATAACTTCGTTTTCTCATCTCATGTGATGCCTTTTCTTCCTTGATTGAACTTTGAATTTGAACGATTTTAGAATCTTTGTTGGAATTTCGTTCTTGCTGCTGACTGTTTGTGAACTTTCTAGTTGAGGGATTGATATCTAATTCAGAGAGTAACTTCTATTTTTTTTTTGCCTTTACTTTCTTCTATTATGTTGTGAAACTGTGTACTTTCTTTTCATTTATTCTTGTGACTGAATGATGAATATCAGGGACATCTGAAGATAAAATTTAGTTCCTGCATATTGCAGAACATATTTGTCTTCTACAAATACTCTAGAATATGGTGGGTAGGAGAAATTTTGGGTGCTTTTTATCATTTATGTTACTACACTACAATTGTATTGGGGAAGTTCTAACTCTTTACGTTTGCAATTTTTTTGAATTTTATCAAGTATCACTATCTATAAAGTTATCTATTTTCCTTCATGTACTTCTGTTTTGGGTCAACTTGGCTTCTGCATAAAGTGTTTTTTTTTTTCACCATGTCCTTGTAATTATTTATTTCTAAAGATTGGCAAAAACTATCTGATGTTTTCACAGGCAGCTTTGATCCTGAAAAATTCAAGGAGTTTAAACTTGTCAAGCGCACACAGCTGAGCCATAATGTTGCGAAATTCACTTTTGCACTTCCTACTCCTACATCGGTTTTGGGCCTTCCCATTGGACAACACATAAGTTGCAGGTTCAGTTGACTATATGTTTTTCCCCACTGTATGCTGTCTGAGCAAAACTATATAAGCCATATTGTTCTTTTTCCCAATCTGCTAGTCTAAGTGGTGAATCCACTGAATGTTTTTGGATGATATTTTTTGTTAGAGTTGAAATTGATATTAAATATGGGTCTTTGTTCGGTCTTTTAACTTGTTACTTGTGCAACCAGGGGAAAGGACGGCCAAGGTGAAGAAGTTATTAAACCTTATACTCCAACTACCTTGGATTCTGATGTTGGACATTTTGAATTAGTTATTAAGGTAAAACTCTCTGTTCATGGACTTTATTTTTTTTTTTTTGCTTTTATAATTATATTGTTCCATTTCTGAACTGGCACTCAATTCTACTTGTTATTGTCGATAGATGTACCCTCAAGGAAGGATGTCACACCATTTCCGTGAGATGCGTGTCGGTGATTATCTTTCAGTGAAGGGACCCAAGGTACATATCTCTTTCACGAATGAATTCTGAAACTTCTTCTGGCCATGAGCTTGTTACCGTATGCCTATGATTTGCTAGTTTGTAATGTTGTTATCCACTCATTAAAACAGTGTTGTTTATTCATGGGATTCAGAAAAGTTTCTAATTACACATCAGTTTTGATTCTTCAAATAGATATGGTCATTCTGCATTCTTTACTATTTTATGCCATTACTTTCTTATATTTAACTATCTTGCCATTGTGCTTTTGTTCCTTTCATTTGGTGTTAGACGTAATGCAACAAGAACCTCGCACCAAAATGAATTTCATATATACGTTTTAGAGAAGAACCGCTTCAAAGGTACCTCAATTTCTCTGTAGTTAGCCATTAGATTGCATCAGAGTTGTATAAATCATATATTGCAGACCTGTTTAATCCTTCTGCAGAAGCTGCCAATGGCTATAGATCTGAACCAAAAGAGGGCCAATTATGGGTAGATTTATGATCACTGTGCGTTTAGCTAAACTGTAAAGTTATGGATGGTGGAATCTAGTCTGTCTTGAGTACTTAAGAAATTTCTGCATCTTATTCTGAATTATAAATTTTGAGACTCAACAACTCTTTTTACTGGAAAAGTGGCCTACCTCAACGTTAAACAGGGTTAGGGAAAAATACATTAGTTATATTATAGGGCCAAATATAATGAACGCAAACTCTATAATTTAGTTTTTACCTGCCATACCTGAGAGGGCTCTGAAAGGCTAAGAAAATTAAGTTGAATTCTTTCTATTATCTTTTTGGTGATGTGATCATTATGCTCTTGATAAAATTGTTTATACTCCCTGTATACATTGCGTTGGGCTTAATTTACTAGACCTGAATTTTAATCAAAGATATGGTGTTGACTGCCGAGCCTCTTCTAATTGCCGCTCCTTCTATGTCATGTTGGTTTGATTACTCAGATTCCTTTTCATATGCATATACTTTTACTTCCTTATTTAATTGCGAACATAATAATGTATGCTCTGTGAAAGAATATGGTTCTAATGTCTTTGTTGGTTTGCGAAATTTTAATTGCACCAGGGTCGTTTCAGGTATCAGCCTGGTTCAGTTAGAGCATTCGGGATGCTTGCAGGAGGATCTGGGATTACTCCAATGTTCCAGGTTTGTTTATTGAGAAGTTAATTTGTATATTTACTTGCCTTAAGGGGAAAAAAAACATTGTATGTTAACTTGCACAAGTTCCCTATGTTTCTTTGATTTGTTTGGCATGCCATGGTTTCTAGACTATTGCTTTTTGGAGGTTTAATGATCACATGTTAGTTAGTGTCTTGCTTTTATGCTGTAGGTTGCCAGGGCCATATTGGAAAACCCAAAAGATAAGACAAACGTACACCTTATATATGCCAACGTTACCTACGAGGACATTCTTCTTAAGGTAAGCTGCAATTCATTCTCGGTTTGTGAACTATTTAGTATCATGACAATTAATAGGACTTGGCCTTTGTTTACCAAGGGATGCCTTGACTATATGGGTAGTTGCAGGCAGCTGGGAGAAAGGGAGGCTATGTCAATTGTATCATGCAAAACACATTTGTTTAGTGTACTAAATAATAACTTGACAGTTTTCTGCTCAGCTAAAACATAGTATAGAGTATCTTTTAAGACGAATTTTGGGCAGCCTTACATTTTGCAGGTTTGGAATTGGTTTCTTTAGTTTATATCTTTATTGAACCCGCCTCATTTCCTTTCTACATGGTTTTTATCGAAAAACCTTGCATTTGTTGCTAACTATTTAGAGAATCAATTTATCTTTTCTTTTTCATAGTAGCTACTATAGTTGTTGAATAGTATGCAATTCTTTATGAATATGATATTCCTAAGTAGGATATATTTAAATCCCTAAGATGAATACATGGGGACTAATACTATCTATGCAAGTAGATTATATTATGAATCAGAAATGAATATTTTTATATGAGTTGTTTCAGTTGATTAAGTGAAACTAGTTAATTCTTTGTACATACTTGCAGGAAGAATTGGATGGCCTTGCAGCCAAATACCCTGATCGCTTTCATGTGTACTATGTTCTGAACCAGGTTAGTTCCCTTATGCATTTCTTTCCACATCTATTTCGTTCTTTGATTTTAAAATATCATTGTCATTGTGTAAATATTCTTTGAAGAATCTGAGTTGTTGTTTTAATCACTTAATGTCGCCCTCCTACTTCATTTTGGAGTGCCACTGCGCTGAGCGGGCTGAGTTTTGTTCCACTCATGCTCAGTTTAAATCCTACTTCTATGTTTTAACGTCTTAATGGCTGACGGATGTTCTTGCAAATATTAACCTCCTCAGCCTCCTGAAGTGTGGGATGGTGGTGTTGGATTCGTGTCTAAAGAAATGATTCAAACGCACTGCCCTGCACCAGCATCTGATATCCAGGTAGAGTCTTTATGTTCATGTCCCTTGTACCGCCCTTCGATTCTCGTGTGCATGTGGGTATCTGTATGCATGTGTATTAGTTGCCCGTCTTTTGCTTCTCATATGTATCAATTCATAAAGAACTTATTGAGGTCTTGAAATTCTTCAGATTTTGAGATGTGGTCCTCCTCCCATGAACAAGGCTATGGCTGCTCACATTGAAGCTATTGGCTATGCACCTGAGATGCAGTTTCAGTTCTAATCTTTCACCAACTCTGTCATCATCTGTATTGGCTATGAACTCTTTGATTGCATGGTTGTAATAAGGAGATTTTAGTCTTTTTGGTTCTGTATTTTTTGGATCAAAAGGATCTTAATGGGAAACCTGAGCATTGGAACAAGTAAATCTAATAGCATTCTTCCTAAATTATGGTGGTGTTTTTGCTTTATGAGGAATGTTGATAACAATATCATGACAAGTGACCTACCAACAGTAATTTGTTTTCTCAATACCTGGCCATTATACAAATCAATGGTGAGTGGCCTTAAACAAATACCTATGTCTTAAAATCTAGGGTTACTTTTCCAGTTTTCAATGGAAGTGGCATATCCCATGAGAGGATCATATTAAGCATGTAGTACCTGCAACAACTTAAAATTATAATAAGGTTCAAAGGATTTAAAATTGGGTGAAGAAACAGAGAGACTAGTTGGATTCTACCTCCCCAGTATTGCCTTACCTAGTTGGATTCTAGTATTATCCAATCTGGCTAGTAAAAAACACAGGAATGTTAAGCCATTGTCCAGGTAAGGGGAGGCACCAGATACAATAAAATGATTAAAAAGAAGTCTAACATGTTTTGCAACTCAAGTTTCTCAAAGCCAGATGCCAACAAATTGTTGATCAAGTAAAGCATCCAACTTCACTTTTAAATTGTTAAATCGAACACCCATATTTTATTGCTTCTCTATTTCTGAACAATAATTTGTTTTATTCAGTTACAGAACTCATTCAAGAATTGTTAAAGATAAAAGAAATCTGTTATATTAGCATCATCTGAACTGAAACAAAAACTTTGAAATAAGGGATATGATGCAGGCCTTTCAAATTCCTTAATTATATGAAATTGTTATCCTGCAATTAATGGCCAATTTAATACATGGATTTGGACACTCTTATTTGCTTGTAAGGGAGTCTCCAAAAGTTAATTAAATTTATTTTGGCTAGAGTAGGTAATCGAATAAAGTCACAATAAAGAACTGTCCTTTTCAATTTCCATGCGAATCTCAGCTTTTTCTTCTCTTTTTTTTTTTTTTTAAAATATTATGGTTGAATTAATTAATACTAAAATGACAGAAAAAATTAATGAAGGCAACCCCCACAAGGAAGACGACTTGGTACACAGATTGCTACAAGCCTCCCGCTTCAATAGCTAGACCCGATTCCCACGCTGCCTTTGTGACTCATCTTCTTTGCATCTGCTTTACATAAATTTTGAAAGAGAGAGAAAGCTTGGGACTTGGAAAGCATAGAGAGAGAGAGAGAGAGAGAGAGAGAAAGAGAGAGAGAGAGAGCGAGAGATTTGGGGGGAGTTGTAACGACAACCCAACAAGAACTTCAACAACAACAGCAACAGAAGCTACTTTTTTGGTGTATATGTGGCTTTCCTTTACGGTACGAATTAAGAGACTCACAATGATTTGGTAATAAACTTGAAAAAGGAAGCTCCTTTTCTTTTTCTTTCATTGCTTTTCTTGGTGGGTTAATGTGCTTGGATTTTGATTTCATCTTGGTTTCTTGTTGGAATCTCAGTTCATTTGGATGTAAGAAGTTGCTTTCGTTTACTGGGTGTTGAAATTTTTTGCGCAATATTGGGGTTCTTAGTCAATGTGATTGGTAATGTCATACTTGATTACCAATCTTAGGAAATTGGTCATGGCGGCTACTACTAGTTGTTCTTTCATTGCTCATAAATGTGGAAATATCATCTTTGGATGATTTGATGTTTGTTAGAATTCATTGCTCAGTTTTTGGGATGGGTAGTACTCCAATGGCAGAGAGGAATTCCTCTGCCTCCTCCCTAGTGATCGTTTCTAGGAAATCTTTCTTTTGTTTGTTTACTTTCACATCACTTCTGTTCATAATGTCATGGTTTTTTGTTTTGAGATCTAGTGGTCGTCCTCAGTTCATTGACCATGGGTTGTTACCCAGTTCCAAACAATTTTTTGTTACTGAAAATGGCAATCCCGAAACCCGGATTCAAAATAATGTTGACCATTCAGTAGGAAATCGATCGATTCTTAGAGACAATAAGGGAGGAGAAGAAGAAGAAGAGACACCTGAGAAATTAGTGGACGTTAAGTGCAATGCTGGTGATAAACAGACCCTTAGGGTTTTCTTATATGATTTGCACCCTGAGTTTCATTTTGAACTCTTAGACTGGAAACCCTCTGGAGAGAGTGTTTGGCCTGATATCCGAACTAAAATACTGGATTACCCTGGTGGGTTGAACTTGCAACATAGTATAGAATATTGGCTTACACTGGATCTCCTTGCTTCGGAACTACCTGGTTCGACTAGTGCTCGTAGTGCAATAAGAGTCCGCAATTCCAGTGAGGCTGATGTTCTATTTGTCCCTTTCTTTTCTTCATTGAGCTATAACCGGTATTCCAAGGTGAATCCACATCAAAAGAAGAGCAGGAACAATTTTTTGCAAGAGAAGTTGGTGACGTTTTTGACAGCTCAACCAGAATGGAAGAGGTCAGGGGGACGTGACCATATAGTTTTGGCTCACCATCCAAATAGTATGTTAAAGGCGAGGATGAAGTTGTGGCCTGCAATGTTTATACTTTCAGATTTTGGAAGGTATCCTCCGAATATAGCAAACGTTGAGAAAGATGTCATAGCTCCTTACAAACATGTGATTAGACGCTATGTTAACGACAAGTCTGACTTTGACAGCAGACCTACTTTGCTTTACTTCCAAGGAGCCATATACAGAAAAGATGTGAGTGCTTTGCTTCTTTAATAGGTCATGAGTAGTTTTCATTACTTTGTTTTGCATTGAATAGTCTTTTGAGTTTTCCTAAATATTCTTTTTTTGGATTATTAGAGTAGCCACTATATGTTGTTTGTTAATTGCTTACTATCAAGGCTTAAATTGTTTCTTTTTCAGCTGTGACCACATTTGTCAAACAAGTTTTTCAGCTGATTAATATGGACCGTCATATAGGAATTCGCTGTACTGATTGATGTTTTCTATAAGAGTGTGCGAAAGATTTCTGAATAAGGTCCAGTATGTTGTCCTCCAATTTCATTACTGGATTGTCATTGAATATATGCTTCCTGATCTAAAATTGTACCCAATATCTCATATAGCATAAATTTGATATCTTGTGTGTTATCTATGTGCTGATCTCCTTAGCCCTATCTTTGTAATTGCTTTCAAATGCGTATACTCTTGGTACTTACTACTCAACAATCGCTTGTTATATAAGGTTCTTCAAAACCACTCACAAAAAATTCAGAAAGTCGATTGCTTGTTTGCAGTCACCTTATGAAGTGCGTTTTTTAACCTCATCTACACTTAATGGTTCAAATATTTTGGTTAGTTTGTCTCTTTGTTTTCCATGTTCTGTTTCTTCGTCAGCTTGTATTATTAGGTACTCCAAATGTGAATGTACCGTATTGGATTTTGCAGGCCATTGGCCATGGAATTCACTAGCTTCTGTTTCCTCTCATATTCTCATCTCAAGATTACTTTTACACTTTGTCTCTGCCTGATCTTTTGCTTTTTCTGGTTTTTTCATACTCAGGGTGGCTATGCTCGGCAAGAGTTGTTTTATCTTCTAAAAGATGAAAAGGATGTGCATTTTTCATTTGGGAGTGTTCAAAAAGGTGGAATCAACAGTGCTAGCCAGGGAATGCACTCTTCAAAATTCTGCCTCAACATAGCCGGTGATACCCCATCATCCAATCGCCTCTTCGATGCCATTGCTAGCCACTGCGTTCCAGTCATCATCAGCGATGACATTGAGCTCCCTTACGAGGACGTTCTCGATTACTCACAATTCTGCATATTTGTCCGCACATCCGACGCCATCAAGAAGAACTTCCTCATAAACCTCATCAGGAGTATAGGGAAAGACGAATGGACCAGAATGTGGAAGAAGTTGCAAGAAGTCGAAAACTTCTTCGAGTTTCAATATCCATCTAAGGAAGGTGATGCTGTCCAAATGATATGGCAGGCTATAGCTCGCAAGGTTCCCTCCATTAAAATGAAGATCAACAGGTCTCGGCGATACTCTCGCTTTGTTCCCCATAAAGATAGAGGTTTAAGCTCAGTACCATCACCTAATAATTTTTGGTGAGTAGGAAAACTTTTTTTTACATGATTTGTTGCCCCTGCAGCTGTTAAAGCACAGAAAGCATTTAGGTTCTGTTGCTTGAGCAGATGGCAGTTGCGGCATTGCAATTCTAACTGCAGATTTTGTGTCTTGAAAAGCATAATCTTCTCTGTAAAGATGAGACAATGGACAATGTTGATATTTGGGCATTCAGTTTTCTCACATTCTTTCATTTTGATAGTAACTTTGAGCTTTTTACTACTCCTTGATGTCTAGAACATGGAAAATCTAAGACATTGTTCATATATAATTGTAAAATGTTAAGCCCCCTTCTCTCGAAAAACTACCCACACCCACTTTTCAACGTTTGGAGAGGAGGAAACAATGATCGCCTCCACTGCCTCTTCTTCTCCCCAGCTACTATTTTTAATGCTTTTCTTAGTTTCTTGTTTCAATAATATGGGCATATGGAGAGTTTATCCCTTGAATCTCTGTTTGGAGATAACTTAGTTTCAAGAGCGCTGTATGATCGGAAGTCCATCAACACGTTCTAGATTTCAAGCAACAAGTTCAAGCACATATATGTATGATATCAATGGATTTGGATCTATATCTAATTTCCATATCTGTTTAGAGGATTGTTCAAATTGATAGATATGTTTTGCTCAAGTTGTTTCTTTTGGTGATTGTTTGTTTAGTCTATTTGTTATATCCCGATGTAATTTGTAGTCAATTATGTTATGGTGTAGTACGCTATAATCCGATGTTGTTCGGTGTTTGTTATTTTCTAGTGTAGTCTAGCGTTTGTAAATTTCTAGGGTAGATTGTTATCATAAATTTCTTGAGATGATTTTTGTTATCATAATTGGAATGTTTCTTAGGATTACTGGTTTCCTATCTAGTGAAAGAATTCCATTACTTGTAAGATATTAAGATAGTGATAGAAGTGAATTAGGACATAGAAAATGAAAATCCGGAGTTCGAGTCCTACCCTTTTGATTTAATGTACATGCACTTTAAGGGGTGGATGAGTATGCTAGAGGACAGACATGGGCCAGATTCAACTTGGTTGGGCCTTGAAGGATATTTCATTAGTAGGCCATTATGGGCCAACATATTTGTAGGAGGTGGATGATTTTATTTTTTTCTTTTTTAATAAACCCCAAAACTATTTTGCTATCCATTGATTCAATATTAATTGTCCGCTTTGGATTTATCAGTTCCCGTAAATACATATGAAACACATTCCATGCATGGATTAGACCCTGGACCAGTAAAATGAGAAAGAAATAAATTATTTATCAAATTTTGTTGTCACATTTATCATAAATTTAATTCAATTAAATACCCCATTTCCCCACTTGATTATTCTGGCCACAGTGAATTACATTGGGGGAGATTTCCCTTTATTTGGAAGTTTTTAGAATTATGAATTGACAATGATATTTTATTTTTATCAGATTGGGTATTAATAAGGGTTTTTTTTTCTTCAAATTCTTCATTGGTGGGCCCAACCCAATAATACTTATCCTAATTTGAAGGCCATAAAGTATTAGTTAATGCATGTATTGGACTTGTAGCAAATGAAAGAGCAATCTACTAGTGTCTCTTTCTGCGTTACAGCTTGCATTGATGATGTTGATTTTCACTAGAAAAATTGAAAGGAAAATAAAATGAAATAAATAAATAAATTAAAGAGAGTAAGCTAATGATGGTTTAAATATAGGACAGAAAATTAAATTTTGCATTCAAAGCAGTGGGATCAGAGAGTAATTGGGCAATAACTAGGAGATGTTATTGGCTGACAGCATTTAAAAAATCTTGCTTAAATTTATATTTCACCCAATGAGGCTTAATGGGTGTGTGCCACGTGTCCTCATTTCAATTAGGGTTTTTTTTGAACTTGAAAAATTGGGGGTATATTAATGAGGATCATAACCCATAGGAGGTGGCCTGTTATTTCACATGCCAACCATGCAACGTTAGGTGGAGATGATAGTAATGCTAGAAGGTGATGTGGATGGAAAGGATAAATTAAAAAATAAGGGGTTTTTTTTTTTTTTTGGTTTATGTTATTCATAGGAAATTGAATGTTGCATTCAGGAAATGAAAGGGTTTTTATTTCAGTCTTACCTGCCAGAGAGAACTGGCATCAAATTAATTACTAATTTACAGCAAGATTAATTTATGGGTATTCATCAAACTATATGTCAAAGAACTTCGATCACTTAATCATGTATGTTTGTGTGTTTGGGTATACATATATGACAGAAACATGTAATGACATATCATAATATATCCTAGACATGCATCACAGCTATATATGCCTAGTCACTTTCTTTTTTCTTTTTTTTAATACCGAGGATGACCTAGCCTAACGTATCTTTCAAACAGGTAAGTGGGTATAAATTCGATCGAGTCGTCAAGATAGTGTGCACCACCTTTGCAACAGTTTGGATTGGGGCAAAATTTATTCGCGTAAGCTCCAAAGGCGGGACAAACCCAAAATGTAAAGACCACTGAGAAAAACCTCAGAGGGTTTCGAATGCCGAATGTGCGTACATACGGAGCATCTAGTCTAGAACACACGCTACATATATGAGTATATATATAGTAATTATAAAAAAGACCCCCTGAATGTTTAATTTAGACCTCTCTATTGAAAAACATTATGCTCAAATTATTGAAACAAGAAGACACGTGACAAATATTAGTAATCATATTTTATAAATTTTTTATTTTTAGTGTTATTTTTTTTTGTACTTTCGAAAGTATAATAGATAACCCAAAAAAAATTCCAAGGATGCTGCTCACGAATCTTCGCTTAGCTTTGTCTACCTGACATAAAATCATATGTATGCCATTGCGACTCCGTTCATGTTAAGTGTTGGCTTCGCCCATGTGTGTTATACTCCATATATATGTAATGCATAAAGATGTTCCTAAAACAATATTGACCAATGAAACATATAGACTCTATGAAGGTACAAAGCATTTGGGTTTTCGATTTGCATGAAAGTGTGTACAAATGAAGAAATTTGGTTGTGTAGTAATTATTACATGAGAAATCAAGGACTTTGGTAGGTAACCACAACTCCACAACTCTACAAGAATTAAAGAATTGATATTTTGAATTGTAATTGTAAAATTGGGTACAAATTTTGGTAGGGAATAGTGCCTGCATATATGCAACTGCAAAAGCACAATCATGAGTTGTTCAATGGAAATGAAATCACATATAATATTAAGTGCTTGATCCTATCTAATGAATTGCATTTAGTTTCTAACTTACCAAGTTGCCTCACTATTGAATGTATATCCTCTGATAAAAAAAAAGAAGAGAGAATGTATATCCATACAGAACCCTACAAACACACACACACATATATATATATATATCCCATATAGTTTAATGTGAGACTATAACTAGAGATTACATTAGAATTTGATTTGCTCAACTTGTTTCATTAATAGTTGTTATCATCAATTGTAATCTTAATTAATTCATCCAAATATATATATACTATGTTTTATTGAGATCTTAGTTTAATAATTAAAGTTATGATTATGTATATCAAATATTTATTCTGTGCTGGCCACCTCTAAATGGTGCAAATAGATAGATATATATAGGACTATATCTTAATGTATGTGGAGATAGTACTGTTGCATTCATTTCAATCAGAAACCTTAAAGCTACATTTTCACGTGAAAGATCTTATTTTCATACAAATTAAGTTCAACAATTGACAACCCATCTAGGCTTTCTTTAGTTTTTTTTTTTCCTCCCTCAATAAGAATAAATTATTGAGTTTTGTAATTAATTAACTGTATATTTCACTCTTTATTGGTAAAAGGTTTATGAGGGGACCATATATATGTGTATGTGTGTGTATATATATGGGTTGTGAAAGATTTTGCATGAAATCATCATCACTGCCATTACCAGTCTTTGTTTCTCCCACCGAAAGGTTCCTTAAATTCACATGTTTTCTACCAAGAAAAGAGGGCACTAAGAGGCTACTCTTTCCCCCTATTTTGGTATGCAAGACTTTCGTGACACCCATCACATTTTTACTTTTATGCTTATTATTCTTCTTGCATTGTATATTTAATTTTCTTCTCCTTTCTTTCCTAAAATGAGGCTCATATATATGTACACATAGTTTCCAAGTCATTACCAAAAATTGCATACAAGAAAAGGATTTTTGTGTTTATATCAATTACCACCAACATTATAACTCTACCATGGAGTATATATATATATATATAAGTTGGCGAAACTAGAATGCAAATTAATGATTCCTGCATCGATCTTGCTTTTGATTTGGTTAAAACTCAATAAATGTAAATGGTCATCGATCAATATGAAATGTCTCTAAACATGAACATTACTTGTTAATGCTAATACTTCACCTATCTAGGAAGTTATATGCCCACCTAAAACTAAATAAATAGAGTGCAAAAAAGAATCTTAAGTAATAATTCTATGGCTTCAGATAATATTGGTCAACAGCATATTAATCAGCATTAATAATTTTCTTGGATTTTCGGCTTCATAGATATATAATTAACCAGTACATATAAAATGTGAGATAATTAATTACTAATTGGCTTATTAATCTGGCCAGAGTAGTACTAATTTAATATTCATAACATAAAAATAAGAAGAAGAAAGAGACCACACATTTAGTGATTAGATTAACAACATTAATGCCCATTGAAAGATAATGATGTTAATTACAGTTTGAAGAAGAGATCCCAACTTTTCAGAACCTCACATATATAGTAATAAAAAGATTAAAACCCTAGAGAGAGATAATCAATACTTCTTCTTCTTCTTCTTCTTTTTTCACCTAGGTCTTCTATGCATTCATACTTATAACTCAAAACTAAAAAACAAGTCTTAATTAAAAAGAAGAAAAGAAAAAGGGACTTAATTAAACAATGACATCAATTCTCAAAACATTGGTGATAGCTCCATTATATCTTCAACTTGAGCACCACTTTCATCCAAGAGCCACTTCTCAAGAAATGATAATGGAGGAGGAGGAGGAGTAGGAGTAGTGTTAATGCCTTGACTTTGCTTCTTATGATCCATCACAATCTCATCCTTGTCACCCTTGACAAAATCATCATCTAGACACCCTTTTGTCTCACAATCACAGCTAGACTTCTCCCATCCTGAATTATTAGCATTAATCAAGTTTCCGAACGACAATATAGACTCAAAATCATCGTTCGATATCATACGATGATCATCTTCACATTCTTGCTCAGCTTTGGGTTCATAGCAATGAAGAGGAGTGGTGGTAGAAGTACTAGTCATGGCTTGTGATGAGGTGGCACTGTTTTGATGCTTTTTTGGTGATGATCTCATCCAACCTTCAAGGAGTCTTGAGATGTTTTCAGTGCTTGAAGCATATGTGGAGGATTGGTTAGGCCTTAGAGGAGGAGAGAGTGATGATCCATGGCTGCTAGTGAGATGATGATGATCAAAGCTTCTTCTTTCAACAAAACTACTCTTTGATGCTAAGAATTGTGGTGTTGGTGTTGTTGTTGTACTACTTGATGTGTGATCTTCCAAGGCTGGTTGAAGCTTACTTAGCTTCTTCTTTAAGTGGGTGTTCCAATAGTTCTTTATGTCATTGTCTGTTCTTTGTGGAAGATAAGAAGCTATTGCCGCCCATCTGTCATACCAATTAAATGTTGAAAAGAATCAATGAACATCATCAGAAATTAACAAAAACTGACTAAAACCCAAAAGAAATCAAGATTAAAAGAAGAGAAGAAGAAGAGGTGTTTGGAGATTCAATTATTACTTGTTACCCAATAGAGCTTGCAAGTGAATTATCATTCCTTCTTCATGGGGAGTGAAATTCCCTCTCTTGATTCCTGGTCTTAGATAATTAGTCCATCTAAGCCTGCAACTTTTGCTACACCTTAACAAACCTTTATAGGGATCAACAACAAGAGATTATAATTGATTCAATCTTAGTACTAATATAGATAACCTAATTAAAAATTAACAATTGAAGAACAAATTTTTGGCATGAAAAATAGCAAAATATGAAAAAATGATTGAAACCCATTAAAGAAAAAGCAATGATTTAGGGATATAGTTAATTACCTGTGTTGGTGGGCACTGATCTCCAATTCCCAGGACCATGTTCTTGAATATAAGAGACTAAGATGATGTCTTCTTCAGGAGTCCATGGACCTTTCTTGATGCCAACTTTTTCACAGCAAGGAGGTCTCCCCATGACTGACTTTCTTTCTTTCTTTCACTCTCTCTCTATTTGTCTATGTCTAGGCTTGTATGGGCCTTATATATATTCAAATAGTTCTAATGGTGTAGGAGTGCTTATATATGTGTGGTGCTTTTACTTTTAAGAGGAGAGAAGAAACTCTAGCTCTTTTTCCCCCTTAAAATTTTTTTTGATTTTGATCTACCTAGCTGAGTTATTGTTGCGAAAAGAAAAGATATAGCAAGCGCACTAATCACTCAAGTAATATAAGAAAAGTAAAGAATCATTTTAGAATCGTTCTCATGGAGATTGTTCACCTATTAGGTATCAAAAGTGTTCTAGTTCTAAATTATTTGAACATAATAAAAAGTGAAGGATTATTAAAAGTAAAAATTAATAAATAAAAATTAACCAAAAACACAAATCAATAAAATCAATAAATAAAATGGATTCACCAATTGGGAAAAAAAAAACACTAAGACATTCGACTCGGCTATATAACCAATCCAATTCAAACCATTATTAAATTATCATTCAAATTGACAGTGAAATACTTTTAACCTATCCAACACCCTCTCTCGAGTATAATTAAAATTATGGAACAAGGATTGATAAATGAGCTTTTATAGGACAAAATAGAAGCGTACAAAGACTTGGAAAATTCCAACGGACAAAGTTAGCGCCGTGACATAAGGCATGTTTGCTATATTTTCTTTCTTCTTTGTTTGTCCGTTTTCTTTTCCCTTCAAAGCTCCAATTGTCACAACTTTATTAACTCATACACAAACTAAACAAAAATAAAATAAACTAAATATAACCAAACAAAGAGAATTTAGCATGGATTGAAGTACAAAATGTATGAATAAAACATTGAGTACATGGACTGCTTAAGAAAAATAAAATCATGCGGGTCTAATGTATCAACGAGAATGGACAAATTCAAAACGGACAATATATTTGATATGAGTAAGACTAAAACTTACAAACGGACGATATATTTGATATGAGGGTTTTCCTTTTTGGGCTCACATGCCATGGCACATCATCATCCATGGTAGGAGAGGTGTAGGAAACTTCATCATCCTTCCTGCTTGGCTTGTTTATTAAATAATTAAGTTCAAAATTTAGGTTCAAAATTGTTTATTTATCGTAGTGATTAAACATAAACAAGCTTACGTTTTATCAAATTCAATCAAGAGCATTTATATATATATATATGTATATTACTTGCATCAAAGCTTCTACATATCCTTGTCAAAGTAGTTATTTATTATAATTCTTTTGATGAGCAATTAATATATAAACTTATCACATATATACCATAAATGGAAAAATGCTTCCATTTTTATACATGAAAATGATACAGAACCGAAAGGCCACTCTAGAAACTTAAGAAATTAATACATAGCCAAGATCCATATAACAAAAAGGAAGGAAATAAACATACTTGATGATATTTAAAAAAAAAAAAAGGAAAAAGAAAACTAAAATATAGTCATATTTATTTTTCCTAAAATGTAAAACAATTTGAGAATATATATATATATATATATATATATATATATATATATATATATATATATATTTGGATATATCTTGAGACCACAAAAACCACACGTAGCACCATTAGAAACTTAGCAGCACACACAATCAATCTTCAAATTGGTGGGGTAGACACCAAAAAGTCCATATTTATTATTATTTTATAGTGAAGACACTTATCAAACATAGAAGCTCAAAACCACCTTCCCTCTAAGGACTTTTTAGGGGGGGGGGGGGGGGGGGGGTGAGTAATTAGGAGGTCACCAACCCAAAAACAAAAGTGTCATTATCTACTTACCCTCCTCATCTTTCAAATGCAATATTCGAACACATTTTTCTGTGCACAACCAGATTTGCCTGCAGATATTTGTGTTGTATTATTATAAGATAACATGGAGGAGCTTGTCAATCATTGTCACTAAGGAGTCTTAGGTAATTAAAGAAGATTATAGAGAAGAATACTAGTTAGTACTACAACTAGAACCAATTACATTGAAGCACTGGGGGGGGGGGGGGGGTGGGCTATACAATGGGGTATGCATGGGTAAGGAATTCAATTATCTGTGAAAAATAAAACCCCCAAAATGACCTAAATTTATTACCTCTCTCCACATGTTTAGTGATGTATTTGGTACCAAAAAAAAAAAAAAAGTTGAACATGATCAGTTAGACAAGCAGTGTGACTATCCCAATCACATTTGGACAACCCAAGGACCACAAAAACTGTTCAGTCACTCTCAATAGCCACTAAAATAAGTATATGTTTATATATGGGAAAATTTTGCTGATACACTTGCAAAATGAGGTGTGCAATAGTTCTACTGATTGATGACTTCAATAGAAGCGCAACAGCAGTACAACGGAATTGCACTCTCATTTTTCATATAACATTCCAGGTATAACTAAATGGAAAAGTTTCTACATTTCGAAGATGTTAAACCCAGAATCCAGTCACAGATTACATTTCAATCAGTTCCAGATTTTCTTCTTCAAGTTGGATACTTTGTCTGAAGTCTGAACTACGGAATATGCATGAGAGGGTGACATGAGATGAGAGGAGTGACAGCCCATAGAGATGAATCTATACAAACCTCCATGCCTACAAAAAACTAACTTCTTCCTTTTCCTTCTCAAAAAATAAAATATCAGAACATCACAAGATTTGTTGTTGTCCCAACAACAAAAGGTTCCATCAATAACCGAGTCAAGAAGTAAAACAATACACCCAGAGCAATCGATATAGGGAGGGCAGGCAGAGCACGGCGGCACACAGACAGCAAAATAAGCGTGCATCCAAGTCCAGATATGATTGCAAGATAACAAGCATATACTGTCATTAGATCATACATTGCAGCCCTACCGACCAGAACACTGTAGAAAATAAAGTCACCAAGGCCAAGTTTGATACCTCTATCAGCTATCGCAGAGTTCTCCATGTCCCTTGACTGTTGTTCCCTCCCATTTTCCGATCTCAACATGTCAACCAAAGGAGACATTTCCTCATTGACAATCTCAGACTCCCGATTACCAATCACTGTCGAAAACTCTGATGAAGCACTGCTTGACGAATGCCGTCCCTGTGAACTACCCACCAACGGTGACCTCTCAACTTCCTCATTCCGCAAATTTTCAACCTCGACAGAAGTATAACTAAAATTATGCCGGTGTTCAACATCATGCTGATCCAAATTTTGTTGTGAGACAGCCTGCAGCTCCACTGACCCAGAATCTGAAACCCCACCAACCAAGAGCCCCAAACTTGTCCTCTGATTTCCTAGGTTCCGGGAAACGGTAGGCCGGGCTTCATAAACTAATGCAGGGAGCTCCTCGTCTCGTGTTGAGGCCAGCTCCACCAACAGCTTAAGTGGTCCACCAGGAGCCAAAACTGCTACCAAATCATACAAAGCCAAGGCCACTAACAAAACCCAGGTAGTCCATTCAGGCAACTTTGTAAACCAAGCTGCTGTAATTATCCCTATTGCCACCATATAACATTGCCTCAAAAAAATTGGAATCCCACCCCCAAAGACTGATAACACACCCAAGATTGTAAAATTGAACAACAAGATAAAACAAGTAACAGAATCTATCGGTATTGAGAAATGCTGAATGATGGACAAAAATATCGAACCACCCATTGTACCTACAATAACCAACAAGCACATAAAACTTAGAGTTAAAAGAGCAACCAATGTACATGAATGAGTAACAGTTTCAAGGAAAACTAAGTCATTGATAAACAGATTAAGAGCCATAAAACCCAAAACGCGAAACAAAATGAAGTAGAAAACATCAAAAACCATGAAATTGGTATAATACTCATAAGAAAGAGCAGTCTACTAAGCTAAAAGTCCAGTAAAAAGGTGCACCGGAGTAAATGGCATCCACTGATGTTATACAGGTATAAATCAAGTTGTCCAATACAGCATAAGATCCAGAAACAGTAAAATCGATGACCAACCCGAAAATTGTATTTGAATGAATGGGCACAAGGGAAAAACTATAAACGTCAACAATAAAGACAACATCCAACCCCATTCGACCTCCAAAACAACAATAAACCCGAAGAAGTAGAATTTGCAGCGACAGGAAAACATAAATTTAGTCAACTGGTACAAAAATACTAAACTTAAACACTTAACAAGACAACACAGAACAAGCTTAAGCACTTAACAAGACAACACAGAACGAATATGCAACAAGGGAGCCAACGAGAATTCAAGAAAATGCTGACATTAGAAAGGGAGGACTGAGGAGGTTTACATAGCACGAAAAAAACAGAGAATCGCATGTAATTCTTCAGAAAGTTAGTGCAATTGTAGTAGTAGAGCAGGACAAGAATGAAGGTAGCAATGGCGATGAAGATGACGAAGACGAGGGCGTTGAGGAGAGCGCCCTCAAGTTTCTGCGCGGTTGTATCGGTGGCGCTCTCGAGGTAAACAAGGTTGGCGGCCGTGCGAATCTGGGAGATGACGGGGAGAGGGGAGGAAGGTGTGAGGGCGTAGACAAGGAGCACAACCAGTAGCATACAAATTGACACCGGCGACATCACGCCGATGAGGTCCTGGCCGATGAAATCCATAATGCTCGTCTCCATTTTCTGAATCTTGATTGAACAATCAATCAATCGCTTGATCGATTTAGAGATCGATTGGATTGGTGGGTGGTTTAGGGTTTGGCATTTGGGGACTCTTCCGAGAGTATCACTCAAGAATATAGACTACGGACTACCTGGAATTGCTCGCGATATGCTTCTTTAGTTTTTGCTATTGTGAGTATACGAGGGGTGTTTCTGCAACGAAAACACACAAGTCTTGGGACTCTTATCAAATATCACTAAATTCTGGGGTGCAATTTGAGATATTTTAGTTTTACTTTTTTTAATTTGTAATTAACTTGATCATCACCATGAAAATTTCAAAACAATTAGCTTGGATTATATGTAGGAGTGGCAAAAAAAAAATATCGGCTTCAAATTGGTTTCAGGTCGACAAGAGAATTTGTTTATAAAATATTTACATGTTCATACCCTAACCCAATTGGATTTTGAACATACTTAATTGATCATAATTAGATTCATTTAAATCTGGACAAGTAAATCAAATAATAACCTAGTACGAGTTATAGGATCCGTACAAGTAGTAAATCGAACAACATTTATATGTTTGGAACCCGACACAATTATAAATCAAACAAATTTTTTTTATTGAACCCGGATTTCAGACATATAACTTATGTCCAAACCTGATTTAATTCGAATCGGACAAATTCATTTATCCAGACAGGACAGAGTTTTGCCACTCTTAATTATATGGATTAAACCGAATTAATCCCCCCCAAAACTAATTTGTGTATTAGAGCACTACAAGGAGGAAAAATATTGCTCTTGTAACACAATCCAAAGCCCAATTTGTGTAGCAGCATCCACACATAATTCTAGCAACAAAAACACTAACGTATTTGATACAAATACAAGGCCAGGACACTAAACAAAGTCAATTTCGTAGCCTTCAAAGCCTTGTGAAACATCATTTTTTTTTTTGAATACAAATAGAACTTAGTAAAAAAAGAAAAAAGGGGGAATAGGGATAAAAGTATTTCTAGTGTATAAATAGATAGCTACAATTACTGGAGACCTTATACTACTGACTGAAGATGAGGATGCTACTTCAGCCGACAGAAACCCTAAGCAAATGGATTTCTTCCTACAGAAGCAACAGATCCCTGTGTCTGAGCAACATTCCTGAGACAAATTAAGCACAACTTTTATGAGTTTATAGAAAATTTTTTTTTTTAGAACTCTCGTGCACAAGACTTCAACCATGGGGCTGGGTCAAGGACAGATAAGATATACGCACACCTTATGCCTTACCTCCACATAAGATATGAAGATATTGTTTCTAAGAATTCAACTTGTGACCTAAATTGCAAATACTATGGCATGCAATAATTGGAAACCACTCAACTACAACAGTGGAACAGGCAACCAGAACCCACAGAATGTAACAAAAGTGGAAACTGACTTACGGTAATTGAGAACTTGTTGCTTGGCCTGCCATGTATGCTAAGCCACCTGGGGAAAAAATGAAATTGCATGCAAATAAGTAGTAAGATATCCCCAGACAATTCTCAAATGCTTGCGCAGTTACTAATGTACTATTTCATTATATAATTTGGTAGAAACACCTTTCAGCTCTGAGAGCAACAGTCTAAGAGAAATATAACGGTTAAATAGAACATTAACTTCCACTAATAGCAATGATAAAATCCTACCTTGTGTTGCAGCTGGGATATAAGCTGCCACAGACTCCTGAGGAAACCAAGATGGGGTGACTCCACCGAGATATGTGGATGACGATGCAGAATTTGGCAGTGTGGCTTGCAAAGAGCTCATATCCAAGAACTAAAATAAATGTAGACCCAGAATAATATTAGAAAGAGACTACTACATATATACGCACTCCACTCTCCTCTCCCTCCTATTCTTTCATAGAAAACATATGACTTCACAAAATTAGATTCCAAAAACAGCGAAATGTGGTAGGACGAGAACCTCAATATCAAAGGTGTATTCACACTATTTCTCCCAGAGAAAGTTCACAAAGTGCTCATTCCAAATATCTTGTGAATAGCGTAAACAAGTAATACTTCACATTTACAGTAACTCTAGAATCATACACGATCTCAAAATTAAATTTTGTAACAAATCAAGAAAAGCTGCATTTAAAGAAGAAACTTCAATATTTTTCCAATAGAAAATGAAAAAAGAAAACCTTAATTACCATCCTACATAACGTTTGAATCACATAGCCATCCTCTGCTAGTAGATGATATGCTTGATTCTCTAGTGTTTGAATGTGTTAGAATATATATATACATATATAAATGATGTGAAATGACCCACCCTACAAGTTAATTTATTGGGTTGAATGAAAAAATAACTAATTTTAACATGGTATCGGAACGGGATGTCTTGGGTTCAAAATTGGCTTCCGCAATTTAAACCCCCATTTGTTATTGCCCCAAGCATGGACCTTTGTATGTTTGTTGTTGCCCCAAGCGAGGGCATTGTATGGAATTGGCCCTAGCGTTGTTGTGCATGTGTTGGGCCATCAGATTGCCCAACCCACACGCGACGGGATTTTAGAATATGTATAAATGATGTGAAATGCCCCAACCCAACAAGTTAACTTATTGGGTTGAATGACAAAGTAACTAATCTAAACAAAATGTAATTAGTCTAACCATCATATATGAAACCCAGTCATAAAAATCTTGCACACTACTCGATATTCTCAACACTTACAAAGTACCCAATCCCATGAGTTGGTAGTTTGATCAACAAAGTCATTAGAACAAGAGTAAATTCCGTGATAAAAAAAGAGCAAGCTATTCAAAGTCCAAAAGACATTCGATATTTATTTCAAAGTTTTTCATCTCCTTTTGACAAAAAAAGAAAGAGAGATCCTTCAAAACAAATGACACAGTATAACCTTACTAAGTTAATCAGAGATGTATGCACAATAACCCAGTTGTAGCCTTTCTGATTTCTTTGGGACATAAATGAATGTCGAACTAAGAGACAATTAACATAGGATAAAATATTAGCTGTACATATGTTGGCTAAGAAAATTCCCTTTAAATTTATTAGTGACACCATTACCCGCAAAGAGAGTAAAATTTGTGGATGTAATGCAGTGTCAACCATTTATTAGCAAAAATTGTACATTGATCAACTACATACCATATTTGTCTGCTCCAAATCAGAATCATATGGAAGATCAAACGGGTTAGTTGATTTATAATCAGTTGCATTTGGCACTGTCCCCATCTGTGAAAAGCAAAAGTTCCACCAGTAAATATACGGCTAAAGTCAAACATAAAATGAGATTAGCAAAAAGTAAGCATGCAAACCATTAGAGGCGGCATTGCTGGAATATATGATAGCCCTGTGACTTGTGAGGCTAGACTGGACGGACAAGCTACATCGGAATGGGAATTCTGAAACTCCGAAGTAGAAACCTCTGAAACTCTCAGTCCAGAGTACTGATCCAAAGTAAATGAAGGATCCTGTGGTGCTACTTGTAGTTCATTACTGTGCTTGCCGTTCAAAGTAACTGAACTGTCAAAGGCACTCCATGCCTGCTAAGAAACAATGATAAAGTGATTATAAACGTCTAAAAATTCTCATCGATGGTATTGCCCAAGGTTTCTTAAAAAACCAATCATACACCAAAAACTGCTACTTTTACCGATACAACTCCAAAAAGGATGTGAAAAATGAAAAGACATACTTCATTACATGATAGCTTACCTGAGTCGGCATTGTATTTGTGGGGGTTTGAATATTGTGCACACCAACATGCCATGGATCAGGCATCAACGAAGACTCCTGTGTATTAGGAAATGATGGCCACTGGACGCATGAATTCGCAGAAGAGCGCTGGTCAAAATCTACAAAGGAAACCCCATTGACCGGGATCACTGCAGCCGTCGCAATTGCAGCCCCTGTTTTGGATGCAGCAGGTGGAGTGTCAAAACTAGCCCATCCTTCATTTTTTGGGACTGATAACACCATTGGTTTTTCATTTCCGACTGTAGCAGACTGCTGGAGGACATTTGTGGCAAAAATGTCAAGCGATGATGGTTGAGTAAATTGGGAAACATGATATGAATTCGCTGACAGAGCTGGAGTTGCCAAAGATTGTTGAAACAAATCTACAGGAGCCAAAGTTGCAGCAGGTGATTGAAACAAGTCAAGAGGTACAGCTGCAGAAGACTCTTCTTCTGGAGCAACAGACACCTTAGAAAGCTCTGAGCCATCATAACCCACAGGAGCAAATGACTCTGTGTGAGCAGATATTCCACCCTGCTTAGCTCCAGAAGCGTGTTCAGGTTCCAAGACCACATCCAGCAAACTACCAGAATTATATGACTTTAGCGAAATAGAACTGCTATCAAATGAGCCAAAACTTCCTGATGATTTTGCTCTCTGAATAGAGGAACCATTGGATGTCAGTTTGTAACGAGACAGAAGAAATAGATGCTTAAATCACATTGAAAAAAGGAAATTGAAGCACAAAAACATGCATATCTCATGTATAAAATCGAACTAACTGCCAAAGATATTGGTGCTTTATGAGATATGAAAGTGGATATTTCAATACTGTTTTCCATCATTTGAAAGTTACCTAAGAGCATACCAAACTGACCCTAGATCAATAGATTCAAATATTCAATACCTACAAATCCTTTGAGAATCAAACACCGTCATGCTCATAAAGCCCTAATATTTTACATAATCCGTAATCAAAACTGGATCAGCAAATACTCAATCATATCACAACAAACTATTCACAGGAAAAATAAATCGTAGAGGACTTGGGTAAACAACTCCTATGCACAAAGCTCCTACAGTGGGCGGGGTGGGGTACAAGCAAGATATACACAGACTTTACCCCCACATTATATGTGGAGAGGTTGTTTACAGGAATTGAATCTATAACCTCTACATAGAGGACCTAGTTAGGAGCAAATTTACAAGACTGTTAAATAGTGTTGACTGTAGATTCTCTTGTTAAATAGTGTTACTGTTGATTGTCCAAAACAGATCCCAAAAATAAATTAGCTTCATGGACATTTCTGAGATTTGAAGTCTATCTAGTATGATATACTTATTGTAACTAATAGCACAAATTTCGAATTTTATCTGGTATCAATTTAATGAATTTTTCTTTTTTGATGACATCTTCAAGGTGTCTTTACTGGACTTCTCTTTTACCATTCAGAAAAGGTAACAAAATCTTCAAGTACTGTCAGTAAATGTAAATATCCTTGAGCTATAATCCTCTCCTCCTCCTCTCCAATCACTTTCTAAAACTAACTTCATCCAAAAGTACATGAATACATATACAGATACATATCTCATATCAAAATATCCAAATATATAAACACTTATCAACCAATCGAGAGAACAAGGAAAACAGTAAAGGTTCAACTAGTTGGTATTTATCTACATATACAAGCATATACGTACATGAATAAAAAAGCAGTGAAACTGCAACTACATGGCATCACTTGATCAATACTGACAACCTGAAACGTTTTTTGGTGTAACTTTCTTTTCCTGGAAATGATACATCATTTCTCTTTAATGGTGGAGCAATAAGTCTAAACATTTGAAGCAGACAAAATTACTCACATATATACTCTCAAAATGAGCTTCATGCAAAGTGATTAACCCAATAAGCAAATAGAGGCCTTGCTTATGTGACTAAAAACAAAGAATGAAGAGTCAGGAAGTATATAGCGCATCCCTCTCTAGTTCAATCAAACTTAGGTAGACTGATGTGACATCATAAGGGAGAAAAACATCATTCACATGTTGGATTCTGCAAACACTATCAAGCACATAAGTTGTGTGAGCTTACCATTCATTAAATTCAACAAACAGAAGAAGAAAATCAGCACAATACATGTGGCATAACAATAATGATGTTCTAATTTCATATCTTGTATCAATGAATAGCTCTTTCATATGGCTGATAACAATGTATATCAACTCTATAAAAGAAACGTGATACGCTATGCATTGCTTCCAATAGACAAGGCTGCACTGGTGTCAAAATGCTTTCCACAAACATCTGAAATACAAGACAGACAAAGATGCATTAACTATTAAGATTAGTTATTTTACTGTTCAACCCAATACGTTAATTTGTTGGTTTGAAGCATTTCACATCATTTATACATATTCTAACACTCCCTCTCGCATTTGAGGCCAATCCGACAACCCAACACATGCACAACAAAAGAGGCCTAACACTAGGGCTACTCTCACACAAGGCCCTCACTTGGGGCAACAACAAATGGGTGTTTAAATTGAGAAAGTTAAGGTTTAAACCCAATACCTTCCGCTCTGATACCAAGTTAATATTAGTTACCATACCGTTCAACCCAATAAGTTAACTTGTTGAGTTAGGGCATTCATATCTTTTATACATATTTTAACAATAACAAAAGGTCCACACTTCACCAGTGATGAGAAAGAAACATGACCTGTGGGCATGGAATTCTTTCTGCATCTCTCCTAAAGTTTGCATCAGGAGAAAAATTTGCTGCTTGACTTTGTACGTGTTCGTTTAAGATAACCCTTGAAGACTGAACTGGTGGACTGCTAAATCCACTGTCCTTCTGAAAAGGAGACTGAGCACCAGTTCTAACAGGATCACCTCCACTAGAGACTGAGTAGTCTGAAAACCTAGAAACTGAGTCGTCATTTGCAAATCTGTCCTCGTACATTTGTTCACTTACACCACCAGGACTTGAGACAAAACTGGAGGCTTTTCCAACATAAAGACCTTTATCTGAACCAGGCTTTCTGGTAAGCGAGGCAGCATGTCTTCCATAGCGTCGATCTTCATACTGATAGTCATACGGTGGACTCTGAGAATAAGAATGGTAAGAACTTGCACGTCTTGTCTCATCTTCACGATTTCTGAGGCCCTGTCAAATACATTAACAAATGTAGCATGTTAATCCTGAACTTTGGATTCAATTAATTTCTTAGGAAGATATGATGGATCAAAAAGCTGGGGTGTATCTGCCTCTGTGAAACAAAGGAAATGATTGTACTGCAAATATAGATTTGAAACAAAAATGTACTATCCAACTTTATTGAAAGTAAAAACAGAAAAGAGGAGAGAATATACGGAGTACGATGAATGTCATTTTGATAATGTAAACAAAAGCCATTTAGAACAATGAGAGTAAAAGATTTCATAGACAACATTCCAACAGGCTTGCAGCACATTCCTCAATTTTAAGAAACATAAACAGACACAACACAACTCTAATGTAAATTTCATCATCCAAAGAAATCGATAATAAGCCTTCTTATTGGTAAATGATCATATTGCCTGCAAATCTCTAGGAGGCTTGTCTGATGTCTTTGATCCAGCATATTTTTTGTCCACATATACATGCTTTATGAACTCTCGCACTTTATCAGCATTACTGCAAGAAGAAACTTGATTAAGAAAACATCATGCTCTCACACAAGCCTAAAACAATTAAAAAAATAAAAATAAAAAACCACAAGTTCGTACCTGCTATCAGGAAATCTCTGCCTTTGAAAATCCCAATCCTTCATATATAATTCCCTTGCACACTATTAAAGTAAATGCCTCATCAACACAAGAATCATTAATTCGAATAGGCAAGACAAAGGAATTTAGGGCCATTTCTTGTACCTGGTTACCACCATTTTGAAGTGCTTCAACTTCTTGGGAAGTAAATTTAGCCATAGATACAGACTTGACACGATGAGTAAACTCCCGACTGCATGATTCAAAATTAAATAAAGACATGAGAGAAAGTTAGGGTTTTGGGACAAAGCTCGGATGTTGACGATGATCAGAGAAAGCAGACAACATGCACTGGATAAGATGACATGCCGTGCAAACCAAATCATCCCAAAAAACAAAAGTTTAATGGCTGAGCCCAAATCAAAAACAAAAAACTGCATTAGTAATAAGGGCTATGAAAAATGCAGGATAGCAAACAAGTTTTTTTTAATAAGCCCCCAATATTACATTTTGAGAAGAGAATATGATAAGTTAAGGACATTGGACGCATTAACCTATTGGCTACGTATCCCTACAAAAGTCAAAATAATCTCTAAACCAAAACCATTATTCACATGAAAAAAGAAAAAAAATCATGAACGTACAATCTCCAAACCATTAGACTGCTGTTGTCAAGACTTCGTGGCAATTAGTGTCCACAGTGTTGTTGGTTCATCTTCATTCAGATTTCAGAGAATAGCCACAATGAGGCACCTCACCATAACCACAATCACTGGATGCCACAATCACTAGACACCATTATAATGTAATATATTAATGTAATGACGTATCTGAAGCGCAGGTGCTCAGTTGGAAACTATGCAGATAACTCAACAAAAGAGACAACGTAGCATAATATTACACATAGAGTTATCAAAACTTCCTCATTTTCACTCCATAAATAGTAAATCGGAGGAAAAAAGAAAAGGTCCCATTTGTACAGAATGGTAAAGGGGTCTGAAAATAATTTGTGGGGCAGTTTCATTTAGGAAAAATCCTATTTAGAAAGTCCAAAGCTTCATCTTCCAAACTTCTCCATTTCCTCCCTTCCCAAACCAGTATTGGGCTTCGCCCTTCAATCTAGTTCAGCCAATCTCGTTCTTCAAATTCTTCACAGAACTAGAGACATATCCATACAACCATGGAGATGACTACTTAAAACTATAAGAATGACAAATTGTAATGCAAGGAATAGCATTCTAAATTTGCTACCCCAGTTTAGCGATCTATATCATGGGAGAGTGGAATCCAGAAAATGATATAACAATATAAAATTAATATAACAACATAAATTAAGAAATATCAAATGAAAAGATAATACTACTCACTGTATCCCACTGCAGGTCGTACAAATGAACGTCCAAAAATTCGTACATACATACTGTGGACCCTGTACAAACAAATACAGGACAGTTGAGCATACATTTTACCTCTTACGGCAACCATAAAAGAAACATTCAAAGCCTCAACTCCCTCCATTTTTTACTTAATCAGCAACAAAGGTATTTATGAAATCAATAAAATTACATGCACCACAAACCGAAATCAGGATAGAACAATTTCCTAAAATACAAAACTTGACAGGAAATTCAGCCACAAAGTTGCGAAAAAACTTTCTGAGAAACTAAAGAAACAAAATTCTCCACCTTTCCCTTCGATCCCAGAAAAGCTAAAAGAGAGTGAGAAGGAAAACAAAATTAATCCAAAACAAATTCCAGAAAGAGCTTTACAGCGAAGGTAGATTTTCTTTCGAGTAAATAAATAATAATAATGACCACTTCAAAGTCTCCTGCTTCAACTACACTACACAAATTAATATATATCGTTTCAGTCATACACATGCGTAAATAGAAGGTAGTAGAGAAAAATGATCATACCAAGCTATTGCAGTTGATACACCTCCGGTTCGGGGGCAGCTTCATGAGACCTCGTATGATTTTCTCGTTTCGCTCCTCCTCTCTCCTGCTCCCCATCTTTCAAATCCAAAAAAAAACAATCCCCCAAACAAAACGGAAACCCTAGACCTTAATCTTCAAAAGTAAGAAATCGAAACGATTCTCTTCGATAAGCCCTAGAAAAGCTGCAGGAAGAGTCCAAACACTTCCTCGAGAGCTCCAATTTTTTAGGGTTTCACATAATTAGATGGAACTGTTGGCGCATTCAAAATCAAGGTTTTGGAGGCATTCGAGTTTCCGATTCCCGGAAAAAACACAGAAGAAGCAGTTTGAAGTCAGCTCGATTGAGACACCGAGACTAGACACTTCTGTGCCTTTGGCTTGAAACGAAAAGCAGTAGCTTTTTTCCAGTGCAGTACAATGACTCAGAGGGTAGTTTATTTAATTTACATAATAAAATTAATTCGATTTCAATTATTGAGGCCCTTTTAAACGGTAACTTCTCTTTCTGATTCTAACGTTTTGATTTTTAAACCGCCGTTTTCGCTACTTCCATTAATGAAAAGGACGGATCCGCCTTTGCTAAAAATCGATCCGACGGATGGGTCAAGCCGACTCTGAAAATGAGAATCGTAGCGTAAGATTTAATATCAATGGGATTGGGTCGGCTTTGATTAGGTTCATCCATCCAACGACCCATTAGGCCCATTTACTCGAATTTTCTTTTCTTCTACAACCACCACCCCTTATCGCTCCCTCATATCCGTCACCCTCCGTCTGTGTCGCTCACTCTCTCGCCCACTATGGCCACCGTCCTCAAAACGACTCCGTTCAGAGCTCCTCTCCCACCTCGATTAACCGTCATTTCAGTGAATGGTTCGAGGCCATTTTGCCTCTCATTTAAGCCTAGAAGCATTGGCTCCAAACTTTCTCTTGTAAATCCGCTACTCTTCGCCGGTGAGTCTTCTCTCCGGTTCGTAAACTTCGTTCCTTTCGCTTCACAGGAAGGAAAAATTGAAACTGCAGAGACCGAGGAGACCCTTCAAGAACCTGAAATCGAGGTATTAACAAAACCTACTTCCGTTATCTAGTTGTGTATATTTTTTAATTTTGTTACCTATATTTTAGGGCTGTTTGATTGATGCGAAATTTTCGTAAATGAACAAAAAGATGCAGGATACAATTATCTGCTGAGCAGTATGATTTTTTCTATACGTAACTGGGAATGTCAAACTGTGGAATTTGGAAGAATTAATCCTGTACTTTATCATCTTTCATTTGAGGTGTCTAATGTTTTTCCTTAGTAGCATTACAAAACCAGAGGTTAAGGTACCATATCGTATTGTCGTGGTCTTCTGCTGTGGGTGCAGTACCCAACTTTAATGGTTTATCAAAAGGATTGCCCTCTGTGTATTAATGTATGTGTGTATCACAAGTTGAACCAAATTTCTTGATTGTTTGTGAGTGCAAAGTATATAGGACAAAATGGAGGAGAGGTTGTTCAGCTTCAGAGATGAGGTGGAGAGCTGGTATTTGGTTGAAGGACTTTAAGGCGCACTTGACGTACACTAGATGTCTTGATATGAGAATGGATATAAGTACTAGACCAATATTTTATGATAATGGATATGACTATTGTACCAATATTTTGGTATAAGTAATTTCTAATAATTGAATGAAGTTCGACTAGGTAAATGTTCTGAGAAAGAGTATCTTGCTTGAGCAATTTTAGAAGTGATAGAGCAAATTATTAACATTTCTTTTTCTGACAATCATGCTCAAGTGCTGAAATGGGATTTGTCACCTTTTATAGAAGAGAACTTTTGCATTACATTTTGTGACTTGTCGGAAACTTTTATCATTACATTTAACTTCTTGATACTCTTTCATGGTTTTCGTGTGCAGACAAGCATTCAACAAGAGGGTATGGTTGAAGCTACTATAGAGAATAATTAAACTAAACTGGAAGTTCGTTATGGCCTTTTCCTTTTATAGTCCCTTTCTCCCTTTAATGTTGAGTGAATAACCCAATCCCGCCGTATCATTTGAATTATTTTCTATGATATTGTATAGAAACAATATTTCCAACGAAGGACAGATTTTTCACTTACTTTTCAAAGAGGCATCTTTAATGATAAAGCATTTCCATCTGTAATGTAATGGTTTGTGGTACATCGTACATCATGTAAGGTTATTGTGTATTCTGCTACCATGCCAAGTTTGAAAAGTCTAAATGTCCACTACATTTACCGCCAACGCAGTGCCCTGTTCTTAATTTATTTTTGTGCATTCTTTTGTTTTCTCTTTTGCTAATGACTTTATCTAACAGGGTTCTTTAGATGGTGCTGTTGTGGTGGAAGACGATGCTAGTGAGGAGGATACTACTGAAGAAATACCTGCTTCAGCCATCATAGAGTCTCTTCAATCCTACAAAGAAGCCCTGGCAAGTAATGATGAGGCAAAAGTTTCTGAGGTAGAGGCATTTCTACAATCTCTGGAAGATGAGAAAATTGACCTAGAAAAGAAAGTGGCTGTGTTGTCAGAAGAATTATTAATAGCAAAGGACAGGATACTTAGGATTAGTGCAGACTTTGATAATTTTAGGAAGAGGACAGAGAGGGATCGCCTTTCACTAGTTACAAATGCCCAAGGGGAAGTTGTGGAGAATTTGATACCTGTTTTGGACAATTTTGAAAGGGCTAAAACTCAGATTAAGGTTGAGACAGAGGGAGAAGAAAAGATCAACAACAGTTATCAGAGCATATACAAGCAATTTGTAGAAATTATAGCATCTCTTGGTGTTGTCCCTGTGGAGACGATTGGGAAACCCTTTGATCCATTGGTGAGTAACTCATATCCTTAAACTCTAGTATGCATGAAAAACTTTGTACCATGTGGAAAAAATAATGTCGTACAATCTTGTTCTCTCATCTCTAAAATGCCTAACTACTTTTACTAGTGTAAGCCTGTCAACATTTCCATCGCTAACTTGGCATAATGAATTGCCTGTATTTGATTGTTGCTTTACGCAGGCAACGTACCGAGTTGGCTCGAAATTCAGTCGAGTACTTGATGAACTTAATCGAATGTTTGACCAAGTTTGTTCTGGTTTTAGGAAGACCTGGATATGGTTTTGACACATGCCAAGGCTTGATTGAATCGAGCCAACTTGGTGAGTTATCATGTGTATTTCGTATGTCCTTGTGGCTTGAAATGCGTAGTTGTACGATAAGGTTAGTTAACAAGGCAGAGATAATGTTTGAGAAGTTTGTTTACCTTGCATATAGCTTTAAGATGCAGTCGTAAGTTTCATGATAGATTTTAGTAAAAAACTTTTTCTTCCTCTCCCTCTCTCTGTGATGTAGTAGAACATTATCCTGATAATCAAATGTTCTTTTTTTCTTTGTTAAAGTTGCATGAAGCAATTATGCGGGAGGAATCCACTGAATATGAAGAAGATATCATAATCGAAGAATATCGTAAAGGGTTCAAACTCGGCGACAGGCTTTTGCGCCCTTCAATGGTCAAAGTTTCGGCTGGACCGGG
Source organism: Tripterygium wilfordii (assembly GCF_013401445.1). NCBI lineage: Eukaryota > Viridiplantae > Streptophyta > Magnoliopsida > Celastrales > Celastraceae > Tripterygium > Tripterygium wilfordii. The sequence continues at coordinate 4,596,707 of NC_052246.1, forward strand.
GCCTGCAAAGCCTGAACAAGAAGGCCCTAAGGAACCTGAACAGGAAGTGCCGGCAGAGGAGGAAGTGGTTAATGAAAGTGAAAGTGCAGAAGAGAGCAGCACAGAAGATGGGTCAGCTTGAAGACACAAATGTGCAAGCTATAGTTTTCTTCTTTTTTTTTTTATAAGCATAAGCTGTATCACTGTCACCATTATTTTGTCATGACTGGAGTTTTTGTTGGGATGTAGGTGTGTAGAAGGAATCACAATTTGCCTATATTCTTTCTTGGTCTTCATTTGTAATAGTGGAATGAATTAGGCAGCATTTGAGTACGGCATACTTTTTTGTAGAACTCAGTGTAGTGCCTTCACTATTTTGAATTTTATTTTTTTTTCCTTGTGGCAGAAATTGTAGCCATCACTTTTCTTGAGAACCACCTCTAGTTTTGATGGAAATTTGTGTGATATCTTATAGAGTCTTGAATTCGAATATCTCGCATCTCAAAGTAATTTTACGCATAAACACTCTAATGATTGAGTCAATGACATTGGCAAAAGTGGTGTTAGGTACTTTTGTTTGTACTCATATAGGGATGGCAACGGAGCGGGGCGGGGGCGGATCATGGTCGCCCCGCCCCGCACCCCCAGGTTGCGCCCCGCGCCCCGCCCCGCACCTCGGGGCGACTTTTATGCCCCGCCCTACCCCGCGGATCCCCGCGCCCCAACCCTATTCAACATATTTGAAAATTGTAAAATTAAATTGCTTAAATTGCAAATTTATTCAACATATTTGAAAATTGTAAAATTAAATTGCTTAAATTGCAAATTCTAGGATTCAAACCTGGGACTTTTAGGCGTGGTAGTAATGAACTAACCAACGAGCCCAATCTATTTTCATGTTACACTTGCCAACTAATTAAATTATTATCTTTACATACCATCTAGTATATTTTTAACACCATTAAATAATTTTAGTTTTACTTAATGTTATTGATTTTAAAGTTTATATTATACACATCTATAGTTTTAAATTGTTTAATTTTATACTTTATTTTATAAAATCTTAGGGTCTTAAAGATTTTATCAATATTAATGAGTAGATGGTCATATTATGGCTTTAGGGTTTAGTGCTTAGGTTTAGGGTTCAAAGCCTTTATGGTTTAGAGTCTTTAGGGTTTTGGGGTTTAGGGTTTAAAGCCTTTAGGGTTTAGAGATTTAGAGTATTTAAGGATTTGGGGTTTAGGGTTTAGGACCTTTAGGGTTTTGGAGATTAGGATTTGGGAGTATAGAGTCAGATTTAGGGTCCTATATTTTTATCAATATCAATTCAATTGAGTTAGGGGTTAGGGATTATTTATATTGGATTAATTATATGGTTTAGGGTTTAGCGCTCAGCTTTAGGGGTTAGGGTTTATGAATTATTTAGTACTTAGGTTTAATGGTTTAGGGTTCATGGATTATTTAGTGCTTAGGGTTTAAGGATTATTTATATTGGATTAAAACTAAGCATTCAAATCTCTATTTTGACATTATTAGTTTATTACTATATTAGAATCAATGTGTTCAAATCAAGTCAATTTAAGTTAGGGTTTAGGAATCTTAAATTATTTTTTATCAACATCACTTCAATTGAATTAGGAGTAGACTATATTTAATTTAAGATTTAGGGTTTTATGTTTTTATCAATATTTATTCAATAATCAATAGGAGTATTGTAAATATTATGTATAGGGTTTTAATGTTTAAGTACTTAAATCTTATCAAAGAAGTTTAGGGGTTACTTTGATTTTAATAATAATATCAAATTAATAAATGTTTAGATAAACAAATATTTATCTATATTATAAAAGAAATATTATATATATATACATATATTATGTACATAAATATTTATTGCGGGGCGGGTCAGGTTGGAGCGGGAGGCATATCCGCCCCCGCCCCGCCCCCGTGCGGGTTGAAAATTTTTGCCCCCATCCCTGCCCCGCACAAGTCTCGGATCGGAGAAAATCCGTGCGGATCGGGGCGGGTCGGAGCAGGTCGGGCACAAATTGTCATCCCTATACTCATATGATAATATGGAGAACCTATTGTACATAAACTACATTTACATATCATAAAATCTGGTCATACCTAATTGTACATGTATCAACAAACTGAACTAAGTACCAGAAAATACTGACAAGTATCAAGGATCTCTGATAGCTGGATTGGAGGGTTGTGGATGTGGAGTCTTGTTGGGGGGTGTTTACCGTTTAGCCATTTGAATTTTCTCATCATTTTCATGTGGACGTGGAGCCTGATTGGCCTTTCACTATACCAACTACACGGGGATAAGTGCCAACCTTTTATTGTTAGTAGTCATTTATGATACGTATGTCCACTCTCTTCTCTTCTATTTTCTGAATTGCAACGTCATGTTTTTTCTCTATAAGCGACAAAAAATGCATTAACTATAGAGAAAGATGGCCTGGGAAGAGTACAATTAGCCAATAAACAAAAAAGCATAAATGGCGACCATTGTTGTCTGTTAAAAGATGAGGTTGTTCCTCTGCTGAAAGTGTTCTTGGGCTTTGCTTCAGATATTTGTACTGTATGTATTCTTTCCTCTTTCTTTCAAATTTTCACTCGATTATTAATAATATAATAGTTGCTTAGTCTGTAATAGTTTGTGGGTTTTTTTTTTCCTTAAACCTTGTTTATGGGTTTTAAAACAAGTCAAGTCATGTTCTTGATGTGCTCCTTATTGTTCGTCTCCTCCGAGTTGGTAGAAGAATGGAAGTGAGAAATAGTTTTCTTTGCTTTGATTGGTTTCTGGGAAAATAAATGAAACCACTCTTTCCCCAGAATTTGTTGAATTCTTAACTTGTGGGATCAACCCATATGTAGTATAGTTCTGACTTCTGATATGAGGGAGGCCATGGTTACATCTCAATACATTAGAAAAATCCTAATGAGTTCCATAGCTTCATTGTTTTCTGAAAGCTAGAATACTTTTCACTTTTTCTCTGAACTTTTGTCATTGGAAAGAGAATCAAACAAAATTTTTAAAGTTCTCAAATAATAAAGCAATTATCCTCTTAAAAGTTAAAACCCCCAGATCTTGTAAGTTGGATATTTCACAATTATGAGCTGGTTAGCAAAATCGTAAATGGGTGGATCACATTTGTTGCTAAAATGTGAAAAGTGTGAAACATGCATGCGACAGTAGTGGCCCCACAAATCTGCGTCAAAAGGCATGGTGCCCCATTATAGATATATTTGGTGTCCAAACTTTCTCCTCTCTTGCTGATATTTTATCGAATGCAAATGGTTTTTAATTTTTATAGAAAAAAGCATCTGTGGATGTGAAATTTTTGGAAAACATAATAGAAGATTGTTCTTGTCTAGTTTTTTTTTGGTGTTAATTTGGTTGTCATTAGGTTGAAGTGGCCTGGGAAGAGTACTTGAAATGGAGGGGGACATGAAAGAGAAGCTTTTGAGAAGAACACAACAAAAGAGCGAAGTCGATGAGGAGGTTCCATTGAGGGAGAAAGTATGGACTGAGACGAAGAAGATGTGGGCAGTAGCTGGCCCTGCCATTTTCACTAGGTTCTCTACGTTTGGGGTAACTGTAGTTAGTCAAGCATTCGTTGGTCATATTGGCCCTACAGAGCTAGCTGCCTATTCACTTGTCTTCACAGTCTTCTTGAGGTTTGCTAATGGCATCCTGGTATGTACTCTATTTTCTTCTTTCAAAAGCTCGGATAGATGACAACTTTTATCTTCTTGGAGTAGTCAAATTGAGTAAAAAATGGATCTTTTTCTGTTTTTTTTTTCCTGGTAAAAAAAATGTCAATAAAATGATCAAAAGATTTAACCTTTAAGCTTTCTAAAAGAATTATCCACTCAATAGATTAATAGTTTTACTTGCTTAGGCCAGCTCACCACAATACATTTGTCTGGTTTGATTAAGCGTCTTACTCAGCCTCAGGATGTCAGATTTTCATGGTTCTCATGGCATTGACTGATACTTGCTTAGATCAAGATCAATGGGCAGTAGTGATGGATTACTTCAATTGCTAGATTTCATAATACAACTATTTATCTGATTAATAGCCTTTTCGATTTAATGAACATTGTTGTTTGTGGATCAAAATGTGCAGCTGGGGATGGCTAGTGCATTGGAAACTCTATGTGGGCAAGCATATGGTGCAAAACAGTACCACATGCTTGGAATCTATCTTCAAAGATCATGGATAGTTTTACTACTGACCGCGATCCTCATTCTTCCCATATTTGTCTTTACAACTCCAATTTTAAAGTTCCTCGGCCAGGAAGAGGATATTGCTAAAGTTGCTGGAACAATTTCTCTGTGGTTAATCCCAGTGGTGTTTTCTTTCATTGTGTCCTTTACCTGCCAAATGTTCCTGCAAGCACAGAGCAAGAATATGATAATAGCATATTTGGCAGCATTTTCAATTCTGATCCACATTCTTCTTTCATGGCTTCTCACTGTGAAATTCAAGTTTGGGCTTCCGGGGGCATTGTTATCGACAACTTTGGCTTATTGGATTCCAAATGTGGGTCAGCTATTGTTTATTACTTGTGGAGGATGCCGTGAAACATGGAAAGGTTTCACTTTCCTTGCTTTCAAGGATCTTTACCCAGTTGTCAAGCTTTCTTTGTCCGCTGGTGCGATGCTTTGGTAAGGACTTCATACGTTACTTGGTTATAATTTCTCCATTTCATGTTAGGATGAAAATGGCAAATTTCAGATGAGGTCTGAAATTTAGGGCCGTAAGAGGGTATGATAGATGTCCTTTCCAGCACTATTGCTATAGACTCAACAACTTGAGCAATTTATGTTCTGTCCAAAGCTTCCTCAGTTTTTCTTGGTTAGTTTAACTCTTTGGGAAATTTGTAAACTAAGAAGCATGGACACGACAGGACACGGTAATTTTAAAATTTTTAGGACACGGACGGACACGGCAAGGACATGCATGCATAAATAAATAAATAAATATAATATATTAGTTATATATAAAAAATTATTATAAATAAATGTTTTTGAATATGATAATGTTTGATTAAAATGAACATAGGGAAATGTTTGATTTTAATAAATATATATAGTTTCTACTTTTATTTGTTTTTTGTACTCAAAAAAAAATTATAAAAGAATAAAACAAATTAAAAACAAATGTGGGAGGACAGATGGGACCCACATTTAGAGACAAATAAAAAACAAATGTAGAGGGACACATGGGACCCATATTTAGAGAAGTTGTAGCTTTTTCAGCTTTATAAAAAAAATACAATTTTGAATTTTGATAAAGGTATTGGAATTGTATTTTAATATTTTATTGAGACATGATTTGCCTCTGTAATATAAGCACAAAATGTCAGGAAAAAAAGGACACGTCCAAGCCGTGTCCTTCCATTTAAAATAAAGAAAAATTTGGACACGGTTTGGACACGTGTCTGTCACATGTCGGGGCTGTGTCGGTGTCCGAGGAGTGTTCGACATTGGGACGGCACCATGTTAGAAGTGTCCGTGATTCCTAGTTTGTGAAACTGACCGACTCTAAAAATCGGTTCGGAAAAATGACCTCATTTAAAAAAACCAGAAATTTGATCTAGATAATTCTTTGAAAGACCAAAATACCGTCAAAAGTCATTAAAACACCCATAAAATCACATAACCATTTCATTGCCCACGGTTTTCTTTCACTTTCAAACATTGTTCACTTGACCGTTGCTCGACCAAAAAAACCTTAATCGTACTAACCTTATTGTAGAAGAAGAAGTCGATTGAGTTTCCAGAAAATGATGCTCCAAGATTGAAAACTTCGCGTCGAGCAGTGATCGGGTGAACAGTGTCTGAAAGTGAAAGAAAATCGTGGGAAATGAAATGGTTATGTGATTTAATGGGTGTTTTATTACTTTTGAGGGTATTTTGGTCTTTCAATGAATTATCTAGATCAAATTTCCGGTTTTTTTAAATGGGGTCATTTTTCAGAATCGGTTTTTAGAGTCGGTCAGTTTTACAAATTTTCCTAACTCTTTGTACTAGAAGAGTTTCCGTCCAAAGTAGGATCATGCTTGAGCCTAACCGATGCCTACTATATGTAACACTGATAGATATCCGTCGTGATAATTAGCTATAAAAGTACAGCCGAAGTTATATTTGCATAAGAAGACTACTGTTTTGCTCCTTATATGTATTGGCATCACCTGGTTGCATTACTTGCAACGCCTTTTTTTTTTCTCGATGCCTAATTTGCTTGAAAGAGATCCTTATGTTGATTAAAGAAATACTTGTGATACTGATGTCTTGCATGTTTCAAATCATTGAAGAAAATACGAAATCATAGCTTTTATTTTCTCTGACATAGTAATCTGACGATTCCTTCTTAATTTATGTTTACTTGACAGCCTTGAGCTTTGGTACAATACAATTCTTGTTCTTCTAACTGGAAACTTGAGCAATGCCAAGGTTGCAATTGATGCTCTTGCTATCTGGTAATTTGTGGCTTACCTTCATGTATTACACAGTATTCCTGTTTTCAGTCGTTTTTATATTAACTAACCATTTTCTATTTCCGGCAGCCTCAACATAAACGGATGGGAAATGATGATATCCCTTGGTTTCTTGGCTGCAGCTAGGTATAAATTATAATCACCCTTAAAATACTCAACATTGTTATCCTTGGCTCTATTTTGTTTCTCAGAACCAAATCATAGTATTATTCATTTCATTTTTTAATACACGGGGTTGTGAGCGACATTGTGGTACCGTTGGTAACATGTTTTTGTTGGCAAAATTCCAGTGTCCGAGTATCGAATGAGCTAGGAAGAGGGAGCTCAAAAGCTGCAAAGTTCTCGATCAAAATGATAGTTCTGACATCATTTTCCATTGGATTCGTGTTGTTTCTTATATTCCTATTTATGAGGGGATATGTAGCTTACATATTTACTGAAAGCCCTAACGTGGTTAAAGCAGTCGCAAATTTATCACCATTATTGGCTATCTCGATACTTCTGAACAGCGTGCAACCTGTGCTCTCTGGTAATTCTCCCATTTCGTCGTTTTTTTTTTCTTCCTTGTGGCTCATGATGATTGAACTCGCGTTTAAGTGATGGCCGTGCATGTATCCCTGTTCCCCATCCCTATTATGACAACATATACCAGCTAGACTTAATGAAGTTTGGCATCTCTAATAATTGTCAAGAATTTTGTGATAGGTGTTGCTATCGGGGCGGGATGGCAGAGCATTGTGGCATATGTTAACTTAGCCTCTTACTACCTGGTTGGGATCCCCATCGGAGTTGTGCTTGGTTACGTATTCAATCTGCAGGTTAAAGTGAGTATTTATTTTATCATTCATCTCAGATTTTTCCATGAGAAATGTGTTTCTGTAGAAATTTTCTAAGCTCTGATTTTGGCCGTTTTGGTTGTTAGGGTGTTTGGATGGGGATGCTATGCGGGATACTGCTTCAGACTATTGTACTCATAGTGATAACTTCCAAAACTGACTGGGATAATCAGGTACCTGCCGTTGCCTTAAACTAGATACAAACTGGCCGTTTTCTATGATATTACACTGATGTCTTATTCGCCCGCCCGGATATGGAAATTGCAGGTTGTTATAGCTCGTAACCGTGTACAGAAGTGGTTTGTTGCTGAATCTGAGGAACATAATAACAACCAGCAAGATGCTTGACTTCGAATGGCCTGTTTGGCAGAGCTTATTTTCGAGCTTATAAGCTTCCAATCACTCCACATAAACTACCGTATATGTTAGCTTATAAGCTCTAATAAATTCCAAAAAAATAAGCTTCAAATTGAAGCGTATTTTAGAGCTCATGTTTTGTTTTTATTTTTTTCATTTTTTCTTTGTTTCTTCTTTTTTACTATGATAATATTATAAACTTTTTTTATTTCATCTTTTTAATTAAATTTAATAGTCTTTTTTTGAGCTTATAAGTTAGCTTATATTATAAGTTTTGTCAAACATCTAATAATTTATTTAACAACTTATAAGCTAGTTTATTTTTCACAGTTAATTTATTTTGACAGTAAATAAACTTTGCCAAATGGAGGTCATTTTGTTGTTTGGAACAGGAAAAACGTGAACTACCAGCAGCCATGAGAGGGATTTTTGTTTTCTTATTACTTTAACATATGTACACATCAAAGGTCGATTGATTTTGATATACAATGAGTTTATGTCCATATATATATAAAGATAAGGACAAATTCTCAGGTATATGCTCATCTAGAAGGAGAATCAACCGAGATTTTTAAATGTCCCAAATAAGAAAACAATTATCCTCTTAAAATACAGACGACAACAGGTTGATATCCTGGGTATCCTTCCAATTATAGAATACCAAAATTATTTCCATATTTAAGAAATCATAAAAAGAATCATATACCTAAATCAATAATCTAAAACAAGTCTACAACAAATCAAAAATATCAAACAACTATACAACTAGTCACCAACAAAGCAATATGATTAGTCAAAGGACGGAGAGACCAAACATGACACGAAAACAAAACGCTGAAGTCCAATTCTTATAAATTCAAAACGACGGATACATCTATAAATGACCCTAACCACAAGGAGGGTCTGTGACATTTGAGCAAAAAAAATTTGATGGAACAATAGACTGATAAACCATTCACCATTGTGGTTGCTCTGCCTTTGAAAAATTATTTGGGGTCCAAACTTTCTCTTCTTCAAAAGTGTGTTTAGTGAGTAGTTCTCTAACTTTTCACTTGCTGATATTTTATCTAATTCAAATTGTTTTTATAGAACAAAGCATCTGTGAATGTACGTGAAATTATGGAAAACATGATAAAAGATTGTTCTTTTCTTTTCTTTTCTTTTTTATGTGTTAATTTGGTTGTCATTAGGTTGAAGTGGCCTGGGAGGAGTACTTGAAATGGAGGGGGACATGAAAGTGAAGCTTTTGGGAAGAACACAACAAAAGAGCGAAGTCGATGAGGAGGAGGTGCCATTGAAGAAGAGAGTATGGTGTGAGACCAAGAAGATGTGGGCAGTAGCTGGTCCTGCCGTTTTCACTAGGTTCTCTATATTTGGGGTAACTGTAGTTAGTCAAGCATTCGTTGGTCACATTGGCCCTACAGAGCTAGCTGCATATTCACTTGTCTTCACAGTCTTCTTGAGGTTTGCTAATGGCATCCTGGTATGTACTCTAATTTCTTCTTTCAAAATGCTCGGAAAGATGACAACCTTAGGGTTTGTTTGGTTCACGGAATCCAAATTTCTAGAAATAAGAGCTTTCCTTTGGCCAATAATTCCTAAGTTTGGTTGGTGAAATTATTGGAATGTAGATTTCTAAGGAAAGTTGAATTCCTCCTTCCCCTTTCTTCGCTAAAAGAGGAATCCTCGGTAAAGATTGAGAAGACTCACTTGTTTTTAATTAAATATCTATCATGCCCTTTTGAAAAATACTTAATTTTTGAAAATATTCCACAATTATAGTCGACCAATTTATTTTTTATTTTTATAGTTTTTAGTTTGGATATTGAAATTAAAGGGTCACTTTTTAATTTAAATATCAAATAATCGTTTGATATATTATATTAAACTATATATTAGAATAAGGGGATTTCAGTAATCTAAGCATTATTCTATTGTAATTTTTACCCTGGCCATGCACATGGCCAAGAAAACTAATGCCAATAAATTAGCAGTACAATGTGATCCAAACATTGGTAAATATTGGCAAGAATAGCTTTCTTGGCATTCCATCTCCATCTCCAAATCTGCGAACCAAACAATGCCTTAATCTTCTTGTAGTGGTCAAATTGAGTAAAAAATGGGATCTTTTTCTGTGTTTTTTTCCTTCATAAAAATGTCAATAAAATGTTCAAAATATTTAATCTTTAAAGTTCCTGAAAGAAGGGTAAAAAGGTACTTTTCATCCCTCAATTATTGGACGAGTTTCATTTTCGTCCCTAAGTTTTTTTCCTCTCATTTTCGTCCCTCAACTATTGAAAAGTATCATTTTCGTCCTTTAAGTGAGATTGGGGTCGAAAAATGCTTACGTGGCAGCTATATGGCACGTCGGAGAAATCTGATCTGGGGAACAATAGGATGTCACGTTGGATTTTTTCGTCGCCGGATTTATTCGAGGGACAAACAGGGAACTTTCTCATAGTTGGGGGACGAAAATGGAAGAAAAAAAAGCTAAGGGACCAAAATGAAACTTGAACAATAATTGAGGGATGATCAAATGATCAAAAAAGCTAAGCAAGTAAAACAATTTATCTATTGAGTGGATTAAAAGTCTTACTGATCAGGATGACTTGAAAGAAAGTAGCACTGATGGGTCAATGTCAAATGGCTTTGATTTCATACAACTATTTATCTGATTAATAGCCTTTTCAATTTAATGAACATTGTTGTTTGTGGATCTAAATGTGCAGCTGGGGATGGCTAGTGCATTGGAAACTCTATGTGGGCAAGCATACGGTGCAAAACAGTACCACATGCTTGGAATCTATCTTCAAAGATCATGGATAATTTTACTACTGATCACGATCTTCATTCTTCCCATATTTGTCTTTACAACTCCCATTTTAAAGTTCCTTGGCCAGGAAGAGGATATTGCTAAAGTTGCTGGAACAATTTCTCTGTGGTTAATCCCAGTGGTGTTTTCTTTCATTGCATCCTTTACCTGCCAAATGTTCCTGCAAGCACAGAGCAAGAATATGATTATAGCATATTTGGCGGCATTTTCAGTTCTGATCCACATTCTTCTTTCATGGCTTCTCACTGTGAAATTCAAGTTTGGGCTTCCGGGGGCATTGTTATCAACAACTTTGGCTTATTGGATTCCAAATGTGGGTCAGCTATTGTTTATTACTTGTGGAGGATGCCGTGAAACATGGAAAGGTTTCACTTTCCTTGCTTTCAAGGATCTTTACCCAGTTGTCAAGCTTTCTTTGTCCGCTGGTGCAATGCTTTGGTAAGGACTTTCATACGTTACTTCATGTACCATTGTAATTTTTCCATTTCTTGTTAGGATGAAAATGGCAAATTTCAGATGAGTTCTGAAATTTAGGGCCGTAAGGGTGACAAGTTGCTCTCATTATTCCACAACACTGATAAGTATCCATTGTGACAACTAGCTATAAAAGTACAGCCGAAGTTATATTTGCCTAACAAGAGTACTGTTTTGCTCCTTATATGTATTGCCATTACCTGGTTGCATGCATTACTTGCAACGCCTTTTTTTTTTTTTTTTCTCGATGCCTAATTTGCTTGAACGAGATCTTTATGTTGATTAAAGAAATACTTGTGATACCGATGTCTTGCATGTTTCAAATCATTTGAAGAAAATACGAAACATAGCTTTTATTTTCTCTGACATAGTAATCTGACGATTTCTTCTTAATTTATGTTTACTTGACAGCCTTGAGCTTTGGTACAATACAATTCTTGTTCTTCTAACTGGAAACTTGAGCAATGCCAAGGTTGCAATTGATGCTCTTGCTATCTGGTAATTTGTGGCTTACCTTTATGTATTACACATTATTCCTGTTTCAGTCGTTTTTATATTACCTAAAACATTTTCTATTTCCGGCAGCCTCAACATAAATGGATGGGAAATGATGATATCCCTCGGTTTCTTTGCTGCAGCCAGGTATAAATTATAATCACCCTTAAAACAATCAACACATTGTTATCATTGGCTCTTTTTGGTTTCTCAGAACCAAATCATTTTTAATACACGGGGTTGTGGGTGAGATTGTGGTACTGTTGGTAACATTTATTTGTTGGTTAAATTCCAGTGTTCGAGTGTCGAATGAGCTAGGAAGAGGGAGTTCAAAAGCTGCAAAGTTCTCAATCAAAATGGCAGTCCTGACATCATTTTCCATTGGATTCGTGCTGTTTCTTATATTCCTATTTATAAGGGGATATGTAGCTTACATGTTTACTGAAAGCCCTAACGTCGTTAAAGAAGTTGCGAGTTTATCTCCATTATTGGCTATCTCAATACTTCTGAACAGCGTGCAACCTGTACTCTCTGGTAATTCTCCCATTTTGTTGTTTTTTCCTTGTGGCTCATGATGATTGAACTCACGTTTCTATCGATGGCCGCGCATGTATCCCTATCCTTGTGACAAGATATACCAGCTAGACTTGAGGAAGTTTGGCATCTCTAATTGTCGACAATTTTGTGATAGGTGTTGCTATCGGGGCGGGATGGCAGAGCGTTGTGGCATATGTTAACTTAGCCTCTTACTACCTGATTGGGATCCCCGTCGGAGTTGTGCTTGGTTATGTATTCAATCTGCAGGTTAAAGTGAGTATTTCATCATTCATCTACAAACACATTATATTATACGGAGTTGGGTTCGTGGTTTGATTCACAAGTTCAGATCTTTCCCTGAGAAATGTGTTTCTGTAGAAATTTTCTAAGCTCTGATTTGGCCGTTTTCGTTGTTAGGGTGTTTGGATGGGAATGCTAAGCGGAATACTGATTCAGACTATTGTACTCATAGTGATAACTTCCAAAACTGACTGGGATAACCAGGTACCTGGTTTTGCCTTAAACTAGATACAAATTTTTCCATGTTATTAAACTGATTTTCTCATTTGCCCGCCCGGATATGGAAATTGCAGGTTGTGATAGCTCGCAACCGTGTGCAGAAGTGGTTTGTTGCCGCATCTGAGGAGGAACATAATAACAACCAGCAAGATGCTTGACTTCATACTTCATTTTTTTCTTTAGCATAGGGAAAACATCAACTGCCAGAAGCCATGTTGATGGGACTTTTGTTTCTTATTACTTTCACATATGTAGACATGGTGGTCGTGACTAATAATCTATGACTGTTACATAGGTAAGTTTTTTCTCCTCTCACTTACAAAGCTTATGCACGCAGCCGGTCCCAAGTCTGGATAAAGAAGAAAACTTGCGGTAGGGCAGCCGTAGCTTTTTTGAGAAAAATTCAATTCGCTTGGTCGGTCCAAAGCCGCCGGCCTGGACCAGACTTTTTGAGCTAAAATTCAAGGGAACTTCTGTCAGCCCAAGTATTCCTTACAATGTCGGCTAAAAAGGGGTTATATGGAAGCATATACTGTACTTGAACCAGTACTAACAAACTGCAACAAGACCCTTCATGGGGAAATATGAAGACATTCCAGGTTTATGGACAGCTAGAAAACTATGTGATATAGGACTAACCAGAAAGTGAAAGTTAAAGTTTATTACCAAAAATACTCGTTAGTAGAAATCATTTTGTTGAGCTTGAAATGGTTGGATTGGATTTTGTGGATTCCAATATTGTTTGTTTTCAATCAAATGTTTGTTGGTTTGATCCTTTGTTGCTCTGCCTATGGTGGAGGATCAATAGAATAGTATAAAAACAAATTTCATCAAAGCAACACTAATACAACATATAATTTACAATATTCAAGAATTCAAAAAAGTTTCTCCACATTTAAGCCTCAAACTGCTCACTCTCCCCAGGTTGTAATTGAAAAAAAGGCGGAAAAATAATCACACTTCAAGAAAGCAAAACAAAACTCATTCTTGAAGAAATCAATCAATCAATGAAGAAGTAATCTAAAACTACCCCATATGCTAACCACATCAATAAACCAGGGAAAAAAAACTCATCCACATGGAAGAAACGGGGAGAGTAAAACACACTCCTTCGATATTCATCTTCAATCTGAATCACTGGAGCTTGAGCTAGAGCTTGAACTAGAACTTGCCTTTTTAGATTCATCCTTCAAATATCTTCTATCTGGTATACTCAAACTAGAGTTTTCAAAAGTTGCATCAAGTTCATGTTTTTTTTTCACTAGAAGCAAGCACCCTAGTTTCTTGAACAACATATTCTATGTCTGTTGATTCAATCTGCTGGGTATCATCCGGCTCAATTCCTTCTGCCAATCCATCCTTTGAACCCAACGATTTTGGCATTCCTTCTACATTAGCTTCACAGGCCTTCTTAATAGCAGCGTCAATATCTTCCACAGATCTAGCCTCAAACACTGGTAAACCTGAATTGATTTGTCTGTGATGTTCGGATTCAACCACAACAGCCCGATCCTCAACCAAACTGGGATGAATGACTTCTTTAACATCTGTTCCTTCATGCAGTTGCATGAAAGCAAGGTGAATGTCCTCAATTGATCTAACTTCAAGAACTGGAAGCTCTTTGCTGGCATCTCTCAGGTCTGAGTCTTCGAGAAGCAAATCATTTTTGTGACTGCCAAAACTAGTTTCTTCTGGTATTTGCTCATCATGTCTTGGCCCAGCAACTTCATTGACTCTAAAGTCCCCAATGGTGTCCAATTCTGACAAAAATCCTTCATCAATGTCCCTCAGCTCATCTGCCTCCCCAGTGACATTTTGCTCGACAGGAGGCCCATATTTTTCCATTGAATAATGAAGGTCCTCTGAGACATGACTACCATCCTCATATACAATGCTGTCCAGGATCTTGTTTTCCAAATCCACTACACCAGCGAATGGTCGATCACTGGAACTCTCAGATGGGACTAAGGTGGAATTAGAGTTTGAAACTTCATAATCGGGATCATGAAGTTCCTGTACATTTTCATTTTTAATGACATCCACTTCTCTTGGAGAGTCTACTAGGACTTTATATTGTTCCTACAAAATGTGGGAGAAAGCATGATGAGTCTCAGTATATGTACTATTTTAACATTGGTTCTATGACAGCCTAACACTGACAGAAAATGCAACTCAAAGTCAAATAAATCAACCCAGAACAGCTATTTTGATGATACGACAAACAATAAAATCTAGAACCTTTCTGTTTCAAGTTCACATTGCACCATAGAGCTTTATTGTGGTATCCGAATTGGTGGAAAAGGGGAAAACCATGAACTAGTAGACAAAGGAATTAACAATTGTTTCAATCTTCTGACAAATGACAATACATTATATATGGTTCGTTCAACAAGGACACTTTTATTGATTTTCAAAACTGCAGGACGTAGCCAAGAAAAATAAATTATTTAACAACAACAACAAAGCATCATTGACGAATTCATAGATTTACATGTTTAGAAGAACCACCAAAAGAAAATAGAGAAAAGTTTTCATATCCCAAAGAAGATTCAAGAGCTTAAAGTTACCTGGACTACCTGGAGTTGGTCATGAACAACAATCAATGGATCAACCACAGATTTATCTAACCACGAGGGCTGTTTCTCCAACACACCCTCAGAGTGTTCCCCAGGAAGCATATTTAGAGAATTTGAGTCTAACGGAAGTATTTTCACATCTTTATCTTGGTTGACACCAGCGTGGACGCTTGCATCAGAGTTTGATGAAGAAAGAGGTTCTTGAACTGCAGCCACCACATGCACTGATTCCTCCGATGCGGACAAATTTAGCTTATCAGAAGGCATTTGCATGTCACTTGAACCCAAGTCATCCACTTTCTGCCCTACATCGTCATGGCCCCCAACATGGATTTGAAAATTATAACTTGGTGACTGATATTTTTCCAGATGAGGCTGAACATTTTCATCCTCATGCGTCATGGCTTCTTGAATCTCTTCATTGTCCGATGAACTTGATGAGTGGACTTGTTCCCCTTCAGGATGAATGGCTCCTTCATTTGCTACTGCAAGCTCTTCTGTAGATGCTGCCTCAGAAAATGACCCCGAATCAACTGCAACATGGTCAACCCTAGATTCAGGCACCATAGTTTCCTCCCCATTATCGCGATTAGCATTGACTCCTGATGACTCATCCTTTTTAACATCATGCTCATGAACCTCTGGAACTTCTGATGATCTTGATTCATTTGCATCTATTAGATGCACTTGTGAGGAGGTTACAGGCACCCCTTCATGACTATTGATACCTGTCTGAGTTCTCTCAACATGCAATTTAGAGTGTCCATCAGCAGATTCAACCAAAATTGGAGGTGGACCCGTTTCAGATGTATCTGTTTGAAGATCAGAAGATATGGAGGAAAATGTGTGGAATTTCTCGACCGCTGGTGGACTTGAATCATAAACAGGCTCCCTAGGATGATTTTCATCCATCAGCCCACTTATAAATTGAAACTCCGGCTCCTCAAGTGAAAGTTGTGTAGAAATGCCAGATTCCCCAATACGAATGCATGTTTGGTTCAAACCCATTGATCCTTCTTGTCTAACATCAGATATTCTTTCATCTACTTCTGACAATGATGACAGGCTTGAGCTACTGCTGAACTCCTCAAATGGCCCCTGTATTTAAAAGATTTTCACTAGTGTCAACATTCACAGTAATAGCTGGCTTTCCTGTTTCTGGTAAGCTCAAGTCAACTTCATGGTGACTTAACAATTCTCCTATAGAAGTATCTAGCCTTTCTGCTTCAGATAAGCTAGACCCCATCTCATGATGACTTTCCACATCCCCCAATGTAATTTCCTCAATATCATGGAGAACATCTATTCCCTCAATTTGATCAATATCCACTGAATCGACTCC
Organism: Tripterygium wilfordii; assembly: GCF_013401445.1. Lineage (NCBI taxonomy): Eukaryota > Viridiplantae > Streptophyta > Magnoliopsida > Celastrales > Celastraceae > Tripterygium > Tripterygium wilfordii. Next base: position 4,613,174 of record NC_052246.1, read on the forward strand.
AGATGATTGGCTTCCATGTTCAACCTGGACAGAGGCATGGTCCATGTTGGAGATTGCATTAGTTTCTTGAGAAAAATAGTGTTCATTGTTCTTCTTTCCCTCATCCTCAATGGCTGAAGACACTGATTCAGTATCAGGAAGTGAAGTACTTGTCTTAGATTCACTAACTTCACTTAATTGTCGTTGGAATGAAGGATAGCCCACTCCATCTGTCGCAAATCGTTCTGGTACAAAGTAAGGTCTCCATTTGAAATCTTGCCTCTCTTGTCTGAGACCGCCTAAAAGTGATGGCCCCACACTAAAACTTTCATGCCTTCTGAAAAGTGATTCCCTTGGTTGCATTGATGTGAACTCTTGTTGAAAACTGCCCTCCTTGAGATCAGGCTTTTCCTCGCCTGAGTCATAAGGAAGATCAAAAGGGTTTCGTCTTGGCAACAATATGGATGGAGCAGACCCAGGAACATCGTCATAGGGGTCGTAAGGAATATCAAAGGGGTTGCGCCTTGTTGTCGCAATGGGTGGAATGCTAAGAGGGAGATCATCACTTTCTAAGTCTATGAGATTCTTCTCAGCCATCACCCTCAATTTTTTACGAGCTCTTCTCCTAGCAATGAGGTTCTCCAAACGTTCGTTCCTTTCAAGCTCTGAAGTCCCCAAGTCCATCAGGTTCTTTTGGTCATCCTGAGTCCATTTGATTGCAGATTTACTTCCATCCTCCTTACCTTCCTCTGCTGCTTCTTCCATTTCATCTTCACCGTCTTCTTCTTCTGCCTGATGTTCCATAACTTCTGACTCTTCACTGCTTTCGTCACTTTTATGAGATCTCTCTGAGGCAGCATCTGATCCATCATGAGACAAATGAGCACGAGGTGTAGCTTCCTCATCTAAGAGTGGGTGGAGCTCAGCAAGCAATGGAATGATGTCTTCCATTGAAGCATATGGGGAGGAACTCTCTGCTCCATCAGATCCATAGTCATCATCCTCTTCATCGTCGTAGTTGGCATCCTCTTCATTGTCATCTTTTGTCTGTTTCAATGATGATTCCCACTGATCTTCCATGTGAGCAGCAGAAGACTCTCCGACAAATCTATCATCCTCAATATCAATATTCTCATCTTTCATGTTTGCAATTAAAGAGTAATGATGCTCAAGATCATCCCTGTCAGTCAGCATGCTTTCAACCATCTGTGCTTCAAGTTGACTTCCCCTATTCTTCAGCAAATCACTGAATTCTCCCTCCGCCTCTATAGTTGTGGGCATCTCTAACTGCATTTCCCTCGAACCCTTGTTAATTAGCTGTGTAGAATCAACAGAACCATCATCTTGCTCGACATTATCAAGTCTACTATACAATGGACTAGTTTCTTCATCGGATTTCTCTACTATATCCCCTTTCTCCCCATTAAATCTCTCTACAACAAGACTCTCATCTCTAATAACAACACCGCCCTCTCCTATAACCCTGGCTTTTAGAGATGCAATCTCATGGGAAAATTTCTCTTCTTCTTCTTCTTCTTCAATTTCAGGTATGTTCGATTGCCCAAAACTCAAAAGTACCCCAAGCAAAACAGCAGTGCAAACTAAAACAGGGGAGGCAGAGACCAAAAGGGAAAACAAAAATGGAAATGATCTGTACAGGAATAACAAAAAAGACACCACACCCACGAGAAATGGATGATTGCAAACTGATTTATAACTTCTTCTGATTGAAATGGCCAGAAACCTCCTCATCCGAACCCCAATTTCCATAGCATCAACACCCATTTCCCTCTATTATCACTTGAACAATCACAATCTATTTCAAGAAAAATTCAACATGAACCAGCATAGCCAGATTAGATCCACGAGACCTGATTCCAAAAAAATAGAAATGACAAACAAGACAACAATGAAAAAAATAAAAAGGAGAAATTGAGTACTAATAAGATAAGCAGAAACCCACCTCGAAATTCGATCTATTGAAAAGCAGAGCAGTCAGATTATTATCAACCAAATACCTGAAAGTAATAAAAAAAATTTATGGGATTTGACCAGAATTCAAGGTTCTCCAATGAGAGCAAAACGATCAGAGGAAGTGAATTCAATTAAATGAGAAATCAAAATCAATAATATGATGATCAACTATTTACCTGGAACTCAGAGATGAAGTAAACTAAAGGTTCCGGTTAAAGCATGCAATTTAAATACAAGAGAAAATAAGAGAATAAAGAAAGACAGAGAAGTTACCAGTTTGAAACAGAGATCAAAGGGCGGACAATAACGGTATGAAGCAACCCACAAAGGAAAAGGGGGGTTGGTGCTGATTCTTCTCTTTCTATTATCTTTGTCAACTTTTTTGAGCTCAGCAACAGCTATGGAGTTATGGGTCGGGCATGCAATAGCTGAATATTTGACACAGAAGGAAAGGGGCGGTACAAAAAGCACCGAAAGAGAGGATTGAGAAAGCAACTGCTTCTTTCTTTCTTTTTTTTTTTTTCCCTTTCTTGATGTTTTTTTTCCTATTTTCTCTAATGTATTTCTTTTTTGAATATATTTAAATTTGATCATGCTTTATTATTTAAAATGAAGACATTACTTAAATCACTTATCATATTCATTTTTCAAAAATTAAAAACATTATCTTCCCTCATTGATGCCTTAAATTGTTCTGTTATATTGGCTTTTTAAATTTATCATGAATACCTCTCAACCATTTTATACAAAATTCCATTGGTTTAGAATAATGATAATGATATTTATTAAAATGCTGTTTGAATTGTTCTTGGTGAGATTCATTAGGAAAATTGTGTCCTAAGATGTGGCTTCAATGATGGCTTTGAACAGATTAGCATTTAATTAAGATGGTTACATTTGAACGTTAGACACTTGTCCAAGTATGTGTGTGGGATTATCATTGCTTTTCTTGGATAAAGTTGGGGTCTTGTTTTCTTTCCAAGTTGGGCAGCTGGAATATTGTGAAGGCCACAAACCCTTCTCATGTTGTTTGCTATTATTTTGTTTAATAATTAATCAAATCGGTTTGGTAGGTTCAGATTCACTTTTGCATTAAACTATTTAGGTTTGGATTTGGTCTATTTTGGTTATTTAGCTTCCTTTGAACCTTTTAGGGGATTCAAATCTGATGATTGTTGATCTTGTTGCATCTAGAAATCAAGTTTTGATGCATTGAACTATGAATGTTTTTTCATTTTCCATTTGTAGTAAAAGATTGGACCAAGACTTCCAAAAATGAATTCCCAGAAACACTCTGTAGTTTCAGATAGATGAAGCAGTAGAATACACTACAAATCATGACTTCAAATGAAATAAATAAGCAAATTAATTAATACAACAGGAATACATGTAGTCATCAGTTATGTTATGCAGTATATGCTTTTCTCAACAGCCATGTTTAGGAGCAGAGGAGGTAGAAGATTTGAAAGCAGAGGAGATTGAGCAGTGGATACAGGAAGATCAACAGACTTGAACAAATTCCGCGTTGGCACTGCCAGACTGCAGCCATGAATTTTATTCCATTTATTCAGCAACAGACATAATACATTAATTGCATATACATAAAGATATAACAAGGCCAAGCATTATGGCTCCTCCTTTTGTAATCAACACTATCAGAATTTGCACAATCAAGTCAGTTCACTTGTTTTCGTTTCCCTCGCGACTTCTTCTTCATCATTTCCAACTTCCGTGCAACCAAGTCCCACACCTTGTGTACTCTTATCAACTCTCTCCAAGTTTAAATTATCTAGCTCGTCACTACACGAGTGTCCATCCTCATCAGAAGCATCAGATACATTCTCTAAAGCCATTGACTCTGTGTGCTGTGATGCAGCCTCAATAGAATGTTGATAAATTGGCGAAGGACAACCAGAAGCAGTAAAAGTTATCTTCTTGTCATCCTCCTTCATTCTGTCTGCATAAATTTCATAATTAAATACAGCAGTATTTTTCCCACCAAAAGAGCATTCCAGCTTATCCATGTCAAAAATCTCTTCCATCGGCTTCAGGCTTTGTGGATCATCTGAATAGACAAACTTCACTTTCTTATATGTCTTGGTCTCAAGAAATGGTTTCACCACCTGTGATAGAATAAATAAATAAAGGGTTAGATACTTGTTGTATTGCAACTGGCACTAAGTTGACATGATTTATCTAACTGCTAAGAGATGAATTATCTTGTATTCAATTTTACTTCATTGTAGCACCTCCATAGCGTTCTTAAGGGTTGGACACTTGGACCTCAAATAGTGAATACAACAATAGATTAAGAATCGTTCTTTGACTCTATTGCCTTGCCCATACGCAATGACTACATAATGTTGCAAAATGCATTGCTCGTTATTTATAAAATCAAGTAGACCACGAGAATTTATTATTGCAGCACAACACAACACAATTAAAGGAGATCCAAGAACAATACTCAATATGAAACCTGATATAAAGACTGCATTATTATGACATACCTTCCAAAATGATTCAAATATTTTTGGGGGATTATAGAGGATGGCGAGTCCTAGTCGCTCAGGGTAATGGTCCTGCAAGACATGGGCTGTTTCCCGGGTGACCTTCACAGATATGCTGGACATTGTCCACTGTTGAAAATCTATCAGCCATACCATCTGTTCCTGATCTGGATTTGTATTCATTACGGCATTCTCCATGCAATAAACCAAATACCTGATCTGGCCTTCTGTTGAGGTCGTATTCTGATAAAGAAACAAATCAAAATCTGATAAAGAAGAACAATTAAAACCTGCAAAAGAACAATAAATACATATTCAAAACTAGTATATCTACCTGAAATCCAGGTCTCATGACAAGAACAATTCTTCCATGCTTGTCACGATAATCAGCCCGATAAATTTTTCCAGTCTTAGCTTCTTCAGCAATGTCTTCCTACATGTATGACAAAAGTTTATTTCAGATATCACACACAGAGTCAAGTACTGCAGCTTATATTAGCATTTTTATAATACCAATCCTGTTGAGGAAGTTTAAGAGCGCCATATATTGAGCTGCATCACTCATTCTGTGATAATATTCAGTAAATCACAAAATGATAAAAAGAAATACATGAGGTAATAGTTATAGCAAAAATTAGGTATGACATTGTTTCCCTGTAAAACGATGGTATTGGTAACACATTTATCTACCAAGAAGCCAAAGGAGATGAGAATTGAGAAGTAGATAGCCTCCGAGCACCCTATCTGGGAGTGTTGTACTACCATTCAGACAAAGGAAGGGCATAAGTAGAATCCAATAGCTAAATCATATTGAACACCACCAAAGGATTAGCTTGAATTTGTTATGTTTTCATGTTTTGCAATTGAAGCTGGGAACTACTCAGGAATTACTAATTTCATCATTGCAATCAACTGAAAAGATAAGATACATACATACCCATCGGATCTTCTCAGGCTTGTATTCCAGCGTCCATTTCAAAGTTCCCTTGAGCATTTTGCCAGCCTTCTTTGTATTCCAGTTCCTTGCTCTGAGGTATCTTGATATTGATGCTTCAGAACAAAGAACTGGAAGCTTATCAGCAATAGGACCTATCATCTTTCTAACATCATTGATCTGAAAAGAATTGGAGACAATTATATTAATCCTCTCACAACATTCTTTACTAAAAAAAGATCAATCCTGAAAGGAAAGGAATTAAGGAAGACCAATTGTTCGCCTTTAATACTTCATCATGCCACTGAAATTCAATTCTCAGATGCGAGCTTCTTTCCCCCAAAAATATCTAATGTAAAAGACCATTTATTTTCAAATCCAACCTCATCAAAAGCACTAGCAAGATCAAAACTAAACAGCACCACATCGATGTTTTAGTCAAAAGATCCAAATCACAGGAACCTATCAATGTTAACTTATAGCCGATGATGAAAAAAATTGTAATACTAAAACAAAACACATAGACAATATTTTCTGCAGAATTACCTTTGCCAGTTGCTCTTCACGTGACAAAGATTTCTCCGCAACACTTCCTCGAAAATTCTTTGAAGACATCTTTCCAATTTACAATCTAAAATACATCAAAATTGGGAAATGAATAATTGATCACGAGTCAAATAAATATTACAAGAAAGTATATTTTGGAACCTAAATAAGCTACTTGATTACCCTTTGCTAGTGACCAATGCAATATAACAATGACTTCCTATTTCAATCGTACAAACACAAACCTCATCGAAAATTCGAAAGCCGTAAGAGTGAGAACCACCATTTTGCTATATATCAAGTTCTTACTCAGCGCATACTAACGCCAACATACAATGCAAACTATTACCATACACACGAGACCTGTTCTCAGAAACATTTCAATCACAGAAACTCTCTATGTACATAAAACATCCACATATCTCTTGATAGTTGATATATAAATCTATTGAGGAAAAAATAAATTAGTCCCAATCCTTCCAAACATATATATCCATGAAAATCGTACCTCTCTTCAGCAAGTTAGGCTCATTCAGAAGAAAAAGTCTGACGATTCACAAGATCAGCAACTACGAACAAAAAGATGAACAAACAAACAATAAATCGAAGACAAGAAAACAAAAATCATAAAAATATCGCAGAATAAAAAAAAATCAATCATTTCGCCGATGATACAAAAATTTCTTGAAGTGGTAACTTGCGTTACGCAGTAGAATTTGTTAGAGAAGGAGAAGATCGCATGCACATACTGACGACATAGATTGAAGAAAACCCTAGATATTCAAGTGCAGGGAGGCCGGAAGCACAGGGCAAGTGGCGGGTCGGGTATTGACCGGCGGACGAGCGAACGATTGGCTACCAGTATAAGCATCCCCGCGTGATCCTCTGATGAACTTATCAACTTAACCAACTATTTTTCGTCGTGAAAGGCCCTTGATGGGCCTTTGCTAGTTTTGTGAGGCCCAATGTCTTTGACTGGCCTTTGCTAGTTTTGTGAGGCCCAAGGACTGGAGGAGGCATTATTCTGCTCTTCTTCTTGTTGGAATTTCTAGAAACAGAGCGTTCAATGCAGATTTGGGTGTTGCATCCGACATTCCGACCACACGCAAACAACCTTCTCATCAAGTAGAGAACCTCCATGTCCAACAGCAAGAGAATACCCGTGCATGGTCTAGTTACCGTTCATTCTTCTCCCTTGAAACTCAAGTATCAATCGAATAAACGAAACCCAGAACGGCTTTTCTTTGAACTCGCTTTCCTTTCCTTTCGGATTGCTTTTCAGGTCAGTGAATACTTAGAACAAACCTACTTCCGAACCATCAGGAACCTTGAGCAGGGTCCTGGGGTCTTATCCCGGAGGCAGTGTGCTTGATTACAATCTGGGTGTTGCAAGCAACAATACAAATAACTACACCACCCAAACAACGACCTTCTGAATCAAGAAGACAAACCCTCGTGCATAGTCCAGCGACCATGAACATTCTTCTTCTTGTCCTCCCCTGTAGAGAAGAAATAGTACCGATCAACACCAATAACGTTTCCTTCACTGTCTTTCACATCATTTACTCTCCGGCTAGTCCAAACCCCCGAGCCGGCCCTTCGAATTTTCCTCTCGTTGGGTCTTGGTCTGCCGTTTTCCCCAGAGAGTTTCTTTAAATAGGTGAAGACGAAAAAGCAACATTCTTGTGACTCATCGGTGACTCCAAATAGAGTCCACGGGTTTTCTTTACCGTACAGTTCAACGTCCTTTACGATACGGTCGCCACAGGGGACGGGCATGTAGCTCCGGCGAGGGCAAAGGTATTGCATTAGGAGCTCCTCTGCAGTTGGGTTGAAGCGATACCCAGCCGCCAAATTCTCCAAATCCAAATCCATTAAAAATAAAATCTTCGGTTTTCTGAAACAATTATTCAAAGATCAAGATTTGATTGATTGATCGGAGACGAGAGAGAAAACCAGTGGAGACTCTTCTCAATGCAATCTTCAAACGCGCCAAACAACAATAACTCTCGCTTAGTTCCCCAATATGGAGTGGCAAAAATAGGCCTAGACTCCTTGTGTTTGTTGGGCTTCTACACTAGGCCTACTTAACTTGTTTGGGCTGAAAACATGGACCCATTATGAACTATAATTGGGCTTATGGGTTTATTAGTTTATCTAATCTACAAAGCCCAAAAAAGTTGATGGAAGAGCCTTCTTCATATGGATGAAGTGGAATAAATACTTGATGCCCCCCAAATACCTTAAAATATGAGCATTGCCAGTGATTGGTGGATCTGAAAATTTTGAATTATGAAAAATAGACTAATAAAACAAAAAATATCCATGTGCTCAGCATTCTTAGTGAAAAGACAGTTTTTCTTTTTCTATTAAAATCAATGTGCCTTTTATTTTTCTTTCTATGGTGGTGGAACCCCCTTTCATATGATAACAAACTCCTAAACCATTAATTGGCCCCAATTACTCTCTCCATTGACAACAAGAAATGAGGCATGAATTAATGGCGTGATTTATTACAAGAAGTCTTCTTCTTCTTACAGCTAGCGTCGCGTGAGCGGCCCACAAAATTGAAGAACAAACATTGAATTAACATTGAAATGTACCTGAATAACACTGTCTCGGGGCAGACTTAAGTCAATAATGTATAATTAGTAATGGAAAGCTAATAAATTTCTCTCTCAATTTTTTGATAATAATGATAGTGATTGCTTTTGGTTAATTAAATGAAGATAAATATAAATATTCAAACTCTTGTAAATTTTATTAAGATTGGTGTCAATTCAATGACGAAAAAGAATATTTCATGATAGAAACAATTCAGGCTACCCTTACCAGTCAGGCATGGCTAAATAAAAATCAGTTTTCGAAGAGTCTGGTGACCCTTTAGATTTTTAACTCCCTAATAAATAAATAAAACATAATTGATTTTTGGTATATTTATTTTGCATTTTGCCAAATCAATATCAACGGTTACTTTTGGTTATCCAATAGATAAAGCCGGGAGACAAAATAAAATTAAAAAAATAAAATATATTCTCCTCTTTATCAAGAAAAATAGAGCTTCCCATTTAAAATTTGTCGGTATTTAAAAGGCTAAATAAAATAATTTCAAGCATTGGTTACAAGTAGTCAAAAAGGGGTTATTGCCTTAAAAGAGAAAAATAAAATTCTCAAACGTGATTGGACAACAATTTTCTATTTTTAAAATTAGTCATAAAAAATTAAAATTTTCATTCAAAAATAAATATCTAAACATAAATTAAAGCACAGTAAATAAATAATAAAATTTAAATGATTAGATATTATATTTATATCAGAATTAAGACATAAGCAACAAAAAAAGACAGATTTAATTTTTGTTTGCATGATTTTAACAAGCATCGCAATCTAAACCGAGAGATATCATCTCCTTGATCTCCTGGTAATATTATATTGTTTTGTGTGTGAGAGAGAGTGTGTGTGGGTGAGAGAGAGAGAGAGAGAGAATGAGTGGTGGCAGTGAAGAAGAAGAAACGACGTTAGAGTTCACACCCACATGGGTGGTAGCCCTCGTGTGCACTGTGATTGTGGCCATCTCTCTAGCGGTGGAGCGGATCCTTCACTACGCTGGCAAATACCTCAAGAATAAGAACCAGAAGCCCCTCTATGAAGCCCTTCAAAAAGTTAAAGAAGGTGTCTTTCTCTCTCTGGGAATTCCATAATTACATGGCTAAGTGAGATTGCAATTTGTATTCATGTAAGGTATTGTATGCTTGCGTTTTTGGTGAAAGAGAGATGCAGGGATTGGTAGGTTATGCCCATCTGCATATCTATTTGTGCGAGTGACACTGAGTGACACGAATCTTTTCATTTCTCAAAATTAATTGTATATTGACTTTGAAAGATGATGCCATTCTTTGTTTACTTTTTGTGCATGGTTTCTCTTTAGGTGATCTTGTCGTGAAATGTGAATCATGTCCAGTAAAACAGAAAAGTTGCTCTGTGTATGTGATTTGGATGTGTAGGTATTAATGCAATTTTGTGCGTGTATGTATATGTGAAATGGCAAATATGGGAATGTTGTAGTGGTGATGGATTTGAAGCCAAAATGGTGAAGTCTGTGCGTTTAACTACTGCTTATATTTTTGTATTACCAATTTTTGATGAGTATATGGGTGGATGTGGATGGTGTATTCAAACCTGGGTTTGTGAAATTGAGTGTAATTTGGATGCAGAGTTGATGCTGTTGGGTTTTATATCATTGCTGCTGACGGTATTTCAGAGTGCTATATCCAAATTCTGTATCCCAAGGGATATTGTCAGGCACATGCTTCCCTGCAAACTCCCCAACTCAGAAGCAGAAGGAGAAGCATCCAGTCCACATGCTAATACAACCTCACATTTCCAGAGCTTCTTTTCCACTGCCATTCCTGGGGTGGCCAGGCGCCTCTTATCTGAAGAAGCCTCAGCATCACAGCTGGGTTACTGTGCACGGAAGGTATAAATCCTGTGGTTATAATTTGTCTGATGTTCCTTAGGTTGCAATCTTGTAGTACGGAGTTTGCTATGTTAAGTTGACATTAAGGAAAAGGAACAGAAACTAGGAGTTTCTGATGTTATCTTTTGTGATGTGGTTTTGGACTTCCCATTTTATTGGTAACAATATTTGGCCCTATACCTAAGTTGAATTTTTCATTGTTGTTCAGTGAACTTATGATCTTATTTCTGATTATTTGACACATTTCAATTGAATTTTTTTCTTCATAATTCATAATTTTGTGATTATTTAGGTGTTATAAGTAGATGGATAAATAAAGTAGCTCTTAGTGCTCTGACCATTTACTTTCTTTTCATCAGGGTAAGGTTCCCTTGCTATCAGTTGAAGGGTTACATCATCTTCATATTTTTATCTTTGTCCTAGCCATTGTCCATGTGACTTTCTGTGTTCTCACTGTTTGTTTTGGAGGAGCGAAGGTGAGTGTTTATTAAACAGATTTGGCATGCTCTTTAATTTGTTATGGTTAAGAAACTACTCGAAGTTGTTTTTTTTTTTTTTTCTTTCTTGCTGTAGATACGACAATGGAAGCACTGGGAGGATTCCATTGCAAAAGAAGATTATAATTCAGAGCATGGTAAGCATTATTGTTGATTTGGCATCTTATTCTTCATACATATGTTGACTAGTTTATGCATTCTCCATATGTTTGTATGCCTTGAATTTGAAAGATTAGTCATCCACAGCTAGTTGGTTGAAGTTGTGAGGGATCTGTTTGTTTGAAGTACTCAACTGTTGTTATTTTTATTATCATTTGCTTCTACCCATCCTTTCTGTTGATGCAGTTTTAAAGAAGAAGGTTACCCATGTCCAACAACATGCATTTATAAGAGATCATTTTCTAGGTGTTGGTAAAACTAAAGCTCTGCTAGGTTGGGTGGTGAGTTTCGATCTCATTTTTTATTTAACTTATCTGCCATATTTTGATTGTTTATCAATTAAGAATTTAAGACAGACAGTGCATATTGGGAACAAATTATCTTTTCTCGTAATTTAGTCATACTACCAGTTTCATCTTCCAATTTTCTATGTAGTGAGGTAGAAGTAAATTTGAGACATTATCACTTCATCAAGTGTAGAATCCATGCTTGGTAAATGTTCAAATCAAGATGGAATGGGTATTTGAACTTATGGACTATCTGCTATTGATAAGGATCCTGGGTCACTTTTAACACAGGATTTGTATGTATACTTTTATCACATGGAAACAAAAGATCTTTAATATACATAAATCTGAAAGGCGCAGTGTGGTCCTAAACATCTTGAGATTCCCTATAATCTCAGTTTCTTAGCCTGTCTAAATATATGTTGACATTTTTTGGATGGCTTAATACAAATAGTGCTTTTCATTTTAGCTTCAGCTTTTGGAATTTGTGGTAAACTCACTTGCTACTAGAGGTAGTTCTTATGAAGGCTTGGAATCTAAATTTTGATGCAGTACCCTCTTGTTTCCTTTTCTCTCTAAGCTTTGTTTCTTCTGTTATTTTGTTTTTTTCTTTTTTTTAAAAAAAATTTCTCAACAAAAGGCATACCTAAGATAGGCTCTATTAATCTTAAAGAGCAACTATAAGTTTTCGAAGTGTGCCAGTTAATCTTTTTTGTTTTTATGAGGAGAAAGTAACCATGATTCTGATATTTCTTTAGTTATTTGTTCTTCAGCATGCCCTTTTCAAGCAATTCTATGCATCTGTGACCAAATCAGATTACATCACTTTGAGACTTGGTTTCATAATGGTAAGGTGTCTAATTGAAATTGATGCTTTGTTTGGAATTTCGGTGAGCACAATTTTGTTCACTTTGTGTAGCTAGTCAGTAACATATTTATTATTTCGATGTAGACTCATTGCAGAGGAAATCTGAAGTTTAATTTTCACAAATATATGATGCGCGCCCTTGAAGATGATTTTAGGATTGTTGTTGGTATAAGGCAAGTGAAATGCAAGAATATTTTTGCTATGATACTTTTGGTTTTGGACTCATTTATGATTTACCTTGAACTTCAATGATGATTTGCTTACTGATGCTCCACAACTTCCCTTCTACCTGCTGTTGCAGTTGGTATCTCTGGATATTTGTTGTAATATTTTTGTTGCTGAATGTTAATGGTAAGAAATTCATCAATTATCTCATGTATACTTTCATATATTATTATCCTTAGTGTCTCTTATCTTAATTTTAATTTATTGTTCTCATCAACACATCATAATTTTACACTTCCTGCTCTGCCGCTAGCTTACTTGGATTTTCTGCATCTCAACAATGAGATAAATAAGTTGATTGGAACGAAAAAAGGCATAAGAGAGCTCTTTAAGAAATGGAATCCCTTTTGGGAATGGTTCATGCTAACTGATTAAACACCTTTTAATCTCTAACTTTTGGTTTTCTCATAGTAGAAACTTTCACTTAAGTTAACTTACTTGATATTCAGATTTACCCTAACATGGGTTGTATATGGGGGCTAAATCCTTGGTGCCTTTTTAATCTATGTCCCATCTCTCTTAGAGAAAAGGAAGGAAGAAAAACCTTTTTCAGAAGTCTTGTATCATTTTATGTCACCATCCTGATATGTGGCATGATAAGGGCACGGGTATTAAAGTTTATATATGCTGAATTGGATGTTTGAACATAGTAAATGCAGGTTTAAGAGTGAATGTTATGTCCCTCGATCCTCGTAAATTTTTTTTTTAAGGATCACTCACTGAAGTTTAGGGACGGAACCCGCAGAATGTCTTAGATTCATTAGCCGGAATCAAAGGAGTTTGGGGGCCCTGCAGCAGCAGTAGGTTCAATTAGAGCTTAATTAAATTTTAATAAATTCTAAAAAAATAAGTAGATGCAAAGTATTTAGTGTATAGATCAATATCATGTGTTTTTTAAGGCAGAAAAAACTAAATTCATTGACAAATAAGAATAAGTAAAATAGGTGTTTGATCCTGCGGTAAAAAATGCTTCGTATCTGTATCAATCTTTTGTCATAAAATTCACAATGCTAATCTAAACACTATAAGCATAATATTTATAATTTTTATTCAATTTTTTTAAAAATTTTGATGGTCAAAAATCAAAAGTGGCCTACTGCCGGCCCTGCAGTTGAAAATCTACTGCAGGGCGCCTCAAATCAAAGTGGTATGAGCCTAAGAAGTAGTGGAACAAGGATATATTTGGCCTGCACGGTTTGATCATGTTCATTGATAATATTGGGGAGAATATTATAGACTTATAGTAGAATATTGTTTTTTATCATATTTTCTGCACGCAACATCAAAAGTTCTTTGTTATTTGTTATTATTTATTTTTTGTTTTTGTGCAGGTTGGCATACATATTTCTGGATAGCATTCATCCCCGTTGTTGTGAGTGGACTAAACATGTGTTTCCTCTCTTGTTCTCTGCCTGTTGCATTTATTCTATTTAACTTCCATTTGTACTGGGAAGTTGAAGTTGAAGCTGTACGTGGTTTTGGAATTCTTGAAGCGCGAGTTATTTTAGACCTCAGCTGTTATGATAATTGAAGCTTTTTTTTTTTTTCTTTCATCCTTCTGTTTCCCCTTTCCCTCTGTTAATCTTATGGAATTTGCAGTTGTTAATATTAGGTAAATCTGGCATTCCTTTGCTGTTAAATTAGTTGTTGTTTCCATGTCTTTTCAGCTGCCGCCCATTGACATGTTATTGAGCCTCTTGAAGACGAACTAGTTGCAATAAAATGATATTTTCCTCTATTTTTTTTTGTTTGTTTTGAACTCATAAATCAGTGTTACAGCTCCTCCTTGCGGTGGGAACTAAGCTGGAGCATGTAATCACACAGCTGGCTCACGAGGTTGCTGAGAAACACATAGCCATAGAAGGGGAATTAGTAGTGAAACCGTCAGATGATCACTTTTGGTTCAAGGAGCCCCGGATTGTCCTCTTCTTGATCCATTTCATTCTCTTCCAAAATGCTTTTGAGATAGCATTTTTCTTCTGGATATGGGTGAGTTACTGCACTAGGCCTTCCTATATTGATTGTTTTCATAATTGAGATGGATGTAATTATATTTTTCGATTTAAATCTGCAGGTTCAATATGGTTTTGACTCCTGCATAATGGGACAAGTAGGTTATATAGTCCCAAGGCTTCTTATAGGGTAAAACGCTATGACTTCATCTTCTCGTGCTTAATCAAATCTCGGTGTTTATGATGCTGTCTAGGATGTTGATGTTCCGTTTGTATACAATTGCATCGTAATTCATGGTCTCGTTTTCTTTTTTGATTTGCATGTAGGGTATTCATCCAAGTACTATGTAGTTACAGTACCCTGCCACTTTATGCAATTGTGACACAGGTGAAATCTTCATCAGCTGTTATGTCACATTTTTTTTTTTTCCGCTTTGAAAGCCGTTATCTTACCTGTTCTTTGGCCTGAAATGAAGATGGGGAGTTATTATAAGAAGTCAATATTTGACGAACACGTGCAAGTAGGCCTCGTCGGCTGGGCTCAGAAGGCGAAGAGAAATCAAGCCTTAAAGATGGCCAACGAAGGCTCTACCCAGACAACTACCACCGACAGCTCCTCTGCTGGAATTCAAATGGAGCGAGTAGCACGCAGTGCTGCTACTCCCGGGGAGGTTCATCTCTCCATTCGATCAGATGAGACCAAATAAGAAAGGGTCGGAGTTCTTCATGATTTTGCGGAGCATACTTGTTTGAACCCATACTGCATACAGTTTACGCAGATCTCCTGGGTTATAAAACTGTTGTATCAGAATGACAATGCTAGCACTTGATTCATAGATAGTACATAAGGCTTTCATGTGTAGTTGAAAACTATGACTAGCAGTTAATATGTTCCTTTCCCCTTCTCATATGGCTTATGGATGTTAATGTATGTTCTACATTTAACAGTAAGAACACTTGTATAATTTTTGCTGTATCAGAGTTGCACTTGCAGTATCTTTTGTGGTATTACTGGTTCAAAACCAAGAAAACTTCCTGGTAAATTCGGTTAGTCTAGGTCTGAATTCTTTAAAAGTTATAACTTGCAAGTGATAATTCTCTCTTTCAAATTTTTTCTGCTGAATGGATAAAACATTTTCTTTCAACTGAAAATTGAGAAAAAAAATATTTCGAACAAAAATGAGAAGTATCTCAGCTGCCTAATAAATTACTGTCACAACACATATTGAGATGCTTTTGGGATGGTTAATGAATAATGACGGATACATATATTTATCCGATACTCCTGAGAGCACAGGATTTTAGCCTCTATTTAGTATTTAGGATAACACTTATACAAGGGGGAGCCCCTCTGCTTATCCTCTCCTCCTCTGTTCTTCAATCAGGTCTGAGCGAGCGAGATAGTCCGAAAGAGAGAGGCTTTTGATCGGAGAACACGCGTCTTCTCCATGGCACTAGTTGGGCTTTACAATGCTCCACCTTTGTCTGTACAGCTCTCCAAAACCACGTCCCCCTCCACTGCCGCACTGAAATCCAGTTTCCTCTCCTTCACCAGGAACCCATTTGTTAAATTTTCGAAAAACCCACTTGTCCGCAACAGTGAGAACCAAAGAAGAACCTCCCCAATCGTGGCAATGAGCATGGACGCTGGGATTGGCGTGATGGGGACGAAGTTGGGCATGATGACCTACTTCGAGACCGACGGCACTGTTGTTCCGGTTACCGTAGTTGGATTCAGGGAAGGCAATATTGTAACTCAGATCAAGACGGCGGCCACCGATGGATATGACTCCGTCCAGGTAGGTTACAGGAGGGTTAGGGACCGGAAACTTACGAAGCCTGAAACGGGTCACCTTGAAAAGGCCGGAGTCATACCCATGAGGCACTTGCAAGAGTTCAGGTTGCAGAGCATAGAGGGGTTTGAGTCTGGACAAAAGTTGGTTGTAGATGAGATTTTCAAGGAGGGGGACCTTGTTGATATCTCTGGAATAACCATTGGCAAAGGGTTTCAAGGTATCTGTGTTCCCTTCTTTTGGAGTCCTCTTATTGTTTATTTGTTTGTTTGTGTAATTGTGTTGGATTGTTTACAGTTGGATACAACTTTTGTTTATCTCTGCTAGTAATATGTTGTTGTTGAGTGATGGATTGAGGGTCATTGAAAGGATATTAAATGGTTAAGTGTACATTTTTCTTGAATATGTTTGTCTGGGTGTTTCTTTGTGTTTGCTTGAAGGTTAAGGGATAGGGTAATGTAGTGGTGTTTGTATATCCTAGTCTCAGAGAGAGAATTATGTCTGTATGTTCTGCTTAGTTTGTGTTAGTTCGGAACTATGTCAGACTGAATTCACGAGTAGCATGATCTGGGTTGATTCGCGGCCTTAGCAGCTATGGTATCAAGTCAATGTATGGGTATTTACTTGTAACAAAAGCTATGAATTCTATCATTTGAAATATTTTCCAATCCAAATTCTGGGTCTTTGCCCTAGAATGTATAGTATTTTATAAAATGATTAAGCCTTAAGGCACTGTCTTTGTTAATACTAGGAATTACAAAGGTCTGAACTGAAGACTTCATTCTTTTAACATGTTGATCGATAATATTGACATGGCCAAGGAACACAATTTAAAGAGACTTTACAAATCACCGGCAGTCAACACAATTATGCAGTTAGATGTTGGGTATATAAGACACTGTGACATGATGATTCAGAGACCTTTTTTTTCTATGTTTCACCAAAAGATGCATAACACTAGTTGTTGTTGCTAGGAGATGCATGACTGGTTCAGTAGAATTCAAGATCCATGGATTGCATATCATTTGAACGTGGTTGGTTTCTGCCTTTTACGAATTGGAACAAATTATCGTAGTATCCTCAAGATGTTAGATATTAGTTTTAGTGGCATCTTCACTTCAATGAGGCCTAGACAATATGGTGCTTGAAAAAGAATAGCTATTTCCTGGCTCTCTTTTTTTGGTGGGAACCCACGGGCACTACTCTTCGGGTGTGCACTAGATAAACCATCGGGCCTGCACAATAGCTCACGAACCACGCATGTCATGCAAGTCAGCGAATTCCTGAATTGTTATATCATATTATTGTCTATTCTCTTAGCTGCAGTTATGGAGTGTCAGTGGATTGAAGATAAACCATCTCTTGTCCAACTGCTGGAAAATTAAACACTCTTAACAAAAGAAAGATTTTTTTTCATTGATAAATGAAAGCAATATACTTATATCAAAGGCTTGGATATCATATGCAAATATACAAATATTAGTTCTTTTTAGTTAGGCAATGGCATACACTTGCAGCATTGCATTGGCTTCAGTCAGTGAGTCCTGCTATGCTTACTCTGCCCTAGTTTACTAGTAACTGTGGCATCTTAGTCAGAGTCCCATATCCTACATAGGTAGACACCACTTTCGATTCCTTTCTTTGTGGGCAATATTTGTTAAATTTGAATTGTTGTATCAGTAACCACAATTTCCTCACAGCCCGGAACCTGATTCCTACTTTTCTTAATTCTCCACAGGTGGAATTAAGCGGCACAATTTCAAAAGGGGTCCTATGACCCATGGTTCCAAAAGCCATAGAGCTTTGGGATCTATTGGTGCTGGAACAACACCAGGTCGTGTGTACAAGGGGAAGAAAATGCCTGGAAGAATGGGTGGAACCAAGACAAAGATCCGAAAGCTCAAGATTGTGAAAATTGACAATGAACTCCGCATTGTGATGATTAAAGGTGCTCTTCCTGGTAAACCAGGAAATCTATTGCGCATAGCTCCGGCTAAGATTGTTGGGAAAAACATACCAAAGAATTAGTTGCAAAGTGTTTTACTTTGTCACAGTTTTGAACTTTCAGCGAAACATTTTCCTGTTTTCGAAGATGTGTATGTTCGTGCTTCATGTTGCATACTGTATCATGTTTTGAAAAGATTTCACAATTTAGAATTGCATATTGGTCCACGCATGAGCCACCTGCATACTCTAATGTGTATGTTCTTGATTAATGAGCTCCCTACATAGATTTTTCCAGTTTTATGATCTCATCAACATGTGCACTGCGTATGTTTCCTTCCGTGATCTACAATGGTGTCTTACGAAGAAATATGTCCGGGAAGCCATGATTTGCTGCATATGGAGTTCTGTGATGGACATGTTTTTGCTCCATAAAATCTGAGCAAAAGTCTCTGTTGTTACATAGCCAGTAATTTTTGGAGTTTGAGCAAACTCACAAAACATTATACAGAAACAGAAAGAGGAAAAGTAGAAGCAGTGATCCTAGTCCAAGCTCATCATCGTAACCAGAACTGCTGCTTTGTCGAATTGAAGGACAGAAGGGCATGCTTAGGGAGAGAAAAAGGAAGACAGCAACTGGACAAGCACTAGCAAGTTAGACATAAAAGAATAATATACACTAATTAACTAAGGTATGAAATTCTCCTCCCCAAGCGATCCAGGGACTTCCTTCTTCACTTGCTTCGGACAAAGGCAGGACATAGTCCATTAAAGAGATCAAGGTGGGACCAAGTATAACCAATCCTAATGCACCCACCACTAGCAAGGGCACAAAAGGCGATGGTCCTCTGCTCACCATTGATCCTCTGCACCGTCTTGGTGGCAAGGGAGGAGAAATATAATAGGAGGTGGGTTTACAGATAAGACTTAGAAACTATCATTCTGTTCTTTGGGTTTGTATGGTTAGCTAAACCAAGGCATCTTCTTTAAGATTAACTAATCCTACATAACACATTTGTAGTTTTATATGATAGAGGGGAATTTTAGGACCAAACACAACCAACTTTAATAACTATAATTGAAGCAACGATTATATCAATCTATATGGTTTATCTTTCCATGCAGGATGCAAACATCTACATCACCAACAAAATAAATAAAAAGGCATCTCTCGTCTTCAATGAGCTCAAGAAGGTTGGTTAGGTCCTAGAATTTTGATTCTGGAATTATTTTATTGAAGGGTATCCCCAGTTTTGTAATCTAAAGGGGGGTTCCACAGCATGATTCATCACAACACTAGCCTTGATGTTGAAGTCATTGCGTGCGCAACTAAATTTTTTTATACAGATCATAATGCAGACAGAGATACACAGAGAGAGAGTGAAGATGGAGAGTTCAAACTAAAAATTTTTTTACTCTGAAAGATTAGTCATCTCTATGTAGCAAATAATTTCATTGTACAAAAAAGCTAAGACGGTGGGGACTGTAGGATAAACTATATCAAAAGGTTGCAAATATGTGAACTAAGGTGCCAAGGCGCTCATTATCCTGCTCTACCTCTTAGAACTACAGAATGACGGCTAGCTCTGTGTACATACAAAAACGAGAGACGGTGCAGATTCAGCTAGACTGAAAAAGTTCCTCCACCAAGTCATGATGCAGGATTGTACCTGAGATGCTGCTCGTAGAAGTTGATCAACTGACATGAAAGGAGAACAAACATATTAGTAAAGAATCAAAAAAAGCGCGTAAATGACTACACAATAAGATTAATTAACTTACCAGAAGTGGATTGTTAGCCTTGAGAAATTGGTTATCTACCATTACTTCTTTCCCGTCAGACCTATTGAGCAGGTAGCGACAGAAATATCAAATGATTTGAAAATGTAAAAAATTCAATAGATTAAAATCCATACTTACAAGATCCCAATCCGTGTTCATTGAAGATAGAATTAGATAGAGAACATTAAGCTTCTTTTTTAAGCAAAGTTGAAAAATGTTAATGTTTGCCTAAGATGCATGAATATGCATTAGACTGTAACACTCTACCCAGCTTCCCAGTCTTGAATAACTGGTTTTCATTTCATCAACTATCACAAGCAAGCTATAGATCAGATTGTTTTCGTTGAATTCACTTGGGTAGTCTCACATGGTTCGGTTCCTATTCCAACACCACAATTGCTCAGTTTGGCTAGATATCAACTGGCTTGGCTCAAGTAGCGGGAAGGTTTTCTATTTGCAATTACAAGAAAAAGTCAAGTGGCCAATATAACCCAGGCTAAGGCCAGTGAGCAAAGGGTGCTTATGTGGAACCTCTTCTTTATCTTTCTTCTTATTTTTTATTGTTAGCTGATTTGTTATCTTCTAGTCAAGCACACATTACACGTATGTGAAATTCTAACAAGCAGTGAGTCATAGTCAGAAGAAGAACAAAAACGGTATATAAAAAGCACATTTCCAATCAGTATGATGTTCATGAGATTAGGAAAACCTGTGAAGCAAGGAAAAGCAGCACAAAACATCGCAGCAAAGACTGGTTTCCTGAAAGATCGAAGCAAATATAACCCAAGCTAGAGCCAGTGACCAAAGGGTGCTTATGTGGAACCTCTTCTTTATCTTGCTTCTTATTTTTTATTGTTAGTTGATCTTTGTTTTCTTCTAGCGCAGCGCACACACATTACAAGTAATGTAAAATTCTAACAAGCATCAAGTCATAGTCAGAAGAAGAACAAGTGTATATAAGAAGCACATCTCAAATCAGTATGATGTTCAAGAATTTAGGAAAACCTGTGAAGCAAGGAAAAGCAGCACAAAAAATCACAGCAAAGAACGGTTTCCTAAGAGATCGAAGAAAATTCATGTAAAAATTGCAACAATGAAAACTTAAATCCTGGAAAGCAATTTGCCTGTGGATTTATAAGTACATCCACTAGAATCACTAAAATATTCATTTGCAAGAACCACAACATGCATGAAAAAGATACTTTAATAGAATTTCCTTTGTTTGGAGGGGCTGCTAGCAAATCTCTTAAGGTCTGAAATACGACAGATGTGGAAAGCTGCACAAGGTAACTTATTCAGTAAGCCCTGTTCAGGAAACTTAGAATTCTAAGAGTAAAATCATGTTAAAATTACATTGAGAATGGTATGGATAGTTATAAGGCTAACAAAGCTAAACTAAGTGCCAATTGGTCAGGACCTCTGATTGCAACAAAATTTGAGCATCTTACTCGTTTAAGGTAAATAATTTATAGCCAAAAATAGGTTAGATTTCACCACAAGTTGGTACAAAGGTTGTCAGGTACTTTATCAATAGAATTTAAGTGTTGGGAGTATTGGTTTAGAAGTAGATCCAGCACATAGTTTATGCAGTTTACTAAAACCAACAAATGATGGTGAGAGACCTAGGAATAAAGATAAAAATTAAAAAAAGAAAGTGAATCAGATAAACAGCAACCAATTAAAATGGCTAGCCACAACTAAGAGCAGCATTGTATATGAGACAATTTTAGCATTCCAAATGGGGTTGTTACTGGGACATCCATTTTTATTGGAAAGCCATGGATCAGCAAGTAGATTCTTCTACAAACTTCTATGCTTTGATTTGCAAATCTCTCTAGAGGGCTTCTAAAGGTGGAATTTTAGGGCCAACAATCATTATTGGGTTCTCTTGAACAATTCAGATGAGAATGGAAGGAAGAGTTTTCCTTTTTTTTTTTTTGTTTGGAAAGGTACTTGGGAGAAAATCCTTACTGTAGACGATCTTTGAAGGGGGCATCATAATAATTAACATTGAAGAGTATCTTCCTTGCAAGAAGAAAAATCCATAAATCATATCCTATGATATCATAATTGCGCTAGGAACATCGGGAGATGGGTCTCCATGTAGATGTTTCTTGGATAATAGCGAATTAAGCACAAAAGAAACTCAAAGCCTGGAAGTTCAATTTTTGACAACATAACTTGGAATGGTCGAAAAGCTTCTATCCTCGAGGCAGGGCTCAATGATACTTTATTTGAGTGCATTTTGCTCATAAACTTATGCTTTTTGAATAGTGGAACTCGTACATAATTTTCTAACTACTTTTGTTGAGAACGAGGTGCCTTATTTTCAAGGATTATTCTTCTACCTTCCAACAGAATAAAATCTCAGTTTTTGGCCCATAATCTTTGGAAAAAAATCTCAACATTAAAGGCTGTTGTTTTCTTAACTATTGTTATATGCTCACTTTGTCCTTTATTTTTATTTGATTCCTGAAGGAAATGTGAGTATACATGGAAAAGTCCACACTATCTTAGAATGCATTTTATCCTCATTGTACTCAGGTAAAAAATCCAATTAAGTTGACCCAATAGCTTTAGTTCAATAGATAAAACCAATATAATCAGTACAACAAAGTGCTAGAAGTAGGAGTTCAATGACAAACCTCAATGCCAAAAAGGTTACCAATACGTCCTGGACATTGTCCAACACAGAAGCTGAATAGCCTATGGGCTTGATGATCTTGGTAATAGACGATGCAACAAAAGAACCATCAAATATGGGCATTAGACTTGAAGCATTTCCGATTAAGTCAGGATTTTCAATCCCTACCGGGGGAAGTAGGGCATCACAGCCATTTGATGAAGAATACTGGCCAAAAGCAGGTTCACAACAGGCAGAATCTGGCTTAAATCTCTTGACAGAACCAGATTTCCTCTTCCTAGCTCCAGTCCGATGATTGCTCTGAACAGCTTCCCCATGATTAATCTTTGGAAGATCATTTGCTGGACCGTCATCTTCAGGGCCCTTGCCTTCATGGAAATGTACTGCGAGGTTATCAGTGCTAACCTCATTAGTAGATAATGTACCTTTAAGCTCACTCAGCTTCAGATCATATTTATTATCATCTTTCCTTCCATGGATTCTAGTAAACCCATTCTCGTCACCTTGCACAAGTGTTCTGACACTGTGGGCATACCTATTATTCTCTACTTCAAGACCTGAACCTGTAAATTCTGTCAGAGCAGGAGAATTAGTAAGGTCTTAGTGGTTGGGAGTAGAAAAGGTTCAAGGCTTATCAATACTGATATTTCAGCACCTGCTACATCGTACACAGAAACCGAGGATTGTGGCTGTTTCTTCTTTGGCTGACTATGAGGACCCCCATACTTGTGCTTTCGTTTTCGAGAAGATTTACCTGATCGCAGGCTTCAATAACAGGGAGAAGAAATAAATAAATTAGCATTTATCTGTATGCCAAACCTAAATGCAACTAATATATAGTAGGAAAGCATAGGATAATTTAAGTTTGAAACCCATCATCTATTTTTCCTTCTGCTAATTGCGAGCATCCAGCATCACGTGGTCAAATATAGTTTACAACTAAAGAGACAAGATGATCAGTTATAATGCTTTGTGTGTGTGTGGAGAAATCTTACCTCTCTTCGAAAGCTTCAACAACATCAGGAATTGACTGCAAATTCTCTAATGGCTCCCAGGTGTTGGCAGTTTCTGGCCAGCCCCGCCTTCAAAACAAACATAAATGCAATAGTTAAAGATCACCCCATATTCCATATCATGACCAAATTTGATCTGAAATCAGTCTAGTTAACAACATCATACTGCTGTATAAGTTCTTAAAGGACGTAAAGTAATATGGATTTACTCACCATTTGATCAAATACTGAAGTTCACCCTGTTGTTGCATATCATCACCATCATTAAACAGTCAGAAAAGTTCAGGGGAAAAAACAATTAACAGGGCAAGAAAACCCATCAGTTTAATCAGACGGAAAAAAATGTATATTAATCTTGGCAACCACTAGACAACATTCAAAATTCTTCCTTTCTCTCAAAATACCGATCAATAGAAAAATAAATTGAACATAGAAAGAAAGTTGTGACCTTTCGAACCCGCCTGCGACGAATAGCTTCGATTTCGTAAAACCCATCAGCGAGCTTTGGACGCTCTTCCTCTTCATCCCCTTCTCTCTCTTCCCCATCAACACCTCCTTCCCCTTCTTCTCCTTCCTCCTCTTCTTCTTCTTCTGCTTCTTTTTCTTCACGTTGTTGTTCTGGCAGCTGCAACGGCGTATCGAGTTCACCGGTATCACTGGCTTCAGCCTCAACAATGAAGCCGATGTAATTTGGATTCGGAGTAGCCTTCTTCTTCCCCTTCATTGTGTATATTTCTGCCCTTAAAAATGTCCCTAAACTTGGATTTTGTGGGGTTTTATGGATTTTTATTACTCGCTCTCGTTCCTCTTTTAGGTAGTGAGTGAAAGGAAGGAGAACTGGGATTTTCTCTACTCGCCTTTAATTCTCCGTCGGGGAGGGAAAAGTAGAGAACACGAGTGTGACTGTCTTGCTGGGCGGCTTGCCCAAACCCAACTTAAAATCCTTTTTAAAAAAAAAAACATAATTTTATATTTAAATTTATAATTTGTGAAATTTATTTTAACAGTTATATCTCAATCACCTAACCACTGAATTGAACGCACAAGATTTAATTGAATTACGGTGGGGTCCATACATGTCTCACATATATGATGCACATGAAATTCTATGCGTCCAACTCAATCGTTGAAATATCACATTATCAATCCTATCATTATTGTTTATGAAAAAATATATTATTTCTTAAAGGATAATGTTAACGAGTGCCTTAAGGACATTTGTTAAAAATTGACTATAGCTTATCACAAGTATGACATGATGAACCATCTCTCACTTATTTTTTAAAACTTAAAATACATTTTTTTTTCCAATTTCAATGCACTTTCTACAATTTTTTTTCATCTGTATCTATCTAGTGCCGTGAGGACACATTTTGACATTTCCCTTTCCTAAAATGCTTTGTGGTCTTTTCTTTACAAGGTCAAGATTTGTCAAATTATGTCTTTGATGACTGAATCACAACTTAAAAGACGTTTTACAATAATAATAAAACATGAAAGAAAATGTTAAAAGGATTTTTTAAAAAATTTAGTAAGAAGATTGAATATTTGACTCATCTTGTGTTCTAACTCTTAAGTACGTTTATTTACTTCAAGATAAAACAGTTATAATTCAGTAGTAATTGGTGAGAGATGTCTAGTTATAATCTTGATGCATGGCTTGACACATAAAAGCAATTATTCTCAACAAAAAGTGGGGGGAAAATTGCTTTATCCAAAAATTTTGTTTCTATTCACAACTATTGTCTAGATTAGAATTCTGAAACAGGAACCTAAGCTTCCATTGCCAGAAGAAGGAAAAAAAGAAAGAAGGTAAAACATAAGCAAATAAAATGAATCACAAGCCCTTTGGAGCCTCAAGTTAGGTAGAGCAGCTAGAGCTTGTCCAGTAAATCTAATTTTAGTGCTCTGTGGGTGCTCATGCAAGTGAAAACAAATACTGCTGCAAATGCTTTGCTCTCCTCTTGTTCTTAAGTTTCCGGAAAGCAGAAGACTCGATTTGCCGAATTCTCTCTCTGCTGACACCCATTGACTCCCCAATCTCCTGCAAGGTCTTCATCCTTCCATCTTCCATTCCAAATCTCATCCTCACAACCTGCCTCTCCCTCGAATTCAGACTGTCCAACACTTTCTCCAGGTCCTGCTTCATGAATTGCTTTATTAGTATATCTTCTGACGTTTCTGCTTCAGGGTCTGCAGTTATTTCCTGGATAAGAACACATACAACATCATAACCATTAACATGAGAAGTACAGAACATTGCACGTGACTCGAGTCTCAAGTCTCGAGTCCCATCTTTATAGGGTTTGAAGAGTGCCTTGACCCGCATTTCAGGGAAACCATTTTCATGTTTTGAACCAACGATACTCAAATTGCAACAAAGCAATCTTGCTACTGAGTCGAGGCTTCCCCTCTTAGATATACGGTATACCACCCCATAATGAATATAGCACGATGAGTAACAAGAATCACTAAGCATTCAAAAAGGAATAAGACATACGGAAGGTTTAACATCATTAAGCCCGAACTTCTGGTCAAGAGATCTTGGCGTTTTAGGAGTTAGTAGTACAGCATTGACCCTTTTCATGGTGAGCCCAGTTGCCTCTGCAACTTCTTCATTATTAGGCTGTCTTCCATTTTCACTATAAAGTTGCTTTCTGGCCTCCTTCACTCTATATGTTGCCTCCACCATGTGGAACTGTGCCAAAAATCAGCAGATAAATGGATTTGATTTATGATGCATTGATATGAAAAATAATAAATAGGCTCTCAATGTTGAGAACTTCTGTATGCAACTCCAAAAGGAAAAATTCTTTAAATAAAACTTACTGGCAAGCGTATTGTCCTCGACTGATCAGAGAGTGCCTTTCGAACAGCCTGCTTAATCCACCAGTGAGCATAGGTTGAGAACTTGAAACCCTTTGAAGCATCAAATTTCTCTGCACCTCTAATCAGGCCTCGACATCCTTCCTAGCAGTAGGCAGTATCATTCATTGAGCAAATATGTAAACTATTTCACAGCATATGAGCAAATAGATAAACTATTTCACAGCATATGAGTAAATACATACCAGAACAAGATCTTGCAGAGTCATCCCGGCACCCTGATAATTTTTTGCAATAGAGATAACTAGTCGTATGTTGCTTTTAATCATCTTGTCTTTACAAAGAGTACCATTGTTTAAGCGTTTTCTTAAGGTTCTCTGATCAACTCCAGCAGCAGCAGCCCACTGTGCAACAGTGGGCTGACCCCCACATCGCTCTGCAAGTTCCTTCTGAAGTCTTTCCAGTTTCAACAATTCCTGAAATATAATGTTAATAAAGAAAAAAAAATCAAAAGTTGATCCAATGAAGTGGGAGGTAAAGATAGAAATTCATAATTGAAACATATAAAAATCAGTCTAATGTTGGTTCATTATATCATACTGACTCTGAAATGGATGCAGAACTCGGAAAAGTATGCAACCCCTGTTTACCCATTGTTGTACATCATTGCACAGAGCTTATTGGGTTCAATCTGGATAAAAATCACAGTCCTTTGAGTTTGGGAATAGTTTCTTAGCAACACAATGATACCAGCAAATAAAGAAAGCTATGGAAGAATTACAAGTCTTCATGTCAAGCAAGCATTGTCATAAAAGACTTGTTTACCACAAGATTACAACAAATCTTCTGAACTATTGCATACAACATTTGGTCTGAGTAAAATTATTCCAAAGTCTATAGCACATCCAAAAATGCACACAATGACATTATTCTAACCTTTTCCAACTGTTGGCAGCAACATTTTATCTAGTATAACCTATCATTAACTCCGGAATTAAATTTTAGGAAAGTCAGAAAGTCTTTTGGTAACAAGATTTTTTGTCAGGTTGCTGCCCCGCTCAATTTATCCTAGCAGTAACTGAAGCGCTTCAATTGGTGAAATAATCAGTGCTTGAAATTTGAAAACCAATTTTGGCCAGAACACTAATACTGCTAATATGGAAACCAAACCTGAATCCCTTCTGATAAACGTGTTTCTTCGCTAAAAGTAAGAAGCCTGGAAGTGCTGGTGGTTCCTTTCAAGAAGCGCAATGGATCTGAGGAGTCAACATCCTGAGACGTACGTTTTTTACGGCCAGTAGAACCATATTTTATTGACACAACATTAGCAGCAGCTTTCTCTGCAGCTCTTGCTCGTCTAGCTTTTTGTTTTGTTTGGCGCCCTGATCTCACAGCTATGCTTTCAGAAAGTTGTTTCTCCAAAAAATCAAGTTCTTCAACTGTTGGCTCCAAATCGTCAGATTCTTCAGGATGTTGCAAGGAACTAACATCTCCCAAAGTGGTTTCATCTGTCAGAGTATCTCCCAATATGCCAGCTCGTTCTCTTTCAGTGAACTGGGCCCACTTGGATGTGGAAGTGTCAGTTCTTGATGGGACTACATGTTTATTTATTGTGCTCGTGGAGTAGTGACCGTTGACCATTAAGGCTGCATCCTTTGCGACTTTGACTGCAGCTCTAGCAAGAGCAACTGCTTCGGCAGCAGCTGCAGCAATTACAGCCTCGTCACTTGTAATAAGTGTCTCTGTTGCTAAAGTTGCTTTGAAATTCATCTGTAGAAGTCAAACATATGGAAAACAATAAGATATCAAGTTCCTGAAGGAAATGAAGTTGTAAAAGAGACTATATGTCCGAAGCAAGTAATTTAAAAGCAAGGTTCAGGGGAAATTTTGATTACATAATTAACCAAGAAAGTCAGTGCACAAGCAGACAGCATGAATATCTTTAAAGTAAAAAAAAAGAATATGAAAAAGCATGGGCATACCCTATAGTTTAATTTTGTAATTTGGTTTCCAACAAAGGCGAGACAAGCAGGGTAATAGCTATAGCTTATCACAAAAAAATGAATATAGTAATGGTTTTGACTGCCAAATGAGTAAAACGGTTAAGAGCACGGGAAAAAAATAACAATGACCATGTACAAGTAAAAACTCTAGCAAGTTTCATCCTGTGCCAAATTTCCCAACTAGAACTTGTGACAAAAACAATATGCACCAACTATCCCAAATGAAAAAACTCACCTCTGCGGGTGGACCAACAGCCCCTGTATAAGTCCACGGACAGCTTGCTGAGGCTGAATTCGAATGAGCTTCTAAAGAAGGTAATCTCAGCTTCTCCATATCAAGCACTGGAGTTGTTACCGTTAATGGTGATGTTGTAGATAAAACACATTGTGTCCGGAAATATAAAAGATCTCTACTTTTTGCTGCATAGTTAACCCAAAAACAAGGATAAAGTTAACAATACTGATAATGGCATGACTCCATATGCCACAAAAGAAAGAAACAACAAATTGAGCCAGATGACCAGTTTTTCATTCAACTGCTGTGGCGGGTGGGGGTGGGGCGCGGGGGGTGGGGGGGGGGGGGGGGGTGGGGGGAATATCTCCACTCTTTCTGAATTCAAAGAAAATAAGCAATCGCACTTGGAAAGACATTATCAACCAATTTTACGGGGATGACAATATGCCCCCAAAAAGACATAGCCTTGATTCCGAATGGTATCAACAAAGATATTTCAATGTATGAAATAGAAACATAACACCACGGGGGACTAGCCCATCAGCCTACTTTGTGAAGAGGCGTACCAAAAAAGGCAGGATCACAATTACCTAGCCCAAGTCTTGATGAAGTAGAAAGGCATATGAAGGGAGCAGCGGGAGATACCTCTAAATAAGGCCAAATTTAAGCATAGCATATAGTAAAATAACCATAGTTTTGATAACTTGCTCCACGAAAGAAATTAAAAAACAGCAAGCAACCTAGGAGATTTGACTGTAAAACAGAAAGGACCAAAAAATTTCAAAATTTTATCTCATATTGGAAACAACCCAACGTAGCTTCTCTCATATTAGGCCATGTCTTTAAAAAGCACTGGAGCAACAATGCAGGATACACATTAACTGAAACTTCTTTCAGAACTTCATATGCTCAAAAGCAACCCAAATTAAATCCAGATTGAGAAGTTGTTCCATGGACAAACAATATTCCAGAAAGAAGGTTAATTAGCCCGTAAAAGTTTTAGCCAAATAGATGCTATGGATAATCGAGTTCCCTTCAAAAATACCACAAAACTACTACATCCCCATCTCAAATGTGACCAAAATAAAAACATCCTCGAAGCAAAATCAATTTAAATTTAGCCCAAAAATTACATAAACAAAGATAAGAACTTACAGAGTAGGTAGGTGTGGGAGGAAGGAGAGTGGTGGTGGAGAGTTCTGGATTGGATAGTGAAAGTTTCTGGTTGGCACTTGAACTGTGGTAGCAAGCATGACATCCTTGCTCCCTCCAGCGTTATTTGCTATTGCTTCACCTGGTTCTGTAACGACACACATAAAAAGAACTCTCTATCCCGGATTCCCCCTCCAATACATAGATTCAATGGAGAAAAGAAGAAGGTCCTCCCAATGGGTTTTCAGAGCTTGGAACACAGAGAGAAGAGAGAGGAAGAGAGCAGGGATTGCCTTGGTTAATTTGGTCTGTTTGTGAAATTGTGATAAACGGATAAGAAAGGAAGGAGACCCGCCGCAGAATCGTATATGGGCCTCATAGCTCGGTTAATGGGCCTAGGTTGAAAACGTTGCATATCATTTGGGCTATTTTGGGCTTGGGCCTCTCGAGAAGGAGAGACCGCAAACATCCCCGGTGGGCGGTAGTCTGTGGGAAGAAAGAAGTAGAAGAGAACGCAGAGAATACCGTGAATCACCCCGACACCAAAATCATAAAATTTCACAAAAATGGCTGTTTCTTGGGTTTCGTTGCGCTACAACTACTCCCAAATTGTGCCCAGAGCTGCAAAGGAATCTTTTTCTCTGGTCCTGCCATTCTCGTTACCTCGCCTCACAAAGCTTACAGCCCCTTATCACATTAGTACTCTTTGTTGCAGTGAAAAGGTTGATACTAAGGAGCCTAGAAGCCCAGACCTGGTCGCCTTGGAGTATGCTGACCTCAATCTTACCGACAAAATTTCTGGGGTAGTTTCCAGTTGCCACTTCATTTCATATACATAGATGTATGCAAACGTGTGAATGTTAAAAGTGAATTGATGGAAATTATGAGTTCTCTTTACACTTCTATTGGTTTTTTTTTATGATGCAGGAGTTGGGTCATGTTAGAATCAGGCAGCATGTGAACCCCCTCAGTTCGTTGTTCTCTGTGAGTGCTTTTCTGGAGGGTTTTTTCTCACACAGTTTCTCTGTTTGTGGATGTGTTTTTTTGAAAGAATGATGTTGATAAAGAAATTTGATTTTAATCCTTAATCGTTATTGGATTTGAATGAAGAGAGTTTTTCTCTGATTTTAACAGTTTCCTGTGATTGTGTTTCCTTTCTTTGGTGTTCTAATGGGGCAGAAGCCTGTGCCAGTGCCTGATTGGGATCAAGTTTTTAGGGATCCCACATTGCCGCTTATGGTGGATATTGGAAGTGGTAACTCCTTTTCAATCGTGTCCTTTTTGTTCTCCAATTTCTTATTGCTGACAGAACTACCAGTTTTGCTGACAAATAATTGACGTCCTGCTCTTAATGGGAAAATAGAAGTCAAATAAATCTCCGGTGTTTCATTTTAAAAAATATTATGTCAATTATATAATACATTGAATTGACAAAACCTGTATGGGAATACATGCTCACCCAAAAAATTCGGTTTTTTTCACTGGCCATCACCGGTTCTTGTAAAGCAATGAAGAGGGGATAATTATGCACAATCTTACTCTAAATGTGCAATGACACAATGTAGAAGATACTTTGTGTAATTCCTTTTTGTTAATGATTCTTATGTTTTAAGTAAGTTACAAGCTAATGTACATGCAAGTGTTGGAATCATAAACAGAAGCATGCGATGATTCAAAATTTGTACTTGTAGTAAGTCAGGATAATGAACCATTTCATTTATATCTAACCTAGGATTTATGCATCATCATTAATATTTTATTATTTTTTATCGTTTGTTCAGCTGTATGAGCCATGTATCTTGTGCTGAAGTTGAGAATTAGCGTACAATTATTGTTTCATTTGATGACAATTGTCTCAACCCTTTGATTTATTGTTTTCCCCCAATCTTCAAGAACCTTCTAGGTGCTTAAATTTACTCTTCATTCATTCTTATAGTTTCTTTCATCACTTTTATGGTCTCTACTGGTACTGGAGAGATGAAGAAGCACAAGTTATCTATTTCAAGTGTTAAATCTGTTTAATGAAGCTGTAAATTACCAGGCAGCGGCAGATTTCTATTGTGGCTTGCAAAAAGAAATCATGCTTCAGGAAATTATTTGGGATTGGAAATACGTCAAAAAGTATGGGATCACTTGATAACTTTTCATTCGCTCAAAATTGCTTTTATTGAATCAATGTATTTTAATTGTTACTCTTTCTTTCTTAGTTTTGTGAGGGTTTTACGGTTATAAAGATGTCATTTCTTAATGTTTATTAAATCATTTTCATGCACAGCTGGCGAAACGTGCTGAGTTTTGGGTAAAGGAGCTAGGTCTTGGTAACATGTAAGACGTTTGATCTTTGATTCGAAGAAAAAACGAGACAAAAAATATTTCAATTTTCATTCCATTGAATGGTTGAATTGTGATGCAGACACTTCCTGTTTGCAAATGCCGCGGTTTCTTTCAAAGAGCTTGTATCCAAATACCCAGGGCCCCTGATGCTAGTTTCAATTTTGGTGAGTGTGACAGGGAACTCACATTCATTTCACAGTCAACATGATACTTAATGGTGCTCTCAATTACCGTTTTGAGTGCAGTGCCCAGACCCCCACTTCAAGAAAAGGCATCATAAGCGAAGGGTCTTACAGAAGCCATTAGTAGATTCTATAGTCAATAGTTTAATGCCTGGAGGAAAGGTATTCACACTAGATATTCAATATTTTCTCATCAGATGATAGACCTTTCTTACGTAGTCTGTTATTTATTTCATGGATGCAATTTTTCTGGGACTAGAAAACTTTATCTCCTCATTTTTCTACGAGTGTTCCCTCGCTAGATATGGGATGTAACTTCTATTGATACAATGTCATGTTCCATACATGGACACATAATGCCCACTGGGGAAGAACTAGATAAATAGAATCAGTATGAAGACTAGCTATGCATGTATGTCTCTCTTGACATAAATTATAAGCACCCAAATAAGCATGTTAAGTTTCTTCTCATGCTTTCTATTCGTCTTCTTTTGAAAATGAGTACTCTAAGCATGCTCCTTTAACATGACCATTCTAATTTCATATGTTTCTTCTTCAATCTTATGATTGTCCATTTGTTCTTTATGCCTGCACCATGCTGCCAGCCATATGAAGATATGTTATCATTGGTTTATGAGTTTCCAGCTGAAGGTAAAAAACGTAATGCTAGCATATTTTCTTTCTTAATGTGTGCTGATTCTGCCAATAACATACAGATTCATATGAGAGATCTTGACAGTGCATCAATAATGAAAGTTTTATACCGTTGGTGAATTTCTTAGCAAATTTACGTAACAAATAAATCGCATAAAATGGGAAAACATGTCATCGTCACATCAATAATGTGATTATGTATATGATTTCCAACTTCATTTTCTCATATTGATTGAACAGGTTTTTATTCAGTCCGATGTGCTTGAAGTGGCTCTTGACATGAGGAATCAGTTCGATGCAGAGTTAGATGTGATTCAACACATCGATGCAATTGAACCAGGTGTGCTGTGTGACAATGATGGATGGTTATTGCATAATCCAATGGGAATAAGAACTGAGAGAGAAATCCATGCAGAATTTGAAGGTGCAACGATATATAGAAGGTTGTACCAGAAGAGGACATAGTCAAATCCCCTGCGTTTCTTATAATCTAAGGAGGATCTGCAAGTTCTTGGATTGAGAAATTCTCGACTGCTGATGCGATTATCAAGCTAGCCAAACTGTTGGAGATGGAATTAGAACTTTTTATTTACCATCACTGGAGTGGTGTTGCATCCCCATTTGTTTGGAAAGTTATGGAGCTCTCCATTTGCTGCAGTCAAAAGATTTTCTCTTTGCCAGCTTGGCTTCTCCAAAATAATTGAGATCTCCTCGGATGAAGAGCTAAAGCCAATTGAAGATAATCAGAGGTCTGACAAATTTAGTATGTGAAATGCATTTCCAAACACTCCTATAGACATGGATTTTTATATGCATTTGTTGGAATCAAAGTGGACATGATCTGTAGACTTTGTAGTTTGAAAGGGACCTAAATAGGGTTAAGGGAGGCAATTCCACTTTCTGCTCAGGCCCTGCAGGAGAAGTCATTGCATTTTTCTTGTAGTTTTAATAGAGATGTCCACTTTATTTCACACAAGTTTTTTGATTTGGTAAACAGATTGAACGTCTCTCAATTAAAATTACAGTGACTTTTACTGCTAGACCCCCCTCGTTCAACCTAAATAATACTTGTTGTCATTGAGGGGTTTATTTCAATCCCATCCATTATCATCGCGTCTTCTAGCATAAATGATAATTTCCCCCACGTGGTTATATAAATAGGACCCACAATCATGGTAGAGAGATGCTATAAGAGGATTACGTATGATAGCAAGTAGGGTCTCAAACACTGTCAATGATGGTGTTGGCTAGTGTAAGGTGCATGGTAGTCGTGTAAGGTGCATGGTAGTCATGTTTTTTTATTAGGGTTTAATCATCTTCGAATGCATGATCTTGCACGTGGAGGTGCATGTAGCATGCTAGTCATGTTCTCCCGCTAAAGGTTCAATATTTTTGGGAGGTATGAGCTTGCATGTGAATTTTTCATGGGTTTGTCAGGCATACGTAGTTTGTGCGCTAGTACGCAGGCCCGATGAATTTACTCCATGTGCATCTAAAAGTAATGACTATGAAATACCAATCCATCTTACAAAAAAAAAAACTCCTAAACTTTCACTAAACAAATTTGCTTATCAAGCTTTGGTTGTCACATAAACTCAGACTCAAATAACTTGGTAGTTTGTTTATACTAAACTCTTTTAATCCCAAATTTTAATTTCGTTGAACAATACTTAATTATCTCTATTATTGTTGTTGATACAATAATAATCACTAGTAAATAATTCAATTTCCTAACCAACTTTTTGTGTGCTGAGAGTGTGACCTTCCTATTGAATTGATCAATTTCTTAGTAGTTAAGGTTTTGGTTGGTCAAACCAATTAACGAGGTAATAACAATATCCTTTTTATTCCATGTAATTAATAAATATTATCATATTTATTACATTTCCATGTGATAACATAAACTATTTCCTCGGAACAACCGATTTTTAAATTGTTTCGCAGTCAGACGCGTCTAAGGCACGCATGAAAGCCGATAAGAACGTGTTTTCTTCTCCGCGGACAACAAACAGAGCGAATTCTCTTTATATAAAGCTGAAATCTTTGCGACTCTGGAAGATTTTCTCTTAATATTAGTGGAACCCTATTCGGTATGCAATACATCCCTTCGATTTTTGAAGTTTCTGGTAAATTGCTCGCAGTCTGATTTTTGCTTTTTTTGTCATTGTTTGTATGCTACTGTCCAAACTTTTTCTGAATTGTTCGTAGTTTGATTATTGTTCGTTTATTGTTATGTCAAAGCCTGCTCTTTTATCTTTAATTTACATGTTTTATTTCTTTAATTCATATGTTTATTGATGATTCGAGAAATCTCGTTTTTGATGGTGATCAGCTTCCTTTTTGTCGTATAATTTGATGTTCTTTATTCTTCTTTCCTTCGATGTTTTTCCTTTGGCATCTTGATCTTTTGTGCGTTGAATTCGTAGCTAATGTCAGTACCTTACTAATATATCTTCATGTTCATTTCAATTCAAATTTTTATTGTTAAGAATTGATGATCTTAATTTAGATTGGAGGTTAAGGTTTGGGATGATTTGGGCATGTGAATATGTTCTATGGTGTAGAAAAATGAGACGATTTTTAAAAAATTGGAAGAGAAACGGTTGGTTAAAGAAGATATGATTGGAAGTAGAACGAGTAGGGTATGATGTGAAAGGATCAACTGAGAATGGGTTATGTAGAGTTTACTCGCAAAAGCGGATTTACATGGTTGATACAACTAGTCTTTCACTCATTCTTGCAAGGATTCATCTAGGCATACCCCAAATCCTCTTTAAGGCTTGTTATTGTTTTTGTTTGTTGATTTGATGGTACACTGTATAGTTTGGTATGTTGAAAATTTAAAACAAGATGTAATCAGGAGTTGCTGTTTGATTTACGATCTGCGTTTTCTCAGTCTGAACTTAAATGCATCGCAAATGTTATTATGCTAAATGCATTTTAAGGCCACGTAATATAATCTTCATATCTAGATCATAATGTAATTAGGGTGTGTTATTGGTCCATATGAACTCCTTGCGTTTTCTAGGAATGGATTCATGCATGTTTCCATGACTTTTAGTGCATTGCATTGGTTCAAAATTTGAATGGAGCATAAACCAATAAGGGTCAAAATGGTGGAATTGTATAAATATAATTGTGCAATTATCCATTTATTATTGACATTTTTGCTCTGTAGAGTTGCTCCATCATATCTGTTTTACGTTCACATCTTTTCTTGAGAGAGGAAATGAGAATTTATAATGTTTCGCCTTCTAATTACTATATAATTGTGTATTTCAATTGACTTACAATTCTAAGAACATTACCACACTTCAAAGGAACACATTACCTGAAGAGTTAGTTGAGGCCAATGGAGGATTCATTACCTTTAAGCTTCTTTCTTTTAGTTGTGGTCTATTATTGAAGTGACTTTGAGTGATATACTTTGCGATATTCCTTTTATCAAAGTTACTTAATGGCGGAGTCTGCAGTTTTTGTAGCATCACTTTCAAGCTAAAGAAAAATGGGAGGTGGAAAGAACAAGGATCATGATGAGAAAGGATTGTTTTCAAATCTTGCTGGATATGCAGCTGGACACGCTGGTGGTTATCCTCATGGTGGATATGGTGGATATCCACCGCATGGATACCCTCCTCAGGGTTATCCTCCACAAGGCTACCCACCGGCTGGATATCCTCCTCCTGGTGGTTACCCACCTGCCGGATATCCTCCCCCAGGTGGTTATCCTCCCTCAGCACCATATCCTCCACCAGGTGGTTATCCTCATGGTGGTTATCCCCCTGGGGGTTATCCTGGTCCATCAGCTCCACATCATTCAGGTACATTTGAATACCTCTCTTTGTGGCTCTTATGAATCTTTTTTTTTTTCCCTGCGAAAATGTAGTTTTATTTTGGTTGTTTTACTGCCATGATACAGTAGTGCTTAATTATGGCACAAGTTGGCAGAATGTTGTGTCGTTTGCACAAGAATTGATGGTGTATTGGTGATAGAACTTGTGAACTGCATTTCACTATCAAACTCAAAAAAGTACTGGAATTGACACATGTACTTTATCTGCAATTAAAAACAGTTGTTCTTGCAAACAAAAGGTTTTTGTTTGTTCGGTGTTTAAAGTGCCTGAAAAGAAAATGTGTGTAAGAAGTGCCTGACCGCTCGTCTAATAAATTTGGCGCATGCTTTAGTTTTTTTTCCCTAAGTTGGTGCATCTTTAGTTGCAACTTAGCATCTGTAATTGTTTATGTGCCAATGGGACTTAGTATGATACTCATACCTTGATGGTCCCACCAAAGAGAATTGTGGTCCGAAAACTAGAAAAAAATCCATATTTAATTGGAGATAGCAAGCGAGATTCAAGCATCATTTACTGGAAAATTCTCTTCCTAATGTGGGACTACAGGGAGCTAAATTATGTACATAGTAGTAGGGGCTTTGGGTTGGGTTCCCGTTGTTGGCAACAATTTACTGCTCTTAAGTGATGCCCATCGTCTCTATGTTACGACCATCTGATATATGAACTCTCTTTCCTGTGTAAATGGTATGTCCATGCTTGATGACTCTTAAAGAGTTTGGAGGGTTCTCTGTATAACCACTGATTCTCAAACACAACAGGGCACGGATCTGGTGGTATGGGAGCACTGATTGCTGGAGGTGCGGCAGCTGCTGCTGCGGCATATGGGGCTCACCATCTTTCACACGGTGCTCACTATGGCGGGGGCTACTACGGCCACGGCCACGGCCATGGAAAGTTCAAACATGGAAAGTTCAAGCATGGGAAGTACGGTAGACATGGTATGTTTGGAAGGCACAAAGGCATGTTCGGGAAGCACAAGGGAAAAATGTTTAAGAGATGGAAGTGACACTACTGCCTCGATCTGCTACTACATCTGAGCAGACTATAAGCAGCTTTCTGGCAATTCGACAATTCTATCAGTGTTTGCTTCTGGTTTTCTCGTTTCCTAGTAAATCCAGGTTTTAAATAAACCCAGAGTGCATTTTATAACTACAGTTTCTTTATATGATGTTGTTTACAATATATGAAGACGTCAAATATGCTTTTTAGCAGTGCAACCTGTTTGGTTCGCCATTATTTTTCAATATTCAATCATTCTGTTGCTGGAGAGAGGCTTTATATGGGGAACTTGATGCCATATTCAATTAGGAGAATTTTTCCCCCTGTTGTTGTTTTTACCCTTATATAGCAGGTCCGTGTTTCCCTTTACGGGTTTTCTGGTTGATCACTGTTTAAACCCTAAACCTGAAACCATAGAAGATGCAAAAGGAGAGAGTGAAATTGCAGAGAAATTGTGAAGAGTAGGGATACTCCCAAACCCCCAAAAACCACCCGTGAATACACTCCTTGTCTCTGTTTCTGTTCCTCAGAAGAGGAGGTATATAACGCCCAAGAAACCCAATGTAACAGCTTCAATACACGCAATAATTGGAACCCAGAACAAGGTGAAGAAGCAAGACACTCTCTTTAAGTGTTCAGTTGATACACACAACCATTTATACCAAAACTCTCGTCATTTATGATATCTCAAACAAACTGGAATCACAATTTGTGATCAATCTGTACCTTTTTTGAGTTTGATTGATTTTTTTTTGGGATCCGTATTCTACTTGATGTTTTCTTAATCGATGGTTTCTTTCTGGGTTCTTGTTTTTCTCTTGCTTTTAACCTTAAAATTTCTTAGTTATTCAATCAAGTTCATGGAGAATACGCTACCTCGCAACAATTTCCGGCAATGGTGGCCGCATGCATACCGTTAATCTAAAAAAGGACAAAAATTGCTTAGTTGTCAAAATTGACCAGTTGTGTCCGTTCAGTATGTTCATCTTTGATTTTGTTATTCTTCGCCGGAAATATTCCCTTTGTTTTTGTACATTAATCGGCTGTCTGTCGTTTCATATGTCGGCGAAGGGAAAAAAAACTAAAAAAGAGAATATATTTGGGTCCTTAATTGACTAACCAACCGCCGTAGTAATGCGCAGAGTCGCAGACATTGTATGTAATGATGATCAGTTCATGTTTGATCAGAGCGAGAAAGGAAAGACCGATCGATCGTTCCAGTCGAAATTTCCTTTCAGGTTAGCTCTCTTAGCTTTTAATTTTCATGTTGATTGCGGTTGCAAACGCGGGAGGTCATAGTTTCAACTCCCACACCCATGGTTCAACGGGCATGTTGAGATACCGAATTCACAGTTACCATTATATATATATTCGCAGTTACCATTATACAAGAATTCTTTTATGTAGATCAAAAAGTGTAAATCAAGTTTGTTGACCAAAATCCAATGGTTGTAATAAATCACAACGTAAGTGGGGGCCACACGTTTATTATGGGACCCATCACATCTATGGTTGAAAAATAAGTCCACAAACTTAGTTCACACTTTTGATCCACATTGGAGAATTTCTATATCTATATATATATATATATATGTTTCTATAACTACTAATTATGGAATCGGTACAGGCTATGGTGATCTACATGGAGCAGAAGAATGATTTCTTGGCGATGACTCTAGTGGGGATTATTATTACTATTATCTTTGTTTTTCTCAAGAGATTCAACAACTGGTACCATCTAACCAGGCTGGGTTATAAAGATGAAAAGTAAGTACACTACTCTGTTCCTCCTGGTGACTTTGGGGTGGCTTTTGGTGGGGAGTATGTTGTCCTTCTCAACAGCACTTAAATCCTCTACTCCTGATTCCTTCATTTTTGATCTAGTTCAAAGGTCATCTTCTCAACACTCTCTCTCATTATATAACTTAATGCCTTCTTTTCTTTATTTTTATTTAATTTTTGTAGGGGTAAAGACGAAAATAAAAAAGCTTAAACATATAGAGAGCCACTATTAACAAAAAAAACTCACATTTCGACGCTCAAGTTGACGTTCATAAGAGCATAATGGAATCAAATAAGAGATACATGACTAGGATTGCAAGAAAAAAAAAAAGCAAGTTATCTCCAAATTGTTCGTCTACATGTTGGTTGGGTCAATTTGGCTGAGCTTAAAAGTTAAAAAAATAAGTTAGCTTATAAGTTGTGAAATAAATTTTGAGGCGTTTGCTGAATCTTATGGCTAATTTTAGCTTATATGCTGTGGAAAATTTATTTTTGTTTATATTTTTTAATTTCTACTAAATTTATTTAAGTATACATATAATTTATTATTAATTTTCTAATATAAATTATAAAATGTTTTCTATAAATAAAATCGAAATTATTATCTAAAAAAGTTTATAATATTTCATTTTATGATTTCTTATTTTGTAAATTATTATTATTAAATTTAAATAATTTATTATTATATTTATTAGATTAAATTTAATAACAAAATTTATTACAAAAATCATAAAATATAATATGATGAAGTTTAAGATAATAATTCTATTCAACCCCTTATAGTTAGTCAAACACATCATAGTTTACTACCCAACTTTTATTACAATTTTTTTTTCCACAATATTTAAATTAGTGTTAAAAATCAATTAAAACGCTCTACGAAAGGATCTTGCTTGATTTGACATTGCTTGTCCAATCACACCTTAGAGCATCCACAAATGGGAAGAATTTGAAGTACTTGAGATGATACTTTCTTGATAAGTTAAGTGCTAGATGTTCACAATGGGTATAATGGAGTGTATTTCAAGTACTTGAAATGTTACTTTTTTGATAAATATAGTGCTACATACACACAATGGGTGAAAAATTACACTTGAAAATTTAGTTGTGGAAAAAGGATACTTGAGAGTTGGAGTATGTATATAGTTAATGAATAGTGAAGAGAGAGGTGATGAATAGTGAAGAGAGAGGTGATGAAAAGGAAGAGAGAGATGATAAAAAAGAAGAAAGAGAAGATGAAAAGAAGAGAGAGATATGAAAAAGAAGAGAGAGATGATAAAAAGGAAGAGAGAGAAAATAGAGAAAGTGAGTATGAAGTGTTGGAATGTATGGAGTGTTGATGAATAATGTATATTGTGGGATTCACTCATCCAATTAAATTGTGCCACGTAGGATAGATGAGAAGAGAGAGAATGATTTTGAAGTGCTGGATATTTGGTGCATCACTGTGGATGCTCTTAGCCTAGCTAACAGCTAGTCTGTGGTTCAACCCTTTGTCATGTACGAAACTAGCTTGTCGTACAGCCACTTGAACATCCAACACAAAATGATTCAACTGAACAGAAAAACGTCTATACTATAAAAGTTATGTTTGGAAAAATTGAAAATTATATTGAAATTAAACAGGGAAAGAATTACATGGACCTCAATTAGACCTAGCTAATGTTTATTCTTGTATATATAGCTATGGTGGAATGGGTATGTACAAGACGCACCTATTTGGGAGGGCAAGCATTTTGGTCACTAAACCCAAAACTTGCAGGGCAGTACTATCAAACGGGGATGAATCGTTCCAAATTGGTTATCCCGCGATCAGCAAGCTCTCACCCAATTCGCTTAAATCCATTGAAGGTGTCGAGCACAAGCGTGTGCGCAAGCTAATGAAATCCCCTGTAAGTGGCCATGAAGCATTAGCTTTGTATATTGAGCTTATAGAAGATAATGTGATCATTTCGTTGGATGAATGGGCAAGTATGAGCACCAACCAACCACAAATCAAGTTATTGAGTGAGATTAAGCGTGTTATTTTCAAGCTCATGATCAACATCTTCTTGCGTCCAAACTATGTTTCTCTGATTGGTATTATGGATA
The DNA here is from genome assembly GCF_013401445.1 of Tripterygium wilfordii. Classification (NCBI taxonomy): domain Eukaryota; kingdom Viridiplantae; phylum Streptophyta; class Magnoliopsida; order Celastrales; family Celastraceae; genus Tripterygium; species Tripterygium wilfordii. Next base: position 4,654,867 of record NC_052246.1, read on the forward strand.
AATTATTCACAGATGTGAATAATGCGTTCCTTTCAACGGCTATCAATATCCCCGGTATACATCACAATACTCTCAACAAGGCCGATGAGGTAATTAAATATTCGTTATGATAGGGATACCAATAGCTAATAGTTGATATTTCAGTTATCCTAACTATTAAGTTGTACGCACATAATTTAATTTCTTACGCATCACACAGGACGGACATGTAGAATCCACGAATTTATACTTGCATCCTATGCATTCAACTCAACAACAGTTGGGATAACTAGGATTTTCGATATATGAAATATTAATCACCATTTTGGACCACCCATTACAAAGGATTGAAGTAGTCTTCACATATTGTACCAACTTTGTCATGTGTAGGCTTGTCAAGAGTTGGTGAAGATTCTTCAAGGTGTAGTTGAAGAAAGGAGGATTGAGATGGAAAGAAAACAGTCTTCAGGGGTGGCAACATGTATGTTGGATTTGTTGCTCAAGAGTAGTGAAGATGATGATAAATTGGAGGATGGGGAGATTAATGAGTTGCTACGTACTATGTTGCTTGCTGGACATGAAACCACTGCGTATACTACAATGTGGGCCATCTCATTCCTTCATGATCATCCCCAAATCTTGCAAAATGCTAAGGTACATATATATATATATATATATATATATATATATATATGTACCTTAGCATTTTGCAAGATTTGGGGATGATCATGAAGGAGTATACGCAGTGGTTTCATATATATATATATATATATTGTTGCTTTAATCATTGATTTTTCTTAAGAAATTTCTTCTTAATATTTGATTTGTTTAATTAATTTTAGGAGGAGCAAGAAAGAGCCCTAATTCCTAAGCCGTGGAGCATCTTCACAAAAGGGATTGACTCTCAAAGAAATTAGAGAGATGGATTATCTTGCAAAGGTATGATCTTATTAATGAGTACTCAATTGATGCCAAAAATAAAATGATTTAATTTTATTTATTTATAAATTTTGCTGGTTGTAGATAATTCAAGAGACATTGAGGAAAGCTAACCTTCTGCTTATGTATATTCGAGAGGCAAAAAGGGATGTTGTGATAAACGGTTGGTTTCTCAATAATCATTATTTGTCAATTCGATCGCTTTAATTAATTAATTAATTAATTATTTTCTTAGTCAATTTATAAACTATATATATACAACTAGGCTATATAATACCAAAAGGATGGAAGGTGTTGGTAATGCCGTAATGCCGAGAGCTATTCATATGGACCCTGAGATTTACCAAAACCCACAAGACTTTGATCCATCAAGATGGGATGCAAGTAATTAAAATTAATTAATCTATGATTTATTTTCACACACACACATATATATATATATATATTAATGGTTCCTGTTCTTGGAAAATTGAACAGAATCACAATGCCAAGGTTGGAGATTTTATTCCTTTCAGATTTGGAAAGAGACTTTGCCCAGGATCTGAGCTTGCCAAGCTTAGGGATGGCAAAAAAAGTTGATCCGAACACTACCTGCAGAGTACCCAATCCGTTTAGAATCTGAAAACCGATCCTATAGTTTTGGTTTTGGTTTTTCAACCCGTCCTGGTTGAGGGTCAGGTTTGGTTTTTATATATAATAATATAGATGAAAAAAAATTGGCCCAAATCTGCTTCCTAGATAGTAAATTTTTAATTTTCTTAATATGGATCATTATATATTTATCGATTATTTAATACTTTAATATTCTTGGTTTTTGGTTGGTGCAGAGTTGAAAAGATTAATCCAGGATGTGCAGTGAAGTATTTGCCTGAGCCGCTTCCTGTTGACAACTTTCTTGCAAAAATTACGAAGCTCTAATTATAATCAACCTTTTAAGCAATTATATAAATAAGGGGAAAAAAGCAAGACTACATGTATGTGTATATATGTGTGTATGTGTGTCGAAGTGTACTTATTTATTATATAAATAAGTAATTCTGAATTGTACTATTGTTTATCTCTACAAAAACATCTTTGAGTTATATTGCGATGTCAATTGCCTTTGTCCGGCAGAGAGTGATGGTGTGCATGGCGTTGTTTATGGGATTTTTTATTTTTGATGGAGAATATGTAAGGGACGTATGTTTGGACGTTTCTCTTTTGACGGACTTTTGAATTTTCACGTGTTGAATGGTCGAATTGTTCACCCCATGTGTGAGTGTGAGTGTTAAAATATGATATAAATAATGATAAATGCTCTAGTCCAATAAGTTAACTTATTAAGTTGAATTAGAAAGAGTAACAAACTATAATAGAATTGAATAAGTAATATTAAATTATATTTTTCAAATTTTTTGAGGGAGTGTAGAATAATCCCAATATATAATTTATTCTATTTCTCCAAAGTATAAATCAAAAATTAAATCAATATATTCAAAAGATTAATGGGCGACTCACTACTGTTAGTTAAATTAAAATAGGTGATATCCCCTCTCTTGAACAGCCATTAACATATATAATTATCCATAACTAGTAGAATTGTAAACAAACTAAATGATTTATATTTCAAGTTATTATTTGTTTCGGTTAAAAAAACACTTTTTTTCAACCAAAAAGATTTAAAGTGCATGAGTTATGATCAATATTTGACCAAAAAAGTAGGGTTTAGTAAACGTTTAATTCAAATAGTTTTGGTGCATGTGGAGGAGATGTAAGCCAATCAGTGTCTGACAAGTCAGCATAATTAAGAGTTGGTGCCATTACAAAATCCTAATTAATTAAATACACTGGAATAAATAATTAATGCTAACTAGACGTCATTGGATGTTCACTATTGTGCAAGGATTCCTAATTTAATATATGTATACGTATGTATACATTATATATGAAGTTAGTTTTGTGACTAATCTCTAGCTAGGGTTTGATGTCGATTGCTTTGAATTTTCACGTGTTGAGTCATCAAATTATATTATTCAGTCCATATGTGAATGTGAGTGTTAGAATATGATATAAATAATGTGAAATTAATATCCAAGTCCAAGTCCAACAAATCAAGTTATTGAGTTGAATTAAAATATATTCGAAAGATTTCGTGACTGACTACTGTTAGTTAAATTAAAATAGGTTATGTCCCTTTTCTTGGACAACTATTAACATATCCAATTATCCATAACTAGAAGAATAGTAAACAAACTAAATGATTATATTTCAAGTTAATATCTTGAGAAATAATTTGTTTTGGTTACAAAGGCTTTTTAATTTTTTAGAGCCAAAAAGATTTTAAGTGCATGAGTTTAATTATAATATTTGACCTAAAAACTAGGGTTTAGTAAACGTTTAGTTCAAATAGTACAAGGATTCCTTGCTTATTTATAACTCCTTGTTGAATTCGTAATGTAAACCATCATATATAAAGTTAGAGGCACAACGTTTATTTCTTCTGCGATTAATCATCTCTAGGGTTTGATTTTGATTATTTTGTTTGTTAATTTTCTCAATCAAACATTGTTTGCTTTCTTGGTTTCAATTTTCTCGAAGATGGGTGCAAGAAAATTGACAATCGAGGATTTGAAGAATCTCGATGATGGTTGGTTTGATAAGATGGTTGAGAAAACCAAAAAAGACGCGAGAGGAAACGATGAATTGGCCCAAAATTTGTTGACAGAGCGAGTACTGAACGACTTCTTCTCTTCCATTATCAAGAAGAAGGAGAACACTAACAAGTGTGTTGAAACTCCCAAGAAACCTTACAAGAAAGCAGTAAAGCTTGCCAAGGATAAAGTGTTTAAGGCTAAATCTTATTCAAGAAATAATTCTAAGAAGAAAGTAATGAGGGATCAGGTGATCATGGTTCCTCCTGAGAATCCACAGTTGCCTGCAGATTTCAAGGCCAGGATTGAAGCCATGAACGGAACAAATATCAAACTGGTGATTCACAAGAAAGTGTATAAAACTGATTTGAACGTCCACCATGAGCGAATATCGCTGCCGAGAACACAGATTATCAGCAAGGATTTTCTGAGGCCGGAGGAGGCGGAATTCGTGCACAGCGGTGGAGTCATGGATTGTAAGTTGATAGGACCAAGACCTTATTACCAGAGTTATGATTTGAAGTTAAGGAAGTGGGACTCCAAGACTAGTTGGTCATATGCATTGACGACAAAGTGGCCTGATTTCATAAGGTTCTATGCAATCGAGGAGGAGATAGTGAAGGAAGGTGATGTTGTGCAGATATGGTCTTTCAGACGCAACTCTAGACTTCACATGGCGTTTGTCAAGGTTGAAGATAATGCGGCCGGAGGAGGAGGAGGAGACGAAAGAGAGGAGAGTGGTGCAAGTACGCATGAAGAAAGAGAGAGTAGTACTGGAACTTCATATGAAAGAGGAGAGAGTAGTGGAACCAGCCATTGAAGCTACTAGTCAAGTTGGTGACCAAGAATGAGTTCAAAGATTTAAGGTTTAATTAGACTTTTTTTAAAAAAATGCTTTCTAATGTTTCAATGCTAAGCTTTCTAATATTAAAATTAAGGTTTTTTTTCAGTTGCTTTATTTATTTATTTATATTTCTATATATATTTTTTGGGGTTTTAAATCCCTAAAATATTATTCTAAATTCATTTATTTGTTATGTACCGATGGGCCTGAGGCCCAAAATAAACTAGAAGAAGAACAACGGTTTAAGGCCCAAACCACGCAAAACAAGTCCAAAACGAAAACACAATTACACAAACTGCCGAGTGCCAACTGATTCACAGAATCACAGTTTTCACACTCCTCTTCTGATCCTCTCTCTCTCGTTCTCTCTCTCTACATTTCTTTTATGCGAATACTCTCTTCATCTACGAACCCAATCAAAACCCTCTACCTTTTCTCATCCAATCTCCGCTGGCAAGCCACCTCGTTCAGGTCATTCCGATACAAACCTGTCGACTCACTCCTTAACTGTCTATCTCTGACTCGGAGATCGTCGGACATTCCAATGGCGATCCCTTCAAAGCCGGCGTCCATCGCTGCAACCACTTCTGGCGGTAGTATGGACTGCGAGGAGGGAATCTCGAAAAGGTTCTGGATCAAGTTCCGTCGCGAGTCGATCTTTTCCATTTACACTCCCTTTGCGGTCTGCCTGGCCGCCGGCAATCTCAAGATTGAGAGCTTCAGGCATTACATCGCTCAGGATGTTCACTTCCTCAAGGCATTTGCTCACGCGTAAGTTGATTTCTTAGTGATTTTTGAATTTTTTTTTGCTTTGCTTTTATTTGTTTGTTTGGTTGCTTTCAAAGTGCTTATAGAAGAAAGTAGAGCTATTAGAATATGATATTTTCATGTTATTTGCGGTATGTGTTTTATTTTGGTGGGCCTAGAAAGTGTGGAAACTTGTTTGAACTTGGAAGGGGTTCTTATCTGGGGATATAGATAATTTTGGAAAGATCTTACGGATTGCTAATTCAATTTGTTTATTTAATATGGAGAGGATAGGTAAACATTTTTTTTTAAACAGCTATTATTTGGTTTCTTGATGAGTGTAGGAAAAAGTTGGGATGTGTTCGGATACCTTTTTTGAGTTTTGGTTCTATACTCACGTTGTGAGCGTTTCTCAATAGCTTCTAGGGGTTTCTGTTTCCTAGAGAAAGCACTTCGCATTTGACACCTCAATTGTTCTTTTTGGGAAGGATATGCTTTGTGAGATTTATCATACCTTGCTCATTTATAAGCTTTTGTGTTCTTAGAAACTGCGGCAATGATTTTAGACTATATTGTGATGAAAGTTTGGCACATGTGAAAAAATGTGCTCAAAATGATTATAACATCACCAGAATGTTCTTATAAACCCTTTGATTGACGATATAAGTTTTCATTCGGTTTCCTTTGGAGGCTCTTTGGCAGCTGAGAAAATTTGGGCACTGTTTTCCGACATTATCTGATAACTAGCATCACTTATTGTTTACCTTATTTGTTAATTTATAATTTTTTAGTTTGTTGAGTTTTTGTAATATAAAAGTTGATTCTGGTTGTTAGATTTAATTGTATAGGAGGGTGGACATTTGGGGAAGTTTTTATGCTCTTTTGGTCATGTTTGGCGGGTAGGATAAATGCGGGGATTGAACAACTTAATCCAAATCTCCATTTGGCAATTATCGAGATATAGATTGAGAGAATAATTTAGTCCCCTTTGGTAAATAATCCTGTAAAAGGAACTCTTTAATCCAACCAGAAAGGATGCGATTGTAATCCTAGGGATAAGTAGAAAATGGGATTAGACTATTAGAAACATGGATCCCTCATTTTTTCGCTTTCATGTCTCTAGCAAACCCTATCACAGCCCTTGCTTGACGATGAACCATTGTTTGTTTCGTCATCGGTTATCAGCTTGCCAGTTGTTTGCCATTATTTCACCCGTTGATTGTCCCTTTTTGTGGTAATTTCTCAACCGTTTTGCTGTGCTAATGAGGTTTTTGGGTACTCAAAGATCATATTTATTGTCAAAAACCAACCTATTATATTTATTTAAAAATCAATCATATATTGTTATTGGCAACAAATTATATCCTCATTTTTAATTAATCTACGGTTATTTATAATTTTTTAGCAGTGTTCCTTAGAAAGTGCAGTGAATTTTTTCTATTGTTCACAATGGTTTAATCTAGGTCACAAAGTGGGTGCTGACCCATAGCAGCGTTAGAACTTAGAGATTAGAATCAAGCTTGGGTAGTAGGTGATTTTTGATTTGAAGTTTTTAGAACTAGGAATTCTCTATGTAAAGGTTAGGAAATGAAGGAAGAATATTATGTTTTGTGTTTTCACATGTTTGGGACCTGACCAAGTTGTGGCTTCCAGTTATGAGTGTAATTCAATTGACTGGTATTTTTGCTACATTTAAATTTATTTTTGGGAGTTAAAAGGGAACTTGAAGGAGTCAGGTTGTTGGAGAATCAGATTGTTGTTATATGCATATTGTCTTTACAGACATTGCAGGATCAAAACTGTTTTGTTTATCTGTTAACTAGAAATAATGCTTTTTGTTGTGGGCATAAAATGGTCTTTCTTTGTCCCTAAAAAAATTTATTGTTCTTTGTTGGATGTACAGGTATGAGTTGGCTGAAGAGTGTGCCGATGATGATGATGCAAAAGTAGCAATCTCTGAGTTGAGGAAAGGTGTTTTAGACGAACTAAATTTGCATGATTCATTTGTACAGGTACAATGAGCTTTTCTTTGCTCATTTGCATTTTTTAACCGTTGAGAACTTTATAGAAAAGAATAGTGAAGCTGATCTTGAAGATAAGCAGTTGTGGACATAATCTTCCACTCCTTAAGTCATGGTTATGAATAAGTTCTCATTTAAGCCCCCCTACTGCTTACCAAAGGACAGAGTGTGATCTAGGATTATTGATTTTTGCATCCAAAGCTAGTCTTATAAGCAAAAGGAGAAGCAATATAGCCCCTAATTCTCTTAGCCTGTAAGCTGCACATTAATTTTACGTGGCATATATACTCTTTTAGTCTTTTTCTTGCTATGTGTTTTTACTTTTTAATGTTTTGACTTCTTGAGTTATGCAGGAATGGGGTTCAGACCTTGCTAAAGAGGTGACTGTAAACTCTGCAACAGTTAAATACACAGACTTTCTTTTGGCAACAGCCTCTGGGAAGGTCGAAGGAGTAAAAGGCGCTGGTAAAATTGCAACTCCTTTTGAAAGAACAAAAGTTGCAGCCTACACACTTGGAGCCATGACACCTTGCATGAGGCTATATGCCTTCATAGGTAAAGAGTTCCAGACCCTCTTAGATCCTGCCTTAGGCAATCATCCTTACAGGAAGTGGATTGAGAATTATTCATCAGAAAGTTTTCAGGTATATCATATTATACAGCAGCTGGTTTTTTTAGTTTCCTTAAATGATCTATCTAATTGTACTTTGCTGACTAGAGTCTTTTAGGAAAATACTTTACATAAATGACCAACTTCATTCCGACAGCTCAACTATTCTATCATTTGAATTTAGGCATCAGCTCTGCAAACTGAAGACTTGCTGGATAAACTTAGCGTCTCCTTGACAGGGGAAGAACTTGACATCATCGAGAAGCTGTATTACCAGGCCATGAAGCTTGAAATAGAATTTTTCTGCGCGCAGCCCCTTTGTCAGCCTATTGTGATCCCTCTAGTAAAGGAACATAGTCCTGCAGAAGATCGCCTCCTTATATTTTCTGATTTTGATTTAACTTGCACTGTTGTTGATTCATCTGCTATTTTGGCGGAGATAGCAATAGTAACTGCACCAAAATCTGATCAGGCTCAAACTGAAAATAAACTTACTCGGATGTCATCCACTGAGCTGAGGAACACATGGGGTCTTCTTTCTAGACAATACACCGAAGAGTATGAACAATGCATAGAAAGCGTTATGCCGCCGGAGAAAGGTCTAACAAATTATTCTACCTTTTGTATGATACTACAAGATAATCATTGTTTGACTGCCAGGGTTAGAGTAAAAACATTTAAATAAGACTAGCTCCGAAAATTTGTCCTTATGGTTTTCCTTTTCTTTGGGTTTGTAGTTGGGTTCAACTATGAATCCCTACGTGGAGCATTGGAGCAACTCTCAGAATTTGAGAAAAGCGCTAATTCTAGGGTGATTGAGTCAGGGGTATTGAAGGGTCTGAACCTTGAAGATATAAAACGTGCTGGTGAAAGGCTGATTCTTCAAGATGGTTGCACTGGTTTTTTCCGGAAAATTGTCAATGGTGAAATTCTGAATGCAAATGTGCATGTTCTTTCTTATTGTTGGTGTGGGGATCTCATAAGGTCAGCTTTTTCCTCAGGTATGTTTTCCAGATTTGCATACTACAGGCTCATTATTGATTGTTTTTCTGTATAAGTTGTCAGTAGTCACAAGTTGCTTATGCTATATAACCTTCCCCACTTCTATATAATACAATCTCTTTATCTCTATGGGCTTTATTTTGTATTATTCCTTTGATACTGATTTTTAGAAAAAAAGAACTTAACTTATTTTGATATATTTCTTTTGTTGAGTTAAGATGTTGAATAAGCATATAATGTCTCTTGTTTGATGCTGTTGCCAGCTTCCGTAATAGCTCTTCTTCATAGAGTAATTGCTTGTTTTGGGATGTGTTTTCGCATTAGATTTTAGGTTTCAGAGGCAGGGATTACTTTAGAACCTCACCAGAATCGATTAAATTGTTGAATTATATTTTTTTAAAGTGAAGTTTCTTGAATTATATTACCATAGTCTCAGCTTTCCCTGATTTCAAAGTTTAACAAATATGATTTGGCCTTCCAAAAGATGGAGGAATTTGGAAATATTTAGGGAAGGCCAATGTGAAATGTTGTTGTACTGCAGAACTCTTCGCCAAGAATGAGATAACAATAATAATGATATGGTTTTATCTGGTGTGTTTGGTGTTTTAATATGTAAGTAATGTTCTGGGAGATATAGAGTGTGTTTGGTTAGAATTTCTAAAACAGTTTTCTGTTTTCAAAAATTGTTTTAGCTTTGAAAATTCTTTTGGGTGGGAGTTTTCAGAAATTATTTTGTAAAACTGAAAACTGTTTTTGGTTTTCAAAAACCAAAAAACCAAAACTGTTATTTGAAGTTTTGTAAAATTCTGTCATGTTTTCTCTTTCATCTTTCCTCTTTCTCCGTGCAAAATCCTCAACCAAATGAATTTTGTTTTCATCATTATTTCTTAAAATTGTTTTCAAAATCTAATCTTAAAATCAGCTTTTGAAAGCAAAAAACCAAAACCATTTCCAAACACACCCATATTCTTTGGGCTGCTCCCCTTTGGTGCCGTAATAAATTTATTTTGCAAAAAGATGTTCTGAGAGATATATATGACCTATGGGCACTGGGCAGATATGAGATTTAGGTTAATCCAACACATAGTTTCAAAGAGAAAAAGGAAGATAATAATCAATAATATGATAATCAGGGTACTTTAGAATTGTGAGCTTTTGGTTTAAAAGTAATAAATATGCATCTTGAAGTCCTCGGAAGTTAAGGATTAGATTGTTTGGGCCTGTGATGTTTAGATGAATAAACAAACTGAGACAGGTCTGGTAGTTGCTAGATTCATACATTGACCTGGGTAGTGTAGTTAGTTGGATAGTGTAGTTAGTTTTTAACTGCAAGTCTGCAACTTTGCTCCCATCACGCTCCATCTAATATGACTGTTATAGCTGGGTCACATGATTCTGTAGGCATTTAAACTCTGCCTCCTCTGTGTGTGTGTTCGTGAAGAATGGTTACTTGTAGGCTTCTCTTGTTATGGGACAACAACATTCTACAACATGGTCGATCTTGATGCTTATCTGCATGCATGCTCTCATTGTCCAAGTTACTCAGATGACCTCATTTTTAGAGCAGCTTCATAAAATTTTCAACCTCGATGGTATTATTGTCCTGGTCATGTTCTGACTTTTAAACTAATTTTGATGTGTTTGTTCATGGTACTTCTTGCTATTACTTTGGTCAAAAGGGTGAATGCTTACATTCCCTTATAAAACCGGAATCAGCATGGTTATTTAATTATATATCCTTTCTGGGCAGGGAGCGTAGATGCTGTAAATGTACATGCAAATGAGTTCACTTTTACAGAATCCATCTCCACAGGCGAAATTACTATGAAGGTGGAATCTCCCATTGACAAACTGCAAGCTTTTGATACTATCCTAAAGGACTACGGTGAGGACAGGAAGAACTTGACGGTTTATATAGGAGATTCAGTCGGTGACTTGCTTTGTTTGCTCAAGGCAGACATTGGCATTGTTGTTGGGTCTAGTTCAAGCCTAAGAAGAGTGGGGAGTCAGTTTGGTGTATCATTTATTCCATTATTTGATGGTTTGGTTAAGAAACAGAACGAATATGTTGAAAGAAGCTCTTCTAATTGGAAGGGGCTGTCTGGCAATCTTTACACAGTCTCTAGTTGGGCAGAAATACATGCCTTTATTTTGGGGTGGTAGTCATATTTTTTGCCGTCACTCTTCAGCGTTAGACATTAGTTAGGACAAAATGAAGGAATCATCATGTTCATGTACAATTGAACACAAGGATACAACTTGGTGGCTAATTTTATTAGGGGCCACTTATATATGCTGCCATATTTCCCTTTTTGTTCCCTCTATAGGGTCATCCATTCAGAGATGTAATATCACACTATTGGCCGGATAATTCTCTGATCAGGGTATACAACTCCCCCCCCCCCCCCCCTCCCCCCCGCCCCCCCTTTTTTTGTCTTCTCCTTGCCTTGTAGTTTTTAGTGTTGTTTATTACTATTATAAATTCTAGTCACTTTGCTATGCTCTGTTGTCTGTCTCCAGGCTTGAAGAGATTCACCGGCATGATTATTATTGAAAAAGAGTTGGTGCTAGAGATACCATTTTCTTTTGTTGATTCAATTACTTTGAACTCTTAAGTGCTGCTATATGCTTTTTCATATATTGTTGCTGTTCAATATTTTGGCAGGGATGGCAATTTGAAGAAGAAATATATGTATATTTTCTGTTACATTGGTAACTTAAACAGGATTAGTTTTCTGGTCGCAACTGTTGCAACTCTCTTTGACGACAAAGTGAATACATTGGTTCGGTCCTTATTCATTTTTTATATATCTTCTTGTGAATTTGTTTATATATCTTCTTATCTTAGAGTCAGGCTGCTTCCCGGAACTTTGGCTCGAGTTCCTTTCTGTTTATACGTCTATGCAGACTATCCTGCTGCTGGTGTTGCTAACTATTAACAGATCTAGAGGTTACAACCACGGATGATTTTTGAATTACATTCGAGTTACAAGACGTGTTAAACAAACAAGAATTGTGCTTCGTAGCTTATTCTTCAGTGTTGGCAATACTGTGACATTTAATCTTTAGTTGTCATAACTATTAACCACTTGGGTGATAGTCTAATAACAAATCTCTAGGGTCAAATTATTTGGATTCGAAAGTTTTGAGTTCAATTCTCATTGAATACAATACTGAGCACAGAAAAAAAAAAAAAAAAAAAAAAAGAACAAAAACAAAAACATACAATAAAAGTAATGGGATTACAAAAGAATTACAACAATTACATATCTCTTGGAATAATTAATATACATTTGATAGCTCAATGGTGAATCTTTATGGTCAAATTATATGAATTGGAAAGTTTATGAGTTTGATTTTCACTGACACAATATTAGCAGAGAGAAGTAAAGGAAAAAATGCACCGGGCAGAGAAGAAAAAGGGAAAACAAAAACTTACGCGTCCCAATTGAACATATGGATAAAAGATGGGATTATAAAGGAATTACTACAATTATGTATCTCATGGAGTAATTAATATACATTTGGTACCCAAAAGTAGAATAACTCGATTATCCGTAGAAATGGTGTTTGCGAAATTGCGATTCATAGGTCAGAACTAACTGTCAAGAATGTCGCTGATTCCTCCTACACAACCTCGATCCTTCTCCAATGCTCAGATACCGTTCAATTCACCTTCCTCCTCTTCTCCTCTCTCGTCTCCACCGCCACAAATCCTTGCACGGGTCCCTTCCCCTCCTATGGAAGCGTCGCGACGAGTACAAGCTGACCCGACCGGAACTCATCTCCCGGATTTCTCGACTGCTTGTCCTTGGCCGTTACGACGCCATCAGCAATCTGGCTTTCGACTTTTCCGACGATCTCTTGGATTCTGTTCTCTGCAGTCTCCGTCTAAATCCTGAAGCGTGTCTACACTTGTTCAAACTAGCATCGAAGCAGCCAAAATTTAGACCGAATATCAGATGTTATTGTAAATTGGTTCATATATTATGTCGGGCTCGGATGTATGACGAAACGAGAGCGTATTTGCGTGAACTGGTCGACTTGTGTAAGAATAATTACTCTAATTTTTTCGTTTTGGATGAGCTTTTTAAGTTTTACAAGGAGTTCTCGTTTTCGCTTACTGTTTTCGATATGTTATTGAAGATATATGCGGAGAAAGGCATGACCAAGAATGCATTGCAAGTGTTTGACAATATGTGGAAGTATAACCGCGTGCCCAGTTTACGGTCTTGTAATACTTTATTGAGTAATTTGGTAAAAAACAACGAAAGTTACTCTGCTATTCTTGTTTATGATCAGATGTTCAGGGCAGGGATTCTGCCGGATTGTTTCACCTGTGCAATTATGGTAAATGCGTACTGCAAGGATGGGAGAGTGGAGAGAGCAGCAGATTTTGTGAGAGAAATGGAAAATTCGGGGTTTGAAGTCAATGTGGTAACCTACAATAGTTTGCTTGATGGGTATGTTAACTTGGGAGACTTGGAGGCAGCACAACGGGTGTTGACATTGATGTTGGAAAGGGGGATTTCATGGACTATGAGAACATATACTTTATTAATCAAGGGATATTGCAAACAACGGAGAATGGAAGAAGCGGAGAAGGTGCTTCAGCGAATGAAAGAGGAGGGGGAGGTTGGTGTGGACGAATGTGCTTATGGTGTTTTGGTAGATGGATACTGTAAAGTTGGTAAGATGGATCATGCTATAAGAATTCAGGAAGGGATGCTGAAGCTGGGATTGAGGATGAATTTGTTTATATGCAATTCACTTATTAATGGGTATTGTCAGCTTGGTCAAATAGTGCTAGCTCAAAAGGTGTTTACCCAACTGGGGAAATGGAAGTTAAAGCCTGACGCTTATAGTTATAATACTCTGCTGAATGGATATTGTAGGGCAGGTAATACAAGCAAAGGTTTCATGCTTTGTGACGAGATGCTTCAGAGAGGAATTGAAGCAAGTGTTGTAACTTATAATACTCTTCTCCATGGTTTATGTAGTGCAGGTTCCTTCAATGATGCTTTGCAACTTTGGCATTTGATGTTAAAAAGAGGTGTCTCTCCTAATGAGGTTAGTTCTTGCACCCTGCTAGATGGTCTTTTTAGAATGGGAGATCTTGATGGGGCTTTAGCCTTATGGAACAATATTCTGGCTAGAGGGTTCACCAAAAGCAAAATTTCTTTCAATACAATGATCAATGGATTTTGTAAGATAGGGAGAGTGGTAGAAGCAGAAGAGGTTTTTAACAAAATGAAGGAATTGGGATGTTTTCCTGATGAAATAACATATAGAACCCTGATTGATGGATATTGTAAAGCTGGAAATGTTGAAGAGGCTTTCAAGGTTAAAGATGTAATGGAAAAGGAAAAAATTGCTTCATCCATAGAATCGTATAATTCTCTTATAACTGGAGTTTTTAAGTCTGGCAAGATTAATAAAGTGAAGGATCTTCTTACCGAGATGGAAACACAGGGATTATCCCCTAACGTTGTTACTTATGGAGCGCTTATTTCTGGCTGGTGCGATCAAGGATTGCTGGATAAGGGTTTCAGTGCATTTTTTGAGATGACTAATAAGGGCTTGGTCCCCAATTTAATTATTTGCAGCAAAATTGTTAGTAGCCTTTACAGTCTTGGTAGGTTTGATGAAGCAAACTTACTGTTGCAGAAGATGTTGGATTTTGATCTCTCGGATCATGGGTGTTTTAACAGGTTATTCAAGGGCGACATTAGATATCTAGAAATTCAGAAGATTGCAGACTCCCTTGATGAAAGTGCTAGTAAATTGTCTCTGCCCAATAATGTGGTGTACAATATAGCTATAGCAGGGATGTGCAAGTCTGGGAAGGTTGTTGATGCAAGGAGAGTTTTCACAGCTTTGTTGATTAGAGGTTTTAGTCCAGATAACTTCACATACTGTTCCCTAATCCATGGCTATTCAGCCGCTGGTAATGTCGCTGAAGCTTTTAGCATACGAGACCAGATGCTGAAAAGGGGTGTTGTTCCAAACATTGCAACATATAATGCCTTAATGAATGGCCTATGCAAATCAGGAAATCTGGATCGTGCACAAAAGCTTTTCCATAAACTTCCCTCGAAGGGGGTAACCCCAAATGTTATTACGTACAATACATTGATTGACGGCTACTGCAAAAGCGGTAATACTAGTGAAGCACTAAATTTGATGCACAAAATGACAAGAGAAGGTATTTTGCCTTCGGTTGTTACCTACTCTACCTTGATTAAAGGCCTTCGGGAGGAAGGAAAGATGGAAGATGCTATAAAGCTTTTGGATCAGATGACCAAGACAGGTGTCATTCAGGGTGACATGAATTGTACAGATGTAAAGAGTGTTACCGGTTTTCTTAGTATGACGACTGGCCCTACCTTTTCTGGTTTCACTTCTCATAAAGAACTCGGCTCTACGGGGTTGATAGATATTAAACAAGAGTCTGATTCATATATCATATCTGAAGCTGTCTGTTGAAGAATGCACATCAAATTAGAAGTTTTATCGTGGGAAATTTTCAAGTTTGGCCAATGCCTCGCTTTCTTGAATGTGCACAGTTAGCTTTTATGTGCGTTTTGGTCTCTAGTCTATGAGGACAATATTTTTTGTTGTCTTCTAGAGAGTCCAGGTAATGTGCATTTCATATGCTAACTTCTTTTTTAAGGAAAAAAAAATTCAACAGCTGAATCATGAATTGCTTAAAGAGGTGACTGTAAACTCTGCAACAGTTAAATACACACACTTTCTTTTGGCAACAGCCTCTGGGAAGTTTGAAGGAGTAAAAGGCACTGGTAAAATTGCAACTCCTTTTGAAAGAACAAAAGTTGCAGCCTACACACTTGGAGCCATGACACCTTGCATGAGGCTATATGCCTTCATGGGTAAAAAGTTCCAGACTCTCTTAGATCCTGCGGAAGGCTATCATCCTTAAAGGAAGTGGATTGAGAATTATTCATCAGAAAGTTTTCAGGTATATCATATTGTACAGCAGCTGGTTTTTTCAGTTTCCTTAAATGATCTATCTAATTGAACTTTGCTGACTACAGTCTTGGAGGAAAATACTTTACATAAATGACCAACTTTATTCCAACAGCTCAACTATTCTATCATTTGAATTTAGGCATCAGTTCTGCAAACCGAAGACTTGCTGGATAAACTTAGCGTCTCCTTGACAGGGGAAGAACTTGACATCATCGAGAAGCTGTATTACCAGGCCATGAAGCTGTATTCTAGTTAGGACAAAATGAAGGAATCAAGTTCATGTACAATTGAACACAAGGATACAAGTTGGTGGCTAATTTTATTAGGGACCACTTATATATGCTGCAGTATTTCCCTTTTTGTTCCCCCTTGTAATATCACACTATTGGCCAGATAATTCTGTGATTAGGATATACAACTCCCCCCCCCCCCCCCCCCTCGTTTTGTCTTTTACTCCTTGCCTTGTAGTTTTTATTGTTGTCTATTACTATTATTAATTCTAGTCACTTGTATGTTCTGTTGTCTTTCTCCAGGCTTGAAGGGATTCAGCGGCATGATTATTATTGGAAAGGACTTAGTGTTGAGACACCATTTTGTTTTGGTGATTTAATTGCTTTGAATTCTAAGTGCTACCATCTGCTTTTTCGTATATTGTTGCTGTTCAATATTTTGACAGGGATGGCATTTTGGAGAAGAAATATATGTATATTTTATGGTAACTTAAAACAGGCTTAATTTTTCTGCTCGCAACTGTTGCAACTCTCTTTGATGACAAAGTGAATACATTGATTCAGTCCGTATTCATTTTTTGTTTTTCTGTGTTTTACTTCATCTCTCAGATTGGTTACGAAATTATTTATATGTCTTCTTTATCGTAGCGTCAGGCTGCTTCCCGGAACGTTGGTCGAGTTCCTTTCTGTTTATACATCTATGCTGCTGGTGTTGCTAACTATAACAGATCTAGAGGGTGAACCTTGATCGGTAAAATTGCTCCTTTGCAATATATAAGCGCTGCAGGTTCAAATAAGATGCCAGAGTTTGTTGATGAAGGCAATGCTGGGCTTTGCAAATCACCTGAAGCAGCCAACCGACTGTTGATCATAATTGGATGTTCTCTTCAGCACACCCAGGCTTCTGGCATCCCTCAACTGTGTAGAGAGAGATGTAGTTTGCTCTAATTGTACCAGCCACTAAACCCTAACGAGTCATTTGGTTTCTAATCCAATAAGTGTGAGCGTAAGGCGAGCTTAAGGCGAGTGTGAGGTGAGTATGAGATGATTGTGAGATGAATATTACCATGTTTGGTATGAAATGAAGAGTGAGCATGAGTGTTAGAATTTTAATTGTACAATTGCTATATTACCCAATTTTTTGTACATAAAAATAAGAATAGATTAATTTAATGGTCGTGATTACTTCTTAATGAGAGGTATAATAGTCTTTTAAGTATCAAACTCATTCGCCAATCTCATCATTTTAGCGATCTTGATTAATCTTCATAAGGAGGGAATGAGGGTGAGATGAATTTGAGATTTTACCCTCCCAAACTCTATCAAACATGGGAATGAGTGATTCTCACCCTTGACTTGCCTCACTCTCTGCTCGCCTCATTCCCTCTCAAAATGCCAATCAAATGCAACGTAAAGGTCTAAACCATAGGCCATCTTTGACCCTCAAGGTCACTTTGTGCTTATAAAAAAAAATTTTAAAAAGAGAAATATTATGAATTGATCTCCCATGTTGAAAGCTCCCTTCAATTGTCATTTTCTAAACCCTAAAATCTTACTATGAAACTTGGGTGTCTTTTCTTTTTGCATCCAAACAAGTTTGAATCTAAAAGAAATTGATGGTGTGTTCGGTGCTAAGAGAAAATAATTTTATAGTGCATGTGCATGCCACGGTAGTCGGTAGGGTGGGACCAGGTTACTAGGATCTAGAATCTCCATTTTTGCTGACAGACCAACCACTAAATATGTTATTATCAGTTAACGTTTTGATTAATTTGTTCAATATATGTATACATATATATATGAGGTGAATGTAATAATATGATTGATTGACATGGAAAATAAGAATACAAGTGCTTTTAGTGCAAGAATAAAATAGTTACCAAGCAAATTAGGGGAAAAAATTAAAGAAAACAAAACGAAAAAAAGTTTTTGATTGAGTGAGTTTTCATATATTTTAGATAAAATATTGGTTCGAGTATGACCCCTCTCAACATTTGAACCATTCGCTGAAATGGTAAGGATGATATTTATCACTCTGATCATTAGTGTTCAAATTCCCGTCCCCCATCTTTTTAAAAAAAAAGACCCCTCTAAAAGGCAATTGGGGCAAAGGACACATTTTTAAAAAATTTGATCATGCAATGATTTTATTATAAAGTATATTATTATTATTAGGCCACTCTTGCACACTAATACTTTACCGTACAACATTTAACTTTTAGCGATTAATTAATCGGGTAGTGCAGATCAAAACTTCAATAAAGGATTAGCACTTGGAATTTACCCTATAATTAAATCATGTATAGGAAAAAAAAGGATACCCCACTGAACCAGTTGAAGACAATCAATCTATATATAGTATCCATGGGTGGCAGGTCTGTTGTAGTAACAACTACAGTAGACCCCACTATAGGTGATTTTGATCACAAATTTTTTTTATTTTATTTAAAAAAATTTATAGATGTGTAGTTTATGATTTAACGATATATTTTTTGTTCGCAACAAATATCAAATTTATCGCAATCTAGATACCGAATATTTTGAGTTTATATCCGACGATCTAAAATTGTTAAGCATTTTTCATATAGCATATGATTTTTCTTTTGAACAAAAAATATATCGTTGGATTCGTTAGACCATTAACTACACATCTATAATTTTTTCAAAATAAAATAAAAAAAATTTCACCCTCAAATAGGTATTACAACGGGGCCTGCTGTAATTTTATTACGGCAGACCCCCTGCACTCAGTGTCCATCCAATCAAATGTGTGTTTGACTTCTAAATTCACCTAATACATATTACTTTCTGTTTCTCTTGTTATTCATCCATTAGACTCTCCCCACTGTCTGTCTAGTGAAGGTAGCCTTTTTATGATTCATAATTTTCAAATGATATATATATATATATATACAACGTTATTTTTTAAAAGATTAAAAAAAAACTATTTTTTCAACTTGAATTTTGTTGAAATTGAAGAGTGAATGGAATCTTCCACTTTTTGGAGATGATGATCAGAAAATAAATATTGGTTTTAAAGTAATTGTAGGGTATGATATTGGTTATTTTATCGAACAATTTTTGAAGCATTTTGAGTTGTATTCCCATTCTGCCCTTAATATTTAGGGCCCGTTTGATAAGGATTTTTACAAACATTTATACTACTTATTAGTATAAATGCTAATATCCATTCAAACAACATTTTTCATGCACAAAGTCCGAGGCAATATCTGGAGCATTTTAAAGCCTTTTCAAAACGTTTCTATTTTGAACAATTTTTGCAGCATTTTGAGTTTTATTCCCATTCTGTCCTCAATATTGGTTGTTATCCCCATTTTACCCATTATCACACCGCTCTCATACAAATCGCGATTTCTTTCAACGTTGCCCTTTCTTCTACCAGCGCCGTACCTATGCGAGTCCAATCTCCAGCGAACCTTCGTGAGCCCGCCTATGCAGCGCCATCTTCACTAAGGGAGGTCTCCAGATCGTCTTCATCTTCTACATAAAATAAACCCATCCGAAGAGTGGACCTGAGCTTAAACCTCACTTGGTCATTGATTTGAACATAAGCCCCAACCCTGGATCGTCTTCCGCTTGGTTTTAAACCAAATCATGATCTTAAACAGGGTTGCAAACAAAGGGGTGGCTTCCCACTGTGAAACCACTTTTGATCGTCCTCATAATATATATTTTTTTTATTTATTCAAAATTTTGAAAATATCAAAACTGTTAATTTTAATTATTTATATTTATTTTTTAGATTATTTGTTATTTATTTTACTATTTATTTATATTTGTTATAATTAAAAGTTGAACCAAACATTAACAAGCATTCAGACAGCGTAGCTGTTATTAAGGGCCCGTTGGTTGGGCATTTTCACTAGCATTTATACTAGTATCTAGTATAAATGCTCCAAGATTGCCAAACAACAATTTTACGACACAAATTCCGAGGCATTTTATTCTAACATTTCTACTACTTTTTGAAATGCTCCATTTGAGAACAATTTCATATTTTTTGCCTAACTTTTTCCAATCTTGCCCCATGTATATTAATGATTTACTACATATACCCTTGTATGACCTAAATGTACGAAATCGAGTCTCACCTCCGCTAACCGTCTTGCTCGTACCGCAATATGTTCCACGCATGTGTGAATAGTATTATTAATAAAATCCTTCTCATTTAATTAATAAATAATGTATTAATTAAATTTAATTATCTTGGTAATTTATTAATTATTTTATAATTTATTATTATCTCCAATTAATTTAAATACATTCATTTATTTTATAAAATTTGTATGTTTGGATATGGCTATACAACTAAAATGTGTGTTACCCCTGTACGTAATTTATCCAATATGCTACACAACACAATGTTAACAGTAAAAGTTCAACCAAACACCTATCCAGCAATCAAACAGCATATCCGCTACTAAAATTGTCCAACATTTCTACTACCATCATTTCTACTGACATATCTGCTACTTTACAAATGCTCTACCAAACTAGCCCTAAAATTGTCCAGCATTTCTGTTAGCATATCTGCTACTTTCAATATGTTTTACCAAACTGGGCCATATATACGGGTCTGTTTGGTAAAGCTTTTTTACAAGCATTTATACTACTTGCTAGTATAAATACTAATACCTATCCAAACAACATTTTTCATGCACAAAATCCGAGGCAATATCTGAAGCATTTTAAAGCCTTTTCAAAATGCTCCTATTTTGTTTAGCTATTGGATTCACATTGAAGCATGTCATGTAATATAAAAATTCTCAAGGGACATATTTTTCTTTCTGTTTTAAGTGTCCTTTCTCTCCTTGGTATCTTTTTTTTTCCCCTTCTTTGTGTCTCCCTTTGTCACTATCAAAACCTCCTTTCCAACCAATAAATACATCACATATAGGAAATTAATTATATATACTTGTCAATTCATCTTTTGGAAAAAATAATCAACAACATGAATCTAACCCCACCACCTTAATTAATTATTTTTTGCTCCAACATTATATATATATATATTTAGGCTTTTGTGAGGATGATTGTGTTGCATTTTCTTCCTATATATATAATCATGTTTTGTTAGGCTATGGAAATTTGGATTTTGTTCAAATTATTGTTTAAAAAAAAATCATCTAACTACCACAAAAATTTTAAGTTTGCATTAATACCCAAGTATTTATTATTTTCAAACAAACAATATGATGATCTCCTTATTTATATATATATACCAAGAATTCTCTTATGCGGACACCCACAAGTTATATTAACTTACGCACCTCAATCTCACCGTTGATTTGAAACATATGGGACCCAAAGAAGTGGGTCACACTTGTCATTTCACTTTTAAAAACACTTAAAAAGTGGAGTGCGCAAGTTATTAAGTTGCGGACATCCAAATAAGAGAATTTCTATATATATAGTAGTTTTCAGATAAGGACTACCTCATATAACTTATATGAGAACTTTTAATCTCAACAATTGGATTCATTCAATGGTTGAGATTAAAAATAATACATTACTAAAATACCCTCATCTCTAACTTCATTCTCAACTCCCATAAACAAATAACAACCATCCGTTTTCCTCGATTGCCGCACCTCCATCACGCCCACACCTAAGACCTAGCAGCATCTCCCTATTGCCGTCGTCCCTGCACAGCCGCCACCACACAAATCACCGTCTTTTGATCGATACAAACAAACAGAACTGGGTGTTTTAGGCCTTCATTTTGCTCCTCGATTTCCGCGTCCATCACGCCCACACTAAGCCTTGGTTGTATACAAAGTTACAAGCTGTTGCCTGAACAATGCTCCTGCCTTGAAATTAGACTCACTTTGGCTGCTGGATTGCTGGTTTTGAACTTCTTGGCCATGGCTTCTCACCCAAAATAAGGCCTATCTCTGAATCAACCATGACTAGTACATAAAACCTATCCTCTGTGCCATATTTAACATTGGAGAGATCCCATAAGACTTTGATCTTCAAAGAAGTATCGGATTCGATCATTTTGATTACTTTCTTCTTTCTGAGGGTATTTTAGTAATGTATTACTTTTAATCTCAACCATTGGATGAATCTAATTGTTGAGGCTAAAAGTTCTCATATAAGTTATATGAGGGAATCCTCATCTGAAAACTACTATATATGTGTGTGTGAGTGTGTGATCATTAATAATTTTACTATTTTCTTGAAGACAAAGATTAAGATGGGGTTCACCTTAGATTCCCACTCAATTTTCTTTTAAATAATTGCTTTATAATTATATATACTAATACAAAAGGAAGAAAACATATGTGGTAGGCCTATATTATACTTTTCTCTTATTTTAAGTTTTTAATCCTTGTTTGATCCGCCTTCCATTCAAGAAGTAAGAACTCCTCACCTTTATGTTTGTATATATATGTATACACATATCTAGATATATCAGCCAATACTTTCAACTCTAGAATCTTCACAAATCCTTGCCTGCTTCTCTTCTCTTCTTGTTTCTTCTTTTCTACTTTTATTTTATTTCTTGTTGGATACAACTCTTTTTGGGTATATTCAAGGAATCAAGAGGAGGAGATAGATCATGGAAGTACTTGTGATGTTAAAAGGAAGATTTAGTTATAAGTTGCAGGGTCTTATAATTGAAGAATTTCTGTTGGAGCCATGGCCTATTTTTCCTCAACAAAGATGGTGATGATCTGGAGGCAATAATGTTAACCCCTCTAGGCAAGTCTGATTCTTGGCTTTCACCCTCCCATATTTGTGTTCAATATATTAATTTTGGTTGCTGAGAAAATGAAGGTAATATATATATATATATATCTTCTGTGTGCTATGTCTTTTGGGCACTCAATAATTCTCTCTATTTTAGTGCTTCTGTGCTCCAAATTAAGTTGTAATACAAACTTCTTCTTCTTCTGGTTTTTTTTTTTTTACTTGGATTAAATATTGCATGAACATTGAACATCTCACTCTTTGGACTTTGTTTATCAAACCCAAGTCTCTTATTTTGCATTGCCACATTTTATTCTTATATTCTTTCTCAAACCCAAGTCTATATTGCCCCCTTTCTTTCTTTTTTTAATATCAACAATTTTCAAATCCAAAATTGTAGGTTGAGAACAAGAGAGGGAGAGGACTTGTTCTCATTGATCTAGTGATTCAATAGTGCTTATAATCCCAATTAATGAAGTAACTAGGGTTACTTTGCTCAATAAATAATAGGCAGTTCCAACATTTTTGTGTTTCTACAATTCATATGTAAAGCAATTATATACCAGAATAGAGAGAGAGAGAGAGAGAGAGAGAGAAGAAGAAACATGTACACTATGGATCTTCAAACAAAGTTCCTTCTTGTTAGTTTCAAATTAACTTTTTATTCACTTTAGATATATATATATATATATATATAAGGGTTTTGAAGGTTTTGATGTTTGTTTTAAGTAAGCTTGGCAGGGGCTTGTGTTAGCTAGATTAAGTAATGGGATGAGAAGCAAAATTGGAGATCGATCTAGGGCTCCAAATATCTTGGAAGAAATGTCTTCTTGTGTGTGGATCATGAACATATATACTAAATTGTAGTCTTAATTAGGATGGTTGTGTCTGAGTGGATGTGGATTGGTGTTTGAGTTTCAGTATCTATCAACTTCTCATTTTGGTTTAAGTTGTCATCAACACAAACCAGCTTCAACAACATGAAGAAATTTAACATGGAATGTGCTTTTCTTTTAGAATCTTTTGTCAACTAGCATGGATACTTCAGTCCAAACTCCTAATTATTATTTTCAATGTAAAAAAAGGTGAATTAATAATGAATAATAATAATTTGTGGAATCTTGGTTCTGCAACTTCATGGGGAAAAAAAAAAAAAAGGAGAAAGGAGAAAGGAGAATCAATATATATTGGCCAGCAGCCATCACCACTAGGATAAGGATTGAATCACTAAAGTACACAGCTTCTATATCATTACCTTTTTTTAAAAAAACTTTAAAATTAATTTGAGTTGTCAATTAGCAATTTTCCATTGGTTAATGACTCATCAAGCAAATTTAATCATTGATAATTGGTGGATTAGTACAAAGATGTCATTATATCTATACTTAATCATGATTAAACAAACTATATGATATTTATTGTTGCTCTCCCTCTTTTAATAATATCCACTAAAAATTTTGACTTTGGTAACTTCGTTCAATGTGGCAAAGTTGGTCCCTGTTTTTGGATCTTTGCCTCTAGAGTGGACATGGCTTTGTTGGCATGTATTTTTTTTTTAAATGGGAAGGGGATTCAAATTTTAATCATCAAAGTGATACACATCATCTTATCACGCCAACTAATAACTCGTGTGTTGTTGGCATGTATTTACATCCAACTTGTATTAGCTTAAACAAATTCGATAGTATAATATAAAGTAATTCTCCAGCAAGGGTCTTTATTTTGTTAAAATAAATACATATATTTTTAAGCCGTTGGATTTATGAATTGACTGAAAGTAAACCCTACACCCTAAAAATCAAAACCCTAAATGGTAGAATCCTAAACTCTATACCTAAATCCTAAAACTTAAACTCTAAACCCTAAATTTTATTTTTTTATGTTTTGAGTTTTTTCCCTGACATCTTAGAAGAGGTATTTATTTTAGCTCAAATAACTAAATAAGCATCCTTGCTGGAGAGTTTCTGGTTATTGGAGAGTCGGGACAAAACAACCCCAATAACCCGTTGAAGCTACGTGAGTAGACGTCGTCTTTTGTCCGTTTATGGCTTATGAAACAAAAACCAATCGCGAGAGTAGGAATAAAAAAGGGGACTCGCCGGGAGAAGGCCCAAAAAACTCTACTTTAGTATATAAGTAATACATATATATATATCTCCTATAATTGCTGTGGGTAACAAATGGAGGGTGTCTTGCTACCTACATTAATAATTTTGTTGAAACAAGAGGTGAATTGCAAGGTGAAGAACATAGATTAACGACCTCAAAAAATTTCTGAAAGAACATTACACCAAAACCTGTTGAAAGGAGGAAGAAAAAAAAGGGATTCTATTTTTTGTAAAAATGATACATAATATTTTACAGTTACAAATCTATTGTGAGCTCATTTATATGTTAACAAACCTTACAAGTTAAAAAGCAAAAATGCAGAAGTCTGGTCTTCATCACTTTCAGAGTTTCAGTCACCTAACAGCACACGAAACACATGCTTCTGGGTCGTGTTCTGTCTCGATCTTCAAGGCCTCTCAAGAATGATCGGATTGCAAGGTGCTCCGCAGCATATGTCTTGAACGATGCCAAAACTAGACCTCCGGCAACCATCAACCCTAACCTGTTTAAAGATAATGCGTCCATTTTTATAAACCAGTTTTCCTTTTCTGAGGATGGTATACAGCAACCCATGAAAAAAAATATGATATGTACTAACAAGAATCTTCACTCCAACAAGTCATATATACTCTGGTAAAAAAAAATAATTACCTAGGAAACAGAGCAGTTATCCCAAAAAGAAAAGGTAAAGATGGGGCAGCAACCGCCAAAAATGCCATCCCCAACCCATAGTACCATGTCGCAAGAGCGCAAGACGACACTTGCCGTTGATGACCTGAAACACATCAAAGGTTCATCCAGTAATTTAAATGTAAGACTAAATAATGCAATGCAGATTACCATAGATAAGATGAAAATAGAAATAGTAAGCAAACCTTTTCCAGAATCATAATCCAATGATTCAGGATCAGAGGAAGACAACCCTACTGGAACAGCCACTGTCTTTCCCCATCTGTAGGTGAAGTGTAGAAAAGCTCCAAATAAAACAAAGAAAATTGTGAACGTCCACTCATACATTAAGAGCAAACCAGTCCATGGCATCACTTGCCGAGGCACAATTGCAAGAGCAAAACCAATGGACACTGCAGCAGCTATGAAAGACACGAGTACAGAAATCCCACCCAAATAGAGAGGCACCTTTGACTGTATAGCAGTGGAGAACTGTTGACAGCACAACAACGAATTGTAACTTACCATACATGATTGTACTTATAATTAATTATAAAGACCACAAAAGTCATCCAGTACTGGGCAATTGAACATTCCAATAGGACAGCACAACATTTCATTCAAGAACTGGATCATAAAAACAATAAAAGGAAATGTTCTCATTCAATCTAAGAGAAGGTTAAAGGAATAAACCTGATGGTTGGGATTAATTGAAGACGATGAAGAAACCCCATTATAAGCAAGTGCTCCATTGGATCTAACTACATGGCTGAGGTGTCTAATATGGTCGCAAAATGAACTTCTACAAAATGAACCAAAGTACTCTCGGATCTGCATTGAATATATTTTTTCTTAGAAATCCAAATAACAGTCACATGCAAGTCAAATTCTAAGAAACTAAAATTATCCAGAAAATGCTAACCTGAATAGATGAGCGATAACAACAGAAAAGTACAGTGAAAAGTGGTATAAAGAAGAGGAATTTCACAACAAGCTCATCATTTGGATTGCTGCCCCCTCCAGTACCAGGAAGGGTATCCGCAAGCTGTTCCCTAACATTCTGCGGTATAAGAAATGAAACATATGTCATATAGCTGGAAGTTCACATATCAAACCCCTTTAACTAGCCGAAAATAATTCCATAACGAATCTCTAGCACATTACACGAAAGTAAAACAAACTTTCCTCCTCCCCTACCCACACCACAGAAAATTGCACAATATCACACCGAAAAAGAAAGATGAAATAAAGAAAGAGCGACAGGTAACAGTGGCTAAGAGATCAGAAAATCCAATAAATTATCAGGCAAAGAAGTAGAAGCAAGTACCTGCCAAACATCAACAGGTTTAAGAAGCCATGATGTCCACCAGTCCCAAGGTTTAAGGGGGCCAAGAGTATAATGAATGATACAGAGTTCATTCTCATCTACCATCCACTGCATAGACAACACATAACAAATAAGAACACCAAGTTCTCAAGAAAAAGGCAAAGAATGGAAAGAAGAACAATAAACCGAAGAATGGAAAGAAAATTACTAGAGGATGGGTAAGCCATCCTCCACTAAGTGAATTCAGCTCAAATTAAACGTAAGCGATTTGCAGGGTTATGTATTTCATGCTATTGTCGTTGATATGCTTCGCTTCCCTACCCTCAGACAAATGTGTTGCAAATAATTTCTGTATCTGGTCCTTGGCATTACGCACGGAGGGTAAGAAGCAACAGAGCAACATAACTAATAAGTCTGTAGAACTAAATCATCAAAATAAGGTGTACATCGGTAATATTTATACCTTGTTAGCAAGCATGTACAGACCAACATCTGCATTATATAGAGTGGAAAGTCGCTGCATTTCAGGAACAGGCTTAGATTTTACCACCTCCAGGGGTATATTTGGCTCGAAAACATGTGCATTAGGAAAGTCAGAATAATATGAGTTCAGAAAACCCTGATCTCCTGTGATTATAGCAGAGCATCAGAAAGGAATTGTAATAAAGGCAAAAACCAATAAGACTGCAGTCCTCCAGCCAAATGTATGAAAAAGCGGCTAAGGAAACAAATATGTTACAATGTACACACACCAGAAAGTCCAAAGTTAGTTACGGTAAACCATTGCATCAGAATGCCATGTGCTGTACTTATGTAATTTAAAGATGCAAAAGTTGGCTTTTTATGCAAAATAAGTAAATACTATGATTGGCAAGCATACAGAAAATAATCTTGTTTGGACATAATAGAGGCACTGATGCTGATAACAAATACATAGCTGCTTGAACATTCAACATTCCATAAGAAGAATTCCCAAACCATTACTTCTACTAGAATTAGAAACCATAGCAAGAACAATCAGTTTTTTCTTCATGAAATAAAAGCAAAGGCACAGAGATTAGACTTTTAGAAAATCCCAATCACATTACATGAAGGAGAGCATCAAAACTCATATAAAAGATATTAACACATGATGACAGCCATAAATAACACAAGAAAATGCTTTACCTCCAGTATAAGAAGGCAAAGTAGTCACTTTGCTCATCATGTCATTGAAAACTTTTTCAGATGGTTCAACCACCATGACTCCTGAATTCAGTCTCTCCGAATGCTTCAAGTTAGCACAGAATTTTCCACATTTAAATAAATCCTCTACATTTTTTACCACAATTGTATCCGCATCAAGATACACAACTGCAAAAACAAAATTCAAGGAACGTGATCCACAATAGCAGTATCCTGAGCAACAATACATATACCATAAAGGAAAGACCAGTAAAACCTCAAATTGATAGAGGTGAGTATTGCCAAGTTTAATTTGCGAGAGAAAAATGTAAGATCCAAGCATCCAAACCTAGAGTAGACATAATATGCATGTGCAAAATAAGAAAACTGATTTGCAGATGAGCTCAGTTAGCTCATAAATGCTCTACATAAATGATTATTTTATATTTTGGGAAACCACAACAATTAACATACAACACCTCACTAGCCTCCAGTGATAAGAAGAACGAAAAGATGTGATAGTTTTTGTCTTCAGACGGAATAGTATCCTAATGCAAAACTAAATACATAAATTTGAAGCCATTGCAAGTGATTATAGAAGCTGGAATTGTACCTTTCTTGTAGTTGGTCATGTTAAAAATTTTTAGTTTGGTGTAGACACCCCAAAACCTCTTCGGACGCACTTGATTGGGGTTCGCCAACAGACTAATCTTCTCTACTAACCATCCATCAGCCTGGAAGAACATTGTACAAATTACAAACCAAGACAACACGATGGATATTCAAAAAAGAAAGTTCCAAAGTAATAATAATTGAACTCCACTACTCTCTCCACTCAATAGATTCATCAAAATGGATTTATTAACAGTGACAAAAAAAATTCCAAAATTTTATATCAAATTTCCTCAGCGAAAACTTCCTAATTCGGAAATTACGCATTAATTGAGTTCATGGAAACCTAAAATAACAAACGAATGGTTGTTTACGCACCTTGAGAAGCTTCTTGGCGTAATCCGAGACGCCATCGGAGACGAGAACCACCATGTCCTTCTTCGATCCGGTGTTGCGTATTGATTTCCCCAGAACCCTGACTCCCAATAAGAACTCATCTCCGTACAGAAGCGTCACATACGCCTCGTCCGTCGACTTCGACGATCCAAGCGAAGCTGCCGTAGTAATTCCAGTCGAGACCAGCAAAACTACCAGTAGCAAAAACCAAAACTTGCGTATTTTCATAATTAACCAAACGGATATCCTGGTTTTCCGATGCCGATTTTCTCGAGAAAATGAGGAATCCCGGATCTTTTAATAATACCGCAACCGCATAATCACTAGTTATGCGAGAGGATCAGCCTTATTCACCCATAGACGGAAGATTTAGCAAGGGAGGGATAAGAAAAAAAAAAAAAACAGTAATTTACTTATAATAATGATTAAATAAAATTTAAGGGGTAAACATGAAAATAAAAATTAGATACTTTACCTCGCTCTGCAATCGAGGAGATGTTAAATGTTACTTTTTGATAACTGACAAATAGATCATGTTACAACTTTATCATTCACATACGGAGATGTTCTTTGATCAAATTTTGCTGCGATTCGTTCGATCAACATGCTAATCGAAACAAGTAAGGATGGTAGAAAATGAAACTACACCTTCATTATGCTCTACTAAACTCTTCCCTCCCATTCAATCCGGATGGAATGCTTAGCTCCCATTCTCACTTAACCTCTCTACTTAACTCTTAAAAATGTTAAGCAAAGCCCTCTGAAGTTGGGTGTAGTGGCATAAAGAGACTAGGCAAGTTAGGACACCACCACCAAAGGAAGGACAACAGAGACAACATCCAAACCATTTTTCTCCCCAAAATCCAATGCTGTCTTCTACTCTTCTCTGTTAAAGAGTCTTAGAAATTGAGTAAGAAGAGCTTGTATACTTGAATCTTCTACAACAAGTCTCAATATCACTCCATGT